>NC_080026.1:130081146-131281146 GCF_030020395.1 Manis pentadactyla | reverse complement strand
GGGTAGGTGCTAGGGTTTTCCTCCCATCGAAGGAAGCCAACAACCAGAGGAACATGCTTGAATTTTTCCTACTTGATACCCATGTGGCTAAAATATGGCTTCCATCCCCATAGTGCCCCCTGCACGTGCTCCACAAGACTCAAGGAACAACCAGCCTGAAACGACTGTGCACCATGAGTTTGAAATGAGAAGTTATTGGCAAGGTCCTTCCTTGATTTCTTGAACAAAGAGTTTTCTTTAGGATGATTAGGAATGTCACTGTTGCACAATTAACTTGTCTTAAAACCAGCTATCCCAATGCAGTGACTTACTATTTTTAGTAAGCTTTTCCAGCCTCCGTGTTTTGTTTCCAAAACAACTGACTTACTGCTAAATTAATGAGTGATCGGTTCATTGCTTTAAAAGGCTTGCATCGTCTCATGGAAACAGCCATTTCTAACGGAGTCAGAACACTCTGTGGAGGGCAGTGGAAGTTGTGTAAGAGTCCTCTTCAAGGTAAAACTTTGTCTTCAGTTTAAAAAATCATTGTTAGGAAACGCTCATGGAGAAAACCAGTTGGAGCCCAGCCTTTATGTATTGTTACCCAGAGATCCCTGGTGCATGGAAACTGACCAGAACTAGAGGTAGTAGTAAAAGGAGCATTTCACAATTCCAGCAGGCTTGCTGAAAATCACAATGTAGGTTGCAAAATGGCAGCTCAGGTTTCAGCCTCAGAGATTTGCTACAGTCTGTGACCATCCATTCAGTCAGGCTGTAACTTAGTTCTGTTGTAAATCAGTGTTGCTCCAAAGGAGATGTTTTTAGCCTGGGGGCGGTGGGGGTGGGAGTGGGGGGGGCTCTGCCCAGCCTTTTCTTGGCAGCCTTGCTGCTAAGAAGCGGTGTGTGCCTTTTGCCCTGGTCAGATCCTTAAAGGTGGAATTGAGAGCTGAGGAACTTCAGCCTGTTTAAAAGAAACTCAGTCCACATGTGGACCCAACCAGACCCAGGGCATGCTGGGCATCAACGCTGTGATGATTACACTTCGATTGGAACGTGGCAGGGAGGAGTGGAGGGGGACCGGCTCCTCTTCCAGCAAGTAAAGGTAAGTGTGAGATGACACGGATCTGAATGAAATTCCGAAAACACGTTTTTGCAAGAAGCTTAGTAAACGGACTCATTTGGGGAAGAAACTTGGTTGTCAAAGACTGTTGTACATGGTATTTCTATCTTTTGTAACGGTAGTGTGCTGACTGCCCGCGATTGCCGGGGAAGGGTAGAACTGAGAGAATCGGTAGAAATTGGAAGGGCTGAGTGAACAAATATGACACCTACAATCAGGGTTTTGTGCCACATGTCAGTAGTGTGCTGGTAAATGTTTAACAATTTACTCTCCAAAAAAAAAAAAAAAAAAAAAGGTGAAAAGCCCTGATTTATAGTATTTACTGATTCCTGTGGTGTAAATACTCGCACCGCGGCCACGTTCAAGCTAACCATGTGAACTCTCTGGACAAGGCCTTGGCAAGAGACGCACAGTTGCCTCCCGTGAACCAGGAGGAGTGGCTTGATCACATGTATGAGATAAACAGTGATTCTCCAGGATTTCAGAGAAACATGGAAATGTGCATGGGGGAAAAAGACCTGAATGGGAAACCTATTAGGCATAAGGTAGGCTCAGTTATTTAGGAAGGGGACTGTCACACATCATTTTTCCCTGGAAGAAGGACATTTCAGCAGGGACATTTGGAGCCCTTTTTGGGAATTTTCATGTCTCAATAGGCAGGAAGCTGTATCACTGTTGGTTCCTGTTGGATTGGCAGCATTGTGGCTGATACTGAGAACATTTACTTCCAGCAAACTTCTATTTGAGGGGGCAGTATACCACTCCTGTGCCAGGTGCAGCATCTCCTCTACAGAATTCAGCCTCTAGAAACAGACATATAAGCAGGTAATTGTACTCTGACAGAGATGTGTATGGGAGCAAGGGGCCGGGGGCAGTAAATTCTGACGAGGATGTCTGCATCGTGCACCCATCAATGACCAGGATGAATCGGTGGGCTCGAAACCCACTGCAAGAGGATGGGTGAACTAAAAGTAAGCTGCTGGTATCACAGCCAGTACAGCACGCTAAGGACCAGTGGTGCTGCTAGGAACCACGCAGTCAGTCCTACGCTTCTGTGGAAGAGTCCAGGAAACCGCCTGTGGTCCCAGCACCTGCACTTATGGCTGTGCAGCCTTGGGCAAGATTCTTACCTTTGCAGAGGTTGACTGTCATCCTTTGCAAAATGGGACCTCACAGCACCGCAGTGACAGTGAGAGACCACTTCCTCCTGGAGCCTCTCAGCCACGCTCATGTTGCGGAGGGTAAGGAGCTTAGCAGCTGCGCTGTGCCCCTGAGCCTGTGTTCTGCTAATAGACAGTGACTTTAGGTCACTCTTAACCTCCCTGGGGCTCACTGGCTTCACGTGTCCAATAAACCTGCTGGATTTGCTGATCTCTCTGGATCTCTGGTATTAAACAGTAATAGCTACGGTGACCACATGTGCTCACTTACCTGGACAGCTGCCTGCTGTTCTGGTGTGATTATTATTGTGCCCTACACGCTATCAGAAGTGTCCCCGTTTGGGACACATATATAATCACCTTTAATAGCTAACATTTTTCAAATACTTGCTACTTACCAGACAATGTACTCTGTAAATATGACTTCATTTATTGATTTTACCTTCATTTAAGCTTATGAAGACATCAGTTCAGAGAGCATAAGATCTTCCAAATCAACAGAACTGAGACTTGGACCCAGATTCTAGGTCTTTCTGAAGCCAGCGTCTCCATCCCCGTTAGCCACCAAACTTTGCTGCCTCAATGCTGTTCACTCAATAGATTTTGTAGAGTGCCTATTATTCCATTCTAGTCCTGTGGTTCAGAAGAGGTTTCCAGAAAGAGGTTCAGAAAGTTCTGCCTGTGAAGCTGGTTATGGCTAATACGTTAAAGCGTCATTAATTAGGCCCATGCCCATGCCACACGCTGGAGGCTTTCCTGCACATGGGCTGCACATGGCATATCCAGGCCTCAAGGAATCTTGCAGAAAACGAGCTTTGCCTTTTCAACTGGAGGCTTTGGGGAGGCCAAAATAATGTGAAACATTAGCTTAAGTAAAGCAGCAATTAAGTAGGTGTGTTTGGTGCAGGGCATGTTTCTGCTTGATAATTGTTCTTTATCATACACAGATGTGGGTCAGATTCCCAGAGATGCCCAACCCTGATGCCAAAGAGAATCAGGGAGACCTACCAGGGCCTTAAAGAGACAGTGCAGCTTTCTCAGGTACAGCTGGTTTGCTCAACACAGGGACTTCGAGATGAAGGGAAAAAGTAAGGGATCCTGTAGGAGGGAGAAGGCGAAAGGTGGGGAGATGTGGATTCACTGTTCCCCAAGATCTCTTCAGGAGAGCCCTGGTGTGTCAGGCACTGTTCTACACACCACTTTTGCGTGGTGGTTATATGAGACTTCTCTGTGACTCCCAACTGCTGTCACTCCCTCTCACTGCTGCAGACTCTCCTGATGCACCGAATCCCCAGAACTGTTGCCATGGCTGACTCTCAGCTGGCTTCCTTCAAATTCCCAGCTAAGAGTCCTGGTCTGTCTATTTCCAGGCTGGATAAACTCCTCCAGCCTTCTAAATCTGACCGCTTATTATATTAACCATGGCTGTTTGCTCTGATCACACCATGATACTGCCAGGAAAGGAGGGCAGTGTTATTGGCCCTGGGCACAGATGGACCACCAGGTTAAATGCTTGTTAGTGATGTAGCTGGGCTTGAGTGCCATCAAGTCCAAACCAGTGATCTTTCCACAGCAGCCAGGGCACCCGGGGACTGAATACAACTCTCAGCGACCCAGGAATGATAAAAGGCAGGTCCAAGTGGAGTGCAATGGCTGGGGTGCCCTGGAGATGTATCTTATGGCTTTAGTCCACACAAGTTAATGCATATCCCCAAACCCACTTTCCATCATTTAGCCATCCATCCACACCACACACCAAGCTGGAAGAGAATTTTTTTTCCCAGGCAAAGGTACATTTATTTGCTTGTTTTGCAAAGATCCTGGCACCTGGTTGAGATACCTCAGAGCTCTCCCATAGCCACTGGCTGGGGTTTGCAGGAAGTGCTGGTGTTCTGTGGTCCCTGGACCAGCAGTGTCAGCATCATCTAGAAGCCGGGCAGACAGTATCTCAGGCTCCAGCCCAGAACTACTGAATCAGACTCTGCATTTTTACAAGACCTGTACACACCGAGGCTGGGGGCTCTGTAGGGGGCAAGTGGAGACTGCAGCTGCCCACCTACAGGAGGCTGGGCTCCAAGCCAAGAATGAAGTCCCATAGATACTCCTCCTGACTTCCATCTTTTCCATGCTTGTTGCAATCTGTAATGTCTTGTTTAATTATTTATTTGTTTATTGTCAGTGTTCTCCAGAAGGTAAATTTTATGGAGGTAGAGAAGATAATTGTCTTATTCGATGCTGCATCTCCAGTGCTTTGTCCAGACCCCATAGGAAGGCAAGTGTGAAAATCTTAGTAGGTTGGCTGACTGGTTGGATGGAAATGAGTAAATGAATAGTGAATGAGTGAATATGGAGAGTAGGGAGAAGGGAGGAAAGGAGGAGGTGGATCTGTTGACAGCTGGCTGTTCTCTTCTTCAGTTCCCTAAAGGCAGCTCTTGTCAGCCTCACTTGCTTGTGAACTATTTGTCACTATTTGTCACAAAGCTGCCATTAGTAGAAATGTGTAACGTTTACAGATTGACTGTAAGAAATGGAGGTTGTTGGAAGGATCCTTCAGTCATCTAGCTCTATAGTTGTCACATTTATTTTCATTTTGCATTTTGTGAATGGAATCTGATGCATCATAATTTCATTGTAAGTGAAATTAGAGACATATGTAACTGGGATGTCCATTGCCCTGGGGTTCCAGATCAAGGGACACCGGCATGCTCAGCCCAGGGGACGCTCCCCCCAAAGTGCCCTGCGTGGCAGCGGGGTCTTCCTCCTGGGCCATTCTGGGGGCTGGTCTGGGACCTCCTCACTTCCATCTCTCTTGTTCTGACCCTGGCCTTCTTTAGAATGCAGCACAAAGCTCTCCATCTTCTCCCCTTCACGATGGGGCTCAAGGTCGGCAGAGTGACGCCAGAGCTGGTGTGCCCCTCAGATGGGGCACAGAACAACGGGGTGGCAGCCAGGCCCCCCGGGAGCCAGCAGCCTTCCCTGGTCTGCACAGGGGGAGCTTTTCACAATGACAAATAACAGATGGGTCCCTACCACAGCCGTGGGGTTCCTCCAGGGGGAACCATTCACCCAGTTGCCTTCTTGGTGCCTCTGAAGAACTGCTCAGTAAGAGAACATGGTCAGCCAGTCCTTCCCACCCAGTTTTGCACATGAGGAAACTGAAGCCAAAGAAGGTCAGCGACCTGCCTTTGGCCCCCAGGGTCTGAGCCAGGATGAGAATTGCTGTTCCCTGGGAGGTCTGGCTCTTCCTCCACCTCCTCAGGCTGACCTTCTTTTTTGGCAAAAGAAAAATGCGAAGCATTAGCGAGTGCTGTAGACGGAAGGTTTGTGTCCCCACCAAGTTCATATGTTGAAACTTAATCCCCAGTGTGACAGTATCTGGAGGTGGGGCCTTGGGGGGTGATCATAAGCGCAGAGCCCCCATGAATGGGATCCTCATGCCCTGATAAAAGAGACCCTAGAGAGCTCCCTCACCCTCTCCACCATGTGAGGACACAGTACGAAAATGGCAGTCTGTGCACCAGAAAACCGGCTCTCACCAGACACAATATGCTGGCACGTTGATCTTAGACTTCCTAGCCTCCAGAACTATGAGAAATAAATATTTGTTGTTTAAGCTACCCAGTGTATGGTATTTTTGTTACAGCAGCCTGAACTGACCAGGACAGCGTGTCACTAGGATGATGGACTGTAGGGGTGAGTCGTGAAGGGGTGGCTTGCTTTTCTCTGTCAAGCGTGCATTTACTGGTGTGAAATTTAGGCAAATCTTTGTATGCTATTTTGTGGCTGGGTCATTTAATCACATCCGGGGCTGTGTCAGTCACAATGCAGCAGCAGACAGCACTTGCTCTCAAATCACTTGTTCATGAAGCATTGCTTTTTCAGTCAGGACTTTGGTTTAGAGCTGCAGAGTCAAAATTGTGGCTTTTCATTGACACAGAACGGATAACACAATTCGTTTTCGCAGTAGGGAGCTGCTCTGTGGCCCTCTTCCCACCTGTAATTACTTACTGAACACCTGTGCACCCCCTTGACTGTGCGCCGCAGGACAGCAGAGGCATCTTGCTCACATTTGCTGCTGGTTCTGGCTCTGGCATCCCAGGTGCTCAATAAATGTTGACTGGATGACTGAATAAACAGATTTATACATCAGTGGAACTTGTTTGGAGTTTCTTGGTTATTTATTACTTGTTTGTCTATACAATGCCTTTTTATTAAATGCTCCAGTTACCTCCCAGATACACGTTGATGTGGAGATTGACCATCTTTTTTGTTTCATTTTGTTTGATTTTAAGTTTGCTTTGGGATCACAATGCAAAAGAAAGTAGAAGACTACGTTGAGACAGCTGACCGGCTACCCCATTCGTCACAGAGAGGGGGTGGTGCATGAATGCTGAGGCTGTGGGTGCTGCTGGGCCGCCCTCTCCAGCTCTGCCTCCATGTGCTCCGGAATTGCCTGTGGATGAGAAATCACTTTCTGGAAATCTGGGAAATCTGGTGTGTTTTTCCCATTACTCACTTAGGAGGCATTTAAAGCCAATTCTGACACCCACACCCATCCCCCCTACTTTTCCCAGGAACTGATTGGACTGGCCTCTTGGGTGGGTGTGCGGTGGGTCCTCAGGGGCCCAGCTCAGTGGTCCCCGCTGGGCTAAGGCGATATCTGCAGTCTGTGTATGTGAAATCAGGCAGGGCTGGGAGAAACGAATTAAACAACAAAAACAAGTGTGTTTCTTTCCAGCATGCCAGCCATGTAGATTTAAATGTACTACACATGAATTAAAAACCCTAGGTTTAAGCTCCTCTTTGTTTAGATCAAAGCACTGTCATATAAAAGAGGCACTGGAAAATGTTCTGGAACTTGGGATTGGAAGGCACAGGATGGAGGTGGGTTTTGCAGTCAGTCTGATCTCACCAGTAGACTATTTACCTCAGGGACATCCAAACTCGAAAGGAGAAGATTTTAAATGGCTAAGGCCAGGGCAATGTGGCTTCAGAGTCAAGCCATGCCACCTGCCACCGCTCACCCATTGAGGGAAAGATAAAGATGTTCCCCTGTTTCCTGACTTTGTGCCTCCAGACATTGGTCTTCCTGCTGGGTTGATTTTGATCCAGGACAGTTGTGTGGGTTGATCCTTCTGCGCAGACTGTTCTGAGTCCTTAGCCCACAAGCTGGTATCTTTAGCACCCTAACAATGTGGCCAAAGTAGAGTGTCATTCTCCATTCCCTGGTGATGCCACCAGTGGTGGATTAAAGATGGCTGCAAATTCTTTGCCACTCCTCCCCTGGAGGGGTGAAGATCTCTTTCCACTCCCCTGGGGTTTGGGCGGGCCTGGCTTGCTTTGGTCCATAGCAGGTGGAGGAAGTGCTGCAGTGCAACCGCCAGGGCTGGGCCTTAGCACACCTGCCGCTGGTGCTCCGCTCCCCTGGGCCACCCGCGCTTGGAACCCAGTGCTGCACTGTGAGCAGCCATAGAGAGGGTAAGAAACTGAGGGGCTTCTGCTGGCAGCCCACCTGAGCTTCCGGATGACAGCCAGTGCCAACTGCTGGCTCCGCGAGTGAGTGAGAATGTGCCATTCAGCGCAGGGAAACTCCTGCTGAAGAGCAGCCCCTGCTGCCACCACCTCGGAGCAGAAGAGTCCCAGCTGATCCGTCAGCCCATATGACTATGAGAACAACTGGCCATCGTTTGCAACCACTACCTTTTGGGATGGATTGTTATGCAACAATGGATAACTGAGAACCCAAAGATGGGCTTGCTAACAAGATTTCTGAAGGTTTGGAATGGACTTCCCCCATTTCTTATAAAGCAGTGTGTTTGGTCAGTTTTCCAATGAAGACAGCACCTGGCTGGTGGGTTCCTTAGTGTTAAAACCAAAGGGCTCCTTGTGGACCTCGCCACCCACCTTTGATTTCCCAGTAGTGGTGCCCCTGCCCCCAGGGTCACCTGGCAATCCCTGTCTTCGCTTTGGCATCAAGAAGCCTTTCTTTCCCTTGAGGGATCTTCTCAAGCTGTCTCCCTGATGTGGATGGCACAGCGTTGACACCTCCCGCCCCCCCATGGCCACCCAGCCAGCAACATCTGGATGCTTTTTCAAGCTGAAACTTGGTGCCCGTGGCCCCCAAAATGCCAAAGGTTGTCTTCATTCATCTTTGACAGGAGGAAAGTTGGGGAAGAGTTAGGGTACCCAGAACCTCAGTGCAGTCTCCTGCTGTCTCATGTCTGGGGGTCTCTTTTGAGCAATACTCCGGAGTCTCTGCCAGTTCTGGGGATGCCATAGAGTCCTCAGCGCTCAATGGACGTTAATCCCTGTTTCAGCTGAAATGCGAGCAGCTTGGGACTCAGGGCTTTGACGCTAGGAAGATTCACACATCACCAGGGAGGCACGAGGGAAGAACAGGATGCCTCTTGGATGGGGAGCGGAGGGCTAGGCGACTCACCTTCCTTCTCGCCCCTGAGTGGGCCTCTCTGTGATGACTGTCATGTGACCTTGACCAGCTCTATGCCCTCTAGGTCAAACCAAAGTTCAGCTTTTGCTATTGTTTTAAAACAGACTTGGAGGCACAAGGGAAGCTTCCTTCCTGGGACCACATCTGTGCAGGAATGAAGGAAGTGGGACTCAATGAGAGTGAATGGTGACATGGTCACAGTGAAGGCTGCAGGCGCCTCTGGAGCCAGGCTGGCCCCTCCGAGCTGTCTCTCCCTTCAGGGGACAGGCCTTTCTGGCAACCCCAACAACTTGGGTGACGAACTGTGGGTGCTCCCGGCAGGCGGCCTCGCAGTCCCAAGACGAGTCGGTCACCCTGTGGGTGTGGGCCGCCCTGGGAGGCGGTGTGGCAGCGGCAATAGGAGGGGTTTCTCTCTCCAGCGGCAGGTGATGCCCCGTGGGCAGCCCTGCTGAGTCACGGCTGACTCACAGCAGCCCAGGGAGCCGGCCCCTCAGTCCCGAGGGAGGACCCGGGCAGCCCTCCAGCCCCCCAGCCCTGGTTTCTTTCCTGCAGTGTTCCTGGCTGTGTATGAGGAGCCAGGTAGAGTTAAAGCAGGAGTTGGAGCGGGCCCAGGTTTCTTTCTGGGAGTTGGGGGCGTGGCCCCTTCTGCCTGGGTGTGCGTGCAGGGCTGGGCCCCGAGTCTAATGAAATCCTCTTTTAGTCAAATTTACCCTTGGAAATCTCTGGAGCAGAGTTTCTCAGGCAGGTTTCCTTCTGGGGCTGGAGCTAATCTCCAGGTCTTCGAGCATCAGAAGCAGAGGCCAGTTTGCATTTTGTAGCCGTATTGTCAAAAAAAGGAACACGAGGCTCTCCTCAGGGCCATGAAGTGCTGTGACAGGCACAGAGGCCCTGGGGAGGCAGATGCCAAGGTGCCTCAGAGTCGTGATAAAGAGGGGCCCCGGCTTAAAAGCCTCAGGTGGCCTCTCACCTGGCGTCCTGGACCTCACCTGCTTTAGGCTTAGCTGAGTCTGGCAGCAAGGTGTGCTGGTAGCCGCTCACTGGACCATGTGAAGAGTCACCTGGCTTGTGCCGCGGGCCTGCCTGGATGGCTCCGAGATGAACTGGAAGGATCTGCTGCCGGGACTCTCCCTTCCCCACGTCGTAACAGGGAGCATTTCCTCCGAGCGGAACTTTTACACACAGGCCATAGGAGGGGACCCATAAACTAGGTTTATTAACCAGCTGAAACGCGAGCAGCTTGGGACCCAGGGCTTTGACGCTAGGAAGATTCAAACATCACCAAGTTTGTTTATTTTTTTTAAAGTTTTTGAGCGAATGTATATTTCTGCATGTTTAGAGATTGGCAGCCCTGGAAAATGAAGTTTATTTATCTACCAGATACACATCATATAAACAGCTGCAAACGCCATCCCGCCCTCCCTTCCACACGGCTGTGGCTCTCAGCTCTGGCCTGTGGGACTGTGCGCTCTGCAGCTGAAAGGTAGTTGCATTTTCCTGCATGCTCTGCCCTTGGCCAGGCCTTGAGGTGATGGCCATGGGAAGGAGGCAGCCTGCATTCTGGGACCCAGGTGGGGCTGCAACCAAGACTCGGCTGCAAGTGGGGGCAGCTTCCAGAATCTTGTCTGCTGGCCTCAAATCACTTCTAGGTCTTCATCTACTTGTTCATTTGACAAACCAGTATTGATCTTTCCCAGGCCCTGGAGATGCCAAGATGATCAGCCTGGCCCCTGGAAGACCCTCACCCCAAAAGGGAGATCCCCCAGGGGCAGTGTGTTGAGGGCCAGTGGTGACTTCCCTCTGGGGCATCTTTCAGCCCAAAATGAGCCTGCCTGTCTCATCCATTCCCCAGCTGCGACAGCTGTCCCTCGTCCTCCCAGTTCCGATCCCATCTGTGCTGGGGGAGGGAGCTTAAGGACATTTCCGGAACTGAGGAGAGGTCAGGGTGCTAAAGTGTTTGGAAGTCATCCTGGGGAACGACTGCTGAGGCGCTGCTCTCCACCACACTCCACCTGTGGGGCTTCTCTGGGTTTGCACGTGTTCTAATTTATTAAATGTGGAGGTACTAAAAAATAGAGTGAGATTCCTGGACTGCTGATGGAATCTATCAAACCTTTCCTCCTTTGCATTTGAAGGCAGGCCAACACAATAATAATAAATGTGCAGGGGTGGTAATCAACCAATACCCAGAGTCTTGCATGTAGCACAGACCCCAAAAGAATTATGGCTCCTGGAAGGCTAACTTGGCAAGAGTGTTTGGATGTTTTTGTTTTTCTTTCTAGGAAGAACAATTCACATTTACAAGATGGATTATCATCGGACCAGGATCAGCAGGGGGTGCAATTTCTTGCTTGAAAATTACTCTTCTTCTGAACCTTTCAGGCCCTGAGTCAGCACTTGCTTTGTGTTCATTTCTCCCTGGCAAGGCTGAGTTTTCTATCTGCGTTTCCTAACGGGAAGCCTCTTTTTCCACCCAGCTGAGCAGCAGGGTTTCCAGTAGCATAGCCTCTCCCTTGTGCATTTCCAATCAGCCCAGCCTGCCAATGGGCACAGCACCTAAGGGGTGGCTTTCCAAACCAGGTAGGACTTGAAGAGTGGCCAAGATGTGGACAGCCTGGGAAAAGGTGTCACAGGCGAGGGGGCAGCCTGAGTAAAGGGGTGGAGGTGGAGTTGAGCACAGGATAGTTCAGTTACCAAGGCAGGACAGAAGGAGGCGTGATTTCTCAAGCTCTTACTACACACGCACTGGCCGACCCCATCCCTGCCCATAGCGCCCCAGAGCGCTTGACGGTAGACTTGTGCAATACCCACTGCTACTGCTGATAAAGCACTGGCCACACGGCAGGCTCCATACTAGGTGTTTTTTGGCATTACTTGTGTTTTGGGTTGAATTGTCATGTTGAAGTTTTAACCCCAGTATCTATGAATGTGACCTTATTTGGAAATAGGATCTTTACAGATGGAATCAAGTGAGGACAAGGTCGTTAGCACAGACCCTCATTCAATATGACCAGTGTCCTTATAAGAAGAGGGAAATCTGGACAGACGCACAGGGAGAAGGCCTGGGATGATGGCGGCAGAGATCGCAGTGATGCAGCCGCCTGCCAAGGAATGCTAGTCACCACCAGAAGCCAGGAGAAGAGAAAAGGGCTTCTCCTTTAAGGTTTCAGAGGGATGATGGCCCTGCTAAAAAACTTGCTTTGGGACTTCTAGATACCACAAGTGTGAGCCAACAAATTCCTGTTGTTTTAAGCCACCAAGTTTGTGACATATTTTTACAGCAGCCTTAGGAAACTAAGTCACCTTGTTTTACCCTGTAACATCAATTCCCTATCTGTCTCTGGCAGAATCACACCCCCCACGCCCTACCCCCAATGAAGATGTCCATCTTCTCATCTCCAGAATCTGGTCAAAGGACTTTGTAGATGGATTTGAAGTTATGGTCATCAGAATAGGGAGATTAGCTGGGTGGACCCAACCTAACCACATAAGCCCTCAAAAGCAGAGAACTTTAGCTGGAACAGAAGAGATGCAGCAGAGAGAAGTCAGAGGGGTGCAGATGTGAGGGCTTGTGATGTTTAGTTGCTCTGATAATGGAGGAAGGGAGCTGAGAGAGGCGCCTGTCTGGTGGCCAGCCAGGAAACAGCACCTGAGCTCTGCAACCCGAATGAAGCTGGAAGCAGATTCTTCCCCCAGTGTCTCCAGAAACACAGCTCTGCTGCCGCCTTGATTTCAACTGAACCCACCCAGGCTTCTGAACTAATACTGTGAACCAGAACTGTGACATAATACATCTGTGTTGCGTCAAGCCACTTAGTCTGTGGCGATTTGTTACAGCAGCGTAGGACACTGATATGCCATCTAGAAAACAGGTGCAGCAATGGAGGCACAGAGAAGCTAGGGAACCTTGCCCGAGTTCAGAGAGTCACTGAATGGAGAAGCTGGCATGGGAACCCAAATCTGACTGAAACCAACATCCAAGCCTTACCTGTCCGAAGCTGAAGGAACTTGTGGCAAAGGTGGACAATAGGAAAAGCAAGCCCAGATGCAGAGAGTGTCACCTGATGGGACATGACAGGGGCTGGCAGAGAGGACAGGTGGGGTGAGCAGTGGGGTCTGTGACCTCTCAGGCTGGTATGGGCGGTCCTGGTAGCGGAAGGCTGACACTGGTGGGGTCATGAAAAATTGCTGGGAACCCAGCAAGCTTGAGCAGAAACCTGGCCCTGAAAACCAGAGGTAGAACAGCAGGTGCTGGCACCGGAAAGTAGCCCGAAGATGGGCCGGGTGTGTGTGGGCGCATTTGTAGCAGCGGTTTATCTGCCTCCATCTTGGACCAAAGCTCCATTTTATCCATCAATTACCTCTCCATAGGATGACAGAGATCAGGTGAAGAACCAGTGGCTCAGAGGGCTGTACACAGGTTTTGTGGCCAACCCCGCCTAGATCCACGTCAACTCTGGCAGAAAGGCAGGAACCAGGGGGGCCGATTAGATACCACTCCTTGCTGACATGGTCACTGGGCTCTGAGAAATGGATGGAGGCCAGAATTCCTCTCCAGGGCAGGTCCCAGAAGCTGGCTGCTGAGGATCTGCTTGTAATGACTGCTTTGTCTGGCTCATGGTGAAACTGACCGGTACCTTAAATGGTTGGTGTCTCATAGAGACTGTGCGCTGTGGTAAGACTCTGCCCAGGGAACTGACCACAGCCACACATTCCATCTACACACTTGATGACCAGCATCATATCATCCTCAGTGGTGTATAGTCAACACTGAGGCTGCTACTTTCATTCAAAGGGAAACATGGCTTACAATAGATCATTAGCATTATCACCAAGTATTCAACTAGCTCTGTCAATATATAAATGAATCACTTCAAAATAGGCCCAAGTCAGCCATACGATGGCCCTGGAAGAGCATCACAGAGTTTCTGGTCAGACCTGCCACCCACATGTTTAACATGGACTTTTCCAGTGTAGGTCCAGGATGGAAGGAGAAGGAAGTTAATTTTCAGTGATCTCTGGAAACAATGCCCACCTCTCTTGGACTCACCCACTCAGTCAACCTACCTAGCATAGGGTTGACATACAAAATGTAAAATATCCAGTCCATTCTGAATTTCATTAAACAGTGAATAATTTTTTAACATAAGTATGTCCCATGCAATATTCATTCATGCAATATTGAGGAATACGTACACACACAAAAAGTATTTGTTTTATCTGAAATTCTGATTTCACTTGGTGTCCTGTATTTTTATTTGCTAAATTTCATACCTTAACCCAGTGGTGTCTTGAAGTAGCATCTTGTCTTTTTTGGAAATGTCTCGATTCCTGTTTTGCAGTACACAGAGGACTTTTACACCGGAAATGAATGTGTCTTTTCCTTGTCTGCAGAAGTTTGGACAACATGATGCCTCAGTTGGATAAAATGGAGAATCTGCTGATTGTTGTGAGCCAACACGGTGAATTTCTATGTGATGCTGGGAAGCTTTTAAAAGGAAGTGTTCCAATGCTCTCCCTAGACAGTTTGAGCAGCTACTGGAATCAAGACTATTAGAGGTGAATCATGAACAGGGTTACATCCAATATTCACAGTCTCCAAATAAGGACTAGAAGCTCAGAAAGGCGGTGTACCTTGCCCATATCACACAGCAAAGAGAAGTAGTACGAAAGAGGCCAGGGTTAGGACAGGCCTACAGAGACGGAGGTCTGAGTGCCGCTAGTCTGAAAATAGTATGTATCGGTCATTTGCCACGAACCAAGTGCTTTACCTAAAGCCTCTAGTTTAATCTGCACAAAACCTCTGTTAAGTAGTACTCCATTTTACAGAGAAGGATGTGATCAGAAGGGGTAGACATGAAGCCCACTGAGAAAGAACTGGACTCCAGATCCCATGTTTGTAGCCACTACAGGCCAGTGGGGGAAGCAATCTGCAGACCACAGGCCAATGTCCAAAAATGGAGACAACTGTCAGAATCTGGGTGGGATGGCCAGCTTCTCTGAAGGGGTCAGAAGAATTGCCCCCAGCGGCCTACACTCCCATTCATCAGCTCAAACTGCTCTGCCACTCTGGACTTTACCCCCCACCTCCCCCCACCCCGACACCCCACAACTGCTTAGGGAATACTGGCAGCATTGAGGAGAAGCGCACGCTCCAAGGGTTCCCTCCATGACTATTGGGCAAGTTCTCAATGCTTCCACTGCCTGATTTGTAAATGGGGGTCATAGTGGTACCTACCTCACAGCGCCCTTGTAATCAGCAAACGATAATCAATTTTTAGGGGCCTGACCACAGTCCCTTGGAACACAGTGAGCACCCAGTGAATGTTAGCTACCAAGCACCCACTCCATGCTAAAAGGGAAGTTGACATGGTTTTCCTAATGCGGAGCTACCAGCCGCTGTGTGACCTGATGGAGGAGCACGGCAGAGGTCCCCACCTCTGGGCAGAGTGGCTGGCAAAGAAGAGAGAACAGAGGCAGAAACTGCCCCAGAATCCTAAGGATTCCCTAGAAAGCCAGGGCAGTTTCAGGGGTACTAGGGAAAAGCAAACCAATGAGGATGGGGTGCATGGCTTTCCAAAGACAGCCCCCATCTGGGCGTGGACTGGCCTTGGCGGGAGGAGAGCTGGAAATCCCTCGCCTGGAGGGTGGCAGCCCAGGTGGACGCTGGGGCCAGAAGCCCAAACAGGGGGCCGCAAGTAGAAGTCACTTTAAAGGAGAGGGTGCAGAGGTAGTTCTTAGGCATCAGGTGGAGAGATGCCGCCACAAGCTGTGGACAGAGAGGAAGCCGGAGGTTATCAAGTCTCCAGGCCAGGCCCCTGTGGAGGCCGCTGCCACCCCTCGCCCCTGAAGGATCCCGAGCGCCGTCGGGGCAAGACCTTCCATCCCGTCTGTGCTTTAATACATCTCTTCTGGTGACAAATACTACCTTGATTCTGCATTTGTTCCTTGTTAATTTAAGAATGTCTTGAAACCATATGTGATATTTGAGTATGGGTATACAAGGAAAAAATATACTTCCGCTTAGTTTCTTTGACTTTAAAATAGTGTTATTTTTCTATAACTGAAATAAATGCTTCTACCATAGAAATAAAATTTGCCTATGCTAACTATCAAAAACAAAAACAAAAACAGGACACGCCTGGACAGCCGACGCTCATCACCAGCACAGCCCGAACGACTTGGGGCGCGGCCGGCCGCAGGCGGGATCGCCCCTCCTCCCTGCAGGGCTGCTGCCCTTTTTCCTCCCGCCCGGCCACCCCCTGCCCGAGCACCGCCCATCCATCCACCCCACCACCCCGGAGCGCGCCGGGAGTCGCGGCCACACGGCGGCGCTGGCGCCCGCCGCGCGCCTACCTGCGCCGCGCTGGAGAACAAAGGCAGCCCTGGGCACGTCGGCCTCCCGCACCTGGAGCCACCTGCTCCCCGGGCGGCGGCCCCAGCGCCCCTCCGGCATCCGGTCCCCGCGAAGGAGTTAATTTTTGTTCAGCGATCCTTTTAGAAATCTGTTAAAGAAATCGCCAGCCCCCTGGTGGCTTTTCTCTGCAGCCCGGGGACAAATACAAGAGCTCAGGGACTCTAAAAGGGTTACTGGGTTTGTGGTTTTACGATGCGACCTGCTCTGTATTCCCGTCTCCTTCCCCCGAGTTTACCAGGATCCTGGCAGCAGCAATTTTCTCCCCTTTGGTTTATTAAAGTGAACTTCTTTTCACGTTTGGACGAAGTAGTCACACACCCTCGGGAAATAATGTAACAAACCAAACGCAGAAATCAAGAAAAAAAAGGGAAGTCATTGTGGAAATTGAGTCATTGCAAGGAAGGCAACCTTGCACAGCACAGCTAGGTCGCCCTGCCCTAGAATGGCCTTTCTTCTCTAACTTAAAAAGATACCTCATCTACTAGGTGCAAAATACCATGACAGCGTACCCAGACGCCTTAATTAGGAAACCCCCAGAGCCTAGGTTACAATCACCGTCAATCAGCGGGTATCTATTGAGGGCCTGTAGGCACAAAGGCAGCTGGATAAACTGCTGCCAGCTAGCCAGGCAGTGTGCCAGACTCTGGAGGGAAAGATGGGAGAGGCAGGACTGGGCTCTTCTGGGTGTCATAACTTAGTGGTCTCCAGTTAACCCCTCTCTCCCAAAATTGTTTATGGGGTCTATTTTGACTGCGCTTTCTCCAGGAATAGTCATCTTTGTTCTGTTGACCTTCCTCCCTCTGGGTTCCTGGCTCTTGACCCCACGGATCTGAGTTCCTGAGGATTTGAGGGAACTGGCAACCCTGGCAGAGAGGAACTTAGGGCTTACAGAAACTCCCCCAGAGGCTAGGGGCTGCTTTAAGAGGACCCCAGGATCAGGAGATGATGTTGCGGACACAACATGACTTTGAACAACAAAGACCTATCCTGGGTATCTCCGGCACCCTTCCCGTGCCGAGTAGAGTTCCGTTCCTAAACCCTACTGGCAGTACAAGATGACCGAGCGAGCGTGTGGGCTCTGGAGGGAGTAGGGCAGAAGTGCCTGGGGACTGCCTGGCTTGGAGGAGACAGGGGAAGGGAGCGGGCGCTCTCCAGTGCAATCTGACAAAGCCTTCAGCCGCGGTGACAACTTCCTAGAATATGTGTGCTGCCCAGTTTGGTGGTGGCCCTAGGTATGTGTGGCTGTTGAGCACCTGAAAGGTGTCTGGTGCTACAGAAGAGCTGACATTTAAGTTTTATTTAATTTTAGTTGATTTAACTTGAAACAATCACATTGGCTAGTGGCTGCCATATGGGACACAGCAAGCACAGCTCCAGGCAGGGTTCAGCGTGGGTGCGGAGGGAGCAGAAGGTGGCAACAGGACATTATTGCTAATCTCTTCCGAACTTGCCCCACACCTGCGAAAACCACATTTTCTCTCCAGTCCGCTGGGAGGCGATGTTGTGATGGAGGTGGTGGCTGAGTACAGGTGGGGGTTGGTGGGCGGGCACAGAGTCTTATAGCCAAGCACTGACATGCTGTAAATTGCTCTTAAGCAGCAATGGGCCAGGGATTAGAGGACTTTTCCGGTAGATACCGTTACCAGTAGACAGGGGTCAACAGCAAGGGTTCCTAGGCTATGGTTTCAAACACATTAAAGTGGATGTTGACTTCCTGTAAACTGGTCACTCTTTGGTGATGGGTAAGTGACTTCTCAGTTTCTTTGGCATCAAGGGATGTTCAGAGATGGGAGGGGCTGGATATCATAAACAAATTTATCTTTTAGGCTAGAACGGGGACACTTCAATTATGCACAAGTAGGTGAGGCCAAGGAGGAAGGGTCATGTTCAGTGATTTTCCCAGAATCACATAGTTCTTGACAATGTTGGGATGAAAACCCAGAGCTTGGGTGCTGTTTCTACTGCACAAAGTTGCTTGTCAAATATGTTTAAGTGACATTGAACATTGTAGACATCACATCTTGCTGATTTGGCCAACCAGTGAATTGACCTGGCATTTTCTTTTCACGTGTTCCGATTGGCAGATGCCAGATAGGCAACTGCAGTATGAGGGGGTGGCACAAGGGGGCAGTGTTGAGGTCAGGATAAAATTTCCCCACTTGTTCTTCCTCCCACTATCTTTTACAATGATTTTTGTTTTTTTTGAACCAAGAATGCAGTCAACATTCCCGGATTGTCCCTCCACTGGGTTTTAAGTAACAGCTTCAATTGTTCAGTTGTAACTAGCAAATTTGTGGCAGAGTTTTAAGTTTAATTTCTCAAATGCAAGCTTTACCAATTCTTCAGAAGGTTCCATTTCCATTCTTCATAACAATTAGAAAGAATCATTTTATGAACCACAAATATTGGTCCTCGATTCTGCCCCTATGTTGAAGACTATGCAAATTCAGCATAGAGACGTCTGACAATTTTATGAATCTGAAATTGAAGGTTCTTGGAAACATGAATGGGCAATAATAACCTTAACACAAACTCTTCTTCTTGGGAGCACTGAAATGGCCCAAACCTGTGGTGAGTGGTAACTGTTTTCTGGAAACATGAACATCTTGGGAAGGAAAGAATTCTACTCAAAACATTTCAATTCTACACTGAGTCGAATCACCTAGAAAGAGCATAACTTGGCATGGATAGCTCAAAGTGGTTGACTTGCTCTGTGGCCCCTGGAATGAACCCCAGCCTGCTCAGGAGACCAGACTTCTGGTTTCCCTGCCATTAACCAGTGAAGGGTGGCCTTGAGCCTGTCACTTGCCTTCTCTGTGCCCCACTTTCTCCCTGTAAGATTCGGGGGTCCACATGATGGTTCAACACACACTTCCTTCCTTACCTTTGGGCCCAGTCTCCTGAGGAAGACCTATGTACGTCACTCAAGCCACTTGGAAATTCAATAAACCACTAGGGTAGGGCATAGTGGCAATTTTAATTCAGATGCTCCTCATGTTTTTAAAGAAACCCTTTCTTTGGGACTAAATTGTGTTCAGTGTTAAAAGTGCCTTGTTCAGTGTTAAAAGTGCCCTCTACCTGACATCACCCCCTTCCTTCCTTGCTCCCCCCTGGGACTACTGCTGGAGAGTAGTGGGTACCAATGAGCCTTCCATTTGGATGGCCTTGTAGGACTCAGGCTACCTGCCCAGGCCACATGTCATCTCAGTTGGGTCTTGGGTCGGCACCACCAGGCCTTTCAACTGGTGCAGAAGGGGGATTGTGGAAAACTAGGTCCATAATAATATCCAGGTGGCGCTAGTAGGCTCTAGGCTCTTCACTGAAACACTTTAATCCTTCTTTCTAATAGTCCCAAGAGGTAGGAATAATAAGAATGCCTAATAATAATCATAGGAAACACACTGCATTGCCTACATGCCAGAGAGTTTCTCTAGAACCATGAGTGTCTGAAGAATAAGTTATTGTCACACCTTCATTCACTTAATCCTCTTAGTAACCTGTGAAATAGCTATAAGATAGGTACCACTAATTTCCTCATTTCACACCAGAGAAAATGGAAGATTCAAAGAATTTAGGTAGCTTGCCCAAGGTGACACAGATTATTGACTGAAGAGAGCCACACCTTGTTGGAACAAAAGCCCCTTTGCCTCAAACTGAGGAGGGACTTTCAGAAGTACTTTGTCTCCAGGGAAGTCTCAGCTTTGAGATTCAGTTCAAAGTTTAGAATCAGTGCTGAGACCCATGATTCTGCTTCAGTAAATAGCATCAGCTCCTGAAGATGCTACCCAGCTGCCAGGGGCTCAAGCCCCTCCCCTCACCCCAGGAATAACCACTCTTACCATCCTTGGACTATTCTCTATTTCTCTTTTCCAATGCTGCTTTTATGCTACCGGCATTTTTGAGATATAGTTGGAAGAATGAAATTCATAGTTTTGCAGGGAGCTCAGAACCACTTCAGAAAGGCTCATTAGCACTTATATGCTGGCAGCCTTTATTCATCTAACTCGTCTATAGGGTGAAGGACCTGCCACCCATTAGAAAACAAATTATTTAAAGAAAAATTCCAAATGTTTCAAGGAGAGAGGCCTGTGGCAGCAAGGGCTCCCCACCCTCTCCCTTTTTCTCTTCCCCAAACCAATGGGCTAGTGGCACAATTTGTTTCTTCAAACGTATGGGGCATCTGAGTTCTGGTGTCCTCATTTTTCTTCCTTCCATTGATGTATCATTACTAGGGTGAATAGAGAAGGACGTCTCGAGGGCTTTTGAAAAAAAAAAAAGGGTGACCACTCAAGACATTTTGTAAAGGGGGGAAAATTGTGAAGAAAAGGGCCCTCGGTAGGGGGTGAGGGGCTGTGAATGTGGCCTTGTCTGGCAGTTCTTTCAGCTGAAACCTGGTGCTGGCGTTCGTAGTTCAGTTCAAACTGTCACCTTTAGTTCTTGCTGGCTTTTCTGCCCTCGGCCCTGAACCTCAACAGATTGGGGCTTATTTACCTATTCACACCCGGTCGTGGAAGTTCATTAATAGGCTTATTAGCGATACCATTCTCGGGAGGCCATTGACAAAAGGGGTTCCAGCCACTTGAAGAGAGAAGAGAAAAAAACTGCAAAGAGATTATTTTCTCATTCAGAAGTCTCGCTGGTGTGAAAGCTTTCCTAGACCCTCTGAGGTCACTTGAAGCCTAAATATGATGACAGGATTGGTTTTTGAAAAAAAATTCCAAACATGCTTTTGCTTTTCTTAAAACTGAAGAGTTTGCTGTCGTGGGCTTACGGGCTTTGCTCACTTAACAATGAGCCCTCTTAAAGGAATAAGAGGTTTCTGATGGATGGGTGTCTTTTCATCCCCATAAAGAATGAATTCTGCAAACTGCATCTGGACATTAAAGTAGGTGTTCTTATTTGTCATTTTCAGAGGAAGGCTTCGTTTTTATGCAGCGTCCGTAAAACTATTGATGAATGGGGACAGGGACAGAGAGCTTCCTGCACCAGTAATTTATGTGAGAACGTGTTAACAGCATTTTCAATGGCTGATGGATGTGTTGCAGGATGGGAAAGGAATACGTTCAGAGACACTCAAGTTGCCCACTGGTGGGGGATGTAAAGATGTAAGTGCCAGCCTCTTAGCAGGCAGACACTCAGCCACATCTCTTTTTGTGACCCCAGGTCTGAGCACTTGGAAAGGTATTAGTATATTCAGAACACCCCAGGTGAGAGTGGATGCCTGAGGGTCACCTGGCTGAGTGAGGTGTCAGTTAGTTAAAAGATTTTGGGACTGCTCTCGGTTATAAGACTTGGCCAAAAACATACCACCCACTCCCATGCATATGGACTAATAATTGTGTTTGAGGATCAGACTTATTATTTTTGCTGTCAAATTTCCAAAATATAATTTTGTAGTCATTTGCCTGAAGCATTTCAATGGATTTGTTCCTCCTGGTTTTTAAGTAATTTACATAAAAGTTTTCTATGATGTACTGGGGAGAAAAATGATTTTCTAATGATGTGGCACCTTGAAAAAATATTTTCATAAATGTTATGAAGTGTGTGGTGTCAGTGACCCATGAGCACATGCATGTTCTAAATGCAGGAAAAGTCAATTTTCCAGGTCAGTTTTGTGCACTCTGCACCATCTATCTTCAGGCCTCAAAAGCATTCTTAAGGACTTCTGGGTTTTAATGACCTTTTCTAAGGGAAAATAATTAAGGTTTTTATCTATGTTGTATTGGTCTCAAGCACACCTGCTTTGGAGCTGGGTGAGTGTGGATAGAAAGTATATTAAAAAATAAATTATCCTGTAGACACAGCCCAGTGAAAAAGGTAAATGGAAAATATGAACTTTAACCAGTTACAGCTTGGCATTCAGCTAAAGAATCTGATTTTGCAGTTGGAAGAATCCAAGATGCGGGGACAGGGATTTGCTCAAGGCCATACAGCTATTTATAGCAGAGTTGAGTCTTTAGAATCCTTTGAATTTCTTTTTATTAATCCAAATATATATTACTTAACCACACATTTTTTGTTGGTGTTTTCGACTTTCTTGAAGAGAGCCAGATTCAAAGTCAAGGCTCTGCCAGCAACCAGCTGTGTGGCCCTGGACAGATTACTTAACCTCTCTCATCCTGTTTCCTTATCAGCAACTGGGACTATTACTCTGCAGGGTGGTTGTGCCGATTAAAAAGAATAAGCTATTCAGTAGGGCCTCCATAAATATTCGTTCCTTCTTTCATTGCTATTGTTTTGAAGAACAGAAAAGTGCAATGGCCTGCCAACATTTCCAAGTAGCTTCCGCTCCCTCAAAAGTTGCCGTTGCATTACATTTTCCTCCCAATACCATGTAGACGCATTTTGCAGTCTCTTTAGGGGTAAGGCATTCGTTTTCTGCCTTAAAATAAAGCAGCGTAACGCCATCACCCGGCAACCCGTCTATCATGCAACCCCCAAGGGCACGAAGCAGGAGGCGGCGCGGGCCCAGCCAAGCCTTCTTGAGAGGGTGCGGCTGCATCCCTGCGTCCCCGCGATGGCCGGGCCCCTCGCCTCCCCGGCTGGTGCCTCCGGGCGGCTAGCAGGCGGCGGAGCCGCGCGGAGTCTGGGCGGAGGGCGCGCGGCGCTGATTGGCAGAGCTCGCGCCGCCGTCCAGGAAACGGCTCGGGTTTCAGCGGGGGCGTGACCCGCCGGGAGGGGGCGGTGGCGGCGGCGGCGGCAGGGAGAGCGCGGCGGAGAGCCGAGCGGGCGGGCGGCGGGTGCGGAGCGGCGAGTGAGCGAGCGCGCGGCCGCCACAAAGCTCGGCGCCGCGGGGTCTGCGCGCGGCATAGCTGGCCCGGCGCGGCGACTCCCTTCCAGGCTGGCGGGGCCCGGGCGCCCCGAGGCGGCGGCTTTCCCGGGCGTTCGGAGCGTTCCCAAGTTGAGAGCAAAGTTTGCTGGAGAAAACGCCGAGCCCGGGTCCTTTCTGCCTCGCGCTCCCCGAACCCGAGGGCAGCCCGCAGGCGTCATGCCCGCACTCCTCCGCAGCCCGGGGCGCGCGTGAAGTCCCGGAGCCTTGGAGTCTGCGAGGACCCGAGGACCACGTCTGTGCTGGAGTTGCCCGAGCTCCTGGCTTCCTGCATCCCGCCCCACGCCGGGCTCGGCGACAGAACCGATCCCCGAGGAGCGTTGCCATTCAAGGTAATTGCCATGTCGTGCGCCTCGGGGAGCCTTGCCAGCCGGGAAGGTGGAAGCCGCGGGAGCCCAGCACCCCGGTTGCACTTTCCCCCGAGCGCAGGGCCCGGGCTCTGGGTCGGCGAGGCTGCTCGTGGCCCTTCCTCTCTGGCTGCATAGGTGATGGAGGAGCCGGGTGCGTGCGGAGGGTGGCGTTTGGGAACTCCTGCTTCCTCCACCCCGTCCAGATGCTGACATCTGCCTCTGGGGCTGACACCCCCCCTCCCTGTCAAACTCCGGCCGGCGCCGTCCCGCCAGCCGGGCGCTATCCTCCGACCGCGGAGCCGTGGGGCGAGCGGCGGCGGGGCTGCCTCGCTGGTGGCGCACATCCCCTCAGGTCCCGAGCCCGGAGAGGCGTCTGCGGGGTGCCCCATTCCCGGCCCCATCCAGGCCGGGGCGGGGGACCTTTCCCGGGAGGGAGCCACTGGGGTGGGGCCCGCGACATCCCCGTAGGGTTGGCGATGCTCGGGGGTGGGGGTGGGCTGGCATCTTTGGGGAGGGGCTGCTTGGGTTCCCCGATTTCAGTGCCGGGTGCCCCTCGCCCGCAGCCGCCGTCGGCGCTGGAGGGAGCGCGGCGCTCCTGGAACTAGGGGGCGAACTGGACCGACTTTTTCTAGTTCGCTGCCTGCTCCGCCGGCTGCAGCTCGGGGATGTCGAAAGCGCAGGCGAGTTCTAACTTGCGCGCTCCTTCTTTCAGCGCCGAGGCCGCGCTGGGGAGCCAGCCGAGGGCCCCTCAAGGCGCTAGCTCCTACCCTCCCGGCCAGAGGGCGAGGCGCAGAGTCCCGGGCGGCGGCGTTGAGCCTGAGCCTCCCCCCTCGCTGCCCGCTCCCCTGCAAACTCTTCGCTGGGCCTTCTTTCCTATGGCCCAGTTCAATATAACCTACCCTTAAGAGCAAACCAGCTTTCACACCCGGGCACCCATTATGTGTTTGGTGTGAAACGCTATCAACATTTAAAACCCCATTGTCCCCTTGGTCCCAAATCCCCATAAATCTGCTACTGGCCTCGACTCATTTTCATCTGAAAAGCCTGTTTAGTTTGAATAGAAAAGCAATCAGGCGCCCCTCTCCCTGTCCCTGGAATGTCAATTAAAATGCAGATTTCTCTGAGCTCTTTAGCGCCCCGAGAAGGGGGAGAGAAACCGGGATGTTCCAGGCAAACAAATGCGAGAAACACTGCAGTGAAACCCGGTTGGTGGTGGTGAGGAGCTCCCCAGTGGCCGCTCCCAGTTCGTATTGGCTTGCAAGAGTTAAGGGGGAGGCGGATTGTCGCCCTGGGTCAGCCTGTATTTTGTATTTTTTGAGATTTCAGTTATGTTGAGGAATTCCACCCCCCCCACTCCCAGCCCCCAGCCCCAGTTTGAGCCCTTGATAACTCCCTCCTGTACTCAGCTCTGGAGAGAAGGGGAGCAGTAGATAGGTCTGCCCCCTGGGGGACCTGGGCATCCCCAGCCTTGCAGGGCACTGCGGACTTCCCCTTGCGTGAACTCCACCGGGACAAAGCGCCCCAGTACCGTCAGAGGGCAGATAACCATTTAGGAGGTGGAAGCTCAGTTAAGGCAGGCACTCTGTGGGCTTGCCGTCTTGCAGAGTGGGGGAATGGGAATGCTCCGGTAAGTTGAGTCCCGCATAGACCTGGCATGGGGACCACGCCCCAGTCAGACTTCCCTGCTCGTCACTTTGCCTGTCTTGGGGGGCAAGCTTGTGCTGAGGTGAAAATGGGCCAAGGGAGCGGGTGGCCGTGAAGAGCCATCCATCACAGAGAGGCGACAACTCCCGCGTGCAGGCTGAGCAGAGAGTTCCCTTTCAAGGGGAAAAATAAGCACGCTGGGGCTTTCTGTGAGGCTCAGACTCCAGGAAGGATTATGGTATTGAAGGCAGGAAGCCGGGGCTGTGACCGCCGGCGGCACGCTGGGCCTGTGTTCCCAACACCGAGTCTCAGGACCTAATTATCCTGCCTAGGAGGTCCCTCCGTACTTTTGTCCACTCTGGCGAGGAGTTGTGCAGACCTGCTGCCTTTGGCCTCTGCCTTCCTGAGGTTTGTTTGGGGAGGGGGGCGGCTGTGCCACCTGGACCTAGAAAATGGCTAAAATTCAAGTGTCTGGTGCACACTGATGGGGTGAAGGAATGGTTTGAGTTTTAGCTGAGGTCACGCACTGTCTGAGAGCAGAGGGAGCTCCTGTGGGCTGGGAGAGGTTGGCGAGGAGGCTGGGGAAGCAGCCTACGGTGAAATCTGCTAGGGTTTGAGTGTGTGTGAAGTCGTGTTAGAGGCAGCAATTTCCCATGCATTCTGGAAATCAGGGAGAATGTTTGTGTACTTACCTCCCACATGTATGTAGAAATAGATACCGAATTATCTTTTGAAGTTCTTAACTTCAAGAGGAAGGAAAAGTTGGGAAAAAAATCGTGTGCGCGCACATCCACACACTGGTTTGCTTTTGCTGTGAACCATACCATTTCACATGTGCTCTCTTTGAAGCACAGATTTTCTTTATTCCTCCTCTGGAGTGGTGCGGGATCCTCTTTCCTCTTACCCATTTTAATCTTCAGTCACAGCTAAAAGGAGTTTTTCTGATGGAGCTTTGGGGAAGCACAGGCACTGTTGAAATCCTATGTCATAATTTGGAACTTCAGTTTGGCATGCAGAGAGCGTGCTGTTGAGATATTTTTATATTAAAGGTCTCTCATCCACCTCCAGTCATGTAAAATGTGGTTCATTCATATAATTCACAGAATCTGTGATTGTTTTAACCAAATCCATAAAGTTTGTGCATTTTGGTTCCTCACTTAGTAATTGAGAATACTGAACAAATGTTACGGTGATTCGGACTGTTTTAAGCTTGGAAAATTCTCTTTGCCTTTGGGTAAACAGAGTAAGTTCACCCAATCGGGTACTCAATTGGATGAATGGAGTAAGTTGAGCACCCTCTTGTAACTAATACTCTGAAATTTTAGCCAATGGGTTAGCATATTGAAAGTAACTGGCCCAATCACATACCATGACAGTAATTTGCATATCATCATCAGTTAACCGCGCTATTCATCAAGTTTGCATCCACTCCATTTCTTAACCCACTGTATCTAGGTTGACGACATTTACGGGGCCTGGGCTGCCTTTTAAAGTTACAGTGGAAGGGGAGTCAGGCTCCCAGTCTCTTTTGGGTTGTACTGCAGTGCCACTCATTCTTCGTAAGTGGCTGCTTGGCAAAGGATTGAAATACATTTCTGCTTTTGAACATGAATCTTGACAAGTGCAAACTGGTGGGAATTTTTGGTAGTCTTCCTGGGGTTCTTTTTATTCTTCTGGTCTCCTTTCTTCATGAGAATTGCGGTGAGGATGGGGCAAGCCGTGCTGCTCCAGCCCCCAGAAATAAGTCTGTAAGCAGATGCCTCTGCGTTTCAGCTTTCTACAGCCCAGTTGGCCTGGGAGTCGTGAGTGACGCTGGTCATGCCAACCCCGGCATTGTTAACTTGCTTTTCTAGTTGCCCTTGAAACTAAGGTCAGGTCGCTTCTGCTTTTTTGAGGGCGGCAGAGGTGACGGTGGAGAGGAGAGTACCCTTTGCCTAACTGAAGTGGCTGCACGTATCTCTGTCCTGTAGCTACTCTCTTTATCTCTGTGTCTTAAAAGTAAGCTTTTTAAAAGATCAGCATAACACATTTTGTGGACTGGTCTGGTGGAAACACCTGGGACTCTTGAGACGTGGATAGAAGGCATCTGCAGATAATGAGAAAGAGTTATTTGGTGTATTTGTGAGGCTGAAAGCCCGTTTTAGCCCACTTGTGTTTGCATGAATTGACCTTGGGGAGGATTGCACTGACTCGCTGGATCTCTGTCCTCTAGAGGCTGCAGTGGCCGCAGCAGGCACCCCGGTTCACGAGCCCACTGCAGGCTGAAGGCGTTGCTGGCAGTCCATGCCCGTAGAGGAGGTGTGCAGATGGGATTGACGTCCACATGGAGATATGGAAGAGGACGGGGGACTGGCACCGTAACCATGGTCAGCTGGGGTCGCTTCATCTGCCTGGTTGTGATCACCATGGCAACTTTGTCCCTGGCCCGGCCCTCCTTCAATTTAGTTGAGGATACCACACTAGAGCCGGAAGGTAAGTTCTTCCATTTCACGTTCGGGGTGCCAAGTTTGTTCTGGGATTGGTCTGGGGAAGTGGAGTCAGGTCAAAGCCTCTTTTACGATCAGCTGCCCTTGCATTGGAAATGAGTCTTCTGAGAGCAAGGGAGGGGGTCTCTCTGCTCCCCCAAGTCAGAGATTCCAAGAGAAGGTTCTTTGCTGGAGCACTGTGGGCAGACAGGTGGTTTGGTGGTTTCTTGGTGTGTGCGGGTCTCTGTGCTGGGTGAGGGAGGCAGCCGATGGCTCCCCTTTCTCCAGCGGCCTGCAGAAGCACTCTTGTGGAGGGAGTCATGCATCCAGTGTAAGGAATAGCTGTTTTCTGACAAAAGGAGCCACTAAGGGAAATTGCCAGCTTCTGAAATGCTGACATTATATTTTCATTGTTTAAGGAGAAAAAGGAGCTTCTGAAGTTCAGCACAGAGATGCCTGACATATTAGATATTTTTTAGTTGTTGTAGTTTATAACACGTAAGCAATACGTCATGGGTGGGAGGAGCGGTGGGCACAGATGATATTTTACATAATTTGAAAGCAGATATACCTGGGCATCTCCCACATCTGTGAAACCTTCCAGATAAACAAGACATGTATTGGTGTTTTAGCTTTGGAAATTTAATTTTAAAGGCCTAAGGCCAGTTGTGAGCACTAAATGGGGCTGAATTCAGCTGGGCAGATTTGGAACCTCTCTCCCAGGTCCTTCTGAAATGGTAACAGCCAACCAAGCCTCTACTCGGTGCAGCGTTGAAATCTGTCATCAGTAGGGAATATTGGTAGCTGAGTTATTTTTTGAGTGGTAATCCGAGAATAAAACGGCAGATCCCAGCACTCATCGCCGCTTAATGAACCTGTTTGCTGAGAGCCCACCTGGTGCCTCCTTCGCTTTGGGAACCTGCCGCAGTCCTGAGTGGTCGGGGGGTCAGCTCAGCTGTTCTGGAAGAGGACAGAAAGCCTGTGCAGGATAATAAGGGATGGAAGGCTGTGTTCCCGTCCACACTGAGAGAGGGGCTCCCAGTGAGACCTGTACTCTAGTCAGTGGAGGACAAGGGCCAGTCTTTTTCTGCAGCAGAGGCCCCTATTACCTGAAGCAGTGAAGCAATCCCGAGAGGGAGCCTGGTGCCCTTTGTCTTATGCAGAGGGCTGGAGTCTTTATGCTGAACAGGTGTGGTGACATCCCGGCAGCTTTCACGTCTCTGGGTAAGAGTTTGTGTCTGAGGCACTTACCCGCTCTAGCTGTGACGATCGTGGGACTGCCTCCTTGTGACATGTGCTGTGACATAGCATGAATCCAGCTTGCAACGGTGATGCATTTTTAAAGGGCTCTAGATGAGGGAAAAGATTCCTGGTTTCTGAAAGTTGTGTCTGTACTTCTTTCATTTTGCTAGTAATTAAAATGGATGTTTCCCTAATTGCTGGTTTTCCCTTGACTGTGTGGCTCAGCAACACACCGAGGTGGCTGAGCTGGGATTTCCTATAGTGTGAGCCCAGGAACAGTTCAGGTTAGCAAAAAACTGTCATTTTTCATTTAGCCATTCAGGGCAGCATTACTGGGAGTTTATATCAACATAAAGTGTAAAATGGTCCTGGAGGACTTCTTTTATCGTATTTAATTATGGAAAAAAGTTTAAAATATGTGTGTATGTGCAGGAAAAAAGAGGTGAGGCAGAGAGGGAGGGAAATCAGTGGACAGGGCTGAACTCTCCCCAATGGTTCTTTGTGTAAAAACGTGTGTCCAACAATGTGAGTATTGTTGAAAGTAGATCTTCCCAACCTGGGATGTGGATGCACTTGGGGGTTGGGGGAGGTTCACAAATTCCCTGAAATTGTGGGAAGTATTTTGCAAGTATCCTTTTATGCATTTTTCTGGGTTCATAGCTTCTGTGAGGTTTGCATACAAGGTTGTGAGAGGTTTAAGGAAAAAGATTTAGCAAAAGGTGCAAAAACCTGCGTAGAGGGAGCTTCGGAAAAGCGCACAAATCCCTGGGCCTCAGTTTCCCTTTCTATCATCTGAGGATTTGATAAGCTCTTTAGAGTCTCTTCATTAATGTTAAGCAAATAGTGCTATGCTCAGAAGTCTTCTGATTACCCGCCTCAAAGGTTGCTGGGAGATTTCAATGTGCCTGGGCATAAGGAGCACTTAGCATAGGGCCTGGCATCTAATAAGCACACCCAGGACATGTTCTCATCACGGTTCCCAGTGAGCTGGGCGCACGCGTCTTCCCAGTCACGTGGGCTGGCTGTGCCGGTTGTCACAGTGTCAGGACACTTCGAGGCTTTTGGAGACAGTAAAGAAAGATGCTGTCTGACAGAGGAGGCCTTTTGGGTCTCCAGGCAGCCCTGTTTGCTTTCTGTAGGGTCTGCACTTTCCTTTGTCTGTTCATCCAACATTAGCAACCAATTTGAGTCCTGAGATGAATTCTTCCAGTGCAGCTTTGTTTTGGTGCCAGAAGTTATTAGGAAGGTTAATTATAGACAAGAAAGGAGTTGTTAACAACTGGAAGCAGGCTAACAAGGGCAGCTCCAGTTTAGGCCATGGTCCTGCTGAATTGGGGGCAGGGTGGGGGCAGAGAGATTGAGAGAGTGTCCCTGTCTGTGTGTCCCTCCGTCTGTCTGTCCTCTGGTTACTTTAGCTGTAGTGTTGACCCTGCGCTAGAGGGCCCCTGTGCTTGCATCTTGGCTCTGCGCAGTATCATATCGTGTATCTTCATGTATCATACGTCATTTGTCTTCTGGCCACGTTATGAAGTAGTAACAGTAGAGGTAGTTCTACTCAACTGCCTGAACCACAAAACAATCTCTAGAAGATTTTAGTTGTTAATGTTCCAGATTAAAAATGAACATATTCAGTTGGTCATTCCTTGCTGTAGGGGCCGGGGAAGGGTATAAACTGAGTCCAAGGGAGGCAGTCCTCAAGGCCAAGCACTTTTCTGTTGATTAATATTCAGATCATTTAAAGTATAGTCAAGCTTGATTACTCTGGGGAGGAGAAGACTCTTACTTTCTAGTTCTTCCTGAGTTGTCACCTACTCTGGTTAATTAAGTCATTGTTGACATTAACTGACATCTTTGTTTACACCAGCCCAGTAGGAGCCGAAATAAAAGGGCTTTCCAACCCCAAACTCTTAATTACTTTCCCACCCTCCATAAAGTGTGATTCTGAAAAGTAACAACCTGGGAAGAAAGTAGTTTGTGTTTTTTTTTTCTTTTTTTTTTTTTTAACCAATATGTTGGCAGCCTTCTAAGAAGTGATGCTGTCCTGGTGGACCAGTGTGAGTTGGTCCCAAGGTGGTGGGAGGGATGCCCACGGAGACCTCCCCAAGTCAGATTTTTCCAATATGGTTAAGTCCTTTGTTAGAAGTATTGTAAATGCCATAACATCTGCCATACGCATTTAATTGCAAGTTAAAAGAAAAAAGAATATATCCGCATACCAAGAGTGAATGATTTAAAATAATCTTCTGTTTTGTATTATCTGCATCTTTGTTCCTCAGTATGAGTGTTAATATTTAAGAGTTAACTGTAACTTGATAGTTAGCTTAGAAACAAGGACTTATTCTTGGTCAATTAAACCAAATGCAGGCTTATGCAGTTAAATACACAATGAAGTACATATTCTTTATTCGTATATAAAGTATTTCACAATTCATAGACAAAGAGCTGTGTTTAATATTACGTCTAGAGCAAAAGTTTGGCAAGCCCAGAGAATGGTATTTGTATACTTTCTGATCCGAATTTGTGTGTGTGTGTGTGTGTGTGTGTGTGTGTGTGTGTGTTTGGCCTATTTATTATAACCAGTTAAAACATCGAGTACCTACGTTGGGCCAAGTCCCCCACTGGGCCATTACTGAAGACTTGTGGAAGGCTTGTGAAGATGCTCCTGTCTTGCTGGCCCAGATGGTGGTGAGAATTCAGATATCAGAGCAATCCACCATGACGTGTTTCCAGTATCAGACTTAATGAACAATCGCAAGGTTGTGAAATAACTGGGGTAGTGTTTGAACAGGAAGAGTTTTGGTTAATGGCCACATTCTCAGTAAAATGTGTCTAGTAGCCTTTCAGCTTGCAATCTGTTGTTTGAGTGTTTACTTATCGAGAGTAATTATTAAAAGGCTACCACCCTCTTTCGTCAGAGTCTGGCTTACTCTTACATTTCAGATGTCTAGTTTTTGTCTTCAAAGGAAAACGTGGGAAAAAGATATTTGGATGTCAGCCTCTTAAACTAGATGGGAAGCACAGCCAGTGTGCTACTTTGAGCTTACTGATTTGAGTCTTACTTAGCAGGGGGACTTGTGTGGGTCAGCAATTCAGAAATTATTTTCTGTCAGTTTTTCAGGCTCTACCCCAAATGACTGTGACCCACTGGGTTTTATGCAGCTGTGCAGAAATGCCCATGACTTTTATTATTATTTTGCTTTCCTTGAGGGATGACTTTAGGCTTAGGTTTGCATTCTTCTTATACTTTTGCTATATCCAAATGAGATTTAGAAATGGCTCTGGTTTTCCAGCGTCTGGGCATTGCAATGCTTGGTATTTCCAAACAGGCCACACCTTTGCTCTACATCTTGCTGACTTGTCTTCCCAGTGTAGCTCCTTTCAACTGCTGGTGACAGCGTTGAAGGCTGTATGTGGCTGAATAGTGAACCTAATAATAAGGGCTGAAAGTTTGTCCTTAGCTGAAAAGGCAGGTTTCTGAGCAGTTAGGCTTCAGCATCATTATTTCCCAGATGGAAAGACCTCTGGGAATACAGCTTTGACTTGTTAGAGACTCTTGAACTTGAGGTTTTAAAGCTGTGCATGCCCTGTGTTCCATTTTAGGGAAAATGTTTATCTTCACGGGAAGCCTTAAGGCTTTCTGGCAGCCTTAGCATCCCCACAAACTGGCCACTTCCTCCTGCTTACCCAGGTAGACCTGGAGTGACCCAGCCAGGCTTAGCTGTGGTTTTCTTGGATTAGGGAATGTGAGGAGGAGGTAGGGAAGCCAGCCTGATACGAGGTCACACAAGCTGCTGGTCTCTGCACTCTGATGGTCGATCCTGCATGTCTTGGAGATGTCTCCCCAAATTAACAAAAGTCACACTTTTCCCAAGTTTTTCTTTTCCCCTTTGTCCTGATCCATTATTCTCCCCTTTCAGGGCATGATAGAAAATCCACAATGGTAGCTGCATTAGTGCTGTATTTGGTAGTTGCAGGTTTTCACTGACCTCCATTTATTTCACTTCAAGCTTTTACCATTTATATATTCATGCAAAAAGATATTTAATTATCGGGATAGAACACAGTCATCCTTGAAGGGTGTCAAGTAAAATAGGCACGCTCTAGGTTTTCAGTAACTTTGGTTATGGGAAACTTGCACCATAACAGAGTTCTAAGATGTTGGGTGTGACTGTTGTCATTTATTCCACTTTGTAATTATGCCCCATTCTGGACTTTTGCCATTTCATGTGAATATTAAAAATTTCAGAATCTTTTTGTACTGAGTCAGGGAGCTAAGCTGTGGCTTAGTCTTCCTCTAACCCCTTGTCCAACTAAAGAATGGTGAATTCCAAGTCATGTCTAAATGGGATGCACCTACATGGAATTTCAGGTTATGGTGAGCATGTTTCATGAGGAGGCCAAAAAATAGCTTATAAAGGAAAAACTGATAGATTAGGAATGAGGACATATTTATTTGTATGATTTAAATGGCATCTTTCCTTAAAAGAAAGAACTCAATTCTGAGCTCTGACATAATGTAAATTCTGCATAAGCTGTCATCATCATTTTCTAACCCTGGAAGTCCTATATTATTATATGTGGCTTGTTTTTGCACATGACTCTTTACTGTTAAGGTTTCCATACATGACCAGTAGTAATGTCGTAAAAATATCAAGTGATTGAAAAGGCCAACTTTGTTTTAATATGGAGGTGCTATGAAATGAATATAAAGATCTTTGCAGTGACAAGTTTAGGGTTTAAACTTTTTTGAAAACCCTTAAACCTCAGATTGTTAGATGGCAGTGAGATTGCCCCAAAGTGTGGCTGCCTTCAAGGGTCCTTCCCATTCACCAAGCCTCCTGGGCTTCCACCGACACATGTTGTATTCTTAGCTGACCGGGGTAGGTGTACGGTGGAATATATCTCCTAACTGTTATAAATGTTTCGAACTTAAAAATCACTCACATCTTTAAAAGACCAAAGATTCCTTACAAAAGTAATCTAAGTTCTGTATCTGAAATTTTTTCGTATAAATGAGTAAAATCATTTGAATGGCAAGTGATGTTTTTTCTGGAGACATAAACTCACAGAAGGAACTTGGCCTTAGGAGCTAGGAAAGTGGGGGTTTGAATCTCTTCACTATCTCCTGGTGTTGTGACCTTGGACAAGATAACCTCTCAGCCTCCCTTCTTTAATCTGAAATGGGGCTGATACTGTCTGTCTTGCAGGGGGAGTATGAAGATTAAATGCAAACAGGAAGTAAAGGCCCTATGCATTTCCTGGCCTATAGTAGGTGCTCAGTACACGCTAGATTTCTCTTTACTCCATGCCACTTTCTTGTCAAGGCAAAACCTATCTAGGTTATAAAACCAATTTTCAGGGATATCTACCCTATAGTATATAATGATAACTCTTCTGATGACATGCATTTGCATTAATTAAAATAGAAAAGGAGCCCCATGCCCTGGATTTATCCAACACTTTTCATTATCTTGCATGTTTGTAGGCTGGACTTCAGAAATGCGTTCATCCTGCTGCTTGCAGTCCAAGTGGTTCAGGGTTGACATTGTTTTCCCTGTTGAAAAAAGTCAGTTGCAGCTATGCAGTAATGGCAGGACACACACTGGAAGAGCAATATATGTTGGCAAGGGAAGCGTTTTCTGTTTGAGGCTTCCAAGGGATTGTCATTTGGCCCTGTGAAGAGTGATGATGGAGAGAGGGTTATGGCATCGGGTGGAGGGAGGTGGGGTGTTGCACTCTGCTTTTGTCTGGTCCAGTGAGGGGAGCATCAATCACAGTATGTTACCTTCATCTCTGCCAGGCTTGCGGTAGCAACTTCCCTGGCGCAGCGAGCTGGGCATTCCTAGTGTCCAGGTAGCCTGGCTTTCAGTCTTTGTGGCAGGGAGCTGGCTCAGGGAAATTGTTGTAGGACCCACAGTACTGAAGGGAGAGGGGCTGAGCATTCATTGGCACGTTACACCCCTGTGGGGTTACTGATGGAAGGGCAGGGGGTGGCGATTAATATGGAGGGGGTCATATTCTTTTAGCCCATTCCTTGAAAGGCTGAGGGTGAGGATAACAGTAACTCTCATTACCATTTATTACGTGTCTGCCATCCTAGGTATGTGCTAGCCACCTTGACATCTTTAATCTTTTGTTCCAGTTTTATGAAGGTATAATATGCATAAAGAACTGTAAAAGTTGAAGGTATACAGAATAACGATTTGACTTACATGTGTCGTGAAAGGATCACTAGAGGAAGTTTAGTTTCTATCCACCACCTCATGTAGATGCAAAAAAGAAAAAAGAAGAAAAATGTTTTTCCTTGCGATGAGAACTCTCAGGACCTACTACTCGTAGCAACTCCCATACACCCCATATGGCAGGGTTGACTGCCCGTCACCGTGCTGTGCTTTGCATCCCTTGTCCTTACTTACACGTAACTGGGAGTTTATACCTTGTGACCACTTTCCTCCTAAATTCTCCTTCTCCTACCATCTCTACTCTTAATCCAGCTCACCCCAGGCATTCACATTCCCATTTTATGGTTGAGAGTCTTGGAGATGAAATGATTCCTCCAAGACCCCACAGCTGGTGAGTGTGGGCCCGGGCTTCTGGGTGACTTTACTGGTGCAGTCAAGATTCCCCAGATGATGCCTTTGCTTTCCTGAGCAGGAGGACCTTTTGTGGAATAGTGTGGTTGCCTCTCATTCTTTCCTTAATTTGTCACTTGATTATTAAACACATAAAGACACTCCTGATTGATTGTGTTTCTGCCCCACATATTCACACCTAGTCCCCTAAAGCTCTTTGAAGAAAAACCATGGGCAGTAAAAATATTCCAATAATTACCACTTTGTGATTCTTCTAGAATGACCTCTAGTGGTGTATGTATGGCTGATTAGTAAGAAGCTAAGAAGCTAATGTGCTCTGCTGCCTTGGAGACTGGAGGGACATTGCTCTGAGTTCCAGTTAGTGGCCTAGAATAAGTGGCAGGAATTCAGGACAGGAAGGGCTGGCCCATATTTGCTCATAAGCCACCTCAACAGAGCAGGAGCAGAGCAGGCCATCCATTCTCCCCTCATCCCAAGTGCTTCTGGTGGTTTGCCCTTGGACTGAATGAGTGTTTGTCTTTTGGGTTGTCACTTTGACCGTACGTCACACTTTTCTTCAGCATTTGTGCTTTGCAATTAGGTCCAGGCCCACCTGCAGAGACCAGTGTACCTGGGGCTCCTGCAAACTATGCTCATGAAAATGACAAATGCCAAGGCCTACATGGCCCTTCCACTGTCAGAAAATAGGAAAGCACACAGTTTCCAAGAAAGAAAGGGCTGAAGCAGCATACCTACCCTTCCTCCAGCTTGGCAAGGAGGGGTGTCCCAATGGGAAAGAGAGTCTGGGGAGGAGAGCCCATTTTTGAGGCAAAGTTCCTTTTGGTGGTTTAAAAAAGAAAAGGGATCCCTGAATGGTGTTCTTGGCCTGGAAGTAAATGGAGGCTGGTGAGACAGCTGAACTTGACACAGTGATGCAGGACACTCAGGGGTCATAGGCATTCAGAGCTTGGGATCAGTGCTGGAGAGAAGTTGTAGAATGCTTGGCTGGAAGGAGACTCTGCAGCTCCCCTCTTAACCTGGCAGCGCTGGTGGGGCAACTTATGGAGCCGGGCAGAGGTGATGAGATCAGATGGCACACTGTTCCAATTGCAGCATAATTGCTGTGACTTCTTTGAGTTTATTTCCCCAAAGAAGTTTTTAAAGACCCTACTTAGTGCAGGGACTGTGGGTGCAGAGTAGCAAGCAGGAAACAGTGTCAAGTCCTGTTGCGAGGGGGAGACAGGCATTTGTCAGATCTCTGCAAAAATGAGGGGGCCAGTCCGCATCAAGGATGAAGGTATTCCGAGGGAATAGCATGGTGTGTCTCAAAGGGATTCAAGGGAAGGAACCCTAAGGGGGCCAGCATGCTGCTGGAGTGAGGGACGAGCGGCACGAGATGAGGCTGGAGAGGTTGGCCAGGCCAGTGTGGGAATTGTCCAGGGCTCGGCCTGGCCTCTCTGCTGTCAGGTTGCACCTTTTCCTGAGAGGTGCCCCCCGTCAAAGGCATGGCAAGTGAGAACGTGGTCAAGGGCAGCCCCCAGCCTTCACTTGAGTGGGTCGTTTTAGCCTGCTCCTTGACGGTCTCTTTTCGGAGCTGCAGCTTCTTACCAGGGCAACGTGGAGGCAGGGCCATGGCCCGAGGGCGGGGTGGCCTGGGAAGCCAGGTGGATCTGTGCTGGGGAGGGAACACGGATTCTGCTTCCCTCTGGGGGCTCACCCTGGAACACAGGGATTCAAATAAGGCCCCCTCTACTCCCTGGAGGGATGCACAGTCTTGGTTTAAAATGGGCTGTGCAGCCCTGTCCAGGGGGTGCCAGGATGCTTGGGAGCTGAGCATAGCCCCTTCTGTGATCAGAATCTCCTGAGGGTTTTGTAAGGGTCTCTGCTGAGAGGTGGGGATTCTTTAGTTTTTGAGCAGCTTTTGTACCTCTATGCAAATGTGTGACTTAGGGCTGGGGAGAAAGGCTAACCTTTAACCTTGGTGGGCCCTATCTTAATTTGGAATTTCCTATATGAAGTGGTTTCAGTGCTCAGGTGTAGGATCCCCCAAGGGGGAGTTTTTCTTTTCTCTGGAAATCACTGGAGAAAAGTGTTCCCTGTGGCTTCAACCTGCGTCTCTGGGTCCTGCGGGGCAGAACCTGCTGGGAATGTGCCTCGCCCACTGCCGAGGTGCCCTGCCCACTCTGAAGTTAGGGAAACCTCTCCAAGAGGTCATTCCGATCCTGCTGTTTGCTGAAGACCCCTCGGGCTAGGAATCTGTGCCTTCAGCCTGAACACGACTTCAGCACTGGCCAGGCCTGAACTTGCTGATGTCTGAGCTGCCAGATCAAACCCATTCAAATGAGGAGGGCCATCTGGTTCCCGGTATCCAGCTGCTGTCCCTTCATTTGCAAATGACTGGGATGCTGCTAGGGCGGGTGGGGGGACCAGGCAGGGGACACATCTGCAGGCTCAGAATGGGTTTTGGAGTGGGGTCCTGCTGAAAAAAGAAGGCTGAGCCCATTAAGTAAACTTGGTGAACAGTACCTCCAAAAGGTCCCCCAGAAGGTCTGGAGGTGAAAAAGTCAGAGGTGGCCTCGCCGCATGGACTAATGCTCAGCTTTCCATTTCCTTTTTTTCCTTCTCTTTTGTCGCTGGGGCCACTTTAAATGTGTACATGTATTTGGAAAGTACTTCCTGAGGGAGGGGCTTGGCGAAAATGTCAGGTAGGATTAGAACATCCATCTGACCTTTCAGGGACTTAGAAGGCACATGTGCTCACTAGTGTGTGCACTGTGTATTGACCATCCATATCAGTAGCAGGAGGTGAGCCGGGCCCAGAAGCAGCTTCTAGAAGCCAGGGGGTAACACCAAATGGGGAAAGGTGACCACCCCTGAGAACTTGCTTCTGGAATGTAGTCAGACTACTGGCTTGGAGGCATGCTTTCTGGAAAGCAGGCCAGTCACCCCCCTTTCTGCCACCCAGGTCCTCCAGCTTGTGAGCTGTGTGGGACACACACTGGGCCCCTTGCCTGAGGGGTTTGGTGTTCAGGGTTATTCCTGGCAGGCGGTGGGGTTGTGATAAGTCATCTCTGAGCCCTGCTGGGATCCTCGTCTCAAGGCAGTCCTGTGGGGGTGCCCACATATCAATATCAGCTTGGATGGATGAATTATAGATGGTATTTTAATAAGCCACAGGCCTCTTCCCTCACTAAAGTAATCAAACAGGTGTTATTTGGGGGTTTTGGTAATGACAACTCTCACATGATCTTTTGATGTTTAGTTTCATTTGGGAACATTCCGAAAGTCCCCACTAAGGTAATATACATACATGCATACATACATATATGTATGTGTGTGTGTATATATATGTAAAATGATGTGGCAGGTTTCGTTTGCAAGAAAACCCTGTTTTAAAGTCAGAGGAATACAAATTGAGGTGGGGAAAAAAATCTGCTGATCAGTTGGCATGAAGCTACAGCCCACAAGCAGGAACCCAGGCCTGCTCCCAGCAGCGCTGGGCTGCAGGCAGGGGCCCCCCCACCGAGGTGGGGGTGCTTTCTCCCAGATGTGCCTCCCACTTTAGGTTTACAAAGGCCTTTCCAGGCAGCCTCTAGTTTTGTCCTCATGGTGACCTTGACTGGCAGCAGGCTAGCCTGGAGGTGTTTTCTGTTCTGTAGTCCAGGACTCTGAGTCTCAGCCATGGGAAGGGGTTGCCCAGGTTGACATGGGTCATCACTGCAGAAGCATGTTCCAGACTCGTGTCCTTTGACACTGGAGCTGAATTTTTTCCAGTGTGGCCCTTGGAAGACCAGCATTATGATTACCTGGGAGCTTGTGGGGAATTCAAAATCTCAGTCCCCACTCCACGTGTACTGACCCAGAAACATCAGAAGTGGGGCCCAGGAAGCTATGTTTTAACAAATTGACCAGGTGGTCTTTATGCACAATGAAGGCTGAGAAGTACTGCGCTAGCCCCCTCGCCCTTCTGCCCCCACCACCTACAAGCAGCTCAGTTGGAGTGAGGTGTTCGGTGGGGAAGGCAGACTGAATTTAGCTGTGTGTGTACTAGATGGACAATCAAAGGCCAGGATACTCTGCCAATGGGATCAGTACAGTCTGTCTTAGTAGGAATCAGAGGAATTTTCACAGGGTAGATGATTATTTGAACCGGCTTTGAAGGCTGAATAGGAGTTTGCCAAGCAGAGTAGCAGGATGAGGGGGATACAATAGGGGAACAGTGCCTGTGTGAACAGACAAGCCAAGGGTGTGAGGGAGAAGGTGGAGAGGGATCTGGGGCTCCGAGCAACCAAAGCCTTAATGTGCTGATGTTTTTCGGGCTTTACCTGTCACAAAGTGGGGTGGTGCATGCCTTTTTTTATTTTGCTTATTTTTTTGTTTTAAAGTAGAGATCAGATTTGCTTTTCAGAAGATCACTGTGGTGGTCCGTGGCAGACACCTGAGGTGGACCATGGGTGATGGGATGTGGGGATTGCAGAAGTCTTTTGCAGAGAGGGTAGAGATGTGGAGTGGACCTGTGGGGGTGAGATCTTGCCCTTGCTTCTTTTTAGAGCTGTTTCAGAGATAGAATTAACAGGGAGGGGTGTGGGGACTGATTGGGTGGGGGGCAAGAGGGAGAAGAGGCGCTTTAGGGCCCGCTTGGAGCTTGAGTTGATGTTCTATGGTGAGTGTGTTCGGAAGGAGGCCGCAGGAGGGGGTGGAGGGTAAAGGTCACCTGCTAGTTTTGGGTAGGACCTCTGGAGACAGCAGGTAATAAATTTCCTCAGGCAGGTAGAAATACGAACCTGCAAGCAGGGACTTGAGTGGCATCCACATGGAGTGGGTGGGACAAGCTGCAGAGAAGGAGGAGATGAGAATGTAGGGCAGGGACTGGAAGCTCCAGGGGTGGAATTCTGAGCATGTTCACAGATTCAGCAGGGTGGGGAAGGAGGAGGTTCCTAGAAGGGCAGGAAGACTTCCATGACACATACCTGTTCTTATGAACACACACACACACACAGCATGACACTTTAGATAGTTAAGCACTAAACTACGTGTTGGGGGCTCTAGAATCATAATACAAGGTTCCCTGTCCTTTCTGTCATCTCTAGCTTTTCACATCGAGAACACTTGGTCCCGTTGCTTTTCTTCTATTCCTGTGTGGTGTCCTGCTGCTGAGGCGTCATGATTTCAGCAGGACAGTAGTTCCTGATGGCTGATGCATTTGAGTTCTTACCAAGTCCCGGGCGTCCTGCTGGTGGCTTTCTGTGCTGCTCTTGTTTGTTTCTGTTCCTGGTTTGCGGGTAAAGTACATGCAGTGAGCAGAGAAGCCTAGGGGCGTGTCCCAGGTCACACAGTTTGTCGTGGCTGAGTTGGGACTCAGATTCATTCTAACTGTTCTTTTAACATCCCCAGCCTGTCCTGGCCTTTTCTGAAGAGTCTCCAGGGAGGGGATAGAGGTGAGGCCGGAGCTTTCATGCTAAGGTACAGTGACGTGCTCAGGGGTCGGGTCTGGGAATGGAAGGAGCATCTGATTAGAATGAGGGCTTACCACCTACCCAGTGAAGAGGCTGCCTCGGGGCCGAGTGCTGTCATCAGGACTCAGGGGAAGAAAACATTTTTGGGGCAGAGGATTAGGTTTTCAGAACTGGAGATGATGTGTGTTCATTTTATAGCTGACACCTCTGCAGGGCCACTCTTGACCTTAAAGACTGTGTTGACAAAGGTCAGGCAAAGCCCATTCATCCTTTACCTCCTCGTGAGGCCTCTGAGCCCCCAGTTCCCTTCCTGCTTGGTGACACAGGGAGTACAAAACCTTCCCCCTGAGAATGACATTTTCCAGTGGTCTCGGTCGTTGGCATGGCCAGATTTTAGATGACATGGTTTTCCCTAGAACAGTACTCCCTAGGAAGCCCTGAAGATTTTGAGAAGCTCTAGTTTCCACCTGCACGTCTGGCAAGCAGGTGTCCAGAAGGCAGGAGGCTCGGGGCCTGGGTGACCAGGCAGCTGAGCACGTAGGCTTCTCATTGTCCGTCCGTCCGGGGGGTGCGGGCTGCTCTGACATAACTTGTGGTGCTGGTTTCTGCTTCCTGGGCGCTAGATAATCTAATGGCCTATCTCTTTGGGAATGTTTTTTGAACAAAGGGCTCAATCTTGAAGTTCTTACTCAGGCAGAGCTGCCAGTATCGAGCGATTGTAGGCAGATGGCATCCTGATTGGTCCAGGGGGAATTCTGCCCTCCCGAATACAAGTTTGATGCAAGTATTGTGACAGGGAGACAGCCTTCCCTTCTGGGCACCTCTCTTCCGGAGGACACCGTAATGAACAGCCTGAAACACCAGGATCAAAGGGGAGGGGATCCCAACAAAACAGGGAGCGAATATTTCCACTTCGGGTCCAAATATCAGGCGATAATGGCAACTCCCTCTCACATAAGGGCATTCTCAGGCACTTTACTGTTCCTACATTTTTTTCTTTTCTCATGGGAAACAACATAATTTCTTTTCCAGCTTGAAGAGTGGTTCACCATGTATCTCTGTGATTGACCTAAATTATATGAGGGGTGTGCCTAAATATATAATTTTTAATGGTTCCCATATTGGAAACATTAGCCATTATCCCTTCTGATCATGAGGAATGGGAGCCAGTCTAGGGTTTCTGGAACAGTCGAGCTACTGTGGCAGAGGTAGCTATTAGTGGTTGTTACGGCCCCCGTGATACTGACAAGGAGAGTTTTAAGTCCTGATGTGTGTCTACAAGGCACCTGACGGTTGGAGAGAGAAAGCCGCAGCTTTTCAGCCTGTTTACGTGTCTGTGTTTCATTGCTTTGACTTCTCTTTGTCCCCCAGTTTTATGTCAGCAGTATTTCTTGAGGTAGACAACTTTCATCTTTATATTGTGCAGAGGATTTGTCTCTCCCCCCTGCCTCTTAAAGAACGAGTAGCACCTATGCCTTATAAGGCCTCTGTTTGATGTCAGGATTTTTGTCTTCTGCAAGTCTGTTCTTGAAAAGGGGAAGCTTTGAGGGTGTCTGAGCCGAAGGAGCCAGCTCTGTCGCCGCCGTCTTCATTGTCTGTGTGTCTGCAGAGCCCCCAGGGTAGGGCACGCAGGGTGGGCATTTTTGGCTTCATCGTAGGGACCCCAGTACCTCTATAGCTTTCTGTTGGTAAGTTTGGATGCCAACGAGGTTGAACTGTGCCATAAATGAGCAGAAGGGACTTTGCTTTTCCGAAGCCCCTATGCCATAAAAAACCCTGGGCTGTTGAAAAGCTTTGCTGTAATGCCAGGTATCTGTCTGCCTGTCTGTCCAGACTCCCTCCGTTTAAACTTGTAAAAAGTACTCAGGAGTGCTGTTTGTATGAGGGGTTCTGTATTTCATTCCTGGGGACATGAAATTGGGTATCAGCCAGTTCAGAATTCTTACCAGGACCACGGCATGGCTGCTGCAGGGCCTAGGAGAGCGAGTCGAGGCTAACCAGGGCACCCAGGATCAGCTGCCACTTACTTGCCATGTGTTTCGTGTACTGTGACATTGCAGTGACACCTGAGGCTCCGTTCTGTGTGTTTTTTTTTATCAAGACCTTGGCAGCCCCGCAGCAGCGATGTTTATTCCTCTTGCACAAGGTGGCAGAGTATCTGGGAGGACACCAGGAAACCACGGCCGGTTCATTGCTGTTGCCCCTGATGCTGGTGTGTGACAGTTCCCGTGGGAGCCCCGAGCTGTGCCAAGAGGCACAGGTTTATCTGCCACCGCGTGCCAGGCCCAGGACCTGCCTCATACCCCTGCTGGCGCCCGTACCCTCTTTCTTTTCCTTCTCTTCCTCCCTCCCTCTGTCCCAGTGGAATCTGTTTCTTGATTTCTCTCTCTTTCTCCCTTTCTTCCCTTTTTCTGGAGGAATGTGTTTAGGGCTTGGGCACCCCTGGCTTCTGGAACAAAAACCTCAGGGGGCGCCTTCAGGGCCAACCCCCTGCATCCTTGAACCCCCTGCTCCTTACCTGTGGTGATCTTGACTTTTGAAAAGACCCTGTCCTGAAGAAAACCCAGAAAAGGCTTAATTTTGACGTGAAGGCTTAAAAGACGTAGTTACTTGTCCCATTGGTATAAACTGCTTCTTGCATCCTTAACAGTTTAAATCTGTCGTCCCTTCTCCACGTGAGGCTTGGACAGGGCAGGACGTGGGTGTCCCATCTGGTCTCTGTTTGCGTTTGGGCGCCATTTCAAAACCACACGGGAGAGGTTTATAGGCAAACATTATAAAAAGTGACAGTCTGAAGTGCTATCGCTGGTTTGGCAGCAGACAGTGTTACCTGAAATAACTTACTGTTCTGCACTCTCTTGAGCTGCTCCGATTGTCTCGGGATATTCCAACTGATGACATGGTGACGAATCCAGCTGGACATGTACAGTGACGTCACGGAAGGCACGGCCTTTCCTGACGTTGTAAGGTTAACCCCTCTCAGGGGTTGCTCATATGCAGCAAGGATTTGTTTCCCTTTGTTTATTTACGCGAGGTAAACACAGCCACCTGGTGACAGCCATGGGATGCCACACCCAGAGGTCATGACCTCTACCCTGGTCTGCTGAGGGTCTTGGTGGCAAGTAGCCCCTGCCTCAGTTTCCTCCTGATCCTAGCTGGAGGCCCCTCAGTTCTAAATTCCATTAGCGTTTGAGGTTACTGGAATGAGTCGTCTTTTGGGGGCGGGGGCGGGGGCAGCTCAGAGCAGGAATCACACAGACTGTATGCAGATGACTGCTATTACTCATATCACTCAAGTCCTGACTAGCTGTAGAAGTGCCCATCTCTTTCATTTTTTAGTATCAAGAGTAGTCAGTTAGTTTTCTGAAGCTGTGTGAGCACAGCGTGCTGGCGCTTTCTCAAGTGTTTGGAACTTCTGGGGAGAAAGTTCAAATTGATGCAGTTCAGTGTCTACACAGCAGAGCTGCCCACGTGCATCGTGTAGCTGCGGCAAGTAGAACAGGTGTGTTGGGCATCTCCAGAAAGTAAACTTGCTGCCATGGTCATTTAGCAAATTAACGTAGTAGTGACAAAGAGCATCCCACTTGTGTGTTTGTTCCAGCTTTCTTGCGTCTTTTGAATTTTAATTATGAAAAATACATGGACACGTATTTTCTGTCTGTCTGTGGAAGCCTCTGAAAGAGCATTTGGTGTGGAGCAAAGGGACTTCTGGAACCTTCCCTCATTGTGTTTTGGCTAGAAAACACGAGGGACATGATGGTCTGTGTGCTCACGTGGTTAAAAGTATGCCGGAGCATCAGAAAAAAATAAATCCAGGAAGCATTAATATTACTCTGAAAGGGGGTTGCACAGATCTCCTGGGAATGCTTTGCCCTGGGTCAGCCCTCATGTTTTACAGAGCAGGCCGCACAGCGTGGTAGCTACAGGGCAGCCAAGTCCAAGTTGATCAAAGTTAGGGAGGCCGCTAGGGTGGCGTAGATGCGGCACCGCTGACGTCAGACGGGATGGGTAAGTTGTCTTGGCTTCCACAGAACAAGTGAGGGAAATATCGCCACGGAGATGTTGGCAGTGCACTTGGGGGGCACGTTTGTGGGGAGCGGGCAGGGAAGGCACCTGTACGATTCAAGCGAGGAGGAGAAACCAAAGCCCCCGATGGCATCTTGGGGAGGAGCAGGGACAGAGCTGCCTCCACTGAGACAGCTGTTTGGGATCCAGGCTGAGCGCCATGTTCTTGGCCCCTCGGCCCAAGATGTCGCTGATGCAGGAACCTGCAAGCGAGGCTGTGCTGTTGGGCAGCACCCGCCCCTCCCCGCCCTGTGCCCCACACACCTGCTCCCTGCCTCTCTCTCGTCCCAAATTCCCCCCTTTTTCCCTTTTCTATTGCTTTTATTCACCCATTCGCCCCCCTCCCACAGATGTACTGGAAGGCCTCCTACGTCCTCAGCAATACTGCTAGGTTCTCTGGGGTTCCCCGAAGACACCGCATCCCCAAGATGAGCCTTTTGTTAAATGATCACCCGGGAGAAAGAAGCACATGTGAATTTGCCGCGGTGGCGGTCACAGGTCTCAGAGTCGCAAGGCTTGATTTTATGGATGAGCGTCATTGTCGCATCTTGGGGAGTTACTTTACTATCCTTGGAAAACTGGGTGGCAGTGTTGACTGTCAAGTCATCTTCCCAGTCCACTGAGATGGGAGCCCTTCAGTAAAATCATTTTGTATCTATGGAGATAAAAATCCAAATAGTCTCTGACTATCCTCCAAAAGTAGTGGTGTTCAAGGTCAGGGTTAGCATCTTCAGCCTTGAAGAGTGACAGTGATAGTGACTGCATGGGCCCAGGAAATTGGAGTTTGGGTGATTAGGTTCTTATGTTTGGCTCCTCGGATCCTCCGGGTAATACCCTGTTATTTGGCATTCTTGCTCTGCAGCAGGTGAGGAACCTGAGGCCGACAGAGTAGTCAGGAGAGGAGCGGAGTGGGAATCCTTGCAGGCCAGCGCACGTTTATCAAACACCTGCTGGTCCAGCCCCAAACAAGACATGGTCGCTGCCCTTGAGGCCTCACTTCACCATATTCCTTTTGCAGCCAGCAGGTGGTGGTGACGTTTGGGGTGGCATTGGTCCAACATCTGAGACACCCCTGGTTTCAACAAGACTGTGACTTACCTATTTCACGGGAAGGAAAGGATTCTCAGTAAGTGCTTTCCTTTAAATACAGAGAAATCATAACTCCCCTTGTGTTGGGAGACAGATTTTTGTGCACCATAATTGCAAATGTCTTCCTTTTTTTTTTTTTTAAGCAGCCTTAGAGCATTCCACTGCCTCCATGAGCTAGGGATGGGGCTTCTCCTGTTTGAGGGCCAGGACAGAAGCAGGTTAGCTTCCCTATAAAGGAGGAAGCATTGCTGCTAAGGTCCGGCTGCTTCCCTGCTCAGTAATTTCTTGATGACCAGTTCTGGCCCAGAGGAGAGCCAATTCCATAACATTCTTGGTGATTTGCTGATCACACAGTATGGTCCTGATAAATATTGATTATTTTAGATCCCAGGCTAATCTGTTGTAAATTCATTCTAACATTGTGGTGCTGCTCCAGTCCTGAGTTGTTGGTCATCTGGTCCTTGCTTCCACCAGCTGCAGAAGGGCTTGGACCAGGTGGCCTTGTGGCCCTATCAGTTTTGATCTTGGGACCGTAGGATGCTGGAAGTGGGACGTGTTCTGAGATTAGGGGCCCAAATGAATTCCTTTCTCTTTCCTTCTTCCTTCCCCACTTACCTACGTTTTTCTTCCTCTCCCCTTTCTACTCAGGAGCCAGAGTTCAAAATATTTCTGTTAGTCACTCAATTCAGCTGCATTAGGACTTAAACAGCTTTGGGTGATGTGGCCCAATGACCTCAGGAGGCATGACCTGGGGACCTCAGGACCTTCTAACTAAATTCTCAGCATCTTTGAAACAGAACTTTGCTCTCTGCTTCTCTTCTCTCTGCCTTCTATGAAGCCTTCTCATACATCAGAGGTTGGCAATTTTCTGCAAAGGGCAAGACTGTAAATATTCTAGGCTTTGTAGGACATAGGGTATCTGCTGCAACCACTCAACTCTGCCATTGTAGCACAGCAGCAGCCCCAGACAATACATAAATGAACGAGCATGGCTGTGTGCCAGTAAAATTTTGTTTACAAAAACGGGTGATGGCTGGGTTTGGCCCCGGGGACTGCAGTTTGCCAACTCCTGCTCCAGGCTGAGTCTTTCCCCACCATCCCTGTAGGAGCCGCTGACTTGCTGTATTCTTCCTCCTGGTGCTTAAGAATGCCTCACGTATTTGATATTTTTGTAGGTTTTGTATTGTCAGTCACCCACTGTGCAGCTCCATAGCTGCTGCTTTTATCATTTCCTGTTGCTTCCTGAACATGCAGAATGAAGTATGGCCCATAGTAGGTGTTCAATAAATGATTGCAAGAGAAGGAAAAACAAGCCTTTGGAATGGAACCTGCCTGTGATTTGGGGTTTTCTCCCCTTGTTCAGGGTGTTTGTCCCTGTTAAATTTGACTTCTGTTTCTTCCTTGTATTGTGCTTATCGCTTTGTATTCACGTCCTGTCCACCATCTGGACCTTCTTGGCGTTAATGCCTTGGGAGGTGCCCCTCTGGGGGCCCTGGCCCTCCTGTATTGGTTGATGGTGGTGGTGGTGAGGAGGATTTCTGGAACCTGCTGCACTTGGCACTTGTTGTCCCTTCAACAGTGGGACTGAAACAAGAAGCAACTTATTTCCCTGTGAGGTCAAGATTTGTCCAGACCACACTGCGAAGGACAGAACAGTTGCCTGTGAGCCTGCCGGGTTTGGAGCTGGCCCAGAGCTGAGAAGCTGTGTGTTTTCAGGGCCTGAGATACTCTTCAGGGTTCTCACTGTGAGGGAGGGAAGCTCATTGATTCGTGGACCTTCATGGGTCCCAGCAAGTGGCCCTGGCCGCTCCCCTTCCAGGCTCCTAGTTGCTGCTCAGCCCCACTCACAGGTTGTGTGGGCCAGGTCCTCGGTCCCGTCTTGCCCTGCGAATCTGGGAGCTGTGATCATGTTCAAAGTGGGCCGCCTCCCGTGTGTATGCTTCGGGATGCGAGGGGTGTCCAAGAAGCCCTCCGTCTAGGATCTTGGTGACTCCTTGGGAGACAGGATATCTGCATAAGATACTTGGCACATCCCCAGGAACTGGAGACCTAAGCAGATGAACGGGAAGGGGTGACTGGTGGCAAGCGCAGGCTCTCACCCAGGAGGGCACCGCAGGTCTCGGAGGATGGACTGGATTGAACAGGGAGGTGGGGGAGGGATGAGGATCCCTACAGGGCACAGAGACAGAGGCCTGAAGACCCTGCATGTGTGGAGGTGGCTGGCGGGCAGGGAGGGGGCCCAGCTTTATCGTACAGGGTCAGGCGTGCAGCACCCAGTGGCTTCATTTCAGGGTCTGTTTTAAGTGCCTCTGGGCTGTCTGGGGCATTTTGAACTTTTTTCGGTCTTGGTGTTAAGGCCACTAAGCTTTTATCATTTTAAGAAAAACAAAATGTCACAGCTGGCCCAGCCCAGAATCATGTCTGTTGACCAGCAAAGTGCAGATCTCACCTGAGAATCTTATAAAAGGACCCATTAGTTCCCTTGAGTTTGAGGCATTTCATTTTAAGAAGCTTGGCTTTGTGACAACGGGCAAAGTCTAGCATAGATAGATTGTGTGTGCATGTGCGTGTTGTGTGTGTGTGTGTGTGTGGACACACAACCATGCAATCCTGTTGAATGAAAAAATTTGTGAAACACACAGCCTTCCCAATAAAACACACCACAGTAATAGGATTTCCTGGGTGTTAACAGTTGCAGCCAGGCTTTGGATTGGCGATCGACTTCCGGGTTTTCCTGTGCAATATCCTTCCACGCTGTGTTTTGGATCTGTGTTTAAAGCTCTACAGTTTAGGGACACTAAGCGGGGCAGCTTTTGCTGGGTGCTTCCTTGGGGTGATGGTTCGGCTGCTCGGTCTGCTCTGTGCGTGAGGGCGGCTGCTGGCCTCCAGGTGTGGGGACAGGTGAGCGCCTGCCCGGGCCGTGTGCAAAGCAAGAACTGCCTCTCCTGGGAGTAAAGGGGCCTCCACTGACTGTTGTTGGTCATTCTCTCCTTTTCCTCCTGCCCATCTGTCTCCATCTTCTCTCTCCCACCTTTCTGCAGAGCCACCAACCAAATACCAAATCTCCCAACCCGAAGTTTATGTGGCTGCGCCCGGGGAGTCGCTTGAGTTGCGCTGCCTGTTGAGAGATGCCGCCACGATCGGTTGGACTAAGGATGGGGTACACTTGGGGCCCAACAATAGGACAGTGCTTATTGGGGAATACTTGCAGATAAAAGGTGCCACACCTAGAGACTCCGGCCTCTATGCTTGTACCGCTGCTAGGACTGTAGACAGTGAGACTGTCTACTTCATGGTGAATGTCACAGGTGAGTTGGCTTGCGAGCCCTCGGTTCTCTCTCCTCTGTAGCCATTTTCTGGGTAAAATTTATGGGACAAGTGAAATCATAGTGGGATCTGCTAATTGGATGCCAGGCACCGAGCTTCATAGTTTGTTATTGATCTGTTCTTGAAGTTCTTCCGTGGGACCTGGTAATACCAGAGATAAGCGCTAAAAACGACAGGATTCTCATGTGCAAAGTAACATTTTTCTTCTGAGACAGCATGCTTTTATATAAGTTAAAGGGCACCTTTTTTTCCCCATGCCACTGGCATCCTTGGCATTTAGACTATGGGACTGAAATTTGGATGCTGAAGATCTCTGATTCCTTTTATTAAAACTTGAGCATCCTTGATTTTTTTCTTCCATGCAGTGAGTTGCAGGGGGTGAGGGGGTGCCACACAGGCCCCCTTTGTGGCTGAGTTTCAAGTTTTGTTTTTAGAATGTTAGTACGTGGATGGAAGGCCACACAGGGGCTAAGTTTTGCTGGGGACTAATTCCCTTCTTGAAGGGGACCCCGAGCACCCCGAGGTTGTGTTGGAAAGAGTCTTTAGTTAGTACACAATCAGTAAATCTGTTGGGGACTTGAAGACTGTTTGAAGCTTGAAATCCAGTTTCAGTATATCCAGTTTTATAGCATGTTTAAATAATGTGAAAGCAGAAAGCATTGAGGATCATGATACAGACCAACTGTCATCGCAGAGAGAAAATTTAAGCCATTAAAACCATCTTAACTAAACACGGTCTCAGCCTTCATGCTTGGGCTCCTGGGTCTGGGTTCCCTCTCCCGGAAGGCGAGGTTGTAGATGATGGCAGCCTCTTGCTTTGCAAAACCACAACCATGGATATATATATTCTTTTGAATACAGATGCCATCTCATCTGGAGATGATGAGGACGACACCGATGGCTCCGAGGATTTTGTCAGTGAGAACAGTGACAACAAGAGTAAGTAGTGGCGGCTCTGAAGGTCCTCGAGAGAGGAGAGCCTGGTGGGAAGCCCGACTCTCCCCTGGCTTCCTGCCGACGCTTCGGGATGCTGTGTCCTGCGGCCCTCACCTGTCCCTGCTGTGTCTGCTCTGCTAACTTTCAAGTCTGAGAATAAACCAGTCTTGCTGTACACCCTTCTCTACTGTTTGTCCTTCTTTTCGTGTCAGTCAGCCAGGCACTCTCATTTGAAAGCAGTTACCATATTTCTTTCCGTGTCTTTCAATTGCTCTTTGGTTTCTCAGTATTTAGAGGTGTAACACCAGTAGGCCAAGCACCATCCTGATTTTCTTTTTAACCACTGATGGTGCGAGGGTTAACCAGTGGTCTCAGTGGGGGTGGGGAGGGTGGGTCTCTCCTTCCCCACCAGGGACTTCAGGTAACATTTGGTTGTCTTGACAGAGGGTGAAGGGATGCTCTTCGCGTAGAGGCCAGGGGGCTGCCTTATAAATGTCCTACAGTGTACAGGACAGCCTGTAACAAAGAATGATCTGGTCCAAAATGTCAGTAGTGCTGGGCTGAGAAGCGGGGGCCTTATAATTATTATGGCATGCTGAGCAGAGGTAAGGGAAGTGTGTCTTACTTTGCAGATCTTGATAGAAAAGGGGACCAAATGCTGCCTACTTATTTCAAGGCAGTCAACACTGAGCACTGATATGTGGGAGGCCTTTAGCTGGTGAGTAAGAACATGGCCTTTTGGAACTGGGTTTGAATCTGGCTCCACCACTTCTGAGCTGGGTGACCTTGGGAAGTAGTTTAACCTCCGTGCCTCAGTTTCCTCAACTGTATGGTGGGAATAACAATGTCTGATAGGGTTGTGTTCATATTTATGTTCACATTTGTATAGTCCTCAGAAAAATGCTTGTGAGGGTTCATTCAATAAAGAAGATAAAATATAGCATTGGTTGTGTTTTCCAACAGCATGGATGGAATGTTCCCAAAGTGATTTTACATCGGTCACTGGCATTCTTTGCTTAGGTGTTGTATTTATACATCTTCTCAAAAGGATTTCAGTTTAATACATTTATTATAAAGACACTTAATTATTAAAATAGGCCCAGGGCATTTTAAAGGAAGAAGAGAAAATCAATGTTGTCAGGTACTTGGGAAGATGTGTTGCTTACACTTAAGCAATGAGATTTACCTAAGTATAATTTAAAATCCAATTTGAATTGAATTTGTGCCTGAGTCTCCTAGCAGCTTAGGCAAAAAGGGAAATATTTTTGTTTGCATAGTTTTTACTTTTTGGCAAGAGAAAGCTTGGGGCCTGGACCACTAGCTTCAGCATCATCTGAGAACCTACTAGAAATGAAAATTATCAGGCCCCATCCCAGACCCACTGAGTTAGAAGCTGGGGTTTTTCTGATGAACACTAAAGTGAGAATGACTGGAGTAGGGATGCACATTTGCAGATCTGCCTCAAACAGGAATTTACTGTTAGAAATTATGTTCATAAAATGGTGGGTAATAAGGTGAAAGTCTCTTTAACTGTGGTGACTAACAACCTTCTGACAAGGTGTCTTAAAATTATTCCTTAATAATAAGAATTCTCTGGTACATCAGAAGACATCACTCACTTCTTATTAGTTCTTTGGCTCCATCAGGGGAGGCAAATGAATGACTCTGGCAGTGATGGTGAGGTCCTGCTCTGGGCAGGCTCCAAGCGGGCTCCTAGCCTAGTGCACCCAACAACCCAATAAGGAGGAGAGAGGAGTTATTCCCATTTTATTGATTGGAAGTTCATGATTCCATGAGCAAAAGGCAATGCTGTGATCCCGGTGTAGGCCTGCTGCACGCTGACTCAGTGCCACTCTGCCTACACCCAGGGTGATCGTGGGGCTGGAGTGGACACTCGCACTGGTGTGCAACTCTAACATGGCATCCACATGTGGTGTGCTATCGCAATTGATTAGAACGTCGGATTCCGTCAGCTCAGTTGTGTTGGTTGTCCTGGTGATCAAAGCATGCCTAATAGCACATTACCATGAAAACATGGGAGTAATAAAATGTAACAGGAAGGTATAGGTTACATAACAAGTAGACTGAGTGGCCTGAACCTCTCTCTCTGGTGATGGTTCAGAAGGATTACCAGCCCTGGACCTCTGGGTTTTCATCCTGAGCACTATTGCCGACTACCCAGTGCCGGCACAGAAGGTCCAGGTGATAGAGCTCCATTTAATGAGCGCCAGCCCTCACTGAATGAATTCACCTTGCAGCCAGGGTTTTTGTAATTAGCTCTCGAATGACACCAACTCAGCCCTAAAGTGGGTGCTCTGCAGTGATGAAAGGCTGGTGTTAGCTGTACCAGGGAGACACTGCTGTCGGCAACTGCCTCTGTTTGGTGCCTGTGAAACATTAGACGCGATTTAAAGTGATAGCAGGTTCTTAGCTGGCTACTTGGCCTCTGCCATCTGTTAGTATGATTAGGCTGGTCTGATTCACAGGTGCAGCCTGGGGCAGCTGAGATTAAGCAGCTGTGGCCCGTGTGGACAGAGGAATGCCACGGCCAGGGTAATTGGCCAGGCGGGGAATGGGATGTTGCCATTAAAACAATTTCTTGCCACCTCAAGTGTCAAATGCCTGACCTGATTAATAGGGAAAATTGTAGAAGCGCCACATTCTTTGCATTTTCAGCCACTTGGAAAACACCCATGTGTCCAAATTGATTCCTTTGGTGCCTTCTGATTGTCTGGAAATGCCACTGAGGTGTGTTTCAAAGTTCCTTTTCATTGAAGCTAACAAATGATGCTGCAGTGGCCCTTTGCTGACAGTGGTATTTCTGGGCTTTTCTGAAGTTTTTTCTATTTTACAGCTTACAGCTGGAAACTATATTGCACCTTATTCCCTCTGTTGGTATAGTAGGTTATTATTTATCTAACTTGGGTGGTTAACTATTAAGAAGGCAAGCTTATCCACCTGCTAGAGCTCTTTTTAGATTCTGTACAGAAAGCATGGTGGTCAAATACAATGGCAAAACTAACAGTCAGAAATTAAGCCAAACTTGTTGAATTTGGGCCATGACACAAGGTCTGATTTGACTTTATTGGAATGTTCTGCAGTACTCAAGGTGACCTTAACTCTTACCTCATCATATGGGACCAACTGAAAATTGGGCTCCTCTGTAGAGGATTTCCAAGTTTACCGAAGCGAGTTTTGAGTGTTTACATGTTCTGTTGTGTCGTATCACATGCAGCCTTGTGTGATGGCTAAGACCCGCCTTTCCCAGTAAACTGCTTCTGGAAGACATGGACTATGCTAGATGTTGAATGAATATTTTATGGAATTACAGTGCTCACATACATCTTCTGTGGATCTCATTAAAAGCAGCAATGTCTGATCTGGTCTGTACATTAAGAGTGTAAGCTTCTGTTTCCCAAAGAATTTCCCTTGGAACCCTTGTCCAGAATAATTCTCTGCCAAAATTGAGTTGTATTTTGAAATGAATTTGGAAAATACCTTATACTGTGACTTACAGTGTCCATTAGCATAGTATAAACTCTGAAAAGTTCTGCAGTGAAACATCTGTTTAATTTTGTCCTTACCTAGGGTTTCCCAAACTTATTGACCATAAGATCTTTTCTAAAGTACAGCATTTATTAACATTTTGTTGCATGTGTTTTGAAAAATCCCTGCGATGTGCTGATTTGATTGTTCTGACTTTCCCCCTGCCTTTTAAGTCAAGTTCTTCCATCACAGATGTCAGGGGCGTTCTCAGGTCATATTTTAGCAGCTGACTAGCTGATGACCTCACACCTTACCAGCACTCCATGTTTCCCTGAGCAGAACGGTCCTGTGATGTCATTACAAGCCTGTCTGCCAACAAGTAATGTCGCTACATATGCCCTTCAGTGAAACAGACTCTCCCCCGACAGAAAGTTGCCATTTCAGATGCTAATTTTTGAAATGCATCCAGATTGAGGGTTTTGAAAGGCTCAGAGTTTACACCTTAGCATACGACAGCGTAACTTAACTAGTCCTTGTCTTCCCAATAAATGTACTAGGTGTCTTAATGGATTGTCTGGCAGCAGATAAGTAGACATGTATGCCCATTATTTCCAGTGAATTTTCTTACCTCAAGCTTGTGATTAAGTGATGAATGTTTCTGAAGAGTTTGAGACTTGGTTTTTATGAAGACTGTGATTGACAGAAAGTTCAGGTTGACTGCTTCACTAGAGGGAGTTGACAGTGAGACAGCTGTATCAAGATTCCCGCTGCTAAACTGGTTCTTTCTATTGCATGAAGAGAGAGACAGGGTAATTTTCTATTTTGGTTTTATTCCTGTGGAGATCTGCAGATGCCCATACTCTGTGTCAGGGAAAAGGGTGTGTGATTAGGGAAAATGAAGGTATTTTGGCCTGAGAATCCAAACTCCTTTCGTTGACTAATGTGCTGATAATAAAAGCTGCAGTCTTCTTTGCTCTAACTGGGACTTTTACTTGGTAGAGATCGAATCTAAGTTGGTAAGTGTTGGTTTCTTGGCTGTGTTGAAGTTTCCAGGAACTGGGAAAAAAAAAAAGCACAGAGGTTTCCTAAATTTTTTGACATGCCTTTGTAATGAAAACCTCCTCATAAGTTGGTTTCGGTGTTTTATCTTAAAGACCAGTTGGTTGAACTGAACTCTCTCCTTTCTTGGCCATCCCTCTGGTCAGCCGGCATAACCAGTGACTAGAGGGTTATCTTTTGAAGGCGGGTTCTGGAAACTCCTACAGGGCAGCCAGACTCCCAGTGGACTCAGCCATTTCATACGTGGGTAACTTGCCTGTGTTGTTTCTTGTATTTCTTATCAAATGCCTTGCTGGTTAGCAAGTTGTTTTTAATGAGATTTCTCAAATAAAGTCCCTCATCTGGGCCACGGTCACACACTTACTCCTATCTCCATATTTTGTTTGATTTGTTTTCTCTTATTTATGCAGAACTGAAAACGGATGAATTTCAGTCTCCTGGAAAGAAAGGAGGGTGGGTAGAGCTCTCAGAGACATAGCCCTCCTCACCCCCTGGCCCTGGTCATGGGTCAAAGCATTCAAATGTCCTGATTAGTGATATTTTTAAAGGTCCTAATTATAGACTTAAGACAGAAGCCTTAGTGGGGCTTTAGGGAGTTTGTGAGACTTAATCTAGTAGCTGAAACAGGCTGTGTTTTTTTTTTTATTTTTGCATCAATAAAAATACAGTTGGCAGTCATCAGCATCCACAGCTCACATAAATCTTGAACTTTTGACTTAATTACCATGGGAGAGTTCAAAGGGCAGCTTGGAGTGGTTGAAAGAGCACTGCTCAGGGAGCTGGAGACTGGGTCTAGCCTCAGCCGGGCCTCTGGCCATGCAACCTTGATCAGATCACTTAACCTTTCTGGGTGACATTGATCACGTCAGCCGTTGGGCCAGATGGTCACCGAGGCCTCTTTTGGTGCAGTGGTAATATGAGTCCATGTTTTTCCTTTAAACTGCTGGGCTGTATCCTCTCTTTTTGATTTCAGAGTGAAAGAGGAGACCATCAGCCTTCGATGTCAGTATTGGGATATGTATGGGGGGTACGTAAGGGCTTTCGTCAGGGGCAGGCTCCGCAGCCCATGTTTTGTCATTAAGTTTAAGCTGTAGAATCAAAAGAAATGCTCTAATCCTACCATTTGTTGACAGAATCAATATCTGCCTAGAATGTAGATACCGGGAGAGAATGTTAGAACTGGGAGGGACCTTATCAGAACAGTCAGTTCGATTACCTCATTTTATTGCTCAAGCTTTTAATAGTCATCCATCTGGTCTGTCCGTCCGTCCATCCATCCATCCATCCATCCATCCATCCATCCATCCATCCATCCAGTAAGCGCGTGGGTGCCGACTCCATGGGCTGAAGACAACTGAAGCTATGCTGACCAGGTGCTCTGCTCTTCTTGGTCAGCAGACATCGAAAGAAATATATTTCAGAGTGGAGACACTCTGGTGATGGAAACACCCATAAATAACAAAGAGGCCCAGAGAAGGAATAATAAATCTTCACTGTGGGATGGAGGTGGTAAAGAAAGGCTACGTGGAGCAAACTTTAGGGCAGTTTCTGGGGGTTATAAATCTCTGTTTAACCAGCCACATCTGAAGAGGCTTGTGCTGTATTAAAGTAAATCTACTTACTTAGCATTATCATAAACGTACAGTGACTGTTTCAGTGTGGAAAATGATAATGAGTTGGTGTGCTCTACCTTGACGATGGGATTTCACTTACTTTTTAATTTTGGCTGGCTCTTACTGTTTAACCTCATCGTTAGCATTAATGACCGATAAGAGAGCATCATTCTTTTGCTACCTGCTTCCTCAGAAGATTCAAGAATGTCAGAGTAGAAGGGGCCATATTATCATCCAGGTCAATTTGTTTACTCCTGTTTTAGTATGAATTGTTTTTTTATGGCATCAGAGGTTTATACCACATAAAACTAGTTTATTTCAGGAAGAGCCATTGTAAATTAATAAAGTAATTCCTCCCCCTCCAGCGTCATGCTTGTTATAAAATATGGTGAGTGTTGACTTCTTAAAGGAAGGCCTAGTCATAGAAGTATGTGATGTGACTGTGTGATGTTAGCACACTGCAGAGTCGGTGGGCAGAGGATTGGGGGTGGCTCATTACTGCCACCCAGGGAACCTTGAAAACTTGGCTCAGTGGCTGTATCTGTTGAGTCATGATGTAGTTAGTTGCTCAGGAAAGGAGCATGTTGTGAACTCAGATTTCAGGCAATAGTCATGTAAGTGATCTGTTTTTACATTGTTGATTAGATTTTAAGGTGCCCTTGGATCTCTGAGACTTTGGGTGGGAAGCATGGCACCCACACCTTGCCACATGGCCGTGGGTCTGTTTTGCACGAGCAGATTTTATAGGTGCAGTTTTGATGATTGAAATTTCACCCCAGGGAAGTGGCTACTTGCCAGAAATTCCAGCAAAATTCTTTCACACTTGTCCTTGAATCATTCCTTAGATGCCAAGACAAAGGTGTGGGTTGCCAGCAGGATCTTGCCACAGGCCATGAGCACACGGGCCCGCGTGGTCTGGGGTGATCTCTGCATGGGTGCAGCCTCACTGGCAGCTTAGTGCAGCGAGCAGAACAGAACAACACTCCTAGAACGGAATCCTACTTTTAAGGAACATAAAAATCATGCCTAATGGTATGTAAGCACATAGCTGATGACTTCTGTTATGTAAAAAAGAAAAGGCATTCTAAGGAATCAGCTCAGTTGTAATAATTGATGGTATCTGAAAGAGTTACTGCATTAATATTGAGCTAATTCATATGAATAGGCTATTGTGTTTACTTAAACAAATGACATGAGTACAGACACCTGACAGCATGAGGTACGCTTTTCATTTACGTCAAATTTATAAAAGTCTTTGTGTAGCGACAAAGCTCATTATTTATTTTGTGCTCTTAATGGCTTCTTTTTAGTGGCTGTAGCTGTGGATGGATTTTTTTTTCTCAGTAGAAGCTTTTAAAATGAAAGATTGTTGAAATTGTTCCAGCATATGCCAGACCCTGTGAGTCTCATGATAAGTAGGACTCATGTACTCTGGGGTGAGCCCTCCAAAGAATCGGTGTGCTTGGGGTATGGGAAACCCAAAGCCAGATGGCTACCAAGTTGCCTACCCATTGCAGATGCAGCTGCATTCAGTGGAAGGGATGTGGTCCCTGCCCCCTTCCTCTGGCCTTTCTCTGCTGTACTGACCGACCACTTCAGCTTTGCCTGAATTGCATTGTCTTGCCATTGTGTAGACACCACCTATGCCCCACCACCTTGAGGCAGATAAGCAGAAGGATAAGAAGATACACTGTGCCCTTGTTAAGAAATGGCTCAGCTCTCAGAGCAGCTTTCAAGAGCAATGGGTGGTTTCAAGATAGGGTGGGTGTTTTGGATGGAATGATCCTGATTCCTCCTTCTGCCTACTTCTGGCTAACTGAAGGGGGCTTATAGAGTAAGTAGTTGTGCTGTTTCTCAGTATAAATCTCATCAGTAGTAAGCTCAGTTATGAATCAGTCTTCTAGAATTTCAGTGTTCTGGAATGTTCAGCACCCTGTTGATGGTTGCTTTAGGGAAATACAGAGATTTTGGTTACCTTTTCGCTTGGATAGAAACGTACATGTGTAAAGTTAAATGGCTGTACAAGATTTCAGTGGCAGTTCTGAGCAGTAGTAAAGGAGGCAGCACTCCTTAAGCCCAGGCTGGCTGTCCTGCAGTCCAGTCTTAAACAGCAGAGCGGCTAAAGGAATGGATACCGACACCTTGGAGAAGCTGGTCTTACTAGCTGTGTAGAGCAGGACTGAAACAGTGGGCCTTGGAATCAAACGGCCTTGCCTCAAATTCTGGGTGCACAGCTGCACTTCTTCCTAGCTTTGCAGCTCTGGGCAGATTACTTAACTGCTTTGTGCCTCAGTTTCCCCATCTGTAAGCAGCAGTTATTATAGCAATGCCTTTCTCATCAGATTGTTCTCAGCATTAATGTGCTAAATGTGCAAGAGCTTTTAAAGCTTGCATTTGACCAGGGAGTGGCCCCCCAGTCAGTAGTGCTCATCAGCTGTTATTAGAGGGCATAAAGAATTGCATGGTATTCCGGAGGGAGGCTGTGGTCCTTAGTTAGAAAAAAATGCCCCTCACTTGGGAGTATTAAAAGTTAACCTCTTTTCTTGAGCTTAAAAAAAACCACTTGTATCCATGACTACGTAGAGGGCCATTTGGAGGGCTCAACTTTACATAACATTTAATGGGTAGCCTCCTATTCCGTTATCTGCTTAGACATGGTGATAGAAGTACATGGCATTCACAACCACCAAAAAAAAAACTTTCTATCTTAAAAATTAAATGATAGTTAGTGGTATGGCTTTTTGGTTGGTCATATAAAGTGCTGGGAAGTTACTGATGGCTCCCTGAATAATTTTATCCTGTTAGGATGATAACATATACTATTAATTATCCTTGAAAGGGAAGATCCAGGGGGTAAGTTGATGTGGCTTTTGAGCACAGGTTTGTGTGTATATGTGATCCTTTAATAGGTATGGGGATCTCAAATGATACCTTTTTGGAGGACTCAACTGTTGTATGTGTTCTCGCTGTGTGTAGAAAGTAGCATTTAAAAACACGATCCAACATGAATTTATATTCTGGCACTAAGAACAAGGAAGAGAAGGTGCCTCAAACACTTATTTTCCCTATTAATAGACATAAACTAATAAGTATTCTATCTCCAGGGACCTTCTGCTAGGCCATCTGGACGAGACTCAGCAAAGTTTTTCCTAATGCACGCATTACCCAAAGACTTTGAAAATGTCGGATTGTTCATATGCACAATAAAATGATCTTCCCTGTTAGGGGTTGTGGAATGGAAGCCATTAGTGGAGTGGAAGCCATCCGTCTATATATATTATCATGTTGTTCTCCAAAACAGGAGCACCGTACTGGACCAACACTGAAAAGATGGAGAAGCGGCTGCACGCTGTCCCTGCAGCCAATACTGTCAAGTTTCGCTGTCCAGCTGGGGGAAGTCCAGCACCAACTATGAGGTGGCTGAAAAACGGAAAGGAATTTAAGCAGGAGCATCGCATTGGAGGCTATAAGGTAGACTTAAGCTTGTAAAATACCTGTTTCTTGTATTTTTATTTATTCATTGTTTAAGTATCCAACATTAGCAGGAACTAGAAGGTATATATATTTTAAAAATCAGTAATTCCCATAACTGATCATTTCTATGTTTGATATTTTAAAAAGTTACCCCAGGCTTGTGTATAATTTTTAAGGACAATCCCCATTTGCATTGTTCTTTATATGAGGAGAGTTTATTAACAGAAGGGTTGAATGTTGAGGGTCTGTTTTCTATATGCTTTATAGTCTGTAAAATTCAAACTAGAGCAGACTTTGAGAAGCATTAAGTTCAGTTGCCCAGTTTGAGCAGGATCGTAGTGGATGGACTTGGCTTGGAGGCAGGAGTATGAAATACTACTTTTTAGGAGAGATGGCTTCCAGGACGACACAGGCAATCTCTCTGTCCTCCATCTGCAAGAATTCTGGAGAGCCCATCACTGAGTATGATGAATGTAGTCTCATCATTCACGGGGCGGCTGAAGGTGATGGCCATCTCCCTGAAGATACCAGTGAATGTGTGTCAGGCTTTTGTTCGTCCATTTGGCAGATGCTGATTGAGCACGCAGTGTGGCAGGCACTGTCCTGGGTGCTGGACAGAGCGTGGCTCAGTTCAAGGGGGTGCCTCATCCAGCAGGGAAGGCAGACAAAAAAGTTGGCCATCTGGACTCTGTAGGGTTGAAGTCAGAAGAGCATGGTGTCTTGTGGACGTGAAGGGAGGGGTGATGTTGGGTCTTCAGGAGACTAAGAATAAAAGATCAGCAAAGTATTCTGGGCTGAGTTTGAAGGAACGGTATCTCAGAAAGAGATATGGAACCTCCATATTATTTAGTACAGGAGGGGAGACCTCAAAGAATTTAGTGTATGAGGAAGACTTAAGGAACCTTACTATGAAATTTGTTGGTGCATTTAGAACATAAATGGGTGTATTTGTTACCTATTGCTGCATAACAAACCCACCCCAAGATGTAGCTTTAAACAACATTTATTATTGCATAGTTTCTGTGGGTCAGGAATCCAGGTGTGGCTTAGCTGGCCCTTTGTCTCAAGGTGTCTCCCAGGACTGTAATTAAAGTTCCAGGTAAGGCTGGGTAATTCTCCTCTGGAGGATGAGCTGGTGAAGGATCTGCTTCCAGACTATTCCCGAGGCTGACGTCAGGATGCACTTCCTTGCCGGCTGCTGGCCTCAGGGCCTCAGTTCCCCACTGGCAGTTGGCCAGAGGCTGCCCTCAGTTTCTTGTCCTGAGGGGAGGGGTTGTCCATGCGCAGCTGATTTCCTCAGTGTGAGCAGGCAGGAAGAGCTAGAGGGCGAGTGTGAAGAAGACGGAAGTCACAGCCTTTGTAACCTGCTTATGGAAGGGACATCCCACTTTGGCTGTTTTCTGTCATTACACAAGTTGCTAAGGGAGCAGATTACCTAAGGGCATGAATATCAGGAGATGTGGTAACCCCTGGGAGCCATCTGAGAAACCGGCATGGGGATAAAATAGAAGATGCTGCAGCTTGGACCCCAGGTCCTTAGAAACCAGGTAGGAGGGACTTCCTGGTGCCAGCAGTGAGCTGCCTGGGGGGTTCGTTGGTGTACCTCTCACCTGTGTTTAAAACACTGGCCTCGCTTGAGAAGGCACACAAGCACTTACATCATCGCTACTGCGGTTAAGCGGACTTTCGCACCACGCAATATGCCTTGGAGCCCTTTTCTGAAATATTGTCCACAGTCACTCATCTTTAGAGGATTGTTTTCTTCTGCGAACATTTTGACTTTCAACATTTAAAAGTTAGTGTCTAGAAGCCCATACCCAGAGGGTAATGGGGGGAGGCCTATGAGTACATTTCTAAGAGCAGATGAGGGGCAGTTACGTGTAAAGCATCTGCCGGAACGTGGGTGCCGTCGAGGCTGTGGAAGCAGCTACCGCAGTGTCTTCCCCGACTCCTGCTCGTATATGGATCATCTCTTTGTTCCTATGTCAGTCCCTTCGGCCAGGTACTGTGAGATTGGGACATTGGCTTTGATTCTTTCTTAAACAATGACTAGCTAAAGATGTCATTGGGTGATGGGGCTGGAAAGGAAGAGTTAAGCCACTAAAATCACAGCCCCTGGGGTCGTTCTAACCACCAGATACTCTCTGAAAACATAATTAATGCAGTTCCAGTGATTGTTTTCAGTACAATTAAGTGTGAGAGTGGTGGTCAAAATCCTGGTGGTTAACTAATTTCCCCACTTAAAACAGCCCTGGAAAAAAGTAAAAAGAGTTGATGAGCCTCCATAAACTCCTGTCTCAAAATAAATAGGACCAACATCATTATGGGTAAGGCGCTTTTTTTGCAAATCTGAGTTAGTGATTATAATATGCTGGAAGACTTAGAGTGGCTAATGAGAAAATGCTGCTTGATTTTTAACAGGTGCAGTTCAGGTTTAATTACTGATGACAACATTCCACTAAATGAAGAGCACCTATGTTCTAAAAGCAGAATGGGAACCTTCAGCCGAGTGCCTTTAACCTTACCCCTGCAGACGTGCATGATCGCAGTATTTTGTGGTTTCGTTTTGAGTCATTTTTGAAGTGAAAGAGAAATGGAATTTGAGTGCAGGGGAGCAAAAATCTAAAGGCTATCTAGCTTAAAAAAATAAAAAAAGGCAAGGAGGTGAGAGTCCTGGAAGGGGATATGCTGGCTGGCAGGGACAAGGGTGTGGTTCTGGCCCTGCTGGGCTTTCTCTGTGGAGAAGAAAGACTGTGGCAGTGGGCTGAGTGGCCTGGGGGCGGGTGGGTGGTCACCCAGTCGAATGCAAAGGTAGTCAGATTGGAATCGGTGGGGATCCACTGGGCATTCATTTTGGGGATACCGGAAACTCTTGAAAATTCTTTCAAGTCCGAGTGGCTTGATAGAGAGACCTCTCAGCTCCTGGGAAATGTGGCTAGACTCACCCCAGGTCCTGAGGCCTAGGTCAGAGAGGCTGACAGCCACCTGTGGCTGCTGCCCCCGCCCCCAGGCTGCTCCCAGCACCCGGGCCATCCTCAGCCTAGCAGGGCAGAGTCAGGAGCGTGGTCCTGTGTTGGGTTTCCCCTTGAGCGTTTTCTCGGTTATCTACATAAACTTTTAAACTATGCTTCAAACCCTGGACCTGAGGGAGCCGTGCAGGACGGTGTGCAGTTTCTGTTCCTCAGCATCCCCCCACAGGCAGAGACCTAATTGGCATGTGGAGGGCCTGGCATCTAAATGTTCCTGTCACCAGACTCCCATCCCTTTGCCTCTTTATTTAATGAGGAAGTGAAGTGTCAAGCTTTCCAAGATGTATTTTTCCAGAAAGCAAGAACTGAAAGTTTCCACAAACAAACGTGTGTTATTTCTGTGATTTTTTTTTCCTTCCTTCCTAGATCTCATTCCGTAAACCAGCACTGAGCTCCAGTGCCTAGCTCTTTTCTACCTGTTTATGAGTCGGGCACCTTGGCTCTCACCCACTGTGTTCCAGCGTGCGTGGAAGGGGTATGCATCTGTGGCTAGTGAAGGGAGAAGGGAACACAGAAAGCCAAAACAAAATCAAAGAGAATTATGAAATGGGACTAAGAGCTCATTTAATTAAAATGGCCAATAGAGCTATTTGGTATTCTGTGGTTCAGTACTTATCAAAGAACTCATGCTGATCCATCCTTACATGATTAAGAGTCAAATTATTGTTTTTCTTAGTATGTGGGCAAAGGCTGGTTGGATGTTATTAATGTCTTTATGGTGATACAGGTTGACTTGTAGCACAACTGTGTCTCCCGGGTTGTACTTTCTTACGCCTGGGCCTTTTCATCAGTCTTGGCAGCAGGCAGGGTGTTTAAGCTCTTTGTGCTTCAGGTCTCCTATCCTCAAAATGAGAAGATCGGAACCATATGATTTCACTTATTTGTGCAATATAAAAACAAAACAAAACAATGAGCAAAATAGGCTCATAGACATTGAGAAGTGACTGGTGGTTACCATGGGGGAGGGGCTGGGGGAAACGGAGGCGGGGGATAAAGGGGCACAAAAATTCTCAGTCATAATGTAAGTCAGTAATGGGGATGGTAGTACAGCATGGAGAATACAGTCAGTGATTCTGTGATATCTTCCTAGGTTGACAGATAGTAACTGCACTAGTGGGGGGTGAAGATTTAATAATAAGGGTAACTGCTGAACCACTGTGTTGTATACTTGAAACTAATGTAAGATTGTATATCAGCGATGCTTCAGTAAAAAAAATGGAAGCCTGGATAGATAATCTTGAATGTTTGATCCCTTCCAACTCTAAGAACTGTGATTTAGTAGTGTACCCGTGATGCAGCATCTGCCATTTTTCATCATAAAGAGGTTACCTTTAAGGCTAGACATTTCACAGGGCTCTGAGCAGTTATTAGAATTTAATGCAGAAAAGCAGGAAGATGACTGAGATAATTAATAGACTACCTCCTCAACTCATTCCTAGGTAATGACTTAGGCATAGAGGGGAAGAATATTCTTAAGAACCATCTTTCATGCCACTTTCTAACCGCATCAGAACTGAGAGATCACAGGATAAAGTACTCCCACTGCCTGGCTATGGAACTGGCATGGGAGCCCATGGCTTCAGACATCCTGGGGGCTAGAATTCCATGCAGCCCGTCAGCACGGTGAAGCATTATAGAGTTTGGACTATTTGTTACCAAGTATATTTCAGGTCTGAGAAAAGGCAACTAAGCTTTTTTTATCATCACAACTAAACTGGTGGCTTTGATGGGTAGGTGGGTTAGATTTATATTTTCTAGGTTACTTAAATGTCATTTTAGAGACTTTTAATTAAATGCTGTGTTTAACACCAAAATATGTGTATTTGGAAAAATCATTATGAATGTACTTATTAATATTCTTTGTTGAGCTTATTCTCAGCCAAGACATTTCAGCTTTAATCCTAAATCAGTCTGTGACAAGGAGGCAGGTGTGTGTTGGTGTTAACCAGCATGCATTGACTGCCTACCTGTGTATTTAACGTGCTCGGTGCTTCCTGTCTACTCCATCCCCTGCACAGTCCAAAGAGGTGGGTGCTGTTATTTTTGCCCCCTTTACAGATGAGGCTTGTCACATGGCTCCTGGATGGTGGAGCTGCCATTCAGACTCAGGTGGTTTTGCTCCAAAGTTCATGCTCTTATTAACTTGCTTTCTTCACATGTGAGTCCATGTTTTATTAAAAACACGGATATGATGAATGGGAAACATGGAGGTTGTAATGGTGTCCCAAGCGCATCCATTGGTCCTAGGTATATGGTTGAGGTCAAATTTGGGATATGCTGCTGTTTTTCCCTCTTCTATGACCTGTGAGGTCTTTTTTTTAATTGTAGTAAAATACACATAACACAAACATTTTTATTTACTTTCAAGACTTTTTCATCACCCCAAACAAAACTCTGTATCCATTAAGCAGTTAATTCCTCATTCCTCCTCCCCCCAGGCCCTGGGAACTTCTAATCTACTTCCTGTCTCTATGAATTTGCCTGTTGTCAGTATCTCATGTAAGTGGAATCATCAGATATTTGTCCTTTTGTATCTGGCTTATTTCTCTTAACGTGTTCAAGATTCATCCATGTTGCAGAATCAAAACTTCTTTCCTAATTGTGGGGGCATGGTATGCCGTTATATGGATATACCGCCTTTTGTTTATTCATCTGTTGATTGGACACCTGGGATGTTTCCACCCTTTGGCTGTTGTGAATGATGCAGCTGTGAACATGGGTGTCCAGGCCCTGTTGGAGTGCTTGCTTTCTGTTCCTTTGGGTATATACCTGGGAATGGAATTGCTGGGTCATATGGTGATTCTGTGTTCAGCTTTTTAAGGAAGGTCATGAGATTTTTCAAGAGTTAAATTCAACAGGCAGTGGAGGCCCTGCTGCCAGTCTGGCCCCAGGGCACCTTTCTGAGCACCTTCAGGGAACAGGCATCTATGAACAGCCTTGCCTTTTGTAACTTACTTCTCACTTCCTCTGGGGAGATTCACTGATTGTTACCTGGAGGAAAGTGTTTGTGCCACTGGTCTTAGAGGATCCAGAGTTCACCCAGCCCTGCTCTCTGGACACCTCCTGAAAAGCAAACTTCTTGGAGTTTAAGCATTAATGAGATGTTTGCCCCACATCTGCATGCTGATAAGCTGCAAGCTGCAGTAAGTACTATAGCCCTTGACACATACAAACTCAGTCTGTGCACACACATGCAAAGGCATGGTTCAGAGACCCCAGGAACCTGCTAAAAATGTGGGTCTGGTGTGGGAGTGTAAGATTTTGTGCATCCAAATGACAACTGGTCTGTTGAATTGTAGAAGTTCATAGGTCACCTTTATGAAGACTGGGGCTAAAACGATTGCTGTCTTTCTCCATGAACTGGGGAATGAATACTAGTGGAAGGAAGTCTTTGGAGCATTTACCATCACATGGACACAGCATTCATGGACTTGGCACCAAATAAAACTTTCCTTCCAGCTTCTGGATGTTTATTCTGCTTGTTATTGAACACCTGGGTATTTGGAAATGTCCGGATTTTTTGCAATGTGGAAACCAAACATCCAGGTGACAGCCTGGGTCTTTGACCTTTGACCTTTCACCCAGGTGGTTTGGTATCACACAAACAAAATCTACATTCCCCGTTGTCACCTGAAGGTAGCTGGGGGCTTACCATGCCCCTGAGAAGATTTAGGTAGCAGCAAAAGAATTCTGAAAAAACCTGTCCAAGCTACCTTTTGTCTTTGGGGTGACAAGGTGTGGAATGTTTGTGGAATCCGCTTTTTGTATTACAAGTCAGAGAGTTTAGGCCATTAGCTTCAATCTGTTTTGTTTCAGTATTGAAATGTTATTTTAAGACGTCTTTAGTGAACCTAGTTTTGAAGCCTCCTGCTTGCTAATTCGGTTCTTTGGCAGACGAAAAATAATGATGAATTCCACAGAGATTTGGCCATGGACAGGAATAAAAAGAGAATTGTGCATGTGTGGATCGTGCAGGCTCTCCCGTCCCTGGCTTGCGTGTTTGGGCTCCCAGAGTTACCGTACAGTGGTTCTGCAGAGCAACCACTACCAAAGGGAGACATGGGGAGCAGCTTCAGTTCACTTTTTGTTTATGTAGGGATGTATGTGTGATTTAGTTTAAATTTGAAAAGTGAGAAGGAGAAACAAGTGAGCAACATTCATAATCCCACCACTTAATTATATAAAGTGTATTGGTAACAATTTAGTACATTTTCTTTCTGATTTTAGCTGTGTCTGTGAAACCATGCTTACAGATTCAGGCTTACACGCACCTGTGAGATTGTGCGTGGGTGTATATTTTTTGTGAAACGGAGTATTTGTATTCAAACTACTTTTTTTCATTTTGTCAGTAACTATTAATGAACTCTTACCAGGTCTGAACATAGGAATACCTCCTCCTTTTGAATGACTATATGCTATCTGTTGGAGTGAACTATACATTAGTTCATGTAGATGAGCTTATGTGTTACCTGACTTTCTCCTTGATAGATTCTGATTTTTTGCAGTTATAGCCTCAAAGTAATCCTGCTGTTGTCTGTGTAGGCTAGATTTCTGAAAGTGGAATTAACTGGGTCAAAGGAAAAAAATGTGTGTTGCTTATTTCAGTAGGCACTACCAAATTACTTTACAAAACAGTTTTTTTTCAAATCCTTTTCTGTTCTCAGTTCGAGTTCTATTTCCCTGCAGCTTTACCAAGTATTCAATGATGTTGATCATACTAATTTTTGGTAATCAGCTGGTGAATAACATCATCTTGTTATTGTTTTAATTTGCATTTCCATGATCCTTAATGAGGTTTAGCATCTTTTCATATGTTTATTGGGTATTTACATCCCTCTTCTGTGAAAGCAAAGATGGTTTTTAGGCAGACCCAACTGGCTGAAAAGTTGTAGCACTAAAAAGCTGAGGAATGGAGAAAGCACGTTGAAGGGGACAGACAGGTTGCGTTTTTGTCGGAAGGATAGTGTCTTAGGTTTATGCTGAATCGTGGTATGGAAACAGAGTGTTTAAAAGAAACCACAGAAATCTTTGTGCCTTTGTTTCCTGTTTTGGTGGAGTTACTGTTAGTTGTCTGTTAGCTTGTCATTAAGCAACCACTAGTTAGGGTGGGATATCCCCTCCAGGAGTGTCAAACAGTTCCACTGTTGGTGGCTTCCAAGGCCATCTATTTGGAAAATGCCACAGCTTACAAAATTTGGGATTGGTGGTAGGTCAAATACTGGAGTGATGGTGTAAGAAAATAAATATTAACAGCACTGCATGGGGCAGTATTGATTGAGCACCAAGTTCTCTGAAAGGGCAGAAACACCTTGTTTGGTAAATGTGTTTCTCATTGTGAAAGCATTTTATAAATGTTAACTTATTAATATTTGTAGTGAATCTCCAGGAGTACATATTTAGGGAGCACATGCCCTTGAAGAGGGATCTTATGTGGAATACCGTAGCCCCAACAGAGACTGGCCTTGACCGCATGCCCTATGGTTAAAAACGGCAGTGCTGTGCCGAGCTGTGGATGCCAAGATTGAATGTCTCAGGCACAGGCAGATGATGCCTCCCTGTGCAGTTCAGGTTCAGCTGCATTTGGAATATGCCATGTGCCAAATGTGGATCCAGGCACAAGAAAGACATTGACAGTTTGGATGGGGTCCAGAGATAGGCACTAGCCATGATTAAGGGCTTATGGGCATGACATTTGAGCAGGGGCTCAAAAGAACTGAATATTTACGGCAGAGCTAAATGCTGGATTACGTGGCTTGGTGACGTTAGGGCCTGTAGTTTCATCCCTAAGGTACCCTCACGTGACTGGTGCCTCTGAATCCAGGAGAGCCCGTTCCTGATAGGCCTGAGAGCCCGAGATAAGGGAACATCTCCCTGTGGGCGCATGTGCCCCAAATTAAATCAGGGAGCCAGTACCTGCATCTCCCATGCTGTAAGCATGCAGCTCAGGGTTAGCACCCCTGGGACCAGGATTTTGATAATTCTCATTGCATTGGAAAATTTAGCATCTACATCTTCTCCTTTAGAACGCCTCTGCATAGAAAGAAGGTGCTTCTCCCTTCTAAGAGGAGATGTCGCTTCTTGCTTTGGTTCTGTTACGGGTCTGTGGCCCAGCCCAGAGCAGAAAGCATGTCTTTTCCAACAGACTCTCAATTGTAGGTCTGATGCCTTCAGATTCATTTTACTGCCAGACATTTCACCTGACACTGAGCATGGGTGTCTCATCATCAGCAACATGACATTGGCCTGACTCAATGTCCTGCTTAAGCACAGGGGTTGGTGACAGGCAGCAGCTGCACAGAGTGACTCTGACTAAATTCAGTGCTTATAGAAGAAGACACCAGCCTTCACGCCCGTGCTCCTTCATGAGACTGGCAGCGATGAGCAGTGGTCTTGTTGTTGAGCTCGAGCGCGGCATCAGTAAGTCGGCTGTGCACGGAGGGCTTGCGCAGAGCCAGGCCTGAGGGAAGGGTTGTGTTGGGCGTGCTCTTACAGCCTCTGACTTTTGTCGGCACTGCTTTTCAAAGTGGACAGCTGCTCGGCCCTCCTGTTTTCATAAGGGGCATTCATGAGATGATTTTCTTTATTCTCTAGTTTAGTTCCTTGAATCACGCATGGGCTTGCAAAGGCTCTGCCGGTATTAGGGGTTTTTATGTGATTAAGGCAGAAAACACTTGTGGTGCACAGGGAATCATTCAGAAGGTCAGTTGAAATTCCTGAATCGATAGTTGAGATTAGTAGGCCCTGGCTTTTAATTTTTTTTCCATGTCTCCAGAGGGCCTCCTTGTCCAAAATACTTTGAAAGAATGATTTGGATTCAGAGAGAAATTTTGAAGCCTTGAACCCAAAAGATGAAATTTGCATTTTGGTCCTGCTAAGGAAAAAAATCATGCTTGCTTGAACATTTGGGTCTATTAAAATAACCCCAAAGCAGGTTGGGAACTGTAGAGTGCAGGGCAGGGTAGTGTAATGACCGAGCTCAGAACTGGAGGAGGGTCCACATCAACTGTAGTTGCTAGAATATTTGGGTCTATTAAAATAATCCAAAACTAGTCTGTTTGTGTGTTGATAGAACTGTGGGTTAGGAATCACAATAGCGTATTTTCACACGTGCTGCTTATCTTTGAAAAGTCTCAAGGAGTTTGTAAACAGATGGACGTACAACTTCAGTTTCCTGAGGATTCATTGCTCCCATATTTGGTATTCTGAGTATAACTCTCAGGAACATGTAACATCTATTCAGCCACCAGCAAGGGTGGGAAGGGCAGACCTCTGCTCCCAACTGAAACTTCTGGAGACTTCCAGACAGCATCTGAGGGCCATGGGGAAGGAAATGAAAAGCTTTCAAACCAGAAGCCTGAAGGAAAAATAGCAGCACCTACTCTGTGGGCTCCTTGGGAGAACTGACATAGCCAAGGTGGGCGGGAGTGTGCCTGGCGTGCAGCACATGCTCACTAGCCTTGGCCCTAGATGCCTCCTTTGTGCCGTTGGGGATGAGCGACCTGGCAGCCCACCTGCCTTGGGCACTGATACGTGCAGGCTAGGCTTCATGTTCGTTGGCCACCCTGGCAGCTCCTGGAAGAACCCTCTAGCATGACAAGGACGGACCCACTGAGCTGTCATGTCAGTAATCCACGTGCTAGACGTTCACCGTGATGATAATCATTGTTTTGGCTGTATAAGGAAAATTTAGAATTCAGGTGATTCTTTTCTACCTTCCTTGTCTTCCCCAACTTCTTTTTAAATCAAGAAAGCAACGGACCTGGTATTCTGTGTTAAAGAACCACTTTTACTTTGATCTTTTCAGGTACGAAACCAGCACTGGAGCCTTATCATGGAAAGTGTGGTCCCATCCGACAAAGGAAACTATACCTGTGTGGTAGAGAATGAATATGGGTCCATCAATCACACATACCACCTGGATGTCGTTGGTAAGTCGGCTTCTCCCAGAGTGGCAACCAGACGCCAGCCTGCTATAGCTTGACTCACTTGAAGGATTCTTCTGGCACTTGAGGATGTTCTGTTTTCCGATCAACCAGGTTTTATGTGTTTCGCGTGGTCCTCTTGGTCCCCAAGTGTCATCTTGTATGAAATGGACACGGTGCGAAGTGTCCTCTGGAAGCCGAGATTATGCTGAAAAGTATTAACATGTGCAGGGAAAGGGTACAGATACGTTGTAGGAGAAGTTGTTTTTAAAAGAGAGGCTCCGTTATCTAAGAAGGGTGATTGTGTAATGCTGGCTGAAGAGTGCAGGGCAGGGTAGTGTGATGACCGAGCTCAGAACTGGAGGAGGGTCCACGTCAAGGGGTCGTGCACTTCCTTCAGAAGAGCCGTTAGGCGCTACAAGTTCAGCGTCTGTGCCTAGAAGCTGTTCTTTGAAAAGGGAACTGTGTATCTGGGCTTATCCATACCTTTCAAACAAAGGGCTGAGATAAGTAGGCTATTTTAATTAAATACCTGAAGAGCACATAGCCTGTTGTCCTGGAAATTCAGGTTTTTTTCTCTCTTGTCTATGTTGGGTTTTGTCATAACTGATGAAGAAAGGGTGTTTCTCTGCCTTGTAGCAGGATTGGTAACATAAGGAACTACATACCCGGGCTGTGTCTCACTGTTGCAGGGTCGGTGGGCTAAGGTCTTGTGTGCAGAAGCCATCTTTTCTCTGTCTTGTCATCTACCCTGTCTCAATATCGCCACCTGTCCTTGAATCCAGGCTGTGGGTTCCCTAATCTGTTCTCCACATGCAGGTTGCTGACTGCCACTAGGGGCTCAACTCAAAGCCCACCCTGATTCATTTTGCCTTAAAGTGACCCTTTGTAACTCCACAAACTCATGACTCCCCTACTGTGTGTCTGTAAACAAAGGCTTTTGTCCATCATTTCTTATGCAAGTATTCCTGGTCTCATTTCTCATGTGAGTATTTCTTCCCCTTCAGTAAACTATGCACTCTTTGAAGAGGGAGATCTCCCGTAGATATTTGAACCACCTAAAAAGCCATTAAGAAACTTCAAAAGCTGGATTAACCAAATTAGGTTAATTGAAGTTTTAGGTTAACTGAAAATTTTGCTTTTCTATCAAGTTAAATCAAATCCATAAGAAACCCTGCCTCAGAAAGTATGATACAGTCTTTATTTCTATTTGTATGTAAGACTTCAATGAGACAAGTATTTGTAACATTTTTTTTTTTTTTTTTTTTGTTCAGAAGGCTTACTGTGAAGTATGATAGGTTTTTTTGTAAAATGTAGATCCTGTAGCTGTTCCTAAAAGACTGAGTTTTAGAGCCCTCTTTTCTCAGAGGGACATTTGTGGAATGTTTCTTACTGGGAATTACTATGCACAGATACTTTACAAAACAGAGAAGTAACACTCAGTATGAGAAGAAAATGGTTAACATTTAGTGTGGCACTGATGAACTATAAATCCATTGACCAATGAGCACATGACTTGGACTTCACTTTGGGCCTCATGTATCCTCAATGTGACATGAAAGTGTTTCTATTTTAAGGAAAGAAAGATTTGGGGCTAAAAGTGGTAAATACCTGATTTTGAAAATAAGTAATGTATTGTGAGAATAAAATAATTGTGCTGCAGCAGTCTTTGGGGATTATGGTTGCACAGGTCACAGTCGTCCATTAAGATTGGTTGGGGCCATTCCAGGATTCAGGAGTCATCTCTCGGCCACTTCAGCCCTGGGCTCCTGCTCCGAAGCAGGTTTTGGGTTGAGTTGTTATGTAAAACATTCAAAAGCCCCTCACCCCCACCTCCCCTTTGAGCTTTCTGGCAGCTCATCTCTGTGAAGCCCTGAAATCTCTCTTAAGCGTTTAGGGTTGGATTTGAATTGGGCTGCTGAATAATGGAATTGTGCTGTCTAATGTTAATCCCCTGGCAATCAGTCTTGTTGAAAAGAGCGTATGATTCAGTGGTGTGATGTAGAGGGAGCATAGAGTGTATGGGGTAATGCAGAGAAAGGCCTGATTATGTCACAAAATTGGGAGATTGCCCAGCTAAACTTTGGGCCAATAATGACACAATGCTGGTTGGGAATATCCATTAAAGCTCAACCCTAATAATTTTCCAAGCCTTGAACCTTCTTTATAAATAGAAGCCAGAAGTCAGTGGAGTGTAAGACATTTTCAGGAAAGATGGAGGTGTGAAATACTCTCATCTTTGCTCAAAACCCTAATAATTGCTTTGAGAAGCACTAATAAAATAAGAATTGAGTCGGCTAAAGAGTCTCATGTAGACTTCCAGGGTTGGCAGACAATAGTCATTTGGAATATCGCAGCAAGTGGAAACAAAAGGGATTTGGGCTTGAACAGCAAATTTCTGGTGGCCTGCAGGTCCAAGTTTAATATGTGGCTGTGTGATAACAGCTCCTCAACTGCATCTCTGTTTCACAGAAAATCAGAGACTCCTTCCCAGAGAAGGGGAAGTCCTGTTCTCGTTCACATTCTCCGTGGTTTTATTTTTGTTGCTGTGATACATAGGTTTGTGGTTCAGATATTATGAAGCATCAGAATGGGTGAGATCTTTTTATTGAAATTCTCCCTTGGAAAGGCATTCCTATAAGCACTTTAATGTAAAAGCCATGTAATTTAAGTGACATTCTTGTGTTCTGGAATTAAACAGCAAGCCGTTGTTGTGTGTGAGGGAAATGCTTTCGTTTATGGGATCCCTTTTAAGAGCCTTGCTTGATCCTTATTAAAATTGACACCATTACTTTTCAGCCATTTACTTGCAAGGGAAATTTAGTGTGAAGCTCCACATTTTGGTAATTATGGAGATAATAAAACGGGCTTCCCCAGAAGAGCTGGCTCCGGGAGGTGGTCTTTGCCATAGTTTGTCGGTGAGTGAGGCTGAAGCCCAGGATTCTGACTGGGGCCCTGCCACCAAGAAACTGAAGCTTCAGATAAGTTATTTATCTTTGGATTTCACAATCCTTGTGTCTGAAAATGAAGGAGGAGTGGAGACTCACCGATGTTAGAAAAAAGGCAGCCGGGTGTTGCGGAGAGCATAGCAGGTCTGCCAGCCCACATGCCACTGTACCCAGTGAATTGGGACAAGTCACTTAGCTTTTCTAAGCCTCCGTTTCCTCATCAGTAAAATCAGAATGATGGGACTTACCTCATCCCTGTGATGGCTGTATCAGTTTCCCGGGGGCTGCTGTAACAAATTGTCTGCAAGCTAGATGGCTTAAAACAGCAGAAATTGATCTGGTCTCAGTTCTGGAAGCCAGAGTCTCAAGTCCAGGAGGCAGTGGGGTGTTCCTTCTGCAGGCTCTGAGGGAGAATCCATTTGACGCCTCTCTCCTGGTTTTTGTGGACTGTCTTTCCCTTATTAAGACACCTAAACCCTGGATCATTTCATCTCGAGATCCGTAACTTAATTACAAAGACCTTGCTTCTGAATAGGATCATATTTACCAGTTCCAGGGGTTAGGACATGGAATTAACCTTTTTGCAGGTCACAGTTCAACCCATCACGGTGATTATGAGGAATCAGTTGATTAACAGATAAAAAACACCAAATTGGTATCTAGGTGTAGCCAGCCACAAATTCAGGCTTAGGCTTCTCCCTTCCAAATCTGGGCTCTTTGAGAGTTAGAATACATCTTTCATAGCTTTCATTAAGCTCAATCAAAAGTTTTATTCGACAAACTGCCATGTTGGGACCAACAGAAGTGGCCAGTGGCTGATGTTCGAGTGTTCTGCTGAGGTTACCACGTCTGGTTAATGCTGTCATCAAGGCTGTCCCAGGACTGATGTGGTTGCTGGGCTTGCAGAAGAGGATCATGGAGTTTGAGAGCCCCAAGTTCACTGAGTGGCCTCCCCCGCGCATCCCCTTCACAGCTGAGGAAATGCAGGGTTTGTGGAATGAGTGATTTGCTAAGGACTGGAAGGGACTCCGGAGCTGGGCCTCCACGTGGGCTTCTCACATGCCAGTTTAACCTCTGTGCACCACATGCTGACATCTCTGTTTTAGATTTACTGCGGTGGGACCAGGAGTGACCACTGCAGGCCCTGAGAAGGTGCCACACCCCAGGATCAGCTTCTTGTTACAAAAGAACAAAAAGTGGGAGAGAAGTGGAACTATTTAAAAGACGAGCTGCTCCTTCTTACTCATATGGACCCTTTGGCTTTGAATTACGGACTCTCTCTCCTTCTGGACACCTAGTCCTGTAGTCTCAGAGGCCATCGGCTGACTTCTGAGCTTTTCACCTGACATTGGATATTTTGGGGGGCAGAGTATAGTGGAGGCGCAGAAGGGCACTGCCGTCTTCTCCTCTGTCAGTCTGACTTTTCAGAAATGTATCCTCCCCCAGGACAACAGCTGTAAGTGGCTGGCAGTGTCTCGGTGGGTGGCTGGGAGCCGGTTGGGGCCAGGCATCCCGTCTGGCTGGCTGGAGGTCACTCAAGCCCCGTCACCAGCCCTGACTTGCTCGGTGGCAGACCAGATTGGCACTGTCGGCGTACAGCCTCTGTAACTCGGCTCTAGACATGATGGGACGCAGACTGAAAGCACAAAGGAATCTGTCCTGGTGATAACTCCCGCTCAGGTATGTGCTCAGGAGGAATGAAGAGTCTTTTATTCCAGGCACTGGCTGATAAGTCTGACCGTGGGGTTGACACCTGGCTCTGAGCTGTTGGCATCCCCAGTGGGAGAAGGAGAAATTGCGTAAATTGTTTACTGCTAGGGGCAGCCTCTGCCCGGGAAGACAAAGGCTCCAGTGTGATTCCTGAGCAGAAGGAACCGGGCTGAGGCGAGATAGGGACCCTCAGACCACACTTCCCCAGTGTGAATTTTAGAATGTTTTGCATTTGGGGCAAAGCAGAATTTAAGTAAATGAAGAAATGGTGGCTGTGTTAATTCATTAATTGGTTGGTTTATTACTGAAGCTGTCAAATTCAGGGCCATTCTTGCTCACTTGTCCTTTATAGAAGACCCCTCTCTGTCCTAGTTTTCATCACACCGTGGCTTCTGGACAGATTTTTGTCTTTCTGTGTGGTTGGGGTGGCCTTGGTGGTAGGTAAAATTAAACTAGGCAATACCACGGATCTGGAAGTTTTAATCCATTGAACACTCAACTCGCATGTTCTAAGTTCCAATGTGTGGACATATCTAGGGCGCTCACCAGGCCTCAGCTCCACAGAGCCACTTGGGGTTCTGAGCTTGGAGTGTCTTGACTTAGAGGCTTCCTGGCCAGGCCTTGTTTGGTTTTCTATGTTCATGATCTTGCCTCCAACTAAATCTTTTCCATTTCTTGCTCCAACTTTAAGACTTGATGTTAACCCTGATATTGGCTCACGTGCCCACTCTAAAGTTGTGAAATCTAGCTGGAGGGAGGTAGAAAGCCCCTCTATTGGAAATGGGGTTGAGGTGCCGTGCCAGGTAATAGGTCACAGTGAGCGCCTTTATACGTCGACTTGTTCAGCTAACACAGAATTGTGGAACTGGAGCAGGGATTGAGGAGGAAGCACAGGCCGATTGCTGCTTTTATGGTTCCAGAGTCATTTGCCGCTCCTGTTGCTCACTGTTGCTGCAGGGTCTGCCCTCACTGGTCTGCCCTCTTGCTGGGTGGCACCCCAGGAGGTTCCTGTGGGAACTGCAGCAGAGAGGGGCTCACAGTCTGTTTCTGTCCTCTGCTGCCTCTGTGGCCTTGGGAGTTGGGACCTCTGAGCCTCAGTTCCCTCCTCTGTAAAATGGGTGTGATGACACACATGCCTGTGGCACTGTTGGGAGGATGAGGTGGTGGGAAGGCGGGACTTTTTTTTTTTTTTTTAGATAATTATTTTTTATTGAAGGGTAGTTGACACACAGTATTACATTACATTAGTTTCAGGTGTACAACACAGTGATTCAACATTTATATACATGATAATTCTAGGTACCAGCTATCACCATACCAAGTTGTTACAATATTTTGACTATATTCCTTATGCTATACATTACATCCCGGTTACTTATTTATTTTACAATTGGAAGTGTGTACTTTTTTTTTGGTTGTTGTTGTGAGGGCATCTCTCATATTTATTGATCAAATGGTTGTTAACGACAATAAAATTCTGTATAGGGGAGTCAATGCTCAATGCACAATCATTAATCCACCCCAAGCCTAATTTTCGTCAGTCTCCAATCTTCTGAAGCATAACGAACAAGTTCTTACATGGAGAACAAATTCTTACATAGTGAATAAGTTACATGGTGAACAGTACAAGGGCAGTCATCACAGAAACTTTTGGTTTTGCTCATGCATTATGAACTATAAACAGTCAGTTCAAATATGAATACACATTTGATTTTTATACTTGATTTATATGTGGATACCACATTTCTCTCTTTATTATTTTTAATAAGATGCTGAAGTGGTAGGTAGATACAACATAAAGGTAGAAAACATAGTTTAGTGTTGTAAGAGAGCAAATGTAGATGATCAGGTGTGTGCCTGTAGACTATGTGTTAATCCAAGCTAGACAAGGGCAATAAAACATCCACATATGCAGAAGATTTCTCTCAGAACAGGGAGGGTGAGGTTCTAAGCCTCACCTCTGTTGATCCCCAATTTCTCACCTGATGACCCCCCTGCGACTGTGCCTGTCTTAGGTTGTTCCTCCCTTGAGGAATCTTACCCATCTCTGGCTAACCAGTCATGGAAGGCAGGACTTTTAAAGAACAGTACTGTGTGATTGTTAGTCGCTGTCATTAGGTGGTCCCACACCCGCTCTGTGTCTGGGTGGAGGCACGTGGACACAGCCAGGCCCCGGCCAATGGAGTGGTCTGTCCTCTCCTTCCCTCCAGCACAGAGATTTCAAAACTTCTTTTGGTAGTTGCTGTTTATTATGCTTGTAGTTGCTCCAGAGCAGCTTTTCATACCTGTTTCACAACAGGGATTCTGGGGGCAAAAACTGGTCAGTGGGCAGCTATGTCACCACAGATGGACTGACCAGCAGAAAAGTCCTTGCAGGACCCATACCAGCAAGAAGTTATCCCTCCCAGGTGCCAAGAGCAGGTTGTGTCTGTGGGTGCCTGCTCCCAGGGGTGGAGCAGGCACACGCCAGCGTGGACGGGGCGTGTTAGAACTTCGCAGTATCAACATTTTTGCCATGTTCTTTGCAAGCCATCAATTGCCCTCTGCCCCATAGTTGAGGAAGGAAGGCTTATTGGTTGCTTTAGGTTCTGGCAGGGAGCCAGGCTGAGGTGGCTGGTAGAAGGCTAATGTTTGCCGCCTTGACTAATCGCTGGCATTGGATCTGGTGTGGGCAAAGAGGATGCCAAAGTGTTATAGACAAGTTAATGTCCTACAGCCTTTTGTAAGCAGAGGGACTCTTCAACTTACCTGGAGATGATGCAGGTGGGGGCAGGAGTAGAAAGGAAGCTACAGCTATCAGAGCGTGGGTAGGTAAGCCTGGCATGAAGGTGTTGATTCATTGCTGGCAGTCATAGTGCCCAGTCATGAGCTTAAACTTCGTAAGATTTCTGTCAGTGTGTTCTGAATTGGAACAACAGAAAAAGGGTTTAACCAGTTACTTAATATTTGGGGTTTTGTGGTTCGTAACATATTGCAAATTCCGAAACAAGATCTTCAGAGTTTCTGTCTAAGCTCATACAACTTTACGGTCACCTTTGTAAATCAAAAGACCCTGCTTGTGAAGTATTATGTCAACTGTCATTAAGATGTGAGTTCTTCCCCTATTAAATGTTACCGCCATCAGTATGCCTTTAGGGGTTCATCCTCCTTTAGAACAGCCCACTTTTGTGTTCACAGTCTTCACATTTGGTTTATTTTCACAGTCAAGGACAAGGTAGGGCAGAAACGACCTAATGCTGTAACAGGGATGTACTGTCAACTTAGAGGGTAAGTTTGAGTTGGAAATGCAGCTTCTAGAGATACTGTCACGTCTTTGACCATAGTGAGATCGAGCGCAGGTGTGAGGTAAGGGAAGAGGCGGCTGAGGGGAGCGTGCTGAGGTTGCGACTGACAAGTTTTTCTGTTTCTCCTTTTGAGAAGAAAGGTGAGGAAGTGAGAACCTCATTGTTTTGGAGAGAGAAAATAGAGGGATTATCCATGTTTATTTTAATGATTAATCCTCTCTGCAGAGCAGCCTGGCTTGGTCTAGTGAGTGACAGTTGGTTTGAGTGAAACATGGGCTTTGTGCTCTTGGTTCTCATGCCACAGCACAGGGAGCCCCCAGACTGCTGCAGGGATGAGGTGATAAATAGGGGTGGAGATTCCTGGATCTCGCTAGAACTGCTTTTCCCTTCTTTCTTCCAGGGCCCCTCCCTGGTAGGATTCTCTCCATCCTCTAGTTCTCTAGGGCCGGTAGGTATTCTTTCCATCCCAGATAGGTGTACAAATCAGCAGGTCAGATTGTGCCCTACATGTCCTTCCTATCACATCAGGAGGAAAATGATCTTTTCCAAGATAGGCATTGGATATTATACAGGAAGGATCTTTCTGGAAGGCATGCTTTATTTGAGAAAGGAAGTCCTCATTTTATTTGGTTTGGTATATACTCTGGCCTGGGACTGAAAGGGAAAGGATTTTTAGTCCTTTACATTTTACATTTTGGCCCAAAGAAACAAAGCCATTCTGTATATGAAGCCATCCCTGAATGTTCAGCAGGGAACGGCCTGGGTCGCAGGCTGGCTTGAGGCATCCCATCAGGTTCGGACAGTGAGAAGGGAAGTGGCATTTGGACTGGAGCCTTTTGTGAACTCTGGGTGACTGTTTTGAAGCTTCTCTTCAGAAGGTGGTCCCAGCAAGGAGTAAGTATCTAGAGTCATTTTTATTTTCAGTATGAGGTCGCCTCTAAGAAAACAAATGAGGTTTTATCATTCAACTTCTCATGTGGATCATACCAATAGGAGGCTTTTCTTGTTTGCTCAGATGGGCTGAAAGCTTTTGCTTCTTCTTGAACCACCCAAGAATCAAAATAAGGCATCTGAAAGATTAGTGTGATAGATTTTTCCAGATTTCCTCTAGAATCAAGGCTTTTTAATGGGAAAGTCGATGAAACCTGTCAACATTACTTCTGTGCACATCTTTCCATGTCTATACATATTAATCTACTTCATTCTTTTTAGTGGCCCATATTCTCTTCTGTCCTGGATATTGTGTAATTTATTTAATCACTTCCCCCATTGGTAGATATTCAGGTTGTGCACACCTTTTATCTTCCAGTTACAGAAGAGGCTACAATGGCAAGCTTTGTGAACATTTATTTTTTGGGCACTTGGGTGAATATTTTTCAAGGACAAAGTTTTAGAGGTGGACTCACTGTATCCTTTTTGATAAGAGATCAACAGAACCTTTTCAGCCTAAAGAGCTTCATTCTGAGCACTGTCTTTGTGACCACCCCCCTGCACCCCCAAAGTGGTCTGGTTTTTAGCTTCTTTGCAAATCCTTTGAAAGGAGATATTCCAATTTGGAGTTCAGCCTTTGTAACAAGAGGGTGTGTTTAATTCCTGCACTTTTTTTTTTTAACGTTTCCAGCATACTCTTCCCATGAAGGAGACCCAGCTATGCAGACTCCAGCTGATAATCTTGCATTCCTGAAAGATGTTGCACCCTTAATGGCAAGTGGCAGGGTGCTGAGCCTCTGTGGTGTAGATCTCCAGTGTGACTGCTCTCAGCTGTGTTTACCCCAGCTCCTCAGGAGGGAGCCTGGGGAGACTGACGTCTGAGTTTTACATCAGCCTGAAAACAAGCACAATATAGGGAGGGAACTTGTGCAGAGTCTTTGTGGCAGGAGAGAGAGAAGCTGCCAGGAAACCGGACAAGATAAATACATTGAACTCATTGAGAAGATAGGTTTTCTGTGACTAGAAAGACATCTTGTTCACTCTGTGATACCATCACCTTTGCCATTTCTCCTTTTGTAGAATTGTGGTAATTTGTATAACATATAATGCACCATTTTAATCTTTTTTTGAGCGTACAATTCTGTGGCATTAACTACATTCACATGGTTGTGCAGCCATCACCACCCTCCATTCCCCAGAACCATCCATCATCCCAAAGCCTTTCAACCAAAGGAAAGGCATTTTTGAACCTAAATTTGACATGATTTTGTGGTCACCAAAGGGTCTTCATTCAGGTCTTAACTTTTTGAAGGCACAAAGCTCAGGGTATTGTAAACATTTGGGGTGTAAATAACACACAGCCCAGCTCCTGTCATTTGCCCAAAAGACCTGAATTGACACCCAGCTGGTAGAAGCCACTCAACCCCCAGCCACACAATACTGTCTATGACATTAATTAGGGGAGGCACTTGGCCTCCACCTGCTTTGGTCTTCCCAGGCCGCCCAGCCTCAGCCAGCACTTCACACCGCTTCTCCAGCTCACCGAGCAAGCACAAAGGAATTAGTGGTGTTTTCCTTCTAGCATTTCACATGATGCAGCCTCCATAAGTCACTGAGGGACTTCAGCGCTGGAGGGAAGACGCCTCGGCTGTCCCCAAACAAGCCTGCTCTACACACTTTGCTCTCTCTGCAGAAAAACCTGTATGGTTTGGCGGAAGCTGGATCACCAGCCCAGTTCTGAAGACTCTCCAAGTCAAATGTCCAGGCAGGAGGAAAATGAGGCCATGCTAAGCCTAGGATGGAGGAAGAGCAGCCAATGAGTCACTTTCTTCACAAATGTGGTTTCCCTTTTTCATTGTGAAAAAAGTCTGGGTGCCCAAGTACCCCGTTCACTTGTCTGTTCTAGAGGATAATAAGCCAAAATGCTGGCAACAGATACTTAGACCAGGAAAATGTAGTAGTCCTTCCCCTACCTCCTAACCGTACCTTTTCTACTGGGCAGTGCTGTTCTCACCTCTCTCTGTGCCAGGCTACAGGCTGGAGAAAGCTTAGGAACAGTATAACTCAGAACGCGACTGGATTTGTCCCGTCTGGTTTGAGTGCATCTTTGAGAGTCTTGACAGGCAATGAACTTGGCCTACTAATTATAATTAGCGGAGGTCTTTAACAGATTATTGGGCTCCTTGAGCTTCAGAGGGCTTTGATCATCCTCCCTAACAACCAGTCCTCATGCGAACTGCTGTAGTCCATTTTTATGCAACAAAGGCAACCACTGCCTACTGGTTAGAAAAAACCTGGGACGGGCTTTTAGGAAAAAGAATTCTCAGTTCATTTCCACTTGTCCCCCAAATCGCAGAATGTTCTTTCCCTATTCAGCCCTTGGGTGTTGCTAAGAAACTGCTATTTTAGAGAAAGGGTAATTAAAATTTGATTTTAATTTAAAGACAGAGCAGGCAAGGTTCTCTGGGCTCCTTAAATGAATGGGTGTCCCAGAACAGGGGACTTGCTGCTTGCAGATCAGTCCTGGGCACTCACTGTGATGTAAGTCTCTTGGTGTCTCCAAGCCAGAGAGAGAGGCTTTGCAAAGGTTCTTTGTGGCAAGCGCTGCTTAACTTTGGGGGAGAAATGCTTAGGTACGAGACCAGTGTGTTCTGGGAAACCAGCAACTCTGGGCTTGATTAATTTATAGGTGTAATTTAAGAACCTGGTTCTCCTTCTGATCCCGGGGATGCGTATTTACTGAGCCTGTAGACATGAGGCCTCTCCGCTCAGTGGATGTTTTTTATGGCCTTTGCTATGTCAGAGTAAAAGCTGTAGATCTCTTATGAGCAAACATATTATTATGTCCAGAGGACTAGCATGTTATAAAGTTTCAGTGGTCAATTAACAAAGATTTATTCTTTGTTACTCAGGTATTTTCTGTCTCTCTCCCTCTCTCTCCCCCTCAGTAGTTACCTCTTGGAATGAAGCAGGCTGTTTTCCGCCTGCTGTCCCTGGTCACGGCTTCTAACTTCAGAGCAGGGCTTGAGAGAGCCAGTTTTGACGTTTAGGCTAACAGAAGCTGGGCCTTGTGCTTTACGAAAGTGGATGCATTTGGAGCACTTGACAAAAGGGAGTGAGAGAGAGAAAATGCGGGGGAGCGAGTCTTTTCTTTAAGCACTTCAGTCTGTGTTTACTACGCACTTATTTGATGGAACCTCATTCCAGCCATGCAGCCAACTGTCCCATCGGCAGGAGCCGCACCCTTTGGACTGCTTTCCCGTCTGTCTTAACTTGGAATTCACACAGGGACTTTCGAATTGCCCTTTCAGAGGTTCTCAACCTGTGTCAGGTCCATGCACTGTCCATCTGTGACCTGCTGAACTCAGAGTATGTATATTTAAAATTGTAATGAAGACACAGGGGTGAGATGCTCACCAGCTTTTCTGTTTCTCTGTATATTTATTTCATTCCCCCTGTAGGGAGAAAAATCTGTTTTATATAATATCTGAGAGTTAAACATGCAGCAAGAGAACCTTGCCTAAAACTGTAAATCCTTCCTGGTGGAGAAGATGTGATTTCTGTTACCGCATGGAAGAACAAGAGGTGGGCCTGCTCTGGCTTTACTTCTCTCTTCCAGAGATAATTCACTGGCTTATTCTTTTTATGTCAGCTCAACTGCCCAGCGTCTTGCAAACGTGAACCTGGTTGGCCCAGGGCCTGGGGAGATTCTGGGGTGAGTGCTGTCGCCGTTGGAGGGTCCTCGCACTCACCATCCCTGCCCGCCCCTGCAGTGCTCCCACTGGGCCCCTCTCTGCAGGAACTGCCGCCCAGCTTGAGCCCCCAGCTGCCATCTGCACCCTATTTTCACCCCAGCTTTTCAGACGTTACAGCAGGGGTCCAAAGACTGTCACCCCCGGCTACTGATCAGTGGTCTTAAGGGGCTGATGGACACCAGAGGAAGAGTGGTCACTGATGGGTTTGAGGCAAGAAGCGCCATGCTCTGCAGATGCTGGCACCCGGGACCTTTTCCAAGATGTTTCAGGCCTCATTCTCCAACTTGTTTAAGGGCAGAGAATAAGGTTGCAAAGGAAATCAAAGCCTGATGTGGAGAAACGAAACATGAGGCCTACTGACTTTTTAAAAACATTTTAAATAACATTCTCTAAGGTTTCATTTTATACTGAAGGCAGCTGTAATAAGTTTTGGAAGACGGTGTAAGGTTTCGATTACAGAGCAATCCTGCTTGCCATTTTTGTACCCAAAGTGAGAAAGGGCCGAGGGGGAGAGGGGGTGGTTAAGAGGTTATTTTGTATAAGGTGAGAAAATTTGAAAGGATGAATTTAAGTCTGCGAGAGCGGCTAACATTCGGTACGCTGTAATTTGCAAATGCAATAACATGAAACCATTGCGAAGTTGGTTTTTTTTTTTTCTTTCTTTGAAATTTTTTTCTCTTCATGAAAATAGTCCAGATAGCAATGGAATAAGTTAATGACTAGAACTCAGCAGCACGTTGACCACAAGTAAAACTAGACTGCGGCTCTGCAGTGGGCCCTGCCTGTGCGGCCCCAGTGACTCAATTCTCTGCTGAAGGCTGGCGCAGGTCGGAGATGTCGGGCTGTATGAAAGCACTCATTGTTCACTGGGCATCGTTACTGGGTATTACATGCACAATGTTTGCTTGTGAAACGATTTATTAGAAACAAGTAAGTTTAAGAAAGAGAACTTGGTTTGAAATTCAGTTGATCTGACTTATGACATTTAGGATTTTATAGTACCTTTGTTTCTAAGAATAAATATTTGGGTCCACTGTAAATATTTATCTTAAAACACCCAACCACGTGGGTGCAACATTGAAAAACTGAGCCAGAGAATGGATTGATATCTAAAATTCACCACTCTATGGGAAGGAGTAAACCACCTCGATATTTGGGCTGGACAAAGGAGGAGCATGGGTGGTGGGCTTGGCCTGCCGTGTCCAGCCAGGAGGGCAGCGCCCTGCCACTGAGTCTCTGGGGACGAGGCCTGGGGAGGAGGTGTGTGCGTGCACTTAACTCTGGCCTTCTCGCGTGGATGCTGCTGGCCGGGATTAAGCAGGCAGGTCCCTGTGGCATCCAGCTGGCTGTCAGACCTGAGCAGGAGGACTGCCATGTGCATGGGCCATCGCCAGGGTGGTGCATCTACCAGTGAGTGAGGGCGTCTGGTGGTGTCTGAAAGGTCCCCAGCTTTGAGATTCTCTGCCCACAAACGAGCAGTCTCCACTTCTGGGTGCTTAGCTCAGCCTCCATGGATGATGTTGTGGCAAATGAATGACTTCTTCGTGGGCTCTGAAATCCTTATCTGTTTAATGTGAAAATGTGGGTGTCTATGATGTGATGGGAGATTCTGGAATGATATGTGCTAAGAGTAACCACTAACACATTGCTTTTATAAACATGTTTTTGAAGACCAGCAACAGGCTTGTGTAGTAAAATCAATTTGCACATGGTCTGGCCCTTGTCCAACAAATTCCACTAAATGATTCTTTAATCTGAAAGGCCCCAATGTAGAAAGGCTTAGATATCTGCCATTCTAGTTTGTTCTTCCAGCCCAGGGCATGGGGATACTCAGGGGCAGTGTGGAGACATCCTTGATGTGTTGGGCCAGCTGGGTTCTCTTCATTTCCCTTGGCAATTTTTTAAGTTGGAGTTCAGGCAAGTGGCACCCTCAGAGCAGGGAGAGGGATGGGAGGATGGCTGGCAGGTGCAGGAAGGTGGGGATTTGTGAACTGACAGATGATTGGGTCTATGTAGATCTTGGCTGAGCCACCATGTGGGAAGGTTCTGGTCACTTTGTGATTGTAGCGCCATTGTGGACAAGATCACACACAGCAGGCTGGTCTGTTACTAGGTTTTTGAGGACCATTGTGTGTAGTTTCTGATGCATCTTCACATGGTTGCCCCTACAAGATTTCTGCAGAGACCACCTCTCAACTGGAGAGGACCTTTTCCAGGCCTAAGACAAGAGAGAGTGTCTTCTGTCGAGAACTTTTGCCCTAGAGAGAGAGAGGCAAGTGATGATGGGAAGCAATTGCTTAGCACAGCCGCTGTGGGCCTCCTTTAAGACAGCCTAAGTCATCACCAGGATTTGGGATCTGGTGTCCCCTGGGTTTCTTTGGTGCTACATCTGAATAAACTAAGGAATGTCTCCTTTCACATCAAGCGTTTGGCACACAGCACCACTTAATATTTATCAAGGAAATGAATGAATGCATAAAGAATGAATAAATGGAGTAAGTTGCATAGTAAGAAGGTAAATCTGGTTGTTCATTTAGTCTGTTCATAACTTTGGGCTTTAGCTTTTAGTTTCTTTTCTATTTAAAACAAGGGGTGGAAGTCTTTTCAGAGCACCTCACGCATGTTTTAGGAGAAACTGTGCATTTTTTTTTAAGCATTCAGGGTGACCTTATGGTTAGTCTTGTCACTTACCTGTGATGTCAAGCCTATGGTCAAGGGCTTGTTTCTGATACTATCCCAAGTGGAGTCAATGAAGAAGCACCTACTCCCCTGCCATTTACCAATCTTTTAGGTTGTCAAAATCTTTTTTCCCTTGTTCATTAGGTGGCCATGGACAACCAATTGCTTGAGTTATAATAAGTTCTTTTCTCAGTTTTCGAAATAAGTATTCTTTTTACAAGGGTCGCACTCCCAGCAAGCTCCTTTGAAGTCATTTTGTTATGCACTGGGCCTCGGTGTTATTTCAAAGGAGTCAGCCAGCAGACTCGAGGCCTTTCTGGCTCGAGTTCACAAACAGCCTTCTGGACAACACAACATATTTATTCGTCTCCCCCGCCCCCGTCCCCACTCCCTGTTTCTTCCCTCTCTCCATCAGAGCGATCGCCACACCGGCCCATCCTCCAGGCAGGACTGCCAGCAAATGCGTCCACTGTGGTTGGAGGGGACGTGGAGTTTGTCTGCAAAGTTTACAGCGATGCTCAGCCCCACATCCAGTGGATCAAACACGTTGAAAAGAATGGCAGCAAATACGGGCCCGATGGACTGCCCTACCTCAAGGTGTTGAAGGTGAGGACTTTCTGAATCCGAAGATGCTTGCAACTGCAGTCTCCTTAATGGGTCGGCCCCATTCTTTGATTTCCTCTTGAATTTGAGAGAAGATGATTCCATCTTTGGCCAGTAGAGAGTGTGTGAGAAAACTAGCTTGCTAGCAAAATTTCAGTGGAGGGAACTAGGGTAGTGGAGGGACCCGTGAAGCTGGAGTCTAAGAGTTCAGCTATTTATCAGCCCTGGGATCTTAGATGAGGCGTTTTGGCTCAGCAACACATCTATAAAAGTGGGGAGAGTGATGCTATCTTCCCCTTAGGGCGGTTGTGCCGAGTAAATGGGGTGGAGGAGGTAGAAAGAGCTCTGTAAACTCCAGGCTTTGTCCCATGCTTATTGTTACGTTGATGTTGTTTTTCTTACAAAGTGTTAGGATCAAATTTCAGTACCTTTGAGAACCGATCTGCATTTTCCTTTTAAAAGGAATTCCTTAACCTTTGAAATTCATTCATGTGCAGTTTAGACAATCAACTTTAGAAAAATCTTGAGCAAGGAAACTTACTTTCTCCTTGTATCATTTGGTTCCTGCAAGTGCCTATTTTAATAGCATCAGTTTATTTGTTTAGATCTGTCTTGCTTCTCAGGATGGGGATAGCAAACAGCAGCTGAGTCTATACAACTTCTTAGCCCACCGCCTACCACATTTCGCACGTTTAGTTGCCTATAGAGAATGTCCTCCAAAGAAGCCTTCCTGTAGAACCATACATAGGTAGTTCCCCTAAGCGTGAGTTATTCTCCCAACTGAGAATACCAAGGGCTGGAAAACCTGGGACAAGATGAGCAACCTGGGGAACTCCAGCCCATTCTGTTATGTATTGATCATACCCTCCACCCCTTCTCTCCAGCTTGCCTCTGTTGTCCACTAGTTGACTTATTTTGTTCTTTCTGAACCACAGCCCTTTATTGCTGCTGTTTAGACATAACGGAGGTTGTTTTTTTTGTGGTGTGTTGGTGGTGGGACCCTAGACAGTGTGAAGTCCTTCCTGGTTGGCCGTTATATTGTTCTCCTGTGTCTATTCCAGCACTCGGGGATAAATAGTTCCAATGCAGAAGTGCTGGCTCTGTTCAATGTGACTGAGGCGGATGCTGGGGAATATATATGTAAGGTCTCCAATTATATAGGGCAGGCCAACCAGTCTGCCTGGCTCACTGTCCTGCCAAAACAGCAAGGTAACAACGTTCTTGTGTTTTTTTTTTTGTTTTTTTTTAAAAGAAGGCTGGATATAGAAGCTGAAAAGACTTGATGCTTTGGGAGACTGCAGGCAGCTTATAGGCTAACTCTGTGGCCTTGGTATATTCATAATAATCTTTCTTTGGTGATGCAGCTGGTATGATGCCAGCAGCCATGGAAAAATACCCACACTGTTCAGAGTGCTTGCTGCAATTTCTTCTAAAGATTACCTTCCATCCCCACCTAGTTTTGAGGTCATTCCTTCTGGTTTATCTTGTTTGGGCTGCACATTTCCCACTATTACACAGCAAGGCTCTTTTAAATGCACACCGTCATGCCTATTGAAATGGGTGGCATTGGCATATCAGTGGAATCCATACCTCCTCCTTCCCCAGATTTTTAGAGAAATGTTGGCATAATATAATTTGTCCAACAAAACATCGTTTGTTTGGTTACATAACTGATATTTACAAATACTGTCCTTGACCTTGGTCTCCCAAATTCGAGGATAGTCTGTCTGCTGAATGAACGTACTCCTGGATGCTGTGGAAGGCAGCAGGTTGACCTCGTTAGTCTCTTATGCCTCACATTCAGATGTTTATATTTAAAGAGATCATACTTTCTTCCATTTTCTTTCAATGCAGTGTAAGTCAAGATGGTTATACAGGGGTAAAAATAACCTGAGCCTTGTAACCACACAAAATTCCACCCTGGTTGGTTCCCACAGGGCTGATGTGCAAGGTGTCCGCTTGGACTTATCTGTAGTGTTTTGTTTTATAACATGACAGTACAGACAAATTCATCCTTTTCTCAAAGTGGGATTCTGCAGCCAACTGGACCGGAACCTAGCTTGGACTTTTGGGTGCTGTACTTTTGGAAAACCACCCCTAAATCCAAAGCAGAGGGAAGGCCAAGAGAATGGATCTCTGTGGGTTGATTTTTCCATGTGTTTGATTGCATGCATGTCTAGGTGGTGAAGCCGGTGTGGTGATGGGCCTGTGGAGGTGAGCTGCTCAGTGTCGCTCAGAGTCTCTCGGTTGCGGGCTTTGTGGATGGGCTGCAGTCGGAATCTGCCGGTGGCCAGCACCCCCCGGAGCCCCCGGTGCGACTCCTCATGGTTCCATGGCCCCCTTCCACAATCATTCCTGTGTCTAGCCTTTTCTCTTGCTTCCCTTGTTTTCTAGGCCGCCGGTGTTAATACCACGGACAAAGAAATTGAGGTTCTCTATATTCGGAATGTAACTTTTGAGGATGCTGGGGAATATACGTGCTTGGCGGGTAATTCTATTGGGATATCCTTTCACTCTGCATGGTTGACAGTTCTGCCAGGTATATACTGCTCTTTCTCTCCGTGGTTTTTTTCCTTTTCTTGGTTGATTGCTATAAAATTAACACAGCTTCTGTTTTTAGAAATGGCCCCTTTTATCCTTCCATAACGGTTTTTAAAAAAATGTTTAAAATGATCCCCCAGGGATAAGGAAGTTGCCTTGGGAATTCACACACAACGAGATCGCACACTTACATTTGTGATCAAGTGAAATTTCACCCTGAAAACCCAAAGGATCTTATGTTTTTAAGGAGTCATTAAGTCAAAGCATGAATTTGCCCATCCTGATTTCTCCTAAGGAAGAAGTTAAAATTACTTTGTAAAATTCAAAGTAATTTTTTTCCCATTTCAAATTCCATTTTTCTAAAACCCCATATGGACTTTCATTACTTTGGCTCCTCTTTCTATTTTTAACGAGCTGTAACTAGTTGGGTGTATGTCCAGGTGCCTGGGAGGGCCCCTCTGTGTGTAGGGTGTACAGAAGCAGTGTGCAACCTGCCTTGGGAATCTCGGTGGCTTGCTGCATGCTGCAATAGAATGGACTGTCAGTTCGCTTTTACCGCAGAGCATGCTCTTGCCGTCTTGGGCTTGATGTTATTTCTGCCCTACAGAGAAATCAACATCAGCGAAGCCCTGTAGCCTAAAGATAGCTGCTGTTTGAATCTTAACTGACATCTCTGCACTAGTCAAACTTTCTTGATGATCACTATCTACTTAGACGCATTTGCCTCTCTGTCATTTCCTTTGTGAAACTGCATAGACTATGGTTTGCTAGCTCCTGATGTTCCATTCCAGTTATTAATTCCTTATTTTTAGAGTATGGTGCCTATGCGCATGCTTATTTTGTATCTAGTGAAAATAAATCATTTCATTTTGTGCTGTGCTGCTGACAGTTTTGACTATCTTGCAAGTGTTTTCCTGATTAAAATGTATAAGCTTTAAATAATACCATTGCATTCATGTTTCCTTTTGTTGTGAACCTGCTCTGTGAATATTTGCTTTGAAATAATGAGATGCCTCTTAGGTTGAGCTTGCTTTTACTTGCTGTACTGCGTTCTGCAAGGGCCTAATTGGCGCTTGGTAACCGATTTGCCCGACAGTCCTAGCACATTAGCTAAGAATGCAGTTTGAGAAAAGTATTCGGAAATAACACTGCTTGTAGATTGGCCACTGAAGACCAAGGAGGGAGCAGACATTGTTGGAAGTTGATGTAAGAACGTGCTAACTTCAATAATTACATGTATACTCACATGTAATACCCTTTCTATTTTTTTCTATAAGAGAAAAGTTGTAGTGACTTAGCAGTGACATACAAAATTTGAATGGTTATTGATTAAGGAATATTACACACTTTTTATGGTGTGGACATAAGACTCTATATTAAAAGCATTTTGGTCTTTCTATTAAATGCATTTGCTTGTTTAGTTGAGTAATATACCAGGCTGTATTAAGCAATTTGAAACCTTTTCAGACCAGCCTACCAGATGAATATTTATTTCATTGCATATAGAACTGTGCTCAGATGGGGTAAACCACCCTGCCATGTCTACCTTTGGCAGAGCTCACCCAAATAAGACTTGAGGTACCATCCCTCCAGAAACAAAAGTGGGCATCCTTTGTATTTAAGAATTTTTCATTTGGTTTGCACCAGAGCCGATCACTGAAGACAGTCTTTTTGTTGTGGGTGTGGTTGACTGTCTACTCTGCCCAAAAGCCTAACAGAAACCGGCCTCATCGTCTGCCCTTTGTACCTTGGTGGTGGCCCACCCATTGTGATCACTGGTTTGCAGAGGGCCACTAAGGCCGGAGACAGTGACTGCCTGGGCGCTGGTGGTAAAGTGAGGAGCCCTTGCTTTATTTACCCTTATCTGGGGGAGGTGCATGGCAGACCCTAGCCCCTGTCATTCTGCACCACTGAGTCATTGTGAAGCCCCTTGTCGGGAATGGTGGTCACCTTTTGATTCCTTTAGTTTGCCAGGTTGCATCAATCCAGTGTCCTAACTCTGTGGCCTGCTTATCTGTTCCTCCTCTGTAATCTGCAATCTAGCTCCTGTAAGAGAAAAGGAGATTACAGCTTCCCCAGACTACCTGGAGATAGCCATTTACTGCATAGGGGTCTTCATAATCGCCTGCATGGTGGTGACAGTCATCCTGTGCCGAATGAAGTCCACGACCAAGAAGCCAGACTTCAGCAGCCAGCCAGCTGTGCACAAGCTGACCAAGCGCATCCCCCTGCGGAGACAGGTAACAGAAAGTAGATAAAGAGTTTGAAGAAATTTACTCCTCCCTGTACACCAGCCAGCTCTTGGGTCTGCTTCGCTGCCTAGGTGGACATCACTGTGTGAGTGGAGCTGATGGGCCTCTCGGTGGTCTGGCCGGTGCTTGGAACATGGAGAGCCAAGGGCTGGTGCATCAGTGAGGGCAATGGAGTCAAGTTCAAGGGCAAGAGAGCACAGTGATGTGAGATGCAGGTTCCTAATCAGCAGGTGTGGCGTTACCATGGAAGGCAATGCCCTTGTGTGTTTGATGAGCCTCAAGTGCAACAGTCTCTGTAATCTAATGTCGTGATCTAATGCTTTTTTGGAGAGAGGCTGCTACCACTAGTTGGGAGAGGAGGGACTCTAGTTCTCTGACTTATTTTTTTACATCAAGGTCAGAAAACTATGCCCTAGATGTGAACCTGAGCTATTCATTCAAGCTGGCCCATAATGTCTTTCTTAACTGAATTTGATTGGACCTCTCTGATCTTAAAATAGAACTGTATGCACATATTGTATAACTGTGAGTTGTTCAGAGGCATGGCTATGGATTCAGGGGAGGAGTGATTTTTATATGGAATAAGCAACAGATTATTTTTGACCTAGACCTTGGTCTTATGGTGGTTACTTTGTGCTTGATGTGCCTCCCAAGTAGTTTGAATTTGCTCTGGGGAGATGGGGCAAGATAGAGCCTGCACATCTGTCTAAAACTAAAGCCCCGTGGAGCTGAGCCGCACAGGAAATGCTTTGACTCTTTCCCCTGTGTTTGCAGAGATGTAAGGGAGAGGCCGATGGGCATGGAAAGTGTCTACGAGGTATTTGGAACTTGGTTCCGATAAAGATGTTTTTTTGAAGCCGCAAGTAAAACGGCTAACTCTCTGGCTCTATCACTGTGTGTACTGAGTACAATTTATAGGGTGTTTGTTAAAATTGCAGCTTCTGTAGTCTCAGCCTAGAGATTCTGGTTTAGTAGGTCTTAAATGCGGGCCAGGAATTTGCACTTTCAGCCAGTCCTTGGGTGATTCTGAAAGGCTCTCTGAGAAGCTCTGGGTTCATCCCAGCCCTGCCCCCCCTGGGGCTTGAGGTGGCTGTGGCTTTCTGGACGAGGCATTAGGAGGATTAGGAACAAGTTGGTTGGCACAGTTTGGGATGGATCTGGCTGTTCTCAACCCAGCTCCAGATCCTGGGGTGCACAGGTTCTTGTTGACTTTTTTGAAGCCATGTTTAAAGCATCTCTTTCTTCATGGAGGCTGCGGACAGCGTTCAGAGTTGTGCCAAGTGCAAGAAGATGCCCAAAGTGTGTTAACAGCAAGGGGGGGAGGGTGCCTGTGGGGTCACTTCTGCTGCCAAGAATCCTATTGTTACTAAAACAATGCCATGTCATTCTTGGGGCCAGGGAAGCAATGGCGGGGCCACCTGCCTAACTCTGGGAGAGTAAGAATCCTGACTCTTGGCCAGATAAACCTTCAGTGACCTTCAGGTGGGGTTCCCCCACCTGCCTCTCCTCTTTCTAGTTGTCTCTGGGCCATTCTTACAGCCATCTTGAGAACCTGACCTCTGGGAGTTGAAAAAGGGAGGGTTTTCCCCACCTTTATATTTTTTTCTAATAGGGAAAATGCTACCTTCTGGAGGAAACTTGTGACCGTTGTCCCATAATTATTTCATCATCTTTTTTTTCTGCAGCTGTTAACATCGCCCTTCTTTTTACTTAATATAAAAGAGGCAGATGCCCTTTAATCCCCTTGACTCAGCCCTAGTCATCATGTTTTCCATTCTCTCTGGCCGCCCGGCCTCCTGTTGTCCATCTCCACCTAAGCTGGCCATTTTCCCCACGCCCCCCTGTGCAACTGAGGGGGGATCCCTGAGCTCCCTTCTCCTTTTTCCTCCCTCCCTCCTTCTTTTCTTCATCATGGTTTCCGGAGTGCTTGGTCTAACCCAGGTTCAGTCAAGACACGTACTGCCTTCGCCAGTGGTTCCGGAGTTGCCTGAGATGCAGTGGCCTTGCGTTTCAGCAAGGTCCAGTAGTATACACGTAGCAGAGGACACTGGGCAAACACCAGTCCCCTGGAAAAATACATCTTTGGGAGGTGAATTATTTGGTAGAATGTTGACACACCTCAATTCCTGATATGTGTCAAATGGGATGACACATGTGTGATTCCCTGCAAAGAGCACCTACGAAGAGGTTGGTAAGCACGGCCCCTCTGGTGGAGGAGATCGCTATCGGGTATCTGGATAAAAGAGGGTTACTGGGCTGCAGCTGGAGTGAAAAGCCCCAGAAAGGCTGGCAGATATGTTGATGACAGGGAAAATACCACAGGTTGCCAAGCATGCCTTTACCTGGTGACAGGTGAGCCTGTAATCAGATGTCACGAGGATGGGTAGTTCCTAGGCCTTCAGGACACCACTTTTCATGCTGTGTTTGCATGACTCCTCTGCTGCACATGGGAAGCGCTGATAATGTCTTCATGCCGGAGCCCAAATTTTATCTTCTTGGCCCTGACCGGCCACCCCTCCTTTCCTCTCACGCATGCACAAAGCTTCTCATTCAGTCAGTCAATCATTGTTCTTTTTTTTAGAACAAGAGAAGTTTTTTGTTCTTTGGGTTTTTTATTATCCTATTGTAAGTTCTCCTTAACCTGTACTGGACTTACTGGCATATGACAGACATTTCAGTTTGTTAGTGTTTTTGAGCAAAAATATTTTTCTCCACTACTAAGAAGACATATCTTGCGATCATTTCCTAGAAACCGTGAGTTTTCTGAGACTCTTGAGCTTTGATGCTCAGGGAAAGAGAAAAACCTTTTTGTGGGGAGAGGTGGGTGACACATGGCATCTCCCTGTTCCCCTTGATGACTTGATCCCACATTCAGTGCCGGGGCTTGGCATGTGTTGAAGGGGACCGGCAAGGCCAGTCCAGAGAGGGGCACCTTCATGAGCTTGTCCACCCCTGCACAGGTCTCCAGGGCTGCGAGTGGACAGCAGGGGCTTCGGGAAGACATCCACGAGGTAAAGAGAGGGCCTTGTTTTCTGTGTTCTGCACCCATCACTTGGGTGGTGGGAGAGGGGTGCAGCAGAAAGTGAGGATGTTCAGGAGGCAGGTGGAATTTCAGGGTTTGCTGAACTGTTTTTTCAGTGAGTACACTGGGTTCTTTCTCTGAAGCCAGAAGTTTCCATAGGACAGAAAGGAGATTTAACTGTCTCTGTAAACAGATAGAGCTGTCTCCTGGGTGGGGAGACGCATACCCACCATCAGCATCTCAGAAGTGGCTGCAGGGTATTTGTTTCTCAGACTTAAGTTTCACCCTCTTGGTTGCTTATACAGGTAGATTGGAAACCAGAGAAAAATCAAGGGCAATCAGGGTCATCTTGTAACAACATCTTTGGGCAAATGGCATGTTGCCAGGGACATCACGAACAGGACAAAGATGTGGTATGGGGGCTGGTGTGTGTGATTCAGGAGCCAGTTCTTGGGGCTGTGTATTAATGCTTATTAAACACACGAGAAGGGAAGTTCTACTTCTAGCTGAACAACATGACCACAGAATGGTCTCTGTATTTTGATCAACCAAATGTTCTAATGAAAACTCACTGGTTCCAGAAAAGATGTGGGCAGTTAGAGTGATCATGGATGGCTAAGTGGAATCTGCCTTTGTGTGAGGGCACTTTGCCTTCCCCAGTCCCCATCTGGCTGTTCTCTCAGCCTCCAAAAGACAACAGTTTGACTAAGATCTGACCTGGATTTTGGCTGATGTGATCTAAGAACCAGCCCATCCGGGACAGCGAGCCATTGCTCTGATAGATAGGTTTGACTCTAGACTCCTGGGGAACTGCTGAGGGAAGGCAGAGACTTGCCCAGGGGCAAGAGTGAGTGTCTGATAAACTGCTTCGCCTCATGACCTACATTTTGTCATGGAAGGAAGAAATATCCAACCCCAGAAACCCCTTGAACCTTTATCTCAGCCACCTGGTGTGAGATGGTGAAAGCATTTTATTTGGCTATTGGGGAGTGCTGGGCAGGGCTGACAGCAAAAGTATGTTAACTCCAGGGCTTTATGTTCTGGTTTGGGAACGTGGATCTACAGCCTGAGTCAGAGGCTGGCTGTGGGCCAAGGGTGTTTGTGCAGCCTGAGGAATAAACACAGGTACTCACCACTCTTTCTGTGGCATCTCTGCATCTGCCTGCCCCGTGCCCTGGGAGGTCCCCTCTAGTTGTTCAGTCTGATCTTGTGTACAAAGAGAACACTTTCTTGGTGGCCCTGTAAATAAGGAAGTGTTTTTTTTCCTTGCTTTTCTTTTTCCTCTCCCATATGTACTGTGGAAATGTACAAAACACACATTCAGTTAAAAGTCTGATTTATGGCACGTGGTGAAGAGATTCTGGAAAGTGAGGGACCTGAGTGGAGACTGTGAAAATACACGCATGCTCAGAAAGTGCCTGCCAGGATGTGGGAGTGCGAAGACAGTGTGTATTGGAGTGTTAGCTTTACTGTTTATAAATAATTATCACTGTCAACGGAATCATTTAAAATAATATAAGAAGGAAACCCTGAACTTTAAAAAGAATATCTGATAGGGGGATTATGATTTTGTGCAAAAAGAAAAAAAAATAAGTGATAATCTAATAGTGCTGACCTAGTAAAAGGGTTAGAAGGTGGGCAGTGGGAATTGCTGGGCACGGTCCGAGGAAAGCAGTTTTAGTTAAACACAGTGTTTTCGGAGGAATCGCCTGCAAGGGATCGTTCCAAGTCCTGGAAACATGTTAGCTCTCAGAGTCAAACGGAGTGAAGAGAAAGTCAGTTGTATTTTACAGTCCCAGAGGGGATTTTAAAAGCATAGCAAAAGTGCATGGAGGTAAAATTAAGATATACCTCCATAGACAGTGATTGAATTCTGTAGTTTTGTATACTTTAGGCATTTTCTTAGCTTTTTTTCCCCTTTGTGTGTTTTACAAAAATATTGTCCCCATTTGTACATTGAATCTAAACCTCTACACTTCATCTGAACAAAATTTCCATAGGTAATCCTTTTTGTAAACACTTGAAAAAATTTAATAATAATGACAGCCACAAAGTTTACAAAAGTTTACAATTTTAAATGTATTCCCATTGAAACCTTGTTGAGACACTCTTGGGGGGGAAGATGTGTATGTATGTGAACTTCTGCAACAGGCTTGTGGGCGAAGATTCCTTTTGGGTCGTAGGTCAGCCACAGAGCAGTTACCTTCTGATTGAATGCAAGTTGTCCCTGTTCTTAGGACGATCTTACACTCCAGCTTTCCTTCTGCCCTGGGTCTGTTCCTTGATTCCAAGATCCTTATATTCCTGATTTGCTGTTTGGCTTGCTGGAGCCCCAACCCATCCTGGCTGTGAACAGAGGGTCTCACCTTCCAAACTGACTGGTCCTGCAGGCTGTCCTTCATGCCAGCAAGTTTTCTTTCTTCCTGTTGCACACTGAACAATGCTAGGCCCCAACTGCACCAGGCTCCCCAGAGGAAGGTGCCAATCATAAGCTCACTTAGATCTGGGCAGCAAAGGATTCTAACAAGGTTCTAAGCAAAATGACTGTGGTGTGGGTTGCTAATATTAACTGAGTTCTCAGCTAGTGTCAGGCTCAGTACTAAATGCTTTACGGGTATGACCTCATTTTACCCTTCCGGTAACTCTGTGGGGTGGGAACTGTTCTGGTCTCCTTTTAACAAGTGAGGAAACTCTAGTTTAGGAAGGTTAAGTGACCTCCCAAAGCTCTCACAGTCAGCAAGCATCAGAACTGCGACGTGGACCCCATAGTTGGACCGCACAGCCCCCATCGGTGCAGTTGGTCAGGAGCCACCGCCCGACACGGTGCCCGTGTCATAAATAATTACAGAGGAAGGGCACCACCTAGGGTTGGCTACATGGCTAGGGGCAGTCACTGGAGTGCCCATGTGGAAGGATGCAGACATGCCACAAAACCCAGCCTGTGGCACAGGGAAGGGGTGGAAGCAATGATGTCATCATTTGTAACTTATTGTAGAAGTCAGTGTATTTCAAGCCACATGCACTCCATTTTCTCTTCCCCCGTGACATGCTTCAGTTCAGATCCTTACTATTTTCAGAAATATTTATTTATTTATTTATTTATTGAAGGGTAGTTGACACACAGTATTACATTACATTAGTTTCAGGTGTACAACATAGTGATTCAACATTTATATACATGAGAAATATTTTTATTGTTAAATAAAGTACTTTCCTAAAACAAAAGAAATACATGTGCATGGTGATAAAGTTCAGATGGTTTAGAAAGCTCTGAAAATAAGACATACTCTATCCCCTTTGTCAACTTCTGATTCTCTCCCAAGGTGACCACTGCTAAGTCTCATATGCCCTTCCCGTAATTTGTGAAGAGAATGTCTGTGTTCTTACACCTCACAGCGGGAAGGCTGCTTTTCCACATCATATTCTGCAAGCCTTGCTGATGAGAGCAGAGCCTTTCGAGGACAAGGCACAGAAGCCCAGACAAGCTCTTCACCTGGTCACCTGGGACTGTATCCCGCCCCGCTGCCTGGACCCCCGGCCATTGTTTCCCCATGGGTTTCTCCTGTTCTCTGTTGCTCACAGCACACCATGACCTGTAGTGGAATTTTGGGTATCCTGTGGATTTAGGGTGGCAGGCTATGCTGCTGGTATTGCATGGGTTTCTGGCTAAAGAATTTGCCAGATCCTGGCCATTTGGGGCCTGTAATGTCTCATTTTGAGACTCTTGCTACTTTGCTTGGATCTTCTGTTGCCCCTGCCTATGATCCTCAAATACAAGTTCCCACTGCAGGAAGTGGTGATTTTGTCTGTTTACATAGGAGAATTTTATAGAAGGTTTTTTGGTCTGAAAACACCAGCATCCTTTTTTGCATTCGCAGCTCACAGCCTTGATGCAGGGCATTAGGATTTGAGGAAATAACTTTGGCCAAACCCATTCCTGAATCTTTCTGAGCCCTTCTCTGCAGATGGAGCTCAAGACATGTGTGTCATCCGTGGAAACTGTGGAGATCTTAATATTCTCTGAAAGATCTTGGTCTCTGATGAGCCCTGCAGCTTGAGGTCAGTGCGCTACAGTGAGAGTGGGTCCCATGTGGAGTCTATGAAGGGGTCTTTAAAGTTGTCTTGTGTGGCTAGAGTGGTGTCCCTGCCGAGACTGTGTCATTAGTGGCGAGCAGGGATTCCAGGGGAGTTCACACAGTTACCTTTTCATCATTTCCTCCTTACTTCTGCCATTTGTGCAGCCCAGACCCTTGGGTGTCAGTCCTCAGCCTCTTGGAGCCTTTCTACCCAAGAGCCCTCTCTCAGTTCCAAAACTAATGATTCTTCCATGACTTGAAAAAAAAAAAAATTTACGATGCGCACAATGAATAAACATGACTCATACTATCTGCATAATAAAATTTAGGAACAGCTCCCACTGCCAAAAGACTGCTCAGAAGTCTCAGAAGAAATGTTCTCATGTACATTTTAAAAGATAATAGAAATCCTGAGTTAAAAATCGCATACTTTTGATTTTAATACTGAAATCAACTTCCTATTCCTAAAATGATCCCACCCCCACCCCCACCCCCGCCAGTCCATTCTTGGGCATCTCCTCTGGCTTCCGCCCTGAGTTGAGAGCAAGCTAGATTTATGAAGGAGAAAATCAAGGTTTTCCAAATAGGATGTTCCTGGGAAAGTACAGGTCTCTTGGTTCCCTGTGGGACGATCCAGGTTCCACCCTGTGAAAGCTTATCCTGACTGATTGTTCATTTACCCTCTCTCTTTGCCACCTTGATTTAAAAGGTGTTTGTAAGCAGAGCTGGGAAGTATGGCTGATCTGGGCGGTCATGCGCGGGATAGAACTAGGGTGGGCAGGTGGCTGCTTTGGCGGGTCATGTTTTATTAACCCCATATTCCAACACTCTTGGGCCGAAGTTTTGTGCATGATTTAGAGTAAGGTGGTGTTCGAGCAGCCCATGACTGGACCAGAATTGTGTAATAAACTTCAGAAGTGGCCTTTGAGTAGGTTCTGCACATTTTCCTTAACAGAAACCAGTCCAGGGAAGACGATACAGACATAACTTGGGATATAGCAGGTTTGCTTCCAAACCACTGAAATAAAGCAAGAATCTTAATAAGGCAAGTCCAATGAATTTTTTGGTTTCCCAGTACATATGGCAGTTATGTTTACACTATGTGGTAGTCTGTTAAGTGTGTGATAGCATTATGTCTAAAAGAGTGTATGCACATTAATCAAAAAATAGTTAAAGAATGCTAACGTCACCTGAGCTTTCAGTGAGTCATGATCCTCTTGCTGGCCGGTGGTCTTACCCTGATGTTGGTGGCTATTGACTGATCAGGGCAGTGGTTGCTGAGGGTGGGGGTGGCTGTGGCAATTTCTTAAAATAAGACAGCACTGAAGTTTGCCACATTAACTGACTCTTCCTTTCACAAATGATTTCTTTATAGCATGTAGTGCTTTCTGATAGCCTTTTACCCACTGTTGAGCTTCTTTGGAAATTGAAGTCAGTCCTCTCAAACCTTGCTGCTGTTTTTATCAACCAAGTTTATGTAATATTCTAAATCCTTTGTTGTCATTTCATCCATCTTCACAGCATCTTCACCAGGAGTAGATTCTGTCTCACAAAACCACTCTCTTTGCTCATCAGTAAGAAGCAACTCCTTATCTGTTTAAGTTTGATCATAAGATTTCAGTAATTCAGTCCCATCTTCAGGCCTCACTCCTAGTCCTAGTTCTCTTGCTGTTTCTACCACATCTGCACTTACTTCTCATGCTGAAGTCTTGAACCCTTCAAAGTCATCTGTGACGTTTGGAAATCACTTCCTCTAAACTGTTAATGTTGGTATTTTGACCTCTTTGTATCAATCACAAATGTTGTCAATGGCATCTAGAATGGTGAATCCTTTCTAGAATGTTTTTAATTTATTTTGCCCAGGTCCATCAGAGGAATCACTATCTGTGGCTGCTCTAGCCTTATGAAATGTATTTCTTAAATAATAAGACTTGAAAGTCAGAATGACTCCTTGATCCATGGGCTGCAGAATGGATGTTGCGTTAGTAGGCATGATAACCACATTTATCTTTTTGTACATCTCCATCCGAGATCTTGGGTGACCAGGTGTATATTGTCAATAAGTGGTAATCTTTTGGAAGGAGTCTTTTTTCAGTAGGTTTCAACAGTAGGCTTAAAATTTTCAGTAAACCACATTATAAACAGATGTGCTGTCATCTAGGCTTTGTTCTTCCATTTCTAGAGCACAGGCAGAGTATATTTAGCATAGTTCTTAAGGGCCCTAGGATTTTTGGAATGATAAATTGGCCCCGGGTTTCAGCAATAAAGTGACATACAATAAAATGAGGTATGTCTGTATATTAAAGAAACAACTGTTTTACCAGACACAGACTGAAATGGGTGCATTAGCCCCTAACAGGAGAGTCAACCTGTCCTTTGAAGCTTTGAAGCCAGGTATTGACTTCTCCTCTCTAGCTATAAAAGTCATAGATGGCATCTTCCAACATAAGGCTGTTTTGTCCACACTGAAAATCTGTTTAGTGTAGCCACCTTCACTAAGTATCTTAGCTGGGTCTTCTGGATAACTTGCTATAGCTTCTCTATCAGCACTTGCAGCTTCTCCTATACTTTTATGTTACGGAGACCGTGCCTTTCCTTAAACCTCACGAACCAACCTCTGTTAGTTTCAGACGTTTTTCTGCAGCTTCCCCACATCTCTCAGTCTTCACAGAAGTCAAGAGAGTTAAGGACTTTGCTCTTAGGGGTTAGATTTTGGCTTAAGGGGTGTTGTGGCTGGTTTGATTTTCTCTCCAGACCACTCAAACGTTCTCCGTATCAGCAATACGGTTGTTATGCTTTCTTATCGTTTGTGTGTTCCCTGGAGGAGCACTTTTAAATTCCCTCAAGAACTTTTCCTTTGCTTTCACCACTTGGCCTGACTCTTTAATGCAAGAGGCCCGGCTTTTGACCTGTCTTGGCTTTCGACATACCTTCTTTGCTGAACTTAATCATTTCTAGCTTTTGATTTAAAATGAGAGACATGGGACCCTTCCTTTCACTTGAACACTTAGAGGCCATTGTAGGGTTATTAATTAGCCTGCTTTCAATATTGTGGAGTCTCAGGGAAAAGAGAGGCCCAGGAGAAGGAGAGAGGCAGGAGAGGAGAGCTGCAATTTGGTAGACCAGTCAGAACACACCCACGATCAATTAAGCTCACTGTCTTCTATGGGTGTGGTTCCTGGTGCCCCAAAACAGCTACAGAAGGAACATCAAAGTTCACTGACCATATATCACTACAACAAGTACCATAATAATGAAAAAGTTTGAAATACTCTGAGACTTGCCAAATTGGGATGCAGAGATAGGAAGCGAGCAGATGCCATTGGAAAAATGGTGCTGATAGTTTTGATTCAGGGTTGCCCCAAACATTCCATTTGTAAAAAAATGCAATGTCTGTAAAAAGGCAATAAAGCAACGTACACAAAAATGAGGTATGTCTGTATATTAAAGAAACAACCGTTTTACCAGACACAGACTGAAATGGGTGCAGGTAAATGAGAACAGTGCCTGCTGCCAGGTGGGAGAGGAGCTTCCCCGTGCGATGATGAACGGAAGGTGTTTTTTCTTTCTCTCGACTTTTTGTCCTGTGTTCAGTCTACTGGCTTCTGAAACCATTGTCGATAGGAGGCAGAGTCCATTTTCACCGAATGGCCTGGGCATCAGGCAGTTCCCAGGACTGGGAAGCGGCAGAGGATGGCCCCCCACTGCCCGGGTCCAGTCCCAGAGCTGGTTCCTTGGGATACGCTGCTTTACATTTATAAGGCAGGAAGTACTGAAGAGTTGATTTCCCCAAAGTTTTCTTGCAATTTCGCAAGCACAGCACTGACTGTGACCTGAGCTGGTCTACAGGAAGGCTGATCATCTGGGGTGGCTCCAGTACAGGTACAGAGGAAAAGGCAGTGCTGAAGCCCGTGGGGCTCTGTTTCTCCGTACTCAGGTGACTGTCTTGAGGAATTAGAGCAGAAAGAAGACTTACATTTGTATATTTTGATCAGTCTAACCGTGGTCTTAAAAGGTTAGAGGACCTGGTTTTTAGGAACACACGATTTGGATGAAATCTAGTTCTGCATGGACAGGAGGAGAGAAGAGTAGGAAGTCGCATGGCTCTGGTCCTACATTCGTGACTGGTCCGCTCCCTCCTGTGTTCCTTTTTGAGAGCTGACTGTCTGGCTGGGCCCCATCTGGCTTGCAGCCTTCTCAGGCGGGACCCGTGTTACAGGTATGTCTTTGCATTTTGTATCCAGGTTTCTGCTGAGTCCAGCTCCTCCATGAACTCCAACACCCCACTGGTGAGGATAACAACACGCCTCTCTTCAACAGCCGACACCCCCATGCTCGCAGGGGTCTCCGAGTATGAACTGCCTGAAGATCCAAAGTGGGAGTTTCCACGGGATAAGTGAGTACTTCTGTTGGGCACATTCCCCAGTGGAGATGTAGGCATAGATGGGGACGTTGGGTTGACATTTTTTTTTTAATGATCCTTAACCACAAAGGTCTTCCTTTGACAGTGTCAATAGGAGTGGGGAGGTTGTATTTCTGAACAGCTGTCTCCTGGAAAAGAAAAGAATTGATTCTCTTTTTGAATATTTTATGGCTCGTCCCCAAACAAGATGGTAGCTTATTAGCTTTTTTTTTTTTTTTTTAACTTTCTAGATAATTTAAACCCAGCCAGTTGGAATAAAAGTGGAATTATTCCATTTGTAACACAGATCTGACATTCCAACTTCTGGTGACTAGAACATGACTGTTTGGTAGGTCATCTGCTTAGAGAAATTAGGTGTGAAATATAAATTGCCTTAAGAATCTTCACTCAGTGTTGCCGTTTTTAAGGGTTATTCATGTAGTATGGGGCTGAAAAGCTTCCATGTGGTACCTGACCTCAGATTCCTGTGGCCATAATATTTTCCTCATTGGATCATATAGAGGTGCTCTGATAAGATGTTCAAAGCGTGGGCTCTGTTCAAGGCATTGCTGGGAGCAACATATATCTTGATGTGACTTCCCATCCATGTCTTTGGGCTCTGTTGGGCTAGACTGGAATCCTGGCTTGGCCAAGCCACTGACTGGGCACCCTTGTGTGAGTCACCTGATTCTCTGAACTTAATTCCTATAAAATGAGAATATGGTATAGACCTCCCTGTACTGGGCACAGTACTTGGCTCCTGGGAGTTGCCCTGCCCTCTCTTTCCCTTCATGCATTGGTAACCTGAGGACACCTCAGCAAGGTGTTGCTGGTAGGCATTGAGTCAGTGGAAGAGATCTTGGGCTCCCAGCCCTCTGTCTTCTAGACAGAGACCAAATTCCACACCCACCTGCAGAAATGAAGTCCGGTGGTGACTGAAGGGCCATCAGTTCTCTTCTGGGGTACCTCTTACAGTAATTAGAGTCTGAACAGCTTGGATGTAATGGCAGGTGGAGTTTGCTGACTCTACACCTGCCTCTAATCAACCGGAATAAGCTCTTACCTTGCTTCTATACAGATACCCTGTTTGTCTTGACATTTGCAGTATCTTCCTGAGAATATGTCAGAGAAGTGTTTAATTACAGTTGAAGGAATTCATACACAAATTTGGAAATTCAAAGATAAGCGTTTCCAATAAACTGGACCTGATGAGCTCTGTTTGGAAGGAGAGGTGGTTTACATGGCACTTGTGATTTTGGTTGGCACAACTCTCCACCAGTTCTGCTTCCCAGCAGCCAGTTTAGAAATACTTACTGTGCCGCAGGAGCTAGAACCACCTAACTGTATAGGTATCACTGATGGAGTGTGAATGGAAGTAATTTCAGGTTTATTTGTGTACTGTAGTGAAGAGACCATTCATTCATGACTTGTTCATTGAACGTTATTGGTGAGGCATTAGAAAAAATACAAAAGAGTAGTTTCTTTACCTGTAGAATGTAGAGCAAAGGGGTCATCTCTCGTGAACCCTCCTGTCTCCCTGGGTTTGATTATATAGGCAGGTGGGTTCATGGGCTTTCCTGTGGTGAAGGACGGCAGCTGTCTGGTTCAGTCCGTAGTTCTTGCCACCAGTGACACTGTAGTCAACAGTGGGAGTCTGTATGTGCCTCACTGGAAGCTCCACCTGGGGGTACTTGGTGTGTGGAAAATCTGAGTGCTGAGCATTTCAGAACTGTTGAGCGCAGACGTAGGTGGAGCAGATTTCCAATGAATGAAGGCTATTTAGAAGCGGTTTATTAGATCAGAGGCAGAAGTTACACAAAGAAGGGATTGTTATGCTTGTAGTAGCAGGGCAATCGGACATAAATTAGCCATTTTCCAATGCAAATGTTTATTTTCTGCCAAGATATTAAATTTAATTTTAGTTCGGGATAGAAACAGAATGACCTCAGCATAGCTTATGCTGCCCTCAGTCTTTGCTCTTGCAAACCGTTGTGTACTTACCATAAATACTGTTTATTTGTTAAAGGGAGCTCAATATGCTGTGTTATGCTTAAGTGAAAAAAAAAAAACCACATTCATAAATATTCCAGAGACTTCTCCATTCTGTTGGCTTCAGTAATACTCAAGGACAACATATGGCTATTAGTATAATATGCATAGAACTTCTGAGCTTAGAAATTCAGTTTATTATGTTCGTTTTGGATTTTCTTCATTATTTTGGGTAGTTTAGGATTTCTAGATTGTTATGTCAATAACCACCTCCCCTCCCACATTTCCAGAATTTTCTTTTTCCTTTAGGGAAAAATAAGTGATTCCTTGATATGTGTTTAAGATTCTTACCATGTAATGTGGCCAGGAATGTGACCATAAAGCAGTTTCAAAACAGTGGGTTTGTATTTGAATAATAGTGATTTTAAAGACATCACAGAGACAAAAAATAAGAACAAGCTTTAACATTTTTCTTTGAGACATTCTAAATTCCGAATATTCGACTGGCTCAAGATCAAAAGCTTCTCGCTGTTAGCACTCAGGAAGGCTGACCACCTCACCAGCAAGGATCCCTTCCATAAAGAAAATAAATTGGGAATACAAATGTGAAATTTAATAACGGTTCCTCCAGTAACTGACATTCTCTAAAACGTCCCTAAGAAAATACGCAAGCACGTGCGTACCCAAGTCTCATTAGTTCCATATGATAAGTGCTCCAAGCTTTTGCAAGCTGCCGAAAGATCGGTCTGTTTAGTTCTGGAATCTCCCTCTTTACGCCCCTTCACCAGATGCTGCGTGCTAATCCCCTGTTTACACATTTAGGCTGACGCTGGGCAAGCCCCTGGGGGAAGGTTGCTTTGGGCAAGTGGTCATGGCTGAAGCTGTGGGAATCGACAAAGAAAAGCCCAAGGAGGCCGTCACTGTGGCAGTGAAGATGTTGAAAGGTGAGTGGGAAGAGGGTGGGTGGGGGCGGGGAGGGCGGGAAAGTCTTATCAAGAATGTTCCTTCTGTGGCATGTGAACTCTATCATGGCAGGGGGTCAGAGAGCACATAGTTGACCCAGGGGTTGAGAAGTTTTCGTTATAAATCAGCATCTTGGACAGACTATTTATCTTGAGCTGTGTGCAATAGTAAAAAAGAAAAGCCGGTTTTATCAGAAAGTGGTAGCCTTCCAGGTTGTGTTATTCTTTGACTCCTTAAAGATGAGGGTGATTTTTTTTATTCCCTTTATATTTGTATGTGCTTAGAAAGTATTGACTCACATATAATCGGCTAATTTAGTTGAGTGTTGGTATGTTGGATTTGGGGCCAAACGTTAACCTTCAAATAAAGGAAAATTGGCAGTTTTGGAAGGAGCCGGGGAGGCACAGGGAGAGGCCTCACCTCTTTCGCAAGAGGAACAAGGCAGAAATGACACTGGTCTGGGAGGGTCACTTAGAGAGCTGAAGGAACTAACAGGATTGGCTCTGTGTGTGTGTGTGTGTGTGTTTGTGTGTGTGTGTGTGTGTGTGTAAACCATTCTGGAACATGTAAACCGTTACCCCAAGATGTCAGCGTCGAGTGGTGTTCGTGGGAGGCCGAAAGTTTCTGCATTAACCTTCCGACCCTGCTTTGTGCCTACGTCCAAGGAGCTTGAAGAACTGTAATCATTAACTTCTTCCCCTGCAGAATTCTTTTATGAGAGGGGCTATGGGGAACGGTCATATTATAAGTCCTGTTGTGCGATCTCAGAAAGGACATCCCAGCCGAGCGTTTCCCACGAGTCCAGGAGAGAGAGCTGATCTCGTCTCGCGACAGGGGTGGTGATGTGTTTAAACGTGTTGGGAATTAGGTCTCTTCTTTCCTTCGTGTGTTCTTGTGGGATACTCCCCTGCCCCTCCTTGAGGGGAAGTAGCAAGGTGGGAATAGTCAAAAAGGTGTTGGCTTTTTTAAGCTGTTGATCTCAATGGCTCCCTGGGAAAGCTAGGGTGCTTTGAGCTGCTCCCCGCCGTGAGGTTTGATGTTCTTACCCCATGTATCTTGGCTCCACCAGCAGAGGCAGCCCCCTGGTTTGCATCCTGCATGCCCAGGGCCTGCCTTGCACGCCCTCGCTCTCCTGGGGGCCAGGTGTGGCGGGCCGATGCGCTGCCGCCGCCAGCCTGCAGCCCTGGGCCTGTACGGGGTGAGTGCGAGAAAGGCCCCAGCTTCTAGTCTCTGGGCAGAACTTCTGATTTGGTTTATGGAGCTCAGAAAGGGAGGTCTGGGAGTTCACTTCCTCTGGTGGACCCAGGTGGGCCTTCCCCGATAGAACGGAGAAGGACGTCAGCACAGAGCCCTTAGGACGTGTCCCTTTTTATAGCCAGTGGGTGGCACAGACCCTAGAGGAGAACACTGAGCGCAGTGACCCCGGGCATCCTCTTCCTCTGCCTGGCAGGGCTCAGCTCATGTGCATCAGAGTATCTACATATCTGTCTTATCTGTATAGCTGTGTAGACATAGTGTGTGTGCGTGTATAAGTTTAATATAAAAATACATATTTTAATTTAAAAACTTAAAAAAAATTGAAGTGGAGTTGACATAATATAATAGTTTCAGGTGTACAGCATAGTGATTTGACATTTTTATACATTACAAAGTGCTCACCACTATAGGGGTGCCTGCCATTTGTCACCATACCGAGTTACTGCAGTCTCGGTGACTTCCCACACCATGCCTGTCACTGTGACTGGCTTATTTCGTGACCGGAGGTTCGTGCCTCTTGCTGCCCTCCACCTCGCGTCAGTGTGTGCTTCGCACTCCGGTCAGTAGCGTTGCTCTGCCTTTTGCTGAGTAAAGGTGCTTCCCCCACATGGCTCCTGTCCACGCCCCCATCTCAGGGTTCAGTAAGCACAGCCTTTTCTGTATTGGATTTGCTTAAAGTGGGGACGTGGGGAAGTCATGCCACTTTCTAGAAGCTAATGGTTGAGCCTGTGTATGCAGGACCTGAGCCATTCTTGCTTGACATTACAGCAAACGGGTTTATAATCTTATTTTTTAGGATGGGAATCACAGCCTCCTTTTAGAAGCCCACTCAAAACTCACATGCGCGTGTGCACGCGCACACACACACACACTTTTGTACATGTTCATGAGCCACAGACCTGCCTGGGAATGCTCAGGGGCTGGAGGGCTTGGGGTAGCAGCACTTGGTTCAGAGAAAGTCTGCAGTGATGTAGGATGCCCCGTCCTGTCCCACGTACCCCCCAACTCTGATGTCCTCAGGGCTGCTTCAGGCTCCGTGAAGTTGGGTGTGGTTTTCCGAGGCACCTTAGATCTGCCAGAGAATGGGATTATTTTGCATAGAGTTTAACACCCCCACACTTGTGAGATTTGCTGGAAAAGAGTAGACCCTAGCGCCAGAGGCCTCTATTCTAGTCATGCCTTTTGACCCTGTTGACCCCAGATTAGTTATTTGACATGGAGCAGCACAGTCCCCATCTGGCCTTGGCCAATAAGATGAAGGAGATGACTTGGAAGGTCTCTCCTGGTTCTAAAATTCAGTTTTCTGCTGCTTTGGCAGTTTTGGCAGCTAACAGCCTCAGACAACGGGTAGAAGGGACTATTTGATTTTTAATTTATCTGATGTTTGTAGATGATGCCACAGAGAAGGACCTTTCTGACCTGGTGTCAGAGATGGAGATGATGAAGATGATTGGAAAACACAAGAATATCATCAACCTCCTCGGAGCCTGCACTCAGGATGGTGAGTAGGGGGAAAATCTTTCGCTCTCTCCAAACAACCTGTGCTTTAGGGTGAGCATCATTTTAGAAACAGTTGGATCTTGCTTTGAGGGCACCTCAAGTGCGTGTTTAAAGTGCTCTTGAGGAAGATGTTCCTGGCCATGAACACAAAGGGGGCTCTGTGACCGCCCCTGGGGGACTAGGGAAAGGTGGGTGTAGGGTGGAGACTTCAGGCGGGAGGGCCTTGTACCAACCTGTTGTTTTTAGGGCACAACCTAGAGAGTATTTGGAAAAGGTGGGCTCCTTATGTTATTGTTCTGTGGTGCTAAGAGAGATTTCTCAAAACAGGATCCTGCGTTTTAGTTGACAAATCACTTAAAGTGGGGATGGAGGAAGCCATGTCTTGCTATGGACAGCAGGTGGCTGCCCCCCACCCAGGAGTAGCTCAGAAGAGGAAAGAGTGGCAGGAAGGGACACATTATCTTCCTGAGAGGGAAGAGACCCCTGGCCTGTCATCCAAGGGTGCCTGGTACTTTCCAGTGCCCAGAACTGATGGGGCATCAGTTTGATGCTAGCTAATAAACTTGAAAATGCTGTCTTGGCCCTGGCAATTTCTCTTTTGGATGTATACCAGGATTTGGGAGGCTTTTTCTGTGAAGTGTGGTTGTAAATATTTTCAGCTTTGTGGGCCTGCTGGTCTTTTTTAGGACAACTCCTCATCTCTGTTGCTGGGAGAAGACAGTCACAGACAATTGAGAAATGAACGGCCTGGCTCTGTGCCAATATGACTGAATGACAAAAACAGGCAGTGGGCAGGATATGGCCTGTGGGCTGTAGTTTGCCAACCCTTAGTCCATATACCCTGGAGAGAGGACTGCATGAGGGTGTAAGCAGATGTGCAGAAATGTTCACTGTGCACGGTTAGGACCCAAACCTGAGAGCAGCCCATAGGGGAGCGGGTAAATGCAATCCAGTATTTTTATATGATAAGAGTATATGTAGCTATGAAAAGGAACTATCTAGATTATTTTTATCAACCTGACTGGGTTCCAAAAGCATAGTAGGTGTGGAAGGATGTTGCAGAGCTATATCTTTATTATTCATCTGGTTAAAAATAGTACATGGTTTATTGATACATAGGTGTATGTCAAATGGCTGAAATGAACAGGAAGGAGCAAATTTATGGTAGCTATAGATTTCCAAGAGGGCTCAGGGGAGAGATGGGATGGTTGGGAAAGGGCCCTCCCTGGATCTGTTTTATTTCTTAAAGACTTTTGAAGCCATCTTGACCACGTGTCGATGATGATTTTGGGGAGATTAGAATGCAGGGGTTCTGTTGTTGTGTGTGCTTTTCTGTATGTTTACCTAAAGAAGTACTGGATTATAAAGCTGAAACTTTACTGAGCTGCCTGAGGGCAGATCAGGGTTTGCTGCCTTAGAGAGCTCGTCTTCTCCGTCTCCAGGGCCGCTGTATGTCATAGTCGAGTATGCCTCGAAAGGCAACCTCCGTGAATACCTCCGGGCCCGGAGGCCGCCTGGGATGGAGTACTCCTATGACATTAACCGTGTTCCCGAGGAGCAGATGACCTTCAAGGACTTGGTGTCTTGCACCTACCAGCTGGCCAGAGGCATGGAATATTTGGCTTCCCAAAAAGTGAGTCCTTCACCTTCTGGGTTGGGTGGATTCCAGTTAAAAAAATGTCTTTGAAGAAAACAAGCAGTTTGGACGCACTTGTTTGCTAAATCAAGCCCTTGCATGTCTTATACAACCTGGAAAATATTTTTTGCATTATTCACATTAGGGTTTATGAACACCTGAAAAGCCAAAGTAGCCTCATAAACCCAGCATTGCAGAGATGAGCAGGAGAGATGTCTCGTCTCTGAGGCTGGGCTGGGTATGACTCTCCTGGGATTCAGCTCTCTGGGTAGAGAGGAGCTGGCTTAGGGGAGTGCTGCCTTTAATGCTGATGATTTTGTGGCTTTATTTTTGTGGTTTATAGAGTTTTGGGACATAGACTTTTAATGCTGTATTTACAGCTTTGAGTTTGAAATGGCTTTAAATAGTCTAAGAATAAAGATCCAGTGAAGGGATATTATAGTAACATTGAGTCCTGGATATCATCTGGGTTTATTTTGTCTCATTTAGTGGGTAACCCTCTGCAGTTAGAAGTTGGCCAGGTCCCCTGAGGTGAATTGCCTGCATTCCAAGCATGCCACTTGCAGTGGAACTTTAAACATCTGAGTTATTCTGAAAGCAGTTAGACAGGTGCCCAGATATCCTCTGGGGCATTTTTGGATGACAAGACACCCTTCCTGGGCCCCTGTGTGGCGAGGACACAAGAGGTAGGATCAGTTCCTACCTGTGATGGAGCGTGATGGAGCCCCAGGATTCCTCAGGCCTTCGGAGAAATGAGACCCTCTGGCAGGCGTGGATCGTGTGTCACCTGGGGGCCCAGGCTGGGTCGTGGCCATGCCAGTCATGACTGAGCAGGGCTACCTATCAGATCATTCAGCATGCAGGGGCTCAGGGAGGGTGGCTGCACCTCAGCCCCTGCTCTCTGTGGCCACGTAGGAACATGGTCAGAACTACCACGTGATCTGTTTCTTGTTTTGTTTTTTATTTTCAAGACAGTCCAGACTTGAAGACTCTAAGATTTTTTTCCTATAAGTCTCCCAATGTGTAGATTTTAGGAAACAGAATTTTGATCCTGCGATTATGTGCAGTGCACATACACAGGGGAGTTAGCCAACTGTACAGCCCTTGGCACGAGGAAACTGTCTGATCCAGAATGTGGGACGTTTGACAAGACATTGCTTCAAAATGTCAACGTCACGAAAGACAAAAAAAAAAAAAAATGCTGTGCAGACAGTTCCAGATCAGCAGAGGCTTAAGATACATGCTGGCTAGATGTGCACGTGTGATCCTGGACTGGGTCCTACCGGGAATGGGAGTTTGGGGGACAGCTTTACAAAGGACATTTATGAAAATAGAAGTTTGAATATGGATTGTGTGCTAGATAACATGACTGTATCAGTGTGAAGTCTGGGGTGGAGGTTGTTGTGGTGTGTGAAGGTAGTGAATACATACTCAGGCATTTAGATGAGAAGTGTCAGTGAGGCTTGCAACTCACTTTTAAATAGTTCAGCCAAAACAGTATGTGTGTGTGTGTGTGTGTGTGTGTGTGTGTGTGTGTGTGTGCACGCATGTGCATGCCAAGAGGGTGGGGGTGGAGACAGAACAAATAAACATAACAAGCCAGTCTGGCAAAACATGGATATCTCTTATTGTATTTCACTTTTTCTATAGCTTTGAAATATTCCTAAATAAAACACTGGCCCTCTGGTCTCTCTCAGTCCGTGTCCTCTGCGTGTGGGAGAGAAGGAAGCATTTTTGGTGCTGCTACTAATACAAACGAGGTAGGAGGGCTGGCCTGGCCACTCCATGGACCCTTCATGAGCCCCTTTGAGCACTCCTGGCCTGGATGCCTCGTGCCCTAGGTCAGGCTCCCACATGGGGAGGCCAGGGCGGACATAATCCTTGAATTCCTGGAGCAGAAACCCTGGGGGACAGCAGGAGAGATCAGTAATAAAAGTGTGGGAATAAAAAAAAGTATGTAAAAGGTTCAGAAATGTGCATGGGATCAGGATGGGGATTTAGGTGGCTCGTGAGCACTCCTGAGAGGGGTGAGCTGGTGGAGCCTCTAGGGAGAGATTTGGTATAGGGGGTGGGGAGGAGAGGACATGTGGCTGGGCTGGAGACAAGCAGGCCTGCCCATTCCGGTCCTCACGGACCCAGGCAAGGACTCTGGACCACGCGCAGCGAGGGAGGCCACCGACAGGGAGTGACTGATCAGACTTGTGCCATAAGCTCACTTGGTCTCATGCAGCTTGCAAGGAAGGTTGGGGGCCCTGAGTCCTGGGAAAGGTGATGGTGGTTTGGGCTGGGGGTTACTGGCTCCAGTAGCCCCTAGAGAAATAGATCAAATTGAGATCTATTTTGCTATCAGGATGGTAAATGGATTGATTGGACGTAGGAGAGAAAGTGGGAGGGAGAGTGGGTCATGGACCTGCAACTGGAGAGATGGGATGGTGGTGTAGCTTATGAGGATGAAGACTGGGGATGGGCAAGTATGGTGGGAATAGGTTTTAGTGGAAAATCCAAGGTGCATTTTGAACATGTCCAAGAGTCATTCAAGGGCAGACACCGACCAGGAAGCTACAGGCTGAAGCTCAGCTCGGAGGGCTGTGCCAGGCTTTGGGAGCCTGCAAAGGAAGTCTTGGCTGAGGTCTTGGGGATCGGCAGAGGAGGGGGGTTAGAAGCCTGGAGGCCAGCGCTGAGGGAATTCTCAAATCTAGAGATTGGCTGAAAGTGCAGGAAATGGCAGTGGAGGCTGAGAAGACAGGGCCAGAGGGGAGGAGGAAACCAAGGCTGCGGGGCACAGAGGCCACGCAGGTGTTCCAGGCGGTGTGGTCTGCTGTGCGTCCTTCTGCTCGGAATGAGGAGAGAAGGGTGGTGTGTGCGTGTTGGGTCTGGCTCATGGAGCCAGTGGTGCCCCCCAACCCCATCATATCCCAGCCCTAAGAACCCAGATCCTTCCTGTTTTGAAGCTGCTCGATATGGTGGAGAGAAAAGAAGCAGAAGAACTTTGGGAAATGGGACAAATGAATACATTTTAGAATGACAGACTGAAAATACCCTTATTAATAGTGTTTGTGATGATAGTAATTATCATTATTGCCTATCACTACCACTTCTTGAGAACTTAACGTCTGCCAGGCACAGGGCAAGCGTCTCACAGTGTCATCCGTAACCTCAGAACAGCTCTGAGGTAGGTGCGGTTAAATCCCCATTTCGTGGGTAAGACTGAGGAAGCGCTGTTAACTGTAGGGATGGTTCCATTTGGGTGGGAAGCAAAGCTTTGAGTCCTGGTGTGTCTGAGTCACTGTCCTCATTTCCAAGGTGGGGTCTCATAGATGCACAAAGCAGCCGGTCCCAGCCTGGCCTTTTGGTTTTCCGCCCACTCCTACCACTGCCCAGCCGGCCTCCCCTGCCCTTGGATAATCCCTGCCTCTCTCCTGACCGAGGGGAAGACCAGTGAGATGCCCTGGCCCAGGGCTTACTGCACCAAGCAGGGTACAGTAGAAGGGACAGAGTCCTGTTCTGTAGGGCTTGGCAGGGTTCAAGGCCCTAGGGCAGGTTTGAAGCCAGTGGTAGAGGAAGGTCTTTAGACTGGTTCCCCCAAGTGGAACCAGCTTCTGAAAGTGGAGAACTTATTCCTGATGGTGGAGAATGAGAAGCAGGGCACGATCAGACCCGCCTACCCACCCGCCTATTTGTGGGCCGCCATGGGCTTGTTAGCCGTGCAGGGGTCTGTCCCGTGACCTCTCTGGCTGGCTCTTGATGGGGCGTAATGATGATTCAGCTCAGTAAATGGTCACTGGGTCAGGCTCTGTGCTCCGTGCTGGGAATGTGGAGATGGACATGCACGGCTTGTCCTCAGCCGCTTTCAGCTGTGCGTGCATGTGGGGATCGGGGCAGACGAGAACAGAACCACCGTGACGTGTACAGTCATACAATTAGGCAATGGGGTACTTGAGCCTTAACACAAATTCTGAAAGCCTTGCTCTTTGTAGTCCAAAGTACACTAAATTTTCTTTTTTACCAAATCCCCAAACCAGGTAGTTCTCTAAGCTATTAAACCTGAGCTGTCTTGTTTGTTTTTTCAGCAAGCCCACCCCAGTTTCCCCATCTGAAAAGTGGGTGTAATAACTACTTATCGGTTGCCATGGGGATTTAATGTGTCAGCTGTGCAGAAGCACCAGGCACACTGTCTGGGCCATAGTGCATTTGTCTTCCTTCCCTTAGCGACCCTTTGACCTTCACTTATTAAAACTGTGGAATACCTGATAGTCTGAGGGCCTAAAATGAGCAGCTCTGTGCTGGAGAACAACCCAGATGTCTGTGGACGATGGGAATTTGGCTTGGCTTTCTTTTCTTTTTCATAGCTGTTGGTTCCAAGTCTTCTTGTTCGGCCTAGAGGGTGGGCCTCGGCAGGTCCCAGCACCTGGGAGGCGGGCGGTGGGTGCTGGATTTGGACTCTCTGAGAGCATGGTGGAGTTGCTTGCCGTGTGTCTGAGTTGGGTGCTGATGTGTGATCGGAGCCCAGGGCTCGGGACGCCAGATTGCTCACAGCTTGCCAAATGCACAGAGCTTGTGTCGGCAGGGAGCATGCTGGCGGGAGAGCTTGGCCCTGGGCTTGGAAGTTCCATTTGAAGAGGCCTCCAGAACTGTGAATGTGGCTGGGTCCCAGGCGGCTCTGTGGGCTCTCACATTTCCTGCTTCCATTCTGGCCCCACAGGCACGCTGTGGGCCTTCCGTGCTTCCCCTTTTCTGAGCTTAGCTGCTCCAGTGGGCTACAGACACAGAGAAAAACAAGGAATAATTGGGGGGTGGACAGAAAAAAAGAATTTCTAGCATGTTCTTCAGAGAGAGAGTTAGGCTTGCTCCTTTTGTAATTGGCCGTTTCCTGGAGTGTCCATCTGAAATCAGCCCATCTCACCATTGTCAAATGGCATGAAAAGACTCTCTCCTTTATATGATAGTTACCCTTTGCCTGGAACCTGTGTAAAAGCATTTGATAAGGGTGTTTGTTCCCTTCTTTATGCCTTACCTTTCCCCCAAGATAGGGGGTGATGATTTGGGACCCTAATAACCATGCATCATTTTGAAACTTTGGTATATACATAAAAATATATAAATGTAGCACATAGAGCAGCTTACAAAAGTATATGGTTTGTAGGAAGGAAAAATAGAGGTTATAACTAGACCTTTCTGAGACCAGAGAGTTAGAATCACGACTGCAAGTCAGCTGCCCTATAGCGAGCATTTCAGCCCCTCATTCCCATGTATGTGGCAGGCACAGGTTGGGCCTTTCATGTGGGCCAGGTGTTGCACTAAGGGTAGAATATGGATGGATAGTCCTTGGCCGTGACAGAAGCCAGGGAAGGACAGATCAGTTCTGTCAGAAATGCAATTTGTAGGAAGCATAGAAGGTGCACCAGGGATGAGTTTGGAAGTTTGGAGACCTGTTAGGTAGGTGGTGTGGCCATGTGTGGGATGGGGTGGGAGGGGGCGGACAGTGGTGACATCCTGGACGAAGACGTTAGCAGTGGGAACAGCGTCAGGTGGACAAATTGAGAAGCATTTGGGAGTTGAGATCAGCAGAACATGGGGGGAGTGTGTAAAGAACTGGGGTATGTACCTCTCTGGCCAAGAGAGACCAAGAAGATAAGAATTAGGGGAGGAGAGTTTGAATCATGTGAAGTGCCACTGGGTGTCAATGTGGAAAAGTCCCATAGCCTTTTGAAAATGAAAATGTGGGTCCCAGAAGAGAGGTCAGGATGGAGTAGGAATTTGCAAACATTCTGCATGTACCTAAGAACTGAAGCCATGAAGATATATGGAAATACAATTGATGGGACAGTTCCTCTGTTTTTGGGGACAGAGGAAGAGAGGAGCTAGCTAAAGAACCTGAGAGGGTGGGGAGAGAGGAAAAGAGTGAACCAAGAGAAGGGGTGGGGTAGAACTCAATAGGGGCACAGTTTTCAAAAGGGTTGGGTCACTGGGGGCTGACAAGAGGTTCTTCCTGAGTTTTAGGAAGGTATTTAGGATAACTGACCTCAGATCTTGTATGAAGTATGCTGGTAGTGTTGGTCAGCTGCAGATAAAAGAGAAGGTGGTTACTTAGTCTGCCTTTGCTCTCTGAAGTTATTGGGGCCTTGGTTTTTTTAAATTTATTTTTAATTAGAAAAGAAATAGAAATTTTTGACTTAAGGTGTATTTTCTGCCCGTGTTATGAGACGTACGTTTTGTTCTTATTCTTGAAGCATTTTGAAATGAGTTCTTTCTCAATTTCAGTGTATTCATCGAGATTTAGCAGCCAGGAATGTTTTGGTAACAGAAAACAATGTGATGAAAATAGCAGACTTTGGATTGGCCAGAGATATCAACAACATAGACTATTACAAAAAGACTACAAATGTAAGTCCATGGCAATGATTGGGGGGTGGGGGCAGGGGGACATGGAATGTTCTAGATGTCATTTGATAGATGCTCAGAGCTACAAGGACCAATGAGGGCTTATTCCTCTGCCCTTCCTTCTGGTTCTTTTGCCCTACTCCTCACAAACTTCTCAATGAACACATTTCGGCTATATTCTAAGATACATGTAGTAAATGTGAAATAGTCTTATATACAGAATAATCAGCAGCCTCTAGGATCTTCTTAAGGTCCATTGTCAAGGACTTCCCTAGCAGAGGTTACAGCTTGGGAGTTCCTGGGTTGATTTTTGCCAAGAAGTTGGTCGGGGTGTGTCTGTGTGCTGGGGAGATAGATGATCCTGAGAATCCAAAGGAATGACTTTTCACGAATGTGCTCGAATCTGAGCACCTGCATGTGATGTGTAGCCCAATTGTTGCTTATTTTTGCTCTAGCAACTGACAGTGAAAATCACTAGAATGCAGCTCTTGAAAGAAGCAGGGCACAGCCTGCTTGAGCTTGCTAAAAGTAAACAGGTTTTAACGTACTGGCTTCTTCCACACTTGCAGGGGAGACTTCCAGTCAAGTGGATGGCTCCAGAAGCCCTTTTTGATAGAGTGTACACCCATCAGAGTGACGTGTAAGTAACTCCATTGCTCTGGCTTCCCCATCAGGTTGAGTTGCAAAAAAATATTGTATGTTCTTTGCCTTTCTTCCCTCAGTGCCTGCTGCATTTCAAGCACTCATAGAAGGGGGCGAGAGCCTGCCTTAGAAAGGATGGATTTTATGGTAGGCTGGTAACCAATGCTCTGTTACTAATTTGCCTGGCTTCAAAGCCCACAAGAGGTGAAACTGCTCACCTCCTCCTGCCAGAGCGGAAGTCAGCCCCTACAACCCCAAACCCCCAAACTTACTCGCGGATGTGCAGCTACCAAGCTGCTGTCTAATTTGCCAGGCTGTTGGAATGTTCTTTGGTCCCTTAAAAAGAAGTCCTGAAACTTTTCCAATTTGAGGGTGGTTTGTCCTATTTCCCCCTGTCCTAGGTTTGTCCTTATAGGGTGAAGCTGAGAAGGACACAGTCAGCTCAGGTCTCCCCGGGATCTGCTCACTCTGTTTATCCTTTGAAAATATTCTGAGCTTGTCTTAGCATCTTTGATAATGTTATAGAAATACAGTGAAAACTGTAATATTTCTGTTATACATTTAAAAATACTATCAGAGTCAGGCTCCATCTGACAGAGAAGTTTAGGTTTGGAAGTTTGGTTGAAAGGTGGCATCACCGTGGGAGGCAAGGCGAAAGGTACAGCTGTTCTCTGTGCACTGTTTTTGCAAGTTCCCGTGGGTCTATAATTATTTCAAAATAAAAAGCTAAAAGAAATCAGTTGAGCTATTTTTGTCCGTGTGGGCAGGAGGATTTCTGGGGGAGGCACTGATTCGGCTTTCGCTCCTGGCCCTCTTCAGCAGTCCTAGGAGAAGCGCTTTACGATCACCTTTTTGCAGTGAGCAGCCTGCCTGTGTTGTATTAGTGCTTTTGCTCTGTGCAAAACTGGAGATGATTCCGTTTCTGAAACTTACTGAAATAGAGTCAGGGATTGTGTTTTTCCTGAACGAGGCTTAGGCAGTCCAGCTGTGGTCTGTGCAAGGTCAGGTGTGAATTGTGTCCTGGGAGACACTTTGTATTTGTGTTGTATGAAACTTGTCTGGGTGCAGGGTTCCTCCATCCTAACCCCAGCCCGGTGCTGACTCCCCTCATGACCCTAGTGGGCACGAGTCTTTGGTGCCCTCAGATGCCCCACTGGCTGCTTTGGGCAGCTGTTATCTTGCAGAATTAGCTTGCTGGCCTTATTCTGTCAGCTGCCCATCCTGGTAGGTCACAGCCTAGGGTCAGGCACATAGGCCAGTGGAAGAGTTGAATGGAGGCATAAAGAGCTTTGCAGCTTAGGAGTTGAGATCTTCATATTGCTGAAACACTGCATTTAAAACAAAGAACTTTTGGAATAATGGAAGAAAAAAAAAAACAATCCCAAATCTCCAGTGGGGGGGGAAAAAAAAGAGAGTGTGATGATTTACCATCATTTGTCTGTTGCCTGTTGACGAAAATTCTGCCAGAACACCCCCAATCATCATCATCGGGGGAATACCTCTTGGGGGCAGGAAGGGCATGTAGGTCGAACAGGGCGACTCTGGTCATTTGTCTTTGGATGTGAGAAGAGAGGGGGTGTTTATTTTCTTAACCAGGCGTGCTTAGGTGTCTGATGGGCTGGCTAGGTGTCTGTGATGCCGACGGGCTGGTAACGCCGTGTTGCCTCCCTTCTTTGCAGCTGGTCCTTCGGCGTGTTGATGTGGGAGATCTTCACTTTAGGAGGCTCGCCCTACCCAGGGATTCCCGTGGAGGAACTTTTCAAGCTGCTTAAGGAAGGACACAGGATGGATAAGCCAGCAAACTGCACCAATGAACTGTAAGGGCCGCTGTTTCCCCCGACACCGCGGCAGGCCCACCACACCATTAGCACTACTTCTGACACTTCCTGATTTTCTAAACATGCTCTTAAGAAGAATTGCTAAAGCCTTCTGGGCTCAACCCCAGAACTGAGGGAGTAGCTACACTGACAGCGCCGAGTGTCCAGGCGCATCATTCTGACGTGTATGGGGTGAGCTTTAAATCTCCGCAGGCATCAGGCTGTCTGGCCGAGGGCCCCCGACTCCGCAGAGCGAGCCAGGTGATCTCCCTGGGCTTCCTTGCTGTGCCTTGCTGTTCCCTCCCCTCAGAGTGACAGGAAGAGGCCTGTGGCCGCCCCTCATACACTGGCTAGGAAGCCACGGGGCCACCCTGCAGACAGTAAAGCACCAGCACGGCGAGTGAAAGCGGGCCTGTCTGCAGCTCCTTTGTGACCACATGAAGGCTGCTGTAGATTCTAGCATTCACATTGGCCACATTTCCCCAGAGAGAAAGAACTAGTGTCTGGTTACCTATATTTTACCCATATTTTAGAGAATTAAAAATTTGTCCAGGTGCCATCTTTACAATACCAGATCTGACTATAAATCCATGAGATCGTTTCTAGAAAGCCTACCCCATGTTTTAAATGGAGTTATGTTGTGTGTGTGACATGCATCTTGTGCAGTAAAATCAGCACTTTTAAAAGGAATCTCTCTTCCCAACCCCCCAGGATTAACTAAGAAGAGCGACTGTCCCAGAGACTACAGTCTATTGTGTCCCGTTTCATGGGGATTTTATATCAGTAATCCCATGAGTGCTTTTCAGTGTACAGTGGACATCTGATGAATGGCCACATTTTATAGTTTATTACATAAAGGCATTTATTGTGCTCCCTGTCATTCCTATTGCTTTTTCTAATATAGAGGGTCTGTCGAAACCTGTAATCAAGATAAGGCCTGGGAACCTGGTCCAATCTAAGAGTTAATCAGGAAGTTAATGTGCAGCCCAGTGGTGGCAGATTAATTCATAAAAACCTTACTTTAAAGTTGTGGTTTTCAAACTTCATTTTTTTTTAAACTGGGGAACCTTTGTCTACTGGAATTATTAAAACAAAGCGCAAAACGTCAGGCAGATAAAAACTGAGCTGTTTTGGTCCAGGCAGGTCTGTGGGGGGCAGGAAGACTAGGAACGCACCTGCTCTTATAAAGCTCTTCCTGCAGGAACCAAAAGCGCCCTGAAAATGTGGCGCCACGGTGGTATGTCACGGCCACAGGGAAAGCATGCAGAAGTCTCTTTCTTGATGGCACAGAACCATCCTAAAACTTTTGCGTAAAGTGATGTTTTTGTAAACCACAGTGTCTTTCAGAAGAACAAGCAGTGAATCTTTTGGGAAAGTGAATAACCATCTCCCGATTTACTTTCATGAAAGTTCTGATACATTTTCATAACTTAGGACACATCTCCATATTGCCTATTAAAAATGGCTTATAGCCACGCACCTAGTACTGGAGAATCTTCCTCACCAAGGAAATCTGCTTTCTGCAGGTACATGATGATGAGGGACTGCTGGCACGCAGTGCCCTCCCAGAGACCAACGTTCAAGCAGTTGGTCGAAGACTTGGATCGCATTCTCACTCTTACAACCAACGAGGTAGGAACCTCCTAGAAGCCCGTGGTTCTTGCTTGGGAGCCCAATGTGTCTTTTTAAATGCAGCCTTGCTGGTTGGAGTCTGTGATATAGTTGATCATTTTCCCATGGGAGTCAGGCAGAGTTAAACTCTGTGTTCCTCCTGAATCCTGATTTTTCTCAGAGCTGCCTTTTGAGTTTTAACTCCTGATACCCAGACAGGATCCTGTGTGCTGCTGCCCCTCCCCGTGGCTTTTCCGTGGCGGCCCCAGGGTCCGCGTGCACTCAGGAGAGCGGGGAGGGGATAGGAGTATCCGGCTGCAGCGTTCTGGGTTTGTGCGGGGCGGAGCTCGGGCCTACGGTGCCTGCTGGCTTCCGTGTGCTGGTAATTGGGGCGAGAGCTGCTGATGTCCCATTGCCGTGAGCTTGGTTCTGCTGTTCCTGCTTCGATGGAGGACGCGACACAATCCCACGTGACCCTTCCTGATGATGGCATGTGGCTTGTGGTCTCCACCTATGCGTGTGTAAATGTACACACCGTTTGCTATAATGAGTAACTTAGAGGATTTTTAAGTGAAAACGTGTACCTTTTGTTGAAGTAGTATTTTTCAGAAAATATAATCTATACCAACAAAAGAAACACTCTTACGTTGCTCTCTGTCTGAATTCAGCCATGCCAACGGCTGCTCCAGCATGCAGCTCGAGTGGTCTCTGTGGTTGTGGAAGGAGTGTGATCTGAGCAGGGAAGGTGATAAACCCATCAGGGCCAGAAAACACCCTACGATAGAGAGAAATTGTTAGTGAATGAACTGGAGATACTTAATTAGGATACAGAGCGGTGTTCCTTCAAATGGGGACAAATCCCTACAATGGTCTGGACAACAAAAAAGACTAAAATCGCCTGACTATTTTACAAGGAAAATAATACACTGAATTTATTTTCAAATAATACACTTAATAGTGTTTGAGTGATTTAAAAAAATAATAATCAAATGTTGTGATGGGAGGCCTTAAGCCCGCAGCGTTATCTTGTACGTCTGACTGGCTGGTAGAGGGAGAGATTGCATTAAGTGAATACAGCTGACCTTCAGAAGTTGAAAGGAAAGGAACAGTTCAAGGGAAAGAGGGAAAACTTTCTTCTCCTGCCAAAATAGTTGTTTCTAGCATAAGTTCCTCTAACCCTAGACTTGGAATCCACTGATAGCCCTATATTTTTTCTATCTGATCTAAACATTTATGGCCTTCATTTAGAAACTAGGAAAGCTCTAATGTTCCATTTTAATGATCCTGTGTCCATGCTCAGTGCTATTTATTTATATATTTAAATTTAAAGAGGGCCCATTCCTACTGAAATTTACATCTAGCCTCCTAAAATACAAAACCAGAATACCATATTGTCTAACGGATATAAAAATCGAAGTTTCTTTCCTTCTGAAAATCATTACCACATGCTCAAGAAAAATGGTTCCATTTAGGACAAAATTTCATTTTTATCATTATAAGCAAAAAGCTCCGTTTTGATGTGGTGGGTGTGTTTGCTTCCAGTTGTGCAGTTATTGCTGATGTTGGAACTGACACATCTCCCGTTCTCGGATGGGGACTCTGTCTTGCCAACCTGGGTGATGAATTAGAGTGGTTTTTTTTCCTGGTCTTTTAAAATGTATAGTCGCCAACATTCTGTGGACTCTTTCCTGACAACACCGAGGCTGGTGGGTGTTTTTCGCCCCCTCCCAGCAAAACCATAGTGTCTTAGAACAGTCGTTGGCTTCTGGGTGTGTGAGCTGAATGACCCCGCCATGCTGTCCCAAGCGAGGCAGGGAGACCCACAAGGGCCCCAGTTCAGAAATTTTCTCATAATTTCAGAAAAGGAGTCTGCAAATTTCTGTAAAGGGCCAGACTGTAAATACTCCAGCTTTGCAGGCCATATGGTCTCTGTCACCATAACTTGAGGGGAGAAAGCAGTCACAGACAATATGAAAATGAATGTGTCTGTGTTCTGGATAACACATTCATGGAGGGGCCCTAAAATTTGAATTTTACATTAATTTTATGTTGTTAATACAATTTTGATGCCATGGGATATTATTCTTCTTTGGAGTTTCTCCAACCATTTAAGCATGTTAGAAACCATTCTTAGCTCATGGGTCACGCAAGAGCAGACAGTGGCCCTCACCCTGTTGTAAGTTGGAGGAGCTGTGACCCTAGAACAACACTGGTGGACTCTTCAGAGAGCAGAAGAATTCTTTCTGAATTTCAAAACTTTGAAACTTAACCACCATTTTCCTAAACTTCTCCTTAATAGTCCATTATGGATTTAACATACATGAGTAGATGCAAGCCTTTTTTGAACCTGTTCACATTTTCATCTCAGCTTCTGAGGGTAATGAAGTACATCTGTGAAATTACCCACTGAATGAAGACATATTCCCTAGAATATGTTAAATTCTTAAATAGTTAAATAGTTAAATTCTCCTAGAAACTACAATAGTAAAATGTAATTTGTAAGGTAAATACTCCTGGTCTCAACTATTTAAAGAGGTTCTGGGAATCCACGACATGTTATGTTTTCATTTTCCTGGAGCTCGAACTTGAATCGTATGCTCCAGTGAGGCGGTCCCTTGGTCTGTGCACGTCTTGTTGACCACTCAGCACCTACACCAGGTTGCAGCCTTCCCCCCTTGTCAATAGTTTACTCATGATGGGTAGAAGAAAAGCAAAGGGAAGCCTGGAGTAAATAAAGTTGGGGTCCCAAGGAGTCTTTGTGGAAGCCAGGGGGTCTGGGTCTCTAAATCTTCAAGGGGTGCCCCGTCCTGTCCCAGCTCCCATGTCAATGTCTCAAGAGCCTGTGTTTGAAATAAAAGTATTCTCTTCCCTTCTTTCAGGAATACTTGGACCTCAGTCAGCCTCTCGAACCATATTCACCTTGTTATCCTGATCCAAGATGAAATAAAACGTCTCTCTTCCCTTCTTTCAGGAATACTTGGACCTCAGTCAGCCTCTCGAACAGTATTCACCTAGTTACCCCGACACAAGGAGCTCTTGTTCTTCAGGAGATGATTCTGTTTTCTCCCCGGACCCCATGCCTTACGAACCATGCCTTCCTCAGTATCCACATATAAACGGCAGTGTTAAAACATGAATAGGTTTGTCCTCCTGTCCCTCCACAGGGCAGCACCAGGAACCTAGCTACACTGAGCAGGGGGCCATGCCTCCAGGAGCTTGTTGTCTCCGATTGTATATATGGATCAGAGGAGTAAATAATTGGAAAAGTAATGTGCACACGTGTAAAGAATCCATGCAGTTGGAAACTTATAATCTTCACCAGGAGAAGAAGAAGGTTTCTGGGGGAATGGACTGCCATGGGCCACCACATGCCCATGACCCGCTGTGGGTACTGGCTGTGGACCAGCTGGACTCAAGGCAAACATATGTTCTGCCTTCCTTGTGAATTTTGTAATAATTGGAGAAAATATATGTCAGCACACACTTACAGAGCACAGTTGCAGTATATAGGTGCTGGATGTATGTAAATATATTCAAATTATGTATAAATATATATTATATATTTACAAGGAATTATTTTTTGTATTGATTTTAAATGGATGGCCCAAATGCACCTAGAAAATTGGTCTCTTTTTTTAAATAGCTATTTGCTAAATGCTGTTCTTATACAGAATTTCTAAATTTTCACCGAACAGAGGTGGAAAAGTACTTTTTCTTTCAGGGAAAATGGTATAACATTAATTTATTAATGAATTGGTAATATACAAAACAATAATCATTTATAGTTTTTGTAATTTAAGTGGCATTTCTATGTAGGCAGCACATTGGACTAGTTAATCTGTTGCTTGGACTTAACTAGTTATCAGATCCTCTGAAAAGAGAAATATTTACAGAATATAACTAATTCGAAGAAGACGAAGGTTTTGATTTATTTGTGTTTAAACCCTGCTGTCAGCTGATGGTTTCTGAACCACCTAAATGCCCGTAGTGAAGGAACCCCTTGCTAAGAAGGTGTTTTGTTTTGATGCGCAACTCTGCCCCTGGGCTCGAGTAACATTTAACTGGACTTCGCAAGACACGTGGTACCAGCATTCTCTTAAAAAGGTGCCTTAATGCCTTAATCCATTCCTCAAGGATGGACCTTTGCTGAGATGATAGAAGAATGTACTTCTCTGTGGCAGCTGGCCTTCTGCCCCTGAGTTGCACATTAATCAGATTAGCCTGTGTTCTCGTCCGTGAATTTTGATAATGGCTTCCAGATTCACTGGTGTTAGAGAAGCCTTTTAGGACCTTTACGTCTCATCATAGAAAATTGAAACAGAGTTTTCTGTTGATAGTTTTGGGGATACTTCCATCTTTTTAAGGGATTGCTTCTGGCAGGACCTCACCAAAAGATCCGGCCTAATATGAACATCAGACAAAATATTACCGTGTTGTTCCTTCTGTAATTAAAGTATCGTGTTTTGCTTTCAAAACGCCCACTCACCCTGAAATAGCCTTGCACGTGAATGCAGATTACACTGATTTTACGTGTTACGAAATTGGAGAAAGTATTTAATAAAACCTGTTAATTTTTATACTGACAATAAAAAAATGTTTCTACAGATATTAATGTTAACAAGACAAAATAAATGTCATGCAGCTTATTTTTTTAATACTCGTGTCTCACCAAATGGTTTCCTGTGCTTGGGTGTTGACTCAGTGATGTTTGGTGTGATTGTACGAAAGACGGAGCTGGGAAGGTTCATTGTTTCCCTGCAAAGGGGTGACTTGCCAGAGGGGTTGGCCAGGACCAGTAGTACCTGGGACAGTTGGAGCCATTGGAAGAGCAGAGCTGGCTGGGTCCGGCCCTGGTTGTATTGCTTACTGGGGCCCCAGGAGAGTCATTGTAACTTTCTGGGTCCTGACTGCTCCCAGAGGAGCAAATTAGGAAGTGTGTGGGAGAGAGCTTTGCAAAATGGAGCTGTTGTGAGGATGGAGAGGTGTGGAGAGGGAGGTGTTTAGAAGATCTGGGTTCTGGGGACCTTGAAACCATTTGGCTGGCCTCATCATGATGTACAGAGAGTAGAACTTGCTTCAAAATTTCAAAAAGGTAACTTGAACAAACTTTCAAATATTTTGACTGATTTTCATGCCACCAAGACTCTGAAGGGGGAAGTGCTGTTTTGCTCGGAATAAGTGCAAATCCGTGACTCTTAAGGTATCTTTACGTCTGCTTGCAAGCCTCCACGCCAGGAAAACAGGCCAGTATCTCCTAAACTTCAGCCATGTTCTCACTACTTAGTGGGGCTTTTAGTGGAAAGACTGTCATCTTTGGGGTCTTCGTTGTGTTTGAGGCCATTAGTAGTGGAGTGAGTGTTTCACTGGCCATCTGGAGAGTGGCCTACAGTCCTGGCTGTGCATTTGCCAATCTCCTCTGCTACCTGCCATTTAGTATCAGTAGGGCAGGGTTATAATCCCCCCTCAGAAGTGTAGTTTTTGAAAGTAAGGGGAAGCAGCCTTTAGTCACATGTGTACTAGAAGGTTGTGCAGGCCACTGGGCGTTTTCACCAGTGGGTTTCCCTTGGCCAGGGTGGAGGAAGGCCCTGTGGGGTGGCAGCCCGTGTTTACAGCAGGGTGCCACGGCCAGGCAGGTCCTTCTCTGAAGGTCAGCAGTGGGTACTCTATGCTTTGGAGACAGAAGGGGCAGTTTATGGCTTTTTAGTAGACAATGTTGGTTATTATCCTGTACTTGCTGTTGGCTATTTTCATTTTAGAACTATTTTGAGAGAGATTTGTTATCAAAGGAAAGAAGGTAGTATGGTTCCTGAGAAGGACGTGAAGTGCTTCTCTTTTTAACGAGACCTGCCCCAACAAGCAGGGCATGGAATCCTAGAGCTTAAGGCTCCCTCTCACCCTCGACCTAAGAAAAGCAATGGGAATCAGTTGAATCAAGATGTGATGTCCTCGAGACCTGAGCTCAGGTCATTTGTGAAGAACCTCGGTGGGCATGGGTCGTGCCTGTCTTCCCCTGGGAAGGGTGCATCCGGGAGGCTGCTTCCGGGTCCAGCTGGTGGGGTGGGGAGGCTAGAGGAGCAGGGCCGAGAAGTAGGGCTTTCAGGAGAATTCCATGGATTTCCGTGGGGTAGGGTACCCCCTCCACCTCTCGGCCCCTCAATCCTTCCTTATCTCAGGGAACTTCCTCCACCAGGCTTGTGGGACGTTCTCTGCTTCCACACACAGGCAACTAAAACGTGCAGGTCCAGTAAAACATTGGGCTGACTTGGCCAGCTGTGGACTGAGGACCGAACTGCTGTTCCGGAAATAAGAAGTCGGTCTGCTAGGTTGTACTGTGTAGTTGAGTCTTCAGAAGGGCAGCACACTGACGTCTCCACGGTCACAGATTAAGAACTTAGGTTTGCTGAGAGCCACATAGCTGGGAAATGGTCTAAATAAACAAGACTGCAGCCCTACACAGTACAGGAGAAAGATGATGGGGATGGATTGGAACCGAAATGGATTGGTTTATTTCTTAGAGCTGGGTGAGGCTGGGCAAGTCATGGAATCTATTCATTCCTCAACTGCAAAACTGGTCATCACCAGCCTTATGGTCTTGTCATGAGGGCCACCGGTAGGAGTGTAACTCAGCTCTGGCAGACTGTACTCAGTAAATAAATTTCTTTTTCCTGAGAATTTTTGTGCACTTACAGGTTTTCTTTAGTATAGTCCTAAGTTTGTGCAACCATCACTATCATCTAGTTTCAGGATGTTTTCATCACTCCAAAAAGAAGCCCTGTACCAATTATCAGTCACTCCCCATTTTCCCCTCCCCCAAGCCCTCGAACCACCAATCTGCTTTCTGTCCATGCATTTCATAGAAATGGAATCATACAATATATGACCTTTTGTGTCTGGCTTCTTTCACATGGCATCATGTTTTCAAGATTCGTCCATTTTGTAGCATGTATCATTGCCTCTTTCCTTTTTTATTACCAAATCCTATTCCATTGTTGAATATGTATGCATTTTGCTTCTCTGTTCATCAGTTGATGGACATTTAGGTGGTTTCTGCATTTGGCTACTAGGAACAGTGCTGCTGTGAACATTTGTGTACCAGTTGTGTGGTCCTGTGTTTTCATTTCTCTTAGGTATATATCGAGCGTGGAATGGCTGGGTCATATGGTGACTCCGTATTTAACCTTTTGAGGAATTGCCAAACTGTCTTCCAAACAGGTGCACTCTTTTACATTCCCACCAGCAATGTATGAGGGTTCTGATTTCTACTTTGACAACACTTGTTATTGTCCGTATTTTTATTATGGCCATCCTAGTGGGTGTAAAGTGTCTTCCTAAGAATTTAATAGCTGAGGACATGCCACTCAGATCATGGATCAAAGATACAAAATGGCTCACTGGGTTTTCTAGAACAAGATACTTAACTTGAGTTAGGTGGCCTAGCTTTTGCACCTAAAAGTGACCGAGATAGCTAAGAGGCTTTAGTGGAGCCTCCTGGAATGGAGGGGCTGAGAAATTGATCGATTCTTTCTCCTTCCTCTTGGCCAAGGCAGGAAGGGAGCTCTGCCATGTGATGCCAAGGGATAGAAATACTTTCTGGCTGGAATCCTTGAGTGTATCTTGATCCCATGTTCCTAGTTTCATACCAAACAAAGTCTAGTGTGCTTGAGCAATCCATGGGAACCGATTAATGCACCATTATTTATGTATGTACAGAGCCCTCCTTCTTCAGCCTGTTTTAATGTTATTTATTTTTTTGATGTTTTTAAAGATGAAAGCAAAGTTTATCTTCTCTCACATTTCATCCCCAGGAAGACTTGAAAGGACTTGGCTGGGCAGAGACTGCAGCAGCTTTCCACATCTTCAGTGACATTCCGGAATGGGGCCTTCTTAGGTCCTTTTGTCCTCGGGGCATCCTGGGGTTTTGATGAGCTTCTCAAAATTACCTCCAAGTCTGGTCTCAAAGGTCACAGGAGGTGCTGCGGAAGACAATGGATGTGAAGACTGTCACTGTGGACCATTTAGAAACTCCAGCCAGCTTTGCCATCATCTTGGGATCTTGGAAATGAAAGACAATGGATTACTTCTAATTTGTAAAGCTGAATTCTAGGGTATGTAGCAATTCAGGGACAGATGTAGGCTTAAAATACATATGCAGGTAAGTGAGTCTTCTTCCTGTGGCTCAGAACACTGCCTCCTTCCCGGCTATTTAGTCTCTTTCTCCTCTCTTCTAGTTTGGTAGTTGAGGGCACTGAATGGAATTTTGCCTTGTATCCCTTGCAAGTCAGAATCCTCAGCATGATGCCCTTGGAGAGGGACAGAGAACCCTTATGGATTTACAAATTAAGAATAGAGGTGGAAATGTTTGTAAATGGGGTGGCCAAATGATCCCTTTCTCAAATGATTGCTGAATTACAGGGATCTTACTTGGGAAGCATTGAACACAGTGCCTGCTAGCACTTAAGTATTAGCTGCGGTTTCATTGACCTGCCAATACAGATGTAGACATAGACATAGCATAGATACATAGGTAGATATAAAGAAAATGTGTGTGTGTATATATATGTGTGTGTACTTACTACTGAAGAAACGTTAGTAAAATTGCTAGTCAGTTATGAATTTCACTAGGGCCATGTCTCCCTCTGTCCTTTTGTAAACAAAAAATCACTTAATACGTTTTAAGGTGGTGAAAAAAATTATAAAGATTTTGAAAAAGTCATGAAATTATGCTTACAATATCCAACGTGTTACCCTCCCCTTTTTAAACAAGCGTTTACTCTATAAACACTGCCAGGCAATGTCCTGTATGAGCTTTAAGGGACAAGTCAACACTTTCAGAACTGTAGAGACCAAGCTGGTGAAGGATTTAAGAACCATGGTCAAAAAGGCAGACCAAAACAGAATCAAAAGTTCAAGAGGGTTTTTGCAAAGGAAGCTCCTCTCTGGCTCTGCATGTGATGTTGTTACAAGCCAATCAAAATGGGTAGCGTGACAAAAGGAAATATCGCATGGAAAAAATAGAGGAGGGAGACCTGATGTGTTTTCCAAGGATTACGATTGTGTATTGTTCAGAGGCCATCCCACTGACTCTTTGGGAACTGTGAAATTAGAGCAAATAACCCGGCAAGACTGCGGAGGTTGCAATCAACTCTCTTCTTTCTGTGGGGAAGTTCATTAGGGGTTGTGGTCGCTGCTGTCTTGATTCTGCAGTGGTACTGCAGAGGTTTAAATGGCAGAAGATGGCTGGAGAGTTTACACAGACTGGGAGCTGCCCTTTAAAGCACTTTGACTTGACTGGAAAAAGGTGTGGTGCATCTTTACGTGCACTCACACGGCAGGAGAAGATCTTGGAACCTATGTTCCTTCCAGGCATCGTCTTTACTCCCTGGGAGCCTAGCCCTCTGCTTGCTTTTGTCCTGGATTTGGATTTACCCAAAATGCAGATGCTCTTGGTCCATCACTGGCCATCACCCAGTAGCAGCCAGAGCTGAGAATGAAAAAGGCAAAGTCAAAACATCAAACCACAAAACGGGCAGCGATCTCACTGGGGCTGGGAGCATGGCTCGTGGGCAAACTTGCCCTGCGCTTATAGATCAGAGGTGGTTAAGCCAGATGCCCAGACCAAATCCAGCCCACTGCCTGTTTTTGTTCTGCTTCTGAGCTAAGTAAGGGTTTTACATTTTTTAATGATCGAGAAAAGATAAAAAAGATATCTCTTGTGACATGTGAAAATTAAACTCAGATTTCAGTGTCCATAAATAAAGTTTTATTCACATTCATTTACATATTATGTATGGCCGCTTCAGCACTTGAGTAGTTTCAACAAGCTGTGTGACCCTCACGGCTGAAAATATTTGCTATCTCTTGCCCTTTACAAAAAAGGTTGCTGACCTCTGGCTTAGATAACGATACACCTGTTGGATGCCAGACCCAAGCAGGTGGCTTGTGGGCAAGGACGGGAGCAGATAACAAGGTCCTGGAATTGGGTGATGCTTTCAAGACAGGGTCCACTTGAAAGAGAGGCCTGGGGGTGGGGATGGAAGTCATGAAAAACCCCCTTTGGCTAAGCGGGATGTTTTAAGGTCTTTGGAGACAGCGGCCAGCCCGGTGTGCTGCGTCTGAACCAGCCTCTCTGGCGCCGGCTCTCCCCTGCAGGACAGGCAGCAGCAGGCCCCGTGAGCTTCCAAACAAGGTGGCCACAGATCCGCAAACCAAAGGCTAAATAAACAGTGTGGTTCTTCCAGAAGAGGGAAAGTGAGAGGTTGACATTCGGATTTGAATGATGCTTGTTTGACAGGAAGTAAATCTGATCTCTCCCAGCTAAGGAGCACCTTTGTACCGTCCTCGGCAGGCTGGAACACCGGGTTCAGGGGGCAGTAGAGCCCTCTTCACAATCTTGTTGGCCGGGTTTTTTTTCCCCATCCTGCTGGCGTTCTTACATGCATTAAGATTTTCATGGGAGAGATGATAGGCACACATCCTTGTCCAAACTCTTCTCTGAGCACAAAGGCAATCCCAGGACAGATCCTGTTGCAGCTGCCTTCGTTCTCCAGGACACATAACTGAGTGCGGCTTGTATTTGCCTCCTGATAACTGGAGTGAAAAGCATTTCTAAGGTCAGGTTGCTGAGGGCTTGACGTGACAGAGCCCCTAAATCAGCGTGCAGCAACCCCACACAAACAGATCTGGACCAAAAAAATCTACATATGCAATAAACATGTGCAGGTACTGGAGACTGGAAATAAAAATGCTTGGATCTGGTTTCAAGGTTTCCCTTGTCTTCTCAATAAGGTTTAAAGCAAATCACACACTAAGCCCTTATTTTTCTGACCTGAAAGCAGGAGAGTTTAGTCAAGTGCAGGAGACGCGAGATGAAGGGGGCTCCTGGGAAAGGAATCCCGTGCGTGCGTCACTGCCTCGGGGCAGCTGAGCCCCTGACAGATCCCCAGGGTGAAAGCCTAGACTCTTTTCAAAGCCCGGGGCGGGCGTGAGGGAGAAGGCACGGATGTAAGTAGCGTCCCTTGAAAGGTACACATTGTTGGCCTGGCCTGATTCACACCGCACCTGCCGACCCACGGAGAACCCGAGAAGGTGCTCCTGGATGCCGTGGTGTTTGCGGGTTTACACCGCACCTGCCGACCCACCGAGAAGGTGCTCCTGCTCCTGGATGCCGTGGTGTTTGCGGGTGCGTGCGCACGTGCCCCGGGAGGCTAGGCCTCCTCAGCTTCTCAGGACAATACAAACATTCAGAATTCCTCCTGGTTACTAAAGATCTCCAACACGACCCAAGTGCATCTTGTGATCAGCTCAACATGTACAGAAAACACACCAGCTGTTAAGAAAGAAGGGGTGGGCGGTGGGCGGTGCCAGAACTTCTTCCTGGGCCGAGTTGAAAGTCTGACTCAGCATGGAAGACGGTTTGGGGAGCTGGGGAACTGGCTTGGAGCTGCCTTAGCATAGCAAGCACACTGCTTTTGTGTAAATCAAGTGCTCTGTTGTGCTTGTTGATTTAGAAGGGTTGATGATTGGACAGGGAGCATCAGAAGCTCCCAGAGCCGCCCCCCTGTTCTCCCTATTCCCCGACCCTCACAGGTGGGAAGGAACATGGATTACCCTCTCCCCTCCCTGACCGACTCATGATTTACTCAAGCTGCTTGGAGCCTTGACTGCTGGATACAGCGCCTCGTGCTGAGCACAGATCGCTCACTGTGCCACAAAGCTGAAATGCTGTCAGAGTTTGTGCAAAGGGAGGCCCCGGTGGAGTGTTTAACTTAGCTCCCAGGAGGTGGGTGCTCTGACACTTGGCAGAGCCAGGGGTCATGGTGCATTCAAGAGATGTGTAGCCACGTCCTGTTTCCAGGGAGGAAAGGCTATCTCAGTGGTTGGCACTGGTGAGGAGAATGGGGGACAGTGCCTTCAGAAGTGGCGCCTTAAGGCTGTCTCAAAGCCAGTTTGTGCCAGGAGACGTCCTCTGGGACAATGTCTAGGCTCCTGCCCCTCTCCACCGAACGAGCCAGTCGCCAGTTCCGTACTGTGGGCCCAGCACCGCGCTAGCAGGCGGAGGTGTCTCAGCTCCCCTTCATGCTGGGATAATGGAACGGTCCTTCAGGCTGTGCTCTTATTGTTGTACCGCTGCTGCAAGAAATTCCTGCAAACTTGGTGGCTGAACACAACAGTGATGTATTCTGAGGGCCAGAGTCCCAACTCCAAGGGGTCAGAGGGCTGGGCTCCTTCCCAAGGCCCTCGGGGAGCATCGGTCTGTGCTGCGTTGGCCTGTGGCTGTCCCTCTAATCTCGGTCTCACATGGCCTTCTCTTCTCCAGTGTCTGTCTGTCTTTCTCTGTGTGTCTCTGATAAGGATATTTGTCACTGGATTTAGGGACCACCTACATGATCCAGATGATCTCATGTTGAGATCCTTAATTTAATGAAATATAAAAAGATGCTGTTTCCCAAAAAGTTCATATTCCCAGATTCCAGGGGCCAGGCCGTGGATGTGTTTTTTGCAGGGGCAACAGTCAACCTGTAACATAAGTGGGAGATGGGAACGCTGAGACCTGGCGGCCCTCTCAAATCATTTTGCAATCAGTTTGGTGGAGAACAAGGAGAATACTCGTGAAATAATTCACTGGGATCTTCCACTTTATCCAAGGGTCTTCTTGTGTGCCAGGTGCTGCCTAGACGAGAACAGTAAGACCCGTTGCCCGCCTGACCTGATGCAAAGGGAGCTCAGCTGGGGAGAGGGGTCTTCCCAGCATGCTCACATCCCTGTCCTGAGTGAGCGGGATCGTCAGCATATCCGCAGGTGTACAGTCAGGCCACGTGGGAGAGCTGGCACCCAAGCTGGCCTGGGTCTGGGTCTGGGAGTCCTTTCTCGATTCCTACACTTTCCGGCAACTGCCCAACAGTTCATCCCTTCCTGAGCGGTGAGCTTTGGGGGAGGTGGCTGGCAACCCACACCACGCTTCTAGGGAGACTGGGCAGGCTGAGGAGGGCCAGGGGGGCTTTCTCTGGCGAAAACAGCAGCGTGAATGACCCCCCTGTGGAAGGGAAACTGAGGAAATCTGCCACAGAAGGAAAGCTTTTAAGGAGAAAATGCTTGCCTGGGCTGACTGGGGCACACCTCAGCCTAGGTCTCTGTGGAATGGGTCCCTTGTGGCCTCCTGAGGATGGAGGACTTCCGGGGAGGTGGCATGGGATGCCCTGGCTGGTGGCCGGCCAGTGAGCTGGTTGTTCTTCTTCTGAGTTTGTGCTGCTTGGGCTGCCATACAAAGTACCACAGGCTGGGGGACTGGACCACAGACCTTTATTTTTCACAATTTCAGAAGCTGGGAGGTCCAGGATCAAGGCTTCAGCAGACCTGGTTTCTCTTCCCGCCTCTCAGATGGCCGGCTTCTTAGTGCCTGTGCAGAGGGGTGAGAGAGTGGGTGGGCAGTGGGGGAGTGGGAGGGAAAGAGGGTCAGTCTCTCTGCATAAGGCCAGCAGTCCTCTTGGCTGAGGCCCTCACCCTTGTGAATTCATTTACCTGTCACTACCTCCCTGAAGGCCGCGTCTGCAGATCCCGTCCCCTGGGGCCAGGGCTTCCACAGGGGAGTATGGGAAGGGCCCACTGAGTCCGTAGCTGCCATTTTTCCTCCCATCCTCTCCTTTTCTTCCTGGTCTCATGTTCCAGGCCTGAGACATTGTACAACAGAGGCACAAGGGCTGGATTTCTCCACATGCCATAGCCAGATGGCCCAGGGGCTGCAGGCACCAGACCTTGCCTCTCTGAGCCGGGGGGGTGGCTTCTGAGTAGCCTCAGCAAAGTCAAGGCTGGCCTCTCCTGCCCACCTCATTGTATGGACCCCTTGACCTTCAAGTGGGAGTGAGAAGGGCCCACAGCTCAGCCCTTACCAGCTAGACGGCCCAGTATTATAAACCATGGCCTCACCTCCCTGATGCACGTGTTTTCAGGTGAATGAAGCCCTGAAAGAGGCAGAATGCACAAGTCTAAAGGAAACTGTAGGTGTGAGCGTAAGAAACCGCCGGGTGTGGGCCTGAAGAAGGTGCCTGTGTCCAGACTCAGGGTCACGGCTCAGCTTGGGCACAAGGGAGCCGGGTCCCATGGCCCAGTCAGTGCACACACTGTGGCCAGGGGCTCTGTGCCGCAGACTGTATTGGCAAGTTCCCTAGCTGGTTCCAGCTGCTCAGGGCACATGGTTCCAGAGAAGGGAGGCCTGGGCACGGGGAATTTCATTTCTCTGCAAAAGTGTGCTTGCTGTGCCTTCTCTGATGTCAGGCTGCCCCCGGGGAGGAACGTGGCCTGGCAGGCCTGACCCCTGCAGGTGTCAAATAGACCTAGACAATATTCTGTATTCTGTCTTCCCCACAGCCAAGATTCTGTAAAGAAAATACCATCAAAGAGAAAAGTGAAAAACCCATTTTTCCTTCCAGATAATGAATCTGATCTGTTTTTAAGGTGAGGTATTTAAGAGGGTGGACCATTTGGTTGAAGAAAGTTTTTCCAAAAAACAGAAATGTGGTCCACAACTGGGTAGGCTTTGTTAAGTGAGGCCTAAGGCAGTGCCACCCACAGCTGTCTTTATGTGGCCAGGGCACTGTACAGGGGCAGAGTGTGACAAGGAGGTGACATTAACTGAGACTCCCACTCTTCCTGCGGCATTCGGGTTTTATTGCCTGGAAATGGGCAGCCTGTCCTCACAGAGACCTGCCTCATCCTTCCACTGCCTTCTCTTGGACTTCCACTTGCTGTGTGACCTTGGGTAAGATGCTTAACACTCTTAGTCTCCATTTCCTCATCTTCCAATTCCGACAAAGAAATCAACAAAGGTACTGGCATGCCAAGCTTATTGTGAAGGTGAGGAATAGTGATAGGGCTGAGAGTCTCAGCCCTATGCAGACCAGTGGGGGCCCTAGGGGCAGGGAGGGGGCTCACCGTGTCACCAGGCCCCGCTGTGACTTCAGTTTTGTGGTTCTCTTTCCTTCTGCAGGTCTGGGAGATTCCCTGTGAGAGGCCACCTAAAATCCTTGGCTGGTACCAAGGGCATCACCTACTTGAATTCACCATTTGCTCACGGTTGCCTCTACTTTCCAGAAAATGGCTCTTAGGCATGGAATGGTTCCTATTGGCTGAAGGCACAGAATCCTAGGTGCAGGTGGACAAGCACTGGGTGTTCACCTTGTCCCAACTCCTTCTTTTCACAGAAGGGGAATCCGGGCCCAGAAAAGGAGGTAAGGAGCTGGCACAATGGCATACAGAGGAGTGGGTCAAAGACCTGGGACAGGATCCCAAGACTTCGGACTTCCAGTATCGAGATAGTGCATAAGAAATGAGTCCTCTCTTTTCTCTCCTTCTCTCGAGATGGAAATTCTGCCTTGATGATGATTAGGTACAGAAGAGCACAGACCTCTGACTGGTGCCAGTGAGCTGTGCTGTGTTTGGCCTATGTTTTGTTTAAAATATTTTGGAATTGGCTCTCAGTGTTAAAATTCAGATTTTACATAAACTTGCATCTTTCCAGCTTCTCTTTTGCTGGTCACACTGGCACTGTCTGTTCAGTGCTAGAGCAGATTAGCGGTTGCTCCCTTTAGACCAGGCACATGAGCACCACCTGGTCAGCCTCCACCCGGCCAGCCTCACTCCCCGAGGCACCTGCCTGGGCTCTGAGGGGCCCCCGCCCGGGACTGAGCCCGAGTAGAGCTGGCTTGTTTGTCATGATTACTTCTCGCCAGCTCGCCAGACTATGTGTGTGGACAAGAGCTGGTTCCTGTTTTTCTGCCTCTTCGCTCTTCCAACCAGCTAACCTGGCTCCAGGTAGAAGTAAGGCATAAGACATCCCATTCCATAATCTAGTTATTTTCCTAATGTGCAGTTGAAAAACCACAAACTTTCCAGAAGGAACTCTTGCTTTCTTTCCCTGTTGACCTCGTTGCAAAGGAAAAGTCTTATTTTCTTGAAGAGCCAAGATATTGCTGGTGTGGTGTGTGGACAGGCTGGTCAGCATTTCCATGAGGAACACTTTCCTGGGCTTGAAAACCCAGCCATAAAGATGTGCTTTGGACTAACACTGGTCCTCCCCTCTTGGAACCTGGGAATCTTTATTTCAAGGACTCTTTCAAAAAGACCTTTCACTCTTGAAGTGTAAATATGTGTGGTCTGAGGCTCACTAGACCACATTTGGGGTTTGGGATTCTGTTGCAGGACATTTTCCAACCCTTAATTTTAAAGCCATCATCTCCTATATTTATTTCTGTGGTTAAAATTGGTTATTTTCTTCCTTTCTTTCTTTTTCTATTGAAGAGGGTTGCCTAAAAGGGGAGGTGGTCCATCCTTCCCAGCTGGGGTACACACGGGTGCGAGGCCTTGGCAGCACCCTAGCGTGGTGGCTCTTAAGTGAGTTAATTTATGTTAAGCAAAAAAAGGAAGTGGACGTGGTTCAATTATGAATTAAGAGGCGGCTGCATTCCCAGCAGGGCTTTGCTTGTCCCTGTTTTGATCCTTGCCTGGCCTCAGCAGGTATTTATGATTCTCTTGATTGTTTTAATTATCAGGAAATAGAGCTCCTGATAATTGTTTTAATTATCAGGATTAGTCTCCAAGAAAATTTTGAAAATCCACTCTATTGCTTACTCAGTTTCTTTCTTCAGGAATTCCTTGACATTTTGAGGATGAGGAGGTAGCCTACAGAAAATGCCGACTGAACTGGCCCAGTAGGTATCCATTTGCTCCAGTCGTCTGACCCACTTGGGTTCCCCTCTCCCTGTGTTCCCTAACTTGGTGAGGACCGTGCACCGGCCTCCCAAGCTGAAGTCTCAAGATGTGGCCTTGATTCCTCCCTCCTCTCCTTTCCAGTATCTAGTTAGCCAACACTTCCTGTCCATCGCCCCTCCTGCAAATGTCTCCTCCTTCCCACCCCGACTGTCAACAGCCGGGCCTGCGTCCTCACCCCTCTTGCCTGGGGTCAGCCCCCTGACTAGCCCTGCTATTCCAGTCTCTCCCCAGCCGGGCCACCCTCCACCCTGCTCCCGGGTTAAGTCCTAAAGCAGCCAAATCTGATCCCATTCCATTGTCTCACATAAAACCTTGGTTGGCTCCTGCTGTCTTCGGATAAAGCCCAAACTCTGCCGTGCACGACTCCCCCTCCTCAGGAACCTTGTGTTCCTGTCACTGTGAACCCATCATTCCAGGCACAACGAGGCCCTTTCTCAGAGACAGTGTTCTGTTCTTTGTCTAGAACGGCCTGCCCTCAAACTGGGCAAACATACTCAAGGCCCCGGTAAGGTCACATCCCCTGCAGGACTTCCTTGGTCTCTTCTAGGTGGAGTTAGTACTTTATTCGCTCAGCAATAGTGTTATCATTTAATGTATTGTGGCTTATCTTTCTTTGGGTCTTATCTTCCCCTAGACTATGAACACTTTGAAGATAATATTCTGGATCTTTACTGATCTCTGAATTTCTGTCACCTGATACAGTGTCTGATCCATAGAAGCTGTTCCTTTAATGTCTTGTGAATTGAATAATCATAGTTAATATTTGTAAAGTGTCTGGCATGCACCAGGTACCATTTTAAGTGCTTTACACATTTTAATTTTCACAACCACCTTTGAGGTATGAGCACTCTAAGAATTCCATTTGCTGATGAGAGGTCAGAGGCACAGAGAAGTTATGTGAGCTACCCCAGGTCACACAGCCTGGATTGAATGCAGGCTGCCTGAGCACAGAGCCCGCCAGCTGAATCCTGATGTTCTTCTGTTTTCCAGTAAATGAGACCCAAGTCAAGTGTCCTAATTGTTTGAAATAAAGGTCATAGTAGGGATTCAAGCCCAGGACTACCCATTCCTGATCCTGAGATTTTCATCTCAGACTGTAAACTGAAGGGTTAATCTCTGTGCTCATCTCAGCTATTAGACCTGGGTGAGCCACGGGCCCCAGGAGCCTTGGGTAGGAAGGTTGGTAAATTGCTGGACTCCTTTCAGGAACCAGTCAACTAAGACCTGAAGTCCTGATGTGACCAAACACCTCCTAGGGAGTGCCACACGTCGGGGCTGCAAAGGCAGGGACACACTGACCCCTTCGTCACCCTCCTCATCACCTCGTTACTTGGGAGCCTCTCTGAAGTCAGAAAGTAGACTGTGTGCAAGTCTGCAAGCCCAGTGTGGTGCTGGCTTTCTGTCAGTCTGTCCAGGGCTCAGGATTCTGTGTGAATGACCCAGCGTGACTGCAGCTTGTGGTCACAGGTTCCCCAGGAGCAGCAGTCAGAAGAACCAAAGTCATTACTCTCTTCCCGGAAGGGTTTGGATGGGATTCATCTGCCTGGAATGTTCAGGTACGATCCCTGGGGGTGGGGACCTGAGCCAGGACTCTTCCCAGATCTATTCCACCTGCCACAGGAGCCTGGGTCAGGCAAGCAATGCCAAGAGTTGACTTCTTAAATGGAGGGTCTAGAGGGACACAGAGGGTCTCCAGGGTTGCAGGAAAGAACAGAGGCTGGGGACCCTCCCCTGGGTCCCAGTGCTGGCTCTGACACCAAGTAGATGCTTGTTGCTTATCTCTCCAGCATAATTCCCTCTGTTGACTATTTGCCACAATCCCCACTCTGTGTCTCGATGATCTGTGTGGCCTGGGGAAGTGGAGCCCATGACTGAGCCAGGCCCGTCGGCACCCCTGGCTCCTCCAGTAGCAGACATTGGTCAGGAGGGGACATGTGAGCTCAGTCCGTCTAACTAGGGGACTTTTGCTGGGAATGCAGGACTGCAAGACTCTCTTTCCCCTCCAAACACACCTGAGAAATCATGTACCCTGGGCACTTGTTGGAAATGCAAATTCTTAAGCTTTACCCCAGACCTACCGAATCAGAAGTTCTGAGCCAGAGCCCAGGAAACGAAACCTCCAGGTAATTCTGATAAACACTCGGTTTTGAAAATCACTTCTCTACTTCATTCAATTTACAGACGATTAAAAAAATAAAAACAAACAAGCAAAAACAGGCACAAAGAAGGGAGGTGACTCACCCAAAGTCACATAGCTAGTGAGGTTACAAGCCAGGACTAGAACTTGGCTTTGCTTCCACCCACGCCATTTAAGAGGCATCTCTCTGTGTTTGCATTAAGTTGTAAAACTATTCTAGCTTCTCGCCTTTCGAAGGCCCTCCCCTACCTGGTCCTTTTCTCCAGGGATAATCGTGTATGCTCTGAGGTTATGTGGGGTGAGGCCTCCCTGTTACTCACATGTTTACATGTCCATTGCAGCTGTAGTTGGGAGACCTTCATGTCAGGGAGGACCACATTCTGCCTGAAGAGTCAGGCCCACCTTTGGCCTGGGACCCAGGGCATGCTGGGAGAAAGGTGGTTTCCATCATTTTGGGGGTCAAGCTGCTTGTCTCTTGGCTGCCTCTTCCAACTTGATCTGGCTCCCAGTGTTAGTTGCCACCCCGTGGCTCTGCCCCATCTGTGCGAAGGGAGGTGGGGGGGGTGTAGCTGGGTCCTGGCCAGAGTTGTGGCTCCAGTCTGAAAGTCCAGGCATACCTAAGTCGTCTCTCGTGGCTCCCCAATGCCATATTTGGCTGCCCCCTTTGAAGGGTGGAATCTCTGACTCATCCTCCCCACCCCCTACACGCCCTCACCACTGCCAGTTTTGGCCAAGATTAGAATTCACTCAAATCTGTGAGTTCTAAGGTTTATGTGCTATTTCAGTTTGGCAAATGTCTCCTTCTTGTTTCAAGTCAGAAAAAGAGCCCTTTTCCCAAAAGGGACTCGGGAAGGCTTTTCTTGGCCACCCAATGTTTTGTGATGATTTCTGTGCACATGAATGGGAAGGAAGCTGACTGTGCGTCTCTGTGTCCTGGGGTTAGTGGAGGAGAAGCTCGGAGGCTTTCTCATCAGAATGACAGTGGTAACAATCTACCCCCCTGAGTGTTCTGCAGGTTTGCAGCCCTCTGCTGGGCACTTTGAGCATTTGCCAGGCAGGCAAATGTTCCCATTTCAGAGATGAGGAAAGTGAGGGTCAGAGAGGTCAAGTGTGGAGCTTGAGGCCACACAGCTGTGAGGTGACCGTGGGACTGCAGCCCTGGTCTCAGCCATGGCTTTGCCATGCTGCTGTGTCTCAAAGAGGCAGGGATCTTGCTCTGCTTTCCCAGGATAACTAGAGGCATGTGTTCTCTACCCCTTTGCCTTGGGTGTCAGAGGGTGAATCAGATAGGGCCCTTTGATGTGAACATCAGAGCAGTACATGGAAAATGAGGGGCAGAATCAGAGAGAAGGTAGCAAAGTCAGGGCCAAAGGACAGTCTCCTGGGCTGTGCAGAGGCTGGGCAGAGGTGGAGGCTAATGGGACGCCTGTCACGATGCTGTCCCTGCAATGAAGTCACCCACCATGTCCTGTGTTTTGTCTTTCTGTTCACAACTCATAGTCCGAGGAAAACCTGCGTGGGGGCCTCTGTGGGCTCAGGTGCCCATCTCTGGGTGTGGGGAGGCCAGGGCATCTTGAGTGATGGGCTCATCAGATACATGCACATTTTTAAAGGAGATCAGGACACTGTTACTGGAAAAAAAGGGAGGTGAGTATATGTGGACTGGGTGCCAGGCAGGCAAAGAATACACACAGTGTGCTGGTGGGGAGCCCAGAAGGCCTCTGCCCCTCTGGCTGTGGGGCCAGTCTTGGCTTCCTCCCACCAACAGCTGTGGGGCCCAGGTACATCTCTAAGTGTGCTGGCCCTGAAGACATCGGTCTGTTCCAGGCTGGCTGGTCATTCTGAAAGGTGGGCCAGTTATGAGAATGAGGCTGAAGGATACCAGCTTCCAGAGCTCAGGGCCCTGCTTCGGCCCAGCCCCCACCCCACTAAGCCACAGCCCGCGGCCTCTGTGAGGCCGTCCTTCCCACGGGTGCGGGTGTGGACAGCTCCCTGCTTGCTCCCTGAGCTTTGGCACTCTGGGGCAGAAGGACCAGGAGATAGGGAGGGGGCGCTGAGCAAAACTCTCCTCCCTCAGCCTGGGATGAAGAGGGATGAACAGCCCGGAGGTCGCAGGGTCTAAGCTGAGCCGGGCCTTGGAGACGGCCCAAGCCAAGCCTTTCTACTTTAACAGGGAAAGCGAGGCCGGAGACAGGAATGTAGTGCCACCAGCTGACTCAGGGGAAGCCCCCAGCCTCCGCTCTGGCTGGCTCACTTCCATTCGGTCCATCAGCCACCATTCATTAAGCCCCTACTGTGTGGCCGCTCAGTGGGTGCCCTCATACTTGGGGGCCTGCTCCTTCCCATCAGGGAACAAGGGAACAAAAGCCCACGAAGAAAGGCTTCCGGTGCAGGCTTTTCTCTCAGGGACTCAGGTGGGGACCTCTCTGGCCCCTGACGAACCCAGAAGCTTATAGATATATCTTGAGAAAAACTATCAAGCTAGAATATTCGAAAGCTGCAGAAGCTGCAGGAGAGGCCGAGGGAACCGTGTGTGCACGCACACACACACACACACACACACACACACACACACGTGCAGTGTGGCCAAGGTCTCGGGTCGCATCTCTTCCTCCCTGTCAGGCGTTGCTGGGAGCTGGGTGGTCCACAGAGCACCTACGTCCTGGGGACAGTGGTTGCTTCTGGTGCTTTCTGGGGTCACACATGTTTCTCATTTGACAAGCTTGGCCAAAGTTTTAAGAATGAGAAATTTAAAAGTTCCCTGGCAATGATGTTCTCCCCTCAGCCTTGGGGCTCTCAGCGCAGCATCTCAGTTGCTCTCCTCTACGCCTGTTCTAACCTTCATCCTGGCACTCTAGGTTCAGCTCAAAGGCCAGTCTACCCATCTCTTTCCTGCACCTTTCCTGCACCTCTGTCCCAAAGGTCCTTCTCTCTGCCAATCTGTAGTGGGGTGCCCGTGGCCACGCATGGCTGGCTCACCACGAGGGCCACTCTGAGTACAGTAAGAGTAAAGGACGAATTGTACCCTCTCCCCACTGGACCCTCGTGTTTGTCCACCACCTTTTTAGGTTCACTCCCAAATAGCACCTGCCTAGAAATGCTTTATACACTTGCTGAGCAAACATTTTAGTTCCATTCTAGGCCCCCCAAAAATCATCAAAAGTGTGAAACACACTTTGTTGAAGTAGAATGTTGGCAAGCATGTAGGTTTGAAGTAGAAGTTCAAGCCCCAGCTCTCCCATTTAAAGGTTCTATGACATAGGACCAGCTACTGAACTTTCCTAAGCCTTAGTTTACTGGTCTGTACAATGGATGGAATTCCTACACCTATTTCATTAGAAGGATGTGAGTCAAATAAAAGAATGTGAATATAAAAATGCTATGTAAACCTCAAAGTACTAAGCAAACACTAGCTATTATGATTAGCCCCTTTCATGGTCTATTTGAGAAAAAAATAGAATAAATTCAAATCTTTGTGCCTGGGCCTAATCTTTGTGATAAAAAGGGGGAAAAAAAAAGTAAAAGAAAGAGAAAAGAAGAAATTTTGTAACCTTTGGTCCTTGGCTGTTTTCTCTTAAAAATGGTTACAATCCAACAAGAAAGGCCTGGCAACTTGAACTGATTAGATAATACTCCAGGGGAGTCTGCAGTCCTTTTCCAGGCGGTGGGCATGCAAACAAAGTGCTGTGCTGACCTTTTGAAGTGAGTGTTCCCCCACCCCCAGAAGAAGCTGGCCTGGAGGGGTCGCCTGGGTGATGTTATCTTCAAGGTGTGCCTGAGTGCAAAGGAAAGAGGCGGAGAGTCATCACATCCAGAGGAGCAAAGGCAGAAACCGTGAAGGCAGCCAGGGAAGGCCAGGCTGGGGAACCCCCAGAACTTGCTCTTTCTTTAAAGAAACTCCTATGTTGCAGGAGGAGGATGGGACATTTAAAACGTTACTCTCTAATCTGATTCTTATCTGGAGAGCATGGTAGCACTTTCCCAGGTGTGAACGGGGAATGCTGTGCACAAGAGGGTCATGCTGGTTCCCTCAGGCCCAAGGCTGGGGAGCCCCAGGGCTCCATGCTAGAAGCAGTTACGGTAAGCTGAGGTGTCCCCAGAGAGAAACTGAGTATGGACACAGAGGCTGCAAGGCCCTGAGGGAGAGCATCCCCCCACTAAATGGGATGAAGATGAGGTGGAGATGCAATTAGATTTGAGTTCAGTTTTCTCCAACTTTGAGATTTGGGGTCAAAATTGTAAGAGTGCCTTGTAAAGATGGACTCCACCAGCACACACAGTCCTCCACACCACAGATGCCCCAGTGGAGGGACTGGTCTGGGTCTCTACTGGGTCCTCAATTCCTCCTGTGTAGGCCCTGCACGAAGAACTAGTAATTGGATGCTCAGGAAATAGTCAGAATCCAGTGGTTAGTGTATCAGACTGCTTCCATTCAAATTGCAGCCCTCTTCCCCGCTATGTGGGTGACCTTGGCATATTATGTAACTTCTTTTGGAGCCCTCACTTGTGAAGTGGGGCTACCCATACACTCCACCTGACAGGTTGTTATGGGGTTCAAAGGAGTTGACACGTAGTCCCTGCTTAGCACAGTGCCCGACATGCAGTAAAGGCCCAGAGGCAGTCAGCAAGGGGGGCATTAGGATGGGGTACACAGAGGACAGCCCTTCCTTGCCCCCATGGGGTTTCGTAGGGCCGTATGACCTGCTGTGGTGTACAAAATGTGTGTAGAAATGATGGGTGGAACTTTGTAGGTAGGAAGTCTTTGCTTAGCTGTTTGCTTCCCACGGCTGCAGCCACTGGGGGAGCGCGTGGGAGGTGGATCTGAGCAGAGTCCCTGGACTAGACCCTCCACTAGACACTTGATGGGAGTGAGAAATACATTTCAGGGTGGTTAAGCCTCTAAAATACTAATCTTCATTCATTAATGGTTTGTTTGGTACTGCATCATAGCTTAACTTCACCTAATACAATCACTTACAGTTATTATGCAAGCACCTGAAGAGAGTTCTCCTTGTTTCACCCGCATATGTCTCCTTTTTCTGCGAAGAGGCAGCATGAGAGAATGGCCAGGGCCTGAGCTCTTGTTCGATAAGCATGGGCTTGAATCCCGGGGGGATGGCTGTCTGTCTCTGCATTTTTCAGACAGGTCATTTAACTTCTCTGGAAGCACCCTCTCTCCTTCTGCTCCAGAGGCTGACATGTATGGACACACAAGCAGTCCATTGGGTTTGGGACCAGAGGAAGGGAAGAGGAAGGGATATTTTTTCCTTCCATATCTCCAGTTACCTCCCTGTGAGGTCACTTCAGGCTGGCATTGCCCCTTGACCCCATATCCTTGCCTCTCTCAAGGTGGCCTTACCACCCGGGGCTCCCCGGGTACAGTAACTGCACCTGGGATGGTAAGAGAGGTGCTGTAGCCTTGCTCCTGTGCTGTCTCTGGGGTTTCCCCTCGAAGCACCCACACCCTTCTGGAACGATCCTATTTTAAGGGTGCCGTCCGGTTCCTGCTGAGGCCCTGTGACACCTCAGTCAGCTGGGCGCTCTCTCCCTCCCCCTCTCACCTCCTGGGGCTTCTCTTGCCAGTCTTGCTCCCTGGCTGTAGCCTCACCTACTCATAGCAGAGTGGCTCGGCCTCCTCTCTGTGCCTCGTCTTTCTGGTTATGATACAGGGGCATTCTTAGAGGCAGAAACACTCAGGTCTTCCTGGGGTACTGCCCAGAAGGGACTGGAAGGCTCTCCTCTGGTCGCGCATGTGGAGCTTGTATAAAAATACAGATGCCTGGGTTCTGCCCCAGACATACTGTAACCAGATCGCTGGCGAAGGCCTGGGATTTGGACGACAGGCAAGGTTTGAAAAGCAACAGAGAAGGTGGTTGGTAACTCTGTTCATGAGGCTGTGATGCACCAAGGTCTTGTTAATTACAGATGTGCAAGAGCTTGATTTTGGATATGATCACTTTCATGGATATATACTCATTCAGTGTGGCCATGCATGCATGGCTGTGCAAGTGTGTGCATGAGCAGGCTGGCTAATCTGCTCCGTATTCCATAAGGTCTGCCTACTGCTCCTTCCAAGCCTTCATTCAAGCTCTCCTTTTAGAGTGCCCTTCCCTTCTGCTCATGTGACCTTTTCCATCCTTCCAGCCCACCAGTGTCAGCCTACCATTGCCCACAGCAGACAGAGCAGGAGAGGCCCCTCTTGCTATTCACTGTTGTTTCCTGCACAGCTGAACAGGAACAGCACTGCACAGCCCTGCTGTATGTACATTTGGGGAATGGAAATGCAGTTTTCAACTTTGTTCCTCTTCCTTCTTGTCTATTGACTGTCTTGCCTATGCCAGGGAACATGCAGGGTGCTTTTTATAGATCAAGTCATTAATCTTTGCAACCACCCTATGAAGTAAACATTATTATCACCATTTTACAGATAAAGAAGCCAAGACTCTGGGTGGGTGGAGGGTAAATAACTTGTCCCAATGGCAGAATTGGATTTTCAACCCAGGTCCGTCTGACTCCCAATGCTTTGCTGTAAATCAGTGGCTCACCAGCCCTTTGGTGTCAGGGCTCCTTTACTCTCTTAAGAATTATTGAGGATTCCAAAAAAGCTTTTGTTAATGTGGGTTATACCTACCCATATTTGGCATATTCGAAACTAAAACTGAGAAAAACATGAGTATTTTTTCATATTAAATAGCAATCATAAACCCATCACATTTACTGTATATAACTGTTAAAATGAAAATTAATTGTATTTTCCAAAACAAAGTGCAAAGTGGCAGTATTTTACATTTTGCAACTTTTTTTACCTGGCTTAATAAAAGACAGCTGGATTCTTCTTATTCTGCTTATGCACTTAATCTGTCACAATATTACAAATCTGTAGCCTCTAGAAAACTCCATTGTACATTTTTTGAGAGTGAAAAAGGCAAATAACATTGTACACAATGAGAGTGAAAAAGACATATAAGTTCCTAGTATCGTTCTGAAAATCATTTGAACCCATGAACCTCTGAAAAGTTCTCAGGGATCCCCCAGCAGTGCCCAGGAAATACTTTGAGAGCAATTGCTCTCAGTTGATAAGCTCTGTCTTCTCTTTGCATTCTCAGTTTCTAGATACTTCTTGCCTGTCTTCTTTAGCACAGTCTGGACTTCACGCATGCCCACCTGTTGTTGGGTGACCTAAGGGTGAGAATGTGGGCAGCCCCTGGACATGGCTCTGCCACTGAGCTCCTTGGGGAAAGGCTGCTGTGGTCCAGCGAGTAGCCTACGTTCTCCACTCTGTACAGGGGACACAGGACGTACTGTGCGTTCTTGACCAGGCTGCATGAGAATTTGCAAGTGCAGCTTTATGAAGATTTATGACCTGAATGAATCACCACCATTTATTTTCAAAGGAAACAAAAGAAAGAAAATATTACAAATTTCTCTAGCAAATTCAGGCTCAAAATACATTCCTGTTGGTTTGGGGCAAGAGAGGGATGAATAGGTGGAACAAGGGAGATTTTTAGGGCAGGAGAACTATTCTGTATGATACTATAATGGTGGGTGCATTTGCCAAAACCCACAGAATGTTCACCACCATGAGTCCTAATGTGAACTGTGACTTTAGTTAATAATAATGTATCCATATCAGTGCATCAATTGTGACATATGAACCACACTAATTCAAGATGTTAATAACAGAGGGAAATAATAGAGGGAGAGGGTTAATGGTTACATGGGACTCTCTGTACTTCCCAATCATTTTTCTGCAAACCTAAAATTTCTCTTAAAAACAAAACATCCCTGCCTGTCTAGGTCTTCGCCAGAAGCTCATTGTGGTTTGGGGTTGGAACAGAAACCTCCAAACCACTGACTTGGCTGTGCTATCAGGCTGGGAAACTGTACCCTTCATGCTGCAAGACCCCAGATGGGAGGTTCTCTTGGGATCATTCTCCCTCGTCTGTAGTTCCCACAAGTCTACAGTAACATCAGCTAGGATATGGATGGTGTAATTCTGGTGGTGACACTCATAATTAGAGGGTTGTTTAAAAGACTTCTGGTGTTGATTAACAACTTGAGAACTATTGGCCCATCATCACAGGGACGAGAACCCCCCCAAAGCACAATGTAGCGAGATGGCTGCGTGTCTGTGGCTGGGGAGTCTCCCTGTGGTGGGAGCTGGGCAGGAGCCCCAGCTCTTCGGCACACAGGCCACTTGGGGCTTCCTTGGCCTGGGAACCAACTGGGAGGTGTTTGGTGATTGTGGAGTGGGTCAGAGGATGGGGCCGGCCGAGGGCAGGGGATTGCCACCTCAGGCAGACATGCTTGGGCTTGCTCTAAGGCCACACGCTCCGTCACTAAGGCTTCTTTTGAGCCAGCCAGGTCTGGAGAGTGGAACAGCCTGTTTCAGGTGGTCCATGGGGCTCAGTGGAGTACAGGGCTGGGACCCAGGTAAGGCAAGAGAGGCACAGAGGGCACTGATTTTAAGGAGGCCCAGTCAGGGCAGCCTGGCATTGGAAGGTGATGCTTTTGCCCTCAGGTGCCTTGCTGGCCACACGTGAGCCCCTGGACTCGACATACAGTATACTTAAGCCTGACAGTTATGTAGGCTGCAGAGGTGGTACCTGTCTTGCCACACCTGGGTTATATGCACTGTAAAAACTTCCCAGCCGAAGCTCTTCCCTTTCCTCACCAGGCCTGCATCTTCTTCCCCTGCTCCTTCCAGGCTGGCAGTCTCAGGAAATGCTCTTGACTCTGGAAGGTTCCTTCCACAGCCCAGTGAGCACGCAGACTCTCAGAGAAAAATGTGCTTAGGAGACAATAAGTAGTTGTTCTGGGACTGAAAGCGGAGACCCTAGTGACAGGGTGTCTGTCGGGGAGACTTTCTCAAGCTCTTTCATAAGACATTCTGCTTTCGGGAGGGGGCGGAGCCGTTTGCGGGGATAGGTGCCTCTTAAATGAATTTTTTTTTTGTTCTCTCTCTGCTCAGAATTAATTGGTAATATTATAACTTTCAATTTAATCATTGACCTAAATGAGTTGTGTTTTTATCTCGGCAGGAGTCTGGCTGTACTGGAGGCAGTTGCGGCAGCTGAGAGGGAAAACTCCTGCTCGCTTATTTTGGGCCGGCAAGTGGCACCAATTAGGCTCCGAGATAAGATGGAGACTTTTTCAAGCTATGTTTTAAAATCATAAAAAACAGAGTCTCCTGCTGGAGATAAGATATCTGTCAGCTTGGAGCATCTGGAGCTGTGAAAGAGGAGGGTCATACCAGCATTACTGAAATTATTGCTGGAACCAAGATTATGAGTAATTAAGGGTTTGCAGGGTTTCTCCAGGTGCACGGTAGACTACTTCGTATCTTGGATTCTCGAGCTGGGGTCAGGTTAACTATTAAAAAGAAGACAAGCAGTGTTTCTAACAAAACCTGAGGTTTGTTTAAAGCCTATGCCACTCCTGCTGCTTTACCAGGTCTTGCTTTAAGCCTTAGCTCATTTCTTGGCTCTCAGGAGACCAAATGTTGATTCACTTCCATGCCTAGATTAATGGTGCTTTACTGCATTGTGATGTTACACTGGCCCACTCATTTTCATCCCGGGACAGATGTCCTTCACCGCAGTGTCCACTGGGATCAAACAGACTCGCAGCCATGGGATCCAGGGGGACAGACAAGCACTGTATTTCTTCTCCAACTTGAAATTCTCTCTCTAGAACTAAATGCTGGGCCTGCATGGGAAATCCACATTCCCTTTCTTTCTCAGAAAGAGCAGAGTGCATTTTTCATTGCAAAAGCATGTGAGCCGTAACTTTCATGTGCCCAAACTCTTCTTTTATAGGCATCCTTTCTCAGTATCTTTGATCTGGAGGGTACACACACATTTGCCTTGAAGGTATAAATCATCTAGAAAAATGCAGAAGAGGAAAAATTGCCCTTAAATAGCTCCACAAACTGAATTCAAGATGTAAATTAATTATGTTGAATCCTTCCATAAATCCCCCTTCTCCATCTCCTGTTTTCATCTTGTTCTTTGAGAGGAAAGATTCTGAGCTGTGAAAGGCCTTAGCATTATCTGTGCTGGCCACCCTATACCTCAAACGAGGCACTTCATTCACAAAGGGAAAGTTTTCATTTGGTTAAATTTGTATGGGACGACTTTCTCAGGATCAGGGGATTTAAATTAAAAAAAATTTTTTTTATATGTCCATTGACAAATGGATAAAGGAAACATGTTTAATATATACAATGAAATATTATGCAACCTTGAGAAAGGAAGGCAATCTTGCCATTTGTGACAATATGAACCTGGAGGACACTATTATGCTAAGTGAAATAACCAGACACAGAAAAATAAATGCCCCATGACTTCATGCCTATGTGGATTCTGAAATAGTCAAGCTCATAGAAGCAGAGAGTAGAATGGTTGTTGCCAGGAGCTGGGGGTTGGAAATGAGAGATGTTGGTCAAAAGGTACAAATTTTCGGTTAAGCAGGATGAATAAATTTTGGAGATCTAATGTACAGCATGTGACTATAGCTAACGGTACTTATTTGTATACTTGCATTTGCTAAGAGGGTAGATCTTAAGTGTTCTTACCACATACACACAAAGGTAACTATGTGGGGTGATAGATATATTAACTAGCTTGATTGTGGTCATCATTCCATAATATATATGTATGTCAAACATCGAGTTGTACATCTTAAATATATAAAATTTTTATTTGACAATAGTACCTCAATAAAGCTAAACATTTTTTTTTAAAGAATTTTAGCAATCATTTAATCAAACGGGTGCCACTCATGGTCAGGACTCTTGCAGGTGCCAGAAACCTGCTCAAGAAATACAGACTATGGAAAAGACAGAGGGTTAACTCCCAGAACTGAGGGGCAGGGCCCTGGGGCCAGGCAGCTTCAGGGTCTCAGGAGCAGGTGCTGAAACAGGGGCTCCACTGAGTCAAGCTCCCTGAGGCCCCTCCTAGCAACCTCCTAAGTTTATCTAGCCAGGATGGCCAGTGCTGCCTACATCTTTGGGATTGCATCTTTGGGCTTGTAGCCACAAAGGAAGGAGGCTATTTCCAGGACACAGAGTTAAGAAAGAATCTCGGAGAGGGGCTCTGTTTTTTCAGCCTGGGTCATGTGCTCAGCTATCAAGGAAATGCTACTAGAAAAATAGGGCCGTCAGCAAATCACCTGCCACAGCCTCTCCTCTTACAGGGCAGAAATCTCAGGTCCAAAACATGTTCAGGCACCCATGGCTATCCCCACGGGAGGTGTAGATTGCCCTCACACCTCCGGGTGCCCAGCAATGCATTTGCCCTCCCACACAGGTTAACTTCATCCCGTACTTGCCAAAAGGCTCACCTCCTTTCTTTCTCTCAGGAAAATTGAGCTAACAGTTACAGAGATGCCATGACCAAGTGGACCCCTCAATTAACAGAAATCTGCTTATCATTTAACTTCAGGGGAAAGTAGAAGAAAGTCTCGGGGGCTTACTTCACAATCTCTCACTCTTGGGGTACGTTCCAGGGGGCATAAAAATATGGCTTAAAAACCCATTGCTTCCAAATGGCTTTTATATGGTTTTTTTATTGGCATAAGATGTACATAACATAAATTTACCATTTTTACCATTTTTAAATGCATAAAATTCAGTGGCATTAAGTACTTTCGTAATGCTGTGTAACCATCACCACCATCCATTTCACCATTCTAACCAGAAGCTCTGTACTATTAAACAATAAACCCCCTTCCCCACCGCAGCCCCTGGTAACCTCTAGTTTACTTGCTGTCTCTATGAATTTGCCTACTTTATGTACCTCATAGAAGTGGAATCGTGTAACATATGCCCTTTTGTGGCTGAGTTCTTTCTCTTAGCTTAATGTTTCCAAGGTTCATCTATGCTGTAGCCAATATCAGAATTTCATTCCTTTTTATGTCTGGATTATATATATATATATATATATACACATTCCATTCATTTGTTGATGGTCACTTGGGTTGTTTCCACATTTTGGTTATTGTGAATAATGCAGCTATGCACATTAGTAGACACCCAGTGTCTTTTGGCAGTGCTGAATAAATATTCATTTTTCATAAAAATGATGTACCTCCAATTACAGCAACAAAAAATTGAATCACCCTTCAAAAGAGAGGCTTCACGGAATCACAGAGGAAAGTTGGGCTCCAGAATCCTACAGATTCATCTTTAAAGCTTGTTTATGATTGCCTTGTCTGTGACAGTGGACAAATTATTTAAGCTCTCAGAGCCTCAGAGCCTCAGTTTCCTCATCCAATACATGACTGACAAAAAAGGCTGGAATTGGGTTGTTTTCTATTCTGAACAACTAAGCAGTCACCTCTGACTGTAAGTGATGTTGGCAGTTCTGTTTATAAAACCTTTCACTTTATTCATTTATGTCTTTTGTCATGCATTTGGAGACAATTGCGCTGTGTGCAATTTAAATTGGCCAGTGAGGGTGCTGGGGTTCAATGAGGCTAAAGGAGATACGATGCCAGGTATGCAGCAGAAAGCTACTGGAGATGGTCATGCCAACCTGAGACCTTAATGCAGAGGAAGAACCAGTGAATTCATGTCCAACAAACCAGATGGATGTTATTTTTTTTTTCGGTGCCCTTCAAATTATAAAAGGAGTGGACAGAGGGAATGTAGTAGATGTAATTTGTTCCAGGTTCCAGAAAGCACATTTGTGTCTTATGAAATCTTATGAGAAGATGTAATTCAAATTGGCCTGGAGACGAGAGCTGTCAGATAGATTGAAAGCTGGATTATAAACCAGGACTAATGAGAGCCTGCAATGTGCACAAAGTTAGGGATGGAGTCCAGGAGAATCACTGCAAGGTCTTATGGGGGAGATAAACAGCCTATTAATTAAGGTAGCAGATGGTAGTAAATTGGGAGATGTTTCAAATTCTAAGGACAGAAAAAGAAATGAAAGCATGGGATCTGTATTGGGTAGTCAGAAACCCCAGCACGCAATCAATGACAGGAAAATAACAAGAGCCTCAGGTAGTCTTGGAAACAAGCAGTATTTGGAATACCATGGGAGTTAGAAAGAGACTAGAAATGTTAGTGGAATGGCTATGAAGCTACTGGGGAAAGCGGTCTACGATGCAACAGCAGTGTTTCGGGGACCCAGCAGGTCAGCTCAGGTACATGTGTCCAAGCCAAAAGTAACGAGTTTCTGGGTAAGTGTCATCTTAACATCTCCCCAGTGAGCATCTGCAGCCAAGGAAGTTGCCTGAGTTGAAGGACTAAATTGGGTTTAAACTGAAGAGGTAAATTAATGTAGGGGGAGAAAAGCGGGGGCATTGAGATAATCGGTGGATTTGCTCAGTCAGAAGGCAAAGCGGCGACGTGGCTGGAAGGAGGGCTTCGGATCTCTCAGACTGGGGCCATCACTGACTCTGCCACTTACCTTCAGTTAATTACTTAGCTTTCTGAGCCTTAGTTTCCCCACCAATAAAATGAGAGCGAGATGTCTTACCTTCTTCCACCGATATTACAGTTTGGCTGAGATGTGTATGCAGATCATCAGGAACACAGTGAGTTTTGAACACATGTCAGCTCTTCCCAGCATAATGAATGTGATCAGGACATACTTGTAGGCGGTGAGCCATGTTTGGGGCAACTTCGGAGAGCTTCTACACACCTTGTCCCTATTTCTCGCTTCTCATTTTTTATTTGCAGAAGTCGCTTGTGCTGTGTTATTACAGTGGAATCACATCTAATTCGGGGGCTGGATTCTAAGGCCACCACATGGAATGACAATCACATATGGTCAAAATTATCCTTGAAAACCCTGAAGGTGCCTGTAAAATACAGAGCCAGGCTGCCCCTCAAACAGTTCTTTTCAGCCAGTTTTTCCTCCAGTGACAAGACTGGTCGCGTTATTATTTTTTTCAGTTGATGACCAGGTGAGGTAGTTGGCTTGCACTTAGGGGTCATGCTATGTGAAAAATACTAGGTGTTATCATGAAAATGGCACTCAGCGTGGTAAGACCTCACACCAGAGACGCATCCTGGACCCAGGGGCTGGGCTCCCAGTTCATGCTCTTTCCCTGCCTGGGCTGGGCAGGTGGGACTTTGCACCTCTGTTCTCTCTCTGGGCCACTCTTGGAGATTGTCTTAGCCTGCTCAGGCTGCTCTCATACCAAGACAGCATAACCGGGCAGCTTAAACAACAAACATTCATTTCTCACTGATCTGGAAGCTGGGAAGTCCAAGATCAAGGTGCCGGCAAATTCTGTTATTTGGTGAGGGCCTATTTCCTGGTCTGTAGATGGCCATCCTCTCTCTGTGTCCCCACACGGTTAGAGAGTGAGCCCTTGTTTTTTCTCTTCTTATAAGGACACTGATCCCATTATGAGAACCTACCTTCATGATCTCATCTAAGCCTGTTCACCTCCCAAAGGCCCAACTCCTCATATCAGTCCAGTGGGGGTTAGAGGGTCAACATATGAATTTTGGGGGGACACAAACATTCTTTCCATAACAGAGTTGCATTTGGAGCTCTCCTGAGCTGAAGCAACGGCAGTGGATCAGACTGGCTGTCTGAGGGCTCAGCCTTGGTTGTGGAAGAAATGTACACACAGGGCTCTGCATGAGCCAGCTTGCCAGGTTCCCCTGCTCAGCTGGTCATGACGGGGTCTCTGGGGCTGTGCCAGAGGGCGTGAGCTCCAGCCAGCCGCTGCCCGCCCGCCAACCAACCGGGGTGTGTGTGAGCGGGCCAGCCGGGCTGGTTTGGCTCTCCCCAGGGCCTGGAGATGGCCCAGTTAAGGCAAGTTGCCTTACAACTCGGTCAGTTACTGCATTTAAACAAATGAGAGCACATACACCCCCTGTTCTGTTCTGTAGTGATATACTTGTTCTGCGGTTGTTGTTTTTTACTTAAAAGAATATCTTGGGGATTATTTCTATTGGTGCATAAAGGACTTCCTCATCTTTTTTTTTTAATTGAGGTAAAGTTTACATAGCATAAAATTCACCCTTTCAGCCATTTAAAAATGTACAATTCAGTGTCTCCCAGTACATTCACCACCACTCTCTGATTCTAGAACAGTTTCATCACCTCAAAAATAAACTCCACACCCATTCAGCAGTCTTCCCCAGCCCCTAACAACCATTCACCTTCTTTCTGCCTCTATGTATATGCCTGTTCTGGACATCTCATATTCATACACATGCAATTATGCAACACGTGGCCCTTCGTGTCTGGATTCTTTCACTTATGGAGTGTTCTGCAGGCTCACCCACGCTGTAGCCTGTATCAGTAGTTCGTTCTTTTTATTGCCAAATCATATTCCACTGTAGGGATATATCACATTTTGTGTTTCCATTCATCCACTGATGAACATTTGGGTTGTTTTCACTTCTTGGCTACTGTGAATAATGTTGTTATAAACATTCATGTACAAAAGCTTATTTGAACACCTGTTTTCAACTCTCTTGGGTAGGTACCTAGGAGTGGAATTACTGGGTCATACGGTAATTCTGTTTTACTCTTGTTTTCCAAAGCAGCTGTTCCATTTTACTTTCCCACTAGCATGTATGAGGGCTCCCAAGTTTCCGCATCCTTGCTAAATACTTATTTTCCATTTTTTTTCCTTGTTATTATTGCAGCCATCCTAGTGAATGTGTGAAGTGGATTATTGTTGAGGTTTTGATTTGCTTTTCTCTAATGACTAATGATGCTGAGTAGGTTTTCATGTGCTTCTTTGGCCATCTGTGTCTCTTCTTTGGAGAAATGTTTGTTCAGATTCTTGCCCATTTTTTAATTGGGTTGTTTGTTGTTGTTGTTATTGTTGAGTTGTAAGAGTTCTTTACAGATCCTGCATACTGGACCCTTTTTTGTATGCGATTAACAAATATTTCCTCTCATTCTGTGGGTGTCATTTCACTTTCTGGATAATATCCTTTGATACACAAAAGTTTTTAATTCTGGTGAGGTCCAATTTATCTGCTTTTTCTTTTCTTTTGTTGCTTGTACCTTTGGTGTCATGTCTAAGAACCCATTGCCAAATCCAAGATCATGAAAATTTACCCCTATGTTTTCTTTTGAGAACTTAATTGTTTTAGCTCTTACATTTAGGTCTTTGATCTGTTTTGGGCTAATTTTTGTACAAGGTGTGAAGTAAGGATCTAACTTCACTCTTTCACATCCTTTTAAGTATCTGCAGAGCATTCTGGTCCATAGTTCCTTCAACCCCTTTTCTGCTCAGATATTTGGCTTACTTCCAATTTTTACTACTAAAAACAAAAATACAAGAAGTGTTCTTATATATAATCTCTTCCTACATATCTGGGCATATTCGCAGGCTAACTTCCTAAAGGTGGAATTGGAGGATCAAAGGTTGATGGCCCTCAATACTCTCCCTGGAGACAGCGGGTGTGTATGCCTTCCAGCACCTGGTGAGGATGTTTCCGCACGTCCTTGCTGATCCTTGTAGATCTTTGTGGACCAACAGCAGTTTTAATTTGGAATGTTTTTATTATAAGCAAGGTTGTATACATTTTAATAGATTTTGAGAGCCATTTGAAATGTCTTTGCTATGAATTTTTCATAGCCTTTGCCTATGTTTCCTGTTGGATTATTGGTCTTTGTTTTGCGGGAGATAGTTATAATCAAATGAGGCCTGTGTTGGCAATATGCTTATCATTTACCTTTCAGCTTTATTAAGGTGGTTGTTATCCTTCCCCCAAGATCTTTCTTTTTGAGGTTTTTGGGTTCAGTGGCTACTTATAACAGTCTTCCCCATTCCAATATTATAATATTATTTTATGGTTCTTAAATTGTATATTTATAATTTCAACATACTGTTTAATTTGGTACAGCTGGGATTTATTTGGCTATATGCTGTGAGGTAGGGATTCATTTTCCCCTGTAGATAATTGAGCCAGTTGCTTTTGAGGTCAGATATCCTCAGTTTTCCACAGCAAACAAAGCAATAAAAGTTCAGTCGTGACCTAAGGGAGGCCCAAAACCACTTCAGTGTTTGGTCCAGGCTGGGGAGGGCATCTCTGTGTACTGGAACTTGAGGGTGGCCCATTCTTGACTTTACTCACTCGAGGGAGCATAGAGTAGTGGTTAAGGGCAAGACTCTAGAGGCAGGCAGACAGGAGAGAAATGCTGCTCTCCCAGTACCTAGTTGTATGACTCTGCTCAAATGGTTAGTCTCTCCATTTAGACTGTTCCTTATCTGCAGACTGGGGATAATAATAGTCCCTTCCTATAGAATGGTGCTGAGGTCTGCTTAGGTGAAAGTGCCATATGGGAACTGCTCAGCATGGCACCCAGCAAGTAGTAAACACAGGGGAGCTGCTGCCATCATCACTGTCCCTGTCATCGGCATCGGCATCCCCTGGACACTTTGCGATGGCTCCAACCTCAGGGATGCCCTTCCGACGAGGAGGCACGTGCCTTGGCTTCTCCAGCTGGACTGGCTGCATCGTTTGGCCCGACCTCTTCCAGGGGAGCAAGTGGTGTGCCTCAAGGGTCTGGCCTAGGCCACCCTAGGGGGGGTTCTGGGCTCTTCCATGCCCTCATGCATTTCTTGTTCTTTTTCATTAGATGAAATCAAATCAAACAAAGAAAGTATAGCCTTGAAGGGAGATGCCATCTCACAAAGGGGCAGCACCAAAGCTGGTGATCTGTAGATAGGAAACAGGTTTAGAGTGACAACGTGAGTAAACAACCCCAACTGATTGGTTTCCTGGTAGGCCAGGACCCATGGCCTGACTCCCTAAGTAGGGCTGGAACTTGCAAACATAGCTCCTGGTCCCCCGGCTCATCAGCTTGGGGAGGCAGGGAGACCGAGTCCTCGGGATAAGATAGTCGAGCCACATCCTATTCGGGAGGTGGCATCTTCCTCGAGGAGGGTCCCTGCTCCAGGGGTGCCTGGCGCACCCTTGCCGCTCCTCTGTCCTTGTCCAGCAGGTGCCTGGGCAGTGACCTGTAGCTTTGAAAGCCTGGATAGGTTGTTCCCTGTGCATCAGGACAGTAATGGGATGAATTAGCCTATGGGGTTCTGGTAACCATTACTTTCTGTCACTTGTGGCCTTTGATGAGGCAACGACTGCTTTCTCTGCCCAGCCGCAGGGAAGGGAGACACATTTCAGAGAACAAAGGAGGAAAATTCTTGCCTTCCGAGTTTAAAAGGGGAGCTAGATTAAGAGATACAGCCCCACAGTTCTCAGGACAAGGGAGAGACCCCAGGGAAGGGGGAGAGATTAGGCTCAGGGGGGTCCTTCAGAAGGGATCCCAGCCCCCAGGTGCCTCAGGGGGGTGAGGGCCTGCACGGGTGCCCTAGAACCACCTGGCAGTGGCGGGCCTGGCCTCCAGGGGAGCTGTGCCGCCCCCCCCATCCTGGCACAGGGATCACTGCCCAATGACCAAGGCTGTCCTGAGACTGCATTGCAGGAGGCTCTGGGTCCAGGGGTGGATTTAATTTTTATGGGGCTTGAGGCTTCAACAAATTGGGACCCTCTTTAGAAGACAGAATTCAAAAGGATGAATTCAGAATGAGGTACAGGCAGGTTTCTTCTGGCCGTGATGAAATGTTCTGGATTTAGAGAGTGGTGATGATTGCACAACTTTGCAAATATACTGAAAACTACTGTACCCTTTAACAGGGTGGATTTTATGGTATGCAAATTTGATCTCAATTAAAAAAAATACATTGTTAACAAAATTAGGCATGGGGTTCTAGAAGGAGCCCAACCAGAGAGAGCCTGGAGCAAAGCTTTGCCCTTGTCTCTGTGCTCAGCATGGTGGAGAGTAGCATGGACAGGGGCAAAGGTGGACCTGCCAGGAGCCGTGGCTGGAGACGTGGGCCTCTGGAGGACCGATTACTCCCTCCTCCTGGACCTGCGTCCCGTACCTGGGCCTGAGTGAGCCTCCTGGACATCAGTGCAATCTTGGAGAAGTGGCGATGGGGTCGGGGCTTCAACTTTGTGGCACGGTACCAGGATAATGGAGAAATCGTATTTCTTGGGCTCCTGACTTTAAGGGCCGAGATTTGAGCCTGCTGCACGTGTTCCAGTTCTGGCTTAGAAGAGCCCAATGACCAGGCCTCCCTGGGACACTGCAGGTGACAGTGGGGCTAGGAGGGCTTACTAACCATGCCTCCTATGCCAGGGAGGGCTGGCCAGAGGAGCCCCCGCTCCTGCCCTGTGCAGTTTTGGATGGAGAAAACGCCTGCAGTCTGGGCAAACAGATGAGGCTCTTTGGAGGCCAAGGATATGCCACTGTCATATTTATAATCGAATCCTTGTTTATCTTGAATCAGACCCGGCTCTCTGCATAACTTCTGTGCCTCACATTTTGGAGATTTGGGCCCAAAACACATTTCAGTGAATAAGGAGAAAGCTCATGTTTGAAAATGAACCAGCAAAATGTGTTTCTGACATGATGCCCATTGAATACTTTTCAATTCTTAGCTTTGGCAGCAGCATTTTAAAAAAGCACACACACACACAAAACCTAATCACATAGTTCTTTCTGAAAGGCTCATTCAGGAGGCCTGCCCCTCTCGGTTCCCAGCCCACTTCTTCCCTTTCTTTTCTCTCTCTTTTTTCGTTTAAACCAGCCCTTCTGGTGAGAGGGCAAGTGTACATACAGTCTTCCTTTGTGTTTGTGAAACAGAACCATATCAGTTGAGCAGTAATGATAACATTTGTAGTTATGCAAGCGAAGATAACAGTAATGAGATCTCATGCTCGGGGCAAAAACCAGTGGCCAAACCCCACAATGGGTTGGGGTGTTATTCTGAAAGGGGGATGTGTATGTCTGCTTTTGTCTTATGAAAGCACCCAGCACCTTTTTCTGCCAGAAGATCTCCCGGCTAAAGCACTTCAGAAGTTGTCCAGTTCAGGGGACTCTCCCCTACACTGAGCTCTGAAGTTCCCCTCTTTGCTCAGACTCTCTTGGCTAATGTTTTCTTGTGGTCAGATGATTTAGGGCTTCCCTTTGCTTTCCAGCAGGTAATTTGACCTCTCTGCATTGGGAGGAGAAGGCTAATGTGTTCACTCAGACAGAGGCCAGTTGAATGATAACATCAGTTTGTAATGCCATTTGGATTTTGTAAAAGAAAGGTGTTGTTCTGGACTGGCCCTTATTCTTTACAGATCTAATGTCCCCAAGGGGCATTGTTTTGCATTGTTACCCAAACAATATGCAAATATATTGATCCCTGCACATTTAGACAGTGGCAAGAACTGGAAGTTGTGATTGTCAAGGTACACCAGGGCAAAAGCAGGGCTCAGGCATGTCTGGGGGTGATATAATAGAGGCCAAGACCTTCAAAATGTCATTTACATTTGGAGATCATGAAGTTAACTCCTTCTTAGGCGTTGGGTATCTGAATCCCTCTGCTAGTTGGTTTCTCTGATTTCATTTCAGGTTTGTAGTTCAGTTATTTTGGGAGGAAGGAAGTAATGTTGAGTCCTCCAGAGGCTGTGAATAACGTCTTCATGTAGACGATATGTCCCATCACGTGACTGTTGTCAAGAGACATATCCTGACTTATTCGACTTGGGTGGAAACTTGGATTCACAATTACCCTAATTTTCAACAAAATGGAGACCAAACTATTTTTCTCTTCTGTCTTGGAGTGTTCCTAATTACATTTAAAATGAAATGCATGTTTTTCTACTTTGCTTCCAAATACCTGAAGAAGTATCCTTCTCTGTGCTCTCTTTCTAGTCATTTCCATCCAAAAAAGAAACTGGAAACAGGAATGTAGATAGTTGTGAAAAGCAGCAACATAAACCGCGAGTTACTTGGGGTGGGTGATGGCAGGAACTCCAGAAGGAAATAAATTTTGTTTTATTCTTTAAAGACATGTTTTCTTCCCTGTCTCCAGACGTAAGTGTTGGGATTAAAAATTGTACTTCGAATGCTGTGCAGATGTTGGCATTTGAAAGCCTGTGGGTTGCTATTGGCCTGTGGGTTGCTAAGCAACCTGTGCAACCCAATCAGCGCGGGTTTCAAAAGGGAAACAGTTCCGAGAGTCGAGGTGAAGCCCCCCAGGCTGCCGCTGCGGGTGTGCTGGGACAGGCCAGGCCCTTCCTGGGAGGGCTCTAGTTGGAAGCTCAGCTCTCCTGGCTGTCTTTGCCTGAACACGCATTTTAATTTCACTGTGTCAATTCTCATTTTCCATCTCCATGGAACCCCCTCTCTGCCCTGTCAGTCACGGCACGCTTGGCATCAGTGAAGACCCCTGAGGCATGTCAGACATGGTGGGGGCCAGTTTCAGGGCAGGTTTTGGAAGATGTTCTTTAAAGATAGTTCTGACAAACAGTGGCCAACAGACCCACTAACCCCAGGATGGAAGTCCTGGCCGCTTTCAGCTGCCTTGCAAAGAAACTAACCCTAATGTTAATAACATGGATGTTCGACCATTTCAGGATATCAGCAGCCTGAGCCAGTGGGAATGGAATGATGACACTGTCCTGCCAAAGGAGGAGCCTGCGCTGGTGTGAATTCGTGTTACTGTTGCTGTCTGAAAGAAAAAAAAATGCCCAAACCACAATTGGAGCAAAAATTCCAAGCTGAGTAGTACAGGTTTGTTTAAAAAAAAAAAAAATGCTGGTTTTGGGAGAGGGGAGACCCAGGAAAGGTAGAAAAGTGCCCAGACGTGTGTCGTCCAACGTCGGGATCTGTGGTCAGGAGCAGGGTGACGTTCGGGACCCCGGCTCCGGGGCGATAAGCCTCACCAATACTTCTCTGCTGGCCGGGGGAGCCTCCTCGCTCCCCTGCCGATTCCGTATTGAATTTTCAGATCACGGGGGAGACAGACCCAGAGCTCCAGGCTCCGTGGGTTGTGCTAATGAATTGCCAAGACCCGGGCTATGTATTTGTGCTGCTTTGATGCTTTCTCATAGGAGAAAAAGGAAATTGTTTTGCTGGGAGCCTTGTTTTCATCTGCTAGGACCCTCTCAGCAAGTTGATTTTGTATCGTTTTGGTATTCCGGTTTCTTTCTCAGAAGAGAGGAATAGACCTTTTCATCAAGGCAATCTCTGAGAAAAGATAATATTTTTAGTGTTTGCCCTGCCAGCATAACTGTTTGACGCCAAAGAGCAGAAGAGAAGAAATCAGCAACCCGGAGGCTGGGAGGCTGGGAGGGTGGGAGAGGCGGCAGCCTCCCACGGGGTTCGCAGCTGCTCTGAGCAGGGGCATAAATCTCAGCAGCGGGAGGGGAGGTGTGTTTGGAACCATACAGCAAACTCCCTTCACATGTCGGGTGGGAGCAGCTGAGGACTGGGTGGACGTGTGTGGAGTGGAATCTGAATTCTAAGGGACCGTAGGATAACCAACGCCGGTCCCATTCCCTGAGTAGTTTCTAGAGAGGAAGCCCAGGCTGGGAGAATTAAGTTGCCTGCAGTCAGGACTTCCGGGCGCTGAGCCCCAATTCTCTGCCTTAACTAGTCCCCGGATCCTCCTGCGGCACTTGGACCCTGAGGTTCAACCTGCTCAGGACTCAGGATTGCCTTCGAGCTTGGCGATGGGAGGGTCAGGCTCCTGCCTTTGGTGGGGGTTTTGCTCCCTGCCTGCTTGCCTCTCTAATCTCAGACTGTCTGTGGGTTAGGGCTGGGATCCCTGGGGCTGGGGGCCCTGGGTGCAGGGTAGGACCCCTGCCACTGTGGCCGAGGGTAGGGCAGATCTTGGAGGCCCTCTCGCTCCACGCTGTCGCCAGCCCCAGTCTGGCTTCACGTTCTCATGCTCCGCCTTATCTCTCTGAGATAACGCTCTTCCCTCCCGGCCCTGCACGTTCTCTGGCACCCAGGAAGGATGAAGCGCTGACTTGGTAGGAAAAGGAAAAGCCCTCAGCGCTAAGCACGGACTCTTTGTTGCTTGAAGAGGCTTCTGTGTTGTCTGTGTTAATCTAGGAAAAGTACAGTCGCCAGCTGGGACACTTAGTGTCCCTTTGACCACTTGCCCTTGGCCTAGCCAGTGAGTGAGGCCCCACTTCTGGGCTGGGGTCCATCGATTCAGCTGTCCAAAATGTGAGTTCCTTTATTTAGCTAAATTCTCAATTTAACATCTAGGTGGAACCCCAGAAGGGCAGAAATAGAGTCTCTATTTCTCAATTCCGAGAAACTTTCTCCTTTTCCTGGTGTTGGGTCTGAAAACCCAAAGCTTATGAGGCACTGAGGTTGTGAGGTTGCAGAGGCCAGGGCCTGACTAGCCACCTGTCCAAGCTGACATCTGCTGGACTGTCCTTTGCCTTCCTTCCCTTCCCAGAAACCCCCTCAGGTGAGAGGGTTCTCTGTGGGCCTCAGGAAACCGCAGGAGCACCTGCTCTCACAGCGCGCCAGGGCAAGGGCGACTTTCTGGGGGTCTGAGCCCGGCCTGCCTCGACATAGTGCAGTCATTTGTGGCTGGAGTTTAGCCACATTCTTGGGGGTTCCACCCATAATATAGGACATAAGTCCCTCTACTCCAGGGTTCCAAAAATCATTTGGATTTTCTCATTTCCTGCCACACTCAAATCTTGGGGGTGTATATAAGGGGGTGACTTGGAATTTCTCCTTAGGAACCCATTCTTATCTAAATTCCTTGCCCTCTGACTCTCTGTTGCTCCTAACTTGGGAATCATTTTTTCAATTGAAGCATAATTGACAAACAGTATTACGTAGTTTCAGATGTACAACATAGTGATTTGCCCTTTGTATACACTGCAAATCAATCATCTCAGTAAGTCTAGTTACCGTCTACCACCATACAAAGTAAATATAATATCATTGACTATGTTCTCCATGCTGCACATTACATCCCCATGACTTACATGTCTGATAACTAGAAGTTTACACTTCTTGATCTCCATCATCCATTTGCCCCTCACCTCCTCGCCCCTCTGACAGTTTGGGCATCTTTATCCAGTATGAAGGGCAGGACTCATATTGTGTCCACGCAAACTCCCTGTTTATGTCCCTGCCTGGTCCTTTCAGACCTGAGCTTTTGAAGTTTCTTTTTCCTCTGCTTTATGAGTGAAAAAATTGTGTGTGTGTATATATATTTACACACACATAAAAACAGCTTTACTGAGATATAGTTTACATATCATAGAACTCAACCATTTAAGTACACAGTTTGATAAACATTTGTCAATTTAAATAGCTGTGCAACCATCACCACAATCCCGGTTTAGAACATTTCCATCACCTCAAAAATGTTCCCATCTGCCACAATCCCTGCTCATCCATGGCCCAGGCAACCACTGATCTGCTTTCTGTTCCTGCAGTTTTGCCTCTTCTAGAAATTTTGCAGAAGCAGAGTCACACAATATATAGTCTTCAATTTCTGGCTTCCTTCTTTTCTGCTACATATATATATTTAAAAGTTCTTGGGTGATTCAGACTCAGGTGGTCTGAAGTTGAGGCTTGAGAGACACGAGATCCCAGAAAATCTGGAAGTTGCAAGTATGGTGGTGGCCAGGGAGGGGACAGGGGCTGAGGGAAGAGCGCTTGTTTATTTTAAGATACAAAGCTTGCATGCTGATAGCAGGGTCCTTGGTAAAAGAGAGGTTGTGAAGATGTGGAGTGGGTGCTAGCTGAGGAGCTGAGCTGATTGCATGGGGTCTTTATAAGATTTTTTATTTCTGAACTTTGCAGGCCATTTATCTCTTCTGCTTGTCCCTCTCAGGTCAAAGGGACTTCATTTTTTAGGTATGTCTCATAACCTTCCAGCATCTGAAATCACCAATTTGCCTGAAACTTCTGGGCAGGGGAGAAATACCTATTTCAATTATGCAGGCCGGTCTGCCACCTCTCATCAATGGGTCTGTGTTCTGAAGTGAGTTTGCGATGGGAGGTAGGACTGCTCCTCCTCAGGGGGCCCCGGGGCCGGCTCAGCTCTCAGGGGAGCATCTCACTGCGCAGAGGGAGATGACAAGGCGTAGCTGGAGGGAGGGAGGTATTTTGACTCCACGTGATTTTTTTGCCTTATGCTCTTGACTTTGAACCCAGATCTCAATGCAGATCCATTGCATGTTTTTCCTCGGGGCAGAAGACTCCACGGAGTCCCCTCCCTTGTCTTATAGGGGTACACTAATGGGGCTCGTGGACTGCGTGTTGAATGAAGGAGCCTTCACTGAGGCTCTGCTCTGGGTCCAAGGTGGGCATCTGTGGGATTCGCTGCCTAGTGACCCCTCCCTTACTCTCCTGGGGCCATCCTGCCCCCCCAAATCACATAGCTACTGCAAGGCTTATATGTTCTCATGGGACATGAGAACTGCACTGCTGGCCACTGTCAGTTGGTATTGGGTGGCTCTTGATCCAAGCTGGGCCATTCCATCCCTTACTTTGAGATTTGCTAATGGACAAGGGTGGCCTTTCCATCACCCAGGACTTTCCCAGTTTTAGCACTACACATTCCATGTCCTGGAAAACCCCTCTGGCCCCAGCAAAGGGAGGCAGTTGGTCACCGCAGGCTGGAGAGAGCATTAAAGCCAGTTTCTCTCCGTGATTGAAGCTCCAAGTCTGGAGTGAGTGGGAATGTGCAGGTGTAGAAACCCTGGCAGGGAAGGCAGAGGGAGAGAAAGACAGCAAGCTCGCCTTTTACTTCCTATACTCTCTGTGTGAACCTCCTCAAAACCAGTGATTTACTTATTTTTTGCTGACTGATATTAACTGCAGCTTCCTCGTGTCAACCAAAGGAGCCCAATGACTGGGATAATCTACCAAAGGCTGCACCAGGCCTTTCCTTCCCACTGAAGCTGAGGACAACCTGTGAGAAGGCGGGAGGGTGAACTTTTACAGATGAAGAAACGAAGTCTCAAGGATTTTAAGAGATCGGGTGTCAAGGTCACCAAAGTAGAAAGATACAGGACTGAGAGTGATCGGCAGGCCCTGAGACTCCGAGTTTAGGGTCTTACTGCAGCTGATATCGGAATCCCTGAGTGGAGCTTGTGGGCAGCACTGCTGACGTTCCCTGTGAGATGGCTGCGTGCTCAGGGGAGGAGCAGGTGTGGACATGGCTGGATGCCAAACTCCCTGATCCTCCTCTGCCTCCACAGCACTGTGAGCACACCTGCTGTGCACACCCCACGCTCAGCATGTCACGTGCTAGGCGGAGTGTGCAGTGTTGCGTGGAGTGAGGCCCTCCGGACAGAGGTTCTGGTTGCCCATTACTGCTGACAAGGTATGACGTTGAGCATGCTCCCTCTTTTGTAAACGTGGGGCCTGGATGAGGCTGTTCTTTACACTTAGCAACCTCTCAATTTATAAGAAACAGACTCACATGCGGTCACTTCATTCCAGAACAACATTGGAGAAATAACATATTTCTTTTCAATATCAACGTTGTCAAAGCCACAATACCTGGGTCTGCACGGTTTCTGGTAAAACAGAGGCTGTTAAAACGATGTCAGTGCAAAGGTGGACGTAAATAGATAATAAATCTGGATAGATATATAGCTCTGCTATATTTGGATTCAAACCTGTTAACCCTCACAAGGTAAAAGTTCAGTTTGATGGCTCGGCTTCCTAAACTGGGCAAAGGTTCAGAAATGGATGGTTTGTGGATTTCATTGCTAAGAAATCAGACAGTAGAAGTAGAAATCTTGAGTGTCTCTACTGATGCTGAATTTCCCTGTTGGAACCCAGGTCAAAATTGGGCCCTTGGTCTTTGGCTCTGTGGAGGTCAGGTGTGAATTCTCTGATTCTATTAGCCGACATTTCAAGGGCCTAGAGCCATTTAAAACAGTTGAATATGCCTACAAAGGCCAATGTGTAAAGGCTAACATTTGGATTCTGTTTAAGAACTCCTAGCAGATGAGGTGGCCTTCCTGAGGAGAGGTAAGCCCTGGTTGAAGAATGCCCAAATATATATAAGTTAGATCAACGTTTTTTAAAAACATGTGTTTACACGGGAACATCCCAAGGATTATAGCAGTTAGCTTCCTTCTGCATTTTACACGAATAAATCTCTTTTGGCTCTCCAGAAATCCATCCTGGGGCATGGATCCCCCAGACCAGGCAAAGCTCTTCCCTAGGAATGCACATTTCTTGGTTGCTAATGGTATTCACTGTTTTATTTTCTTAGTTAAGAAGCTCCTGAGAGCAAGAGGGAAACTTCAAGTTCACGTAGCCCAGCTCCCCAGTTGGAGAGGCAGTTGGGCAATGATGTCAATTGTAGGAAGTCCTGGGGGAGGGGGACATGCCTGGTCGATGTCAGCCCTGCTTGGTGACCTCAGGGAATTAGGCCAATGTCATTCCCTCGGCCAACAGTGCATTTCAGTTCACCTCCTGGACACCGAGGTTCTGTGAGTCAGTCAATTCCTCTCCACTCCCATCCCATGCCCCATTTTGTTTGCTTTCTTAAGTAATCTGTGTTGTTTCTCCTGAGGAGATTTGCCCAGCGGTCCCGCATCTTGGACATTTTACTCAGTTAGCTTTGAAGTTGTCCAACTGAGCTTAGCTTCTAAGTCTGACCAGTCCTTAATTATTGATCCATCATTGACTGAATCCCCTTCTCTCTTTTCTCTACCCTCACCCACACCCACCCATGGAAATGGGTGGGTCTTGGCTGGACCAGGGGTGGGGCATCTGGACCAATGTGAGCAGTTTCTCATCCGGGATATCAAGGATGCCCAGGGGAGCCAGTGGAGAAGGGGGCAAAGCAGGAAGTGCAGGTCCCCGAACTTGTAGGAGCCACTGGCAGACCCTGAACCAGGACACTAGAGAGTGAGACGAGAGGAGAACAGACTCACCGGCAGGGTCAGCAGGCTCGGCCGGAGCAGGACTGCTCCTTTGCGCTCACCAGGGTGAGTGGGGGACGCTCAGCATGGCATGTGGGCCAGGATGACTGGATAGCATCTACTATGATCTTAGCACTGAGTGTGTGTGCGTGCACGTGTGTGTTAGCGCACGGACCTGTGAATGACATGAGGCTTAAAAACACAGTCCTTAGTGATGGTTTCCAATCCACCTGGAAACAGGTAGCAAACTCATATAACACAGCCAGCCATGTATTAAGCGCTAAAGTATGGTAGACAGAGAACTATACTGCTGATGAGGATGCCAGTTCTAATCATTTGCCTGCTCCTTAAATTGGCCACGTGGGCCTCAGTGTGCCTGTCTGTAATGTGAAGGGGTGGGACTAAATCATTAAAACAACAAAAAATACTAAAAGAAAAGGTAACACAGACATAGGACTGTGCACAGACGTGTGAATATGCATAAAGCAAACACTGGAGTTTGTGGCATCAACACCGCCCAGGTCAAGAGATAGAAGTATGCCAGCACCAGAGGCTACTTTTGATTCCCTCCATCATTGCACCCTTCTCTCCAGAGGCAACCACTGTGGTCTTAAAGGTTTTGAAGTCCCTTTTCAGCTCTAACACGGAGTAGCTCTCGCCATAGCCACCATGGACAGAAGATCTCAGCCCCGGCCAAAGCCCCTTAAAGCTGGAGCTCTGTGTTATCTAAGTTCTTTTGCATAGTTCTGCAACAATGAGTACTTAGGGTCCGGATTGTTCTTTTGGCCACGGGAACTCTAACTTTGTCTTAACAACTGAGGATGATCAACCCAGTTTCTGTATCTGCTCTCTCCTGTGTACAGGTTGCACTGTGGGGCAGAAAATTCCTGCTTTCACCCCACAGCTGGGTACCCAGGGCAGAGCTATTTTTTCTGGTGGTGCAAAATTGAGCTGGGTGGGTACATGGTGGTGCTACACTGTTCCTCAGGGCTGCCAGATTATGACTTGGCTTGTCTACTTATGCCCATAAAAGGTTGCTTCAAGCACAGAAAAAGGGCAAGAATCGTGATTAAACACCACCCCCCGCCATGCACCCAAAAAACACACCTGCAGCGTAATACCCACACGATGCACCCATTCAAATGGCGTTTGCAAGGGGAAATGGATTTGAACATTCTTTGAATGGAAAAAATGGGGCTGGATACTGTTCAGAGACACACACGAGTACATGAGGTTTTGCTACAGAGCTGGTTTCCAGCAAGGCTCAGGATCATTTCGCTGTGGCTTTCGCTGTACTAGAGGTTTCTAACCTCTTTCACTTGGTGACGCAGTTGGAACTTCTGATGATTCACTGGGGAGTGAGTGACTTCTTGATCTCTTTTCATCCACCCATGAGCTCGGCCCTTGCCAGACCATGCCTGCCCACGTGCTCCCTGCCTCAGCTCCCCAGCAGCTCTGCCTACATGGCCTCACACACCTGCACGTGTGCACACACATACCCAGTCACCTTCACCATATCTCCATTCCAGCTGCCACTACTCTGCCCACCACTGGAAGTGAGGTCAAGGCTGGCCTGATCCACACCTGCTGGTTGGGAAAATATTGAGGAAGAAGGTTGTAGGGGTTTCCTCATGATCCCAAAGCATAGAGACACAATACCTCTGATGAGCTGAAATACACACTCCATTTCCCCACTGCTAGGATTGAAATAATTCTCACCACATGGCTTCTTTCACTCAGGTGGATTGCACACTTAGGGCTGGAGAAGGTGATTACTTATCTTGCACGGTTTGAGGAGTAGGTGTCAGTCCCTGGCTGCTAAATCTTTCCTTTTTCTCCATTCCAATTGCCTGTCATAGTGACTGAAGCCCACTTGCTTAGCTCCATTCCTATGGCTGTGAAAGATTTTTGGCCACCAGGAGTTTCTTATTAAGAAGCATGCATTCAGGCCTTTATGAGCTAACACCCAGTAGAGACCAGATGACACTAATAGGAGCTGTGGAGAGGGGCCGCGCTTCACTTAACAGCTATGCGGGATGCTGAACGTCATCAGTATTGCAGCAGGCAGAGGGGACATCCTGCTTCCAGGTAAGCACCAGTTACAGATCCAAATGGTCTCCCACTAGGCTGAGGATTCACTGGTAGTGGGGCTGAGGCTTTCTGGGGGTACACTCAGGGTACTCATGGCAACCAGTTCAGCACCTGCCAGGGTGATTGCCTGCCTGTTTACTACTCGGGGCTTCTATTTTTCTGTGGCCAGAAAGAAGGCACAATTCTGGATTGGCACAGTTCCAAGCATAGATGGTGACCTTTAGGGACACACTAAAGCTTGTTCGGGTTCCTTGATTTGCACAAAGGGGAGCGCCTCCCTAATACAAAAAAGGAGCTGCAGAGGCTGGGCTTCATTAAGCCATGTAACCTCCTGATGGTGATGGGTGCTATACAAGCCCTTAAAAAAAGCTAGAAGGTTTTTAGCAGAAGTAAAACAAAGTAGTTCTTGAATGTGAGTCCATGTGAGACTGCAAGTGAACATGCAGAGTGAAACTTGGTCAAACCTGGAACTTCTCTTGTAGGCTTTCTCAGGGCAGAGGAGATGGCTATTGACTGGAAAATTTGATTTCAAGGGGTCCTGGAGAGAGACAGCAATAAAGACCAGTTTGTTTTATTGCACATTTTGAGGGAAAAGACTGAGGAAGTATCTTAATGGATGAAATGAGAGATGGTTCTAGAGGACAGTGCTTGATAAAAGGGGGGTGCCTCAAGCTCTCAACAGAAGTCATGCTTCTTTAATTTGTTGGAATTCATGACGGCGTTACTGTAATTGTGGCAAAGCAAAAATCATGGGCTGTCTGAGTTTCTGTTTATCAGTGCTGAAGAAGCAGATGAAGAAAGGCTGCAGCTAGTTGTCAAATAAACAGGGGTTTGCTGGTAAATGTGTAACAGCTGCCGGTTGGGTGGAGAGAAGTCCTGGTCCGTGCTGTTTGCCGATTCCCATGGTGTAAATACGCCCACTGTGGCTGGTATCAAACTCTCTGCATGATGTCGCTGACCTCGGAATTGGGAAGAGATACCCAGAGTGGGTTCCCATGGGCTGGTGGGAGCCACTTCAGCCCAGCCCTGCTAAAACAACCCAAACGGTTGTTTCATTGGCTTTGATGTGGGGCGACAGTGGGAGGGGAGAAGTTAACTGGTTGTTCCTCCTCAGATGGGAGCTGACAGCCTGTTCCAGGATGGCAGGCCAAGCTGTTTTAGGTGGCCTGAGACTAGGGCTGGGGAGCAGAGCCAGAGATGGGCCGTTTTCTCCTGAAGCTGTGATTTAAAATTCTAATGCTTTAAAATGATTTCTGAGAAATCTGAAATGCTTCAGAGAAATTCCCGTAAGCCCAGAGGATTCTGAACAACACATGATGCAAATGGCAGAAGAATATTAGGTCTTAGAGGAAAGTGCCCATTACTTGAAACAGACTCTTTTTAATGATGTGTGAGCTGACCTTGGGTGACAGGGTCACCAGGGGTCATGGGGTCTTCCCTCTTGTAGCCTGTGAATGTGACTTAGAAAGGAATGGGTGTTGTTTCCCTCGGAGCTCCTATGTGCATTCCATATGTCTTGCATTTTTTTAAAAGACCAGACCTGAATTAAAATGTTCTGTCCTATTACCCCTCAAAGTACAATCATACTTGTCAGTCCAGTGTTCTGTGTTGAGTGCACTTAGGAGGCACCTGTCCTTTGAGTATAGGGCTTGAATTCTTGGGGCCTAGGAGCAGCCCTTCATTTTGGGTGTCTGAGGTTGAGCCTGACTGGGACAAAGGTTTCTGTAGCTAATGAATAAATAAATGATCCCAAACTCAAAACACAAACACCCACACCTTTCCCTTCTGCTACAAAACATTTAAAAGAAAACTATAAAAATGAAAACCCTCCGTGTGGTGGCTTATTCCTGTCTGCTTTGTTTCTCTGGTGTACCCCAAGCTTAGTGGATACTCTGTTTTTTAAATATAAACACTGGAAAACTAGGAAGCCTATTATGCAATTTATTCTACCTGTATTTATTGTTAAGTGGTGGACAAATAATGGGACCTAGTTTCTCTCACCTCAAGACAGTCGCTATTTAAGACAGAATGTAGCATTTTGAAGGAGCTGAAAGCTAAGTCAGGAGGCAGGAGGGAGTTTTTGGTTGGGGGCATGACAATCAGAGCTGTGCTCCGAGAAAGCAGTATAGGCTGGGAAGAGAAGTAGACCCCCCAGTTTCAGGATGGAGGCCACGGCAGCCCATGCAGGTGGACAGAGTGGGGAGGGAAGAGAGGAGATGCCCAGGGGCTGAGTAGTCTCACGAAGAGAAACATAAATGTTAAAAGGAAGTGCTCTGTGGGCAGGATGAATGAGCCCAGTTGAATTGTCAAGCTCCAGAGGAGACAGGAAGACACCGATATATTCTCCACGGGTCTCTGGTGTTCTATACATCTTGTGAGCAGAGGCACTGACAGCCTTTGTTCCAGGCTATCTTTTCAAGGATATTTGTCTAGCAAACAGCCTTGAAGGATAGAGATACCATTTTCCTCTAGAGCAGAAGGTGAGTTTGTGTGCTGGCCAGTAAAATAAAGACAACGTCTGTCTCAAAGGCAGGCAGCTTTGCTTGTAGCCCATTATAAAAATGAGGCTTGTGTTGCCTGTTGTGCTGTGAGCAATGGCCTCCGTCTCTGAGCCAGGAGTCTCATGTCTTCTTCCAAGTCACAAAGTTGTGGCAGGCTAATGAGTTAGCTCGCAAGTAGGGCAAAATCTCAGACCCTCGTATTTCTTGACACATGGAAATAGACACTTAGGTCTAGGTAGGCTTTACATATAATTTATTCCAACTTTATTGTGTTAAGAGGTGAGAAACTGAAGGCCAGGGTGATTTGCTCCAGGACACAGAGCAAATTGGTGACCAAGATAAGACTTTGTCCCAACGGTGCCCAACTCCTCCTCCAGAACTTTCTCCATCATTATATGTTTTACTTGGCTTAGCTGTAAAAGGAGTGTCTGAAGGTAATATTGGCAGCTAGATTTATTAAGTATTATGCTGCTCCAGCCAGGATGCTTCTAGTTACTTTACAAACACATACGGTCTTTTAAACCTCTTCTCCTGTTGCTTATAGTTTAGAAATGAGGGAACTGAGGCATACAGAGATTAAATGCTGGATCTAAACCCAGGCGGCCTGGTTCCAGCATCCTCTGCCTTGACCACCATCCTGTACTGCCTCAGGCTGGCCAAAGTGGAAAGCCACTTTTTGGAAGTGGGCATGGCGAACTTTCAAAGCTCATGTTACCAGATGGGTCATAAAGAGAGAGCAAGCCTAAAATAGGTTTTAATCATAGAGTCTTGATGATATCCATTGGGATTATTTTTGTTTGTAAATATATATTTCATGTCTTTGTTTAGTGTAAACTTCTTTGTAATTGGAATAAAGTTGATAAACAATATTATGTTTGTTTCAGATATATAACATAGTGACTCAGTAATTATATACACATGAGATGCTTGCCACAATAAGTGTAGTTACCCTGTTACCATACCAAGATATTATAGCTTAATTGGTTATATTCTATATGTTGTACTTCCATTTCTATGACTTATTTTACAGTTTGCAGTTTGTACTGTTTTATCTCCTTCACCTATTTTGTTCTCTGTGGTAACCAACAGTCTATTGTTTATATTTGTAGGTCTGTTTCTTTTATTTTTGTTTGTTTGTTTTTAGATTCCACATATAAGTGAAATCATATGGTTTTGTCTTTCTCTGGCTGGCTTATTTCACTTAGCACAATACCCTCTAGGTCCATCCATGTTATCACACATGGCAAGATTTCCTTCTTTTTTATGGCTGAGTAATATTCCACTGTGTGTATGTACCACATCTTCTTTATCCATTCATCTATTAATGGCCATTTAGGTTACTTCCATATCTTGGCTATTGTAAATAATACTGGAAAAAAATGAACACAGGTGTGCACACATCTTTTTCAATTAGTGATTTTGTTTTCTTTGGGTAAATTCCAAGAAGTGGAATTGCTGGGTCATATGGATTTTAGTTTTTTGAGGAACCTCCATATTGATTTTCACAGTGGCTGGACCAATTTACATTCCCATCAATGGTGTAGGAAGGTTCCCTTTCTCCACATCCTTGCCAACACTTGTTATTTCTTTTCTTTTGGAGAGCGGCCATTCTGACTGGTGTGATATGGCATCTCATTGTGGTTTTGATGTGCATTTCTTTGATGTTCAGTGATGTTGAGCATCTCCATGAAAAAACTACCAGCACTAATACATGGATTCAGGAAAGTTGCAGGCTACAAAATCAATATACAGAAATCTGTTGCGTTCCTATACTAACAATGAACTAGCAGAAAGAGAAATCAAGAAAACAACTCCTTTTACAACTGCATCAAAAAGAACAAAATATCCAGGAATAATCCCAACCAAGGAATATAGTGTTTCTATGTTATTATTTACGAGCAGGAAGTTTTGGGATGCTGACAGGATCTGGGTGTGGAAGTGAGTATGTAATGGTTGAATAGTGCATGGGTTTGGTGATGTCAGCTTGTGTGTGGCTGACAGTGACCAGGGTGGGTGGAAAGAAACAACAACAAAGAAGAATAAAAGAAAATGGCCTGTTATTAGTGTTGAGCTGGGGCTTTCTATCCTTGATGCACATCAGCTTGATGATATCCCAGGATTCAGTTCTCATTATGTGGTGCCTGGACTACAGTATCCACATCACCTGGGAACATCTTAGAACTGCAAACTCTCCCTTCCCGTCCCAGACCTACTTGGATTGAGGGCCAGAAACCTGAGTTGTTACAACCTTCCAGATGATTGTGAGGCACAGTGTATTTTGAGACACATTTTCTAGGTAAAGCGGCAGGGTAAAAATCCCACTGAAATTTTCCATAGCTCACATTCTTAGTGTTCCATTCTGTTCTAATTTCACATTGATTTTGTTTTTAAAGGGGAAGCTTAGAAATATCTCCAGACTTCACAAAGGGAACAAAGAGTCCATGTAACTGAGGCCCACTGGAGACCTCGTGAAAGTTCTTTGCTCACTTTAAGGCTGACCCGTGCATATTCAAGAGGCCAGTTGCAAAAATAGCTTCCCAGAGTGGCAGTGAGATGAGGTGCTGTCAGCGGGAGGATAATAAAAGAAGTTCCAGCAGGTGTGTGGCTGCTCTGGGGACTCCAGGCCTTAAAGACTAAAGGGGAATTTTCAAGCCCTTTGAATTTTGCAAATGCCTCAAAAAAAATAGCTGCACTGGGTCCTCCAGGTGAATGCTGGGGTAGTGCCCATGCCGGAGGGTCTGCACAGTGTTCAGACTGGACAGAGGCAATCTCAGGTGCAGGTGTCTGTCTCTCACAGCCCTTCTGCAGAAATGAGTAACCCCTGGAGATACCCAGAGACAGACACAGAAAGTGAGGAAAGTAAGGGAGAAGGTGGCTGTGGTCTTCAGGGCAGATAGGATTGCCAGGCTGGTGAGGACAGCAAGCGTCCAAAAAGACACCCTGAGGGTTTCTCAGCCTGCCTGTGCCCTCCTCATCCTGTGAGAGAGCCTCTGGGCTCCCTGCCTCGAAGTTATGGGTGGCATCGTCTCAGAGTCAGTTACCCAAACTCCTCTCCCTCCTGTATTTTGTTTCTGATTTACTTCTGGGTTGGGAAAATTGCATGTCAGTAAGATAATAAAGAGTGTCATCTTTTGAGAAAGAGAAGGGAAGAGGAGAAGGTCAGGGACACAGGCAAACAGTGACAATTTCTTCAAGTGAAAATGAGTAGGGATTCACTTATGGCTTTCTTTTGAGTAGCACTCCATGTGCCCTGGGCTGGTGACTATGCCAAGCATTTCTTATGTATTATCTCATATGAACCCCTAAGTCTGTGGAGTAGGTATTTTCCTCATGTCCATTTTACAGATAAGGAAACTGAAAGCCTCAGAGGAAAAGTTACACAACAGGTCTACATTACAACCCAGGATTTAATTCTAGGCAGTCTCCCTTTAGCCCCATGCTCTCAACACTGCCTTGCCTGCATGGTTAGGGACAGCTCCATGGAGGAGGTGGGTGGTAAGACTGGGTGGACGTCTGGTGTGGGAGCGGGGAGGGCCTCCTAGGGAGGAGAATGATGCTTACAGAGGCACAGGTAGCTCCCTGATTGATGGGGAGCACTGGGAGGGAGAATTGGAAAGACAGGGCCAGATCAGAACTGTGGGAGTCTTGAGGGAGAGGTTGAGAGGAGCTCAAGATGGTTTCCAGGGAGGAGGAGCATGTCACTAATGCTGCTGTTCAAGACATAATGAAGTGGCAAGAAGATGAGGACCTCAGCCAGGTTCCCGGATGGTGAGGGGAGGATGGGTAGGAAGGGAGGTGGCTTTGGCCCCACCCCCGCTTCCTCTCTTCCTGCTTTGTGCTGGCAGTTTTGTATGCATTATCTAGTAATCCTCTTCATTTGTGGTCTTTAGCATAAAATGCCTCAGTCTAGACTAGTAGATATGAACGTGTGGACTGGGTAATTATAACCTACACTCTAGGGGCAATCAGTGGCTCTCCCTGGAAACTATACCCAGAGGTGATCAGTCAGTATCTGAAACATTATTCCAAAGGGCTTTACTATCTTTTTTTATTGAAGTATAGTTGATATACAATCTTTTATTGGTTTCAAGGATACAACACAGTGGTTCAACAGTTACCCACGTGACTGAATCCTTACCCAACTAGTGCAGTTACTATCTGTCAACACAGGAAGATGTTACAGAATCATTGGCTGTATTCTCCATGCTGTACTACCATCTCTGTGACCAAATTATATTGTGATCAAGAATTTTTGTGCCACTTTATCCCCCTCACCGCCCCCAACCATCTATCCCGACCCCTCCCCAGTGGTAACCACCCATCACTTCTCAGTGTTTGAGTCCACTGCTATTTTGTTCATTTTCTTTTGTTTTTATATTCCATAAATAAGTGAATTCATGTGGTATTTGTCTTTCTCTGCCTGGCTTACTTAGCATAGTATGCTCTAAGTCCATCCATGTTGTTGCAAATGGCAGAATGTCTTTCTCTTTATGGCTGACTAATATTCCATTGTGTATATGCTCCACCTCTTCTTTATCCATTCATCTCCTGATGGACACTTTGGCTGCTTCCATATCTTGGCTATTATTAAGGTGGCAATAAACATAGGGGTGCATATTATCTTTTTGAATCAGGGATTTTGTTTTCTTTGGGTAAATTCCTAGAAGGGTATTACTGGGTCATATGGTATTTCTATTTTCGGTTTTTTGAAGAACCTCCATACTGCTTTCCACAGTGGCGGCACCAATTCACATTCCCACCAACAGCATAGGAGTGTTTCCTTTTCTCAGCATCCTCGCCAGCGCTTGTTATTTCTTAGCTTCTGGTTAGTGGCCATTCAGACTGGTGTGAGGTGATATCTCATTGTGGTTTTGATCTGCATTTCCCTGATGATTAGCGATGTGGAGCATCTTTTCATGTGCCTGTTGGCCATCTATATTTCTTCTTTGCAGAAGTATCTATTCAAGTCCTCTGTCCATTTTTTAAATCAGATTATTTGTTTTTCTAATGTTGAGTCATATGAGTTCTTTATATATTTTAGATGTTAACCTCTTATTGAATAAATCATTTATGAAAATATTCTCCCATACTGTAGGGTGCCTTTTCATTGTGTTGATGGTGTCCTTTGCTTTACAGGAGCTTTTTAGTTTGATGTAGTCCCACTTGTTCATTTATCATTTTGTTTCACTTGTCCAAGGAGATGCATCCGGAAAAAAATTGCTGATGCTTATGTTCAGTAGATTTTTGCCTATGTTTTCTTCTAAGAGTTTTACGGTTTCATGTCTTATAGGCTTTAGCTGTCTTTACCTATAATCAAAACCAGAGGCTTTGTTAATAGCATAACTAAGGAGAGAAATGACTTTCCATTGGTGAGTTAAGTGCTCAGTGTGTGGAGACTGGCCTGCAGTATTCAACTGACATTTCTCCACTGTGTGAGCAGATAGAGGAATATTCAGGGAGTCCCACAGTCTGTACCCTTTGGGCTGCTGCCCCAAGCTTGATTCAGAACCAGCTGGTCCAGCTAGTGCTTGGAGGAGACTTGCTGCCTATGTCCAAGGCTTGAGCACTGCAGCATTGGCCTTGGTGGCATCGGCCTTCATGCCAGGGTGGTTGAAGTGCCCGCGGGGACAGATGAAACATCCTCATGGTTACAGAACGTGAGGCCATTTCTGTGCCAGTTTGCTAATAAGCATTTGTACCTGGGGCAGAATTCAGTCTGAGAATTCAGAATCCAGTTGTTTTTATTGTGACCTAGAAGGGAAGTTGTGGAGGAGACCACAGCCCCGTCTATATCTGATTGTTGGAGGCTGTTGATATTCACCCCAAAGAACCTAATGATTGAGAATGACCAAATGGACTTGCGGCCAGTCTCACATGGGAGGTGGGTATTATTACTCCTTTCATATTACAGATGGGAAAACAGGGGTGCAAAGAAGAGGACTAGCTTGCCTAAGGCCACACAGCTGGGAAATGCTAGCTCCAGGATGCAAAATGTCACCTTCACTTGTTCTGCTGAAGCAACATGCATCTGTCATTCCATCCTCATCATGAAAAATTAATTTGTAGCAAGGAAAGAATGGAGATTATGTATGTGGAGCTTGCTATTTAAAATATTTGACTGTCAAAGGTCTGTATTTTTAGACTTTATTGCCAGAGGGCAGATGAAACTGCATGTAGACCAGGCCCAGCCCTCTGGTTTTTGCTCATCTCTTCCAGCTCTAGGGGATCCAAATATAGTTTTAAACATTGCCTTTCCCTCTGGTTCATTCTGATCTGATTTTAAGGGCAAAGAAGAACGCTGAGCTTGGCATGGGTAAAATTGGAATCTACCTGCCTGGTGATTTTTCTTCTTACAAGCTACTGTTAGTCTTGGTTCTGAGAAGTCAGATTAATGAGGCCTCTGTGGTAGATGCCTCCCAAGAGCTAATCTCTCTTCTCCCTTGGTAAGTCTAAGATAGTTAAGCTTGGTTTGAAATATCCATGGAAATTCTATCCTCCTTTGTTGGTAAGTGGTTTATGGAGGACCACAGAGCCCGGCCCTGGCCACTAATGGGGAGTTTGTGAGCACTTTTGGGAAAGATTTTCCTTCCTGATCAAAGGTACAGGGTATTATGAGAAGTAGGCCCCTTTATTCCCACTTTCTTTTTGCTTGGATGGGACACTACCATGTAAGGACATGATGTCCCGAGAGGCAGCAGTTATCCTGTGACCCTGAGGAGAGACTCACCAACATGTGAGAATGGCAGGACAGAGGGACAAAGAACTAGGGTTTTGGAGGCATTGCTAAGCTACCTAACAAACCCTGGGAAGGCTAACCTCCAGCCCAATTGTCATGAGAAACTAATAGTTTAAGCTTCTTGCAGTTGGGTATTATGTTAGTTGTAGCTGAAAGCATTCCTAACTGAATAATTATTAATGAGAAAAAAATGAGGGAATAGTGACTGAATCAAAAATCAGTCCTAATAATTATGAAAGATATGTCCTAAGACCTTGATTAATCCCATAATCACAAATCTGATAGGCCCATGAAATGTAACAAAATATTACTAAAAAAACTGAAAGCATTCTTTGCCCTAATAAGGGATATTTAGGTTGCAAGTAACTGAAAATATAATGAAAGAAATCTCTTGGCTTAGTAGGTGAAAGGTGGGAAATGGAAGCCTCAGATATGGCCGGATCCACGGCTCAGGCAGTGATGTCATTAAGCCCCAGGCTTCTGACGCTCAGCTCTGCTCTTCATAGAGTCGACTCATGTTCAGCTTCCAAGTGGGAGCAAAGAGGTTGTCATCGGCTGCAGGGCCACAGTCTCCATTGTTCAAGCCCAGCAGTAAAAGGGTAAGTTCCCTCAAAGGTCTCATTATTTCCATTGCTCATACTGGACTGTGTCCCTAGGGGAAGGCTTTCATTTAGGCCTTAATCACCTGCCCACCCTGTGTGCCTGGGTAGAGTCAACTTCACCTGAAGGTCCGTAGACTGAGAATGGGGAAGGGCTTCTTTTCCAGAAGAAACTGGGGACTCTTACTGGAAGGTGAATGGTAAAAACGGGCGATGTCCACTCTGCCCCTTCAAAGCTTTTAAACGGTCTGTTTTCTGCTTAAGAACCACCTATTTCTTAACATGCTCATTTTGGAACATGCATGTATGCACATACACATGCACACACAATTTACATATGAGCATTAGCAATCAGCCTCCCGTTCAGTGTCTTTTTTCTTGAAGTTCTATATGTGATGAGCAGAGCGAATGCAGAGAGGTCTGCTAAGACCCCTACCAGCCTCACAGGGTGCAGAATTAAAATTCACACCTGGGAAAATACCAGTTAGCACAGAGCCCCCAGCTTCTGGTTTTGCTTTCTCTTTGTTAGAAGGGTGCGTTTAAGAAGTGGCGAAGAACTACGGCGAGGACTGTTTTCCCGTCAGTGACAGAAGAAGTGGGAAGGACAGGCAGATGGTCGGTCCTATTTGTGATTCCATTTGTCACAGTTTAGCAGAAAACAATGAATGCTCTTTCCTTGACGCTGTAGCAAGGCCTAGGGTGTGTCTGGGGAAGCCAATGAAGACCCTCCGGTGAGATGCTGAAGACAACAGTGTTACCCGTACTGCATTGTCTTCCAGAATGGGGGACTCACACCAGGGGGAAATACATTACCGCGTTAGAGGTAACTCAAGCACCTCACTTTAATAGCGGTTAAAGTATTACTTCATTTACATTAGGTTAAAAACACCCATAAAATCAGAAAAGCTTTGCTTTTATGGATGTTGTTGCTGAAGAGGAGGCTGAAGCGAGCATCTGTTCTCTGCAGGGCTCCTCAATCACCAGTGCAGCGCCCAAGTGGAAGGTGCACATGCGGAAGCTGTGAAGATCAGCTGCAAAAGGCAGAGGACTTCTCCTAAGCTTGAGGTTCTCTTTCAAGCTCAGGGGGTCTCGCTGGTGAAGTTCAGTTCCTATGGTTGTAGGACTGAGGTCTTTGCTCTCTTGCTGGCTATTGGCAGGGGCAGCCCTAAAGGTCACCCGTGTTTTCTTTCCATGTGGTCCCCCATAGACCCTCCCACAATATAGCAGCTCACTTCTTCAAGGTCAGCAAGGAAGAGTGTGTCTCTCCCTTCAGTCCACCAAGATGGAGGCCTTACATAAAGCAGTATAATAATAGGAGTGACTAGCCTGGAATCTAATCAAGGGAGTGACACCTCATCACATTCACTGGGCCCACCCACACTCAAGGGGCAGGGGCTTTGCCTGGTGTGTCTGCTCTACGGCAGGAATCTGGGGGCAGGGTTGGAATCCTGCCTGCCACAGCATTCGATTTCTCTCTATTGTAATTAATTTATGTTTTCAATTTGGTGAGGGACATCTAGCTGTTTGGTTCAGTGTTATATCTGGGTATGTCTGTGAGGGGGTTCCTGGGTGACATACATCTATGCATCTCTCTGTATATGTGAGCTTCCCCCCTGGTGCTCCTGTGATTATGGAGGCTGAGAGACCCAGACCCAGGAGAGTCACTGGGGTAAGTTCCAGTCCAAGTCCAAGACCAAAAGCAGGAGAAGACAGACGTCCCAGCTCAGAGTCATGCAGAGGGAAAGGATGCTTCCTTACTGAGCCTTTTATTCGATTCAGGCCTTAATGGGTTGGATGAGGTCCACCCCATTGGGGAGGGCAGTCTGCTCTCCTCAGTCCACTGGTTCAAATACTAATCTCGTCTGGAGCCACCATCACAGACACACCTAGAATAGGGTTTAACCCAATATCTTGACACCTCATGGCCCAGGACTGCTGACAGTCTAAAGTTAACTATCTCAGGGAAAACGTATCTATATCTGTCTGGATCTCTCTCTCTCCATATATACATACCTGTTGGTTCTGTTTTTCTAGAGAATGGTGACAAATGCATTCCCCTTCCTTTTGTTTATTCACTAAGTATTTCTTTCATGTCTCATGTGCTACATACCATGCTAGGTCCTGGGTAGGCAACAATGATAAGAGAGACCTATTTATACAATTTACATCCAGTCAAAAGATAATCACAAGGGGATGGTTCTATGTCAGGTCCTTCATGCTAGGATCCATAAAGGGAAGATGAATGAGGTCCCAGGCCTGTCCCCACACAGCGTATGGTCATGGTCATGCATGTGTAGGGCAGTAGTGGATGGATGATGCAGCCATGACGTGTGTATACTGAATACATGGAGGAATTGGGGCTGGAGATGGTTTCCCAATCAGGTTATGGTGGGAAAGAGGGTATTGGAGCTGGGCAGTGGTGCCTCCAATATTCCAAGGTAGGAGGGCCTAAGCAGTGATCTCATTTGAAGAGGCCGCCGCAGACATGTCTTGATGTTTGGGTAAAGCAAGCTTTTGGGTCATGCTTAGATTCTCTGTGACAGATGTACGGGAATAGCACTGTCTTCCCGAGGTCCTTCTGTGTTTTGTGTAAGCCTGAGAAAGACATCAGCTGTCTATCTCAGATTGCAAGGGCCACACAAGGAGAGGCTTGTGCAAGCTGCTGATGGTGAGCTTCATAACCAAGGCCCTGCTGAACTCCCTCTTAACACTGCTGTGGGGCTGGCCCTGTAGCTGGTTGCAGTGTGCTGGGCAGAGAGGGCTGGAGAGAGGCCTGAAGGGAAGGGCAGTGAATGATTCACAGCACTCCTGGTTGACCACCTTCCAACACCCAAATCTGTACGTGATGAAGTGGGGCAAAGTCCATTTGGAGAATTTAAAATACCTGTCTCACAAAATCATTCCAGTTCAAATTTAAATATGTTGATTCTTTGCAAGGGCATATGGTTTTGACCAGAATGGTGGTGTTGGCTCTGGCCCAGAGTGAGGGTGGAGGGGAGCTGGCTGAGGAGGATGACCCCTGGGCGTCTTGGCAGAGATCAATGGGGCAGCTGGACAAGGGGCACATCTGACCTCTCCCTGACCCTGGGATCTCCTCCCTTTTCCTGTGGCTCCTGCCAAGGCTGGCAGGGCCTGCAGAGCCTGGAATTAGGCCCCTGACCACATCCCTTCAGCCCAGGCCCTTTCCCATCTTCTCCACATCCCTGGTGTCTGTCGTGGAGTTCTCTAGGCTGATTTGTTTCTTTTTCTTACTATTGAGGTATGACATATTAGTTTCAGGTGTACAGATTAATGACTTTATATTTGTATATATTGTGAAATGATTCCCACAGTAAATCTAGTTAATATCCATCCCTACACATAGTTAACAAATTTTGTTTCCTTGTGATGAGGACTTTTAAGGTCTACTCTTTAGCAACTTCCAAATATGCAGTGCAGTACATTTACTATAGTTGCCATGCAGTACATCATATCCCATGACTTCATTATTTTATACCCAGAAGTTTGTGCCTTTTGAGGCCTTCATCCATCATTTCTCCCACTGCCCTGCATCTGACAGCCATTACTCTGTTCTCTGTATCCATGAGCTTGGTTTTCTGTTCTTGCTTTTAGGTTCATTTCTTGATGATACTTAAAACCTAAGTATGAAAGACACACACAGACCTCCTCCTGTTGGATGAGCCCTGAGGGAAGCCTGGCCTGGCTTCTCTGCGGTTCCGGGGCTAGGCATCTTCTCTGGGTAGCACTGCTGGCTTCTCTCTCTGGTTCTTGTCATCCCCACTCTGTGACATTTGGGATTTTATGGTTAAGCACATGAGATATCCAGTGAGGGCATTGAAAGGAGAAAAAGTATCAGAGCTAGAACAACAAGAGTTCAAATTTCAGTTCTGTAATTTGCTCATGTCTGGGTGACCTTGGCTAGTGGGTCACCTGTATTGGTGACCCTCTTCCTTACCTGTCCCAAAGCGGGTTGTTTGAAAACTTCATGAGACAGTGATCCCCAAACGACCAGTATGTTGTTGCTGTTCTGTAGGTTCGTGCTGAATGCCTGTCTTTCTCCTTTGTCTCCAATAGGGCTGAATAAGGGGATATTTTGGATCTTTTGAGCAGGAGCATCAATGATGCACATTTGGCCAACAGCCTTTGTGTAGCTACTAGATTCCACTTCACCTTGGGTTCAGCAAGTTCTCCAGCATCATGTACATTGTTGTGGGGCAGGCGGGGGTGGAGGGGTGGGGTGCAAATGTCATTCATGAGAAATGGAGTCATCTCTTCCCAACAGTGAGTTCTGGCTTGTAGAACATAGACTGCTTGAGAGCAGAGTGCTTTCTGGGTCTGGGTGTCTGTGGGTGACTCTCGCCCAAACATGTGTAAGATGAGTCTTACGCTTCGGAGCGTGGGCTGGCAGCCACCTCGGGCTCCGTTCAAGATGACGTGGATGGAGCTGGGGCTGTGGGCAGAGGTTCGCTTTGCTGGTTATGGCTGGTTTATTTGACTCTTCATCTTAAGCTGTGAAGGTGTTTCCTACTGCTTTCCTCTCCTGGTCCTTAAGTGTGGAACTTGTTTTGCTTGTCTGCTGCCTCTGGCCAGAGTTGGGGGTGGGGGGCTGGGGGGTTCTGGTTGAGTAGGGGCAGCTGGTGAAGGCTGCCTGTCTGTTCCCTGGTCTTTTACCATTGCATTTATACCTAACTGCCATCTCATTTGTCCGACGGAACTTGAAACTGTCAACCAAAAATGTTTGGTTTCTCTATTTATAATCACCATCAAACACGATTTCAGTGCTCATTCCATGAGAATCCCTGGATAGAGAGTCTCGTAATGGTCCAGGGGATGTTGGATTAGGCAGGTCCCAGAGATTTCTGTGCCTTGGGGTAGGCTCAGGAGACTGAATTCCGTCGATGTAGGTGAATGACACTTCTTGCAGCTCATGGGGGGAGCACTGGGGAAGCATGGGATGTGGCTGGCTCTACGAGCCTGCAACCTCTGCAGCTGCTCAGGGCCCCATGCTTAGAAGAGTCTGGCCCTCAGTTTAATTCTCTGCTTTCATCATCTTGAAATTCTTGATCATTTTTGAACAAGAGGTCCCACATCTTCCTTTTGCCCTGGGATGCACACAGCATAGTCAGTCCTGCATAGATTTGTACTTGGTGGCTTGTAGCACTCAGGCAAAACCTAAGGGAAAACAGGTGAAATGTGTAAATTTACTACATTTTTCTAAATCTACCTGAAGGTTGAGTACCTGTCTAATGGTAGAGACCCCTGGAGAATTTCTGTGGGCTTGGTGAATAGCCGCAGAGGTTTCCTATCTAGGATAGCTGGTTTTGGGGGAAGCAAAGGGAACTCCATTTGTTGGATTGCTACCATGCACCAAACGTTGTGCTGAGGATATAAAGATGAGTGGGACCAAAGAGCCTGCAGTCCAGTGGGGACCACGGGGCCCAAGGAGAAGAGGGTAATAAAGCACAGTGTGGTAAGCATGGGGGTTGTGGGAGTAGAGGAGTGATCTCCCGCAGGTGGTGGGGAATTCTCCACACTATACAGCAAGGAGACAAACTCAGAGAGGTGAGCTAATGGGCCCAAGTTTGTGTGGTTAATTAGTAGCAGAACTGCTCTGCAAATCCAGGGCTGGCTGACTCGGTTAGGGTTGCCAGATTTAGCAAATAAAATATGGGATGTCCAGTTACATTTGAATTTCTGACAACACATAATTTTTTAAAACATAGGTGTGACCCACTCATTGTTCAGGATATACTTACACTTACATTCTTTGTTATTATAGGAAACCCAAATTTAAGTGGACATTCTGAATTTTTATTTGCTAAATCTCACAACCCTTCTCCCGATCCCCTGTTCCATGCTTGTCCTGCTGTCCCACTACTGTTGATGCTCCTCCGTCCAAGGAAGGTTCCCTGAAAGTGGTGGGGGATGGCATAAAACGTGAAATAAATGTAATGTCCAGAATATGCAGAGCTACAATTTAACCAGATATTTAAAATTAAAAGTCTTCCCTGGTTGCCTATGTCAAGTGAGCTGAGTTTTAGAGTAACCACGGGATTACTCCACCACCCCATTACCCTGAAGACTAAATGGGGGTTCTCCAATTTCATGCAGGTCCTCTGACAACCAGGATTATTTTATCTTTTTTTCATTCATTATATTTCAGAGGCTTAAAAATTTTTAAGGATAACCTCAGGGGGCAAATAGGGACGTCGCTTATAGTTTTAAGCATTTTCTGTGTGTTAAAAAATAAGGAGGAATTCCAAATACGGCAGACCATATTTTCCAGGGCTTCAGCCCCTTTAAATACTCTTCAAAGAAAGTACCAAGGACAAGAAAGAAGAAAAGTTCTTTTTAAAATATCTCCCTTATTATGTTTTTACCTTCTTAAGATCTTAACATGCCTACGTCAGATGTAAGTAGCCTTTGACTATCATCTTGAAACAGAATCATGAGACATTTACTCCAGAAAATATGCAGACTATTTTTTTCTTCATCTCTAAGTAGAAATAGCACATTATGGTTAGCATATGTGTCTCTCCCTTTTATGTGCTCCTTTTGATTTCATGTCTTGTCTCTCTAGGTCTTTGTAGGTGAGGCTTTCCTTATAAACACTGGGGTCCTACAGAAATGCCTCGGACAGCGGTGCCCTGAGAAATGTGTCTCCCGGCGCTACCTGGTGTATAACTGTCGGTGCTATGCGGTTTGGGCAGGTGTCTAGGGTGCTCCCAGCAAGGCTGAATTCCACCCTTCTGCCTTGCTGCACTGCACAGTTTATTTTCCCCTTGTTTGGAATTGTTTCCCACCAGGGCAGGAAAGCAATGACTCCTTGATTGCTGACCTTGGCAATGTCAGCTTAATGATGCTTTTAGCTGCTCCCAGTCCTTCTTTCCTCATCTGTTAATCAGGGGTAGTGACATCTGCCTCTCAGGGTTGCAGGCATTAGCTCCAAACACATGGATAGCTTGTATTAGTTTCCCAGGGCTGTCATAACACATCGCTGCCCACTTAGTGGCTCTAAACAATACGTTTATTTTCTCACAGTCCTGGAAGCTCAGTCTGAAATCAAGGTGTCAGCTGGGCCAGGCTCCCTCCGAAGGCTCTAGGGAAGAATCCTTCCCTGCCTTTTCCAGCTCCTGGTGGCGCTGGATGTTCCTTGGCTGGTGACAGCATCATTCCAACCCCATCATCACGTGGCCTTCTCTCTGTGTCTCTGGTTGTCCCTTTCTGTCTTTTATAAGGACACCCTCATTGGGTGAGGGCCATCCTCTTCCAGTTCGATTTCATCTCAATCCTTATCTTCTTTACCTCCACAAAGACCCTCTTTCCAAACAGGACCCCGTTGTGAGATTCCCCCAAGACATGGATTTCCGGAGGTCATTATTCAACCCACTACCCAGGTGACAGGGCAGTGCTGGGCTTTAAGAGAATGGAAGTTCCCTGTTCTCCCTCTGCCATCCGGGCACATGTTAACTTAGCCAGGGTTTTATGTAACTTTCCCAGTCCCTTCTAAAGAATAGGCTATTTACACAGGGCCTCAGAAACTCTCTTAGACAGTCCTTGGCTAAGTGGCTCCTGCCAGCTGGTCTGTGCCAGGCACTAGGAGCCAGGGGCTAGGTGACAGCAGTCCCAGCCCTTTAGGAGCCCACGGTCTAGCAGAGAAGAGTGACGTGTAAACAAGTAATTACAATACTCCTATTTATTAGGCTGGTGCAGGCCGAGGACTTCATCCAGAACAGTGTGTCCAGAAGCGCTGGCATCACACGTGGCTCAAGGTGCCCGTCCTACCCCGGCCCTTGCTCCTCAGGCCTTTCCCTGCCCTCCTGCCGCCAGGCTGTTGGCAGCTTACTCACAGGTTAATCCTAATAATTGTGCTCATCCTGATCCTCATCTGCTCTCTGGATTTGGCCTTTCCCTTTATTGGAAGCATCTCAGCTGGCTTGTTGTGATTTCATTTTATTCCTGGGTGATGGATTTCTACACCCCTTTTCAAAAGACAAAACAAATTGTTTGTTTAACCTCCCAGGAAAAAAATGGGCCAGGGGTGGCGTGGGAAGAGAAGCATACTTATTTTTCTTGTGGGCAGACCTTCCTGGGTATTTCCAAAGAGATTCCTGACTGACTCACCTTAGTTCATTTTCCCCATTGCATTAAAAAAAAAAGTCACCTCTAAGTCTTCCTTATCCATCCCCCTTTCTTCTCATTCTCTCCTCTCCCCTTTAGCCCCATGCTCTTTCATTATGAAATGTGGCCCGTGAGGAGTTCCATATTACTTATTTTTGTATTTTTGGAGATCAGTGCATGGTGCACAGTAGGGCCTCAGGAGGTCATTTCTTGACCAACAAATGCCTATATTGATTGAATGAGTCAGTGCTATGTTGGAAGTTTAGGTCTGTTTGGCAAGGTTTGGAAGAACTAATCTTTTGGGCAAATTCTCAAGGTAATGGTTCTCAGAACCAGTGAGTCCATTGGAATCACTTGAGTAGAAGACATTTGCTAGACATAGAAGTGCTGAGCCCCATCACCCGCTGGAGATTCTGAGTGCTGAAGTCCAAGGGAGGGTCCAGCAATGATAGGTTTTAGAAGCTCCCCAGATACCGGACACATAGCCTGGCTTGAAATTCTGATGCCTAGGGTGTCCCCCAGACCCGTGAAATCAGAGTCTCTGGCATGAACCTAGGCATCACTGTGCTGGGTTCTAGAGCGCCCCAGGTGCCCCCAGCGTGTAGCCAAGGCTGCGAATCACTGCACATGCTCGGACTTGAGCTGAGGGCAGGTGAGAAACAGGTGGGCTGCAGCCTTACATACCGGTGCAGCAGATCTGCCCTGGGGGCTGAGAAGCTTCCAGTTGCTCGTGCACACTCTGGGGCCACGGGCCTGGAGCACAGTCACACTCCCCCAGGTAAGTGTAACTGGTTATCTCGTTTTCTTCACTTACACATTCACTGCCACTATCCCCTCCCTGCACTTGGGTCCTTCCTCATCAGCTCGGGGACCCTGGCCTTTCTTCTGGGCCCATTCCACGAGTGTGTGGCCACCGGCTTCCCTGCTGTTGGTGGGCTGCAGAATCCAGGCGAGGTGCAGACCTGGATGCGGCGGAAGAGAGGCTTGCTTTACGGTGCTCCCGGCTTTTGGTTTCCTTTCTCCGGCCGTCACTCTGGGTACAGTGAGTTCTCATGCAGCCGGATTCCCCCTGTGTCTGCTCCCCTTCACTGGAGGAGGCTGCGTGGGGCTGGGCTATGTCCCCAGGGCCCAGTGAGGACACATCTTAGCACAGCTCGGAGGTCCAGTCTGGATTGGATACCAGGGAGCATCTGAGTCTCTGGGCCGCTGTGAGGAGCTGATGGCTATCCAGGTGAAAGGTTGTGGGGGGAAGGTGGGGTGCTCTGGGCTGCAGAGGCTACAAACTTGGAACCTCAGGAAACCAGGAGCCCAGCAACTGTTGGTATTCTGCAGGTTTCAAGGCAAATACACGGCAATACAATCTGGGAGAGATTGGGTCAAGTTTATAGCAGGCCCTGCTTGCCACAGGAAGGAATCGTCTATCTCTTGTCTTTCTCCTCCATGGAGCAGATAATTTGCCGTTCAGATCTGTGGCCCAGGAGCCACTTAATTAAAAGGACATGATCCTATAGTAATCATAGAGGCTTCTATTATCCACCCCACTTGGAGCCTGTGGGACAAAGGCACTAAGTGTCAAAGCTGCACTCCCAGTGGGATATAAGGCCCTCTTTGTTAAGCTCAGGCTTATCTGTGAGCACTTTACAACCTTAAGGTAACACGCCCACTCCTCCTGACTGTTTTTCTTGGGCCAGGTAAGCCTGTGCCCTAGAACCCTGTGAAGTTATCTGTTCAGGAGGCTCTGTTTGAGGCAGATGGATGCCTGAGGGCAAGCCTCTCCCCTGAAGGGGACAGATGAGGCCAGTGGGGGTGTCTCTGCCCCAGTCATGGTGCACTCAAGGGTGTTTTGTTCAGTTTTCTTTTGAGGTGTTAGCATCCCTTAAAGCTGCCATGGCTGGCACATGGCACCTGGGTTGGCTTGGGCACAGGGTCTGGCTTTTCTGTAGGAGAGGCCATTCACCCTGAGCAAGCAGGGAGAACTTTCCAGGCCCAAGAAGGCTAGAGCTTGGGGAAAATGGCTTCAAAGAATATCTCTTCTTTACGGTAAGAGGAGATAGGGTTCTCTGCTTTTCAAAACCATTGCCACAGTGAAGGAATAGAATGATCCAGGAGCTGGTGGGCACATCTAGTCCCCTAGATCCAGCAGGGCCACCACGTGCCCAGTGTTCTGTTGGGTTCTGGTGATGCCGAGAAAGATGGAAAGACAGAATCTCCATCTGCTAGGAGAGTGGTTCTCAAACTTTTTCTCTGAGGTTCCTTTATACTCTTAAAAATAAAGGACCTAAGACATTTTGTTTTGGGGGTTATAGCTATCAATGTTTCCCACATCAGAAATAAAAATGGAGAAATGTTTGACACATTTTTTAATGCATTAAAAAAATAAGCGTGAGACACATTAACATACATTTTAATGAGAAAATTATATTGTGTTTTTCCTAAATGGGTTGATTGAGTTGTAATTGATGCCCCATAAATTGGTACATTTTTAAGTATATAATTCAATACATTTGGCATATGCACACACCCTTGAACGCATCACAGCACAGCCATCCCCAGGTGCCCCTATGTGGTCCTTTAGCCTCTCCCTGCCTCCCCGACTGACAATCACTGATCTTTCTGTCATTATACAGTACTTCGCATTTTGCAGGATTTTATATAAACACAATTCTATAGCACAGAGTGTTTTTTGTTAGTTTTACTTGGTATAGTTAATTTAAGATCCACATTGCTTTGCATATCAATAATTCATTCCTTTTTATTGCTCAGTAGTGTTCCATTCTGCATTCCACAATTTCTTCATTCATGTGTTGATGAAATGTATGCTTTTTCTAATTTGGGGCTCTTACAAATAAAGCTGCTATCAATATTCATGTACAAGTATTTGCAAGGACATATACTTTCTTTTGTGTAACTACCTAGGAGTAGAATAGTTGATTATATAGTAGATATGTGGTTAACTTTTTAGGAAACTGCTAAACTGTTTTCCAAAGGAATTGTACCATTTTACATTTCTACCAGTAGAGTATGCAAGTTCTGGTTCTCCTATATTCTTGTCTACTCTTGTTATGGGCAGACTTAAAAATTTTAGCCATTCAAGTAGGTAGTGTTATGCCATTGTAGATTTCACTTGCAATTCTCTTAACTAGTGATATTGTGCATTTTTATATGAATTTCATATACACCATTTTTGATGAAGTTCTAGTTCATATATATCACTTTTGATGAAGTTCTATCTAAATCTTTTGCTCATTTAAAAAAAATTGGGCTTTTGAGAATTAAAAAAATATATCTGGATACAAGTACTTTATTATATGTTTTGCAGAGTTTTTCTCTGTGACTTATCCTTTCATTCTATTAATGAATTTACTTAATACTTTCTCAAACAGTTGAAGTTTCATTTCTCATGAAGTCTAGTTTATCAGTTCTTCTAAAGATTGCATTTTTGCTCTCTAATCTTAGAAATGTTTGCCTAACTTAAGGTCACAAAGATTTTCTCCTGTTTTCCTCTAGAAGCTTCTAAGTTTAAGTCTTGCATTAAGTACTGTGATCCATTGCAATTTAATTTTTTAATGAAACTTTTTATTTTGAGACAGTAGATTCACATGCAGTTGTCAGAAATAATACAGAGAAACCTCGTATACCATTGACTCCATTTTCCTCAATAGTAATATCTTGCAAAACTAAAGGAGAAAGTCACATCAAGGATGTTGGGATCAATACAGTCAAATTACAGAACATTTAATCACCACAGGGGTCTGTCCTGTTGTCCTTTGATGTCACACCCACTTCCCTCTGCCTCTGATCCTTATAACCACTAATCTGTTTTCCATCTCTATAATTTTGTCATTTCAAGAATACAATGTAAATTAATTTATATAGTATGGAAACTTTTGGGACTGAATTTTTTTCTACACAGCTTAATTCCCTGGAAATTTCATCTAAGTCATTGTGTATATCAGCATTCATTCCTTTTTATTGCTGAGGAGTATTCCTTGGTATGGATGTACCATGATTTATTTAACCATTCACCCACTGAAGGACATCTGGGTTGTCCTAGTTTTTGTGGGAAAATTTTGTTGTAAATAATAATGCTATGAGCATCTGTGTGCAGGATTTCATGTGTTTTTATATCTCTGGGTTAAATGTCCTAGAGTGCCTTTGTTAGGCCAGTTGCATGTTTAATTTTGCAAAACCTGCCCAACTGTTTTCCTGAGGAAGTCCACCATTCTGAATTCCCATCAGCAACATATGAATGACCTACTTGCTCCAATCCTTGCCAGCATTTGGTGGTGTCACTACCTTAAAAATATTCTCAAAATAGGCTTTTACTTTTACTACTTTTTTGTACTTTCAAAATGTACTGTTAGCTTTTCTCCCCAGTTTTATTGAGAAGTAATTGACACACGTCACTCTATAAGCTGAAGGTGCATAGCATGGTGATTTGGTTTACATACATCAGGAAATGATAAGTAGGTTCAGCTAACATCCATCTTCTCATATATGCAGTAAAAAGAAAAAATAAGGGAAAAGATTCCTCCTTGTATGAGAACTCTTAGGATTTACCCTTGTTACATCTCTAGGACTCATTTATCTTATAACTGGATGTTGTACCTTTTGATCATCAACTATATATAATTTCATTTTTGTAACCTTTGGTTAAGGTATTATCAGCGTATCACAGAAGATTCAGAGAGGATAAAGGGTATAAGGACCTTACCCTTAGTTACCTCAGGCCAGGGTGCTAATCTTGCTAACGTTCTGCCCCACAGGCCAAATGGTCACCCATCCGCAAAGCATTCCATCTGATACTTGAACAAAGCAGGCAGCTGCTTTCAGTATCCTTTTTATTCATTCTGATTATTTACTGGGTTTCACTAACGCTGTCCTTGTGCAATTACTTTGCCATGGAGAGATAGCTCCTCCTTTCTTGGTTATTATATTTCTGTTGTTCTTTTGGTCCTTTAAAATTTTTTTTAAATCAAATATTCAACACAAACAAGAGAACAGGTATAGCATGAAAGAAATAAAGAATGTCTATGTACCCACTAGGCAGCTTGAAAAAGAGTTGAATGACTTTTTACAGACATTTCTTGTGAGACTAAGGGGCTTGGACTCCATGCGCAGACCCGGAACCATACCACCCAGGCTCTCTGGTGATTCTTATCTTTATTCTGAATCAAGCTCTACAGCATGTTTTTAATAAGGTTCAGAGATCAGGGCCCCTTGTGAATGGGGCACGCTGCCTCACACATCCCAGGGAATAGATGCTCTCAAAGGAATCATCTAGCCTCTTGCAAAAGGAGCACTTTTGGCTATCCTGTAGCAAAATGCATAGTTAATAAAAATGGAAATCCCTCCAAGGAAGAACAGAACCTATGTTGAGTCTCAGGGCAGCCATATCTCATCATCTTTGCCAAAAATCAGAAACTGTTTGGGAATTACATCCAGTATCTACTTCTCTACTTTGGTGTTCCAGTCCAAACCAGAACTGCCCTGACCACCTCTGTCACAGACAGTAAAACAGGACATCTGTTTTCTTTATTTTTCTCTCCAAAGAGAGTTACCTGCAAACATTGTAAGTTGAACACAGTTGGACTAGATCATCTCTAACCTTTCTTCTAAAATCCCATAATTCTGTGACATTGTGATATGGCCACTCTATGTTCTGGGCTTTTCATATTTTCAATTCCAAGGTTCTAACTCATGTATGAGAATGTGTGTCTTGACTTGGCATTTTGAGCAGTGTATATCCATGGATTGCAGGCTGAGGAGCTCTTCCAAATCATCTGGGTCTTTGTTCCCTGCCAGGTCTGAACTGTGCATGCCATTATTAACCCCCTTGGGTATTCCTGTTTCTCCATTCAATGGCTAATAATCTGCTAATTCCCTGACTGTGGCATTTTATCCTTCCTTCCCTAGTGTCCCAAAGGATCTTTGAACTAAAATGATTACATTACTCCCCCATCACATACTGAAACTCCTATTCCTATAGTGTGGATGATCTCAATTAGCTAGGGATTAGGAGGAATGCAGCCTGCTCTAATAAATTCCTTCAAATATGACTGAGAGCCCCATAAAAGACTCACTCCCCTAGTGATATTCACCTTTTTAAAAAGGGAATGCTTATCAATCTAAATAATCTCTTAATTGGTAACTTTCAACAGCAAGAAAACCAAACTGGAAAAAAAAAGTGAAAAAGTACAGGCACCTAGAAAGAGGAGATAATTTCTTGGACATGAGCCCACCAGACAGGTGGGCCAGGCCAGCCTGGGAATCTTCCACTGAGGTAGCATCCCACCTTCCCTTCCTGCTGCCTCCTCACTCGTCTACTTCAAAACACTGCAAATGTTCACAAGTGCAAGTATTTTCCACAGCGGCTCATCTATCAGGGAGGGCAGAGGAGAGAGAAGCTGTACGTTGTTGACAGTGGCAGATTTTTATATGATTTGTTTGAGTCTAGTTCTTCCTTGCTGGGAATGGGAACAAAGCAAGCCTAATGATGAAAAATTAATATTCAGGCATGCCTGATGATGTGAATATTTGGTAGCATTTATATCCTAACTGTATTCATTTGGAAGTTTTATTCTCCATCTCTTCGCTTCTCTGTGGGAAATGGTGAACCAGGTGGACTTGGTAACAAAGCCTGATTTGTAGACAGTGTTTATCCCAGAAGAATGGGGTGGGTGGGGGAGGCTGAGGTGGGAGGCAGTAGTGGGGTGGGGAGGGAGGAGGTGCAGCCAGAAGCTGATCAGACCCGAGGAAGGGTCCCTGGGCATGGTGAATCCTTGTCCGCAAGGCAACAGGGTTGCAAGTTCCCGCCCTCTGAGCACCAGAGGTTCCTCCGGCATCCAGACCCATCCTTGAAGTACCCAGCATACCTCCACCCTCGCCGACAGGAACTCAGGTGCAGTGGGAAGGGGCTCCTCATAAATAACAAAGCCACTCCTCTCCCCCTAGCGCTCTGAATTCCAAGGGTTTCAGAATATCTTGTTCCAGGAACCAAGGATGCAGACCAAATACATGTTCCTTACTGTATCACAATATCACAGTTCCTACCAGGACCTCTGGCTCCAGCCCAACACCAGGGGGTTTGCACCAGCTTTCCCTCTTTCTTTACCTGTAAGTTTTCTCCAATAAGAAGCCCGCCTCTCTTCTGTTACATGCTGGTGTGTCTCCCTCTAATATACCACATCAAGTGATTTGAAGTTGCTGACCCATACCCCTCCGAGAAACACATTTACTAAACTAGGTTATAGCATTTACGTATAGTTCTTCTGTCTTTGCCTGATCATTTCCAGGCAAGGCACTGTTTTCCAAAGTCACTCAGGGTCCTCTGTTCTCCTCCATGCCCTCAGGGCCGTTATGTTATTTGGAACACAGCTGGGCTCATTTGTTACCATTTGTGTTCAATTTGGGTTGTTCACACATCTTGGTTGGTTTTAATTGTTTACTTTTTCCAGGATGGGAAGCACCTTTGAAACATGACTGTGGTTCTCATATTAAGTGCTGTGCAAAATAAATAAAAGTAAAAATAATGCAGAGTGTCATTCCCTCTCTATGCCTGGTACCCCATTCCCCTACCCCCATTTTTCCCACCCTTCCCTGACTACCTGGCACTGGTTCTGGTTTACCCCCCCCCCATTTTTTTTCTTTCCAAATGAACAGATACATGAGCATATGTTCTTATAGTTCCTTTTATGGGTTGAATTTTGTCCCCCCAAAATTCATATTTTGATGTCTGTAAGACCAGAGGTACCAGAGGAAGGGACAGGTCTCACTGGAGGAACCCGACTGGAGCCAAGTAAGGAAGAGAACGGCGAATGTCACTCAAATGATTCAATGGAAGGTCCCTGGCCGCAGGTCCCGCCTAGAAAACGCGTTGCAGTACTCTCTCCCCAGCAACCAGCATGACCAGTCATCGGTGATCACAACACCCACACTGGCCAATTACTTCTGTCCACGATACCCTCAGAGCTCTCCCAGCACCCTTGATAAGCCTGTCACCCTTCCTGCTGGGCACCACTTCCCTGGCCCGTGGATACGCAGACCGGTGAACCTTGCCTGGGATTGCGCTAATAAATTTTTTTTGGCACCTTTGTTGCCACTTGCCTGGTCTGGTTTCATTTACTTTACAAATGTCCCAGCCCCCTGTACCTCAGAATGCAATCTTATTTGGAAATAGGGTCACTGCAGATGTGGTTAGTTAAGATGAGGTCATGAGGGTGGGCCCTCATCCCATATGATTGGTGTCCTTATTACAAAGGAGAAATGTGGCCATGGACACAAACGCACGCAGGGAGAACATCAGGCAGAGATGAAGGCAGGGATTGCAGTGATGCTTTGACAAACCGAGGACCACCACCAACTGCTAGCAGACTACCAGCTGCTGGGAAGGAGCACGGAGCAGAGCCTCCCTCATGACCCTGAGAAGGAACCGACCCTGCCTGCACCTTTGGCTCAGACTTCCAGCCTCCAGAACGGCGAGACAATCTATTTCTGTTGTACAAGCCACCCAGTCTGTGGTCTTGCTACAGGTCTGCCAGCAGCCCTGGGAAATGAATACACACACCCTTTCTTTTTTTAACATGATGGGTACCATACTATAGGTACTCTCATGCTTTGCTTTTTTCCCTTAACAGTATGTTCTAGAATCAGTCCTTTTAGAGGGCTTCCTCCTCCTTCTCTTAAATTGCTGACTAGTACTCCAGTATGTGGGTGTGCCAGGTTGTTATTCAGTGATTCTTCTGGGTAAGCATTTAGGTGGCTTCCAGTATTTTGCAGTTACTAATGATGCTGCCGTCAATGACCTTGTGCATATGTATTTTTATATTGTTGGAAGTATATCTTCCAGGTAAATATCTAGAAGTGGGACTGCTGGGTGGAAAGATAAGTACGTGTGTGGTTTTGTTTGGTGTTGCCAAATTTCCCTCCAGAAAGGTCATGGCAATTTGCATTCCCACCAGAGCTGTATGAGTGACTATGTCCCCCCAGCCTCACCTATATGATATGTTGTCGTATTTTGAAATTTTTTGCCAGTCTGATAAGTGAGAAATGATATCTCAGAAATGTTTAATTTGAGTTTTTCTAATTATGAATGAGTCTGATCATTTTCTTCATTTGTTCAAGGGTCATTGTTAGATAGTTTTTTGTGACTCATTCCTTGGTTTGTCTTTTTCCTCTTTTCCTGTTGGGTTTTATTCCTTTGCCTCACAAACTTGAAGAGGTCTTTATATCTTAAGGATATGAGCCCTTTGTCTATGCTGTACATTGTGAATATTTTCTGTCTATCAGTTGACTTTGCATAACACTACCATAAAGGTTTTTTTTGCTTTTATGTATCCAGATCTGTCAAGTCCTTCTTTTATTGCATCTAGGGTTAGATCTAGAAAAAGCCTTTTCCTAGGCTCAGATGAGCCCTGTTGGACCTCAGTCGAGATATCTAGGTAGGGTGTCAGTAGTCTGAGTTAGGCCATTGATTAGAATTGGACTGCACTGCTCAGTTTCCCGGGCTTCATGCACTAATCTAGCCAGCTAGGTGAAGCACACACCCAGGTTCCTGTAACCAATTTCCATAACAGTCTCATATTCATATACCCAGTGACCAATTGCATATGATCCACATGTTCATTCATCAAGAGGCTGCAAGGCATGGCATTAAGTCCCAAGGGACCATGGCTGTTCAAATCAGAAGGCACAGTAGGCTTCTGGTTAGACTTATTCCCAGGGACCAGATAGAGGAGTTCTCTCTGTGCAGGTGAGAAGAGGCAAGGGGAAGAGAAGTTGTTGTGATAGGGAGGATTTACAGATTCTTTTTTTTAATCTTTCAGTCTCTAAATCTGGGGTTATAACTCTAAGAATGTATGTTGAGCCTGTATTTCTTTAAAAACAAGAAGAAAAGAAAATCTGATCTCTGCACTTGAAAGTGACTGTTCTTTAAAGCTCTTCTCACTCTTCTCATCATTTCCTACTTCCTCCTTCATCACATTTGGGAACCCAGGAAGAGGCTGGTGATTGCATTGTTCAGGAAGGGCATTTGTTCAGTTCATTGAGCAAATATTTGTCTGGACTTATTTTCCAGGCAATTTTTTTTTTTGTGTGTGTGTGTGTAACTCCGAGGAAAATCCCAAGGCAAAATACCTTTGAAACTGAAATCAGTCAAAGGGAGAAATAAAGTTTAAAACTCATTTATTGCTGACAAGCAGTTGTCCCGTATCTCTCTCTCTCCTGCAGTGGCAGAAGCAAATGAATCCTCCCCACACCCTCTCTGGTTCAGGTAAGCCCTTGCTCACCCATGTAATTACCCAGTGATATGGAGATGATACCTCTCTCCACCCCTTGGAAACACCTGTTGATATGTAGCTGCATTAAAATCAGGTGAGAGATTCTGGAAATATTGCAATTTTACCGTGTGTGTGTGTGTGTGTGTGTGTGTGTGTGAGAGAGAGAGATTCTAAATATTGCAATTTTACTGTGTGTGTGTGTGTGTGTGTGTGTGTGTGTTTGTTTTAAGCCTGCTCCTCGTTTTACCCAGTGTGTGTGTGTGTTTTAAGCCTGCTCCTCACCCAAACTCAGTAAGAATCTTTGGGGGTCAAACCTGGACACCAATATTAAATAATTGCCACTTAAACTTCCCAGGCGATCTCATGTGAGAATAGCTGTTCTGCATCATGCTTCTCAAATTCTAATGTGTCTGCAAATTACCCCAGAAACCTGTCAACATGTAGACTGTGACTCAGTAGGTCTGGGTGGGGGGAGGGGAGGTCTGAGCTGTTGCATTTCCAACAGGCTCCCATTTGAGGCCGGTGCTGTTGAATGACAGCCACATGGTCCGTTGCAAGGCTCCACTTCTCTGGAAAGGAAGTTTGTGGATGTCTTTGTTGTATAGCTTCAGTTGCTAGGCTGACTGGATGGTTGTCATGAGGCTGGAGGACCCTTCCCTAGAATCACACGTTTTTTCTGTGTGTTTGTATGTATGTATATGTATGTTTGTTTTAATTCCCTGAACTGAGGTAGGCTTTGCCCATGAGGCCTGGGGCTGCGGCTCAAGTCCGTGAAACCCAACTCCATAGCAAGGTGTAACTCAGCTGTGTAATCCCCAGGGCAGGCCGGCGAGCTCTTTTCAGGAATGACATCTATCCTGGCCCCTTTGTTGTTTCTCTCTCTGCGGAGTCTGCACGGAGTCTGCACTCTGTGAACTGTGTAAGTAATCGCAGGTTGGAAGGAGCTCTCCAGTCTACGCAGTGGAGCACATGCTCAGGCCTTCCACAAGACCCTCCATCCCCCTAATCAGCAACAAACAATGGGGGTTTCATCAACATGAAACAAACCCAGGACCCTGCCCCATTTGACTCTCAGGATGAGCCCACGGGCAGCCCCCTTCAAACAGCCCGGGAGCTGTTCTGCTAGTTTTGATCCAAGATGTGATTAGTGGTTAATGGGCCTTGAAAGACATCTTTATTTATTACTGTTGCAGATCACTGTTGCCTTGATATTGATCTTTTCCAATTTTCTATTTTGTCCTTTGAAATGCTAAGAACACAGCAGGGCAACTCATTGCCTGCAGCATTCACTTTGTTTAAAGCTCATTTCCTTTTGCAATTAATGTAGTGATATTTCATTGTAATGGTTATTTGTTTTTTGTTGTTGTTTTTTTGTTTTTTTTAGACCAGAGGTTTAAAATGAATGAGGATGTGCTGTTTTAAGGGCAGGTGCCTGGTAAATGAGAAACTTGTTGAAAATAAGTTCAAAACTTCCAATGAGGCATCAATACCACGCTTAATCAGCATATTTCTCAAGAGGTTGTAATTCTTGATATAACAGGAAAAAAAAAAGGAGTCAGATTTGGGAATTTCAGAAAGTTGATCATTTTGTTGATCAGAATGTGTATTACCAAAGTATTTTTCGGAGGTGGATATTTATGTTCCAAAAAGAGTAAAATAATATTACAGTTTATTTAATGGGTAGCATTTCTATCTTTGATCCCTTTGTTCAGCGTGACAGTTGCCCACCATTATTTGGGACTTTCAAGGTGCTGAGTCCTGTAGGATTCATTCCTGTACTCTAGGGACTCAAAGTCTAGGCGAGGAGGCAGATAAGAGAAGGGAAGTAGGCGGGGTTCTAAAGTTAGTCTACAGATAGCCTGCATGCAGTCAACACACGACAGAGCTAAGTGTCATTTCAACAAGTCCAACTCAGCTCGCATTTCCTCTAGCACCAGAATAGATTATCAGTCTTTCATTTGTGCTCCAGCTAGAGAAGTTGGCTTGTATTTGGGGCCATGTAGGTCTAAAAGTACAAGTCTTTAAATGCTAGTGTGATTCCCAGAGAGAGAAGATGCTCACAGGACGAAAGGCATGTGGGAAGAGCAGATGCGTGTGTGTGCCTCTTGTCCCTCTGAGACACGTGTGCCTGGTGAGAGGGCCAGTGGGGGGCATCCCGCACTCTCTTCCATCTTTCCCTCAGGTACTCATGTATGTCCTTTGTGTCTGAGACACAGAGCTGATGGAAGTTATTTGACCTATGCTGTGATTTGGAAGCCAAGCAGATGGGGGCTACAAGGAAGGTACTCCCAGCGGGTTAGGGGAGTCTGGGGCAAGGAGAGATTAATTCCAGCCAAGTCTTTTTGGAACAGTGGAGATGAGAATCGGGCCTTGGAGGAAGGCAGTAGGTAGGGAGCTTGAGCCCCAGGTGGAAAAGGCACAGAGTGGCCTGCATCTGGACTCTGGGGTGCAGATATGGGAAAGAGGAGGTGCCTGCCAAGGTGACACTGGGTGACTTCTTTTCTGCCATCTTGTGCAGTCTCTATTCTGGATGGTATTAGAGTGAGGACACAGAATGACAAGACCTTTGATGGAAGGGGTGTAAGTCAGTGGTGGAGATGAGCTGGGCGGGCGTCAGGAGGCCACCTTGACGGCAGTCTCAGTGCACCTGCAGTGGCGTTGCGGGGACACGCCCCATGCAGGGGGTCTTTGTGACCTCGAAGGGGGGTGGGGGTGGGGTTTGACAGGTGGTAGGTAGGGGGTGGTAGGTTTGGAAGGACCTGAAAATAATAGTGGGCAGGGGGCTGTGCTGCAACCTCTTGGGGGTAGAGGTGGCTATAAGTATTTTTTTAAAAGCACGTTCAATATGATGATATTTTGTATTTGGGAAACAAAAAAATTAGATATTTTAAATGATATAAACCATCAAAAAAATCAAAATATAAATATATGTCCTTTTAATTATGACACTGAATAACAAGAACTAGAGTTCACAGAGCCTGTGAATTCTGTGGACTCAATTTAACATCTGTTGGAATCCCACAGCCAGTCCATGCCTTTCTCTGGACTTTGGAGTGTGGGAATGGGGACTGAGAAGGGAAGTCGTCAGCCAAGGCTGCTCACGGCACTAATCAGATAAATCAGGAAGACCGACTGCATCCTTTTGGTGGATTCTACATGGTGGGAAGGTGGATTCGGCAGTGGTCTGTGTAGAAATGAGGTAGGGTCTTAAAGAGGGAGCCCTGTGCTGTGAATAGGAAGAATTAATTTGAGCGACTCATGACAGCTGTGCAGATGCTAAGGCTGTGCGATGAGGAGGAGCAGTGGGTGCTCTGATGCACACAGAGCATTTGGGTAACCTTGGGTATAGAAGAATTCGTTTTACTGGCGTTTCAGAGACAAGCATTACATCTCTGGACTTCTGAGACTTAAATGAAGTATCTTCCGATGACGATGTTCTCATTTAGGAAGTCTATTTTGGGTGCAAAAACATTGTCCACAGCCTGAATGTAGTTAACAGTGAATAACCTGGCACCTCATTAGAGATAGAGAAAATAGCAAGAAGATACTACTTTTAAAAGTGTTTAGACTATGAAAAAGTAATCTCTGCTGTTAGGACAAGTGACAGCCGTCGCTGCTGAGCCCATTGCTGTTGACTTGCCGGGCAGGCTGGCCCTCAAGGCCCTTATTTCTTGAGCGGAGCTGTCCTGAAGTCGACCCCCACCAAGGAGTCGAGCTGCGGGTGATGGGAACTGTCTTCTTAGGAGCAAATTTCAAGGGGGCCTCTTGGTCTGATCATGGAAATCAGACGCCTGTGACATTTTCTATTTTTTTGACAGCTTGGAGCTCAGCACCAAGTAATGATATTTAACCATGTGGATTTACTGGAATTCAAACCCATCTGAAAGTATTGCAAATATGCCTGAAGATTTTAAAACATGGTGTGAGGAAAATGTGTCATAGTGCTTACAAATAATTGTATTTTCCCCTCTTTTGGTCTGGAGAGAAGATGGCCTGAGGGATCAGTATGCGCTGGTGTTGCGTCTTAGCAGACAGCCTCGTAAATCAGACTCTGCCCACGTCAGTTGTCTGGCCCTTGAAAAGAGAGCCCCAAACTATACCAAATTGTAACTCTCTTGTGCAGAAATCGCCAACTTCTTTGTGAAATGCGCATTTTCTATTGTGTTCTAACTTGCCTTTGAGAATCTGAAGAGCAAGATTGCTGGCATTTTTGTTAAGAGCCAGCTGGGACTCACAGTGTGGAACTGGGCGCTGATCTCCGTGGCTGTCTGCAGGACTGTGTGATGAACCTGCTAAGGTCCCAGGCCCTGTAGCAGTTGAGTATTAGTTTCTTGGGCTGCTGCAACAAAGCACCATAAATCTGATGGCCTGAAACCACAGAAATGTGCCGTTTCACAGGTCTGCAGGGTACAAGTCCAAGACCAGCGCGTGGGCTGGCGTGGCTCCTCCTGGAGGCCGTGAGGGAGAGCCCTCCCCGCCTGTCTGCCAGCTGCTGGTGTGTCCAGCAGCCCCGTGGCTTGTGGCAGCCGCCCTCCCATCTGTTTCCGTCTCCAGGTGGCCAGCTCCCCTGTGTCTGTGTCCAATCTCTCTCTCCTTTCTCTTACGGGGACACACCTGTCACTGGATTTAGGGCCCTACATCCAGTATGATCTTATCTGGAGATACTTAATTCCAGATGCAAAAGACTCTCTTTTACAAATAAGGTCATATTTACAGGTACCAGGGGTTAGGAATTAGCCATATCTTTTTTGGAGGGGACATTATTAGACCCTATATCTCACAAGAAGAGGCAGTAAGGTATGGGGAGAGGAGCATGGATTGGGAATTAGAGCAACTGGTCTGCATCCCAGCTCTGCCACTGTGAGGCTCTGCAAATTATTTAAACTTCTGAGCTGCACTTCTTCATCTGTGATGTGCAGATCATGATGGTGAACTCACAGGTTGTGGGATGATTCAGGGAGATGAGAGGTGAGGCATACCTAGTCCAGTGCCTGGAACATAGCAAAAGCCCCAAAAATGGTAGCTGTTATTTTTAAGTCCAAGCTGTGGGGCAGCTGGTTTGGGGTCCTTTCTCTGTTCCTGTGGAGGACTTGATATGGTTACTGTTTGGGCATTTCTAGTGAGTTATGTGACACAACAGCTTGCTGTCATCTGGATTAAAAATTGGGACCCCTTGCCTTTCTGTTGCTGTTCTCCTTACTGGTGCTTAGGAGGGGAGCCAGCCTCCCTCCGTGCTGCCCGGCACTGAACTGTAGAACCTGACCCTCGTGATGATCAAGACCCAAGTACAGACAGGTCAGTGTAAGGATGCCAAGACTCAAGTCCTCAGTTTTGGTCAGCTTTCTATAATATCCTGGTAAACAAAATACTACAGGACCCAGTCAATGGCTTAACCTACTTGGTTATAGCTCAGAGTGAATGGAAGGGATGAGAATGTTTGTGGCTAATATTCTGATAGAATCATCAAGAGAATTTTGCCACCATTATCAGCTGTGTGATACTGAACAAGTGACTTAACCCCTCTGTTCTTCAGTACCCCCCTCCCATGATAGGAGGCTAATTACAGGACCATCTCCATCTAGTGTGTGGTATACATGCTTATGAAAGCAAAGCAGTTGGGCCAAGGCCTGGCACATAGCAAGAGCCCACCATGGTGATGCTGGTGGTGAATAATGGTGCCATCGAGATCATTATTCCCTATGGTGTCAGGACCACAGTTCTCCACCTTTGGAGGGAGGTTCTGCTCACTCTGATTTTAAAGGAAATCCAGGCCTTATATTTTCTCAGATGCTTTTCCCATGAATCCCTTGTTTTGAGGCTGAGTGTCTTCAAAATGATAACTGGGTTTTCTAGATTAGTTTTCAGGTAGAAGTGATAGGCTGGGATAAATATGATAATTTATGGCAGTATTCAGGGAGAAGTGACAGGCCGAGGTGTCTAGGGAAGTAGAAAGTATAATCACAGATGTTCTCTTTGTTATGGCCAAACAGCAGCATTTAACTTTTTAAAACTTGGCTTTAGTTTGAATTTTTAAATAGTTGAAAACTTTATTCCTTTCAAAAGATAAAAGCACAGGAAACAATAAAATAATGACTTGCATATCAACATCAAAAGTAAAAATTATCAAATTAGCATCAGATTTCATTAAAAAGAAAGAATACATCATACATGTAGCTGAAGTTTTATCCTTTCTCCATCCACCCTCTCACAGTTGACAAGTTATATCAATGTCAGTTTCTTAAATATTGTCAGTACTATAATTCTTGCCTCTAGACTATAATTCTGACCTTTGGACTTGAAGTATATCATTGTTGCATCTGTTTTTGTATATTTTTAACTAAGTACCCATAAGCAATAAATTTTCACATGCTTTTACATTTTATCTAGATGATGTTGATACATATAAATCTATCTCATTCACTTGAATTGCAAGGCAGAATTCTACTATGGGACTAAAACATAGTTCACCTGCTCATATACCTCCTGTGGGACAGGGTAGTTGTTCACACTGAGGAGAGCTATATTGCACACCTTTGTATATTGCACGTGGCAGGGCACATGTGTGAGACTGTCCTAAAGGTAGAATTCTTGGAGTGTGGAAAGTGTAAGAATGCACATCTTTGACTTCAGTAGTTATTGACAAATTGTTCTCCAAAATAGCCCTGCCATAGTTTGCATCTTTAGGCTGGAAGTACAGTAGCATTCAAAACAACCTTAAATATTTTTGCAGAATGGATGAAATGAGTTGAAGACACATGTATGAGCAGAATTCAAACAGAAACATTACAAATCTTAGATATTTGATTTTCAAATAGCATCCTAACTTACTGTCAAATGTATGTATGCCCCTGTTTTTACACCAGAGCTTCAATTTTCCTGGACCCATAATCCAAATCTTCAATTGTTTTAAGTTTTGAATATGTTCTTCATTTATTGCTAAGATGCTAAATACCCCACACGCTTTAGTAAATTCTTCCCATGTTTGACTTCAAAGGGAGAAGGACCTCATATTAATAAAACAGAGCTGGACTATTCAAAGACTTTAACCCTTTCACAGCAAAACTAGAGGGAAAGGGCTGGTATGGAGAGCACAACTAGACGGAAAAAATCTCAGACAGCCAGAGAGTCTACTTTTAAGGAATTTATAATCTAGTTGTGGGTGCTAGGTTATTCAACATAAAATGATTAAGCAATAGCTTCATAACAATGTATCAGCAAATATGTGGAGGACACATTTTCTCTATTTTATGACAGAGGAAATAAGGAATAAGAGAAGTAGAGCACAGCAGAGTTAGTATGGAAGGATCTGGTAGGAAATTAATAGCCGCAGAAGGAAACTCACAGTACATAATAGGAAATGCCACTTGTTATCTTCAACCTCAGTTGATTAATAGGCCCTGGTGCTGTTGAATGATTCTAAATCTGCACATTCCTGAAGAAAGGATAGAACATTGCTGGTGTTAATAACAGTTCAGAGTGACTCTGACCTTCTCTTACTAAGTAGAATCAATGGGCTGGCCACGGCCAGAATTTTAACTCCTTTCAGTCCTGGGGGCACACATCCTGCCCGTGAATTACTCCCAGGGCATCGGAGTCCATCCCCAGAACCAGGTTATAAACCTGCAAGAGTATCCTGCCATTTATATTTTCAATAGTTTTAGACAACCTGTGGGGAGCTCAAATGTCACTCAGAATTGAGAAGCAAAGCCACATTTGCCAGAAGCACATGGCCAATGGGGCTAAGAAATTAAATGATGCCAAGCTGGCTGCTGGTCTAGGAGGTTTGGTCTTAGATGGTGCTGTGCTTGGGGACTTTTTTGGGAGTGGGAATGTGACACTGAGTTGTTCATATGCTTTCTTCCAGGAGGAGAACAAATGTTCTCTTCAGCAAGTTAACATTTCAAGGTGATGGGTGATGAATTTCATATCATATTTTGCTTTCCAGAATTTTCTTTTTGCAAGATTATGCCCTTCTCTGATCGAATCCTTCCATTGTTTTCCCACTAAACTTATAGCAGGGTTTCTAAACATTGGCACTATTTACGTTTTGGGCCGGATGATTTTTTGTTGTTGTTGTGGGGACTGTCCTGTGTATTGTAGGATGTTTAGGGACCAGTATTCTTGTTCCTCTACCTACTAGATGTCAGCGGTACCAATCTTCTCTTTCACCCCATAGTTGAGACAGTTCTTGTCTCCAGATATTGCCAAATGTCCTCTAGGGCACAAAATTGCCTCCTGGTAAGAACCACTGATGGAGAGTAACATCTAAACTCCTTTCCACGGCCAACAAAGCTTAGCTTCCTCTTTGACATCTTCGGCTTTCTCCCCTGGCTCATGACCTTGTCTTCTCTGAGTGGAGCTCAGTCCCTCTGTAGGGTCTCTGCTTGAGGCAAACAGCTTTGAAGGCTCTTTCCTCGGATCTTTGGCTGGCTGGCTGGCTCCTGCTCATCCTTTGGGCTTGTGTCAGAAGCCTTCCCTGGTCTTGCTATCTAAAGCCACTCACCTTACCACCCTAGGCACTCTCTTTCTATTATATCCCTGTATTTTCTTCATTTTACGTATCCCTACTGGAATGAGCTAGTTCAGCCCTTTGTTTTCTTGTTTCTTGTTGGTCTCCTACTAGATTGTAAGGTTCCAGGAATAGAAATCATGCCTATCTTGCTTGTCAGTATACCCTGAAGTCTAACACCTTGCCAGTACTCAATACATTTTAGCTGTGTGGAATTATGAAGAAAAGTTGGCTAACTAAGTAACTAGCTGACTGCTTCCATGCCAGATTGAGGCTCCTGTTGGTGCCAGAAACAGGTTGAATGGGGTGGACTCACTTGAATGACTTTCGGGAAGTGACTTTTAGTTTTACAAACTCTTAGGTTCCAATAGACCACTTTTTTTTTTTTATGGCCGTGTCATATCAAGTTTTGTGGTCATGTCAACAGATTGTGGTCCTGCTGAAGGTTGGAGGTCACTCACAAGGGCTAGCTCACAAACTCTGCTGGTGAAATATTGAATGTGGTGCAGTTTCCAATTCCTTCCCAGGCTCATCTCCCTCACTGGTTCTTTTCTGTAACTAATTCCTAAATGTGCATGAAGCTTATAGCCCAAAGACCAATGGGGTCATCGCAGTCTGCTTTGAACTCTAAGCCATTCTAACGCAGTCAGCGTTTGGAGGTGATGTAGCAAGCTTTCAGTTTCGGGCAGAGAATGCTCATCAGTTTCAGGTTGAGGTGCAGAAGTGGGGCGTGGAGAGGGGCGTATTAATGAAAGCAGCGAAAATGAAACTTCAGCCTGCAGCGGTGAAAGAGTTCAATTTTATTTTGTTTTCACACATTAGGTTCTGCTTCTAGCCGACAAGTACCAGTGAAACCGTCCTGAAAAGAGGCTTTGTGTAGGAGCTGGACGTCGCTCCATCAGATGTGTCATTTCAGGAATGTCGCCAGCTGTATTGACTTACTAGCAATTGCTTTGGTGCCATCTGGCCTCATGGAGGGCATGTTCGGGATGGAAAAAGCTCAGCAGAAGTGAAATGTGTTCATCATGCCATTACCCATGCTGCTTATTTAAAGAAGGGAAAAAATGTAATTTCTTGGCAGTGGGGGGGGATGCCATTTGAAAATAAAATATAAGGTTTTAAGGAGTAAGAGTTCCAGAACCCCAAAGTCAGCCGTGATGTTTACATAGTGACTTGAAAGCTGGCCCCCTTTGCTGTCATATTGTATATATATGTTTTGTTCAATGTAAAACTTCTTTGAAACCCTACTGTTATGTAAAAAAAAAAAAAAAAAAGTTAACTCCTTGGATCCTGGTCATTTGAATAACCTCCCTTGTAAGGTTTCTTGAAATGTCATCCAGAAACATGGCTTTTATCCCATGACAGGGATTTCTGTTCTATCCCAGCTTATAATGAATAGCTCAGTTGTCACCTGGTACAAACTGTTTTCCTACATAAAGGGGAGCCTCCAGGAAAATCAATTTGCTTTCGCTTCCGTTGTGGACGATCCTTCTCTGCTTCATAGTAATGTTTCATTTCTGAGCATTGCTTCAATCAATTTACTCAATCTGGAGGTGACTAGGCTGATTAATATCTCAGATGTTTGAATTAATGTACGTTTTTGGGGGGTTAGTGGTAAAAGTACAGTTGTATGTTTGAAACTGTCTACATAATCTGCAGGGTCCTGTGTAAAATGACATGGGGTTTGTTCAAAAAGTATTAAGGACTTCAAGATGGTGACAGCCAAGCATTAAACCAAGCATGGCGGCCTTCTGAGTGCAAGGCCCTGTGTGAATGCCTAAATTACACGTTCATGAAGCCAGTTTGTATTTCCTTTACCCACTTTTACCCTTGCATGAAGAAGTTTCCAGGACCCACCCCGACCTCCCCATTTGCCCTCACTGAGCCTTCAAAACTTAGCTAAATTGCCTCCTTTTCTCTGGGTCCGTCTGCTTTCTCTCAAACCTGTATTCCCTTTTTGCATTGTGTATTTAATTTTCAGTTTTTGTTCAGTTCGAATGGATTTTTTTTTCATTCATTTATTTCTTCACTCATTCATCTTTTTCCCCATTCCCTCTTGCCTTTCCATTATCCCTACGATGCTGACTCAGATAGTGCTATCTGTCCAAGGCAGGCAGTCTGAAGGCAGGGTATGAACCAAAATCACAAATTAATATCTGAGACAATAAAGATAACCGTCAACATGCTGGCATGATTTGTGTATGGGCTGTTAAAAAGGAAATTAATCTATTGAAGGAAATTATACTGTATTCTCAATGAGTTCTGGATTTCCTAGTGTAATTCTTAACAACAATTATTATCTGCATTTTATGGATCAGGAACCATGTCTCAGAGAGGGAAATGACTCCAGGTCATATAACTACTGAAAGGCAGAATAACACTTGAGCCCAGGTCAGACTGACTCCAAAGCTGCTCTGGCATTGGATCTAAATCCTGTGATCCGAATATGTGAAACGGATGAAGGGAAGGAGATTGTTCTGGGTGTAAGGACAGAGTGAGAACACCAGTTATGAGAAACACTTCTTGCTTGATTTTATGTCACATTTTCTTATGTGTCATCTCCTCTACTACTACCAATCATTTGAGGCATGTAGAAGAGATGCAGTTCTTATTCCTATAGTGTGAGTGCACTTCCCCACTTATTTGGAAGAGTTTCAGTGTCAAATGATTCAGTACTGCCTCCCCAAATCATTCATGTTCATCGGTACGCTCCATTTCTGGTTCTGGGAATGTGGTCACCATGGGTACACATGAAAATCCCACACCCGATGTCATATAAAATTCTGGACCAGTGCCATTTTTAAGGATAAAAAAGGAAAACAAGGCATAGAAAGGAGCCTGGGCCATGGAGGTAAAAGACCTAGATTCTGTTCCTGGCTTTGTTGACTCCTGAGGGTGTGATTTGGTGTTTGTGCCTCAGTATCCCCTCCCTGCAAAATGGGCTCTATAATCTCAAGGAATACACCGATGGGCTAAAGAACTTAAGTAGACACATGAGAAGATAAGATGCTTTATCAAGTCTTTTGGTATTCTGGATGCTACAGGAGAACAGGGTGAGTAATTTGTGGTAGATAAGTGAGTGATTTTCCTTCCTCAATAGTTTGTTTATTTATAAAACTGTCCCTCTATCTGATCTGAAGCACTTATGTTTTCTGAATCTAGTTGGGTTCATCATGGGAGACAGAGACCAGGAGCCATCATCCGGACAGAAGTCCCAAACTTCTTATTTATTGTGGTTCCAAGGGACAAGACCAGGATAAATGGGTGGAAATTATAGGTAACCCAATTTCAACTCAGTAAAGGATGACATGCGTTCCAGGCAGGAGCATCTGACATTGGAAGTCAGCTGAGATATTCTAGTACAAGCGGATGTCCTTTCGTTGTGGTGTGTGTGTGTGTGCATGCATGTGCATGTGCATACACTTTAAGAATCAAATAAGAGCTATTTTTAAGATAAGAGCTAATTTTAAGGACTTGAGAAGCTTTGGGATTTTTTTTTAGAGCTTCGAGAAAGCCCTAGGGCAGGATTATACCTACTCACCCCTGCTAGGAGCCCTAAACAAGATCCACATGCATAAAGGCTCCCAAATAATACAAACTCCACTAAGCAAAGAGTCCTTGAGATGCCCTCCATAACAAACACCAACAAAAAAGACAAGTGTGGAAAAAGTCATATAACTGAAAATTCCAGACGGACTGAAAAATCCATTCTGTCCAATTGTTCTAGATTCACAATCCTTCCTCTCCTCCCCTCCGCCCCAGCCTATCTTGGGCAGTCAGTTCCATGGTGGGAATGGTCTGGGAATGGGGACAGGGGTTTTGCCCTCCTTATCTTTTCCTGCCCTGAAATCACGGCAGTGCAGCGGTTTCTGTTCTTAAGACTTGATGTTCATTTGGGGTATATTATTCCCCTGGGAAGGGGTTCATGTTCCTGGCTGGGGTGCAGGCCCAACCTCACTGACTCCTCAGAACAGTTCCTCAAGATGACACCAGGACATTGCACCCTGGATCATAGGCAGAAAAATGATGGCCTGAGAAACTGGGGCTTTACATTTCAGGCCCAGTAAAACAGATAATCCCCTTTATGTGTTTCCACTCTAGGTAGTTACAATCAGGTGCCTCTGCTGGAGTGCCGATTGATGGTTAGGAAGGAAGTGTTTGGTGCCACAGGTCAGATGGGTCTGGGCTGGGGTGTGAAATGCTGCCACATAGAAATGACAGTCATGGTGGAAAGTGATCATCATGAAGGCCCAGGGTGGAATTGAATCTCCATGAGTGGGATGGCTTGGGATGTGGGGGCTCTCTGCCCATAATCTAGCCTTGGGAGGGTCAGCCAGGAAGCCTTCCAAACTTTAATTCTTGTTGGAAAATTGTTTTTTGATGAATCTCTTTCCTGATGGCACAGTGTAATGAACGGAGTGAAAAAGTCATCGCGGACTTTGGTTCTAGTCGCAGTTGTATAAATATGAACCGTGTAGGATGTGGCCTGGACGTACCTGGTTGCTTTCTGAATGACATCTGGCTGCACCTCTGGTGTGGCGCTGAAGGGACATCTTTGCATAAACAGTGTTGAATCCTCGCTCCTCCGCTGACTGACTGCACACCTTTGGCGAGTCATTTGTAACCTTTTTAAGCTGTTGTTTCCTGGTTTAAAAAGTGGCAGTAATAATCCCACAGCCTCAGAGGGTGATGTGAGGACTAAAGCCAGGCTTGTCTTGTCTGTGCTATGTCCAGCGTTGGCACGGGCTAAGTATTCAAAAGCATTCGTGTTTTTGTTATCCACCTAATGCTTTTTGTCCCACTCCGTCCCCCTTGTAGAAATGAAAGAGGCAAGAAGTTTTGTAAATCAAGGACTTGTGTTAGTTGGGGTCTAGTGAGTCAAAGTTGTGGAGCAGTTTAGGAGCTTGTTGAAGTCCTCAAGCTGCTGAAGGGGTAAGAAGGCAGGAAATTCGGGTCCGTGCCCAGAGGAGATGGTACTTAGGACTTCAGATAAGTCTCCAGCACATAAAGCTGGGCTTCCGAGAAGCACCTAAAACTCGAGGACATCACATGGCCTTTATCTAAATCGCTCAGGTTTGCAAATGGGGTTTTGATTTCATAAGGAGGCTTTCTGGGACTTCCTGGTGTGGGTGGCACCGTGAGAACAGGCTTCCCTGTGTATTTTGGCAGGGGTTGGGCCGGAACAGGGAAACAAGTGATGTACAGAACTTAAGAATAATATAAAAAGAGTGAAGTGATACTTTCTGAATCTCAAAATTTTTCTTTGGGTTCATTTCAAATTTTGGGCCTAGAATCATGGGGCTGGTGTGGGTAGGGAGGGCTCTGCTCCTCTAACCAGGGAGTTATGCAACCTGCTCTTCACGTGTTAAGCATACCTGCCACACAATGGTTATTTGAAATATCCTCTCTCAATCCCTCTAGTTTTTTCCAAGTCAAATCCTGTGTTCCCACATCTCTGAAGACTGACAATGAGTGTTTGCAAGGGAAACCTGTGTAGAAAGTACTTGGTTGGAGGGTGTGACTCCGTATTTTATATGTTGCCCTCTGAGAACACTCAATGAGCGTGAACTAGGGGCAGGCACTGACCTTTAAGATAAGCAGACTTGTAGCACAGTGAGTTATTAAATTTTTATAATGATAACTGCTACGTGAAACTATTTCCTTTGGAGTGGAGCAAAGAACTACTTTGTTCTTTGATTCCTATCTGGAATGTTCTGTCATTATTCCTGATTTCAACAGCTTTTCCCTTTTCCCTGATACAGAATTCCTTTCTTTTTTTAATCCCCCAACTTTCCTAATCAAGTTTACTTGAAGGAAACATCTATTGGAAATCTGAAGACATGTTTTATCATGTGGGCCTTATCCAACTCTGGCTGATGGGACAGTTTTTTGGGGTCTGAAGACATGCTTTCCCTGATGCATATTCAGCTCAAATATCTAATGAAACAATGATAAGGTGGAATCTAAATTAGGTTTTTACTGCTAGCATATAACACTTTAAAAAGCTTTTCTGAGAGTTTAAATGAGTCATATTCTTTCAGATACTAACTTACCATTTTCAGTGAATGTTATGGTTTTTCTAAGCATTGGAACACTGAGTGCCCTCCTTGGTGATGATATAAGGATGTGCCTTTTAGCAGATGTTCAACACAGATGTCTTGAGGGCCTACTGTGTGCTCTGAGGAGTGTTTCCTCTGTTTCCTCCATCTAGAATGTTCTCCTTTAACTACTTAGAATTCTTAAATTCTGTATGAATTTCTTCGTGTCCCTTAAGGCCCAGTTTTTTGGCAGCCCTTTCTCTGAAAAGGTGTTGCGCATTCCTTTGCTGCTTGTGTGTGTCTGTGAGACAGGTTCTAGCATGTGCAGGCCTCTTAGTTTGTCTGGTGTTCCCTAGAACTGGGGACTCTTTTTGAGCAGGAAACTTTCCTGTTTCTTGTTCTTCTTTGTCTGTACTTTGGACTTCCTAGGTGCTCAGAAAATGTTTATGGAATGAATGTTGAATGATCTTCCAAATAGGTGTTGAATAAATGGATTGTCACCTCTTAAAAGGACAGGTGATCTTAATCACCAAGAAGATACAGGCTCAGACTGGACCATGTGCTTCGCTGCCTCTGACGAGTGGCCTCTGCCCAGACTTTGTGGGTCTGGAGAGGCTGTGAGTTAACCATTGCAGGACTCAGCCCACACACTGCTCCCGGCAATGGTGGAAGGGGGTCTGCCTGCTGTAACTTTTCGTGTCCTTCATTTTGGCTGTGAGCTGAAAGAATCAGTGGTAGAGTTTATCTCTACCATATTGGGTGGCCTGTAACACATATCTCCGCAGTCCATAAAGCCCCACCAGTGAAATCCATGAAAACCCCAGCAGTGGTGGGAATTATAGACTTAGAGGCTATTTCTGCATTTGCTTAGCATATTTCCTTTCCAGTCAATGATTCTTAAGTTAGTTTCAGTCACATTTCTGTCAGAATTATCCTGTATTCTTAGGAAGTAATATCTGAAGTAATGACATTTTACCATATTGCAAAATCAGCAAATGAATAAAACCAGTAGTCAAGGTGGGAGGGGGGAAAATCATGATCTTAAAAAGAAAAAACAAATTCATAGATTTTTTTTTTTTTTAGTATTTTTAACTTCAAATTTTAATTTGATTTTTTTCCGTTTATATTACATTTAAGCAATGAGAAAGAAGGAATATATGGCTTCATCAAGGTATTGTGTTAACCATTTCTGAGATGAAGTAGCCCCTGTCCAACATCCCAGACCTATTTTTCTAAGCCTACCTGGAAATTCCTCAGACACCCTGTATGATAATAGCCTGAGCCTGAGACCTACCCTGTTACAGGGGGTGGCAGGCTGTTTCAAGCCTCAGAGAGATACCCTTGAGACCTGGATGGTGACCGTTGTGACCTTCATGGAGGGTTTTAGAGCAAGGTAGACTCTCCTTTCACTCTCTCCAGCAGCCACACTGGCTTGTAGGCTCCGGGACAGAAGCCACATCCTGCGGTGGTGTCTGTGGGGACTCCAGAGACAGGGTGGTCCTTCCCCAGGACTGTCCTGGGTGGGCCGGGCCAGGGCCCAGGCAGGGCTCCTGACTGCTGAGGTCAGTCCCATGTGCTCAGCACTGTTGGACCTGGTGGGCAGTGGTCTAGGGCTTATGCAGAGACCTCAGCCTGGAGGCCTTGAGCCAGTCCCATAACTGGAGGAGCTTTGCTCTCATCTGGCAATGTACAGTTAATTATCAGATAATACTGAGCAAACATATACAGTATATCTGACTGTGATAATTGTAAAGATCTGTTATGTGTATGTGGCGTAAGGTACACATATAGGGTTTCTGTATAAGATTTCATTTAAAGAAATCTTTGCCTTTAGCAAAGAAAAATTCAAAACCACTATTATATTGAAAAGGATCTTTTCTTTATTCATCCATCCCTCCAACAAAGCCTGTAGCACTTCCAAGGTGCTGGGCTCTATTCTAAAGCTATCACAAATACAAACTCATTTCATCTTCATGACCATCCTAAGCGGTAGGTATATTATTGTCTCCATTTCATGACTGAGGAAACAGGCCAGGAGTCAGGGGGCTCCAGCCCCAAGCTGTCTGGTGGAGTCTGCACTCCCAACCCCTGACTCTGCAGCCCCCACCCCGAGATGGATCTTCCTGCTTACTTGCCATCCACATGCTTGGAGCCTTGGGACAAATGGCTTCCTCGCTCTTGTCTGCTAGCAGAGGCAGTTCCAGCCTGTCATGTCCAAGGTCTCGTTCAGTACTGATGTAGGTGACTCTTGAAGGCAGACGCAATTGGCTGCTTGACTAACTGAGCATTTGACCCTGAGGCAGCCAGAGAGAAGGTCCCAAGGGCAGGGAATCAGAGCCCCACAGCAGCCCTGACAAAGGCCAAGTGGCTGTGAGATGGTAATGAATGTGGACCACTGCAGACCGTTAGCAACCTGAACCAGATGCGACGCAGCTCTCAGGGACAGATCGCCCATCGGATGGGACAGGACAGATGGCAGCAGTTTTACTTTATCTTAACTGCAACGTAGAACAGTTACGCTTGCATTGAACTGACACTTCCATCAAGCAACCCTTAGAAAGAAAAGATTGACTGGCTGCTAAGTAGTCAGCTGTGATCAAAAGTTGCCTGAGATTTTATTAAAAATTATAACAGACTTTATGAACATAATGAAATAGAGAGTAAGTAGAGAATCAATAAATGTCTCATTCATTTTACCTGTATAAGGGGTCACTTATATTGTCACAGTCAGCTGCCTTACTGGAGGAAAAGAGATAATCCTTTTAAGGGAGAAGAAGGCTTTTAAGTGACTACATTTCTACAGGCTCTAGTGAAAAGAAATGTCTTAAAATGACTTCCAGGCATTAATTCAAGTTAGTGTGATGCCGTTGTGGTACAAAGCTACTCAGAGCATGGTTTTTAAACATAGATTAGCACAACCCTTTCTGTGAGACTTCCAGAAAAGTGGAAGTTGGGTTCCAGTGTGAATTAAGGAAAAAAGATTTTCAGGGCTATATAGAAGGTAAGTTGGAGAAAAGAGAAAGTTGATCTTTCCTCTTTGGGCTAGAATCTCCTTCATGGCATCAAGCTATGGCTGGGCCTGCTTCTGCAGGAATCTCTCAAATGGCTTTGGGGACTTTATGCAACCCTGACCTGGCATGCAGCCTGGGTTCAGGAAGGGAACAGATGGGAGGGTGTCCTGCAGGCCTGGCCTAGAGAGCTTGTGGGTGGGAGTGGGGGTGGACAGAGGTCTGCACACAGAGAAGGCTTCACAGTATTCAGTGTAATGCCCTTTGCTTATTTGGAAAGTGCACCACTACCATTCAAGAGCTGAGCCTTGGAGCTGGACCTTTAATAAGGGAGCAAACCGTGCAAAACCTCAATGATTACAATAGAATATGAAAAATGTCACAGAGGGGTGTGGTAACTGGGAGGCTAGAGGCTAGCTGGGATTTGGAAAGCCAGGAAATTGTTCAAAGACAGAGGTGTGGGACATTTGAGCTGGACCTGAGGGATGAGCAGGGGTTTGTAGTTAGGAAAAGGCTTTCTGTCTCCATGTGTAAGCACTGAGAATGGATTTCCTTCAGAGAAGTGGAGAAGAGGCCCATTCAATCCTTCTGGCAACCTTTAGGCATAGGAACTGGAGTTAGACCCATGGGAATTCCATGATGCCCCAGTTATCCTTGTTTCTTCTTTATCCCCTCCCTCCCTTCCTTTGTTCTGAAAGAATTGATTGAAGGGCTTCTCTGGGCCAGAGTTGGTGACCCAGATCCTCATTTCATGGGGGTGGAGCTGCTGGACTCCATGGTGCCTGCCTCCTGGTATCCCCACCTGTGGGCAGGGCCTTTCCCCACTGTGTCTTGATTGGCCTGTATGACCAACAGCATGCCACTCCCAAGATTAGGTTACAAAAAGACTGAGGTTCCACCATATATTCATGCCCCTGGATCGCTTGCACTGGGGGAGCCGGATGCCCTGTCATGAGAACACTGAGGCAGTCTGTGGAGAGGTCCATGTGGTGAGGAACGGAAGTTTCTAGCCAAGAGCTTGTGAGGAGCAGAGGCCTGCTGCTGAGCAAGCATGTTGGCAGAGTTGAGCCTTCAGATGAGACTTCAGCCCCAGTCGACAGCTTGACGGAAGCCTTCTCAGCGTCCTTGACCAGAACCACGTGCTTACCTGCTCCTGCATCCTGACACAGAGAAATCTGATCTAGCAAAGTTTATTGTTTTAATCCACTCAGTTGGGGGCTCATTTGTAATATAGTGATACATAACTAATGTAAAGGCTACCTTCTTTCATCTTCATTCACTTTCCTGTTCCTACCCTCTGAAGTCTATCATAGTTAATCCTAGATTCAGGCAAGAGATGCCTTGTATCAGGCCCCATCCTTGAGTGGGCTGTGCTCTGGCCTTCTTCCAGACACATCTCTTTCCCTGGACTAAGGATCTGCAGGGCCAGAGGACTGCAGTCTGCATTGCCTGATTTCCCCACCTGGCAACTATGCAGGTACCTGGGATTCTCTGCTAAAAGGTACCCACACCTGCTCCCATCACTTGGTGGCATAATCTTTGGGCTTGACCTCCTTAGGGTGACCTATGCTGCTGGCAATAAGGTGGCAAAGGAATGACTGTTGTTGAGGATGTGAATGGCTCTTGGATGTGTAGGCTGGGATGTCTATGTGTGTGCTCATGGGGACCCTGTGGTGTGCAATGGTGCAGGGCTGAGAGGGAGAAAGGACCAAGCTCCAGGTCCAGATCTGGCTCTTCCTCAACATTCTGGCGAGAAACTGAGAATTCTACATTTGAACTCGGCCTTCCAAGTCATTATGAAGGTATATTTGTCCAGGTGGGAGGACAGAGTGGCTTTTATTGCATAGTTTGTGACTGTGATGTACGTCTTTCAAATATTTAGACTTATTATATATGGGCCTCCATTTTATTGTTCGGGACCCTATAAATGTTAGAGTTAGTCATGGCCACTTGTTCTCAAAAGGGATTTGTAGAAAACACTTCTTTGGATTCTGAGCTGGTCAACCTATCAATAAAGAACACATTTCTTCAGAACCTGAGATAAAATGGAAATGAATCAAGCTTACATTTTTATCTTCAGCTCTCTCTCTATCTTCCTATCTAGGTAGGTAGGTAGGTTATCTATATTTATCTATATCCATCCATCTGTTTGTTTGTTCACATAGCTACCCATCTGAACTCATGTTCACATCACCTATCTAAAAATACCCTTCCCTTTGAAGACATTTTCCTCCAAGAAATGTTTCTGCTCTATACAACACTTTCTATTTCCCTTGAGGTCAGCTCATTTCTTTCCTTTGGGGCATTCTTCTTAGGAATCGCTTTTTAACATTGGGCTGGCCAGTCGAAGCTGTTTGACACACTGGTGAATTTGTGCATTATTGCATTTCTAAATTTAGCATCTCTGCCATTCCCAATTAGAAGGAAACTTCTGACTTCTCCACCATTTTTCGTGGTGAAAAATGCCTCCTCTCTGACTTGCTCTTCTGCTGTGTGCTGTTACATACAGCCCCTCCATTCTAGTCTAGGAGTTGACACATTTTAGTGGCAGAAGAAGTGATGGGGTTGCTATTTCTGCTTATGTTTTGTTGACTGGTGAAGCTCCTTGGCTGAATTATTTGTATGTGGGAATTCTAGCCACTGGGGAAAGATATAGAAAGGGAATGATTTTCTGTTCCAACTGGAACTGGGCTTTTGACCATAAACTATATTGCATTTGAAAATGGCCCTCTAATGTTATCATGCTCACAGGCATCTTATCACATTCTTGTGTTCTAATGAAATCCAAAAGAGACTGGTTGGCCATTAGTAAGATCAGTGACCATTACACAATGCTCAGGTTACCTGACCCGTATCTTTCCTTCCCCAAAGTATGCGATAACACCATTTTAGTAAATATGATACAGGAAAGCAATTTTCAAGTTATTTCTTGCTATCTAAGAGCATTTAATAATCTACAAGTTTAAGGTTATTTTGGAGTAGTTTTCTCAGTCAATGTACGTGTGCTTGTGTTTGTGTGTGTGATTCTGTGCATGCACATATGTAAGCATTGATTTTTCTTTAAACTGATTTTTATCCTGACGTTGTTGTCTCACAGGCCTTCTGGCTGGGTCAGAATGGGTTTTTCTCTGAGAAATGCTAGTTCCCACAGCTGCAGCATCAAACAGTCAGCGTAGACACAGGGTTCCAAGTTATCAGTGTAACTCTAAAAGACACGTTTATTTAATCCTGACTTGTACGACTTAGGCCATCAAGACCCTCCTTCTCCGTTGCCAGCAAAGTAATTGCTACCACATTTAACTCTATGAATGTGGTGCCATTTCCCTGCAATTGTGGTTAACTAAGGAGAAATCCTGAGACACATAAACCTTGGTTTCTATGAGACATATACGTATGTAATTGAAATATGAGAGCTTGCCTTTACAATGGTGTCCTTTTAGAGAGCCAGAGCTGTCCGAGGCTCCTCAGAATGGTTCTTAAAAGACTTTGGCAAGGCTGCCAAGTTCTTTTTTCTTTGGGTGGGGGCTGGGGTTCAGATTAGGGAAGGAGGGAGGCCAATGGTTGGTGGCGGGGTGGAGAGGGGTGGGTGGTTAGGGGTTTTTTGGTCAGGAATCTGGCATTATTCAAAGGAAGCCATTTAGGACCATTTTGAGGCAGGGGCCTTAGAGTCTGACCACATTTGAAACATTCGCTCTGTAAAGGTTCCAATTTGTTGATGGGCTTCTAAGGGGGAACATCTCCAAAGTGTGATGATGGATGATAATCACTGTATGAAGATCAAAGCTTCGATGTGCTATCTGTTGACATCTGAGAACATCACGGGAGGGGACCCCAAAGGGTCAGCCTCCCATGTAAAGGAATTATTTACTGGAGATCTAGTGAATCACAGGGGGCCAGAAACACAGTCGTAAAGAGCACAACATTTAAAAGCCAGCTTCTAACCTTCTACCAGCTTCAGTCTGGCCTCCCTATGCCAGCCATCTTGAATTTGGTCACAATTAGGGCATTGATTTATGTCTTTATTTATGGAGCTGTCACATGTGTCTCCTCTCATGGGTGCCAGGCAAGCAGCCATTTCCACATTCGATTCCCCACTCATTTGAGTTTCCAGAAGAACTATAAAATTCAGGAAATAAACAGACACTAGGGAGAGCATTTCTGCTCCAACATACGCATGAGGGTGACAACACATCTGTGTGGCCACACTTTTCTTGAGGAGGTTCGGAAAGCACGTTCATAATAACTAAGCCCTTCGGCATGTCTCAGATTTTCCCAGTCAACTTGCCCATGTTCTGAAATGCCTGGGTAAGGTGGGTGAAGTTTGTCCTCTTTTTAAAATATGCAGGCTAGAAAATTTGAAACAGTCAGAAGCTACCTGCTGGATAAAGTGAGAAAGCTGGAGAGATGGGAGAGCCACTTGGAGTGTCTGAGCCCAGGCTGGAAGGCTGTCTTCAGCTCTTCCATGCCAGCCCCTAGGATGAGAACACAGGAAGACGCTGCTTTCATGAACTTGCCATTCTAGTGAGGGTGACAGTAGTCAAATAAGCAAGCACGTACAGAGACAAATGCAAACTGTGATGCCTGCCGCTGCAATTGGACAGGATGCTCTAAGGGGTTCAAAATACGAATCTTATTTACGTTATCAGGGTTGGGGTGCAATCAGGGATGTACCCTTCCCAGGAAGGGACATTTACATTGAGAGTTGAAGCCACCATTAGCCGGGGAAGAGGCCAACTAGTCTTGCCTGGATCCAGAGGGAGAGAGCAGAGTGGGTGGGAAGCCAGAGAGGGTTTGGGCCCAGATAGTATGAAGTTGGTTGGAGGCAACAAACCTGCCTCAAGGAAAGAGCCCCATATCCCTCCTCTGCCAGGAAAAGGATGAGACCTCCTTTCAGTTCCTAGGACAGTTCTGATTCAGCTTTGGAAAATAAAATATCCTTTGACAATTTAATAAAAATATCCCCTTCTCTACTGAACCCACACAGGAACTCTAAACCTATGGCTGATATAAATCACTTTGTGGAGTGTGTGGGTGGGGGACTCACGTCTTATTGTTTTAGGAATCCTGTGTCTACTGTTGACTGTATAGGAATAGCCCCCAAAAGCACAAGGCTTATGTTGGAATTGATCTTCTTGGGAGATTGTAACATATTTCTTCCTGTCAATAAATCTCTGTCATGGCACTGTATCTCTGCAAATATTGCTTTAGTTATTTTGAAATGCATGGATTTCAGGAAAAAAAAATTTCCTCTTGTTCAAATCCTAGGGCTAAATACCATTCTCAAACTTTTTGGGCAGAGGGCTTCACTAAGAACACTATTGACGAGATTCCAAGTGAGAAACTAGGGATAAAATGCAGCTCCGGGTCTATATCTCCCTCCACGTTGGCCAGGTGCCCCGGGAGAGGAAACCACTGAGAAATGAAGGTGAAGGCGGCAGCCTACCTGGAGTCTCTGCGTGGCCTACTGTATGATGGGATAAAAGAAAATTCCACTCTGCCAAGCCTACTTCCAAAGTGATGATAAAAGGTACACAAAGAAGGCTGCTAAGAACTTTCCATTTGTCCATTGGGCAAGTATGTACTGAATGTTTGCTATATGCCGGGTACTGGATCAGGTTTTCAAGGGACTCTCCCTCCCCAGCAATAGGTATCATCCTCTTTGCAGAGCTTACACTCTAACAAGGACATAAAACCGAAGTTCTTCCACTTAGAAGTAGTGGTGGGGAAGCACCACGTTGATAATTCTGACAGAAAAGGCCACCAGGGTTCAAAGGATGTAGAGATACTTCCTGGGCAGGGAGACCTGAATATGGGGCAGAGGAAGGGGCCAGTCCAGATCATCTGGTGAGCTTTCCCCAGGACACACACAGGGAAGGGTGGGTCCCTGGCTGGGAGAGAGGCGTGAAGCCGGAAGCCAGGGTGAAGGGTGATGCTAGGGGAGACCCTGGTCTTAGTTCATGAGGATGATCAAAGCCTGTATTTTATTTGGAAAATGGCTTCATAAGAATGAAAGGTTGACTACTGTGGATCTAATAGGTGGACTGCTAGAGAGAAGAGACTTGCAGATGACCCACAGAGCTCTGGATCAGGGACGGAGGCACTGGGACTTCAAAAGCCCTGTCTTTGTTGGCTTTACACACATGTATTGACTATTCTGCTAATCCTGAAAGTCATGCATATGTCATAGAGGAATAGGGAAAACACAGTTATAAAGAATAAGAATAGACCATAATCCTGCTGTTCTGAGATGGCTTCTGTTAGCATAACCAAGTATATTTATTTATTCATGTACGTGTGTATTTTCACATAGCCGCACACATTTTTCTTTCAGAAAAATATGTGTTCATAGTACTAAAGTTCTTTGTTATGTGTTTGCTTTATTGTATATTGTGAGCATTGTTTTGTAGCCAGAAATGGTCTCTGAGAATATTATTTCAATGGCAGAGGAATATTCTATGAAAACGATGGGCTGCAATTTCCTTAATCTTTCGTATTTTGTTAGGCATTCATGTAACTTTCAAATTTTTGCTACTATGAATAGCCATGTGATTAAAACAATCCGGAACATAGTATTTGTTTTCTTCTCTCACTATTTCCTTAGGATAAATTCCTAAATGTGTAATTACTGGGTCAAGCAATATAAACAAACATGTTCTAGGCTTTTGGCCCACCATATCAAATTGTTAGGACCCCCCCATTAACCTTTTATTCTTTGCTGGAGTAAGCATTCCCTCATTTCATTAGCTTTCTTCTGTCACAGGGTCACCATTTTTATGTCCTTCAAACTTTTCAAACAAGGAGTGGATTCCAGTGCCCAAAAGGGCGGGTACTGGTACCTCTGTACTGTTAACAGAGGTGCCTGGCGTGATGGATAAATGGAATGTAGTGTATCCACACAATGGAGTATTATTCAGCCATAAAAAGGAATGATGTTCTGATATATGCTACCATGTGGATGAGCTTGGAAACAGTATGCTGAGTGAAAGAAGCCGAACACAAAGAATCATGTATTGCATGATTCCAGTTACATGAAATAACCAGAATAGGTGGGCAGGGGATGGTGAGTGGCTACTTAATGGGTATGGTGTTTCCTTTAGGGATGATGGAGTGTTTGGAATTGGGTAGAGGTGATGGTTGCACAGCATCGTGAACATACTAAATGCTACTAAGTCGTCTATGTTGAATAGTTAAAATGATAAATTTTATGTGAATTTTGCCTCAGTGACAAAAAGCTACCTGGTGTGTATAATTGCTCAGGGAACAGGTAAAGGAACTTATTAGGGATCCCAGGGGTCCTCTTCAACTATTTTAGCACATCTGGTTCAGGCCATCTGAGAAGGAAAGCACATTTCTTTTGGAAACAGAAGAAACTAAATCAAAGCTTTGATTCCAGAGGAAGACAATTACTCTTCTAGTAATTATCCAGGTAAATTTAGATATAGCACATTTCTCAGAGCATTTAATTTATTTTCAAAGGGACTTTATAATAGGACAAACTCTAGTTTTCCTTTAAAAAGATTTTTTAAGGACAGCTGGAAGTGCCGAGATTTCAGTATGGTGGTGGAATGCTGTTTCACGTAAAGATTTACCCCAGGACCTCATGCTGTAGACCTGCTTGGAGAAGTTCAGCTTTATGAAATCTCCCTCTGGCTCAATTCCTCATTTGGTGAAGGAACAGGCTATTGACTATGAATTTGGCCAGAGAGAATCTCGGGAATTAAAACCTGAATGTAAATTAATAATCATCTCACCTGACCTCAATTTTCAGAAGCAAAATATCTTCTTATATTTCTATAAAAGTTTCCAAATAGCTAGCTAATTGGAAATCTCCTAGTTATAGGGAAATGGCATTAAATCTCTTTCTCCCACTATCTCTGATTTAAGACTTTTTAATGACAGTTTTGGCTTTGGTTATGCATTAGAATCAGTGTTTCTGAATATTTCAATTTATTGATATAAAATAAAAATAGTATTTTGTCTAAAAAAGTGAAGGAGGAAAGAAAAGTACCTTTAGAAAATTCCATTAGGAGGCAGCGATAGTGGAAGTGAAATTTCCATTAGTCTTATTAACAAAGCCTAGGGGACTTTTGAAAGGTGTTTTAATAGAAGAACCTAGCTCAGGAGACTTACAATTAAACCCCAAAGATGAAAAAAAATTAACTCCCTCATCATAATAGTTACTAGATTTGTGATGGAGGAAAACCTGTGCCAAAGATGAGCCCTCTCCATGATTCATTCATTCATTCATTCATCCATCCATTCATTCATTTAAGAAGCATTTATTCTGCACTGTCTTCCTGCCTTGCACCATGCTAAGCTCCACTGATACGAAGACTATGAAACAGTTTTAATGTCAAGATTCTTATTGAGAATTCATGGCATGTAGATAAATAATGTAGATGAGCAATACTGATGTAAAGCAGATAGGAATATGTCCTATCATTAGTGCAACACATTCTACATGCAAAATATGCTTACTTGCTGGGAGATTTGAGAAGATTTCATGGAGAAAATGACTGTGGAGTTGCTCTTGAAAGGTGGATAGTCCTTCAACAGGTTAAGAGGAGAGAGGGCATTTTGTGGTGGGGCGGGGAGGTTTGTAAAGTCTGCAAGTAGTGAGGTGAGTGGCCAGCGAGATTGGTCTGTTTGAGGCACTGTGGCTGTTCTCCTTTGGCTGCAGTGGAGTTCCTGAGAAGTGGGGTGTGGTATGAGGCTGCGTAGGTTGGGGGACACCAGCTTGTGAGAACAGAAAGGCAGGAAGAGCTCATCCCGTAGGGTCATGGGGCAGAAATGGAAAACGGGCAATGCTTTGGAAGAGGGCCCTTGGGCTGGGTTTTCTGAGTGTTGTGGGTTCTGCCAAGGACACTAACCGCTCCCGTGGTCAGGTCACTTTGCTGAACTTGCCTCTCCTTCCCCTCTCACAAGAGCCCTTACATGGAAGGAGAAATACGACATGTTCTGAGAACACTTAGAAATATTGGACTTATAAGGCACTTCTTTTATTTAAAAATAAAACAAAGCATTTCTCATTTTATTTGGGGCTGTGATTCTGTGGTGAGTTGAAAGAAGTCTGCTATTCTCTGGCAGTGACTTCCCCTCCAGCGTCAGATGATTTAAAGCCAAGTTGGGGAGAGAGATGTTGACACCTGGGAAATTTCATCACAAACACCTTTGTTTTTGGAGGAGGTGTTACCCCTGGGTGGTGACTCCTAGAGAGGGTCCTGGGGTGGAGGGAAGAGGGCTCCCCGGGGAGTAGGAAGGAGCCCCAGAGGCTGTGCTGGAGGCCACGGTGAGCCCAGGCAGGGCGGAGGGCTGACACCAGTCATGGCCACAGGAGGGCCTGCAGAGCAGGCAGTCCTCGAGACTGGGCGCCGTCCTGTTTCCAGCAAGGCTTTTGTATGACCCTACAGTCTTTAAAGGTGGCAGCAGGGTAGACGGGGTGAGTTGTTGCCAGTGAGGGGCAAGTGAAGGTCTAGATTTATGGTTTAATTTGCCTGAGCCCAAATGAAATTACTGGTATTTAAACTTATTGAAAAATTCCTATTTGCCATCCCTCCCCTGACCCATCCAGTCCTCTCTGAACATTGCAGGCCTGTTTACCTGCTGTCCTTACCCACTTTCCCACATCCCCTGGACTTTAACTCCCAGGCTCGTCTGCAGTTTCTCTGTCTTGCACAACCACTGTGTCTGTAGTGCGTAGGGAGCTGCCCAGCACATAGTAGTGCTAAATTAATAGTAAATACCTTCATTAACTCATTATCATTCTTTAATCTATTGTTCCATATTATGTATCTGTTACGTTCTAGGCTTTATGCTAGATTAGGGACATCCAAAAATGAACAAAAGACGTGTTCTTTGCACCCAAAAACTAACAAGTATTGGGGAACAGGTAAAACATAAATTTGATGAGAGAGAGCAAGAAGGGAAGAAGAAACCACCCACTGTGTGCTTGTTACTGTCTGTGTTCTTGCACAGGACGTATTTTTCTTGTATCACCTTTGTGAGGCATGATCTCCCTTCTAGGAATGAGGAAGCCAACGTTCTGAGAGAGAGAGCAGCTCATGTGTTGCTAACAAGTGCTGTAAAGTGCAGGGAGCCTGGCGTTAGGCCTGCTGGGAGAAGGAATGTGGAACTGGTCAAGGATGACCCCTCAGAGGAGGTGGCATCTGTCCTGAGACTTGAAGAAGTGAGTCAGATTGTGCCTGCCAAAAAGAGAGATGGAGACGAGACCTTTTTGGTGTGTCTTCCTAGCAGAGACATGAAAGGCAGCACCAGTTTCAAATCAGAAAGTCAGTAAGCTATGTAGGTGATCAGTAAGTACGGCCCACAAAGCAGCGCACCTGGAACCGAAGGTCAGGCTGCCCTTTCTGAATACCTAACATTCTGTTTCCATGGTGGTGTCTCCCACTCACTGAGAAATGACTGACTTGCTGCTCAGCCTCTTTTTAAGGACAACAGTGATCCCAGGGAAGGAAAGACCATTTGTCTTCCTTGAAATGGATTATGCTCTGAAAATCAGCGGCTGAGTCAACATTCTCAAGGGCTGATGCCGACTGTCAACAGATGCTATTTTCCTTAAATCATCTTTCAGCAAAGAAGGACGTACAAAGTGTTCTTAATTCATTACTTTCTTGTTGCTCCACCCTGCCTTGGACAGTAGCCTTTGTTTGGTGTTTAGTCATAAAATATACATCCTACCAATCTTTTTCCTTCCCTTCCATCTCCAGATTATATGGGTCATTGCTTTGCCCTTAACTGCAATGTGACAATCCCACTCTGGTGTGAGAAGAAACTAACGGTATCAGGTTCCTTTGCCCTAAACACTTAATGCATCTCACATGGTTGAGTGGCTCATGACCAGGAAGCGCCTGCTCAGGCTCCAAATAGGGTCATCCCCAACTGTCACTGGGGTTGAGGAAGTTGGGTGGCAACAGATGCCCCTCCTTCCTGCCTTTCCCCTCTAGAGAACACCAAACATTCAGATAATCACAAATAAAAGAAATGTTTGTTTCCCGTGTTCACCCCTCATTACTCAAATACCTGATGCACTATGGTTATTAATTAAAAATGTGCAACTAATATCAAGAATCTGAAGAGGCTTGCAGAAATCATATTTGCTGACTGATTCTCCCAAATTTAAAAGAGATGAACCCATGTAGAAGTCAGCATGTGTTGTCGCTGGCAGATAGAAAACCACTCTTCAGATTCTAGCTCTGTGTATAAACGTAGATCCTCAGATCTCTCCGTGCTCCTGGCAGTGGCTCAAATTTTACAATTGTTTTCCTGAGGTGTCCATTGGTATTAGGCCCTCCTGCTTTTGATCATTCTGACTCGCTTTCTCCCTGTGAACCGCGTTTCTGTAACCAATTTACAGGACTCCGTATTCAGTTTCAGCCGCCCCGTGGCAGCCAATGTGGGCGGTGCAGCCTGTCGTTGGAGTTCCTCTCGGTGTTTGCTATCCCTGAGCCTGCCTGGCTTTTGTGTCATCTACCAGCCTCCTGGGTCATTCATAGGCTGGCTGATTACAGGCAGCTCCAGAGGCAGATGAGGCCCTGGAGGGCTCTTGCAAGCTCACATCTATTCACATCCCAGGAAACCCTCAGAGTGTGGCTATCTTGGGGTCTGTCCTGAAGGGAGACAGGTTGCTAAGAAGAATATCGGGCCAAGGGCATTGGCCAGACCCGGATCAGCCCTGGAGTGAACTCTCTCTCCCTTTGCCCTTCAGTATTCTGGGGAATCAGACAAAGCAAATCGACGATTTTTCTTTCAGAATCAGCAGGACTTTTGTAACCTGACAAGTGATATATGTGTTTTTTTCTCTCTTTAATGAAAGACTTCTTTATCAGGATAGAAACTCCTGAGAATCAATAATGCATTTATTCCTAGTTAGCCATTGGGGGTTAGAATGCTTTCAGGACCTACTGAGTATTTCTCACTTTAAAATTTGTAAAAACTTAACCCAGGTGCCAGCATCTGTCTCAAACCCAGCATCAACCTTCAAAAATCCCCATCCAAGGAGACCCCTAGACGCACCCTCTTGGGATGACTTGCACCCCATGGAAGGTTTTATGGCTTTGCAGGGGTCTGTGTCCCATTCCTGTAGGCTGGGGCCCTGCCCGTTCACAGTCCTCTCTACCACTCTTAATAAACCTCTGGCCGAGTGGCGGCAAAAGACAAAGCAAGGGTGAATCCTGCCCCCGCCTCCAGTTGTCGTTCTCCACTGCCGGGATTTGCAGCTCTGGGCAGGCAAGAGAGGAGGTAAAATGTATCAATGTTGTGTGTCCCCTCCAAGCTGCTGCCCAGGAGAGCATAAGTCAACGAGAAAGACATCGCTAATGTTTAGCCCATCTGACTAAACAAGTCCAAAGGGACAGAGACTTCAGTTAAAAATCTGCCACCAGGATGAGGGCTTCAGGACAGGCTGGGTCTTTCCTTGTCTGATGTTCAGTCCTGCAGAGAGGGCATTGAACTGCTCAGACCTACGTGCTGGAGAACCTAAATATTCCTCCTGCAGCATTACATGGAGCGCATGCCTGAGCTTTCAGAAACTGAGGGGCAAGCAAGGGGCGTTGGGGGAGAAGGGGACCTGGTGTGGGAACAATGAGGAGGAGCTTTGTAACTCAGGACCCTGCACCCCTCTCAACTCTCCTCCCTGACCTCCTCAAATTGGACCAAATGGTGGAATTGTGGGGAAACCAAATCTACACAGCTCTGCCCGGGCTTTTGCATTTCTGCTTGAAGTCTTGTTTCCAGATGGAAGAAAGTTGAAGGTGGAGGGGAGTCCTTATGTGCAGTGATTCCTATGTGAGGCTGCAAGGAATGGGGTGGTGGCTTTCTCAGGGATCAGTGCTCAGGAGCCTAAGAGTTTCTGATTTGCTTTCAGAGACTGGCGAGATCACCGCCTCTACTCCATCACCACAGCAGGCTAGGAAAGCTGTTGCTTTGAAGCCGGCCTAAGTCTGAGATCAAAAATACTTTCAGTCATCACTCAATATGGGCAAAATTAAGGGAGTGCTAGGAAACCCTCAGATCATTCTTATTAAAGAGCTGACACTCACACTTCTCCCAACCACAGTATTTGGGAGGGTGGAGGGATCCTATTGGGTTATCAGTGTTTTGATTTTCAGTGAGTTTTGCTTTTCTCTCTTCACATCCATTTCTGATTTGAGAAATGTAGAGAATTGAAGTTTCAGATTAATTCCATTCATGCATCATACTGGTTAGTGATGGAAGAGCTGCAGACATTTAACTTTATTTGGAGATGTAGACCCCGAGACTTTAAAGGTCTCGGTCTGCATAAAAGTACCCAACCACAGTGGAAATTGGGATGAAACATATAGCCCCACTTCTGATGTGTTTCCATGGCTTTTTGGTTTGGATTGAATAGAAAACCCAGAGCAACAGTCTTTCTGAAGACATAAACTTCCACTTTTCAATTTTTTGCCAAGCTAGAAAAATTCAAAATTTTCCAGCCTCAAAAGGATATTCTGGTTCAGATCTGCTCAAAATTTGCTTGAGGGCTATAAAATTCTTATCTTTGGGAGTTTCACTACTCCTGGTGAATATAAAGTCTGTTTCAGAGATCTCTGGGGGTTGAACTGACTGTGGGTTACCTATAGCAAATGTTTAATCCCAGGTGACATAGATTTTCTGCTTCTGGGCAACATATGTCATTCAGGTCATGCTTGGAGACTCGAAAAAGAAATGTCTACTGATAGCTGAAACCAGGTGGGATTCAGAGGATAAACCATACACAAAAAGAAACCAGGCAGTATTTTCTGCTGATTTAAAAGAAATAATCTTCCAGTCCTGATTTTTCTCCATTCTAATTCTTTAGCTCTCTTACTAAAATTTGATTTATAATTCCATTTGCATTTTCTGAAAGAAGGTAGTTGTAATTTGGAGGCAAGTTGGGAAACAAACCCAACCGTGTCTTTGGTGGAATATATTTGCCAATGGTGAGACAGTCATTGAAAACAAAACAAACCTAAAACCAAGAAACCAGGAGGATGCTGGATCCTGGGCGGGGGAAGAATGGCTGTTCCGGGCTTGCCAGACCCCACCTGGCTTAGCAGGTGACGCTCTGGGAACTGCATCTGGAGAAGATCCGGGTAAGCTGGCGATGGTGGCAGAGAGAGAGTTCAGCCTCCTGCTGTTTGGTTTGACGTGCAGCATGATTTAAACATTGAATGCTTCCCGGTGAGCAGGGACTCACACACTCAGTCCTCATGATTGTGTTCACTCGCCTGGCTTCTGAAGGCATTTGAGATTCTGCCTGGAGTTCCTGGCACTGGGGTCATACACCCGAACTCAGGAAAGGGGGAGCCCTTGCTCTCAGGAAGCTTTGTTTTAGGAGTGGAGACTAGAAATAGCCCAACAAATAATTACTGGGATCATTTCTGATAGTGATGTGTGCTCTGTCAAAAGAGGAGAGGTAATGCGATTAGGGGGTAATGGCGGAGAGGCATCACATGGGATGGTGAGGGAGGTCACTGTGAGGATGACATTGAGCTGAGGCCTGTGATACTCTGAGAGGTAGCATTCCAGGCACAGGGAGGAGCAAGTGTAAAGTCCAGAGGCTGGCCTGAGACTGTAGAGGTCCCGCGTGGAGAGTGAGGGGTGATGGGAGAGGCAGGGGAGCAGCCGTCTTTGCAGACTGGGGTCCGGTGGTGGAAGCCACTGGAGGACTCGGGAGCTGGCTCTGGGTGCAGTGCCTGTGGGTGAGCGGGGTGCCTGCTGATGTGCCTTCCAAATCTCGTTCTGAAGCTGGCTCGTGGCCTGCACAGGCTGCATGGAGACTGGCCGCCACACTTCCCCTTAAATGAAAGCTCATGTTTTATGGAGTTCCTTGGAGACATGTACGGAAGTACTGTGGCTGCAAGCAAGTGCTCCAGCCCTATTTTGCAAACAGAAAAGAGGGTAAATGAACTGGCCACAGCGGCTCGACAAGGCAGTGGGCAGCACCTGAAATAAAGCTGAGCTGTATTGCCTCCTCTTGCTCTAAGCTCGGTACTGTCTTCTCCCCTGATTGCCTCTTTATTATTCTCTTAAGCGGGTGTGATCTGAAAGGTAGCATTGTTTCAGAATCAATAAGGGTCTGAGTTCGTGGAGCACAGAGTGTCTGAGCTTCAAGTACCTCCTTATCACCAGTGCGCAGGAGAGGATAGGTCCAAATAAAACACATTATCAGGCTTTGTTGACTTTCCAGGCCCAGCAGCTGTATTAATGGAGCTCTTTATATCCATTCCCTTTATGAACCAGGTTTTCTCACTTTCATTTCTCTGGGAACTTCTAAATAAAGCTCCTGCTGAAGAATGACGAGGGTGTTTGAGTTGGAGAGTTGAACAGAAACCATTTGCTCGGTGGAATTCATACTTGCAAAATGGGGGAAAAGTATGTAAGAAAAGACCACCCCAATTCTAAGAGGGCAGGGAGAGGTTTAGTTATTTACTCTGGGGCATTCCATATCCTATTGAAATTTATGATGCCTGACTGATATATTTAACATGGAATTCATAAGGTTTCCTCTGAATCTGCATGCCTGTAATTGGAAACTTGGAAAAAAATTTAACATGTGATTTTGCACTTCAAATCCTTGAAATTGTCTATTGGATTTATTTAGCCTGTGTGTGGATATGATATTATAGGAATCTTGAAAAGATCTGGATTATCAGTGTCATATTATTTAAAACTTCTAGTGAAATTCTTGTTACCTACTTTCTATTGTTGAGCAGGTTATTGTTATTATCACTTGGTGGGCACTTTAAGGCTGAATGGTGGTCTCAAGGAGTATCAGTTCTATCCAATTCACAATGAGCATACTTAGAAATGCTTTTTTTCTGTATCCCATTTTATAGGCCCATAGGTCTGATCCTCTCTGTAGGTATGTTTTGCTTGGTTTATATGCTGCTTAAATATTTTCAGAGTCAGTGTAAAGGATTTTAGAAACAAAAACTAGATTTCTAGCTTCTCTTGAAGTATCAAATGATCTAGCAATACTGGGTCTACCCAGGGCCTGCATGCACCCTAAATCCATAGTCCCCACTTCTCCCTATTGTCTCCCTGCCCCTGAGGCTGTGTCAGTTTGTAATTTATCATAACACTGATTTTTTTTAAGAGAAATATTTCTCTGTACTCATGTCTTTCTCAAAAGTGGACATAGAGACAATTACCTAGATGGCTGAACACTGAACAAAATGTGAAGTGCTGTGTGATTCGTATGTTGGGATCTGGTGGCCAGGCTCACTGCAATGCTTGCTGGGCCCCTACATTCCCTTGCATTTATCACCTTCACACTTGTGTCCCCTCTACTTGAAGTGCCCCTCCCTACCTTTTCCTTGAGTTCTCAGCTGAAATGTCATCTCTCTACCCCCAGATTCCTTGATTTTCCGTGTTAAATGGGGTTGTCCTGCTCTGTGCCACTGGCAATTTCCCCATCACCACACTTGCTGGGCTTTCTTATAATTACATGTTTAAGTGTCTACCTTTGACTTGTAAATTCTATGAGGTAAGGAGCTGTCTTTTCATTGCCATAACCCTGATTCTAGGACATAATTGGTACACAATAAATATTTTTTTGGAAGAATGAAAATGTCTCTGTAATCTGGATTTTGAATAAAAATCAAATGTAATATCACTTCATCTGAGTCCTTGTACAAGCTTTTAAGTCAGTTCATTGTGGTTTAACACAGAAGGGCTGCTTCTGAGAAGATAAATTGTTCTTTGAACTCTAGAGCAGAAATTGGATTCAAGAGTTTTTATGGAATAATATTAGTCATGTAATAAATATTAATTGAGCATTTACTCTTTGCCAAGTACTACTCCCATGGCTGCAGATACCTTGGTCTCTCATGAAGCTTTTACTTTAGTGGAGTTGGGATCTGTGCAGACAGTAATCGTGTGAAAACAAGATAAGCTCTGGAATTGATAAACACAGTAAAGAAGTTAAAATTGGTGGGTGGACTAGAGAATGATTGAGGGGGCAGGTGGAGGTCAGAGGTCCTGGTGCTGATGTCAGGAATGCCTTTTCCTTGACCTGCTGTTTGAACTGAGATTGAAATGATAGGAAAACACCGCCCTTTGGAAGTCTGGAGGGAGAGTGCTTCAGTGATAGCAAAGAGCAAGTGCAAAGGCCCTGTGGTGGGAGCCCTGGAAATATACCCATGAACGGGAGAGATGAGTTTTTCCTGAGGTAGTGGAGCTTATGGTTTATTTGGAGGCAACAGTCAATTAATAACAACTAATATGAATGATTTAACTTCAGGGAGTGGTTGGTGCTATGAAGAAAAGACACAGATAAATAGAGAAAGGAGACTGGAGGGAGCTACTTGACCTAGTAAGCTGTTGTCCTTTTACTTTTGAGGATAGTAAGGATCAGAGAAGTTAAGTGACTTGCTCAAGAATGCACTTCACATTAGGGGCAGAACCAAAAATCAAAGCCTGTCTTTCTGGTTCCATGGTCTTTGATCTTCCAAGACACTACATATACTCCCCAAGAAGTAGTAGAATAAATTACTGTTCTGTTTGGATGACTTATGTCAGAGAATTTAGAATTAATGCCTGACTGTCCTGGTAACTGCTTAATGCTGGGCTCCATTTCTGTGGCTGCTGAAATGACCTGAGACTGAGGACTCGGCCTGTTCTGTGCCCAGCATGGCATCTGATTAGGCCCTGTTCCCACAGTTACCACCATCTATTGTGATCTTCATGGTTTCCAGGGCACTTTCATGCCTGCTCTTTCATTTGCTGTGATGATGCCAACACTTTGAAAAATGTCATTCATCCTGTTTCATAGGTAAAGACACTGAAGTTCTGAGGAGTAGTTAGGTGACTTGTCCAAGCCACGACAGGGCTTGAACATGGTCGTCACGGTCTAAATCCCAAACTTATTCCACCTACTGTCCTCCTGCCAGGCCCTTCCTACCGCCCGATGTTCCCTTATCCCCAGGCCTAGGCTCCATATTCCAGCAGATGAGGAGGACTTTTTGTTGCCTTGTCTACATAGCAGGTGCTGCTTTCACCTAAACAGGAGGTTGGTCTTGGTCAGAAGAAACTTGTCTGATTCTGAGCCACTACTGCTCTTGCAAGACTTATTATTAGCATTTTTAAAAAACTTGACACATGAAGAGGATTCTTCAATGTATGCAGTGGGGATTTGGAGAACAGGTGGGAAAACGTTTATGCTTCCCTTCCATCCCTAGACTTCCAGGCACCTTCTCTTCCCAATTTCCTCCTTGCCATCTGGCTAATCCTCCCTGTCTCAGGAAGCCGACCTACTCTCTGTCCAGAAAATGTCAAGTTTTGCAAGTCTGAACCACACCCTTTCCTCTCCTCGCTCCCTGCTCTCTTCCGGGAGCACCTCGTTCCTGTCCACATCTGCCACTGCCACTTCTGAGGTGAGTCACAACCTTCCTTCATCCCATCAGACTTTTCCTTTCACTCGGATCTGATTGTCTACCTAATATCTCTTTGGATCTCTTGAAGGAAACTCATACTCAACTTGTCCAAACGGATTTTTGCTCTCCAAACCTGTTGTTTGTCTAGTGTTTTCTGTCTCAGTATCACCACATCTATTCCATTAAGATACAAGCCAGGAAATGGGGAATGGGATGTTCATCTCTACCTTGTATCTAGTTCTGCACCATTTCAGCTTTTAGCTCTGGCACATGCATGGGCTCTCTATATCTACCACGACCACCATAGTCTAAGCTACTATGGGCAGCATCTTCCCCCACTCTGCATCTAATACACAGTGACAGACTGGCCCTTTAGGAGGCAGATATGATCATGCGACCCTGTGGTTTAGAAATTTCCAGTTGTTTCTTACTTCGAATAACAGTGGAATTCCTTGACTTGACGTGCAGGCCCTGTTGACTCTGGCCTTTCAGTCCTCACCTTAAACCCCACTTGCCCATGTTGTCTCTACGTTAGCCATGCTGGTCTTCTTGCCCATCACACCATAGCTTCTTTTCACACTATTCCTTCTGTCTGGATCCCTTCTGCCTCCTCTGCTTGGTTGAGTCGTATTCACTTGCAGTGAACTTGGCTTTCACTGCTCGGGCACACCTTTCTTGGCTGGCCTGAATTCCTTTCATGTTGACACCGTACTCTTACTTTGCAGCCCTTCTTGTGCTTCACAATTCTGAATTTTTATTCATGTGATTATTAATCTCTCCTCTGATAGCCTGTAACTTTTATGAACTCAGGGACCCTGCCCACTTTTTGCCCCTACCACCAACATAGTAGTTGGCACTGTAGAATGAGTAAAGGTCTCCTTACCAGGAGCAGTCAGTGGATACCAACTTTTCCTACAAGTTTTGAGGGTTGATAATATCAGTCCCAGTTGGGTTGGAGTAATTGACCTGAAGTGCCATCACCACAATCAGTGCCGCCACCATCACCATTACCATCACCACTACCACCATCGTGACCATTATCACCACCACCATCACCATCATCACCACCACCATCACCACCACGACCATCACCATCACCGCCATTGCCATCACCACCATCTCCATCACCACCACCACCACCACCATCACCGCCACCACCACCATCACCAGCACCAACACCATCACTGCCATCACCACTGCCAACACCACCATCACCATCACCACCACCAACACTGCCATCACCATTGCCACCATCACTGCCACCACCATCATCATCATCCATTATCATGGTCATCTTAGGCCTGGTGACACAGTAAGACTGGTTGGTATTTTCCTATTATGGGACATAACCAGGTGTTCACTGGTTTCTTGGGAATGTCTAGCATTCTGATGAAGTTGCCTCAGATATTGACAGGATTGTTTGCTAGTTGATCTCTTTAACTAAAAAAAGAGAAAAAAATAGTGTTTTTGCTTCAGTCCTGAGAGAACATAGGTCTTCAGATTGGAAAATATACAAATCCTTCCTAAAGTAGAATTGAGGTCTCATTTATTAATTTAACAAATATTTATTGAGTGCCTAATGTGTGTAAGGCACTGTATTAGAGGCTAAGAATGCCCTCATGGAACTTATATTAGAGTGAAAGGAAATAGACAATAAACAAACAAATGAAAAATATGTTAGGAATGTAAACACTATAATGAAGACAAAGTAACATAGTAGAATCTGAGGGGGCTATTTTAAATCGCATAGTATATTTGTTTTTGACAGTTTTTTTGTAATAAGCAGCATTAAAATTTCAGTGGCTTATGAAAACAAAGACTTATTTTGCAGTTCCTCACTTTTTTTTTTTTGAGAGCGCATATCTTATGTTTATTGATCAAATGGTTGTTAACAACAATAAAATTCTGTATAGGGGACTCAATGCACAATCATTAATCAACCCCATGCCTACTTCTCAACAGTCTCCAATCTTCTAAAGTATAACGAACAAGTTCTTACATGGTGAACAAATTCTTACATAGTGAATAAGTTCTTACATGGTGAACAGTGCAAGGGCAGTCATCACAGAAACTTTCGGTTTTGATCACGCATTATGAACCATAAACAATCAGGTCAAATATGAATATTCATTTGATTTTTATACTTGATTTATAAGTGGATCCCACATTTCTCCCTTTATTATTATTATTATTATTTTTAATAAAATGCTGAAGTGGTAGGTAGATGTAAGATAAAGGTAGAAAACTTAGTTTAGTGTTGTAAGAGAGCAAATGTAGATGATCAGGTGTGTGCCTGTAGACTATGTGTTAATCCAAGCTATACAAGGGCAATAAAACATCCACGGATGCAGAAGATTTCTCTCAAAACAGGGGGGGAGAGGTTCTAAGCCTCACCTCTGTTGATCCCCAATTTCTCACCTGATGGCCCCCCTGCGACTGTGCCTGTCTTAGGTTGTTCCTCCCTTGAGGAATCTTACCCGTCTCTGGCTAACCAGTCATCTTCCGGGGCCATACAGGGAGTTGTAAAGTTGGTAAGTGAGAGAGAAGCCATATTGTTTGAAAAGGTTAGCTTTTTACTTCTTTGCAGATTTATGCCCTGTGACTTCTATGCCCAGCATTTGTCTTTAGCACTTGGAGGAATTATGGTACTTGGTAAATTCAATATGAGGCACGAATTCTATTTAAGGGTTGTAATTAGGAAGGAAGAAGAAAAGCTATAGAGGTAGCAGACGGAAGAAAACATGGGAAGATTGATTATTTCTTTGATATATCTTCTTGTAGAGTAATTTAAGCATGTATAGTTTTTAAACTACTAATTAAATTGCACACACACATTAACATAATAGAAATACAGTTACATAACCAAAGCATACCTGTAATTACCAGCCATCTCCAGTGAGGCCAAGAAAACCAGTTAGGCACCTTAGGCATTTGTGAAAATTTGTCTATGATATGATGGATATTGTCCAACTGTACTTGAACAATCTGAGAGAAATCAGACAAATTAAAACAGCCCATTCCTGGGAACTGTTCATATCCCATATGTTCTTTTAACAGTAGATAGTCTGTAGTTGTAAGATTTTGGAGCACTAGAACTTGCGCTTCTCCAATTCTTGGTTGAGCTCCAACAGTATAGATCCAGTCAAATTTGTTGTTTTACTGTATGCACAGGCCAGCTTAGATATCTCCTTCCTCATTCCCATGGCAAGTCCAGGAACTGGTGGGATGAGTGCATCTACAGCTGTAGCAGCGCGTGGATCTTTGTTGGGGTTTTTTGATGATCATCTTCTGGTATGACTCTTCCAGAGAGTGCTGATGTTGGAAGTTCTTCTTCATATCGCATCTTAGTTCATTTTCTGGGTAGCCAAATTAGGCTTTGATCCTCTGTATAAACACAAACAGACCCTTTGCCCACACTTTGATCTGCCCTTTATACCCTTGTGTAGAACTCACTGGAGGTCACCACACAGGAACTGCTTTTTTTTTTTTTTTGAGAGAAAGGAATATTATCAGAAAAGTGTACCTCCATAGCCGATCAAAGTTAAAGATATTTAAAGCATGCATTAATAGTTGATTTACAGTTAGTTTTATCCTATCATGGAGTAATCCCCCTTTTCTTTCTGTTTTTTTTTTTGTTATCTTTAATCTTCACTTACATGAAGAATATTATGTTTACTAGGCTCTCCCCTATACCAGGTCCCCACTATAAACCCCTTTAGAGTCACTGTCCATCAGCATAGCTAAATGTTGTAGAATCACTACTTGTCTTCTCTGTGTTGTACAGCCCTCCCCTTTCTCCCACCCCCCCATGCATGCTGATCTTAATACCCCCCTTATTCTTCCCTCCCTTCTCCCTCCCTACCCATCCATCCTCCCTAGTCCCTTTCCCTTTGGTAACTGTTAGTCCATTCTTGGGTTCTGTGATTCTGCTGCTGTTTTGTTCCTTCAGTTTTTCCTTTGTTCTTATACTCCACAGATGAGTGAAATCATTTGGTATTTCTCTTTCTCTGCTTGGCTTGTTTCACTGAGCATAATACCCTCCAGCTCCATCCATGTTGCTGCAAATGGTAGGATTTGCCCTCTTCTTATGGCTGAGTAGTATTCCATTGTGTATATGTACCACATCTTCTTTATCCATTCATCTACCAATGGACATTTAGGTTGTTTCCAATTCTTGGCTATTGTAAATAGTGCTGTGATAAACATAGGGGTGCATCTGTCTTTCTCAAACTTGATTGCTGCGTTCTTAGGGTAAATTCCTAGGAGTGCAATTCCTGGGTCAAATGGTAAGTCTGTTTTGAGCATTTTGATGTACCTCCATACTGCTTTCCACAATGGTTGAACTAACTTACATTCCCACCAGCAGTGTAGGAGGGGTCCCCTTTCTCCACAGCCTCGCCAGCATTTGTTGTTGTTTGTCTTTTGCATGGCAGCCATCCTTACTGGTGTGAGGTGATACCTCATTGTAGTTTTAATTTGCATTTCTCTGATAATTAGCGATGTGGAGCATCTTTTCATGTGTCTGTTGGCCATCTGTATTTCTTTTTTGGAGAACCGTCTGTTCAGTTCCTCTGCCCATTTTTTAATTGGGTTATTTGTTTTTTGTTTGTTGAGGCGTGTGAGCTCTTTATATATTCTGGATGTCAAGCCTTTATCGGATGTGTCATTTTCAAATATATTCTCCCATACTGTAGGGTTCCTTTTTGTTCTATTGATGGTGTCTTTTGCTGTACAGAAGCTTTTCAGCTTAATATAGTCCCACTTACTAATTTTTGCTGTTGTTTTCCTTGCCCGGGGAGATATGTTCAAGAAGAGGTCACTCATGTTTATGTCTAAGAGGTTTGTGCCTATGTTTTCTTCCAAGAGTTTAATGGTTTCGTGACTTATATTCAGGTCTTTGATCCATTTTGAGTTTACTTTTGTATATGGGGTTAGACAATGGTCCAGTTTCATTCTCCTACATGTAGCTGTCCAGTTTTGCCAGCATCATCTGTTGAAGAGACTGTCATTTCTCCATTGTATGTCCATGGCTTCTTTATCAAATATTAATTGACCATATACATTTAGGTTAACGTCTGGAATCTCTAGTCTGTTCCACTGGTCTGTGGCTCTGTTCTTGTGCCAGTACCAAACTGTCTTGATTACTATGGCTTTATAGTAGAGCTTGAAATTGGGGAGTGAGATCCCCCCTACTTTATTCTTCTTTCTCAGGATTGCTTTGGCTATTCGGGGTCTTTGGTGTTTCCATATGAATTTTTGAATTATTTGTTCCAGTTCATTGAAGAATGTTGCTGGTAGTTTCATAGGGATTGCATCAAATCTGTATATTGCTTTGGGCAGGATGGCCATTTTGATGATATTAATTCTTCCTAGCCATGAGCATGGGATGAGTTTCCATCTGTTAGTGTCCCCTTTAATTTCTCTTAAGAGTGACTTGTAGTTTTCAGAGTATAAGTCTTTCACTTCTTTGGTTAGGTTTATTCCTAGGTATTTTATTTTTTTTTATGCAATTGTGAATGGAGTTGTTTTCCTGATTTCTCTTTCTGTTGGTTCATTGTTAGTGTATAGGAAAGCCACAGATTTCTGTGTGTTGATTTTGTATCCTGCAACTTTGCTGTATTCCGATATCAGTTCTAGTAGTTTTGGGGTGGAGTCTTTAGGGTTTTTTATGTACAGTATCATGTCATCTGCAAATAGTGACAGTTTAACTTCTTCTTTACCAATCTGGATTCCTTGTATTTTTTGTTTTGTCTGATTGCCATGGCTAGGACCTCCAGTACTATGTTAAATAACAGTGGAGAGAGTGGGCATCCCTGTCTTGTTCCCGATCTCAGAGGAAAAGCTTTCAGCTTCTCGCTGTTCAGTATAATGTTGGCTGTGGGTTTATGTTATATGGCCTTTATTATGTTGAGGTACTTGCCCTCTGTTACCATTTTGCTGAGAGTTTTTATCATGAATGGATGTTGAATATTGTCAAATGCTTTTTCAGCATCTATGGAGATGATCATGTGGTTTTTGTCTTTCTTTTTGTTGATGTGGTGGATGATGTTGATGGATTTTCAAATGTTGTACCATCCTTGCATCCCTGGGATGAATCCCACTTGGTCATGGTGTATGATCCTTTTGATATACTTTTGAATTCGGTTTGCTAATATTTTATTAAGTATTTTTGCATCTACATTCATCAGGGATATTGGTCTGTAATTTTCTTTTTTGGCAGGGTCTTTGCCTGGTTTTGGTATTAGGGTGATGTTGGCTTCATAGAATGAGTTTGGGAGTATTCCCTCCTCTTCTATTTTTTGGAAAACTTTAAGAAGAATGGGTATTATATCTTCTCTGTGTGTCTGATAAAATTCCGAGGTAAATCCGTCCAGCCCGGGTGTTTTGTTCTTGGGTAGTTTTTTGATTACCGTTTCAATTTCTTTGCTCGTAATTGGTTTGTTTAACTTTTGTGTTTCTTCCTTGGTCAGTCTTGGAAGGTTGTATTTTTCTAGGAAGTTGTTCATTTCTTCTAGGTTTTCCAGCTTGTTGGCATATAGGTTTTCATAGTAGTCTTTAATAATTCTTTGTATTTCTGTGGAGTCTGTCGTGATTTTTCCGTTCTCATTTGTGATTCTGTTGATTTGATTTGATTCTTTTTCTCTTAATAAGTTGGGCTAGAGGCTTATCTATTTTGTTTATTTTCTCAAAGAACCAGCTCTTGATTTCATTGATTTTTGCTACTGTTTTATTCTTTTCAATTTTGTTTATTTCTTCTCTGATCTTTATTATGTCCCTCCTTCTGCTGACTTTAGGCCTCATTTGTTCTTCTTTTTCCAATTTCGATAATTGAGATGTTAGACTATTCATTTGGGATTGTTCTTGCTTCTTCAAGTGTGCCTGGATCACTATATACTTTCCTCTTAAGACTGCTTTCGCTGCGTCCCACAGAAGTTGGGGCTTTGTGTTATTGTTGTCATTTGTTTCTATATATTCCCTGATCTCTATTTTAATTTGTTCGTTGATCCATTGATTATTTAGGGGCATGTTATTAAGCCTCCATGTGTTTGTGAGCCTTTTTGTTTTCTTTGTATAATTTATTTCTAGTTTTATAGCTTTGTGGTCTGAAAAGTTGGTTGGTAGAATTTCAATATTTTGGAATTTACTGAGGCTCTTTTTGTGGGCCAATATGTGGTCTATTCTGGAGAATGTTCCATGTGCACTTGAGAAGAATGTATATCCTGTTGCTTTTGGATGTAGAGTTCTATAGATGTCTGTTAGGTCCATCTGCTCTACTGTGTTTTTCAGTGCTTCCGTGTCCTTACTTATTTTCTGCCCGGTGGATCTATCCTTTGGGGTGAGTGGTGTGTTGAAGTCTCCTAGAATGAATGCATTGCAGTCTATATCCCCCTTTAGTTCTGTTAGTATTTGTTTCACATATGCTGGTGCTCCTGTGTTGGGTGCATATATATTTAGAATGGTTATATCCTCTTGTTGGACTGAGCCCTTTATCATTATGTAGTGTCCTTCTTTATCTCTTGTTACTTTCTTTGTTTTGAAGTCTATTTTGTCTGATATTAGTACTGCAACCCCTGCTTTCTTCTCGCTGTTGTTTGCCTGAAATATGTTTTTCCATTCCTTGACTTTTAGTCTGTACATGTCTTTGGGTTTGAGGTGAGTTTCTTGTAAGCAGCATATAGATGGGTCTTGCTTTTTAATCCATTCAGTGACTCTATGTCTTTTGATTGGTGCATTCAGTCCATTTACATTTAGGGTGACTATTGAAAGATATGTACTTATTGCCATTGCAGGCTTTAAATTCGTGGTTACCAAAGGTTCAAGGTTAGCCTCTTTAGTATCTTACTGCCTAACTTAGCTCGCTTATTGAGCTGCTATATACACTGTCTGGAGATTCTTTTCTTCTCTCCTTTCTTATTCCTCCTCCTCCATTCTTCATATGTTGGGTGTTTTGTTCTGTGCTCTTTCTAGGAGTGCTCCCCTCTAGAGCAGTCCCTGTAAGATGCCCTGTAGAGGTGGTTTGTGGGAAGCAAATTCCCTCAGCTTTTGTTTGTCTGGGAATTGTTTAATCCCACCATCATATTTGAATGATAGTCATGCTGGATACAGTATCCTTGGTTCAAGGCCCTTCTGTTTCATTGCATTAAATATATCATGCCATTCTCTTCTGGCCTGTAGGGTTTCTGTCGAGAAGTCTGATGTTAGCCTGATGGGTTTTCCTTTATAGGTGACCTTTTTCTCTCTAGCTGCCTTTAAAACTCTTTCCTTGTCCTTGATCTTTGCCATTTTAATTATTATGTGTCTTGGTGTTGTCCTCCTTGGAGACTTTCTGTTGGGGTTTCTGTGTATTTCCGTGGTCTGTTCGATTATTTCCTCCCCCAGTTTGGGGAAAATTTCAGCAATTATTTCTTCTAAGATACTTTCCATCTCTTTTCCTCTCTCTTCTTCTTCTGGAACCCCTATAATATGGATATTGTTCCTTTTGGATTGGTCACACAGTTCTCTTAACATTGTTTCATTCCTGGAGATCCTTTTATCTCTCTCTATGTCAGCTTCTATGCGTTCCTGTTCTCTGTTTTCAATTCCATCAGTGGCCCCTTGCATCCTATCCATTCTGCTTATAAACCCTTCCAGAGTTTGTTTCATTTCTGCGATCTCCTTTCTGGCATCTGTGATCTCCCTCCAGACTTCATCCCATTTCTCTCGCGTATTTCTCTGCATCTCTGTCAGCATGTTTATGATTTTTATTTTGAATTCTTTGTCAGGAAGACTGGTTAGGTCTGTCTCCTTCTCTGGTGTTGTCTCTGTGATCTTTGTCTGCCTGTAGCTTTGCCTTTTCATGGTGATAGGAATAGTCTGCAGAGCTGGGACGAGTGACGGCTGGAAGGACTTCCCTTCTTGTTGGTTTGTGGCCCTCCTCTCCTGGGAGAACAGCGGCCTCTAGTGGCTTGTGCTGCGCAGCTGCGCGCAGACAGGGTTTCTGCTTCCTGCCCGGCTGCTATGGAGTTAATCTCCGCTGTTGCTGTGGGCGTGGCCTGGCTCGGGCAGCTACTCCAAAATGGTGGAGTCGCGTTGGAGCAGGAGCTGCTGGGAGGCTATTTATCTCCATAAGGGGCCTCCCTGCTCCCTGCAGCCCAGGGGTTAGGGTGCCCAGAGATCCTGGATTCCCTACCTCTGGATTAAGTGTCCCGCCCTGCCCCTTTAAGACTCTCAAAAAGCACCCGCCAAAACAAAACAACGACTACAAAAAAAAAAAAAATTGGCCACTCACTTTTTTTTTGTTCTCCGGTGCCAGCCTCCGATACCCTCTTGCTGGTCTTGCTGCCCTGTTTCCCTAGTATTGGGTTCCCTGTCCCTTTAAGACTTTCAAAAGCGCTTGCCAAAACAAAACAAGAGAAAAAAAAAGAAAAAAAAAATGGCCGCTCGCTTTTCTTATGTCCTCTGGCGCCAGGACTCTGGTACCCGCTCACCGTTCTTGCTGCCCTGTTTCCCTAGGATCCAGGGCCCCGCGCACACACTGTGTTTGTGCTCCAGTCTGGATGGTGGGGGCTGGGTGTTCGGCAGTCCTGGGCTCCGTCTCCCTCCCGCTCTGCCTGCTCTTCTCCCGCCGGGAGCTGGGGGGAGGGGCGCTCGGCTCCCGCCGGGCCGGGGCTTGTATCTTACCCCCTTCGCGAGGCGCTGGGTTCTCTCAGGTGTGGATGTGGTCTGGATGTTGTCCTGTGTCCTCTGGTCTCTATTCTAGGAAGAGTTGTCTTTGTTATATTTTCATAGATATATGTGGTTTTGGGAGGAGATTTCCGCTGCTCTATTCACACCGCCATCTTGGCTCCGCCCCCCAGTTCCTCACTTTTTAATGAGTTCTTTACTCACCTTGGACTGACAATTATCTGAGCATATTCTTCTCAGCTGAGTAAGTTGATGAGTGGAAATGTATAATGGCCCTTAGGCCCTCAGCTTAGACCTGGCTCACTGCTGCTTACACCCACGTTGCTCTGGCGGAAGCCAATACTGTGACTGATACTCATGGAGAGAAGATGCTCTGCCTACAGTGAAAGGCCTGAGAGACACCTAGCAAGAGTGTGGGTGTAAATCCTCTTACTGGAGAACAGAAAGTTGGGAACCATAATCTGGTCTACCCCAGAGGGCTTAGGAACCTTGAGCAGGTGACATTCAAGCTGAGACATAAACAACTTGAAGGAACCAGCCCTGTGGTTATCTTGAAGCATGCCAGGTTGGAAGGCCCAGCCAGGAGGAGGTCCAATAGCAGGAACAGGCTTGGAGGATTGGATGGAACAGAGAATAATCAAGTGTAGCTGGAGGGGAGTGGCAGGAGAGAGACTCATTAGAGTAGGTGGGCACCTGATCAAGTGGGGCCCAATAGGTCACAATGAGTGTTTGGGTTTTGCAGTAGGAAGAATGGGGGTGACATGTACAGTTTGAAAGAAAGCTCTGGTTCTGTCTGTTCTCTGCTGTATGGCAGGTAGACAAGTAGGGGAGGTCGACTGAAAACCTGCAAGAAAGATCGCCTGAAAGCACAGTGACTGTTTTCACAAAAGGTTTCAAGGCTACCCTAGGAGTCTGCAGGACAGTGTAACCGAAGCTCTGGTGCTTCACACTGTGGAGACTCTGTTTTCTAGGGCTGCCCCTCTCCAGGGAGCCACTTGTCATGGAGAAAGAGTCTAGGGTGGGCCCCAGATATTATGTACACCACTCTAACATAGCCTCCTAATTCAGAGCAGAAGCCTCAATAAGGAATCGTTTTAGAAGAAAGGCTATGCTTTAATTTATTGTTTTTTCCCTTAAGTTTAAACATTCTCTGCACTTGAGTGGCTGTTGCTTATGCATCCGACTTATTTAGGCAATTTGCTGTTGTGTGTGTGGTCCAACCCAGCCTGTTTCAGTAGAGTGTATGTTAGACACTTGGAAATTGTCCAGTGGGCATTGTGTGTGCGTGTGTGTGTGTGTGTGTGTGTGTGTGAGAGAGAGAGAGAGAGAGAGAGAGAGAAGGAGAGGGAGGGGTTGGAGGGAGGGGGAGGAAGAGAGCGGAAATGAGAGAGGCAGGGAGAGGGTAAGAGGAGGAGGGAGCAAGATCAGGAGAGAGAGTGAGTTTTTAACTAGCAACTTGAGCATGATGTTCACAGATGAATAGTATACATTTTAATTTGAAGAATGAGTTTTTTTTTTTTTTTTAATTTTGGCTATTGTCAGTCATATTGCAAGCACAGTGACATGGTTTAAATTAGCATCGTGGAAGCAATATACTGCAGAGGAGTGCGTGACTAAATTATTAAGAGCGATCCATGAGGACTGAGCACGGAACCATCTCAGCGGAGAGAAACTTTACGTGGAGCTTCCCACCAGCTGTGTTCCTGGGCATTGAGCACAACACGTAACAGTTTGCCCAGGGACTATTTTGGGAAAAAGAGTCATCTCGCCTAGGGTATAGCTTAGGTTTGAAATTTTGTTTGGATCCCTTGCCAAGAAATTGGCATCCAAAAATTAAATATGAAAAATGTTAAGAGAATTGGAAACTAAGGCAGGGAACTCTTCTCACCAAATTTTAACTCTTACTAGCCTGTTGGAAAATAATATTGCTGAGTAATTTTATTGCATTAATACTATATCATTTATTCCTGTGCTCTAATTTTTGTAGTGCTCTTATGGATAAGTAAACATATCCAAATCTTTAAAAGCAAAAGGGCTAAGATGAAATCTTGGCTTCATCACTGATGGATGGTGTGAGCTTGGGCAAGTCATCTCACTTCCTTATGTCTAAGTTTATCCTTGGTAAGCTGGGTGTGGTAATGCAGACTCACAGGCTTTTGACAAGAATAAATGAGACTGTGTTTACAAAGGGCCTTTTTAAGCCTGCAACACTGTGCAAAGAAGCATTATAACTTTTATTGATGGTAATGATGAGCTGAGAGTCACCACTGGGCACCACAAGTGAAGAAATGTTTGAAAAGAATTTCAACATTTTTGAAAATGCTTGGGGCTGTTTCATTCAATAATCAAAGAACAAAGCCAAGGCAAGTGTTTCAGCTTCGACTCTGGGGGGAGTGGATTTGGAAGATGGGTGGGGAGCAGACTGTGACCAAAGGCAGGGAAAAGTAAAATGAGAACAAATCTGCAACAGGTTTAAATCTGATGTTTTTCTGAACCTCATAAGCCAATAAAGTACTTTGAGTCCCTCATCTTGTTTTCATTTCCAGATGCCATAGGCCCATCAGCTTGGGATGACAAACAGTTCCCTCAATGGAGCAGCATATGACTAGGAGCAGCTACAGGTGAGGGGTGCTGTGAAGGGGGTGGGGGCCTGAAGCAGGTGTGAGGTGTCTAGCCAGACGCCCCCATCCCAGACGGGAGCCCAGCAAGGCTCCTAACATGGCACAGCTACACAGTTCATTTATGGCATTGCTGAACAAATGAATTAATGGAGAAAAAGAGGAGTTGGGTACCTGGAATCAAATTCTTTTCATTCTTTAGGTCCCAGCTGAAGTCCCACCTTGTCTGTGCAGTCTGATCACCAGGTGGGCATTCTTTGCACCCTGGTTCTTAGAGCTTCTATAATTGGGGAAAATCCTTCAGGCCTTTCTTTACTCGTCTCAAGGTTGCTCTTTCATTCCAGCCATTTTTAAAATAAGAGGTTTTTTTTTCCCCTTGGAGCCTTGGCCATGTGCCTGGGGCCGCCCATCGCACTGAAGACCCCAAGGAGGGGTGACCTCTGCTATCATTGAGGTTACAGCCTGGAAGGGAAGATGGATATAAAAACCAATACCCAGATGAAAGTCACCTTCCAAGGGGGCGGAAGATGGCGGCGTGAGTAGAGCAGCGGAAATCTCCTCCCAAAACCACATATATCTATGAAAATATAACAAAGACAATCCTTCCTAGAATAAAGACCAGAGGACACAGGACAATATCCAGACCACATCCGCACCTGCGAGAACCCAGCGCCTCACGAAGGGGGTAAGATACAGGCCCGGGCCCCGCGGGAGCCAAGCGCCCATCCCCCCAGCTCCCTGCGGGAGAAGAATAGGCAGAGCGGGAGGGAGACGGAGCCCAGGGCTGCCGAGCACCCAGCCCCCGCCATCCGGGCCAGAGTGCAGGGCGCTCGATACTAGGAAAACAGGGCAGCAAGAACAGTGAGCAGGCACTGGAGGCTGGGCGACAGAGGACATAAGAAAAGCGCGCGACCATTTTTTATTTATTTTATTTTATTTTATTTTTATTTTATTTTATTTTTTTGCTTTTTTGCTTTTTTGCTGTTTTGTTTTGGCGAGCGCTTTTTGGAAGTCTTAAAGGGATAGGGACCCCAATACTAGGGAAACAGGGCAGCAAGACCGGTGAGCAGAGGCCTGAGGCTGGCACCGGAGAATAAAGAAAAACAAGTGACCACCTTTTTTTCTAATTAAAAAAAAATTTTTTTTTTTTTAATTTAAAAATATATTTTTTTCTTTTTTTTTTTTTTGGTGGTCATTGTTTTGTTCTGGCGGGTGCTTTTTGGAAGCCTTAAAGGGGCAGGGCAGGACACTTAATCCAGAGGTAGGGAATCCGGGACCTCTGGGCACCCTAACCCCTGGGCTGCAGGGAGCAGGGAGGCCCCTTACGGAGATAAATAGCCTCCCAGCAGCTCCTGCTCCAACGCGACTCCACCATTTTGGAGCAGCTGCCCGAGCCAGGCCACGCCCACAGCAACAGCGGAGATTAACTCCATAGCAGCCGGGCAGGAAGCAGGAACCCTGTCTGCGCGCAGCTGCGCAGCACAAGCCACTAGAGGCCGCTGTTCTCCCAGGAGAGGAGGGCCACAAACCAACAAGAAGGGAAGTCCTTCCAGCCGTCACTCGTCCCAGCTCTGCAAACTATTCCTATCACCATGAAAAGGCAAAGCTACAGGCAGACAAAGATCACAGAGACAACACCAGAGAAGGAGACAGACCTAACCAGTCTTCCTGACAAAGAATTCAAAATAAAAATCATAAACATGCTGACAGAGATGCAGAGAAATACACAAGAGAAATGGGATGAAGTCCGGAGGGAGATCACAGATGCCAGAAAGAAGATTACAGAAATGAAACAAACTCTGGAAGGGTTTATAAGCAGAATGGATAGAATGCAAGAGGCCATTGATGGAATTGAAACCAGAGAACAGGAACGCATAGAAGCTGACATAGAGAGAGATAAAAGGATCTCCAGGAATGAAACAATGTTAAGAGAACTGTGTGACCAATCCAAAAGGAACAATATCCATATTATAGGGGTTCCAGAAGAAGAAGAGAGAGGAAAAGAGATGGAAAGTATCTTAGAAGAAATAATTGCTGAAAACTTCCCCAAACTGGGGGAGGAAATAATCGAACAGACCACGGAAATACACAGAACCCCCAACAGAAAGGATCCAAGGAGGACAACACCAAGACACATAATAATTAAAATGGCAAAGATCAAGGACAAGGAAAGAGTTTTAAAGGCAGCTAGAGAGAAAAAGGTCACCTATAAAGGGAAACCCATCAGGCTAACATCAGATTTCTCAACAGAAAACCTACAGGCCAGAAGAGAATGGCATGATGTATTTAATTCAATGAAACAGAAGGGCCTTAAACCAAGGATACTGTATCCAGCATGACTATCATTCAAATATGATGGTGGGATTAAACAATTCCCAGACAAATAAAAGCTGAGGGAATTTGCTTTCCACAAACCACCTCTACAGAACATCTTACAGGGACTGCTCTAGATGGGAGCACTCCTAGAAAGAGCACAGAACAAAACACCCAACATATGAAGAATCGAGGCGGAGGAACAAGAAGGGAGAGAAGAAAAGAATCTCCAGACAGTGTATATAACAGCTCAATAAGCGAGCTAAGTTAGGCAGTAAGATACTAAAGAGGCTAACCTTGAACCTTTGGTAACCACGAATTTAAAGCCTGCAATGGCAATAAGTACATATCTTTTAATAGTCACCCTAAATGTTAATGGGTTGAATGCACCAATCAAAAGACATAGAGTAACAGAATGGATAAAAAAGCAAGACCCATCTATATGCTGCTTACAAGAAACTCACCTCAAACCCAAAGACATGTACAGACTAAAAGTCAAGGGATGGAAAAACATATTTCAAGCAAACAACAGTGAGAAGAAAGCAGGGGTTGCAGTACTAATATCAGACAAAATAGACTTCAAAACAAAGAAAGTAACAAGAGATAAAGAAGGACACTACATAATGATAAAGGGCTCAGTCAAACAAGAGGATATAACCATTCTAAATATATATGCACCCAACACAGGAGCACCAGCATATGTGAAACAAATACTAACAGAACTAAAGGGGGAAATAGACTGCAATGCATTCATTCTAGGAGACTTCAACACGCCACTCACCCCAAAGGATAGATCCACTGGGCAGAAAATAAGTAAGGACACGGAAGCACTGAACAACACAGTAGAGCAGATGGACCTAATAGACATCTATAGAACTCTACATCCAAAAGCAGCGGGATATACATTCTTCTCAAGTGCACATGGAACATTCTCCAGAATAGACCACATACTAGGCCACCAAAAGGGCCTCAGAAAATTCCAAAAGATTGAAATCCTACCAACCAACTTTTCAGACCACAAAGGCATAAAACTAGAAATAAACTGTAGAAAGAAAGCAAAGAGGCTCACAATCACATGGAGGCTTAACAACACACTCCTAAATAATCAATGGATCAATGACCAAATCAAAATGGAGATCCAGCAATATATGGAAACAAATGACAACAAAAACACTAAGCCCCAACTTCTGTGGGACACAGCAAAAGCAGTCTTAAGAGGAAAGTATATAGCAATCCAAGCATATTGAAAAAACGAAGAGCAATCCCAAATGAATGGTCTAATGTCACAATTATCGAAATTGGAAAAAGAAGAACAGATGAGGCCTAAGGTCAGCAGAAGGAGGGAGATAATAAAGATCAGAGAAGAAATAAATAAAATTGAGAAGAATAAAACAATAGCAAAAATCAATGAAACCAAGAGCTGGTTCTTCAAGAAAATAAACAAAATAGATAAGCCTCTAGCGAGACTTATTAAGAAGAAAAGAGAGTCAACACAAATCAACAGTATCAGAAACGAGAAAGGAAAAATCACGACGGACCCCACAGAAATACAAAGAATTATTAGAGAATACTATGAAAACCTATATGCTAAAAAGCTGGGAAACCTAGGAGAAATGGACAACTTCCTAGAAAAATACAACCTTCCAAGATTGACCCAGAAAGAAACAGAAAATCTAAACAGACCAATTACCAGCAACGAAATTGAAGCGGTAATCAAAAAACTACCAAAGAACAAAACCCCCAGGCCAGATGGATTTACCTCGGAATTTTATCAGACATACAGGGAAGACATAATACCCATTCTCCTTAAAGTTTTCCAAAAAATAGAGGAGGAGGGGATACTCCCAAACTCATTCTATGAAGCTAACATCACCCTAATACCAAAACCAGGCAAAGACCCCACCAAAAAAGAAAACTACAGACCAATATCCCTGATGAACGTAGAGGCAAAAATACTCAACAAAATATTAGCAAACCAAATTCAAAAATACATCAAAAGGATCATACACCATAACCAAGTTGGATTCATCCCAGGGATGCAAGGATGGTACAACATTCGAAAGTCCATCAACATCATCTACCACATTAACAAAAAGAAAGACAAAAACCACATGATCATCTCCATAGATGCTGAAAAAGCATTTGACAAAGTTCAACATCCATTCATGATAAAAACTCTCAGCAAAATGGGAACAGAGGGCAAGTACCTCAACATAATAAAGGCCATTTATGATAAACCCACAACCAACATTATACTGAACAGTGAGAAGCTGAAAGCATTTTCTCTGAGATCGGGAACTAGACAGGGATGCCCACTCTCTCCACTGTTATTTAACATAGTACTGGAGGTCCTAGCCACGGCAATCAGACAAAACAAAGAAATACAAGGAATCCAGATTGGTAAAGAAGCAGTCAAACTGTCACTATTTGCAGATGACATGATACTGTACATAAAAAACCCTAAAGACTCCACCCCAAAACTACTAGAACTGATATCAGAATACAGCAAAGTTGCAGGATACAAAATCAACACACAGAAATCTGTGGCTTTCCTATACACTAACAATGAACCAACAGAAAGAGAAATCAGGAAAACAACTCCATTCACAATTGCATCAAAAAAAATAAAATACCTAGGAATAAACCTAACCAAAGAAGTAAAAGACTTATACTCTGAAAACTACAAGTCACTCTTAAGAGAAATTAAAGGGGACACTAACAGATGGAAACTCATCCCATGCTCGTGGCTAGGAATATTTAATATCATCAAAATGGCCATCCTGCCCAAAGCAATATACAGATTTGATGCAATCCCTATGAAACTACCAGCAACATTCTTCAATGAACTGGAAAAAATAATTCAAAAATTCATATGGAAACACCAAAGACCCCAAATAGCCAAAGCAATCCCGAGAAAGAAGAATAAAGTAGGGGGGATCTCACTCCCCAGTTTCAAGCTCTACTATAAAGCCAGAGTAATCAAGACAATTTGGTACTGGCACAAGAGCAGAGCCACAGACCAATGGAACAGACTAGAGAATCCAGACATTAACCCAGACATATATGGTCAATTAATATTTGATAAAGGAGCCATGGACATACAATGGAGAAATGACGGTCTCTTCAACAGATGGTGCTGGCAAAACTGGACAGCTACATGTAGGAGAATGAAACTGGACCATTGTCTAACCCCATATACAAAAGTAAACTCCAAATGGATCAAAGACCTGAATGTAAGTCATGAAACCATTAAACTCTTGGAAGAAAACATAGGCACAAACCTCTTAGACATAAACATGAGTGACCTCTTCTTGAACATATCTCCCCGGGCAAGGAAAACAACAGCAAAAATTAGTAAGTGGGACTATATTAAGCTGAAAAGCTTCTGTACAGCAAAAGACACCATCAATAGAACAAAAAGGAACCCTACAGTATGGGAGAATATATTTGAAAATGACACATCTGATAAAGGCTTGACGTCCAGAATATATAAAGAGCTCTCACGCCTCAACAAACAAAAAACAAATAACCCAATTAAAAAATGGGCAGAGGAACTGAACAGACAGTTCTCCAAAAAAGAAATACAGATGGCCAACAGACACATGAAAAGATGCTCCACATCAATAATTATCAGAGAAATGCAAATTAAAACTACAATGAGGTATCACCTCACACCAGTAAGGATGGCTGCCATGCAAAAGACAAACAACAACAAATGCTGGCGAGGCTGTGGAGAAAGGGGACCCCTCCTACACTGCTGGTGGGAATGTAAGTTAGTTCAACCATTGTGGAAAGCAGTATGGAGGTACATCAAAATGCTCAAAACAGACTTACCATTTGACCCAGGAATTGCACTCCTAGGAATTTACCCTAAGAACGCAGCAATCAAGTTTGAGAAAGACAGATGCACCCCTATGTTTATCACAGCACTATTTACAATAGCCAAGAATTGGAAACAACCTAAATGTCCATTGGTAGATGAATGGATAAAGAAGATGTGGTACATATACACAATGGAATACTACTCAGCCATAAGAAGAGGGCAAATCCTACCATTTGCAGCAACATGGATGGAGCTGGAGGGTATTATGCTCAGTGAAACAAGCCAAGCAGAGAAAGAGAAATACCAAATGATTTCACTCATCTGTGGAGTATAAGAACAAAGGAAAAACTGAAGGAACAAAACAGCAGCAGAATCACAGAACCCAAGAATGGACTAACAGTTACCAAAGGGAAAGGGACTAGGGAGGATGGATGGGTAGGGAGGGAGAAGGGAGGGAAGAAGTAGGGGGGTATTAAGATTAGCATCCAAAGCGGGGTGGAAGAAAGGGGAGGGCTGTACAACACAGAAAGACAAGTAGTGATTCTACAACAGTTTGCTACGCTGATGGACAGTGACTGTAAAGGGGTTTATAGGGGAGACCTATTATAGGGGAGAGCCTAGTAAACATAAGATTCGTCATGTAAGTGTAGATTAGTGATACCAAAAACAAAATCAAAACAAACAAAAAAAAAGAGGGCAGTTCCTGTGTGTAACCTCCAATGAGTTCTACACAAGGGTACAAAGGGCATATAAAAGTGTAGGCAAAGGGTCTGTTTGCGTTTATACAGAAGATCAAAGCCTAATTGGGCTACCCCGAAAATGAACTAAGATACGATATGAAAGAGAACTTCCAACATCAGCACTCTCTGGAAGACTCATGCCAGAAGATGATCATCAAAAAACCCCAACAAAGACCCACGCACTGCTACAGCTGTAGATGCACTCATCCCACCAGTTCCTGGACTTGCCATGGGAATGAAGGAGATATCTAAGCTGGCCTGTGCATACAGTAAAACAACAAATTTGACTGGATCTATACTGTTGGAACTCAACCAAGAATTAGGAGAAGTGCAAATTGTAGCGCTCCAAAATCTTACAACTACAGACTATTTACTGTTAAAAGAACATAAGGGATGTGAACAGTCCCCAGGAATGGGTTGTTTTAATTTGTCTGATTTCTCTCAGACTGTTCAAGTTCAGGTGGACAATATCCACCATATCATAGATAAGTTTTCACAAATGCCTAAGGTGCCTAACTGGTTTTCTTGGTTTCACTGGAGATGGCTGGTAATTACAGGTATGCTTTGGTTATGTAACTATACTCCTATTATGTTAATGTGTGTGCACAATTTAAGTAGTAGCTTAAAACCTATACATGCTGAAGTTACTCTACAAGAAGTTATGTCAAAGAAATAATCAATCTTCCCATGTTTTCTTCCGCCTGCTACTTCTATAGCTTTTCTTCTTCCTTCCTAATTACAACCCTTAAATAGAATTCGTGCCTCATATCAAATTTACCGAATATCATAATTCTTCCAAGTGGTAAAGATACCTCAAGACAAATGCTGGGCATAGAAGCCACAGGGCATAAATATGCAAAGAAGTAAAAAGCTAACCATTTCAAACAATAAGGCTTCTCTCTCACTTACCAACTTCACATTTCCCTGTATGACCCCGGAAGATGACTGGTTAGCCAGAGACGGGTAAGATTCCTCAAGGGAGGAACAACCTAAGACAGGCACAGTCGCAGGGGGGCCATCAGGTGAGAAATTGGGGACCAACAGAGGTGAGGCTTAGAACCTCACCCCCCCCCGTTCTGAGAGAAATCTTCTGCATACGTGGATGTTTTATTGCCCTTGTCTAGCTTGGATTAACACATAGTCTACGGGCACACACCTGATCATCTACATTTGCTCTCTTACAACACTAAACTATGTTTTCTACCTTTATCTTGTATCTACCTACCACTTCAGCATTTTATTAAAAATAATAATAATAAAGAGAGAAATGTGGTATCCACATATAAATCAAGTATAAAAACCAAATGAGTATTCATATTTGAACTGACTGTTTATAGTTCATAATGCATGAGCAAAACCGAAAGTTTCTGTGATGACTGCCCTTGTACTGTTCACTATGTAACTTATTCATTATGTAAGAATTTGTTCTACATGTAAGAACTTGTTTGTTATGCCTCAGAAGATTGGAGACTGATGAAAATTAGGCTTGGGTTGGATTAATGAATGTGCATTGAGCATTGACTCCCCTATACAGAATTTTATTGTCGTTAACAACCATTTGATCAATAAATATGAGAGATGCCCTCACAAAAAAAAAAAAAAAAATAGGACAGACTTCCAATGGTAAAATAAATAAGTAACCGGGATGTAATGTATAGCATAAGGAATATAGTCAAGATATTGTAACAGCTTGGTAGGGTGATAGCTGGAACCTAGAATTATGTATATAAATGTTTTATCACTGTGTTGTACACTTGAAACTAATGTAATGTAATACTGTGCGTCAACTACCCTTCAATAAAAAATAATTATCTAAAAAAAAAAAAACAAAAAAAAACCAATACCCAACATTTCTCCAAAAAAGATACTCAAATGGCCAACAAGCTCATTAGTCATGAAGGAAATGCAGATCAAAACCACAATGAGATACTGCTTCATACCCGCTAGGATGGCTGCAATTAAACAGAAAACAAGTGTTGGTGAGGATGTGGAGAAATTGAAACGCTTATGCACTGCTGGTTGGAATGTAAAATAGTGCAGCCACTGTGGGAAACAGTTTGGAGGTTCCTCAAAAAGTTAAACATAGAATTAGTTTATGACCTAGTAATTCCTAAGTATATACCCTACAGAATTGAAGACAGGTGTTCAGAGTTCAGACAAGAACTTATAAAGAAGGTTCATAGCATCATGGTTTACAATAACAAAAAAAATGGAAATATCCTAAATGCATATCAACTGATGAATGGATAAATAAAATGTGCTCTCTACCCATACACTGAAATATTATTCAGTTAGAGAAAGGAATGAACTGATGCATATTACGACATGGATGAACCTCAGAAATATCAGGTTAGTTGAAAGATATGACACATGAAAGCCATCTATTGAATGATTCTATTCATGTGAAATATTAAGACTAGGTAAATCCATAGAGACAGAAAGATTAGTGGTTGCTAAGAACTGAGGGGAGGAAGGAATGGGAAGTCCCTGCTTAATGGGCACAGGATTTTCTTTTGGAGAAATGAAAGTGTTTGGAATTAGTGGTAATGAATGCACAACATTGTGAATGTACTTAATGCCGCCGAATTGTATACTTTAAACATTTAATTTTAAGTTACGTGAAATTTATCCCTATAAAAATAAATTCCAATAATTATTCATGGCTTGATGAGGGTTATCAGAGATGCACGGTCCTTACACAGTGAGAGCACAGGTGGAGAGAAACTGCGTTGCCTGGAGGTGCTGGGTGGGACGGGTTTGTGGAAGGTGGTGGCCACATCCAAGTAGCATCTGGGAGAGGAAGGGAGTTTGCTCCTGGAGGAGTTTGCTCTATGGAAGCCTGAACAAGCATGGCTTATTTGGGGAACATGAATCTTTTTGCAGGGTTGGTGACTAGGACAGATTGGAAACACTACCACCTTATAAAATGTTTAAAAACGTGTCTCCAGGGATGGCCAGAGAAGCTTCGTCCTTGGAACCAAATGTAAGCCCATGTTGTGTTAGTCAGCATTCTCCAGTGAAAAAAGACCAATAGGAGATATGTTTATTAATGAATGAAGAGATTTAGTATAAGGAATGGGCTCATGAAAACATGGAGGCTAGTAAGTCTTATAATCTGCCATCTACAAGCTAGAGACTTAGGAAAAGCTGGTGGTATAATTAAGTCTGAGTCCAAGGTGTGGGAGCCAGGAGTGCTGAGCGCAGATCAGTGCCTCAGCTCCAGCCGTCAGGCAGGAAGGACCAAATTCTGTCTTCCTCTTCCTCTTTGTTCTACTCAGCCTCTTGACCAATTGTATGATGCCCACCCGCATGAGGAGGGCAAACTGCTTCACTAGGTCCACTGATTCAGATGCTAATTTCATCTGCAAAAACCCACATGAACATGTCCAGAAATAAGGTTCTTGACCACCTGTGAGTTGGGTTATGGAAGACAGTTGCAAGATTGTGCTGCTCTTTTTATTAGTTTTAAAAATAGTTAAAATATATTTAGCAGATCTAGGCCAGACTGTGGTGGGTTTCTTGGGTTCAACAAAACACAGTTTGAAAACCACTGCTCGCATTATCAGAAGCTATTTAGCCCTGTTCAGTCATATCCCATGTGCTTCTTGCATCTTGAGTAGATTACTGCTTCTTGTGGCCCACTTCGACTACATGTTATACGTCATAGGTGGTCAAAAAATTGTTCAGTTAATGATAGGCTTATCTTCAGGTAGACCGGCTGTGAATGAGTTGAGAATGATACTCATATGGGTCATTATGTATCTCTGTAATGTCTCATCAGCAATTTCAGTTTTGACCTTTGAAACTGCTGGAAAGTTCTTTCTAGTTCCCCTACATCCCTCATTTCATCTTTAAATTTTTTTCAGAATAATTTTAGATTTATAAAAAAATTGCAAAGGTGAGAGAGTTCTTATAAGCCGCATCTGATTTCCCCTATTATTAGCATCTGACCTTTGTCACAGTGAATCAGTTATTACGGACACATTGTTATTAAGTCCATCTTTTGTTCAGATTTCCTTTGTTTTTTAATCTAATGTCCTTTGACATTCCAGAATCCCATCTGGGATGCCTCATGGCATCTGGTGGTCATGTTTCCGTACACTCCTTTTGGGTATGACAGTTTCTCAGATTTTCTTTATTTTTGATGACCTTGACAGCTTTGAGGGATACTGGTCAGGTGGTTTGTAAAGTGTCCTTATGTTGGGATTTTTCTGATGTTTTCTCATAATCAGATGGGTTATGAGCTTTGGAAGGTAAAGCGCCATCGTTATCACATCATATCCAGGGAACATACTGTCAACATGGCGTGTCACTGCTGATGTTAAACTTGACGACCTGGCTGAGGTAGTGTTTGCCGGGCTTCATCGTGTGGTCACTCTTTTCCTCTTGTCACACTGTCCTCTGGAGAAGGAAGTCCCTGTGTTCAGTCTGCCCTGAGGGGGTGGAGAGTTGTGCTCCATCTCCCTGAGCTTCATACCATCTTGTAACTTTTCTCCTTTCTATTCTCAGTGAAGAAGAGCATTTAGTTAGTACTATATGAGAATTACCTATGTGAGGATGACTGTATTTCCCTTCAGGCTTACATTAAGGCAAGGTTTCCTAACACCAGCACTACTGATGTTTGGGTAGGATGATTCTCTGTTGTGGGGCCCCTCCTGAGCACTGTAGGTTTTTTACCAGCATCCCTGGCCTCTATGCACTATATACCAACAGCAAACCACTTCCAACCTCTAAAAAATGCCTCCACACATTTCCAATGTCCCTTGTGGGGCAAGATTGCCCCACTCCCTCTTCTGGATGAGAACTACTGCCTTGGAGTAAATCAATATGCTGTTGGCACTGTGAAGAAATGTCTTTCTAAACAACTAAAAATATAGTATTATAAAATATTCCTTCAGGCACAAGCCTACTATACCCCAGGGAGAATGCCCCCATTCATGAATTAAACTTGACAGAGAACTAAGGAAATATGGGCATTGATTCAGTGCCAATGTGTGATGCCTAGTTCTAGGGAAAGAACACAGAGCACAGAACGAATGGCTGTGTTCTTGGCATGCAGTTCCCATAGAATGAATGGTGCCCCCTGGAGTTGTGCAAGACAGTGGCTCTGAAAATATAGATCCTAAAGAGATTCCTAGCATACGTCCCTCTTTGTATTAGTCTGGACAGGCAATAACAGATATCCTGAAAATTTCAGTATCTTAAAACATCAAAGATTTATTTCTTATGCATGGGACCTGCCCTGTGAGGGTCTGAGATGACTCTGCTCTTTGGAGTTACTCAGGAACCCAGGCAGCTGGGGGTTATATCTTGACATGTGCTTTCAGAATTTTCATGGCAGAGAAAAATGAGCACTGAAGAGTCTTACCCTGGAAATCATATGTTTCTGGAAGTGACATTCATCATTTCTGTATAATTTTCATTGACCGAACCAAGTCACAAGGCCATGTCTAACTTCAAGAACGTGGAAAAGGACACTTCTCTCCATGCACTGGGAAGAGGTGAACTAGAATATATGTGATCAGGGCTAATGAATGCCACAGCTTTGAACTTCAAAAAATGGTACTATTGTGGCTAAGCTATTATTGAAGAATCAACCTATAAATAATCTATAGGATGCCTTCCTACCTAGATGACAAGGACTTGGAAAATTTTGAATGTCTCAAAACATACAGAATTTTTTAAGGGATGTTCTAACCAAGAGGTCATCAGCATAGTAGATATTCCAACCAAGTCTACACCAGAACTTAGAGTTTGACTGTGTCTTAACTGTGCTTCATCTATGTCTCTTTCCAGGACTTTCTATCTGTACTAACTCCATATCTGTCTATCTTACAGAGGGTTGTGGAATCAGGGTTTTGTATGAAGATTTTTGTAGAAATGTCTCCAGGAGGAGAGGTGAAGATTATAGGGACCTGCCCCCTCCCCCATTTCCCAGCTGCCTGCATGGAGGGAGGGTCTGAGCCCTGGGGAGAGAGAACTGGAGGAGCTGTTTTACAAAGTACTTTGCAAGATTCTGGGTGTAAGTAGTGTGGCGTGGGTGACTTGATGATGCTGGGGCACCACAGAGCGTAGATGGGCAGACGGTGCCCCATCCGTCCTCAGTATATAGGGAGGTCCTATCAAAGCAGCATGACAGCACCCTGGCAGTGAAGGAGGAGGCACGATGTGGGCAGTGGGTGTCAGCCAGCGGCCAGAGGGAGAAGTAAGTGAGGGTCTTGTTTGGTCTCCCAGCAGAGACCAAGGAATGCCAAGGGGAGGGCTGATCTCTTGCTGGAGTTTTGGAGCCAGAAGAGTCTGGGCACAAATTTAATATAATCTCATTTATATCCAAAGGCTTGTGAAGCCTGGGGAGATTCCAATTATGTGAGGATTTAAGAAAGAATTTACAGAACCCATGGAAGGGAAGGCCTGGGCTAAGTAGGTTGGCTGATGTGAAGATCTATAAATTGAGGCCTCAGAAATGCTTATGGATCTTTGATTTAGATGTTGGTTCTCCGTGAGCAGAATAGTTTTGTTTGATGTTAAATCTCAGTGTTAGCACTAATATTGGCTGCTAGGTTAAAAATAAATATTGCATAATTTGGTTTGATTACTGTATTCTGAAAATACAGCTAGAGCATGCATGAGTGTGTGTATGGGTATAGACATGCACGTATAACTACCAGTGAGGTACAGACATACTGCAGTATACGTGTATGAAATTATATACTGTGGGCATGTCTTGGCTTGATGTATATTTGTTTGATGTGTACTTTCTACTTAGAATTCTTTGTGAACAGAGGTGCCTTGTTGTTTAGAAGAGGGTGGCTTGGGACTTGGGTCACGTAGCATTCTTGGATATTGTCACACAATGAGGTGGGATCCCTTGTTTTGTTTTTTCAGGATGGTGAAACCTTCGCTTCTTACCCATGAAGTTTCCAAGGCTAAAGTGGTGTTTGTGATGAACTGGTGTTCATTCATGTGGTCAAGTTTATTTTTGTTAATTGCCTGTGAGTCAACAACCATACCGGGAGAAAATAGTCTGCTCTCTAATGTGCACACTTTGAAGTTTCTTTAAGAAGGAAGAACCAGTAAAGTGTCTTTGAAGAGAGACTGGTGCATGTCCGCAGACCTACTGTTGTTGATGTGCATAAAAGCCCAGACCTAAAATTTGAAACCTAATGAATCTAGAGATGATGGCTAGGGAGGGCAGGTGAAAGCATGCTGAAGCATTTGGTTTGTTCAGGATAAGATATAAGTATTAATGAGTTAAAGAAATGAGTGGGGAAAATGTAATTGTGAATCTTAGTAAGTTAGGAGCAACTATTGGAAAACAAAAACAGAATACCTAACTTTCAAACAAAAAGTTTGACCTATGCAATGGAAGGCAGAAAAGGAGAAGAAAAAACAACAAAGTATAGTTATTGGGGAAAAAAGTAAAATGAGATGGCAGAGGTAAATCCTAATGTAGCAGAAATTACTATAAATATTAACTCACCACTCAAAAGACAGAAGTACTCAGTGGGGATACAGAACATAAAATCTGGCAACATTGTGTCAATAAAAGAGGAGCGAAAGAAAATAATGTGATAAGACCAGTAACAAAAGGATGAATAAATATATAGCCTATGAAAATGTGAACCTAAAGCTGGAATAGCAATATTAATACCTGATGAAATAAAATTAAGAGTGAAAATCATTAGGTGCAAAGAGGGATGTAACAATAGAGTAAGAATACATAGTCATAATGAACATAAATTCACCTGACAACATAGCTTTAAAATACATAAAATGACAATTGTTAGAAGTATGGGAAGAAATACATAAGTCAGCAATTGTGAACAGTAATTTTAAAACAGCTATCTCAAACTGATGGGTTAAGGAGACCAAAGATAAGCAAAGATATAAAAGATCTGAATAATACAATAAGGTGAGGAACTAATAGGCATGTGTGGAATTCTATATCCAACAAACAGTAAAGGTACATTTTTTTTTGAGACTGGATTATCCATGAAAAATGATGCCACCAAGGATGTTTCTGATTCCAAAGAATCCTATTTAATGCAGAATATAATAAATAAAAATAAGAGTGAAAGGGAAATTAAGTAGACACAGATGAGAAAAAATATGAAAGAATATTATAAAAGCTATCAACAGATTTGAAAACTACATGAAATAGATGAAATTTTTGAAAAAATATGCCAAAGTTGTGTAAGAGAAACTGAAAAAATTGAATAGATAAATAAAAATAATGAAATTAAAATGGCCATCAAGCTTGTTTCTCCCACAAAAGCTCCAGATCCAGTGGTTTTATAGGTAAATTCTACTAAGTAAAAACAAACAATAAACAACTCTGGGCAACTGAAAAAAATGAAAGCATTAAAAATCATTTAATGAGACTAGTATATTATTAACTCCAAATTCTTTCAGAGTCAGTACAAAAGACCATTTGGCATTTGAGCATAGGTATAAAAATGCAAAATGATATATTAGTGACAAATATAAAAGGGTAAAAGTAACAGATGATCATGGGGAGTTTAGCCCAGAAAAGCAAAGATGGTTCAACCTCAGAAAATGCATTACTACATTAATGCAAAGGAGAAAAATCACTCGAACATCTCAGACATAAAAGTGCATTTTTATAAAGTTCAACATCAATTTATGACCAAAAAATCCTGCAAATATACCTAGAAGGGAACTTCCTTAATTTGGTAAAGATTTATGCCCTGACCTACAGTAGATAACATACTTCAGAGAAACTCTGAACTCACCTCCTTTAAGATTAGGAACGTATGTTGCTGCTGTTTAACATAGTGTCAAAGGTCTGAGCTAACTCTGTACCACCAAACCAAACCAAAACAACATCAGTCTAATGACTGGGAGGGAGGGAGGGATTCAATTATCATTTGCCTATGATATGCTCTAAATAGAAATCTATAAAAATTAACAGAAAAAGATTAGAATAAAGAAGCTCAGGAAATTTGCAAGACACTGATAAACTCATAAAAATCATTTGCATCCTTTCATACCACCAGTAGCCAATCAGATAATAAAATAGGAAACAAGATATCTTCATGATGGCAGCAAAAATTTTAAATTATCTAGAAATTAATAGAGAATATACATAGTATCTGTGGAAAACATTTTAAGAAAGTATGGCTAAATGGAGAGGTACTCCATGCTGCTGAATGGAATGGTTTAACATGAAGATGTCAGTTCTCTTCAAACTAACATATAATTTCAGAGTGATCCCAGACAAGAGTCCAGTCAGATTTTTTAAAAGGGATGTAAAAAAGTTATTCTATATACAGAAGAATGTCTATAGTTAAATTACTTTAGAAAAAAGAAGACTGACTTCCATTACCAGATATTAAGACATAGTACAAACACATAGAAATAAAAATAGTGTATTATTGGTACAAGAACAAAGACACAGACTGATTGAACAGAGGTAATTTATAGATGGATTCCTATATATACATATATATATATATAGCAACTTGATATGATAAAGGTCAGTGGGCAATAGGACAAATTACTTAATAGAAGGTGCTGAGAAAATTGGCTCATTATACAGAGAAAAACAAAGCTGGATCCCTACCTTACACCATATCCAAAGTGGACCCTGGATGGATGGAAAGCCCAAATGTGAAAAGTAAAACTAGAATCTTAATAGGAGAAAATATAGGACCTAAGGGAAAGGAAGGACTTCTTCACAATGACCTCAGAAGAACAGAGCATTAGGTGAATAACTGGTGGTTCAGATTATACAAAACTTAAAAAGTTATGTCTAAAGAAAGACAACACAAAGTTAACAGACAGATGAGAGATTAGGAAAACATCTGCAATGTGTAAGACCGATAAAAGACCAATATGTAGAATATATAAGGAACTCTGCCAATAAATAAAAAGAGAGAAAAGTCAACAGAGAAACATGGACAAAGGATATGAACAGCAGTTCACAAAAGGGGTAACTTGAATGGCTAATAAATACGTGAAGAGATGCTCAAACTCAGTAATATTCAGAGAAATGAGAATTAAGAATAGGATAACATTTGATTCCCATTTTCACTGGCAAAAATTGTAACCAATTGAATTGGATAATGCATGAGTTGGTAGGATATGGGAAAATAGGAACACTTTTGTCCTGTTGGTGGGACTGGGAACTGCTCAAAAGTCCAGAAGAGCTAGGAGGAAGCTTACTCAAAAATGTATGTGTTTATGAAGGACTCAGAATCCCACTTATGGGTAATCTAAAAAAAAAAATCTTTGCATGAATCCAGCAGAAGACATAGATGAAAATGTTCCATGCTTACTATTTGTGAAGTCAACCTGTGTGTCAATTAGAGGGGAAATAGTTCAGCAAAAAGTGGTGGATGGATGTCATGAAACACAGTGCAGCAGGAAGAGATCACAAAATTCATGTGCTCAGAGCAACAGGGATAGAACTTAAAACAGCACTGAGTTAGAAAAGGGGAAATAAAGGTGGTTCAGGGTCCATTGCCATTTGTGTAAATTACAGTATGCATGTACACATGCAAAATAATTCTTTGTTAGAGATACGCCTACAAATTGGAGGATACATGTTAAATGTATTAGAATTGTTACCTTTGAGGGGATGGGAAAGGGGGTGGGAAATTAGAGAGAAAAGAAGGCAATCAGTAAATAATGTAAGAGCACAGACTTGCCTGGATGCATGATAATTGGGCTTGAACCAAGTCAAGATAAATCCAACCATCTGCCTCTGAAATCCAGAAAGCAAAGCAAAATAACTCTACATTTTTACACTTCTATCCATGTGTCTTTTCTATATGTTTCTGTTTGTCACCAAACATAGACACTTAAAATAAGAGGTTTTTAAACTTGGAAGTCACCACTGAAAAAAAGAAATAAATTTCTGGTTGCTGAAGTTTGGAGGAAAGAAGTGTGCACATGCTTAATTTAGGGAGGTCCAGTCCAGCACTCATCACCTGTTCGTTGCACCTGGTTTTACTTGGCCTCCCAGTGCAGCCTGTAGAAAAATTCCTTGGAGACCTTCTGCTTTCAGAATCAAGGCTTTAGAGCAGGCCACCCCTTACCCCACCCAGACTTTCTAATTGATTGATGCTTTCCCTTCCATCAAGCTGCATCGGTTATATTAACAACTTTATGGTCTGATATCTGATCCCCTGGCAATCCCACCAGGCAAGTGAGGTTGTTACAGGCAACCAGGTCCTCAGACAATGTCCAGGTTTCCCAGGTAATAACTTCTCAAGATTTATTTTTTTCATTAAGAGTCTGTTAGCTTCCTTAAATTTTATTTACAACATGGTACAAAGCAGATTAATTGAATGGCAGGGACTTTCTCTTCTGAGGTGGCCTTTATCCCCTCCTAAAGTAAAAAATAAACAATTCTGGGCCCTCTAAGAGGCCAGCCCATCCAACTCCTGCTTCAAGTTTAGGTTACAACTGTCCTGGCGTAATTGGCCCCATTTTCAGAAAACTCTTGGTTGTAGTGTTTTCCCACCTCTTTTTGGCCCCCTCTGAGGGAACTCGCCTTTGTAATTTTAATTCACCACATCATCCACGAGGCAGGTGTCAGCCCAATTATTTTAGGAAGACACAGAGCATCTGGAAAATAGCCTTTGTTCACTAAATATTCATAATCTAAGCCTATTTATAGTTCCCCAGGCAGTCTTTATTTTTTCGCCCTAATTAATTCTTCTTATACCAACATTTTTAATGGTGATGATACCGTGGAAGGCTATGATTCTAGGTATTTAGCAGATTTCCCAATAAATAATTCTTCTCATCATTGTGGGTATACACAGAATTTGTCACACTATAACAGGTCATCTAAAATCCCAGTGTTCTTCCTCTGGGTTTAGGGTTGATTTAGTCTCTGTCATGTAAGTAAGATTAGTAATAGTAGATGCTATTTCTCAACAAATTACCAGTCTCTTGAGTAGTAGAAACAGGTCATTAAGGTAGAATTCTCCATCTATTAAAAGTATTAAATTTTGCAGTTTCTCAGAATGACAAGTTCAGGGGTCACAGAGGTCAGGGCCTTTAGTAAGCACACCTGGGCTGCACGGACCTTGGGTAGAATAATTGGGACTCTTGAGTTTCCAGTTCCCTTGATCATGAACATATCTTTGTATCTCATTATAAAAATATACCTGTGTTTGGAGGCAACTTTACCTCTAGATAGTTGGGTTGGCCTTGAACAAATTACTTCCCTTCCCCCCTGAGCCTCAGTTTCCTCACCTATGAGATGAGAAGTTCTTCATTTATTTAGCAAGCACTTACTACATACCTGCCATGTGTTTAGGAGCTGGGAATAGAGCTGCAGACAAGAGACAGGGTTACCTCTCTGTGGAACTCAGTCCAGTTGAAAAAACAAACCAAAAATAAAAGAGCAGTGTAATGCAAGGATAATGGTACTTAGGGATCAGTTATAAGACTTTGCAAGGATCAAGTGAGGAAACGTACCTGTGCAGCTCCTGGTGCAGAGTATGTGCTCAGTCAATGGTAGTGACTTGAGATGAAAGAAGAAATGTTGTTCAAGGCAGTTGTTTTGTGTGTGTCCTCTTTGTGAGACCAGTGGGTGTGGTGGCGAGAACACAACCAATAATCTTAAAGGGGTACTGGAAGTGCCCATGGAGACTTTTTCATGGAAAAATGTTGGGATAAGCATTGGTGCACCTTGACTTCCTAAGACACGGTGTGTGGGAATGCATATGGAGGTGGGTACAAACACCAGTCTGTGTAGCTAGTCCTCCTACTAGGCACCTCTCTACCTTTCCCTCGTACTTCCCTCCACCCAAAGAAAGCACTGGGGTTATTTCCCAGCAAGCTTCAGAACAGTCCTTGACTGTGTTTGAGGGTTTACTTAGGATTCAGCTGCAGCATGCATGCATGCCTGCAGGCAGGTGGGCCAGGAGAACAGGGTGTCATCCCCCAAGCCAGTGTCCTTCCTCTCTGGCTTTTCCCTGTACACTTGTTGGGGATTTGGGGCAATTCTCTTTATCACAGGCTGGCCTCTGCTTCTTGGAAAAATCAGGAGATCTCTTAAGGCCCTTCCTACTGAGACACATTGCAATTCAATGTTCAAAGAGCTTCTCATCTTCTGCATCCCTATAGGACTCAAGCTTTGGGAAGGGAAGAACCTACTCTGATGGTCGGGATTGAACTGGGCCTGGGCATTCACTGTGGCCTGGACCAGCCTTTCTAGAGCCTGACTTTTCCTTGGCATCATACAGATGCTTGGCTCAGGTTCCCTGCATCATATAACCACTTAGTATGTAGTCACGTGATAGATGGAGACTCTCTCTGGCACTATCCTCTGTGGTCCTTTTGGAAGGGACTATGAAATATGATTGACAGGCATGTAGAAGGAAGGAAAAGAGAAGTGGTGTGGCTAAAGGAGCCAGCAGAAATCAAGTCTGAATTTGTGAACCACTCAGTGGAGTGAAAGCCAAGTCACTGGAAGTAAATCAAAATGAGTGAACACATTTTTATATTATCCTTATTTAAATATTTGTTACATCCATTACAGCACCGAGGCCTGCTGACCCTTTCTTGGGGATGCCAATTCTTGGGTTGTTGGCTTTTGTTTTCCTAAAGCAGGTAATCACTCGAACTCCCTGGCATTGGTCTTGACCATGAACCTGTGGGGTAGACACGAGGGGGAGACTAATGCCTTCTCCGGCTGCCGATCGGTGCCTGAGTCGGCTCAGTCTGCGAGCCTTAAAGGCCCAGCAAGCCAACACAAACACGCCGACTCCCCTGAACTCGTCAAAAGGAGTTTAGCTGGGTTACTGAGAATTCCAAGTACTGTCCCTGAAAACACAGCCAGATCTAACAGTTCAGATATGTCACAACAGACTGGAAGTGAGTATTCCTTTTTATGAGAAAAAAAAACAACAACCCTACATTGACTTTCCTGTAGGGAATTCGATATGGTAAAGATTAGGAAATCTATCTGAAAAAAGATTTTCATGTTGACTATTCTGACCGGTACCTGGGATGGGAAGAAGGTACATTGATTAATCAGATTGCATTTCAGGTGCAGCCCCCTCCCCCTGCCCCCCACCAGTGTCCTACGTGAACATGAGCCACGTGTACCTCTTAAAGCAGCTGTGTCAGGCATTCAAGTCAAGTTGGGGCATGAGTGACCTCTAACATCTAAAAGAGTGTTTACTCCTTGTAAGTTTATCCTCCAATTTTTAAAAAAATAGTGTTTGCTGACATACAGCCTTCATTAAGCTGCCAGAGACTTAAGATAAAAGCAGGAAGTTCTGAACAGATAAACTCAATATGGCAGTCGGGGAAGAAAGGGACTCGGTCAATTAAATCATTAATGGATATTTGAAATGCCTTCGTAATGGGGCACCACTGCGCTCCACACATTAATATAAAGGAGAAAACATCTTATCTCATTCCATGGTTCTTGTTGGGGCCAAAAGAGTCTCCCTTGAACTTACTCTGTTTATAGATGGCAAAGAATGAGGTTTATTTGAACTGGTTTTGTTTTGAATTTGTGTGGGTTTTTCCTCTCAACTGCAGAATGTATTCTTGGAGTTCCTGTGTCTCCGAGCCTGCTTTTTCTTTTCTGTAGCAGTGCCAGAGTTTATCACCACTCACTTCTGGATAGTGTTAATCCTGCAGTCACTTCCTGCCTGCAAAGCAATCATAACATGCCCCAGAGTTCTGGGTGTTAACGCCACGTGGGGGATTGTTACCTGAAATGGCTAAAAAAGTTTTTCAGAAGTTAGCACGAGATGCTGACACTGTTTATAGGGAAATATTGTTCTAGGTTCAACACATGTCCATCAAATAAATGGGAAGAAGAAAGCAGACCCGTAAACAGACGGAAAGGGGGAACCCAAGAGTCAGCTTACCTAAGAGCACATGGTGGAGCCGTCTCCCTCTTAGCCTCATTGCAGTGAGAGTTAGTCTCTAAATACTGAAAATTCTAAGGAAGGTTCTCTGTTAACACAGAGCAGTGGCTCTCATACTTCAGTGAGTGTCAGAATATTGGGAGAATTTATGACAACATGCACTGTGGGGTCTGTCCCCGGTTTCTGAATCAGTCAGGCATGGTGGGTTGGGGGCAGGTGGGATTCCTGAGAATCTGCATCTCTAACAAGCTCTCAGATGTAGCTGATACTGCTGTTTCAGGGAGCACATTTTGAGAACCTCTGGTATCAGGGAGGTCAAATGACAGAGCACTGAAATTCCATGCTGGACTTAATACTTCAATTCTCTTGTCCCATTTAAAGGAAAAAACACGAAAGATGATTTTGTAGTTTTAAATGTGCATACAGGCAACCTGGCTTCATGGAATAGATGTATTCTGACGAAAAGCAATATACAGACGAACGAAGCACAGATAGGTCTGATTTGCTGATCTCGTCCGTGAAGTTTGGGACTTCCTTCCTTAGCGTGGAGTTCCCTGGGGGTGCTAAGCAGGAACGCTTAGGGAAGGCAGGGACTCAGTGTCACGCTACTGGAGTTGTGGGGAAAGGGTCCTGGGGCTGGTCTGGCCCCATTCTTTTGATTCTGTGATCTTTCCTCCCAGCCTCATGCACCTTGTTATTCCACCTCCAGGCACTTCCCTCATTGTCACGTTGAATTTTTAAATATCTGATGTTAGTAGACATTTCATGTCTGACTTTATTTGTAGAAATTGCCTAAATCTTTTGCCCTGCCCGGAGAATGCCTTAAGTTTAAAAGTCTTCAGGAGATGGAAAACAAATCAGTGCTCTGGTTTATCAATCCCCCAAATCCAAAATTGCCACACACACTGCAGTCATGATCAAGGTGAAACGTGTGGGGCTTTGCATTTTCCAGCATTTTTAAGTGAGAACAAGTAGTAAAGTCATGTAATGGTGAAAGCAGCACAGAGTTTTCCTGCTTCATTGTCTTCCCTGATTGGAACTCCGGAGTTACTTAGGGTAAGTGGAAACAGGAGTCGTCTGTGCTTCCAAACTGGGGGCAGCCCTCATGAATTATTTCTTTGGAAAAGTTTTAAAGGAATTTGCAGAATGTAAGTGATTCATTATCTTAATGATCCAAAACATGTCAGCAAGTGTCAGGAATCCATATCATATTCTGAGGTTGTAGTTCAGTATAGGATCGAGCTACAGATAAAATCGCATGTGTCGCTGCCTGAGGCTTAGAAATTAGAAAGGAAGAGAAGTGGATTTTGTTGGGGGTTACTATTCCTGAACAAGGGGGAAAAAAAGAGAAGGGAAAAAACAGGTTTTCTCATTTCTCACAGCAGTTACCTCTTTGGCCTCAAAGACGGACGGATCAGTCCTTGGAAGCTGTTAACACTTCTAAAGAAGTCGGCAATTGTCGTTTGCCTCCCTCCATTATGTTTCCTTTTCGCTTCCTCTTCATCCCCGCCTCTTCTCCCTCCGTCTCTTTGGTGGTACAGGCTGCCACGGAGCTGGCCTTCTGGCTTCCTGTCCCTTCTCTGCAGGGAGCCACGTGTGACAATCCTCGCTCATTGCCCCAGTCCACCTGCTCTAAATAGTCTCACCCGTAACGCCTTGGGCTCCCTGTGCTTCCTCGTAAATGTGCTCAAAAGGATAATTGTGGTTTCTCAGTTACAAGCTCGATATGAGGCGACAGCTTAGTGGTCAGTCCAGCTGTACTGGGAGTTAAAATTATCCACGCTTGTCTGCACTCCGCTTACAGGACTGCGCAGCTCTACCTTTTTCCGGCTGATTTAGCCTTCCCTCCCGTGGGGATCGTACAGCCTGAATCCCTTTGCCTGCTCAGAAATTGGCTCCCGTGGTCTTTAGGAGTTTGTCAGACCACGGGCGTAATGAAGAGGTCTGGCATGCTCTGATTTATCCCTTTGATGACTTGGAAGAAACCATTGTTTTTAATGTGGCAAAATAACTAGCTGTTCCTCTCACAGGAGGAAAAGTATTTCTGAATCATATTCTTCCCTGTGTGCTGGTTCCTTCCCTATTTTGTTTGCCTCTGAGTTTTGCTCAAGGTCATTTCTCAGTCTTTGAGTGAGGCTGTTGTGCAGCTGCTATCTGGTTAAAAAGAAGACAGGAGAAGTGGAAATATCACTAAGGGGCCCGTGGATCCGTGGGTTTCTAGGACCTTTGTGTTTTCAAACACTACCCTTTGGATTCCACGAGAGGTCATGCTTAGGATCAAAGTGTGTTTCTCTTTCAGAGACTCTTCCAGGGGGAATATTTTCATAAGTTAGAGAAGTCCAAACTTCAAGAGCCTTCATTATGTGCTGTCCAAATGGTTTTCCCTTATCTTCCTCTTTCATCTCTCCTAGCTGCATTTTTCTTCTGGAAGCCAGTGTGCATTTAATCAGCAAATGAGAAAGGGTACAAGGAGCAGCCCGTGGATTAAGGCTGCACTGATTTTGGTTCCTTGGGCAGGGGACACCCCTGTGATTTTGCAGTGTATTTTCCCCTGTGGTTTTATCAGGGTTTTAAATGAAGTGTCCTGGAGTCTGGAGATGCGTTTAGCCCCGAATACTTCTGAATGGTTTTCAAGGCAGCAATCTTCCAATATTTTCTCACTTTCTCAAGTAAAGAAATCAAATTGTCTAAAATGAGATTCATCCCTTTAGTCGTAATGCAGACTGTGTGCTAATAGTTGTGCTAAGCAGTGAAGATGCAGAAATGAGTCAGCTTCTATCCCCCGTCAGGAATTTGATTTCTAGTACTGTGGGCTCCACGATGGAAGGATATGCAGGGTACAGTGGGAATACCCAAGAGGAAAGTGACCCATCTAGTTTCAAGTGGAAAAGCTGGAATGGAAAATTTCCTTGTGAAGGTGACCCGGGAGCTGTGCCATGAAAGGTGAGGAGTGTTGTCTGGGGAGAAGGAGAGGAGTGGCATTTTGGGACGGAGGGGCAGGAGGAGCAAACGCATGGAATCATGAAACCAGCTGGTATGTGCAGGATGACCTCGGACGCCACACTCACGACCAATGCTTACTGTTTAAGCTGGGCACCTGAAGTCATGAGCAATTAATTACTCACCCCTTAATGGTAGATTCTCTTCCCAGGAGAGATTTGGATCCTCTTTCGAAGGAATGAGACCCAGAGTCTCTTTAGGCTCACTTGTAAACACAAAATCAGGGTGCATTTCATCCCCCCTTCATGCCACGGGAACTCCAAAATATGAATTGTGCTTCTGCTGGCGTCTCTGTGCCTCTGCCACTGCCCATGTCTGGGGTGAGAACTCTGTGGAACTGGGAGCAGTGGCTCCAATTAGGATGGAAGCCGCTGGACTCTTCATGGCCCTGATCTTAACGTGCCTTGACGGAGCCCAAGCCTATCTGTCTCTGCAGGGTTAGAGCCTGGCCCCAATCCTGGCAGATTTAATAGCTCCTCATCTATTTTTCCAGTTTTCATCAACATGCTCCTACATAATTGTCTTTACTTCCCATTACTATTTTCTAGAATCTTCCCTGTGGAGAAAAACTAACACACCAACCCGCCACTCTGGCTAAACATTGGCAGACGCCTTGTAAAGTTTTATAAAACATACATTAAGCAATTCAGCTGAAAGCCTGTTGTAACAAGCCATTTGATTTTAATGAACTACCTGCGCTGAAGGGGTTTTGTGATATTTACACTGTCTTTCACTAACTAGTTTCCTTTTAAGCCAAAAGAAAAAAAGAAGGAAAAAAAAAAGTGAGTTACTTCCCAGGATAAAGACAGAAACACAAAGGGTAAAACTCCTTGCCTGAAAATGTTTCCCTGAAGCCACACTGTCTGTACTGTATAAACAGAAGATACATGGAGAGGGATGCATGAGCCCTGAAGGCCCCAACGTCCTCTGCCCTCGAGAATACCCTCCCTTTTTGTATGACAAGGTGGTATTAAATAAAGAAATAATAAGGCAAAGAGTACTCTCTTTTGTGGTGGGTGAGGATTGGCTGGACCATGGAACCTAAGAGATGCAGCCAGAAACAGAGCTTGCCATGTGACTGTGCTTTCCATCCTGGTTTGCTGCTTCACCATAACTCACTGTGCATGAGGAAAATAGCCATTTGAAAGTGGAAATCACAAGTCTTGAGTTTTTTCTTTGTTATGTTCGGTGCCTCTGGAAGCCATGTTATCCCGTGGATGGTCCGGTTATGAGTCAGTGGCAGAACTGCAGCGACGCTGCACTTTTGGGGTTGAATTCAGCTCAAGGGGTGGGTTCCTTATTTATGTAGAAAGGCAGTGGTTCTGGTGTGGATGTTGGGTAATTATTCTTGTTATGTTTCCTATCAAGGTGTGTGTGTAAGCAAGAGCTGACCGTCAGCAGGAGGCCATCAGTCTCTCTAGTTTATACCAGGGACAGCATTCCAGGCAAGCAGCCAGTTGGAGAGGGGTCTGTGTTATACAAGGTTTCGGCACCCAGGGAAGCATTTGGGTATGGACGTGTGTATTTCTGTACATATATATTCACAAGGCTTGTCCAGCCTCAGTTCTCCTGAAAGCAGAGACTGAGACAAAGATTTGCACAAAGATGGTTTACTTAAACACTGACCCAGGAAGCAGGAGTGAATACGGGAAAGTCAGTGAGAGGACATGTTACTGAGATGACCATGTGGGCAACTAAGTGCATCTAGAAATGTCTGCACAAGCCATGCCGAGGGACACATTAGTCCACCAGCACTGGCCAAGGTGGCCTTGAGGGCTCCACTCATCTGCATCTCCTGGATGCACCTGTGTGTTCTGCATCCCACCTCAGGGCCTCAGAGAAGCTCCAGGGTAGAGAGAAAATGGGTGTGAGGCATGGTTAGGCACCTTCAGGCTGCCCCCGGGGAAGCTGGCCTGGGCCTGTGCTGCACTCCTCACGGTGGTGCCTGGAGTAAGAGCTCAGCTGAAAAGGTCTGACCAAGCACACAGGAGGCGTCTTCACCAGCCTTGGTCCAGCAGATGCCCTCAAAGAAGCACAATCACTGATGTGCGAGTTGATTAATTTCATCATAATATCCCGCCCTGGCTTATGATTGGAAATTTGCTGGAGAGAAACCCTCTGCCATTTCCCCTGGCAGTGGTCTGGATGAAGCCTTTGTTTTCTGGTGCCATGTTTCCCTCTTATGTTTCTACAGCTCGCTTAGAAGTCTGTCCTTAGTCTCGTCCTAAAATAGAAGTGATTCTTTTTTGTCAGTGCTTTTTAAAAATCAAAGGATAATTTACATATAGTGAAAATACATGGGTTTTAAGTGTTTAGCTCCATCAGTTTTGATGAATGCATATACCCGTGGAACCCCCAGCAAGAGACAGAATATTTCCATCATCCCAGAAGTATCCTTGTACCCCTTCCCAATAAACCACATTCCAAACTTGAGAAGCAATAACTGCTTTGATTTCTACGGCCATGTATTCACTTTCTCATATTAAAAACTCCAAATAGATGGAGTTGTCTGATATGTACTATTGTATATGTGACTTCTTCCACTCAGCTTAATGTTTGGGATATTCATCCATCCTGCTTCATGTTTCTGCAGTATGTATGTTTTTATGGCCATGTAATACTCCTTCGTGATGACTCTATCGCTATTTGTTTATCCATTCTCTTACTGATCAACACTTGAATGGTTTCCAGTACGTAGCCATTATGAATAAAGCCACTATGAACAAGTCTTTTTTCTGGGCATGTGTTTTCATTTCTCTTGGATAAATACCTAGGAGAGACTGCTGAGTCGTAGGATAGCTGTACATTTAACTATGTAACAGAAGTGGTTACACCATTTTATACCCTCACCAGCAATGTAGTAGAGATCTGATAGCTCAATATCTGGTGTTTTCCTTTTTTTTCTTTTTCATTTTAGCCATTCTGGTGGGTATAGAGCAATGTTTCCTTACAGTTTTAATTTACATTGCCCTGATGACTAATGATACTGAGTACTCTTTCATGTGCTTACTGGCCATTTGAATATTTTCCTTGCTGAATGTCTGTTCAAATCTATTGCTCATTTTTATTGGGTTGTTTGTCTTTTTACTATTGGGCTATATGCATTCTTTACATGTTCCAGAATCAAGTCCTTTATCAGATATGTGTGTTGCGAATGTTTGCTCCCTGTCTGCGGCTTGCTTATTCATTTTCTCAGCGTCTGTTCCCAAGCAGATATGTAAAATTCTGACTTTGTTCAATAATTGCTTTTTCCTTTGATGTTTAATGCTTTCTGTGTCCTCTCTAAATCATCTTTGCCTCTTCCAAGGTCATAAAGATGCATTCCTGTTTTCTTGTAGGAGCTTTGTAGTTTTACAAGGCATACATTGTATCGTTCTGGATAGTCAATGCCAACTTGTATTTCTTACCAAAAGAAGTCGGTAGTCAGTACTTCTCATTACCTGTGAACATTGACAGAGACGCTCCCTTTCAGACTGAGAAGTCATGGAGCCCTTTGAAAGTCATAACTTCCACATATTTACATCAAAATTTGTGCCCGGATAGTGGGAGAGTTGGGTCGGGGACGGAGGGACGGTTTCTATATGTTCCTTACATTTGATTTGGTGAGGCTGCTTGGCTAACCCCGGCCCACAGGCTCCTTTCCCCAGACACAGGGTCACTCTGCCGTTGAAGCCCGACTTATGTTAAATGCCTGTGTTGACACTTCTTTTCCTAAATGAATGGGCTTTTTATTTGACTGGTGGCTGCTGAATTTGTGGGGGCTGCCAGGTCATTAAAATGATGTTTGTTTGAGTTTGGCAGAATGAAAAATTGGACTTATATTTACATTTTTTTTTTGTTCCCAAGGCTGTTCTCCCCACTCACCCCTAACAATACTCCTTTGATTTTATGAAGAAGCCTTTACAAAAAAGAATGAAGTGCAGTAGAGGTTCATGACATGTTCTAGGCCTCGTTGGTGTGTAGTGCCTTTCTATTCTCTAATGCCTGCAATTGAAGAAGTGGACAGGCCCTGGATTATACAAATAAATTAGGGATGGAAATATCTTTTCTGAAATTGCATGTTGTTTGTACAGACTGTCATCAAATACCAGCTGTTGCTTAGTTTATGCACTCATGCAACTTCTTAAATTTGGGGTCTTAGGGGGAAAGAGCCCTGGGATTGGAAGGTTTGGGTTATATTCTGGGCTCTGCTACTTGCTCTCAGTGTGATTTTCAACATGTCCTATATCCTCTGTGAGTCTTGGTCATCTCATATGTAGATGGGGACAATAACAGCTAGTATGTTAGAACAGGCTAAGCTCTACTGAAGTCACTAATACAACTCTAAATCTTTGTGGTTTAGTCATTAAGCCTAATTATTTTCTTGAGCAAAATTTGTTTAACTCTTGAGTGTCTCCTGCTGGTCTTTAGCATCTTTCTTCCACCTGGTGACTCAGATCCTGTATCACTGCATCTTGTCCTGAGCCACCAAGGGGCTTCCAAAGTCACCACAGCAAGGGAAGAAGATGGAGGAGGAAGCACACTTCTTGTTAACTGCCCTGACTCAGAAGTGATGCTCATCATCTCTGCTCACAGTTTCATGTGAGTGAGTCATATGCCCCACAAGGGAGGCTGGGAAATGCAAGGGAGCATGTGCCCTAATTGGTGAGCATGTCCTGCTTTGTGTGTCTCACATATGCTCCATGATGCTCCAGTGAGATTACAGATTAAAGAAAGCACATTATGAATAATTTGCAATCTTTATACCAGGATTATATTACTTTATATTCCACTCAAGGCATGTGCTAACTTAGATTCATTGCTGGCATTTATGCACACTTAGCATTTTTTATTGTTGCCTCACTTTGTTACATCATGACTTTTTTTAAGGCTGGTTGGCAAACAGATTCTTTACTCTCTACCTTTTTGTACCCAAACATGGTCAAACTTCACTTGATTAGACTAACAGAGTGAAAACATTGGAATGAGCGGAAGATTTGAATTATAGAAGGCTTGTAAGAGAAATACAGGGGCCTGTAGAAACGTGAGCTAGCTGCTAACAAGCCCTTCCAGTTTTGCTGTAATGACCATTAAGTCTTCTCTGTAATGAGCAGCTGTATTTGCATACAAACTGCTCACTGAAGCCTCTTTGAGGTGCTTAAATATGTCTCCTAGCAATCCTGTTTGTCTTACTGGTTTGTTTAGTGAAACCACCACTCAGAGTACAAAGTCAGGCTTCAATACAGCCAAAGCCAAATTATTACAATTCTGGAATGAGTGGAATCTGAAATAATGAGGTTTTATTTTACTTTGCCCTGGAGGTTTCGATGTAGTATTGGGAGAAAAAAAAAATATTTGTTTTATCTAAAAAACACACAACTTTCATTGTGTTCAAAGTGGAGTTAGAAAACAAGTCAGTCAAACAACCTTACGGTATAATGGGGCTTGTTCTGTTGTTAATTTCTCTGTTCAAGGCACTTAACTCAAAAGAGTTGGGTTCCTCCCCCTTTACTATTTGGCTCATTTAATTTTGAACTTGGGGCTTATAAACATAACTGCAAAGTCACTGTCTTTGTTATTAATTTTTTTGAGTGTTTTAAAGCTCCAAACCACGGATTTTGTGTGTGGTATGCATACTCAGAGCCTTTTTCAGGCAGGGAGATCCATATATCAGGGGTCATGTACATGGCTGTAACCTACTGAAGCCTCTTTTCTTTCTGCACAGCATCTGTATAAAGCCCTGCATACGGAATATGTGTTCCTGGGTCTGGAACACTGAGGGGGTATTGGTTTCCCTTCTGCCCTGGCATTCATCCCTGCCTTAGGTGAAATCCTTCCCACGTTATGTGCAAGCATGGTGGCACTTCCAGTTGAGGTGCCCTGCATCCGCTTGGTCAGGATCTGGGCACGTGACCAAGCTAAGCCCATCAGAACTCTTCTCTCTTCTGGAAATCTGCATATTGACTACAAGGATGGAAGCTGTTAGAGCTGGTTATTCTCGACAGTTGCCTCCTAAAGAGGCTGCCATTATTTCCTGGACTCCTAAAGCTTCTCTGATTCTTCTCTCTCAAATACCTTCAATCCTTTTCTTCAGTTTTGTGTGCTACCCATATCTTTCTAATTTCTCTTTTTGCCTAGATTAACTCTTGTTGGTTTCTATTACCTGCAAGCAAGAATCTTATTTCTGTATAATTATTTGCATTTGCCGTACGGAATTTCACTAGGACAGAGGACTAAAGATAAGCTCAAACGCACTGAAGTGAGACCAGACGTGCTGGTCAAGCTCCTTTATTCACTGTAATTTATTCCATTAAAAATGGGCAAAAACCCCATTATCTCTAGATCGAAAATATTTTTGTCCCTTGCATAGTCCCTGGTTGTGATATTCAAAGTAAAAAGAATCCTCTTCATTATATATAAACAGTCTTTGTATGGCAATCCAACCTTTATAGCCATCTTCTAAAGGGCTGCATGTTCTTCTAAAAGGCTGCATAATCTTAAAGACTCAGTACTGGTATTGCCACTTGTGAGTCTCACAGGCACTTTAGTGCCAAATTGTCCAGCATAACTAATTTCCCCCAAACTTGCTCTCCGGGGAGCCAAACAAGGGAGAATTCAGGATAAGAAAGGAGTTCTCATTTCATCCTGGTGCAACTTGTCACCTGGCATCCTTACTAGAAAAGAGATGTCTAATAGGATAATTTAGAATTGTGTTTTTTCCAGAAGCTTCTATTTTTCTATTTACCTATCTATATTAATCATTATTCTTCATTATAATTGTATCATTAAACTTGGAAAAGAGAGAAAAAAATAATGCCACCTAGTCCTAGCCCCCAAAGAGAGTTCTTGCTGACCTTGAGTGTAGTTGCTTTCCTATAGATTTGAGTGTGGTATTACCAATAGTGCCTATGCATTTTTAATCTTGCTTTTCACTTACCGTTATGCATAAACAGTCTTTGTATGGCAATACAACCTTCACAGCCATCTTCTAAAGGGCTGCATATTATTCTGTTAGGTGGCTATTCTACATTTACTCAGCCATTTCCCTCCTATACATTTAGACAGGCTGTGTAAATAGAGTCTACTCAGATTTTATAACTGTGCTTGCCCTGGTAGAACAATTTGGACAACTCCATGACTTTCCTTGGTGGGGGGGATTTGCAAAGCATTTGCGGTTTATTTGGTTCCTTTGCTATTAGACACAGGGTTGCTCAGATATAATTGCTTATCGTAGCATAAATATCTGTAGGCACAAAGCACTGGGAAAATTTTAAAGTCCAAATTTGTTGCTTGCTCATAAATGTTTGAAAGAACAATAGATGTTTTTTCTACTCCTGACCTCTAGAATTGGTAAGCTTTTAATAATTCCTATTTAATTTCTACCACTGAGTTTTTTGGGTTTAGGTTTTGGATCTCATTTCTTTGGATTTACTTCTCCTCCTTCCCCTATATTTCAGCAGAGAGCAATTGTGTTTGGGTTTCCACTCTTGGAGGGCAGTCCCTGGTCTGAACTGTTTTCATTTATTTTATTTTAAAATTACAAAGACATTTCCAGTTATATTTGGTTTTGCAATTCATTCCTCCCTCCGTTTCACAAAAACCATAAAACCCACATTGTCTAAAAATGCTGTGTTGAGCAAAATGGATTCAGTCCTCCTTGGAGCGCAGGAAAGGATGGAGCCAGTATGTGTTATAAATATTTCCAGGGAGATTATGTCTTTCCCAGAATTGGTTTTAGTCAAAGGCTGCTGACCAGTTGTGCGATTTCATTTCATGTGGGGTTGCTGACCCTGGATTCTCCTTGAACTTGACTCTGGATGTCATGTAGGCATCTACCCACATCATATCTATGTCCTCAGTTCTTTAGTCTCCACCTCTGCTGGTCTGGCCCCTGCCATTATTTTTTAAGGACCAGAGCCATAAAAAAACAAAATTTTGGATTTCTGAATGAAGGTTTCTAATGTTAAACTTGGTGGTTTCCTGTCACAGAAGCACATACTCAGTGAATTCTGATTGTTCTGCAATGTGGATCTTTCTTTTCCTGTTAGATTAAACATCCTCATTCCCTTCGATTGCAACATTTGATCTTCCATGCTCAGAATCTGCAAACTCTTTGAACAGTTTATTTTCAGAAGATTATAAGTGGCCTTTCATTTTCCAATCTGAGGAAAACCAAGTGGAAAGTGTTGGTTTTCTGTGGGATCTTTTTCCTGTTTGCCCTCATATTTAATTGAGGACTGTGATAGATAGAACTCAGATGGAAGACTTTCTCATGCAGCTCGTTGCTTCCCATCGGCACTTGCATTCCCCATATTGTTAGAATCCCACTTCCCCTGTGTGAAATTACAGGCATCGTCACCTGGCCACTGTGCTGATGGCAGTTGTGGTCTCAACCCAAGACTTGGGAGGGAATTTTAAGAGAACCTGGGCCTTGCCCTTTCCACAGAGCCCACTTCACGATTCTCCCTGCCATCCTGCACCCCTCCTTCCCTGATTTACAGAGGGAGGGAAGGGAACGGGAAAAATACATGGGAGGCATATTGCTCACCAAGCTGGTATTCTTGGGTTGGAAAAACTGTCCCTTCCTAGTGCGACCTTAGGTGGTGCATATGCAGTGCTTGCTCTTTTGAGGATCCACTCTAGTTTCCTGTGCATTTTGTATCATCTGTGGTGCTTACTCATGCTACTCTTGTGTTTTTGCACAAGCATACTTTCTCTGCTAACTTATGAACTAATTAAGGGTAGACAGACATCTTAATCAGCAAATGTTTGTTGAGTGAATAAATAAATGAGTCATTGCTGAGTGTCTCCCAGGGATTCCAAGCTAAGGGAAGGCATGGTGACTTTCTAGTTGGATCTGAGCAGGTTTACAGATAATCCAAGGGCTTTCTCCCCCAGCAGCCCCTTGCATTAGGTTCCTGTAGCTGCCAAACAAATATCCATACACTGGGTGGCTTAAAACAACAGACATTTATTGTCTCTGGAGGCTAGAAGTCCAAAATCAAGTTGTTGGCAGAACCTCTCTGCTTCCAAAGCCTGTAGGGGAGTATCCCTCCTCCCCTGTCCCAGGTCCTGGTACCTCGAGCCTTCTTCTGCTTATAGCCAGGTAACTTTATCTCTGCCTCCACCTCTGCAGGCCGTCTCTTTGCACTCTTCTCTACCTCACGTATAAGGACACCTAGCATTGGATTTAGGGCCCACCTGTGTAATCCAGGATGACCTCATCTTGAGATCCTTAATTTAATAACATCTGCAAAGACCCTTGTTTTCCAAATAGCATTCACAGGTTCTGGGGATTAGGACATGGAGATATCTTGTGGGGGGCCACTGCTCACTCTTCTACATGCTGCCCTAGTCAGAGTTATACGGAGAGAGACGGGTTTCAGAGGTGCGTAGTCTTCATCTGAAAGACTAAATCTTTGGTTGGATTGGATATTGGTTCTGCCAAGTAGATAGTCAAGGACCAGGACTATCTCATGCCCCTCCCTCCAACTCGACACCCCTGCCCTTTTCATGACGAGGAGGTGTACAGCTTTGACCCTTTTTTTTTTTTCTGCCTCTTGTTTCCAGTTCGTGCCCCTTGTTCTAACACGGGGCCTCTTCCCCAAGGGGCAGGGTCAAACACCTACACTGGTTGCTAATTATTTATGAGCATGCCACTGAAAAAAATGCCTTCTTACTTAACAATTCAGTGCTTACTAATGTGGTGATTATTTATGTAGAGACAGCTTGGAAAATCTCTTTCTGACTTCACTGATAAGAGAGTAGTATCTTTCCCTTTTCAAAGATGGTTTTCATTTATTCTGTGTCAAATCAAGGCGCTTTCAACAGTGAAATTCTAAACATCCCCCAGATGCAGGTGGAGAACTTCTTTGGAGAAGCTATTACCTTTTATTTGTTTCCCTCACCCCTTTACTTAGCGATTTTGGTTTGACTTTAGTCAAGCCCTGACAGTATGGAATCAGCCACTAAATGGGTTTCAAAGGCGTGTCTCTTGAAGAATCTGTGGGAGCCACCCGGGGCCTGTGCTAGAAATAAATAGACCTGAGTCTACCATTTCACTCTCACTTAAGAACCTAGGCTTTAGTTTTGAGACTATAAAGGGAAGGGGTAGAACCGATTAGAATCTGAAGATAAGGATTCTGACCCCTTCGTTAACTGGTCAGTGACCTCACATAAGTCACTTCAACTTCTCTTGGCTTCGGTGTTCCCATCTCACATCCGTCTAAAACCCTCCTCTATTTCTGAAAAATCCAAAGCTTCCTATGACACCAAGCCTCATTTCTAGCTCTAAAATTAAGATTCTACAATTGGTATCTTTATCTCAATTAATTGCAAATCTAGTTTGGAAGTAGGAAATAGATCATCTACAAAGTTACCCATCATTCTGTGTGCATTCAGCCTTCTTCACAAAGCAGGATTTTTTTTAGATCGCAGCTTAGAGTTCCAAGTTGCTTTTGTTGGAGAAAAATTTGGGGTGTCCTTACTGGGATCTTAGCTAACGCCACCTCTGCTCCTGGGTCTTTTGTATCTGAGATGGTTTCCCTTAACTGGAAGTTGTCTGAAATGTTAGTGGGAACGTGACTATATTAATTAGTATACTTCATGCTAATAGCAGCTCAAATCTCAATGATTTAACACAATAAAATTGTGTGGCTTGCTCACACAAAGTCTAATGTAGCTGTTACTTGTCTGGAGGCTCTATGGGTCAGAAAGTCTCTTGTCCAAGCTTTGACCCAGGCTTCCTTCATCATTTGATTTCACTTCAGAGTCCATGTTTATGAACTGGAAAAGAGAGAGAGAGAGAGAGATTAAGAGGGAAAGGAGAGGAGAAGGAGCATGAAGAGAAAAGGATGGCAGCAGTCATTGTGTGGTCTCGCCCAAACGGCAGAGGACGTTGGGAACGCAGTCTTCCTGTGTGGCCAGGAAGAGGAAGCAGGTTTGCTGAGCACACAACATTATTTCTGCCATAGTAATTCTACTTCCTGCTTTGTAGGGATGGAGAGGCAGAGGCCAAATGAATCCCCTTAGCCCTCTTGGTATAGTTGGGTAAGTCTCAGAAGAAAATTTGTCATTTCCATTGTACCCCTGAAGACATTGATCAATGCCTGCCTTGCCCTTATATTAGTGCAGAAGCATTATTAACCCAAGATTGTGGTTTTATTTCTTAATTTGCCTCATGTGCTCGCAGTGCCTCATGGGCATAAGATGGAAAACAGTTTGGGTGACTGACAGTCTCTACTCACTGAGGCTTATACTTCCTTGTAGAAGGACAGCCAACCACACCTTAGGAGGTTGGGAGGGTAATAATTATTGCAATAGTCAACATCTATGAAGTGTCCACTATATACTTAGCATCATGGTGGGCATGCTTTAGACCTACCTTATTTAATCTTCTCATTTACTCTTCAAGATTTACTGAGGGACTTGGAAACTAATTTCTAAGGGTGGATTTCTAAGTGTCTTGAGGAGAACAATTAGAACTCCTTTTAAGGTGATCCCCTTGAGAACAGCAATCATTTGGATGGATAAGTTCTGACGGGTTGGGTGAAAACTTCAGTCACATGACTGTAGAGTGCCGTCTTAAGTGACTTTTCTGTGTAGCTATAGAGATGGCCCTGAGTATAAATTTCCAAGGGACTTCTGTGGGGCTAGGGTGGAGGGGAGTTGGATGTCTTCATGCTGTTAGAATGGACACTAAATCTTTAGTCAACAGGTGCTGCTAGCACAAAGGATATTTTTATTTGAGATGGACACTCAAAAATATTTTTAGAACACATTTTCAAGGGGACTTGATGCCAGCAAGGCCATGGGAGACATTTCTCTGCCTGAGCAGCCCTGTCTAGTGATGCCAAAGCCCCTTCTTTGCAGAGATGGGGTCAGAATCTGGGCCAATAGCTTAATTAATTCCAGCCTCTGTTTCAATAAGTCATTAGGATTTCCCATGAAAATGGGTTAACACAGGAAGTCTTAAGGTGTAAAAATCATAGTTGTTTTTTATCCTGAGATACAGGTTAAATATTTCTTGGTTCCATTCAACTGTCCAAGGTGGGAGACACTGGCAAATTTGGCAAATGCTTTGAAGCCCTTTTAGGAGAATACAGCAGATTTGAGCCGATGTGCATACCTACATACATATACCCTCTCCCAGGGCCTTTCTCTAGCCTCCGTGAAGTTGGCCATGGTGGCTTCAAGGTGTAGCCTCAGAAATGGAGCCCCCCAAGGTGAACTCCATCTTTTATCCACTGGTGAGGTGCCGAGTTGCTGGGCTGGGGGCTGTGAACATTAAACAAAACAAGATTAAAGAAACACCAGAGCAATTGACGTTCACTTTTAAAGAAGGGAGTTGGTGGGGGACCTTGACTTTTCAGGAACAAGTACTTTGTGAGGATAAGATAGAACCCCCTCTCTGCTAAAGACCAGGGCTCGATTATCTTTGGTTTTATCCCTCACACTCCTGTGCTCTGACACTACAAGGGCCAATACCCCCTGGCCCCTCAATATATATTCTTGCCTGACTTTTATTGGATAATCAAAATATAGCCACCAAACAACTATATAGTATGTTGTGAGGTTGGTTGATTTGAAAGTCTTTCACTAAATAGCCATAAACTGCTGGAGATAGGCTAATGATGATCATAAAATGTATTATTGAAAGCATCTATTATCTTCCTGATAGATGCCCTCTTTTTATCACAGTTGGGGTGATTACTTTTCCATGGTTAAAATTTCATCATGGCCTGTGTTTTGCTCAGGGTTCCATAACTTGCTGAGAGCTGAAGTCTGTCAGCTGGGAGTGCCTTTTGGGAATTTGATTTCATTAATACTTTATGGTTAGTGGCCTTTAATTAATGTTAAATGAAAATGGGATTCTAAAAGTGCTACAGAAGGCTTTTCACTTGGGTGTCAAAATAATTTATAGTGATTAATAAGCTTTAAATGACCACAAGAGATCATTTGAATTCCATTTTGATCAGGAGGCATTGACTGGAATATGTTTATAATTTTTAAAAAAATGTGTCTCTGGGGAAAATTTCTATCTGCTCTTACCAGTAAGAAATGTAGCACTTCTGCCGGACAACGGGCCTGTCCTTAGGGGGTGTTAGAAGAACGAGAGCTTTGTTGCTTGCCTGCCCTGTGTTTTTATGGAATGCATTATGATGCCTGAATCGGCTTTATTTTTCCATTTTTTTCCCCTTCTATGCACCCCACTACACACACACACACACACACACACACACACACACACTCACACACACACTCACACTCCTAATCTGGAAAAAGGTGGAGTATAAACAGATAGATAAAAGCAAACATCTATAGAGAGCTTGTCATGAGTCCCATGGTGTGTTATTTATAGGCATTGTCTCATTTAATTCCTTCAGTAACTTCATGAGGTAGGTCTTATTATTCTCCCATCTTACATAAGGAAAGCAAGGCTTACAGTGTTTAATGACTCACCCAAGGTCTTCAGCTAGTAAGTGGCAGAGTGGGATTTAAAGGGGGGATTGGCAGAATTCAGAATCAGTATATCATGCTGTTTTTCATAGACAAGCAGATACAATTTCAAACTCTTGCTTTGCTGCCTTGAGGATCACAGTAGCCTGGGGTTCAGGGCAGGTCTCCACATGCATAAGGAAACAGGGCAGGGCAAGATCCAAGCAGAGACCCTGTGAAACGTAATCAGCAAGCTCAGTGCAGGAAGAGGCTACATCACAGTGGCCACCATAGCACCCAGGGCCAGTGGCCACCTTCTTACCCAGTACTCATGGGCTCGCAGCCTGAAGAGGGTATGCTAACTGCTGGCAGAGGGCTCTGTTTGGAAAAGAACACAGTCCTGACTCCTCTCTATTTTGTAAACATTGTTCAACATGTTTATGATAATGTTCTCCTTTCCATATTTTTATATAACACATTAAGATTTGTTCTGAAGCGTCACACAGAAGAGGAGATTTGAGTCCTGGCTTATCCCTTCTTGGGTCACCCAGCCCTCATCATCTCTGTCCGTGTGCCCTCCCCTGTGGCACTGGGTCCCTCTCCCTGTTTCATTGCAAGTCCTTTTCTCTCAGAGGGATGTAGACTTCTTTGGTGGCCATCTGGGGTCAAGCATACCTAGGACACCGAATGATAACATGCGTAACACCCGTTGGTTTTGTTAGGCGGCTTCTAGGCACTGGGCAGAGGGAGGTGGGATTGGGCATTCATTATCCCATCCGTTTCTCACAGCAACCTGTTTCTCCTGTGTGGGGTTCTCCTGCTAAAACTGCGAAGATGTCTGCAGCCACACACACCCGGCCTTCCCCAGCCCTAGTGGGTGTTTGTACTGATCATGAGTCTTAGATGATCAGAACCTGTATCTCTCCAGGAATTTAGCATTAGCAGTTCCGTGGCAACAACACTGGTGCAGCTGAGCCCGGGCAGGAGGTCTGTACACACCTCCCGTCTGCTCCCAGCTGTCCCCAGCCTCCCCACCGCCGGGTGGGGTGGGTGCCGGCACGCTTGTTACTCCACCAGGGGACTGCAGCTCTTCTCACACTTGTCATTTTCCACCCCTTTGTGTGGTTACTGGGTCACCATCGGCCTCCTCCCACAACTGTAGGCTCCAGGACAGGGACCCTTCCCCCTGGCTCACCGACATGCCCCGAGGCTGGGTGCGTCTCTGGCCCTGGCTGGCCCTCAGGAGTGGTTTCATGTGCAGTTGAGAGTGAGGGGAGGTAGGCCAGCGATCTCACATCCCCGGGAGGGCCGTGCTGACCTGCCAGTCTGGGCCAGCAGACGCCATCTCACTCCCACGTCTTGTTTAGCAAAAGGAAAGTGACTTGATTCTCTGCAGGGAGTGATCTGGAGAGACCGCGGGACTTTCAGTGCCACAAGTTGACCACAATTTGCACTCACACCGTATCTGCCAGGAAACAGGAGCTGCTGAACTTCAGAGCTGAGGAAAGCAAATGTCACCACAGAAACTGTCTGCTTAATCGGGTGGACTTTATGACGCGCCCTCCTGGAGAGGCCTTGTGCCCACAGACTCTGTTCTCTCAGGTCCTGGTCGGTGGGGTGGGGGGGCTCTGCTGTGACGGCTCAGCCTTTGATATTCCTGACCTCCCTGCTGCACAGATCACAGCCTTCTTGCCCTTGTGTGAGGGTATGTGTGTTTGTGTGAGTGTGTATATCTGCGTGTGCACATGCGTCCGAATGTGAGGATGTGGGTCTGTGTGTGTATGCAATTATGCAGGACTGTGCGTCAGTGTGTGCATGTGTGCATATGTATGTGTTGGATACGCGTCTATGGGTAGTGTGTGTGCATGGGGGAATGTGTTTGTGACTGTGTGACTGGAAGTGTATTTTTCATTTTGTGCACATGTGTGTCTGCCTATGTAAGTGTGTGTGTGGATGAGGGTATGAAAGTATGTGTGCATGCATGGCTGTACACTTGTGGAGGGTATTTGTTAGTGTGTGCATTTGTGTGTCTGCAGGTAAGTAGATGTATCTGTGCACATGCCACTATACTTGTGGAAGTGTGTGTTATTGGGTACATGTGTATCTGTATGTTGGGTGTGAATATATATGTGTGCACAGGTGAGTGACTGTGGAGGTATATGTATGAGTGGGTGCATGTGTCTGTGTCTGCATATGTAGTGAGGTGAGTGTGTGTGTGAGTGTGCGTGCATGGCTGTTTGTGGGCTGTATTTGTCAGTGTGTGCACGTGTGTGTCTCTATGTGCGCATCTGGGTGGGTCTGCTCTGTTGTACTTGTGTGACGCCCCCATGAGGGAAAGGACATGGTCTTGTGCTCCCCATCTCTCCTCGTGTTGATATTATCATTTTGGCTTCCCAAGTCTGGCAGGAGATGCAGAATTAAACACAGACGCTCTGGTGCCAAAACAAAATCACGAAAAGATTTGAAGCCCCCATTCCCTAAACTTGCAGCCTATCAAACTGGGAACAAGCCCGGCTTTGTTTTATTTCCTGCATTGAGTGGGGGTAGAACTGTCTGGAGCCACATTGGTTCTGATAGAAGAGCTGACTCTAAGCCAGGGAATTTGCAGTTGCTGAAACCCAAGGCAGAATGGAGACAGCAAGCTGCAATGGGAAGGGAAGGAAGCCATGAGAGGGGAAAAAGACCTTCTTCCCTCAAGTCAGGAATGAGGAGAAGTGGCGGCCCACTTTTTGAGAAATAGAAGCACAAAGGAAAGAACACAAGGTGGTCCAGGGAAAGAAATCAGGCAGAGGTTGGCCCATCTCTGATCTTGGTTTGCCCTGGATCTGGGGCCGGCTTGGTGGGTGGTACTGACTATGAAGGGAACAGAAGGAATGGGGTCCAGTTGAAAGTATTTTCATGTCCAACCCCTAATTTCATGGCTGGGGAAAGGAAGGCCCAGCTGGGCAGCCACATCCCTGAGCCCCAGGGGAAACAGAGGGCCAGGTTCTCTGACCCGCAGCCCAGGTCTCCCTGGGCCTTGGGGCTCTAATGGGAGGGGAGGGCTGGGCCCTGGGCTGCTTGGCTGTCTCATTACTTTACTTTCTGAGAACAAATTTTCCTCTTTTATTTGGAGTCTCTCATCTTGAACCAGACTTACTTGAGTTTTCTGGTTTTATTTTAATACTAGTGTCCAGCATGGTGATAGCAACCAGGTTGTTTATTTCACCAAAATCAATTTCTTTCTTCTTTTTTCCCTCCATCAGCCCAAGGGAATCGATGACAATAGGTCCCCAAACCGGCAGATCCCTAGACGTCTGGCCTCTGGTCAAGTGTGACCATGAAGTAGAAGGGGCTTGTTACAGGGTCATGAAAGGCCACGGGAGGAATAGAACTGGGGGGACAGGAGGTAAGTGAGAATCGATCCCTTGCCAAGGGTGGGCATCTGAGTCAGCTGGGTTTGGAATCTGGTAGAACTTGTCAAAGATGCATCACTGACCCCAGGAAGTATAAGCAGTTACCCCCAAAGTATCGTTCCTGAGACTACATAGCGCCCAGAACCAGGTTTCTGCTCTTGGACTGGGCCTCTGTCCCTACGGGGCACTGGGCCAGGGGGATAGGATGGGATTCCCACCCCCAACCCCTCCTCCACCCCTCTCTCTGTGCTCACCCTGCTGGAATGGATGCGCCTGTAGAGAAGACCAGCTCTCCCAGGAAGGGCCCTTCCTCAGTCTGGAGGGTGGTAGGCTATCGGTCTCTTCACCAGTGATTGCATGAGCCATTGATGTCATCACTATTGCTTTATTTCATAGGAGCACTGTTAAAAGCTCCTAATCTTCTCAGGTTCACATGATAACTCTTCCCTACTGAGTTTGGCCACATTATCTCTTGTCAAGAAAACTTTGGACTATGAATCTCCTTTATTGGAGCTTTGTAAAATGAATTGGGGTTCATTCATATAGTAGAGTGCCTTGTAACTGCTAAAAATGAATGGGGCAAATCTATATAAAGGAAAGCTGTCCATGACGTTATTCTCTATTCTTTTACTTTGCTAAGTGAAAAAAGCCAACTCTGGGTGGTTAGATGAGCATGGATTGTTTGATTCCATTTTTATTATGTAATGAGTGTATGTGTCTGGAAAGCCATATACCAAACTGTTCATGATAGTTATCTCAGGTGGATCTTGGAAATGGGTATAGTTTTTACTTTATGTATCTTACTTTTCTCTCTCTCTCTCTGTTGAGCATGAATTTTTTTTAATTAGAAAATCTCTCATTAATAGGGAGGTAAATATAAAGTCAGTCCAAGATAGCAAGAGTTCGTGGTGAGCCCCTACCCCTTCCCCTTTTTTGTAGAAAGAACATGAGGAAAAGAGTTTAGGAGACCTAGCTTTTCTCTGATCCATGGGTTTTAAACCTTTTTTGTACCATGGACCTTTTTGAACTCTCTGGATCCCTTCTTACAGTAATTCTTTAAGTATATAAAATGAAATATATAGAATTACAAAGGAAGGCAAATATATGAAAATATGGTCATCAAAATATTTTTTAAGTTTTATGATATAGTACTGTATGTGTACTGCATGTATATCTTAATGCATTAAAATACAAGATTTAGCTGCAGGTCTAATAATTACTGTAATTTGGAATAGCAGTGACCATACATGATATTTTGAGAAATCTGCAAAGTAATGTTATATGAAAATATCTGTGATTGCTGTTAGGGATGGAGTTAGAGATGATAGTGCTACTATAGTTTGTCAATTTTCTTGACAAATGAAGGCAATGATAAATTAGAGTTAAGTGAAATGAAAATGAAGATGTAATTTTTCTCCTATCCTGTATCATAGACCTCTGTTCAAATTTGCCAGGCTTAAAAACTAATGCTCTTCACTAGTTGTGAGACACTGAATCATATTGCACCATCTCTCAGAGTCTCAATTTCCCCATCTATAAAATGAGCGGCTTAGCTATGCAAATGGATATCATCTTATATGTTAATTTTAATTCATTAATAATGACTTGGTAAGGCATGTACAAAATATCACAGAGATCAGTTGGAGGATGCCATCAGTGATTGGTGATGTCTGCCATGGGCACTAGCTGGGAGAGAGCGGGAAGAGCATGCATGGCACAAATTTCCATTCCTGGACTAGATGAGCCTGTGGTCCCTTCCAGCTCTGACATTCTAGTGAGTCTGAAATTATTCTCTTTTGACTCTCATTAATAATATCTCCTGACATCAACAATAGCAATAGCATAGGATCATTAGTACTTCCGTAGAGTTGTGTGTGTTGTGTGTGTGTGTGTGTGTGTGGCAATTGGCACCACTGCACCCCTGAAGGCCAAGTGTTTGGATAGATTTTCCATTAAATGAAATTGTAAGCATTACCTCCAGTTTCAATGATAGAATGGTTACTGGGAACAAATTGTCTAGAAAGAAAACAAGAATTAGTAAACACAGTCTTACAAATGAGCCATCTGGAGATTTATTTACATAAGAAAAGGGGAAAGCCTTGGTATTTTCCTGCTGGGGCTTGTTTCTCTTGCAAGTAGCCACAGGGGTGTATTTGTCATGAACACACATTGAGCTTTTTAGCAAAGATTGCTGAAAGCATAAAAAAACAATGCTCATTTGGTTGGTTATTTAGGGAATGGGAAGAAGAAGAAGGAGGGGGATAGTTACTCCCCACCCCCACAAAAGAGTTTGAATGAATCTTAGCATGAGGGATTTCAAATAGTTACAATGCACTCACACCCTGGTTTTGAAATTACACATTATCCCCCAAGTGCCAAATGAGGACAATTTTCCCATAGCAAGGTCAGATTTGGAGGCATTAAACCAGCAGGCAAATGCAGAGGGACTGAGGAATAATGCTGGGGGACCAAATCACTGACACAATTTGGCCAGCTGTGGGGAAAGTGATCCTTCGACCCCAGAAGACCCCCTGGGTGTCAGACCAGCTCTGCAGAAGCACTTAACCCCTCCTCTAGCTTGTCCCCTTTTCTACTGTTCCCTCAGAAAGTGTGTGTTAAAATAGTCCTCTCTTCCCAGGAATTCCAGCCACATGACCTCCCCTCCCACCCACCCACCAGGAGTGTTCCTCCGGTGAGAAGGACAACAGAATAGATGTGCACAGGGAGGAGCCCATGTGAGGTGGGGCTCGCCAAGCCCTCAGTCAGGGTGTTGGATTATAGCACATGGGCCCAGGTGCTGTGGCCTGCCTGCCCACGAAGTGACAGTCTGGGTAAAAATAGTCCCACTGTGTCTGGGCTGGCACTGTGCGGCCAATAAAATACAAATTAATAAGGGAACAGATGACCTGACTTTTCAGAAAGATAGTTTTCTGTTCCTGGACTGGGCTGGGTAGTAAAGCATTTGACATGTTTGCTCTGGAAATTGTATAGCTTAGGGCAGCAATTCTTTAGTGGGGCAAGAAGAGGCAAGACCGAAAGAGCAGGTCTGCTTACTGCCGTGGGGATCTTGGCGTCAGAAACAGCTGCAAGGACGACGGGAAGTGGAGCTTGAAGAGTGAACGTAGCTGGAAGGCACCCAGAAATTCAGAGCCATCAGCAAGAAAGATAATTACCTGCTGACAGGTCTCTGATGTGTACCTGTATGGGTGTGTGTGTGTTTGTGTGTGTGCACACACGCACGCACATATGCGCACATTCTGGTTAACCGTGTCTTTACCGGCCATTTGGGGGTATATTCCATACTCCATACCTGGACAAGAGGGGGAAGGGCTCACAAATAAAGATCCTGAATCCTGAAACACTGTATTGTGAAAAATCTGCATCTAAGCTTGAAAATGTGGAAGATGCAGGAAAAACAGAATTTGGAATGTGGCAAGTTTTTGGAAGAGGTAGAACCAGAGCCGTGTTCTGGGCCAGTGTGCTTGGAGGAGATGTTTTCTTGAAACGGTTCTGAAGGAGTGCACGCTCGATCGACCAACTGACAGAAGGGAATTATGAGAAAAACCCAGCCCGTATGCAGTCAAATGCTCTGCCACTGAGCTATGTCCCCAGGCCCAGCCGGTATGTTGGCCAACAGCCAGGCTCTGGAGCTGAGGCTCCCTAGGGTCTCTCTCTCTATCTCACTGCTTGTTGGATCCATTTTCCAGATGAGCATCCTGAGGTTCGGAGAGGGTCAGTGAGTTGCCTAAGGCTGTAAAGAACTGGGATTTAAACCTACAAGCCTGACTCTAAATCCTGTGGCCTTGGCTATTACTGAAGCAAACGTGACCATGGCCTTATTGAAATGATAAACAGGAGGCCACATGTGGTGGGAGGAGCACTGGACTAGGGGAAGACCCCTGCTCAGACATCTGAGGACCTCCTCAGCTTGGGCAAGTCATTGTTTTTGTATGTTCTTCCTGATATCATCCTTGCAATTGTTGTGGTTTGTCACTACCGATATGCAGAATAGGATCAGGTTATAACATTTTAGGTTTTGATTTTCAAACTCCTAAAAGGCTGCATATGAGGCTTTGAACGTGACTTCAGACTGTAGTGAAATCGGATGGTCTTCTAGCTGGGTGACTCCAAACCTGGAGGAGCTCCTCATAATGTCTCAAAGTTTTGCAGGCTGTAAGCTGTGTATTTGGTACCCTGTGTTGATAAAATGCATAATGTCAAAAGCTACTCTGAATTAAGAAATGCTTTTAAGTGAATTCATATGTTATTGTTATAACACCATCTACACATATTTGGAAACAGTGATACATACACACGGAGGAGACAGTATGTTTCAATCCTAAAGAGTGAGAGGAATGGATACTTTTTAAGGAGTACAAAGGTGTTTTTCTTGCTCACACCAAATGGGTCTCTTGACTTTCTGTATAATCCAACGTTATACAATGCCCCTAGGATAATTTGTTCAAGAATGAAAGCTGAGCACAAGGAAATGACAGTCTAATTTGACCATTAAAGATGTCAGGCTACGAGTCTGACTCTCCAGTGAAGTAATACACATGACTTGTTCTATCAAAGTCATTTCAAAAGACATGTCTTCAGTCAGGCAAGTGAAGACCTAAGTTCAGGGCCCTCTTTTCAATTTCTATCACTGAGAGCCTCTACTGGTTCCTTTACAATAACAGTTGAGGGAAATGTGATCTAGGGAGAAATGAAGCCCGTAGCTTCACTGATGAGTTACATAGACGCTTTCTCCCCCAGTCTCCTACTTTCAAACACAGAATTGGCTCTGCTTAATACACTTTTGTTTTTCATTCCTGATGCCAGGAACAGCAAATTCCACAGGCACTTGGTGGTGTTTTATCTGATTGTCCCTCGGAGGGACTGACATAGTGTAACTCATTGCTGATGGAAATGAAAGGCAATGTAATGTCCATATGATGCTGTTTTTCCATGAAGGCCCATAAGCAAGAATCATGCTTGTTATCCATTCATCTTTTCCTCTCCCTGAAGTTTACAAAATTTAACCGGCCTGAACAAATTTGTGTTCCTGCTCATCATTTTAGAACTCATTGTGCTGGGATTTTCAAACATTTCTGGTATTTTCCTTTTTTTTAAAATTAAATTAAAATATTTTTAGTTTGGCATCATTAATATAAAATCACATGGACAACATTGTAGTTACTAGATTCCCCCCCTTATCAAGTCCCCATCACATACCCCATTACAGTCACTGTCCACCAGGGTAGTAAGATGCTACAGAGTCACTACTGGCCTTCTCTGTGCCCCCACCCTACATTATGTGTGCTAATCATAATGCCCCTTATTCCTCTTCTCCCTCCCTTCCCACCCACGCTCTCCAGTCCCTTTCCCTTTGGTAACTGTTAGTCCTTTCTTGAGTTCTGTTAGTCTGCTACTGTTTTGTTCCTTCAGTTTTTGCTTTGTTCTTATGCTCCACATATGAGTGAAATCATTTGGTACTTGTTTTTCTCTGCCTGGCTTATTTCACTGAGCATAATACCCTCTAGCTCCATTCATGTTGTTGCAAATGGTAGGATTTGTTTTCTTCTTATGACTGAATAATATTCCATTGTGTATATGTACCACATCTTCTTTATCCATTCATGTACTGATGGACACTTAAATTGCTTCTGATCTTGGCTATTATAAATAGTGCTGCTGTAAACAGGGGGGCATATGTCTTTTTGAAACTGGGATCCTACATTCTTAGGGTAAATTCCTAGAAGTGGAATTCCTGGGTCAAATGGTATTTCTATTTTTAGTTTTTTGAGGAGCCTCCATACTGCTTTCCACAATGGATGAACTATTTTACATTCCCACCAGCAGTGTAGGAGGGTTCCCCTTTCTCCACATCCTCACCAGCATTTGTAGTTCCTAGTCTTTTCGATGCTGGCCATCCTAACTGGTGTGAGGTGATATCTCATTGTAGTTTTAATTTGCATTTCCCTGATATTAGCAATATGGAGTATCTTTTCATGTGCCTATTGGCCATCTGAATTTCTTCTTTGGAGAGGTGTCTGTTCATATCATCTGCCCATTTTTAATAGGGTTATTTGCTTTTTGGGTGTTGACGCATGTCAGTTCTTTATATATTTTGGATGTTAACCCCTTGTCGGATATGTCATTTACAAATATATTCTCCCATACTGTAGGATGCCTTTTTGTTCTACTGATGGTGTCCTTTGCTGTATAGAAGCTTTTAAAAGCATGATGTAGTCCCATTTGTTCATTTTTTATTTTGTTTCCCTTGCCAAGGAGATGCGTTCAGGAAAAAGTTGCCCATGTTTATATTCAAGAGATTTTTTGCCTATGTTTTCTTCTAAGAGTTTTATGGTTTCATGACTTACATTCAGGTCTTTGATCCATTTTGAGTTTACTTTTGTGTGTGGGGTTAGACAATAATCCAGATTCCTTCTCTTGCATGGAGCTGTCCAGTTTTGCCAACACCAACTGTTGAAGAGGCTGTCATTTCCCCATAGTATGCCCATGGCTCCTTTATCATATATTAATTGACCATATATGCTTGGGTTTATATCTGGGCTCTCTAGTCTGTTCCATTGGTCTCTGGATCTGTTCTTGTGCCAGTACCAAATTGTCTTGATTACTGTGGCTTTGAGGTAGAGCTTGAAGTCTGGGAGCATAATCCCCCCAGCTTTATTCTTCCTTCTCAGGATTGCTTTGGCTTTTCGGGATCTTTTATGGTTCCATATGAATTTTAGAACTATGTGCTGTAGTTCGTTGAAGAATGCTGTTGGTATTTTGATAGGGATTGCATTGAATCTGTAGATTGCTTTGGGCAGGATGGCCATTTTGACAATATTAATTCTTCCTATCCAGGAGCATGGGATGTGTTTCCATTTATTGGTATCTACATTTCTGGTATTTTCAACTTGAGTGCCAGTAGATTTTTTTCCCTTAGAGACGAATTAGTTCTTCAGTTTGCAGATACAGAGACATGTCTTCCACATAAATACCTATCCATGGAAGGCCAAGGTGTTGGTAGTTTTATCTTGCTTTTGCTATTATACAAACTTGAATGAAATTACATTACGAGCATCAATTCTGTCTTCCATTGCAAGGACAGTATTGTGCATTATGCTAAACTTTCAGAGAAAGTGCAAATGGTGAGGATTCAGCAACTATTGTGAGTAGAGTCTAGTAGGCTTACAGTTCCAACTTGTTTTGGGGATCAACTTTTGGAAGACAGCCTAAAAAAATAGCAATTTACAGGAAAAAAAAAGCAGGTCCTGAGGCATTTGGTCAGGGCAAACATTAGTTCCATTTAGGGCTTAAACCATCCCACAGTTAATTGTAGGTCTCTTGCGTTAGCTTGTAGGAGCAGTAAAAGCATGTAATTCGAGCTAATCTGATGGGCAAATGAACTGGGTACTTGGTGCCAAGTGAGACTGTGAGACAAAAGGACGCATGTGTTTTCAGGAAAAAAAGAAACCAACACAACATAGTTTCAACTGTTGCTCACATGAAACTCTGGAGAATTCTTTAGAAGGTTTGTTATTTTAGAAAAGGGCCTTGAGGGTACATACAGTGGATGAATCTCAGGAGCCTGGGGCCTCTCGTTTACAGGGCAGTGTAGCATGTGGCCTGGAATAATTTGGGGGCAGCTTTCAGAGGAGAAATGTTATTTCAACTGATTGTCAACTCCTTTCTTAGAAATCCCCCATCTTTTGGGTCTTTTAAGAGTTTTAATTCATTGCAGTTACATTAGAAACAGTCCAGGGCCCATCCCAGTCCATTCTGATGTAATTGGTCTGGGCTGGGTGAGGTTCAGAAATAGTCGCCCTCCAAAAGTGCCCCCAGGGGAATGCAATGTGAAGATTGCAGTGAGGTTGGGAACCCTCAATCTAATAGCAGTTAGGGCCTAAGAAGGTGAGCTGGTGGTTGAGGTTGGGGGATTTAATTTAAGCTACCTGAGATGGAAGTGATGCGGAGCCAGCCATGAGTTTGTAAGTGATATTTGGCACTTTGCAGAGATGCCATCTTGTTGGTCTGTGTTGTAGGATTTGTGTTCCTGGGAGATAATGCACTGGTGGTTTTTCTGATATCATTCATTCAGAGATGGACTTCCTCAAAGCATACATACAATGTGACCTTAAATCAGACTGCTCTTCTGTGCTCCATGCTGCAGCAAGCCCTCCTAAGGAGATGACTCTTGACTCTCTCTTAAACTCTAAGCCTCAAATAGGGCTTCATGATGTCCTTTTCTTGGCAGGGCTGCCCTCCTGGGGTCCAAGGTGTAAGAGCTTTTACAGTTGGTAAGCTGGTTTTAGCTTGGTAAAACAATCAGGCAGTTTAATCATGAAGGCAGAAATAATCCATTTCAGCAAAAAATGTGTTAAACCAAGTAGCCAGTGTTTTTTGAAAACATTTTGCTAATTTAGAGCAATTTTTAATGTAAAAAGTTGTGTTAAAATCAGGCCTTTTGTTTTCACCATTCAAGAAAAACTTCGTAAGGGCAAAAAATTTTTTTTTACTATCCAAAATGTGTAATTTGGACTGAGATACAGGATTAGAATCCTCAAAACTTAGGGGCAGAAAGTTAAATAGTAACTCAAACATAGCTATTGTATGTCTTGAAAACAGAGAATTTGAAAACATACTACTGATTAATAGGGTTCGTCAGAAAGGACACCAAAAAAGAAGGCGGTCATGTCGCAGACTAAATAATAATACCACACTAGAGAAGCAATGGGAATATTGTCTTTATATTCTAGTTTGTTATATGCAAAGTGGAAATAAAAGTAATTACTGTGACTTCATATTGAATCAGTAAGTCATTTGTAAATATAAAAGCTGTGATCTCCCTGGAAAGCACAGCAAGCATCATCATCAGTGTCCTCGGGTATGTGGGCAGGGATCGCAGACCAGCTGAGCCAGGTGTGGGGAGTGCAATGGCAAAAAGGAATTCTCAACCAACATTTAAAATGTTAATGAAACATGTATATATAGACAGCAGCTTTGTGAGTTAGTAAGTATGATAATTCTGCTAGTATTTTAATTTACATGAATTTCCCAGAGGGATTTGAACAACTGGCCTAAGAAGGCTCCATTCCAGGACCAGAAAGTAGTTCACTCTTTCCTTCCTCATTTAATAAAAAATATCCTCAGAACCCCTGCTCTGTGCCAGGTGACATTATGGATCATTTATGGAAGTAGGACTGTGTTACTCAGGGTTCTTACAAGAAACAAAACCAATAGAATGTATCCTTCTCTGTCATCAAGAATATACATGTGTATATATGCACTATATGCACTATATGTACTATATGTACATGAATATATATATAGTACTATATGCATATATCTACTATATATGTGTATGTAAACCATATGTATATATAATATCCTTTGTGTGTGTATGAGTGAAGAGAGAGATTAAGGAATTGGCTCATATAAATGTGGAGGCTGGCAAGTTTCAGATCTGCAGGACAGGTGGGCAGGTTGCAGATTCTAGGAAGAGCTGACACTGCATCTTCAATCTGAAGACTGTCTGCTGGCAGAATCCCTCCCCCTCCCTTGGGGGTCCTCACCTTTTTTCCCCCGCTAAGTCCTTGACTGGACGAGGCCGACCGCATTATGGAGGGTAATCCACTTTACTCAAAGTCCACTGAGTTAAATGTTAAGCTCATCCAACAATTACCTTGACAGAAACATCTAGGATGATGTTTGAGCACATACTGGGGTGCCATGGTCTAGGCGAGCTGGAACTTGGATGAACCATCACAGATGGATGAAAGTGTCAGGGTTCTGAGCGGTGGGCTCTGCAGCTAGCCTCGCCAGGCCATGCTCACCCCCCTTACTCTGTCATCCCTGGGAAATGCTTCGTGATACTCCCTGAGATCCCATCAGCTTGGCGGATGGTGTCACCAGGGAGGCTCAGTAGACAAACGAAGGGGCTTCTGATCTTCTTCACATACAGTGTCCTCCCAAGGGGTAGAAATTGAGCAGTACATGTGTGGAGTTCAGAAAGCAAGGAGGAGCCTCTTCTGTTACTTCTATTGTACAGAAAATCATTCTCATTGCAGGGTTTATAATGGAATCACATTTGACCCTCAGATTAAAAATGGTGTTTCCTTTCCCTGCATCTTGACTGGGGGTTCTGATGGCCATTATTCTAACATAAAGAGGAAAGGTTAAAGTGTAGTTGGTAGTAATGGTGCAAGTGGATTAATGGAATTGTTTCTCCTTCAATTTGTGTGATTGACTTAATTTGTTCTAACGACTATGTGATAACATTTCAGTGATTTGGGAACATGAGCAAGAAGTCAGTAGGCTCACGAAGCTAGCACAATGATTGATACTTTTATGTCATCCTTTCCCGTCCTTTTTCTTTTTTTTTCTTTTTGGATTTATTTATTTATTTTAATTATTATAATTTTAATTCATTTTGTTATCATTAATCTACAATTACATGAAGAACATTATGTTTACTAGACTCCCCCCTTCACCAAGTCCCCCCCACAAACCACATTATAGTCACTGTCCATCAGCATAGTAAGATGCTACAGAGTCACTACTTGTCTTCTCTGCGTTGCACAGCCCTCCCCGTGCCCCCCCCCCACATTATACATGCTAATCGAAATGCCCCCTTTCTTTTTCCCCACCCTTATCCCTCCCTTCCCACCCATCCTCCCCAGTCCCTTTCCCTTTGGTAACTGTTAGTCCATTCTTGGGTTCTGTCAATCTGCTGCTGTTTTGTTCCTTCAGTTTTCCTTTGTTCTTATACTCCACATATGAGTGAAATCATCTGGTACTTGTCTTTCTCCGCCTGGCTTATTTCACTGAGCATAATGCCCTCTAGCTCCATCCATGTTGTTGCGAATGGTAGGATTTGTTTTCTTCTTATGACTGAATAATATTCCATTGTGTATATGTACCACATCTTCTTATCCATTCATCTACTGATGGACTCTTAGGTTGCTTCCATATATTGGCTATTGTAAACAGTGCAGTGAAAAACACAGGGGTGCATCTGTCTTTTTCAAACTGGAGTGCTGCATTCTTAGGGTAAATTCCTAGAAGTAGAATTCCTGGGTCAAATGGTATTTCTATTTTGAGCATTTTGAGGAACCTCCATACTGCTTTCCACAGTGGTTGAACTAATTTACATTCCCACCAGCAGTGTAGGAGGGTTCCCCTTTCTCCAAAACCTCATTAATATTTGTTATTGTTTGTCTTTTTTGTTTATAGGATTATTTGCTTTTTGTTTGTTGAGGTGTGTGAGTTCTTTATATATTTTGGATGTCAACCCTTTATCTGATCTGTCATTTATGAATATATTCTCCCATACTGTAGGATACCTTTTTGTTCTACTGATGGTGTCCTTTGCTGTACAGAAGCTTTTCAGCTTGATATAGTCCCACTTGTTCATTTTTGCTTTTGTTTCCCTTGCCCTGGGAGATATGTTCATGAAGAAGTCACTCATGTTTATGTCCATGAGATTTTTGCCTATGTTTTTTTCTAAGAGTTTTATGGTTTCATGACTTACATTCAGGTCTTTGATCCATTTCTAATTTACTTTTGTGTATGGGGTTAGACAGTGATCCAGTTTCATTCTCTTACATGTAGCTGTCCAGTTTTGCCAGCACCATCTGTTGAAAAGACTGTCATTTCCCCATTGTATGTCCATGGCTCCTTTATCGTATATTAACTGACCATATATGTTTGGGTTAATGTCGGGAGTCTCTATTTTGTTCCACTGGTCTGTGGGTCTGTTCTTGTGCCAGTACCAAATTGTCTTGATTACTGTGGCTTTGTAGTAGAGCTTGAAGTTGGGGAGTGAAATTCCCCCCCCACTTTATTCTTGCTTCTCAGGATTGCTTTGGCTATTCGGGGTCTTTGGTGTTTCCATATGAATTTTTGAATTATTTGTTCCAGTTCATTGAAGAATGTTGTTGGTAATTTGATAGGGATTGCATCATATCTGTATATTGCTTTGGGCAGGATGGCCATTTTGACAATATTAATTCTTCCTAGCCAAGAGCATGGGATGAGTTTCCATTTGCTGGTGTCCTCTTTAATTTCTCTTAAGAGTGTCTTATGGTTTTCAGGGTATAGGTCTTTCACGTCCTTGGTTAGGTTTATTCCTAGGTATTTTATTCTTTTTGATGCTATTATGAATGGAATTGTTTTCCTGATTTCTCTTTCTATTAGTTCATTGTTAGTGTATAGGGAAGCCACAGATTTCTGTGTGTTAATTTTGTATCCTGCAACTTTGCTGTATTCTGATATCAGTCTAGTAGTTTTGGAGTGGAATCTTTAGGGTTTTTTATGTACAATATCATGTCATCTGCAAATAGTGACAGTTTGACTTCTTCCTTACCAATCTGGATTCCTTGTATTTCTTTGTTTTGGCTAATTGCCATGGCTAGGACCTCCAGTACTATGTTGAATAACAGTGGGGAGAGTGGGCATCCCTGTCTTGTTCCCAATCTCAGAGGAAAAGCTTTCAGCTTCTCACTGTTAAGTTTGATGTTGGCTGTAGGTTTATTGTATATGGCCTTTATTATGTTGAGGTACTTGCCCTCTATACCCATTTTGTTGAGAGTTTTTATCATGAATGGATGTTGAATTTTGTTGAATGCTTTTTCAGCATCTATGGAGGTGATCATGTGGTTTTTGTTGATGTGGTGGATGATATTGATGGATTTTCGAATGTTGTACCATCCTTGCATCCCTGGGATGAATCCCACTTGGTCATGGTGTATGATCCTTTTGATGTATTTTTGAATTCGGTTTGCTAATAATTTGTTGAGTATTTTTGCATCTACGTTCATCAGGGATATTGGTCTGTAATTTTCTTTTTTGGTGGGGTCTTTGCCTGGTTTTGGTATTAGGGTGATGTTGGCTTCATAGAATGAGTTTGGGAGTACTCCCTCCTCTTCTATTTTTTGGAAAACTTTAAGGAGTATGGGTATTATATCTTCTCGTCTGATAAAATTCCGAGGTAAATCCATCTGGCCCGGGGGTTTTCTTGGGTAGTTTTTTGATTACCGCTTCAATTTCTTTCCTGGTAATTGGTTTGTTTAGATTTTGTGTTTCTTCCTTGGTCAGTCTTGGAAGGTTGTATTTTTCTAGGAAGTTGTCCATTTCTTCTAGGTTTTCCAGCTTCTTAGTGTCTAGGTTTTCTTAGTAGTCTCTAATAATTCTTTGTATTTCTGTGGGGTCTGTTGTGATGTTTCTTTTCTCATTTCTGATTCTGTTGATGTGTGTTGATTCTCTTTTTCTCTTAATAAGTCTGGCTAGAGGCTTATTTATTTTGTTTATTTTCTCAAAGAACCAGCTCTTGGTTTCATTGATTTTTTCTATTGTTTTATTCTTCTCAATTTTAATTATTTCTTCTCTCATCTTTATTATGTCCCTCCTTCTGCTGACTTTAGGCCTCATTTGTTCTTCTTTTTCCAATTTCAATAATTGTGACATTAGACTATTCATTTGGGTTTGTTATTCCTTTTTTAAATATGCCTGGATTGCTGTATACTTTCCTCTTAAGACTGCTTTGGCTGCATCCCACAGAAGTTGGGGCTTAGTGTTGTTGTTGTCATTTGTTTCCATATATTGCTTGATCTTTATTTTAATTTGGTTGTTGATCCATTGATTATTTAGGAGCATGTTGTTAAGCCTCCATGTGTTTGTGGGTCTTTTTGCTTTCTTTGTACAATTTAGTTCTAGTTTTATACCTTTGTGGTCTGAAAAGTTGGTTGGTAGGATTTCAATCTTTTGGAATTTACTGAGGCTCTTTTTGTGGCCTAGTTTGTTGTCTATTCTGGAGAATGTTCCATGTGCACTTGAGAAGAATATGTATCCTGTTGCTTTTTGATGTAGAGTTCTGTAGATGTCTGTTAGGTCCATTGGTTCTAGTGTGTTGTTCAGTGCCTCTGTGTTCTTACTTATTTTCTGTCTGGTGGTTCTGTCCTTTGGAGTGAGTGGTGTGTTGTAGTCTACTAGAACGAATGCATTGCATTCTATTTATTCCTTAATTCTGTTAGTATTTGTTTCACATATGCTGGTGTTCCTGTGTTGGGTGCATATATATTTATAATGGTTATATCCTCTTGTTGGACTGAGCCCTTTATCATTATGTTATGTCCTTCTTTATCTCTTGTTACTTTCTTTGCTTTGAAGTCTATTTTGTCTGATGCTAGTACTGCAACACCTGCTATTTTCTTTCTGTTGTTTGCATGAAATATCTTTTTCCATCCCTTGACTTTTAGTCTGTGCTTGTCTTTGGGTTTGAGGTGAGTCTCTTGTAAGCAGCATATAGATGGGTCTTGTGTTTTTTTTTATCCATTCAGTGACTCTATGTCTTTTGATTGGTGCATTCAGTCCATTTACATTTAGGGTGATTATCGATAGGTATGTACTTATTGTCATTGCAGGCTTTAGATTCGTGGTTACCAAAGGTTCTAGGTTAATTTCCTTACTATCTAAGAGTCTGACTTAACTCACTTAGTATGCTGTTACTAACACAATCTAAAGGTTCTTTTCTATTTCTCCTCCTTTTTCTTCTTCCTCCATTCTTTATATATTAGGTATCATATTCTGTACTTTTTGTCTATCCCTTGATTGACTTTGGGAATAGTTAATTTAATTTTGCATTTGCTTAGTAATTAGCTGTTCTACTTTCTCTACTGTGGTTTTATTACCTCTAGTGACAGCTATTCAACCTTAGGAACACTTCCATCTATAGCAGTCCCTCCAAAATAGACTGTAGAGATGGTTTGTGGGAGGTAAATTCTTTCAGCTTTTGCTTATCTGGAAATTGTTTAATCCCTCCTTCAAATTTAAATGATAATCTTGCTGGATAAAGTAATCTTGGTTCCAGGCCCTTCTGCTTCATGGCATTAAATACATCATCCACTCCCTTCTGGCCTGTAAGGTTTCTGCTGAGAAGTCTGATGTTAACCTGATGGGCTTTCCTTTGTATGTGATCTTATTTCTCTCTCTGGCTGCTTTTAACAGTCTGCCCTTATCCTTGATCTTTCCCATTTTAATTACTATGTGTCTTGCTGTTGTCTTCCTTGGATCCCTTGTGTTGGGGGATCTGTGGATCTCCATGGCCTGAGAGGCTATCTCCTTCCCCAGATTGGGGAAGTTTTCAGCAACTACCTCCTCAAAGGCACTTTCTATCCCTTTCTCTTTCTCTTCTTCTTCTGGTATCCCTATAATGCAAATATTGTTCCGCTTGGATTGGTCACACAGTTCTCTCAATATTCTTTCATTCTTAGAGATCCTTTTTTCTCTCTGTGCCTCAGCTTCTTTGTATTCCTCTTCTCTAGTTTCTATTTCATTTATTGTCTCCTCCACTGTATACAACCTGCTTTTAATACCCTCCATCATGCTCTTCAGTGATTGGATTTCTGAGCTGAATTAATTCCTGAGTTCTTGGATATCTTTCCGTACCTCCATTAGCATGCTGATGATTTTTATTCTGAACTCCCTTTCAGGAAGAGTCATAAGGTCCATGTCATTTAAGTCTTTCTCCAGAGTTATATTAATTTTCCTCTGGACCAGGTTCCTTTGGTGTTTCATGTTTGTATCTGGCGCCCTCTAGTGTCCAGAAGCTTTATTCTGGAGCTGCTCAGCCCCTGAAGCAATGTCGGGGGTCGCAGGGTAGCTCTGTTGGTGCCTGGGGAGAGGAAGGAGCTGTTCCCCGCCTCCTGGCTGCTGTGCCTGTCTCCACTGCCTGAACCAGTGGGCCAAGCACACAGATGTAAACTTTTGTCCCAGAGCAACTAGTTGGATCCCTGCTTTCCACAAGCGGATGGAATCCCAGTCTCCCCAGGAACTCTGCCTGTATTACCTTTCCAACCCTGTAGTCATGCGAGTCTCATGAAAGCCCCATGAAATGTAGGTTTGTGCTCCCAGCGCAGATCTCTGGAGCTAGATATTCAGCAGTCCCAGGCCTCCACTCCCTCCCTGCTCCATTTCTCTTCCTCCCGCCGGTGAGCTGGGGTGGGGGAGGGGCTCGGGTCCCGCGGAGCCACAGCTCTGGTACGTTACCCTGTTGGGTGAGATCTGCTCTTTTCTCCAGGTGTGTGCAGTCTGGCGCCATCCTCTTTCCTGTTGCTCTCTCAGGATTAGTTGCGCCAACTATATTTTCTAATTGTATCCAGTTTTAAGAGGAAGCCTCTGTCTCTCCTCTCACGCAGCCATCTTTTCTCCAGTGCTTTTTCATATACATACATTTGCTTGCATGATCATTATAATGTACATATGTTTTTATTCTTTCCCCATTAACAGTACATTTCCAGGTCTTTTATATTAGTTTTTATGGAGATATAACATTCCATCAAAAGGATGTAGCATAATTTAACTAAACAATCCCTTTTGTTGCATGTTAAGATTGCCTCAGGTATTTTGCTATTATAAATCATGTTGCAGTGGTTTGCTTTTCTTTAGGATAAATTCCTAAAAGCAGGATCACTGAGCCAAAGAACACGGACCTTTTATGGTCTTTTATACATACTGCTTTTGTTGGATTTGATTGGATTGTCTGCATATTTCTAAGTGTTTTTCTTTCCTTCTTTCTTTTTTGTTTTTTGGATAATGACCTTATATTACCACCTCTAATTTCCAACAATGACTTCTGCAGCCAAGGTGACACCCTGATGGCATCACTACTCCCTCATTCTCCAGTCATATCTTTCTGACAAAATTATTCTTTGAGGCTAAAAATATCCATACCTCATCCTAGTTTGAGAGAGATTTATAGCTTGGAAAATCTGAATACAATCACTGCAGTCATTTTTCAACCCAGGGTGGAAAAACCCCACATTTCACACTTAAAAAGCAATTTGGGATTTATTTTTGGCTCTTTGATAATTCAAGGAGACTTTGAAATGGTTAACGTCTCATTGCTTCTCAACGTAATTGAAGAAGAGCCCCAGGATGGGAAATTAAAGGAATAGGAGTTAGACTTTGGAGCAAACATTTTAGAAGACAGAAGTTAATGGTGCTACTATCTCTTTACAAAGAGTTCATTTTTATTTTTTTGTTGCAATATTTGGAATGTTTCATAGTGGACATCAGTGACTATTTTGTTAGTTAGAGTCTGGTGAATGTGCTTTAGGTCTCCTTCTAGTACAAGGAAGTAATGTACTTACAGAAGCATATTTAAAAATTGGTGTTGGGCATAGTGCTAAACTTACAAATGAGGGGTGAGTTACTTATATTTTGGGAAATTTATTTGCATTTGACCATGTTTTCAGACATATCATATAAATGGAATCATACATTGGGTGGTCTTACGTTTCTGAGGCTCCCCCATTTGTGGCATGTACCAGATCTTCCTTTACATGGCTGAATAATAGTTCATTGTATATGTGCCACATTTTTCTTATCCATTCATCAGTAGATGGACATTTGGACTGCATTCACTTTTTGGCTGTAATGAATAATGTTGCTGTAAATATTTATTCACTGGTCCTCAGTGAATATGTTTTCATTTCTCTTGGATACATACCTAGCATTAGAATTACTGAGTCATATGGTAACTCCATACTTAGATTTTAAAAAAACTGCCCATATGTTTTTGTGACTCACACATGGAGATGGACAAGGTGATGCTAAGGCAGATTAGTGACAGCTTGGGTGAATGGAGTGACCCAGACTGAGGGTAAGAAAGCAAAGTGCAAAGGAGTGCCTCAGGCGGAGGAAGTTTTAATAAACGTGGTTTTTCATAATAAACTGTTTAGAACAACCTTCTCTTTAGTGTTTAAGTGTATTTATTTGTGCAATAGCAAGATTATAGTAGGATATTAGTGGCCTGGAAGATTTAATGTGATCATTTATGAAGCTTCCTATAATTCTAAATGCCTAATTTACTTTTTAGGAATTCATTTTTTTGCATTGGAAGGTAAATTGCCTGTCCGCCCACCCCCAAGCTTTCTCAATACATATCCTGTCTGAACCTTCTAATAAAAACAATTTATGTGCCTGCCTTCAGTTCAAGGTACTAATGTTGACTCCTTGAGACCCAGTGAGGGAAGCCATCAGTTCAGCAAATGTTTGAGCTCTCTTTGAATTCTGCTGTGTATGGGAAAGTTACAACAAAAGTGGTTTATTTTACACAAAAGCCCTTTAATAACATGGGAGGCAGTGTTTGGGGAACTTTTTTTTGAAATTGACATCTAATAAATTAGGAAGATACACTATAAGCATGTTATGTTCCTATCAGATACTTAATTTTTCACTTTTAAATGTCCAAATATGAATACCTTAGGGATTTGATATTAGTCTTGGAATTAAACCTAAAATGGTTAATTCACATGAGCGTTGGCTATGAGGATCCTTTTTCCTCTTCTTTATTAGAAAGATGATATTAGCTTGTGTAATTATATCCCTAGGTGGCATTAACCACGGAATTGAAGGTTTGGCTTCTTTCTGGCAAACAAACCTCAGTTTTTGACTTGACGCTTGCACAGCTCCCTAGTATAATCATGCGACTTGCGAAGGGTGGAAATTAGAGTGTAGGGTTGCTGATTTCTATTCCATGAACTGAGTTTTCCTGTGCCAGCCCAGAAAAAAAATCTTACCATTGCTGAAGTGTTCAGTTTTCTGTGGCTTCAACAGACCCTGTAAGTGATCCCGGAGGCGGATTTTGGTACATTCCAGTGCAAGGTCTAATTATGGATGTAATGATTGGTGAACATTGAAAGCAAATGCCTAAATACCAAACCTGGACATTCATGTTTTTAAATGAAAAGGTCAGTAACCCAGTGTCAACAGTTTTAGACTGCTTGGGCCATACCTCTAAGAAATAATCAAAGTCAGCAAGGAAAAACAAACCCAGAGACCATTCCATTGCTTATAAGTGAAGGAATCCAGTTGTCTTACATGTTGTAACTGACACGATTTGACATGCTCCTTTTTTTTTAAGTCTTTGGGTTTTGAGTAATTGCTTCTTGCAGAAAGCCTATATTTTCTGTACTCTGTGGTTGCCAAGCTGTACTTGACTTTTAAAAGAGAGTCAAAGGAACGTATCCTTGTGAGAAATTGCTGCTTTGTGGAGTACAAATGAGAGGTTTCTGATCTTTGAAGCTAGAAAGGCCAAATCTGACTTAGAAATCCCATTGCCGGGCTGCATTTTATATTCCTCGTTGCTTTGCTAAACTGAACTGTCCTTTCGTTGGAAGTGAGAAATGAAGATGTAGTGGAGAGTTAGGGTTTAGGTAGGGGATTTTTTCCATTTGGCTCAGAAAGCAGAACATTCTCCCTGACCATTGCAGTCCAGAAGCTGGGCAGAATGGCAGAACTCTCCAGCCCTGGATCGGTGGTTCTCACCAGGGGATGATTTTGCCCCCAGGGAACATTGGGCAATGCCTGGAGACAGTTTTGGTTCATTCCCCTCATAACTGCAGGGGAATGGTGCGACTGGCATTTGGCAGATAGAGGCCAGAGGTGCTGCTAACTATCCTATATGCTGCCCAGGTCGTCCCGAAGACAAAGAACTAGCCCCAGCTCAGTAGTACTGGCTGGAGAAACATGAGCATGAAGGGATCACTCTCAGCACCAGGTGTGAAGTTTCCTGCTCTGCGGCTCACAGAAGGGCAGAGAACAGAAAGAGGATCCACTGTCTGCTTTCCAGCAAAATATTCTCTTCCTTTGGCACCTCATTTCTTGGGACTGTTCTTAAAGGGATCATTGACTAATAAGCAATGGGAAGCAGGTACCTGCAGGAGAGCTGTGGGGACCTTGGAGAGAGAGAGAGAGAGAGAGAGAGAGAGAGAGAGAGAGAGAGAGAGAGAGAGACACACACACAGACACACACACACACACACACACACACACACGGTGTCACGTAGCTTCAGCTGCTCCTCACACTGCTCAGTAAGCCACTGGCAAGATCCTACAGGCCCGGGCTTATTTTCATCCTTTATTTGTCAAATGTTTCAAAAAATGCTTTGGTCCCAGGTTAGCTTTTTCTTTTTTGTTAAAGACAGGGTTGTTTTCTGGTGAGGAATTGTCCTTTAAGTCTTCACCTTTCTTGGAAGGAAAACACTTTGACAATCACATTAGAAAGATGTCCAAAGTCACCATAATCTCTGGTCTGTTTGGAACCTTGCTGACATATAAGGTTTTCTATTTTCTTTAGCCACATCTGCTGGGAAAAGAAACTATTTTCATCAGTTTTCTAGAATGAAAATGTCCAAGCCTTCTCAGGGTTGACTGTGGTCTGAACAAATGTGCAACCCAGGGTGGCCCATTGCCTGGTGTCTAGGTCCCCGCCCCACCATCGCCCCACCACTGATTCTTGGAGCTGCTCCAGGTGGGAGAAAAGTGAACACAACACATTCATACTAAGATGTTCAGTTTCTAGCTGACTTGTCCCCTCTATTTGTTAACAAAAGGCCTGGAGAGAATGACACAAGCTGAAAGGGTGATTTCCATGGTTGTGTCAGAAACTGGTGGTGGTGGGGGGGGGTTGGGCAGGGCAAGGAAAAGTCCTGGGACCTGGAGGGTTTTCTTATCTCCTTGACATCCCCCACTTGGGTCAGCCCTGTTTAGTACTCTCATTGTCAGTGAAAAGTTATTGCACCACCCAGCCCCTCATCGCCATGAAGAATGGGAAAGTGAACTGTTTTCTGCCCTGTGCTTTATTAGGACTATCTTATTTAATTTTTCAGAATAACTCTATGAATGGAGAGCTTTTATGATCTTTCTTTTGCTGTTAAGGAAAGTGAGCCTTAGGAAATCAACCTGTCAGAAGTTACAGAACTACTAAGTAACTATGAAAGGATTTGAATTCAGGCAGATGCCTTTGCATTTTAGAGATTCTGCCAAAGAGTATGTGTTCAACAAATGTCCCCGGAGCTGAAATTTTGTCCACACATGAAGCAAAGAAATATATATATTTAACTTATAACTTCAACTACATATGCTGAGCAAACCAACAATCCCATCTCGGATCTGCAGCATGTGTGAGATGGCCAGACTGTCCTTGTGTGTCTAGAAGCATGTCTTGGAAGGGCGCTCATCCTGTTCAGTGGGTGGTTCTGATGCTTAAAAATAATTGTTCATCTTGGACCCTAACTGCAAAGCATCCCCTCTGCCGTGGTTCTCAATGGGAGCAACGGGGACTGTGTCCCCACTGGAGGACATCGCAGCTGGGGTGCGTTGTGGAGATATGGCCTGTCTGCCTCCGGTGGATGAAGGGTGGCTTAGAGCCACACTGTCCAGTACTTTGGGGGCCCGTCTAGTACTAGTACTACGGGGCCCTCACAATGTAGTCTGTCTGAGTTAAGATGTGCAGTAGGTGCAAAATACTACTGAATTTTGAAGACTTAGTACACAGAAGTAAAATATCTTGTTAGGAATTTTTTATATTGATTTAATATTTTGAATATATTAGGTTAAATAAAATATATCACAAAAATCAATTCACTCTGTTTCTTTTTACATTTTTAACATATAGCAAACAGAAAATTTTAAGTGACCTATGTGGCTCTCATTATATTTCTATTGGACAGTGGTGGGGAATTTCATGAGTTTTCAAGGAAAATATGACTCTATGTGCTAAAATTATAACCTAACTTCCCCACCCTAGATGAAAATGCAAATCTGTTGTAATTGTGAAGATAACCCTAGGGAACAGGGGTTGCTGCATTTTCCAAATGAAAAATATACTGTTTTATGATATTAAATTTGAAGGCAAGTTTTTGCAGCCATGGATGACGGTACTGGAAGTTGAATTCAGGTCTCTCTGAGTTCAACCTTGTTCTTTTTCCCTTGTAGTTATAGGAAAGAAACCCAAAGACTGAAAAGGAGAAGAAACACAGCTGCCGCTTTGGCTAGGTAGCCTCGGAAGCCACAGCTTTATGAGAATTTTCTTACCACTGCTACTTACTTAAATGCAGAAGGTGTACAAATTCCAATGAGCTGAATGTTATGATTTGTTAGTCTTCAGTTAATCTAGGTGTCATGGAATTTTTCAATTTTTAAATTCCTTGTAAAGGACTGGGACCATAAAAGAAAGCAGCTTTAAAAATGACAACCTTTTTTCCTGTTTTATTGAGGTATAGTTGACATATAATAGTTTTAATGTACGCCATGACAATTTGATCTGTATATATCCTGTGAAATGATCACCACTGTAAGTTTGGTGAACATACAGAGGTACAATTATTTTCTTGTGATGAGAACTTTTAAGTACACTCTTTTAATAACCTTCAAATATACAATATTGTTAGCTATAGTTTCCATGCTGTACTTTACATGTATATTACCTTTTCTTATTGTCGAAGGAGCTTATGTTTGCAGTACATCACACCTGTATTCTTCATCCACTGTCAGAGAGGACTCTGGGGGACTAGAAACAAGTTTATGTTCCACGAGAGGTTAGAAGTTGAAGGTGGGGTTGAGCTGACTCGCCCACTACGGTGTCGCAGTCTCCATGTTGCGATCTGCCTAAGGTGTGTGTCCACACAGCACAAAGTACAGCCAAGATTTGATGGCTACTTGGTCTTTCTACAGTAGAGACCAAGTGGGTGGCCCTTGTTTTTGTTAATCTCCAGCCAAATGTGCATAGAAACCAGTTTCTTGTTCTGTAATGTTTTGGACTGGAATCTTAGCTACCAGTCAGGAGATACCCACCCACCAGTCCCCCTGCCCACAATATTATCCACTGCTCCAGCTGAGAGTCATAGCAGATGTGGGACTAGAACCCAGGGCTTACGGGCTGAGGGCTGGTGCTGAACTGGAAGGGTAATGCCATCCTTTATCTAGGTCCGCACTGATGCAATCAGAGCCATGTTTTTTCCTCTTGCATGTGTCATTTAGCTACACATTGCTACCTAATGTGACAGATGGCAATAAAAAAAAGTGAAAATAAAGTCTATCTCCAGTCCTGCCCGACCTTCTCAGCCCCAGATTGACATCTCCGACCAACTGACTTTCTTGTCTGAAGGTCTGATAATAAGGAAAGTGCTTAACATGTGTCAGCTGTTGCTCTAAATGTTTCACATGCTTAATCATTGAATTCCCACAACAGCCCACGAAACAGTCACTATCATTATCCCCATTTTGTAGGTAGGGAAACTGAGGCATAGGGGAACAAAGAAAATGACTCAAAGCGACACAGCTAGATAGGTATCAAACCCAGAATTATGAGTACAGGCAGAGGCTGGCTTTAGTCTTTGCATTAACCACGAGGCGTGCTGCCCTCTCCACAAAACCCTCAAATGTGTGGGCCCCAAACTGAACATCTGCCTCAACTAGCCACTGGGGCCAGGGGGTAAAACTCCTGCTACCCATCTGTGCTGAAAACATTGCCAGGCCTTGTAGATGTTACTCCCTCAAGGGCTTTTCGACTCTTTCTGTTCCTTTCCATCTCTGCAGCTACTGCACAGCTCAGCTTCGGACTGCGGCTTTGGGTCGCAGAGTATGAAGAGGGCGTCCAGGCTCAGTCTCGCCCTCCTCAGTGGAGAGGCAATGCCCCAGTCCTGTGAGCCCTTCCCTGCACCCTGCCAGCCTCCTGTCTCTCTCCTGTTCCCGGCAGACAACTGGCCTCACGAAGAACAACCGTAGTGCTTATGTAAATACATACTGTGGGTCCCCCACCAGCCATGCAGAAGCAAAACCCCTCAACGAGGCCTGGGGTCTCCATTTGTAACAAGCCCTCTAGGCATTCTGAAGGCCCTTCTCACCTCCTCTCCCAGCAGGCCATTCCTGTGCTGCGTGAACACCCATAGCCGCACTTGTTGGCCATGTAAATAACAGTCCTTTGGTTGTCCGCACAAAGCCCTCCACCTCATGCCGGCCAGGCAGCTTTTCCAATGTCTTTCCCGCTGCTCCTCCACCCACCTTCTACTCATTGCTCCGAGTCATACGCCTGCCTGCGGGAAGCAAAAGGAGACTCCCAGCAGTTGGCACTGTTCAGCCAGGGCAGGAAGTGAGGGTGGAGTGGGGGGAGGGGGTTTGCCCGGTTCAGGAATTTCCAAGCAGAGACCTCGGAATGAGCGTGTGGGATGCCTCCCCGGTCAGGCTAGGGGGTGTCTGGGAGCGCTCGAGGCCCTGAGGACATTTGCGCTGAGCATAACCCCTTCTCAGGTGGCGTTCAGACACTCGTTTTGATGACTGCCTATGTTGTTTTTGCTCACGGCTCAACTCACTAAGTGGAAGAAAGTTTGTTTTAAATTCCATTACTGCGAAATCAAGGAGCCTTAACATTCGGAGGCTCAGCATCTCCAAGGAGCAGGACCCCTTTCTGTTAAGTCCTCCTTCACACTCCTTGTATTCTGGACTCTTCTCTGCCCGGGGCATTTGCTGCTCCTGGGGACCACCCCCGCTGAGGACATGGGTGTGACTGACTCCCCCATCATCCCACAGCCCTGTCTTATGCCTCCTTTGTCATTTGTCAAGACTGAGCTTCACGACACAGCTCTAAGGTACAGTCTGCAGACTGGGAACAAATGGAAGTCTACCAAGAAAGCTTGACCGGCTTGGCAGAGGGGACCCTTATTCTCGCGTTTCCTCCTTCTGTGCTGCATCTCGAGAGGCAAGCTCAGAGATAGGGCCCCCCACCCTCCTCCTGTGCCCTTTCTCTGGATACTGTGAACACACAGGATAACGGAAACTGTGCGTTACATCCATTTGCTCATGTGTTTACTCTTTCATTCAACTGATAATCATTGATATTCATCGAATGACCAGTTCTTCTTGCGGTCAGATGACTCCTCTTGTGTCTCTGAGTCCCTAAGCGAGTGCAATGTTCCTCTACCTTTTTAAACCCATGCCTCCTTTGCTAAGTAAAAAAAAACTCGCATGTCCTCTTCTGTCCTCAGTTAGAATAAAAAACATTAACTATTGTGACTGAAACCAAATCAAAGCATCAGGAACGTTAAGTCACGCTCCCAGCTCCTGCCCTCTGCCACTACCAGAACCTTCCCCCAGGGCCCCCCTAAAGGAGGGAAGCTTCTGAGTGTCACCAAAAGGATATGTTTCTCTCCTCCAAGGCATCCAGAGCTAACAGACACCGTCATGGCCAAGGTGACCACGCCTGTCCTCAGTACTTTGGGGCACCGAAGAACAGCTGCAGAAGGCAGTTTATAGCCTGCCTTTCTCTGCCCAGACAGGTATTGGGGTAACACAAAAACTGGGAATGGCTGTCTCCTGTCTACCCACCACCTGTGGGTCTTTGTTATATTCCCCTCCTGTTTGTCGCATCGCCTAACGAGAGGGGATGTCCCTTGAGGGAGAGGTTATGACCTTCTTGTCTCTTTCTTATGGAGCCTGTACCTCTTAGGTGATAAGAACCAGCCCCTGTGCCTCATAACTGATAAGCCTCCAAGCTAGGATTTGAAACTATGACCACCCGACTCTAAAGCTCTTGCTTTTTTTCTGTTTACTTGACTGCAAAGAAAATGAATGCTGCAACCAATATTGCAAAGACAATGCTTAATTTCCTAAAGAAGGCAAATGCTGCAGCAGCCTAGGAACAAACTTCATTGCTAGCCGATTGATATATCCCTTACATAGCAGATTACATTTTCCATAAAGCATTTCCTGAAGGAGCTCTATGTGGCAGTGATGTCAGCAAAGTATGAATTATTCTAGTACTCAAGAGTTATTAAACTACTTATTCTTAAAAATAATTACTTATTCAGACTTTCTTCTAATTCAGACTGGCAGTTTCCTGGAAGTAGACCGAGTTCGCGTTTACTATCATTTGCTAATTCACTGGCCCACAAAACAATCCGTCTGGCTTGCCAATATGCTAACTTCACCCTGGCCTGGTTATCCCATGTGCTGATGGTTTCAGCGCCCCCATCAGAATTAATCTTGGTCTCTCCCAGCTTCCTTTCACCCACTGGTTTGTTAAGCTTTCATCTAGGACATGCCTGGCACAGAGTATGTGCTCAATGAGTATTTGTTGAATAAAATGAAGCAGTGTGCTCATCTGTGGCATTAATCAAAATGTTGAAGAGGACGGAGCTGAAATGCACAGCTCAGTGTGTCTTGGGTCCCTGCGCCTACTGAGCTTTGCTGCAGGCACCCATTGTTGCTTTCGTGTTACACCCAACGCATTCTCTTTACCTCTATCCTTTCTCCTTGGTTAAGGTCCAGGACAAAGCTGCCACCTTCTAAAAAGTTTTAGAGCACCCTGTGCATCTGTCTCAATCTCTTTTGCTTTCCTTCTCCTCCGGTTATGCCGTGAGTGCCAGGGTTGTTCCCAGCACCACGTTGGGCCCCCTTCTCTTCCCTCACTGTGTTCTCTCCACACTATGGCATCTGAGCCACTCACATGTCTGCTGGGACTACATCTAGCATGGTGACTCCTAAACCCATTCATCTTCCAAGTATTGGAAATAGATGTCCAGCTACTTACTGTCTTCCCCTGGTGGGAAAGCCCCACAAAACAGACACTTTCAAAATCAACTTCTCAACTCTCCTACCCCAAACTTGAGCCCCTTTTTATATTTTCTAGATCAGCTGGTGGTATTAGTAAATCGAACCTAGAAACTTTGTAATTGCTCAGAATGCCTCTTTTCCCCTCTCTGCTCTCCAATCACCATCTACCCCAGAAAGTGTCCTACAACAGCAGACATTTAGCATCCCGGATTCTGCCTCCATTCTGGTGTCAAGTTGATCCTGCATGGCTGCCAGGTGAGCATCATGTGACAGCAGAGTGGAATGGTTGGCTTCATCTCCTCTGAACTTGTTCTTGATTGTAGGAGTTTTGGCATTCCATGCTCAGCCTGACTGTGAAGAAGTGGCCTGGGACAAGCTTCCAGCTGGGCAGAAGCCATCAAACACTGAGACACGGGACAGGTTGGCATCCCTGGGCTGGCCTGTCCCCTACCTTCCACAGTATGGTCCTCAGGTGGACAGAAGGGGATGCCCAGGGATGCGTGCAACCTGCCCTTACCTCAGATCAGTGCAAATGGTCTTCCTGATGTAATGCTTTTTTTCTTTTTGGTTCAAAGAACTATATTGCCACTGTGGGTATGTATGTGTCTGAGTGTGTCTATGAGTGTGTGTGTGAGTATATGTTACTATGGGCATTTGTGAGCTTGTGAGTGTGTGTTTTAATCAGCAAATTCATGAGGAAAATCCAACCCACATGGCCTAGAGTTGAGAGACTAGATCAAAATAAGATCTGGATTTAATCTATTAGTTGAAACCAGGAGAGACTTGTGCTTCTAAACAAGAACCCCTGGAAACAGTCACTCCTCTGTTTAAAAACCTGTTTCCCTTCCTCTTGTCTATGGGACTGAGTGTGACCCTTTGTCCTGGAGTCAAAGCCTCTAATGCTGGAACTCGGTCCCCCTCTGGCCTGACCTCCAGCCATTGCACCTCTGGCACCCCCACCTGGTCTGTGCACAGGGCACGGCCCTCAGAACCTTGTGCCTTGGTACCCTGGCATCCTGTCTTTGAACATCTTGCCCTCTTTTCCCACATCCTTGTTCAATTTTGTTCAAATACCAGCCCTGCTTTGACCTTCCATCAGTTCCTTGACAGATAAAATGTAGGATGCCCAGTTAAGTTTGAATTTCAGATAAACCACAGATAAGTTTTCAGTATATGTCCCAAATAATCTAGTCATTGTTTATCTGAAGTTCAAAACGGACTGTGTGTCCTGTGTTTTTATCTGCTATATCTGGTACCCCTACTCCTGACACTCCTTCCACCTCAGTATTCCCATAGAGCTTTGCACACAAATCTCTAAAAGCTCCTCTTACATTGTGATGACTTCTTATTTTGCCAACTGTCTTCCCTACCAGAATACACATCCTTGGGGCAAGAGCTATGGCCATGCACCTACGCACTCAATAAACATTTCTCGGTCATGTCCCGTCTGCCAAGCACTGTGCCAGGTGGGGTGTGCCAGGACCAGTCGGATCAGGGCCCTGCGCGAGAGCAGGGCTTGGCAAACTATGGCCCTCGGCCAGCCTCAGCCCACTGTCTGTTCTGTACAGGCCAAGGACACTGGCGTGCTCATTGTTTATGAATTGTCCATGACTGTTTTCAGGCTACAAGGGCAGAGCATGTGGCCTCTTGGCCCTCAAAACTTTACATATTTACTATCTGGCCCTTTGCAGAAAACATTTGCAGACCCCTGGTCTAGAGGATCTTACAGTCTAGAAGAGGGAGACAGACATAAACAAATGAAAGCAAATTCATCTTTCATCTTTCATCTCTGAAGCTTTGTCTGCATCAGTGTGTGGTCGGGGGACCACCTACCTGAGACTCACCTGGAGCCCCACTCGGCTGATCCTGCTTTCTGAGCCTGGAGAATCTGCCCTTAGGCCTTGCAGGTGATTCCACCTGCCGAAGCCTAAGCACTGCTCTCCCCGTGTCTACCGCCCCGTCTGGTATGTTCTCGGCCCTCATAAGTGTCTGCATGGGCAGGAGCGTCTGTTCATTGACTGTATCTCAATTCTGTCAAAAAAAAAAAAAGCCACAGCTGTTTTGTGTTTCATAAAGTCTTGATTTCAGCCTTTAATCCTGTCAGTGGATCCACCAAATTCACTACCAATCCAGGCAGTGTGCGGCTGGGCTTCCTCGGAAGAGAATGCACACATAGACCATTCCCCTCTGCTGACAGGAGCCACATCTTCCCCTCCTGAGGGAGCAGGTGGGGGCTGCTTCCCATTGTTGGGCAGCAGGGCAGAGCCATCCTTCCACGTGGATGACTGTCTTCTACCTCCAGGCCTATGCCTGCAGCCGGCCTGGGCAGCACCACTCACAGCCGTGTCATCTAACTAAGCCGACCAGTTCCTCTGTGTCCCCAAGATCAGAAAATGCTCTCGCTCCTTGTAGTGCCATGTGATGGACTGACAAAAATAAATCAGAGGGAATTCAACCCATTAGTATTTGGAAGGCAAATGTTTCCTAGTGAAAATTAAGTCTGTGACTATATGTTGACAGATGTTCACGCTTGCTACTCTTGTTAGAGTACTTATGAAAATAAATCCAAGATAAGAGAGCCAGCCATGCACACTCCTGGGGCCTGTGCGATCCCAGGTCTTCAAGCCCTCGCAAACTGCGTTCAGGGCGCACACGGAATAAAAGATCGAAATAACTTTCCTGGCAGTTCCAACTGACTTTACTTGTTCTAGCCGAATAATCGGGGAAATGTAATGCTAAAATCTAGGATTATCTGTATGGCAAACTACTTTAACAGTCCTCTTTATTGTGCAGACAAAGTCCAGACTAAATGTTCTGTTGATGAGCTGGCTAGAGTGAAAGTGTTTGGACTACTCCTGTAAGGATGGTAATGGAGTCAACCAGCTTGCACCTATTTCTGCTCTTTGGGTTTAGGGGCCGCCACATGGAGGAGTTTATCTGCAGGAATCCTGAGATAATTCAAATGTCTGGGTTTCACTGGATGCTTCAGGTTCCCTATGAGAGACATCAATTTGCCTTCTCCATTCTTTTCATTTGACAGATGAAGTTATCTGTCATAGACATGTTTATGTGAATTGTTGACATTTTAAATGAAATGCTTAAGCCATTTGGCTTTTGATTATTTAAAGAAATGAGAACTACTTTCTCTCAGACAAGAACTACTATTTCTCTCGGACCCAAATATCACTATGCTAATAATCTTTGAATCTTTTCTTCTCTTATTTCACCCATTCCCCTGATGCCCTCCCCAGTAGCAACCACCAGTCTGTTCTCTGAGTCTTTGAGCCTATTTTACCTTTGTTTATTCATTTGTTTTATTTTTTAGATTCCACATATAAGTGAAATCACATGGCGTTTGTCTTTCTCTGTATGATTTATTTCATTTAGCATAATACCCTCTAGGTCATGCTGTCACAAATGGCAAGATTCATTCTTTTTTATGGCTGAGTAATATACTCCACTGTGTATATGCACCACATCTTCTTTATCTATTCATCTATTGATGGACACTTAGGTTGTGTCCATATTTTGACCATTGTAAATAATGCTGCAATAAACATAGGGGTGCATACATCTTTTCAGATTAGTGATTTATTTGCTTTGGGTAAACTCCCAGAAGTAGAATTTCTGGGTCACGTATTATTTCTATTTTTAGTGTTTTGAAGAAACCTCCATACCGCTTTCCATAGTGGCTGCACCAATTTACAATCCTATCAACAGTGTGCAAAGGTTCCCTTTTCTCCATATTCTTGCCAATGCTTGTTATTTCTTGTCTTGTTAATTAATCTTTTTAAAGATGGAAGCAACCTAGGTAATTCTGTACTTCATAATTTCTTTAATTGATATATTCCACTTTTGTTACATTATTACATTCCACACCATTTATTCTATCCTATATCCTATACATGATCTTATTTGATATAAAAACTCTTCTATGAATTGGAAAAATAAGAACAAGTGGGGCCTAAAGTCAGCAGAAGGAGGGACATAATAAAGATTAGAGAAGAAATAAATAAAATTGAGAAGAATGAAACAATAGAAAAAAATCAATGAAACCAAGAGCTGGTTCTTTGGGAAAATAAACAAAATAGATAAGCCCCTAGCCAGACTTATTAAGAGAAAAAGAGAATCAACACACATCAGCAGAATCAGAAACAAGAAAGGAAAAATCACGATGGACCCCACAGAAATACAAAGAATTATTAGAGAATACTATGAAAACCTATATGCTAACAAGCTGGAAAACCTAGAAGAAATGGACAACTTCCTAGAAAAATACAACCTTCCAAGACTGACCAAGGAAAGAACAGAAAATCTAAACAGACCAATTACGAGTAACGAAATTGAAGCGGTAATCAAAAAACTACCCAAGAACAAAACCCCAGGGCCAGATGGATTCAACGCAGAATTTAATCAGACATACAGAGAAGACATAATACCCATTCTCCTTAAAGTTTTCCAAAAAATAGAAGAGGAGGGAATACTCCCAAACTCATTCTATGAAGGCAGCATCACCCTAATACCAAAACCAGGCAAAGACCCCACCAAAAAAGAAAACTACAGACCAATATCCCTGATGAACATAGATGCAAAAATACTCAACAAAATATTAACAAACTGAATTCAAAAATACATCAAAAGGATCATACACCATGACCAAGTGGGATTCATCTCAGGGATGGAAGGATGGTACAACATACAACATTCGAAAATCCATCAACATCATCCACCACATAAACAAAAAGAAGGACAAAAACCACATGATCATCTCCATAGATGCTGAAAAAGCATTCAACAAAATTCAACATCCATTCATGATAAAAATGCTCAACAAACTGGGCATAGAGGGCAAGTACCTCAACATAATAAAGGCCATATATGATAAACCCACAGTCAAGATCATACTTAACAGTGAGAAGCTGAAAGCTTTTCCTCTAAGATCAGGAACAAGACAGGGATGCCCACTCTCCCCACTGTTATTCAACATAGTACTGGAGGTCCTAGCCACAGCAATTAGACAAAACAAAAAAAATACAAGGAATCCAGATTGGTAAAGAAGAAGTCAAACTGTCACTATTTGCAGATGACATGATATTGTACATAAAAAACCCTAAAGACTCCACTTCAAAACTACTAGAACTAATATCGGAATTCAGCAAAGTTGCAGGATATAAAATTAATACACAGAAATCTGTCACTTTCCTATACACTAACAATGAACTAATAGAGAAATCAGTAAAACAATTCCATTCACAATTGCATCAAAAAGAATAAAATACCTAGGAATAAACCTAACCAAGGACGTGAAAGACCTATATCCTGAAAACTATAAGACACTCTTAAGAGTAATTAAAGAGGCCACTAACAAATGGAAACTCATCCCATGCTCCTGGCTAGGAAGAATTAATATTGTCAAAATGGCCATCCTGCCCAAAGCAATCTACAGATTCAGTGCAATCCCTATCAAATTACCAATAGCATTCTTCAACGAACTGGAACAAATAGTTCAAAAATACATATGGAACCACCAAAGACCCTGAATAGCCAAAGCAATCCTGAGAAGCAAGAGTAAATTGGGGGTATCTCGTTCCCCAACTTCAAGCTCTACTACAAAGCCACAGTAATCAAGACAATCTGGTACTGGCACAAGAACAGAGCCACAGACCAGTGGAACAGATTAGAGACTCCAGATATTAACCCAAACATATATGGTTAATATTCGATAAAGGAGCCATGGACATACAATGGGGAAATGACAGCCTCTTCAACAGCTGGTGTTGGCAAAACTGGACAGCTACATGTAAGAGAATGAAACTGGATCATTGTCTAACCCCATACACAAAAGTAAATTTGAAATGACCTGAATGTAAGTCATGAAACCATAAAACTCTTAGAAAAAAACATAGGCAAAAATCTCTTGAACATAAACATGAGAGACTTCTTCATGAACATATCTCCCCATGCAAGGGAAACAAAAGCAAAAATGAACAAGTGGGACTATATCAAACTGAAAAGCTTCTGTACAGCAAAGGACACCATCAACAGAACAAAAAGGCATCCAACAGTATAGGAGAATATATTCATAAATGACAGATCTGATAAAGGGTTGACATCCAAAATATATAAAGAGCTCACACACCTCAACAAACAAAAAGCAAATAGTCCAGTTAAAAAATGGGCAGAGGAGCTGAACAGACAGTTCTCCAAAGAAGAAATTCACATGGCCAACAGACTCATGAAAAGATGCTCCACATTGCTAGCCATCAGAGAAATGCAAATTAAAACCACAATGAGATATCACCTCACACCAGTAAGGATCACCACCATCCAAAAGTCAAACAACAACAAATGTTGGCGAGGTTGTGGAGAAAGGGGAACCCTCCTACACTGCTGGTGGGAATGTAAATTAGTTCAACCATTGTGGAAAGCAGTATGGAGGTTCCTCAAAAAGCTCAAAATAGAAATACCATTTGACCCAGGAATTCCTCTTCTAGGAATTTACCCTAAGAATGCAGCAGCCCAGTTTAAAAAAGACAGATGCACCCCTATGTTTATCGCTGCACTATTTACAATAGCCAAGAAATGGAAGCAACCTAAGTGCCCATCAGTAGATGAATGGATAAAGAAGAGGTGGTACATATACACAATGGAGTATTATTCAGCCATAAGGAGAAAACAAATCCTACCATTTGCAACAACATGGATGGAGCTAGAGGGCATTATGCTCAGTGAAATAAGCCAGGTGGAGAAAGGCAAGTACCAAATGATTTCACTATCTGTGGAGTATAAGAACAAAGAAAAAACTGAAGGTACAAAACAGCAGCAGAATCACAGAACCCACGAATGGACTAACAGTTACCAAAGGGAAAGGGACTGGGGAGGATGGGTGGGAAGGAAGGGATAAGGGCGGGGAAAAAGAAAGAGGGCATTACGATTAGCATGTATAATGTTGGGGGGGCACAGGGAGGGCTGTGCTGCACAGAGAAGACAAGTAGTGGTTCTACAGCCTCTTACTACGCTGATGGACAGTGACTGTAATGGGGTTTGTGGGGAGGACTTGGCCTAGTAAACATAATGTTCCTCATGTAATTGTAGATTAATGATACCAAAATAAAAATAAATAAATAAATAAAAAATAAGAAATAAAATGAAAGTTTTAAATATGAGAAAAAAAACACCTCTTCTGTGCTATTCACATTCAATGCCCAACATGGTTTTTATCTTTTAAAAATATTCTTAGTAACTTAATGTTTCTTATTTTGTGCTTCTATCACTTATGAAAACACATCAGGGAGGGAAATCCGAATTAAAAATGGTCTTCTCATGATTCTTAGAAAGAGGCCCCAGAATTGGTTACTAAATGCACCAACATGGAACTTATTATCTGGTTAAAGCATTATGTAGATAAATTGTTAAAAAGAGGCCAAATAAATTTTATGTGCAAATTTGAGGTTTACTGAGAAAAAAAAAAGCCTCATTTATATAATCATGCTGAGAAGGGATCAGGTGGTGTTATACATCTAGGACACAAAATAAATATAAAAAGCAAGCCCCCCACCATTCAGCTGTTTTTTATTAATAAACCTCCTTCCATCTTAAATTGTTGAGAAAGCTGGCCAGATGTTTGAAATCCACTCCACTTGTCACCTAGGTCACTCCTGCAGGAGTTACAATTTACTTAATTTCACTACTACAGTAGCTTGATATAATTAAGACTCAGTAGGTTGTGTTTTACATGCTATTAAGTCATTAAGGGTTTTTAGGGGACCAGGAATGGTCCTTCATTGCTATAAAGAGGACAACATTCTCTTAACACAAAGAAGCCAAGGATCCATATTTTAAAAAATGCAAGATAAAGTACCTAGCAATGAAATGCAATCTCTGACATCAATTATGGAAATCTATAAAGAATGCTGCAACGTACACAGTGCTTTCTTTGCCTTTTCTTAATAGAAGGAAAGACCATGGCAGAGATAACAAGACTGTGCTTGCTTAATCAAAACAATAAATTCTCTATGTCAGGACTGCATTTTGAAAAACGCTCTAAAATTCTTTTTGGTGCTGAAGACTGTTTCTGAACCCAATTTACCTAATTCCTGAGAACAATAAAGGCACAATAAAGGATTTTTTCCACTGAACCAATTTAAAATAACAGATATTGCCTCCACAAATCTTTCAACAGCTCAGTCCTGTGAGCAAAATATGAGGCAATTGAAGGAAGACAGGGGCTGAAGGAGAATCTACAGAGCAGCCAGGTTGTTAAAACAAAGAAACAAAACATAATAATAGCACAAGAATGCATTTACATGGATTGAGTGGATCAGAAAGTAGATCATTCTGAGCCTATTTTCCTGAGGCCAGACCATTTTCAAGGTCAGTTTTAGTTCAAAGCAACCTGTGACCACAATTGATTGTGCATCCTGGTGAGCTGACCAGCATTATCCACCAGCCCCTGGAGTGGCTCTGGGTTCTCTTAGGCTTTTTCAACAACCCCTCTGGGAGCACCAGGGAAGGTTGTGAATCAAGACCTTCCATGTGCTTTGCAATCACTTGTTTAAGTTTGGTTTTGCTGTGTAAGAACTACAGCAGTTAACAATAAGACTCAGAGGCAATACATAAGGACAAAGCCTCAAACTCCCCACTCCCTCCGTTTGGTCCTAGGATAGAACAGGCACCAAGAAGGTGCTGAGTTACTACCACAGAGCCATTTGGGGATCCCCAAAATAGCCAACGACACTTTATAGTGAGATGTGGGTGAGAAGCAGCCAGGGAAGAGGTGGTCAGAAAGAGCTGAGGCCATTCTGTGTTGGTGCAGAACACCAGGCTAAGAGGGGGAGGTCATACAACACACATTTGCCCAGGTCTGGAATGTCTCAGGCAACTTGAAGAAACCAGGGGGGAAAGAGATGCAAAAGAGAGTCACAAAACCATGCTGAAGACCTCAGGAGCCAGAGGGCTGTGTGTATTCAAGGTCAAGGATGTGTAGTCCGACTTGGTCAGAGGCTGGTTTGCGGTCACTGTCAGCAGGGAGATACTTGAAGGGCCCAGGCAGCTTGATTTGGCCTGGGGGTGGTGATGCATGCCCTGAATTACTTCATGAGGCCCAGGAGACTTCAGTGTAGCAATCCCCACATGCATCTGAAGGAAAATACAATAAAACCCCAGACTGGCATTGACAAAATAAGGACATCTTGTCCCATAAGTGCTTGGCCTAAGGCTAAATCTACCTCTTGGGAATGCCTATGTGGGGATGTCGCAAAGAAGAGCAACCTGGTCTAATTGAAACCTTGATTTCTGGCTTGATACAATTAGCATGCCTGGTTTGTGGGAGTCCTTTGGGGACTAGAAGGATTCTAGTGACCGGCGGCCATGGAAAGTTCCTGTTTTGAGCTGGAAGGAAACCAGATGTTGAGTATGTGACTGACAGTGTTGATCCCAGTTCACATGAGGATGGCTCCTTGCAGATGTGTGGACTAATGAAAGCCAACTGACTGTCTGGATTTAAATAGATTTGGTTCTCTTGCCCCAGCCCCTACCATAAATGAGTCAGTCTTTAAACAAGTTTAATTGTGGCTCAGTTTAAGGATGCATCCAATTTTATGCAGACCTACTATGTGTCACGCACATGCCAGGCATCGGGGATACACATGAGACAAACTCCTCCTTAACAAGGACTTCAAGGCCACAGGCATGTTCTGGCCTTGGCCTGCCTCTCCACACAGATCTTGCACCATTCCATGCCTTTTGTGCTGCAGTCACACAGACCTCAGGACCTTTGTACTTCTGTCACCACTTCTAGGAATATTCTTCCTCTTGCTCATCACACAGGTGTACCTGTCTCCTCTGCCAGGTCACATTGCCTTTCCTGACCATCCCTTAGATTCCCTACCCAGGGACCCAAGAGGCAGCCATAAGAATGGTGACTATTACATCTTAATCCTGTTCACCCTATTTTTTCTTTATAGCCCATACCACAATTTGTAATTATTTTATGTCTGCCCATTAGAGCATACTGGTTAAGAGTGTTAGCTCTGAGGTCAGATGGCCTGGGTTCAAATCTTCACTCTGCTATTCCCTGGCTGTGTCTTAACCTCAAGCTTCAGTTTCTTTGTCTGTAAAATGGAAATGATAACAATAGTTTCTTTTACATGGCAGTTTAATTAAGTATTTTAGCTAATGGCTTCACATTTCTTTCTTTGACTTTGGACCATCTGCTTACTAAAACATTAATGTAGCAACAAATAGAGATAGAGTGCCTTAATGCAGACTATGTTAATGTAAACACATTTTTAGACTTACTATTAAAATAACTGCATATCTTCATTAAATGGACCAATTTACAACTATAAAATATGAGGAGATTTTGCTTGCCTGTAAAAATACATAAAAACAGTTCAGAATTAGGAAAAGACAGGTACCTTCTAAGCTTATGAAGTGTACCTTGAGATTTACATGGTCAATGGGCTCATATGTTAAAACAACTGAATTCAGATGGTTCAATTTAATCTCCGAAAAATTGGCCATTTCTAGCATTTAATCATTTGCTAGTTAAACATAATAAGAAAAGAGTTAGTTAACACATCTAAAGTAGAGCAGGTGTTAACAACACAAATGAATTATTGTAAACTCTAATGGGAAACATGATGAGCAGCTTAAAACAGAAGAAAATAATTCCTTTTTAAAAATAGGAAGGATTGTAAAAGAAATGTAAAAACCTGTTGTCAATAGATAATGTTTTACAAGAGAAGACATATGTTTAGAGTATTTTTGAAAGGCGAATCTTGTGGAAAGAAACCTTTTAGTTAAGACTGGATTATTAATTATGTAGTTAGTATGTGATAATGTGGTGGCTGTGGTCATGGGAATGACATGACATATTTCTAGCATTTTCACTAACAGTCTAGAACTTCCTTTGTTCCCTAATGAGGGCATTTTAAATAATCCATGTTGTGACTCCTGAATGGTGCATCTATCATCACAGTGTCAGATAGGGAGGAGACTCTAACATTCTCTTTCCTTTATTAATTCTCTGATAACTAATGGGGTTGACAGTCGGTGTTCTGTTGAATTATGGGGTCTGGCTAACTGAATTACCATATGTACTCCGTACAGATTCTGAATATTTAGGGTCTGCACCCAATAAAATTCACAGGATATTAAAGCTCTGCTGAAAAGAATATCATTTTCAACTTAGAAATTATGTAAGGTACTTGTAAGTTTTTTATATTCACCATTCTGAGAGCCAGTCATCCTTTTGATGTTGTAGCAATGGTTGGTAGATATTTCTAACTGAGGTACTGGACAAACCTATTGTTCCTAGACTGGATGTAGATTTGACAGTGATAGAGTAGTTAGTCACCGCAGCAACCTGTAAACAACAGAACCAGTGTTAGTCTCATTTTACACACGGTGAAACCAAGGCCCAGAGTAAGTCACTCGCATAACGTTGTTCCTGGGAAACAGACGTATTAGAGCTGGAACCCAGACGATCTGGCTCCAGAATTCATGTCTTTAAACCGCTACACTGTACTGATCTGTGGCCACTTTGCTGGGGGGTAGTGTGAGGGACACAGATTACTTGAACGTTAGAAAACTGTGATGATGTTTGTATACATCTATTTTCACGTGGTATATGCATGTGTGTGTATGTGTTTGAATGGGCCAGACTGTCTTCTCAAATGGGTAGCCCATTCTCCTACCTCCTGGCTGGAAATACCACATCAGTTATCAAAGCCCTTGGGTTAAACATTTCTTTCCTCTGGTGGTTGTTTTTTTTTTTTTTTCAGTGAAAAGACCCTTGAAAGAGAAATAACTTTTTGTGAATTAAAACTTCAACTACCCCAAGATAGCTTTTCTTTTTGAATCAGATTTCTTCTGTCTGTGAAGCACTCTCTGAAACAGAGGTATCTGGAGACTTCAGAATATTATAAGGCTGAGACTCATTGTAATCTGTAATACTGTAATCTAAAACTTAAAACAAGTCTAAGTTATTTAACTTATATTATGGGCTATAACATATATATTGTGATATAAAGGATTCAAAATAATCCATCCTCACTCAAAGAAAGGCTGGTTTGCAAATATTTGGGATATAAGGATGCATGTTAACGGTCATCACAGATTAAAACTATTGTTATTGCATAGAATTATGGCTATCTTCTTTATATTTTTTGAGTGTTTTTAAGTACACATTTTGTTGAAATGGAACGTATATAGAAAAGTAGACAAATCCTAGGCATATAGTTTGATCAACTTTTACCAAGTGAAGACACTGTATAACCATCACAGCTATAATAATACCCAGAAGAAGAAATAAAATATTAATAATCTCCCAGAAAATCCCATCTTGCCTTATCCCAGGCATACCCTCCAGAAGTCAGTTACCCTGATTGCTATCACTATCTTTTGAACTTTCTATAATGGGATTCATATAATATGTGCTCTTTTGTGTATGACTTTATTCTGATAGTGAACTTCATTCACACACTTGAATGTAGCAGTGTCTTTTCATTGCAATAAAGTATTCCATTTTTGGGTTCAGTGTTCTCTATATGTTAATTAATATAGAAATATTCTCTATATATTTATATCTGTATCTATAGCTAATCATGTTAGCTTATTATTTTAAGATCATCTATGCTTTTACTGATATTTTATCTGGTTGTTCTGTCTGTTGCTGATAGAGTTGTAATAAAGTCTCACAGTCTCTGTTAAATTGGACTATGATTATGTATTTGGATATTTGTCCCTTTAAGTCTATCAATTTTTGCTTTATATATTTGAGGCTATATTATTAGATGCATAAAGATTTAGAATTATTATTATCTTCCTTTTGGATTGATACTTGTATCATTATGAAATAGCCCTCTAATAACATTTCTTGTCTTAAAGTCCATCTTACCTAATATTAGTATATCTACTTTCTTTGGCTGACTTTTGCATAATATATTTAGCATTTCTTTCCAATATTTACTATAATTTTTTCTGTGTCCTTATAGTTAAGGTAGTCTCTTCTAACTTATTATATAAAATTCTTATTAATAATAGGTATTATATGTGTATATATACATATAGATACATATTTATAACTATATGTAAACATAGGTATATAAATACACATATCTTTTAATGAAAATATGTAGAACATTTACATTTAATGTGATTGTTGATGTGTTTGGATTTCTATCCCTTTATTTTATATTTCACCCATATATTTAAAAGTTTTTAAAAAGTTTTCACAAACTCATACCTTTTTTGTTTTAATCTGTTAGATTATTAGTTATACATTCTTTACTCTTTCGGTAGCTAATGTAGATGTTACAATATGTATCTTGACCTACTAGATTCTAATTTAAATTAGTACTTTCTCTCCTCCAGACAATAGTAGGATCTCTGAACATTTTAAAACTCTAGCCCCCTCCCTAATTTTCACTGTTGCCATGCATTTTAATTCTACACATGTCAGCTCCTAAGAGATACTGTTGTTACCTTTATTTAGTTTACCCACCTAACAGGAATGGATCTTCTTGCTTCTCTTAATTTCTTCTGCACTACTGGGTCTCCATCCGGGATCATTTTTTTTTTCTGTCTAGAAATAAAACAAAATAAAAACAAAAACATTTCCAGTTAATATTTCCTTTAATACAGGCTTCAAGTGATTAATTCTCTTAATTTTTGTTATTCTAGAAATGTCTTTATTTTGCCTCCAGTTTTGTTTTCAGTTTGTTTTTTTATTGAAGTATAAGTCACATACAATAAAGAGTACAAATCTTAGGTTTATAGTTTAATTCATTTTTATATATGTACACATCTGTGTAACCACCTCCCAGATCAAGACATAGGACATTTATAGCACCTCAGAGCATTTTTTGTCCTATTCCAAGTCAATAACTGCTTGTCCAGGGGTAACCACCACTCTGACTTTGGTGAGTTAGATTAGTAGTTGGGTAGGTCAGATTAGTCTTAACTATCTTTAAAATGTTAACATAAATGGAATCACATATTAGTTACCCCTTGGTTTCTTGCTCTTTTGCCTCACATTGGATCTGTGAGTCTCAGCTATGCCGTATGCGTAGCAGTGGTATTTATTTGTTATTGCTGTATAGTATTCCATTGTGTGATAGCACCATAATTTGTTCTATTGCTGATGGCCCTTTGGGTCATTTGCAGTTTGGGGCTATTGTAAGGGGTGCTTCCATCAATATTCTTGCTTAAATCTTTGGAGGACATAGTGTAGTTCTTTTGTGTATATGACTGGAAATGAAAGTGCTGTGTCATTTGGTATAGGTAGAGTTTGCTTTTAGAATGTGTGTATTTGGCAAAAAAGATAATGAGTCTTTTTTGGTTTTCCTGTCTGCTTTAAGATTTTCTGTTTATCTTTGGTTTCAGCTATTTTATTGCAATGTGTCCAGATGTGATTTTTCTTTGCATCTGTATTACTTGGGTTCCTAGCATTTTTTAAACTCTGTGCCTTGATGTTATTTTTTAGTTTTGGAAAAGTCTCAGCCATTATCTCCTGAAATGTTGCTTATGCCCATTCCCTTCCTTCTTCCCTCCTGGGACACAAATTACATACATTTTAGAGTTTCATTATTCTCCTATGTGCTTCCCATGTTCTTTTCTGTACTTTCCAACCCTTTTTCTCTTCATTCTTCAGCCTTGGCTGTTTTCTATTATATTTCTCAGTACTCAAATTCTCTGTTAAGCCATGTTTACTATTCTGTTTTAAAGCCCTCTGTTGAGTTCTTAGTTTCAGATATTTTATTTTTCCAGGATTTCCATGTATTTCCATTCTACAGTTTCCACGTCTTCATGTATTTCATTTCTATTCTATTTTCTTGAACATACTGATTAGAGTTATACTATAGTCTGTGTCTGATAACTCTCATGTCTTGGTTAACTGTAGTCTGTTTTTATTGTGAATTTTTTGTCTTGGTTCTGTTTCTTGGTATGATCAGGTAATTTACAATTGTGTTCATTCTTGAATGAATTTTGGAGAAGCTTTGCATAATTAATACACCTTATCCTTGGGCAGGCAATAGAGAGGCAGATTATTTCAGTCCAATCAGGGACAAAGCTGACCCAGGCCTGATTTGGGGTCTTTGAAATGCTCTCACGCCTAGGATGTCATCTTCTGGGGTCCCCAAATGCATGCTCGAGGTGTTTCTTAGAGCCCTTGCTCTTTGGTGGGTCTGGAACTTAATTTTTTGCCCTTTCTTCACTTTGAGGTAGCCAAAAATTTTGTTCTACTCTTCAGCCCTTCTCTCTTTGGCTTCTTAGTTTCTTTTTCTGTGCAACCTAAACAGAAAGTGAATGTAGGAGAACTCACTGAGTGTTGGGCTCTATCTTCTGCACCTTGCTTCATCCTGGGATCTTGCCAAAATCCCAGAGTTTGGACAGAACTCCAAGTCCTATCTTTCTAGTTTGTGAGGTTGCCTAAACTCTGCTGGCTTATCTATCTCATAGCAGCCTGTTTCCTCTTCACTTCTGAGCTTCTTGCTCCATGCCCCAAACTGGAAAATGCTCCAAGGAGAAAGGAGGTATGCAGAAATTTGGGCTCACCTAAGTGAAAGTCCTTTCTCTCTAGGACGTGCCTTCTTAAGGGCCTGGATGTGTTGGCAGCTCTCTGATGATGTCTGTAGACAGATGGTCTTGGTATTTTCTCTGACTTTTCTCCTGCTGAGATCTACTATAAACTATTCCATCATAGCTTGGAAACTTTTACTATCTTTGAGTTTTAATAAACACATGATACAGTCTCTAAGCAATCCAAAGAGAAATAAAGCAACACTTAATAAAACAGAACATGATAAGACTATGACTATCTATGATTTTTTCACTATGTTGTGATGCACAATAACTCCTAGAATGTCTTGTAAAATCACCTGTAGTGTAGTTTTTGGTCTTGTTATTGTTTGTGTTAAGGAAGATTAAAATGTTACTTAAATATTCATCTGAGTGACCCACCCCCACCCTATGGCATCTAGAAATGCTGCTATTACTATAATAGGGTCCTTGATTGCAGGAAGATAGTATGTGGCTGAAGAATTCACCTCTCTCTCAGTTCTGCCATATGCAAATATGCTGTGAGTTAGGTACCAGTACCATTTATAGGCTGAGGTGAGCTCCATTACTTGGAATCAGCATCGCTTCTCTTTCTGCATTTTTAAAGCTGTCAAATAAGAGCAAGAAGGGCAGGAATTAAGTCTGTCTTGTTCAGGGAGCAGCTCACCTTCAGGTAATGCCCACTTCAGATTTATTGAAAGGAAAAAAGTAGTCACTTTCCCATTTTTTATTCTTTTGATAAATATTATGTACTTACTATGTTCAAGTGCTCTGAGGGATACATAAGGAATCTAAAACATTATTCAGAGCAACTCCAGCAACTTAAAACTCTAGGGAGTAGACAAAACTTAGCTCGCAAGTCCTGGCCCATTTGTCCTTGGAGTTCAGTTTGTTATTGCTGATCATTTGGAGTCTTTGAAATGCTCTCACGCCTAGGATGTCATTTTCTGGGGTCCCCAAATGCATGCTCGAGGTGTTTCTTAGAGCCCTTGCTCTTTGGTGGGTCTGAAACTTAATTTTTTGCCCTTTCTTCACTTTGAGGTAGCCAAAAATTTTGTTCTACTCTTCAGCCCTTCTCTGTTTGGCTTCTTAGTTTCTTTTTCCATGCAACCTAAACAGAAAGTGAATGTAGGAGAACTCACTGAGTGTTGGGCTCTATCTTCTAAAAGCTAAACATCTCTTGCCTAAGGAGAAATAGACAGAGTTCTACTCTTAGGTTTGGAGAACCAAATCTACAAACAGAGGATGTGGGTCACACCTTGTGCGGAGTCTCGTTGGATTGGTATGAATCCATAGTGTGTAACAGCTTAATTAAAAGTAACAGGATCCTAAGCTGTGTAATAGAAATAAAATGTCTGGCGTCAAAGTGCGATCTTCCATCTCTTCTGTGGGCTGGTCAGACCCTGCTTTGAGTATTGGTGTTGAAATTTGTCAAGTCATTTAGCCTCACAAATCTGTGAGATGTGGAGGTCTCTGGGAGGGCATCCTGGGGGAGACAAGTCTCATATTGATGCCAGTGTGAAGCCCCTCTTAGCCACAGCTTCCAGAGATGAAATGGGGCCCACCTTTGCTTTGCAGTTTCCCCTGGTTCTTTCTTCCTCATTTGGTTCCATGGTGTGAACAACATTTGACAAGCGCCACTTTAGCATTCTCGGTTTATTCCTGGGCAAACCCATGTCCAGTGCAAATGGGTATTATGGGATATCTTTTCAGGCTTTCTCTTCTGGGCCTTTTGTCATCCAGAATAAACACTCACCTGCAAACAGCCCTGCACCACACTGTGGCTTCTCCTTGGCAGTCGGCAGTCAGAGGCTGGCTGAAAAGGCAGGGGCGATCAGAGAGAGAGACTCGGGGGCCCAGTCCCTCAGACACCATTGCTCGGAGCCTTGAATGGGGTTTCAGTGCATTCATAGCACTGAGAGAAAACTCTTTTTAATCATATCTTCCCGTTTTATTGTTGGCTCCATGAATTTTTCCAGAAGGCAATTGCCAGAACTTTATGGAAACCAAATGATATATTGCTTGAGAGAAATGTAATAGAATTGATTCAGAATAGCAATTCATCTCCTCTCTATTGTTCAGTAGAGAGGGTTTCCCAGCCCATTTGTCCTTGGAGTCCAGTTTGTTATTTAAGGCTGATGTTAATTTGTCAAGTCATTCAGCCTCAGAAATAGTTCTTTTAATAGACTACGGTTCCAGCAAGAAGGCCTCCTGTGTATAAAGGGAGAGCCCCAAGCAGAGATGAGGGAGGCAGGTTGGTGATCCCACTTGGGTGGCAGAGTCCAGGCAGCACTCCACCCACAGTCCCTGTTTTGCAAGGTCTAGCACACCACCAAATCCAGGAACTCACACTGTTCCATTGAATTGCCTGTTGGAGTGGAGTTGTGTTCTTGCATGTGAAGGTCATGGTCACTGACATCCCTCACCTGCCTGTGAACCTATGTCTCCTGACCCTCTGACCTACACTGAATGTAGGGCTGCAACACTCCGGGAGTTCTGAAACTCTTCACCATCTCTACCTCCTGGGCTTCAGCAAAGTCCCATGGAGCCTCTGGGGGCATGATGGAAAAATGGGAGCTGAGGGTAGGCTGAGCGTCCACATCGAGTTGAAGACTTACTCAAGGGTTGGTACTGCTGGAGGTAGGTCCCCAGAGTGTGCACACAGTTCAGACTTCAGTCCTTGCCTCTGCTCTGTTTAACACTTCCAATCCGACTGAGAGGAGGGCATTAATGGTGCATGTAGACTAGGGGTGCTCAAACTGATTCTGTAAAGGGCTGCATGGTAAATATTTTGGATTTTTCAGGCCAGTGGTTTTAGTTGTAAGTGCTCAACTCTGTTGCAATTCAGAAGCAGCCATAAATACCATGTAAGCAAATGAATATAGATGTGTTCCAATAAAACTTTTTTTGGACACCAAAGTTTGAATTTCGTGTCATTTTCACTTGTCATGAAATATTGCTCTTCTTTGGATTTTTCCTCTGCAATCATCTAAAAATGTGAAAGCCATTCTTCGCGCGTGGGCTGCACCAAAGGTGTTGAGCTCGGCATGGCCAGTGGTCTGTGGTCTGCCATTTCCTGGTGGAGACAGTAGGATGCATGGAGGGATTCCTACCACAGCTGCTGATGGATTCAAGACTCCTAAGAACTTTGAGCAACTTCGATAATTGACCAAATCTAATAAAATAAGATGTGATGGGACTTATTCATTCATTCAGTAAATATTCACTGAGCATCTACTATGTGTCAAGCATGGTTTTTATCAGTAGCAACGTAATAGTAAACCAGATAGCCAAGGTCCTACCCTCAGGAGCTTGTGTCATTTTGTGTTCTGAGGACAACTTGTCGTGTCATCTCAACCTGGGTTCCTAAAAGCTAAACACCTCTTGCCTAAGGAGAAATAGACAGAATTCTACTCTTAGGTTTGGAGAACCAAATCTACAAACAGAGGATGTGGGTCACACCTTGTGCGGAGTCTCGTTGGATTGGTATGAATCCATAGTGTGTAACAGCTTAATTAAAAGTAACAGGATCCTAAGCTGTGTAATAGAAATAAAATGTCTGGCGTCAAAGTGCGATCTTCCATCTCTTCTGTGGGCTGGTCAGACCCTGCTTTGAGTTTTGGTGTTGAAATGATGTGATCCCTCATTCAGCAGCTATTTATTGAGGGCTTATTTGTGCCAGACATGAGACTGAGCAATAATTTTTCAAGGATGCCGTAATGAGTGATGTTGGGCTGGCTGACTGTCGGATGTTCTCCCTTTATTCACGATGCTGTACATGTACAGCTAGAGAAAAAAGTGAATTCACCTGGGTCTAGAAAAGCATGTGGGTTATGCAATCACAGATAGCTGCTATGACTGTCTAGGCCTTGCCTCTGTGACTGAGGCTGTTGTAAGGACGGAGCTGTGTGCTCTCACCATGAGCATCTCAGGACCGTTACTGGCAACACAATATTGAACAGGAGAGGTCCTGGTCCACCAATTTTGGCACTTCTATTTTCTGATGGAAGCGTTTAAAAGTAGAGTAGGACCTAAATTACGTGCTAATGGAATTATTTAGTATTATATTCTTAATAATATATAATTATACAGTTAATGATATAAAATTATTTAATAATGATTCTCATTTCCATTTTTTAGTGGATAATATTGCTCATAATAATGACCTTGGTGGCACTAAATATATCACTAAGGAGTAAATAGTGTTGGTTATTATCTTGATATTAAATAAATGATATATGATATACATTTCAATTGTTTGAAAAATGGTACCTTTATATGATAAATATAATGCTTTATTAACCAGAATGTTTAGCTATCAAGGACCATTAAGTCTCCAGCCTACTTAGATAGCAGATTTCTCCTTTGTCCGGCTATAGAAAGCAGTTACTGGTAAGTAGGTAAATAACCATTGCTTGCCTTGAAAGATCTGAGATACAACATTTTTGACTCATAAATTCTCTGAAGGAACTGGTGAAGTGTAGGTGACTCTGGAATATCAGTCATTTGAAAAACCTGACATAGATCACCCATACTAACATATTCTTTTTTTCCCTATCTCTCAGCATTTTCGAAATCACAGTGTATCTTGCAATCAGTTGTGTCTTAAACACTCAAAATTGTCTCTCTTCTTTCCCTTGTTCCTTCCTTTTCTCACTTTCCTTGTTTTTCATAAAATAAGAGTTCATCTTTCAATTAATAGCATTTTACATTTATAAAATAGAGTATTTTAAATAAGCTATCCTATTCTAAATAGTCGTTACTTGGAGTGGCTTTTTGGGGGGGAGGGGGCGGGGTTTGATGGCCATGATCTCCATCACCCTCTTCCCAAAGCTACCTTAAGGAAAATTTTAATAATATGCCTTAACATAGAAAAGTGATGTTTTCTTGATTTTAGGCAAACATAAATAAAAGCATCTTTATTTTTATTTGTAACAAAAACTCTAGCCACCATCACAATAAAACCAGTAAGTCTGTGGTGCAGAGGCAGTTTGAGAAAAGTTTTGACCCCAATAAAACTGGGTTGCCAACCCAGTGCTTCCCCTGTGTTAGAATATCAAAGGTAGCACTCTAAATGAGCTGTACTTTTATTTCAAGTATGTCTATGCGTTTTTGAATGAAACAGCCTCTCAATCCCTTTTTCTTCATCACCACACTTCCTTGCAATGCATAAAAGAGGCTAGATGCAAGTAATATTTTTATTTTAGATCAAGGTAAATTTGGGGGCAATTGTGAACTCATGGACTCACTGGATATGAGTTCCCAACTACTCTTTTCATCTAAATCAAGACCAGGAGACTCACCAATGTGCTTGAACTTGTTGGTAAAAAGATTATTCTGCACTTGGGCTGGAGTTAAGGGAGAACTCATTCCCCTTGTTAGATCTCAGAGTGCGCAGTGCGGGTGGTGTGACTGGTGGTTTAAATGCTTTCGACACATCTTCCTTCTGCTTTTCGTGCTGGCGAGTTCTTTTCTGAGTTCAAAGACTCTCTCTTCCAGGGCTGTAGAAACTCGGTGATATATGACTACCTCTAAGTTTGTCTGACTTTCTGCTCTTAACAGTAATCAAACCCCATTCCTCAATTTAATTTGGCTAAAATGGCTTGATTCTAACTTTAAGGGTTTACTTGTGATGACAAGGAAAACATACTCTATGTTTCTTAGCCTTCACAATGGAGAGGATAAAGATGTTGACAGGCTTTTGTAGACTAGATTATTTTCTTTGTCTTTCTCTTTTCATTATGTTTGAAATTATTTTGTACAATTTAATAATCATCTGCTTTCTTTTCTACATCTTTGATCAAAAGCATTGTGTAGGAGTAAGTAGGAAATAAAAGCCATATACATGGAGAGTTGTGCTAACCTCATAGCCTGCAACTATCTATCGCATTGCTATACAGTATAGCATTTTAATATCTCATCTGCAACAAACAGCAAAATCTATATTTTTAACACTTCGGTTGGTCAGTCCTGGCTCCAATTTTGTTATTAGGCAGCTTGGCACAATTACAAGCACAGCAAAAAAATATGTAATGAATTAAATGGGGAGACACTAGCAATGTTTTTATATTGTTTTACTAAGCATTCTAGGTAATTTTTTTGGGCATGAATATTTTGTTGATATAAGAGGTTTTGGGGATGCCAATATTTTTCCCCAAAAACTCATAGAGGGAACACTCTTGCTAACCCTTCCCCAGAGTCATCATGGTTAGGCTAGTATGAGAATGTCTCCAACCTGAGGAGCAGTTAGAAATCATAAATACAATTTCTCATGGACCTTTACTGTCCAGGTCACTGAAGACCTTAGTCAGGTAAAAGGGGCTGTTCCCCTGAACCATTACTGCCAGGAAAATATCTCCAGTGGAAATGGAAATGTTCTTGTCAGTAGAGAGATAACCATATGACCTTTGCCTTCCTGTCTTTCTTCCTCCTTTTCTCCTTCCCTCCCTTCCTTCTTTCCTTGCTTCCTTTGTTCTTCCACATTTCTACTTCTCAAATGTTAGTTTTGGTGTCTAGCTGAAGTTTTTCCATCTGGTAATTTTCCTTTGCAAAAAAATATGTTCTCTTGCTTAGTTGAGTTATTGGTAATATGTTTTATATTCTACACTTTTCACTTAACAAATATTTAAAGTCTCATTCATTGTATGCTATTAAAATGATGTATGAATGTAATTTTTGATTGCTGCATACTATTCCACTATACATTGATCATATTTTCCCACATTTTCCACTATGTTGTCTGTTTTGGGTGAATCTAATTTTTGCTTCAGTGTGTGAATTGATTTATAATGACCATCTCTGGGAATAAATCATTGTCAGCATTTTATCTCTACATCTTTCCCCAGTCTTTGCACACTTTTTGGTAAAGGTCCAGGTAGTAAATGGTTCAGGATTCTTAGGCTGTACAATTACTCAACTCTTCTCTTGCCCAATGAAAGCAGCTTCAGTCAATATGCAAATGAATGAACATAGTTGGGTTTCAGTAAAACTTTATTTACCAGAACAGGACTTGGTTCTTTGGGCCATAGTTTGCCAACTCCTGCTCTAATACAGTTTCATGCTTGCTGGTCTTAAAACCTCTGTAAGAATTAGGCAGGTAATTAATTATTAATCAGTTGCATTATTCTCTCCCATGGAGTCCTTTAAAAGTTAATACTTAGGTCTAAACTGTTTCACTGGCAGCAGCTCACAGCCAATCAGGAGGGGAGGGGAGTCGTTCCGTGCCTGTAGCTCTCAGGCCACGGGTCAGATGGGCCACGTCCCAGACTGTGCAGCCCCAGGGACACTGTCAGCTGGCCTGAGTAACTACACTGCTACATCTTTTTCCCACATGTCAACTCTGTTTACAAAGTGACTCCACAGGGCCTTGCCTGTGTTTGTACCTGCATTTGCCAGACCGTCACTGGTTCTAGCCTCCAGCCAGCCAGGTAATAAGCCAGAGAAGCCAAATGAATAGAAAAATGTAGTGAAACTAGTCAGATGATCTTCATAGAGCAAAATCCTCTAGTTCTTAGTGGTCAGGTTAGATCCCACTTCCCCAAACCCAGTTCTTTTGAAAGTTGGAAATGAAACAAGTTAGATAGGAAAGTTACTGAAATATTCTCTTATATTTGATCATTTCAAGCCCCTTTGTAGCTGTTGTATAGAGCGTTCCTCAAAGGGAGAGGATTCTTGCATGTTTCTAAGTAGTGCCAAGAATATGCCTGTGCATGTGCAAAATTATGGGGGAGTTCTCTTGCTCTAGAATAATCTACAGGAAGCTTGGGTGAGATGGTGCTCCTGTGTCATCATGCATGCACGAAATGCCTTCTAAGGCAGGCAGAAAGCTCTCATGTGACTAGGGTGGCAGTAAACATTTCCCGAAACACTAGGAAGTAGTCTGGAACACACACTGCCATTCAACCTACCATAATATTGAGTAAAAAGCCAGGCTGGACTTTCATATTGTAACTTGAGATGTGATTTGTTTAGCCTGTATCAGGGGCGTCTCTAGTTCTCCAGCTGTGAACTGCAACTTATTTATAATTTATTGCTCATGAGGAGGAGCTACTTTGGGGTTATCATATTTTGTCTTGAAGCTGATATTTGAGGGAGAAGTAAAATCATGGCCCATCCACTTGAGGGTTTGCCAGCCATAGATTTGCTTCTGTAGCTTTAAAGTCAGTTGAGGAATTTCAGAGGGGAGAAGACAAATGCTGGTAGAAAAATGTTAACTTAATAAAATGGACTGAGATCAGATTTCTCTCTTTTTGGCCGCCTCCTGCCTGGAATCCTTTTGTTGACTTCTTGAAACTTCCTGTGATTTATAGAACCCCTTTCCTGTAGGCCGAATGCCTTTTGATTAAGGAGTAAACCACAGCTCTGAAACCACAGGGGCAGCTGTTGTATGAATTATCCAGAGTACTTACTGCCACTTTCCACTTTGCTGTGCAAAGATATCAACTCAGTGATTGGCCCCAACGCAAGCAGGCCCTCCATTGCTCTAGATAATCACCGTTCCCCAGTTTAAACCTTTTGGCTAGCAGAGGTCTTAAAGAAGGCAGTCTTTGGATTTATGTGGATGGGAGTTCCTCCTCTGGGTGGTGATGGGGAACGGGGCAGGTGTGTGTATGGTTTGCAGACACAGCTGCAATTAACCCCGTTGGTCGGATGCTTGATGTAGTTTTGATTTCAGATAGTGTTCAAAGAGAGCATGATGTTTTCATTTTTCAAAGGGGAGCACAGATGAAGACAGGATGAAAAGCACTCAGAGCGATGATGACGGGCAGGTCCTACCTCCGGGGAGAGATGGCGAGGTGTGAGTGCGGGTCTCTGCTCTCAGCCCTGCTTCGGTCTGTAGTGTGCCTGCAATTGCCAGTGTGACAGCCTTTCCTCTGAGGTGGACTGAGCAGCCAGGAGACCTTAAACCTGGGAGGGGAGACAGATTAGGGCGCCCCCGCCCAGGAAGGTGAGAAGGCATCAGGTTATCCCAGGGCTTAAAGCAGATCAAGCATCTGGGACGCAGGGCAGGCAGCCTTTGATAAAAAGGGAGGCAATAGTCTAGAGCAGGGGTTAGCCAACTACAGCCCACCTTCTCTGCTTTTGTAAATGAAATGTTATCGGAGCACAGCCACCCTGTTCATTTACATATCTAGTTGTTGCAACAGAGACTATATGATCTGCAAAACAGAAAATATATATTATCTGTGCTTTATGGAGAAAGAGTGTCAACTCCTCCTCCAAGGTGGGGGGCTCCCCGTCAGAGGAAGAAGTCCCAGATGGGCCTCCGGTGGGAGATCAGGCACCACCAGAGAACACAGGGGAGCACCAGACCAGGCCAGGGGCAGGCGGGACAAAGGATTATGTTGCATGCCCACTGCTGTTTATCCCTGGAGTTCTCACTTGACCTTCCCTTATTGTATTTTGTCAAGTTTAGTAGGCAAGGGTGGGGGGCTTGTGTTGCAAGCGTGACTTAGGCAGATTCCTCCCTTGCCTCTTTACTGGTACCCACACGTCTTTGGTCAATGGTACTTGTGAATCCATCTGGAACTTGTGCCAAGCCCTGCATTTAACATGACTACGGTGAGGTGGAGAGATGCATTTTGGGGGATTCATGGGCTGAGGTCACCAATGTACCTGAAAACTAAGAGAAAGCAGGGCATACCTGAGCAAGGTGTCCTCTGTAACTACTCCCGAGAGGCCTGTCGGGGGCCCCACGTGGGCTCTCCCCTGCTCTGCCTGGACGACGAGAGTGCTGCCCACAGGCCCTGCCAGCACCCTTTGGAGAGGCAGGTTCACAAGGGCCCTGTGGCCCAGGAGGACACCTCTCTGCCAGTTGGAGATCGGAACACGTCTGGAGCATTCCTGGGTGACACTGGAGAGACCCCGCGTGTAGAGTTCTCAAGGCCTCCCTCCAGTAACGCCAGCCAGTGCGAGCAGCTCTGAGGACGCCCCTTCCTGGAGAGGGCTGAGAGACAGGCTGCCCATCGGGAGCCCGCTTCCCAGGCCCACCTCCTTTGGATTTACTGTCTCCTACCAGCTTCTCAAGGAGGCGATTGTTAATCTCCGGCTCCCGCAGGGAGATGTACTCCTGGGGGGAGTCTCCTGTTTACTCCTTCTGGATTTTTCTAGTTACATTTTAGAGTGGTTCATGGTAGAGCCAGACAAAGGTCATTCTTGACCCACTAAAGGATTATGTTGCAGACCTTCTTTGCCTCACTCTGTTTATTATCCATTTAGCCATTTAGAGAAATATTAGGGGTTGCATTTAAAACTTAATTTTGCCAATAGCCAACCCCCCAGATTACACCATGTATAAGTTTGTTCTTTCTCTAAGATAGAAGCTACAAATCCATCCAGTAGCATGTCATTCATTGAAGTCATGTTGTAAAGTTTGAGGCCACACCAGCATCATCACAGCACCATCTTGTCTGCTTTCCTTCTGACAAATTCTCTTTGGGGACAGGAGCACCATGGCCCTGAGCCATCTTTTTCTGTTGGAGTTAGAGCTCTGGTCTGTGTCATCTACGGTGTCTGGCCCCATTTTTGAAGTATGATTTTGCAGTAACCATATTCACCTGGGATTAGTTCCGGGGCTGGTCTCTGGGCCATCTCAGAAATGTGTCAACTATAAACCAGACTCTGTTTGGTCCTGGCATGTCTGACTCCATGCAGATCCTGGGGTGCCCTGCCTGTCCTCTCCCTCCTCTAGTTCTTCTGTGGTGACTGCCCCGATTAGAGTTCTCTTGGAGTGGAACAGGGATCATCTGTTACAATAGCTTACGAGCCAAGGCACGTACCTTCCCTGAAGTCCTCCCATGGGCTTCCTGACCATCTACCTACCTGGACCACTGGGGAGACCTAACATGGTGAACGGGAAGCTCTTTGGCCTAAAAAGTAGCAAATACTTCTCTCTGGCTTCCATTTTTTAGCTATTAGAATTTAGAGTGAGTTGTGTTTTTCTTGTCTGCAAAGTGGTGGTGTGGATGTCTACCTGGCCTATTCCACAAGACTCTGAAGCACTAACCTTTCTTATAAAATACACTGGTGGAGGAGTAAATGGAAGGGGAATATAGAGAGATGCAAAGGAGGTTTCATGGTCATCATAAAGGAAGTTAGTTCTATGCCAGCACCAGAAAAGGACCCATAAAGGGAGATAGGTGTCACGAGCCAGATGCTGCTGTATCTGGGTGCGATTATTGCTTCTTGAAATATGTGGGCAATAGAGTTAAGCACATTTGGGCAGAACAGGTAACAGGTGCTCTTTGGCGCTTTTATTGTTTTGATATGCATGTAGCACTCTTCAGCCAGAGCAAAATAAACATATATCCTGGTTATTTAATAACAAGGAAAAGGCCATACACCAAGTCAGGGTGAAAAGACAAATAGAAGGGGAACAAATACTCTCCTTTGACAGGTGGCAGGTACTGCAAGGGGCAGGGTCCAGGAGGGCATAAGATGATGGGTTTTACTGTAATAAGGAACTTTCCAAAATGGAGTTTTGAAGCCAGGGGTGTCCCACCTCCCATCTGGAGGTTTGGGGGAGGGTCACATACACCCACAGGGAGCAGCTCTCAAAGGAATGGCAGACTGACCATCCTGTGGGAAGGAGGTGTCCTGTTCCATTGGGGTGGGGAGGTTCGAAGGGGCTGCCAAATGTGAGGGGGTCAGAGGGCACGTCCGACTCACAGTGACTTACGGAGCAGCACTCTTAGTTCCAGGCAGTTGGGGTGAGTCAGGAGGCAGTGGGTGGAGACAGGGAATGAGGCAGCCAGAAAGAAGCTTGGTTGCTACCTTGAACTTCTGCCAGATTTGTGACTTCCTCTTATGGGCCAGCTGGGCACAGAGCAAGGGTCACTGGGAAGGCCATCAGGGATAGGGGCCAGGCAGACCGTATGTCTTGAGAACCCCCCAGATTTCTGTTTTGCCTGAGCATCAGCAATCATTGGTCTGATGAAGAACTGCCTTCTTAGGGGAACTTAAGAAAAAAATCATCTGGTTGTTCTTCTCCTTGTGCTGTGATTTGGATGGTTTTGAGAATAGACACCCCATTTAGGCTTCCACAGGCCAGAGCCTCTTGCAGGCAGGGGAGGCATGGAATCCCAGGTCTTCTTTCTTTTGCACCTCTTTGTTGGGAGCTGGTAAAGTAACTTTCAATCCTTGGCACAATCTTATTTTCCTTTGGTCCTTTTACTTCCCTCTCATGCTTATATCCTTTCGAACTGTTTCCATTTGCGATTTGAGTTGTTTGAGAGCTGTGCTGGTAGGAAGACAAGCTCCTTTGCAAGTTTGTTTTGAAAGTTTATCTTTGGAGTAACTGGAAACAAGTTTCGTTAGGAGGGGGATAGACACACAGAGAGAAAAGACAAGGTAGATCCTTCTATCCTATTACACAGGCCAAAAGGCTGAGGCTCAGGGAAGGCCAGGGCCTTGTCCTCTAACAGTGGGATGCAAGATGTGTCTGAACTGTTTCTGACCACTGGGAGGTTCTTGCTCTCCCTGCTGCACAGTGACGGGTGGAAAAGAGAACCAGGGACTCTCCAGGGACAGACAGCTGTCCTCTATGAATGCCCTTGGACCCAGAGATGGACAGCCACTGTAGCTGTAGAAACTCAAATATTTGTTGACTTGAGTCTCATAGAAAGTGAAAATGGAAGCAGCCTAGAACCTCTACATCATATTATTAATGACAAACAAACTGCTTTTCTTCCCATCAGAAGAAGGGATCTGAGGGATTGGGTAATTTAGATGAGCTGTAATCAAGTATAGGCATAAAATCAGGGTCACATTAAGCAGTTACTATCTTAATAGTTAGGATGGGCAACAAGTAAGGATCAATGAAGTAGACACTAAATCGTGCTCAAGGATCTGTCTTTCTTCAAAGGTTCTTGCAAATCACCTGACATGTTTGCTAAAAATACAGTTTAAATCCCAGATCTCATCTTTTCCCATTAGGGTCCAGGGAGCATGCTGGCATTAGTGCCATCTAGAAAGTTTTGAGAAACAGTAACTTATTTATAAAAATAAATGGGCAACTTGGAAAAATAAAACTGTTTTCCATGTTGACATGCTCAGTTCTTTAGAAACACGGACCCCTTAGCTTCCTCTCTTCCCCAGGCCTGCTTCTACTCACCACACTGGCAAGAGAGAGACAGAGATGTATCTGTAATAAGATATATAGCAGATATACTGATTTTTTTCTTTTGATCCCCTTTGTATAGGTAGTTAGACAGAGAAGTTAAACAGAATCTGATCTCTACATCTTTATCTCTCCCCAGAAGATAAGACCCAGAAGATAAGATGAAGGGTGCAGAAAGGGTACAAGAGCCACGTGCGGGCCTCACCCTCAGCTGCCTGTTCCAGGCCATCTGCCCAGATCCCACGGTGGGGTTGCTGTGCACCTGAAGAGGCTCTGCATCTAGTTCTGCCATGCTCCTCTGACATGTCGGTCGCTCAGTAACCCTGCAAGGTGGGAGGCTGATGAGGAAGGGGATGGTAAAGAGTGAGGTCCAGTGGGGAGGGGGGCTGATGGGGAGGAGAGATGGGGTGACAATGGGGAGGGAGCTGGGGCCTGTGGGGTAACAATGCGGCAGGGGGAGGGCCTTTGGGAGTAGATGGCTGGGGGCAAGAACATGGTGGTGACTAGGGGAGGGTTGGGATGGAACCAACAGGGGGCTGATGCCAGGGGAAAGGGGAAGGCCACCAGTCACGGGAGCCCATGGGGAAGAGGGCTTGTCCGAGGGGAAGGCCCTGTGATTTCCAAGGTGCTCATCATAACAGCACCAGATTCTGCCAAAACCTCCCCCTTTACATGCCATTATCTTTTCATTGGAATATGAGCAATAAAATATCTCAATCTCTACAGAAGCCTACAGTGCCCAATTGCCCAACCACACAGCCTGTTCAAAGTGCCAGCACCCATCGTCACCTGGGGGAACTTGCCCTACTTATAGGCAAAGATCCCTAAGGGAGTGAGTTCTTTGAAGACTCAAGTTTCAAAAACTGAACCTGAAAGTACCAGCAGTTATTACACACAAATTGGTAGAAAATGCAGGCATGTCAAGCACGATGTTAGGTAAGAAAACCTCATCTTGCTCAACCGCACATATTCTCAAACATTTGTTTCTCTTGTAAGACTTTGCAGAGAGGAGCTGGCAAGCCAGAACACTTTCTGGTGCTGTTTGCCATTTCTACTTTTTGGAACTAGATTTCTGTCTAGTTTAACTTTGTGAAGCACAAAGACATTGTAACAACATGTTCTTTTATACTTTGAATAACAGAAGCGAGCCAATAACAGTTCATTAGAAATGTCAAGTTATTCTTTCTTAGTTAAGAGTGATGACTACTGTAAAAAACACAGGGATATAGCTTGATTTAACTTCACATAAAATACTTATGAGCTTGGTAAAAGAGACCAGCAGAATATATATACAGGATCATAGAAATGGATGATAATTAGTTATAGCATTAGGTTATCGTTTTCGTAAAGCTCTTGTGTTTCCACTGTAGAGAGGTGCTCTGATTTTTACCCCCTAAGCGCTGAGTTTGGGAAATCTGGTCTTTGGAGTGTGAGGGTGATGAGGGTGAAATCGAAGCTCCGGTGAGCGCATTATGACACCCAGGCGGAATGTACCCCCAGCCAATACCCGCAGCCACCCCTACTGCCCCCCGGCCACCCAGGGCTGCCCTTGATGTGTAGACCTGAGGCCTGACCGTCTGCTCTCCTCTGTGACCCAGCCCTTGCCCAGCCCTCCAGGTATGAGAGCTGTCTGTGTTTCTTGGCCTTCGTCACATGCCTGGCTCCCCACCCCTGAACAGTTTCCCCTTCTGCCATCTGCAAACTGAGCTCCCCGCTGGGTTCTGAAAACCCTCCTACCCTGGCACGATCCCAACTGCTAATCTGACCCATTATGAAACAATTTGTTTCTGTCCAACCGGTTCCCTGCTCCCCCGTTGTCCTCTGGGTCCTCAATTGGAAGGAGGTTTGTCCTCATCCTCCTCTGTTGGTTGGACCACAGACAGGGGAAGCTCAGGCGACACAGTTTGGGCTGGGCTAGGAGCCTCAAGGTGCACCAGTTAGTGGCTTTGAGCAGAGGAGAGTCTCTTATATTTAAATAGAAAGTGGTTGACCTGAGGGGTGGAGGGCTGATCCCTCGGGTATTTCTGTTTCCTTCCTGAGAGTCCTGTCGCCGTCACTGTCCAACCCTCATAACTGAGAACTGTTGACCTTGGCCAGCAGGTTCAGCACAACTTGAAGCCCTCAGAGCAGCCCCAGACCTGTGTTTGAGGAGACAGGGGACCCAGGCTCTGGTCTTGGGATCCCATTTTTCCAGGAGATGCTTTCTGCCTATTTTCCTATTAGTTCTCTTATTCCCACAAAAATGGACTGAAATATTCAAATGAACTGCTTCCTTGCATGTCTCCACACCTGCCTGAGCTGCTGACGCCCTTGGACAGACCCTCGGAGACAGTTTGGACATGGGCTAGTAATGTACTTTGGTCTGGCCATTATTATTCTTTTCCCAGGGGTGGATGAAACCTGCTGGGAGTTCCAGTCCAGGGGCTGATGGGGGCTCCCAGGGGAAAGGCTGGACCAGGATGGGTAATGACCAAGTGTGGCTGGACCCAAGGCCTCTCTGAGGAGGGGAGCTGATGGTGCTGGTGGAGGAGCAATACTTGACATTGGAGCCGAGGGTCGAGTGTGAGCCCCAAGGCTTGGTTGAAGTCAGGGTTTAGGAACATGGGAAGATGGAGGGGATGTGCTATGAGGTGAAATGATTTGGAATGAGGGTTATAAACAAAGATGAAGATGCAGAAAGTGTATACTTTTTGGGTGTTGGCTTTATGATGAAGGAGGGGCTGACTAGTCCATCATGCTTATCATATTTCTTGATACACTTCCAAATTTGGATTTACCATGTGACCCACATTTAGTGTTCAGCATAGAGCCTGGCACATAGTAGGTACTTATACATTTCTAAGGAAGAGAGAGGAAGCTGTTGGGAGCTTGGTTCTGTGCTATTAGACCCTATCATTCTCAGGGATACTCAACAGTGGCTGTGCTACCGCCCAGGGGGTGGTTCTGTTCGGCGTGGTGATGTGGAGGCACCGCTGACATCTGCTGGTAGTACTGGGGGCCTGGGGGTGTTAGATGACCTGGACAGGAGGTCTCTCACTGTGGAGAACTAGCCCATATTCTACTGGACATCCACAGAGGTGAAAAATCCACTGACAGTTATCTGACCCTAGAATTGAATACCAAGTATTCTGTACACGGCTTTAATATACACCAACCTGACAAGGAATGCAACTAACCAAGAAAAATGAGGACAACGGTACTTAGTTTGGTTCAGTACTCTCCCAAGGGTTTCCCGCTCTTTCTGAAATTCATGTCACCCATGGCTACACTCTTCATGGTATCTGAGTCCCCCAAATACCACCCTGCATAGCTCTACATCATAGCTGGTGCATCTAGGCTGATTCAATATGTATTTACGAATATATTTGTTGAACTCTTATTTTATAATATTAAATATAAGGGACAAGTGTCAACAACTACTCTTAAATCCAAATATGTTCATAATGTAAGCCTCCGGTTACCCACTAGTCTTGAGGGTAGATGTACTCAACACTTACGTATAGAAATACAGGTTATGTCATTGTAAGTTATTTAGCTTTTTATTTCTCTTTTATAGTTGGAGTATTATATTGATTTGAGTGTTTGAAATTGTGTGCGTGGTTATGTTTTATAAGCAATGGAATTCATTACAGGTTAATAAGGAGGATGTCACAAAGTATGTATTTTATGAGAGAGGGCAAGGGTCTGAAGTCATTATTTCGTGCTTTGACCCTTGGCTTCGCCTCGCCCTCCCTGGTGGTCTGTCCCCACTTGGAGCCACCCCTCTAGAGTGGTCAGTAGTCTAAGTGAGAACTCACGGAGGTCCAGTACCTTCAGTTGAACTCAGGACATAAAATGTTCTTCCATTTTTAAAAAAAGAAGTCCTTTCTAGAAGTATGCTTTCCTCTACTTATCATGACTGTGAAATCTTTACAGAACTTGATGCTGACTTGTGACTGCCATCCTGGGGAGAAGAAATCTCTCCCAGCCCAGTGTTTGCTGACAGACTGGCAGCACGGGCTTCCCTTGGCCCTTCAGGGGCCCGTGACTTGGGAGCGTCTCCTCCGGGTTTTAAGCTGAGGAGGTTGAGTGGATCTGGCCACCGGCTCCTTGCCAGGTTGCTCCATCTGCCAGACATTTTCTTGGTGTAGCGTCGTGGGAACTGGGAGAAATCTCAGCACCTCTCATGCTCTGAAGGATAATGGAGCCCTTCATCATTTGAAGAAGTCTGTAGATTGTCTCCTGCCAAAAGTACCTCGTGAAAGGGCATCCTCTAGGATCCCCTGCTCCCTCAAGCCCTCCTAATGCTCCCCTTTTGACCTTTGGCCTCACAGTCCTGTGGCAGAGAGCCACCACTTGTCCATTTTCACCCCTGTGTTGCTGGGAGTTGTGGTCTTCCAGTGGAGGCAGAAAGACAGCACTGAATCAAGAAAGAGCAGGGCAGGTGAAAGCCTGGGCCGCATCAAGAATCCATTCTTGCTGGGTGACTCCGTGTCCTACGTCCAGGGCACTTGCCTCCAGTGAAAACTGAAACCCGCTTGCTACCTTTTGCCAGCCTGGCTCTGTTTTTCTGTTTCAGAATCTAAGTGTGATGCAGAAGTTATAATTTCTCAGTTCCACTTCTGCTCAGTATCTTTCCCAAAGGGGGCATGTTATGAATTTATATGCCAAGTTTGCAACTGGCAACTCTTTGGGTGTGATCAAGGATGCTACATTTGTTTGTTTAATCACTTACTCGGCAAAGATTTGTTGAGAGCCTGTTCTGTGCCAAGTACTTTTCTGGTCTCTGGAGACACTGTGGTGAGTAAAATTACAGTCTCTTTCCTTGAATCTTTTAAAAAGTAAACAAAAAATTAAATTCTTAAAACTGTGACAAATGACAGGAGGGAAAATACAGAGAATGCTGCAAATTACCTAGTGTGGGCAATGGGAACAGGCCTCCCTGAAGAAGTGACATTGAAACTGAAATCTAGAGTTTGAGAAGCCTCTGGACAGGGGAGGAATTGAGAGCATTGCAAGCAGAGGGAACAGAGTGTACAAAAGGCCTGAGGTGGGCAAGTGCTTAATGTATCTGGCCTGGAGGGGAACCCTTGGGCCAGGAGCAGGGCTGATCCTAGAGAAAGTGATGTCAGGTGCGATCAGAAAGCAGGCATGGGACAGATCATGCAAAACCTGTGAAGTAACTGTTAAATTTCTCTACACAAATTCTTTGCTCATCCCTTTAAAAGGTGAATCCTGAATCCCCTCCTAAATGTAGTCTGTACCTAATGATTTAGAATGTGGTATAAATGATGGTTCAAAATTAGGCAGAAGAACATACTTGGGCTCCCTCCTTGCTTTCTCTTGGTCACCTACTCTGGCAGAAGCCAGCTGCTGTGCCATGAAGACACTCAAAGAGCCCTACGAGGAGGTCCACATGGCTGACACCTCCCACCAGCAGCCACTGAATGTGCCACTTTGGAAACAGATTCTCTAGCCTCCGTCAAGTCCCAGCCAACATCTTGACTGCAACCTTATGGAAGGTTCTGAGCCAAACCTCCCAGCGAAGCCACTCCTGAATTCTTGACCCACAGAAGTTGTGAGATAATAAAAGCTTGCTATTATAACCTGTTAAGTTTTCGGAGTAGTTTGTTATGCAGCAATAGATAACGGATACAGCTTGGTAGAGCATGGTAAGGAGCTTAGCATTTTATAATTGGAGAGAAAAGCCATTGAAGAGTTTGAGCAGGTAATTAAATAATCAGACTTATTCTTTTAAAGGATCACTCTGGTTGCTGCATGAAGAATCATTTGGAGATGGCCAAAAGTAGAAGAGATGAGCTCTTATGAGGTTGAATAAGTCAAGCATTTGACTACAAGTATCTGAAATTCTCAACCCAAACTGATTTTAACAGTAAAGACATTAATTTTCTCATCTTTTAAGAAGCCCATGTGTTGGGTGGATCTCAAGGTAGTTAATTCAGTGGCTCATAAATATCATCAGAACCCTCACTCTTGTCCCTGTTCTGCCTCTCTTGGAGTGTTGGCTTTGTCCCCAGGCTAACATCTCTCATGGAGACCAGATGGCTTTCAGGATTTTAGGTGTCACATCTAGAGATAACAAAACCCAGCTGAAGCAAAGCCTGTCTTCTCCTAAAATGTCTCTTCTTAGGAGTAGCATTCAGCCCTGCAGCTATGTGGCTTTGTGTGCAATTGAGCGGTGTCATAACTCAGCAGGTTTTCTCTCATATGTCATTGATCATAATCTGGCACACTCATGGATGATTGATCCCTGGCAAGGGGAAAGGCCACCGTGGCTCAGGGTAGACATTATGATGGCCAGGAGTAATATTGTGGCAGTGAGATGGAAAGAAATGGGTGGATTTGAGATACATCTTATGGAAGTAAGGAGAAATAAAAGAATCATACATGGTCCTTAGGTTTTCAGCATGGCATGAAGGGTATAGAAGGAGTATTTTCTAAGATAAGCAGCCTGGGGGAGGCAAGTTTGTGCAAGGGGGAAATAGTGAGTTAGCTATTTCCATGGGCAGCGCTCACAGGCCCACTTTGCTACTTACCTTCCTGTACCTGAAGGATACAGTACTTTTGCTTCACAGATGGATTCATCAGTGATAAGTGTCTAGCACCATACCAAGCTGCCTAGGGGAGTACATTTAGTGAGGGAGGCCTTTCTAACTAAACCACAAAGGGTACAGCAATTTCTTTTTACTAGTAAGGCTGGCTTTAATGATCATTGTCAAAGGCATTAATTGATACTATAAATTGTAGCATGGGTTTCAATGGGTGTCTTCAGATCATTTTCTCTTCTGTGGATACATTCATTAGCTCTCTTGGTGGCCAGATGCATTACCTTATGATTTTCATGAATGATAATGACATGAGTACTTGCCTGTAGGTTATGCTTTCATTTTAAAAGCTCTTTGTCACATTAATGGGTTGATTGATCCATAAATGTACTAAAGCTGTGTAGAAGAAACATCTTCACTGTGTTTTCATACCCTATATTATTGTAAGTGCAGTTAAGGCCAAAACTCTAGGTAACAACTCAGTTTAACAAACATTTATTGAAACTGTGTTCTAGGCACTGTCCTAGGTGCTGAGAGGACAATTATGATAGCAGGTGTTCAATCAATAGTGTTGGCTGTTGAATGAATTGGCTTAGATGTACTTAGCCAAGGACGCAATAAGAGGCCTATGATCCATGAAAATGGCATTCTTCCTCTTTGGCAGTTTCCTTTTTCTAAAAGTGATGGCAAAAAATCACCCTGGCCTGTGATTCCTGGGGTTTTTAAAAGAAAACTGCCAGAAATGAGGTCTGTTTGGATCATTCTGGGTATAAGTCCTGTTTCCATGTAGAGTTGAAACATGGTGCCGAGAGATCCAAAACCTTTAAATCAACTTAAGATTTGGGGTCCTAAGAAGGAGTTCTGAAGCCTGAACATAAATTGCAGTGACATTGGGCTCCCCTGGAAGTTCTATGCTTAAGTCTGCAAGTCAATTGACTATATTCTGCCAATCTTAAGTTTTTTAAATTTGATTTTCCTTCATTTATTTCTTACTCTCTGAAATGAACTTGTTTATTTATTTGTTTCTGTTTTTACTTTCAGGTTCTTACTGAGACCTTAGCGCCTAACAGAGCCTGGCACAGAACACAAACTTAGCAAATATTTATTGTGTGAATGAATGAAATCCCCTTCCTGGTGAACTTTTCTGACTACTTAGCTTTCCTTTCCCTGGATTCCAGTTGCTTAAATATTATCTAATAAATTCTTCTTATCTAGGACTTCACTGTTTGAAACTGACAATTTCAATTTATAGCAGCTGTAAGTTTCTTGAAGCCAAGGACCAAGACTTGTACTTATCCTAAAGCCAACCTCCCAGGCTCAGAGAGGGAATCCATCATTCTGACTGGTCAACTGCTTAAAGTGGGAGGCACGTTGAAATTCAGGGAGGGCCCTTCCTCTCCCTGTCAAGTCCCTGGTAACAGCAGAGAGCTGGGGCTCATGAGATGTATAAGTCTAGTTTCCAAAATAAACCTCACCAGCTTCAGGAAGTCGATTCACTTCCAGGCAGTGGCACTCAGCCCTGCAGCTATGTGGCTTTGTGTGCAATTGAGCGGTGTCATAAAATTGTCAGTTCTGTATGTGGCTTAGAACCAAAACTTGCTGTCTGTTCACAACCTCAGGAAATGCACAATGGGGATAGATTTGTATATTTTTTAAGAAAAACAAACAGCCAAAAAAGAGATGCAGAAAATTTTAAGTTATAACATGTGCTCTCCATCCATTAAGACATCGATGGCGAAGAAATTCCTGGGTGGATACAGTTGGAGGCAGGAACCAAGGACAGATTTTATGCTACAGAATTTCTGGCTGCTTTGCCCTTGAAGCTGGGTGAAATGAGTCAGGATAAATGTGATGAAAATTATGAAGATGCTCATGTTATGAAACATCTTCGGGGCTGTTGGGCTCAGTCGTTCCGTATTCAGGAAAGACAGAGCTTACATTGTCTCCGAGGAGGCATTAAGTTCAGCAGCCATTCATGAGCGGCCCAGAAGGCAGAACAGTTTCCAATAGCTGAATTGTCGGTGAAACTGGCAAGGTCACAAAGGGGTCTTGGGGTCCCCTGGATCTCACTCTCTAGAGAGACACCCTTTGGAGCAAGAGCCAGCATGGGTTATTACAGTTATTCTGGCTAACTCAGGCAAGCTAGCTAGCTTACTTTGCACAGAGCTCAGCAAACTGTCCAAATGGCTTCTGAGATAGCCGAACAAGTTTTGAAACTGACTTTAGACTTTCAGAAAAGTTGCAAAAACAGTACAGTGATTTTCAATATATTCCTCACCCATTATCTCTGAATATTCACATACTGTTTAACTGTGGGGTAATGATCCAAACCAGGAAATGAACGCTGATTCTTTGCTAGTAACCAAACTAAAGACCTTATTTGGATCTCACTGATTTCTCCCCAAATGCCAGGATCCCACCTTGTATATTAGTTGTCCTTCTTCTGAGTCTCATCCAAGCTGTAACAATTCTTCAGTCTTGTCTTGTCCTCACAATCTGACACTTCTGAAGATTACTCATCTGCTATTTGGTTTATTCCTCAATCTGAGCTTATCTGATGTTTTCCCATGATTGTTGTGAGGTTGTGTGAACTTGGTGAGAGTCGTGGAGAAGGGACGTTGTGCCCTCTGCTCTGTGCTGTGTCAGAGGGGTTCTTGATGCTGCCGTTACTTGTTGCACCTGTGGTTTACCTTGATCACGTGGTGAAGCTGGTGTCTGTTGCTTTTCTCCACCGTCTTTTCCTTCATAGTTAATAGGTATCTTGAGACAGGTACCATGACACGAAGCAAGTTCTATTTCTCTGACTTCTCCACGTCATTTTTGCATCTGCAAATGTCTTGTCCTCGAGAATTATTGCTGTGGAGTTTGCCTATTTTTACCAAGAAGTTTTCAATTTCCCTTTGTCCTTCTACATTTATTAATTGGAATTTTATTCTAAGGGAGAGCAGTCTTTTTTCCCCTCCATAAAATATATTTAATTAATATGAATAAGACAGCATGGACTTGGGATATTCTATTCAATGAGTTATAATCCAATGTTATCATTATTTCTTTTGTGGCTCAAATTATTCCATCTCAGGCCATTAGGAGCCCTCTGGCTTAGCTCCTCTGCTCCATCAACAAGCCCTTATCATTGTGTGAGCGCTCCCTTATTTTTGGCACCATAAGATGTTCCTGGCTCATCTTGAACTTTCCCTTCTGCAGCTCTGGGTGACTTTTAAATGGGAGTATCTATGGTATCTATGGAGCACCAAGTCATCCTTTTAGCATGGAATTCAGATCCAATTTTTTTTTAAGGTAAATTTTTTTTTTTAGTTTTGCTATCATTATTGTACAATTACATGAACAACATTATGGTTACTAAACTCCCCCTATTATCAAGTCCCCCCAACACACCCCATTACAGTCATTGTCCATCAATGTAGTAAGATGCTATAGAATCACTACTTGTCTTCTCTGTGTTATACTGCCTTCTCTGTGCCCCACCCCCCTACATTATACATGCTAATTATGTTGCCCCTTTTTCCCCACCCTTATCCCTCCCTTCCCACCCATCCTCCCCAATCCCTTTCCCTTTGGTAACTGTTAGTCCTTTCTTGGGTTCTGTGAGTCTGCTGCTGTTTTGTTCCTTCAGTTTCTGCTTTGTTCTCATGCTCCACAGATGAGTGAAGTCATTTGATACTTGTCTTTCTCTGCCTGGCTTATTTCACTGAGCATAATACCCTCTAGCTCCATCCATGTTGTTGCAAATGGTAGGATTTGTTTTCTTCTTATGGATGAATAATATTCCATTGTGTGTATGTACCACATCTTCTTTATCCATTCATCTATTGATGGACACTTAGGGTGCTTCCATATCTTGGCTATTGTAAATAGTGCTGTGATAAACATAGGGGTGCATATGTCTTTTTCAAACTGGGCTCCTGCATTCTTAGGGTAAATTGCTAGGAGTGGAATTCCTGGGTCAAATGGTATTTCTATTTTTATTTTTTTGAGGAACCTCCATACTGCTTTCCACAATGGTTGAACTATTTGACATTCCCACCAGCAGTGTAGGAGGGTTCCTCCTTCTCCACATCCTCACCAACATTTGTTGTTTGTCTTTTGGATGGTGGCGATCCTTACTGGTGTGAGGTAATATCTCATTGTGGTTTTAATTTACATTTCTCTGATGATTAGGAATGTGGAGCATCTTTTCATGTGCCTGTTGGCCATCTGGAATTCAGATCCAATTTATCTTGAAATCAGTAAGTGGCAAGCAGACCTGACGAGCTATCGTATGGTACCTGAAACCCGTCAAGGTGTACCAAAGGTAATATTAATAATGTGTGCTAAAACTTGAGCGCAGTTATGAAGGTTGGAGATCTATGTCACAGTGCAGGGGGAGAGAGCTTGCTGCATAGGAGCATCTCTGTGTGTCTTCACACATGTCACATTGCCACTCACAGAGGGACCAAGTCTGACTGAGCGTGCTACGCACAGACTTCCTGTGGGGATCAAATGAGCCATGCGTGAAAATGCTTTTATGAACTGTAGCATGCTGTCAGAACGTGCAGTGTTAGTGTTAGTGTTGCCATTAACACTTATTCATCATAGTCACGGTGGAGAATGGGCCTGAAAGATCATCCTGTCCAACACTCATGCTTCGCAGGATGAGAACCTGAGCCCCAGACAAGAGTAAGCGATTTGGCCAAGGCCCCAGAGTGGTAGGACTGAGACTAGAACTGAGGTCTCCTAACCCCTTGTTGTATGCTCCCTCCATTACATCTACTATTTAAGCAATTCTTTTCATCACCAAACCTGGGAGGAACTTGCATGAACTTTCCCTTTTAATTCTATGGAAAACAGAATTCACGTAGATGAGGGAAAGAGGTGGCCAATTTTACTTTCAGAAACATCTTTGCATTTTTCCTGGATCCATTCTCACTCTTGGCTCTCTAATTAGGGCAGGGCTAAGTCATTTCTGTAAGAACACCACAAGATAAGGTATCTGTTCTCAGAAAACCACTATCTGAACCTGGTTCTGGGAAGTGATTCCTGCTGAGCTGCCGAGGTGGCCTCCTACACACTGTGGCACTGGCCATGTGAGGCCAGACAGCTGGATATTGGGAAACATCCAGATGATCGCCTACATGTTTTCTGTTTTTATTCCAGATGTTTGGGATCATGGAGACAAAACTCTGTGGCTAGACTACCAGGAAAGAAGAGGGTTTTATTTTTTACATCACATGTAATCTCACAGTACCTTAGAACAGGGCTTTTTTTTTCTTTCCTGAAATATTTGTTGAGCAGCAACTTGGAACTCTGGAGATGCATGCTTTATAGGGTCTCAATTCTCAGAAAGTTCCTGTTAAAACCAATAGTGGACACTTGTAATTTACGTTCAGTACCTCTCTTTCCATTGGGCAATTACTTTCTCATCTTATATAGATCTGGGCAATTGTGAGCTGTGATGTCTCACCTGCTCTCTGGTTATAAATAGGAATATATAAACAGATCTTGCTAACCTTGGCATCCCATTTCTGTCTATGGTAAGTGTGCAGAATTGATCATAATATTTGTATTTTGGACCCAACTATACCTGAGCTGGACCCTGGAGCTTCATAGTCAAATAAACTAATAAATTCCCCCTTTGCTTAAATTAATAGACTTGGGTTTCTGTCTCTTGCAACCACAAGGCTCTAGATTAATTCCAGGGCCTTGTCTCAGGGACTGTCCACTTTACCTACTCATTGTAGGCAACCAATAAATGCATATTAAATGAGTTAGTATATTGGGGATAAATAGAGAATGGATTTTTTCAGTTCAAGTATGTGAGACTGTAGTTTCAACCTCTTCTTTCAATGGTCATTTATCAGGAGACAAGCCAAAAATGGGGGATGGAAAGGTTTATTTTTAAATTATCTGTGAGCAGCGACATAACTCAAAGAACAAGAAGAAAGACAACTAACATATCTGAATAATTCACAAACTGGATAATTAGCTTGAATGGCTAGTATTACCAGACATTCCACTGCTCAGGATCCCTTTGTACAGCTAGTAGTTGCAATCTGTCTCATTTAATTACATCAGATTTTTAATGAGAAGGGAAGGAGAAAAAAAGACACCCATTTGCTAGCGCTTTGCTACATGCCAGACACCAGGCTGGTTGGCTGGCCGTCTTCTTGGATGTGGCCTGTGCTGTCCCACTGGCCCAAGCTTAGAAAGGCCCTGTGCTTGGTATAAGTTTGTACTGCCCTGGCTTGAAGTTCTTAATATTTTTAAACAAGGGTCCTGCAGTTCCAGTTTCACTGGACCTTGCAAATTCTGTAGCCAGTCCCACTGGACACTTCACACATTGCCTCTCTAAAAATCCTCATATCAGTCCAAGGATATGTGTCACTTACCCCATCTTTCTAGAAGGAAGACACGGATAAATGACAGGCCCAAGGTCACACACAGAGTCAGAATTTGCATTCCTGTCTGTCTGGCCTCTGAGCTTTCCTCTGCCTTCTCTGCTGACTCAGGTAAGGGGTCACACATTCAAGGAGCCTACATCTAATCATAGATAAATAACATGGAGAGCACGAGGCTGAGTGGATTTAAGGATTCTCCAAACACTGAAACTTCTCAATTTCTTTTTATTCATTCGTCTGGTTAGTTCTTGGGCTGGCAATTTATTTGCATTTATTCATTCAACAACAGATACTCATTGAGCTCCTGCTCTGTGCCAAGCCCTGTCTGAGGCTCTAAGAATAGGGCAGTGGACAAAATAGGCAAGACCCCAGCTTTCATAGAGGTCACGTGCATGCGTGCGTGTATGTGTGTGTGTGTGTGTGTTGCAAGGGACAGTGAGAACTGGCAGTAAATAAGTTAACAAACAAACTGGATAATTTAGGATGTGAAAATCACAATGAAGGGGACATACAGGATATCTGATCAAGACAGGGTGAGCAGGGAATCTCTCTCCAAGGAGTGGATATTCAAGCAGAAACCTGAAGAATCCAGCAGGGATGGGGGTTGGCAGGGGGAACCAGCTTAAACCAGCTTAAACCAGCTTTCAGGCAGAAAGAAGCAAGGGTGAGTGAAAAAGTCCCTGGGGCTGCAAATACTTTGGCAGATTGCATGGATCCTTAAAAAAGGTCATTTTGCAGATGAGGAAACTGAGACAGGGGAGGTAATGTTTCCAGCGCCACAGTTCCTGGGAGCCAAAGACTTAACTTAGACTCCAGGGCTGGTGTAGCTGATCACCCACTCTGGCGCCCTGGATGAAGCAATTTGTTTTGGTGGTGGCTGCCTTGGACAGACAGACACACAAATCTGAAGTGAGACCTCCTGGCCACAGAAGTGTTTATTGTAGATTTGTGTCATGCGTTTCCCAGTCTTCTACTTTTTGTTTTCCCCCAGCACAGCTCGTATCTCAGGGGCCCATACACCCTAGTGGAAGGTCACGGTTTGATTTGGGGTGCAGTAGGCATAGGGTAGAGTCACATAGGCTCTCCGTTCTGCCTCACCCACAGTTCTGTGCTCCTTATCTCGAATTTGGGGGTTCCAATGCCCTGAGAGATGAGACTCTCAGCTCCAACAGCCAGGGAGAGGCTCATGATACCCAGCTTTCATAAAGAGCATGGACCCACTGTAACCTCAGATTCGGGTCATGTCCTTGGAAAGCCCTGCCGCTGTTGCTAGTGGATCAGGAAGCCGAGCTAGGCTGGTGACAGGTATGACCCTGTTTCCACATTCCACCAAAAGAAAAAGTCACTACCAGAGGAGTTCTCTCTTGCTTTAGGGCCTGTGGAAGAAAGAAACCTTTGCATTCATTGCCTTGATTAAAATTACTTGGGCTGGACTTTAAAACCAGTAACAGCTCATAATAACTCGGTGCGGATGTTTAAAATATAAGACACATTCACTTAAATCATGAATATTACCTATCATCATACAGATAATAAGATGATTTAGACCTTCAATATATACTTGTGATTTAGCTAGATGCACTAAAATTTGTATTTCTGCTTGTTTCAGATCACTAATTTCAGTGTGTTATAGTTAAAATATTAGGTCAGCTCATTGCTTCATTACTTTTGGCTCAAAGATTTATTAAATAAAGTGAGTAAAATGTGATTTTTAAAGTAAGTTGTAAAGATTCACATATCACTAAGCTAGAGTGGATTTCTAGATATAAAGTAGTTATTTGTGATAGTTTTGTATAATATTTGATATTTTAAATCACAATGCTGAGTTAATAATATCACCCCAAAATAGCCACTTCCAACTTTTGATGTACTGAAAGTAGAGAAAGAAGATTCTAAGGTCATGTGACTGTCTGGCAGTAGGTGATTTATCATTCCTGGAATTATTCATGGGTACATATTAATTAAAATGTCCTTTATACAAATTGTCAAATGTGACTGCAAATATGTGGTCCAGTTTGGACTTTCAAAAGATAGAAGGGGTGTTTGTGCTGGATTATGTTTTCCTAGGGTTGGGTGAGTGGCCCTCTTTAGGAATGATCACTTCTTGAAGTTATATTATAGACGGAGTTCCCTCAGCATAAATTTACAACTCTTTGAAGAGGCAAGGGGTGGGTGGATGTCAAGAAATGACTTTCTTTTTTCTTTCTTATTATTTCTATAAAAAACAATATATTTTCTTTAACAATCCCCCTCAGATATATCATTATCATTATTGGAAGGTTTGCTTTGCTTAGGGGGGTGCGTAGTCCATGAGGAAGGGGGATGGTACCAAACTCACATCACAGTGAGGGAATCTGGACACCTGCTGTCAGTGCCCTACTGGCCAATTTAGGAGGGATGCCTCCAGGCAGAGAGCAACCTTAGTTCCCCTCCCTCCCTATCTAATTTGGGTCCTCTCAAGCCCTTGCAGCTCTTCCCTTACTGCAACCTATGTATTTAGATGCTACCCTGCTTTTATTTTGCTCCGCATTGCTAATGTCAGAGTGACTTTCTTGCAAATTACCCCTACCCACCTGACCCATGTTTCAAGTAATTTTATCTCGTTTGGCTACAATTACGGGCTCACACCAGACTTAACGCATGCCTGAGCCGTCTGTAATGACTCCGATTTGTGAGAAATGTCTAGTTGCTGGTTTTAACGTGTGAGAAGAGGCTCACCACCAGCCCCAGCCCCAACGCAGGTCACTGTTACATCAGAAACAATAGGAAATCTGAGAGAAGTGTCACCATTCCATCACAGAAGAGCTTGGAAAATGACTCCCTGGCCGAAACTCGCAGGTTCTGCTGAGCTTGCCCTATTAGCCACGTCAGGAAGCAAACTGACAAGAACAAATTGGGTCAAAAATAATTTTGCTGCCTATTTCTTAAGTTTGTTTCTTTTCTTTCCCAGAGAAAGGGGGATATGCAATAAAAAATGAAGAATCTTCTCTTCAGGAGTATTTAAAACACACTTACTTGCTCTCTAATTGCACAGACCATGAGAAACGCCATGCTCAGCAAGCTTGGCCACGATTCCAAACACCTACGGGTTCATGCCTTTGCGGAATGTCCCCGTCCATTGTCTTCAGATAATCACACCCTGAATCTGGGTTGCGCCCAGAGTGATTCTTTCCCACAGACCCTGCTGTTATCGGGAGAGCCCTGGCTCAGCTACATGGCGTCCGATCAAGGTCATCCTGAGCTGCTGGTGTGCACATGTTGATAGTACCCACACGCTTTCTGCTCCAAAGACAATAGTGTTCTCTGATTAAATCACATTCTTTTTTCGCTTCGCAAGCTAATGTTCAGGCAGGGACAGGGTGCGGGACACCCTCCACCCCAGGCAATGTGGGGCTTTGTGTTTCTGGGTCAGTGGATTTCCTCCCTTTGCTGTGCCTGGCAGGCAGCCTTTGGTGGAGGCTGCCTCCACACAGTGACATGTTTGGTAACTTGAGGAAGAGATGGAGCAATCAGTTATCTGCTTCCATATTGCCTAGCAAACCTTGGGCCTGGAGTGGCCATCTTGACCTGATTGTTCCAGTGACACAAGTCAGAAGCAAGCTCCGCGCCAGTCCTGCCTGCTGCAGACGGCTCCAAGTGAAGTCACTGTTTGACACTTTCACAAAAGAGCCCTGAACTGCCTGAACCAGACCTTATACACGTGGGATCATCCGGAACATTGTGAGATGAAAAATGAACTGGGACCAAGACTTTGGGAAATGAGAAACCCCACGGAGGGTCCTCTGTGACGCCTCGCATCCAGGGAAACCCCTGCCCGAGGCTGGAGAGAGGATCATTCTGAGTCCCTCCAGCCTCTCCTCTGTCGTGGGTGTCAGAACTGCTTGGGTGGCACTGATGATCTGATTAGGGGAAGACAATGACCTCAAACCGCAGTGATTGCGAGCTCCGTTGAGAAGCATCTTGGCAGCCTGCATGCTGATATTCTTGGAACACTCTTTATTTTTTCGCCAATTCCAAGAGTGTATGTGTAGCAAGTCATGTGACCCCAAAATAACATTGGAAATTCATAGAATTAGAGAGTCCACTGGGGCTACTTATCATTTGGGTTGGGAAACTGGGCAGGCATATATCTTTCTGAGCTCCCTTTGAGGACAACCAATATGTGTTGGCTTCCAGAGTGTGCACCCCTTGACGGCAGTCCTCAAGTTCTTCACGCTGATCCCACTTACCCAGTTCTCTCAAGCTCGCTCCCGAAGAAGGGACATTCCCTGCTTTCATCTGTGTGCTCATCAGAACTGGGGTCAACACATTTTCCTCCTTCTCCTTGATGTGGTAGAAGAACACTGGGTTAGAAGTATATTTTCTCCCCCTTAGGTTCTGGTCTTGGAAACTCATGAAAGCGAAAACCAGATGTGGGGTTTGTACTGGTTTCTTGCAGCTTCCAAAACAAAGTCCTACAAACTGAATGGATAACACAACAGAAACTTATTTTCTCACAGGTCGGGAGGCTAGAATGCCAAAATCAAAGTATCCACAGGGCTGGTTCCTTCTTGGAGGCTCTGGATAGAGGGAGAATCTGTTCCACACCTCTTCTCTGGTGGCTGCCAGCAATCCCTGAGGTCCTTGGCCTGTGGCAGCAGCTAATCTGTGCCTCCCTCTTCACATGGTATTCTCCCGGTGTGCCTCTGTGTCCAGATCGCTCTCTTCTTATAAGATGCCAGTCACTGAATTAGGGCCCACCCTACCCCAGTATGACCCCATCTTAACTAATTATGTCCCAAAGATCCTATTTCTAAGTAAGGTCACATTCATAGGTGCTGGGGACAGGACTTGAACACGTCCTCTTGGAGGACACAGCTCAGTCCGCTGCAGGGTATGACGCCCCAGTCTGTCCCCGTGCCAGCCGTCTCTTGCCTTCTGTGGGCCTTTGGCAGATCATGGAATTTCTAGGCGTCAGTTCCCTCATCCCTGGAAGGAGATGATCTCTGAACTAGATGATCTGATGCGCTCTCTTCTTGTACAGTCCTGTTTGGGGTGATATTGCACACGTTCTACAGAAAAATACCAACTCAGGGAGGACTTGAATTTTTACACGTGAATTTCAAGTTATCTCAGTCATTCACTCCCAAGGTGGATAATACTGGATAAAATGGAGGCTTAAATTGAAAACCACTAAAATGCTAGGTCTTCAGGCCTGTGCATGGAATTCTATTATCAGCATTTATGGCACAGTGTTTTATGAGCTACACTCAAATATTTTTATTTCCCTGTTTAAAATGGAGGGCTTAAAGGAAAGCTCCATGATTTTAGAATCATGCTGGAGGGCGGTGGGCTCAGGTGTTGCGGGCACAGGGCTTGGCTGGCCCGTGCGCTACACGAGGAAGTCAGAACTGAAAGCTGAAAACAACAGTGAATGAAAGCCCGGCGGTGCTGTCACTGCAGGTCCCCAAGCTACCCTCTGCTTTCTTGTTCTTTATAGTGAGATTCTTCCCATCACATTAGCTTTTCTCTTATTGCCTTTCCTAGCCCAGGGATGGTGAAGCCCCATCTATAATCTCTTAAAATAGCTTCCTTTCGTGTAATCAATTTCCACCCTGCTCCCTCACCAACACACTGTTGATCACGGTGTTTCTTTCATTTATTCTAGGAGCCACTCCCTGGGGTGCACGTGAACCAGGCCCGCTGGTGTGAGGTGCTAGCCACGCAAAGGCGGTGACGACACAGCTGCTGTCTCAAGGAGCTCGCCGTCTAAAGGTAAGGCAGTGCAGTGCAATATGTTAAGCGCAAGGATGGCGATGTGGCAGTGCAGAAGGCCAGCACCTACCTCCACCGAGGCCCAGGAAGACTTCCAGGAGAAGGAGACAAATGGTGCAGAGCGAAGGGCGCATCACCGTGGGTGGGGAAGGGCGGTGAGGCACTCCAAGCAGAAGGGAAAATGAGCGGCCAGGTGTCAGAAGCAGCAAGCTGAGGGTCTGTGCAGCTTGTTGTCAGAAATCAGCCTCTTCGCCCAGAATTCATAGCTGGTAAAGCAGGGACAGCACTGGGAATTTGTCTTCTCCCCAGGGTGCATTCCACAGGCTGAACTTGGTCCTAAAGTGGTTGTACAGGAGAGGCTAGGCTGGCCGCCCATCATGGTGTGAGTCACTCCTAACTCTCTGAAGCATGTGTATAACATGGAAGAGGTTAAAATACATGTGCCGATTCCTCTATCTCGGTCTGAAGACACCAAGCCAGTCGTGTTGGTTTGCTTCTGGACATTATCACGGGGAGGTTGGTGGGGCAGGCCAGACACAGGCCTGGGTGCCAGCCTAGTAGGTATGCTGACTTGAAATCGGGACAGCCTGTGATGGGGTGGGAGGAACCCCGTAATCCTCCACCAGTTAGGACTCGGCTCGAGGTCTTTGTTTGCTCATAGAACCTGTGGGGTTCAAGCCTGTCCTTGACCCCATTTCCCAGACAGTTAATCCTTTCTGGCTAGAAGCCTCCCCTCCCTTGAAGAAACCTTAGCTGCTCTGCCAGGCTCTGCTCTGTGACTCCCTCTAAGAGAAATTAATGGGCACATCCAATGATTGGTATTCTCTTGGTATTCTGTCATAATAATAATGGTAATTCCTTACCATGGACAAGTTTGCATTGACATAAGTGTAATAAGTGTGTGCACGTCATGTAATCTGCCTGTAACGGCTGTAAGCACAAACCTGTCTGTTGTCCTCCTGCGGGGAACATAGCTGCTGACGGCCTCAGCGGCTCTGCTATGTCCACCATCGCATTTACACCGCGGCTCCCAGCCAATAGCTGAGTGTGGCTGGGAAACAGCCTGACAAATGCGGGTCTCCGCTGACGGGCAGCATAGACTCCAGGGTGCCCCTTGGGCTCAGTGAAGCTTTCTTAGGGCTGCATAGCTGGCTGAGACTCTTCCTGACCACCCCACCTTCTCCCTTCCCTGTTTCTCCACAGGACATAACTGCATGGTGCTTTCTGTTTTAGAAGATTGTTAGTTGTTGATTTAATCTCTTTAGCAAATATTGGCCTATTCACATGATCTATTTCTTCTTCTCTGTGTTTTGGGAGATTATATCTTTTAAGGCATCAATGCATTTCATCTAGGTTATCAAATCTGTGGGCACAGAATTAATCATCGTATCCCTTCACTGTACTAGAGAATGATAGTGATGTCCTCTTTTTCATTTCTGGTCTTAGTAACATGTGTCTCCTCTCTCTTTTTCTTCATTAACCTGGCTAGAGGCTTTCTGATTCTATTTATCTTCTCAGCCACTTACCATTTTAAAAATCCCAGTGACTACATTTATTTTATACCTAGTCATTCTCACATTTGTCTCATGGAATGGTTCAAAGTGGAGAGTTAACCCAGCTATTTAAAACCATTAACCCAGTGGTTTTATTCAAAGGAAGCATCAAAGTAGAGGTCTGCTTAAACAGTGTCATGAGAAAAAATATTTTGGAGAGATTACTCTGGTCCCAAATTGATTTTCTTTTGGGAAGTGGCAGCCTATAAGGGTGGCACTGAAGGCTGGCCTGCTAGGAATCCTTTGGAATTTCATTTCAGCATTAAACTGCAATGCTGAATTGCATTTTAACATGTGCTGCTTTTACTTAGATTATGCCTGTGGGTGGGAGGGCATGGTTTGCTGGGAGGGCCCACATGGAGATTACGGAGGAGTACAAAGTACCCTCCCCTCTAGCTACCCCCTGGGACCATCACTGCTCTTGGGAAATTTCCCTATGTGTAAAAATAATTGCACCTACTTCAGTATAATACAAATATTGTCCCCATTTTATAGTGAATAAAACTGAGGCCCCACAGTTAAAATACAGTATAAACATCTAGTAAGGATCAAAACCAGGATATTCAACCAGGCCTATCAAGTTTAAAAGTTCAAGCACCTCTCACCATTGCCTGTAGACTCTACAAGAATCCAGGGAGTTTAAAGATGGTGGGGCTATAATTAGATTAATTTCTTTAGAATTTGCTGCCTCTGCACAAAGTTATTTTCAGGCTTCAGCTTTTTATCCCAGATATTTTTTTTTAGTTAAAAAGCCCAGATATTAAGGCCCACACTCTAGGTGGCTAAAGAGTTGAGGGATGGAGGCCTAACAAAAAAGCCCTATTTCATATATTTCCTTATTCATCCTGGTTCTCTTGGCACCTAAGCCTGGGCAATAGTAAAAAATGGCAACAAACATAAGCATGAACAAGTATGATGCCCTTAATTACTGCTGATCATTTTTGCCTACTCTCAGGGTCCTCTAGGCTATCTTAGCTCCGGGAGAATGATTTTAGTTAAGTGTGTTCAACTCAGGAGGCTGAAATATTCTGTGTGTGTGTGTGTGTGTGTGTGTGTGTGTGTACATGTGCATGTGCACACGTGTGTGTACAAGGGGGAATCCCACTACCATCGGTGCTTGAAGCGAACCTCGCTCCTACTGATCCTGAGTATGGCAGATCATTTGTGACTTAAAAAGTCAACTTTCTTAATGAAGTCATTTATTGATCATTGCTCCAATTCAGTGGAATGACATGGAAAAGGCAGGGGAAATAAACATGTTTGTAGGGCTTAAAATTTAACCAAGGCCACAAGGTACATTTTCCAGGTGTTCTCACACTTCAGACCCTGATCTCAGGACAGGGCTCTCCTTCTGCCAGGGTTTTCTATCAGTCTGGGTTTGGTCAAAATAATACAACGAGTCTTAGTGTTCCAGCCACAAAGGGCTTTAAACTAGCAAAGAGCTTATGTGACTACTGGAAGAACTGGATGGGCACAGGTCTGAAAAGTTACTGCAGAAAACCAGGGAAGCTGCAGCCAGAAGGTTGGGGAAGTAGACCCTGAAGACCTCAGGCTTCTCTCAAGTTTCTCAGGAAACTGCTGTAGTTCTCAAAAATTTGTGAAAAACTCCTCCCAGCGGGCTTAGTCTACACTAGCAAAATGGGTGACTCACAAGCGCTGGCTGAGAAGCGACCGTGGCTCCCACACTGCTCACGTGTCTGCCCAAACAGTCCCCAGAGAAGATCTAGGAGATCCAGGACATTGCTTTGATCCCTGGTTGGCTCAAGAAAGACAGGGTGGTCTGTCCTCCTGTCCTCCTGGTTCATTGGCAGGCTGTCATGGGGCCACGAGGGAGGGAAGTGGAGGTTCCCAGTCCTCAGGAGGGTACGAGGGTGACACCGTGGTGATAAAGGACCATTCACTCGTGGCGGCCCTCAAGGGGGGCTTTTGTGCCATCATTCTTTTTAGTGTGATGATCATGACTTACAGACAGCCGGGCTAGGAGCATCCCTGTCACATGTCACTTTGCTCCTCGAGTGCCATGCTCTCCCCCCAAAGTCCTCCTTGCCTCTCTTCTTTCTTAACCCTCTCACCAGGGGGCCCTATCTACATGCCTTGGGTTTTGCTTATCTCTTAGCCTGTGGGCCGATTCACTAAGTGGTTCCCCATCTTTCTTGGAGGATGACTGATGCCTTGTAGAATAAATACCTAGGGCTGGTCCTGGAGTAGGCCCTCAGCACAGGTAGGTTCTTTCTCTCCTACAGTAGACATTGGGTGTTTCTGTTCCTCTGTTATCCATTCACCCTTGTTTGGGCCCCAGCAGCTCCATTTACCTGGGGAGCCATGTTCCCCTTCCACGTTGGGTGGGGCTGACCCCTGTTTTGCGGCCTTTCCACCCACCCCTCCGGCTGCCCCAGGAGTGGGCATATGACTTGGGTTTAGCCAATCTGTTTTCCCCATCCCTCTGGTCCCCATGATTGGCTGAGATATGGGCACACGACTCAGATTTATCCAATGATGGTCAAAGCTGGAAATTGTGTGGGAACTGTGGGAAAGGAGGGCCTTTTTTTGGCTAGGGTGACTAAGGCGGTGTAGTGAAAGGCAAGAGGCACTGGAAACCTCTGTTGCTAAGAATCGAAAACCTGCTTGAAATGAAGCCATCACAGAGAAAGCACAGTCGGGGGATGGAGAAAGGGTCCTGACAACTTTGTTGGGACCCTAGATTCAGTGCAGTCTAAGGAATCTGGACATTCATACCCCCGGTTAAACCCTCATTCTTGACCCTCGAACCACAGAGATTCTAGAACCAAAGGTAAGACATTCTGAGACAGCAAAAGAGAAGATTTCAGATTGAGAGTAATGAACGGCAGGCTGTATCAGAAAAAAGGGCAAGGCTGTGTTTAAAAGTTGATTTAAACACAAAATATCCGCTCTATGGATCTCACACGCTCCTCCTGAACCTTCCTAGAATGTTCCCAGAGTCTGTCTCTAAAATGCTTCACCACCTCTTATACCTGCTTTTATACATTTGCTTTACCTCAAACCTTAGCATTTAAGATAAATAAAACATTTTATATTTTATGTCTTTGCTCTAATAATTTACAGTAAAAGAACATGCCAGGAAATGACTCTACATGCACTAAAATAGTATTGGGTATTCTCTATGTTTAAATAGCTTTTGTGTGCTTAAAAATATGAATCTTACCAATGCTTTGTACATTATTTCAAACAAAATATATTTCAGCAGTGGGAAGCCTGTATGCGAAGGCTTGGTGACTTGACCTGTGAATGTAATTGTCATGTATTACAGTGTTTTTTATTAAAGTTTTTATTTCAAATGACTGGCTTACAAATGAAGTTTTAGAACACAGGCTTTGCAAATCTCTTGTTTCTTTAGTGTAGCATTTGTTATCACAGAGTACTCAATCCATGTATGCTATGTACTAAATGCAAGTTCAAAGTAAAAAAAAACTACGCAGAAAAGGCAAAATGAACGTGCTTTTGAGCTGTGATAACAGAAGTCTAGTGTCTGGCTCGAGAGGAGACCCTCTGTGCTGGTCAGACCACGCAGAGCAGTGTGGGGTGACTCACCTGTATGGCCAGACCACAAGGAGGGGGCTCTGCTAACAGCCACATTCTATGGATGTGCATAAATGGGGGCAGTCTGGAGGAAAGTAGTGGGGTACTGGGTCATAAAAAATCCCTGACAAATAGTTGAAGGATCCACTCATGTTTAGTCTGGACCACATCGGGCTTGAGGACGTGGGCTCAGTCAGCTGGTGATGTGTCTCCTCATTCTGTGCAGTTCCGAGGGCTGAACAAGGCCAGTGAGTGGAAGATAAAGGAAGACGGAGCATAGAAGTCTAGGGGTGGGTGCAGCTGGAGAGGCCGACCTGACCTGGCCACCAGGAGGCTTGGCTGGCAGAGCAGCTAAGAACTACAGTTCTGGGGTTAGACGCCCCAGCTAGGATCCTGCTTAATAAATGTGTGACCTTGAGCAGAATCCTCATTGGTTAATTAGAGCTATGATAGCGCCTGTGTCTGTTTACATAGTTGGATAACACTATGCATAGATTTTGTATCCTGTGTGGCTTTTGTTTTGGGGTGTCTGTTTGGCTCAACATTACACGGTAGTTTGATTGCCTGTGGAGATGCACTTTAGCATTTGTTTGTTCATTTACTCCTTCAGTCCTGAACATCACTTACAGGTCTAGGAATAGATGGATAGGAGGTTGTTCTTGTCCTCCACTGGCCAATACAGGGGCTAGATGTTGGGTTCCTAACAGCAAATAATTGGATGTCAAACAGTTATAACCCCGTCTTTACCATTTTTATGGAAACTCTTGCCCCAGATGTGTATTATCAATAGTTTCTTTTTAGCCTTGGACTAGAAAATCTTCCCCAAATAAGCAGTCCCTCTGCCCTCAGCAATGCCTGCCTCCCTCTCTGTAACCACCTGATCGCTGGGAGCTGCCAATGCACACGCTGAGCTACTAGACACGTTCCCAGACGATGCTTAATTAAATCCTTTAATTATTAGCCACTCACCACATTTGCATCATTCCCTAGCGCTTAGTGCCAGAATCACTTAGGGGAAGAAACCAGCCTCCTAGCTGTCCAGATTACTGCCTCAATTAGAATTTTATCAGATTCAGGAATGTTGGAATTCTGAAAATATTTTTGAACTTACCAGCGCTTAGCTTTGTATTGAGAAGTCATTATGCCTTGAAAATGCCCTTTATCCAAGTTGATAAACTAAGCCCAGTCTCCATGCTGAACCTAAATATAGGATTTGTTTAATCAAGTTCATTGATGGGATTAGCATTACCAAAGGTAACTGGAAAGCAGTAATTTTATAGCTTTATTTGCAGACCCAAACCCTGCGCCACTGTGGAGCCTCATGAGGTTTTTTTGTTTGTTTGCGTGGGGCTGTAAAGGCAGAGAGGGAAAAGAGAGTGGGAAAACCTGAGTGGGGTTTCAGCTTGGTCACCAGCTAACTGGTGACCTTTCATTCCCCTGTGTGGGTTGCAGACTCCCGATCTCTCAAACAGGCCTGCTTCCTGGGATGGTGTGCACCTTCCGAGGGGCAGCAGAAGGGAAAACGTCTTCCACCTTCCAGAGTCAGGGAATGTGACGGGAAGCACGGAAGACACAGAGGACAAACCTCCACACGCCTCTTCTAAGGAAAAGGAACAAGGCTGGCCATGTGCTTGTTACACAACCTGCCTTTAAAACGTGTTTGAGCCTCGGCAGGCCAGAATGGGGCTGGGAAGTAGGACTGGGGTTAAAAATCTTCATTTTACAATTGAGGACACAGCCTCTGAGCACCTAAGAGGCCTTTGGACTTCCCCACAGTGCTCAGGTCCTCGAAAACATGTTTCAGAGCAGGAAACAAAGTAGAGCTGGTCAGTCCCGTGTGCTCTGTCCTCTTCCTCCCCATGGGAAACCAGGAAACTGAGCCCCGGCGCTGGGGCTGCTGCGGGGCCTGTGCTGCCTCCTCAAGGCCTCAGATGTCATAGGCTCAGCAGCAGTGGCTGCCCGGAGGCCTGAGGACGTGGCAGGACAGGTGAGATCAAAGTTGTTTCACGGGAGCAGAAAAGCGTTCTGCAACACTGAGCACAGACACCGCGTTCAAAAACCTTCTATAACTAACGGATGTCATCATGCATGTTCCTCACTGGTTCTGCTCTCTGGGGCCTTTCCCTGACCACCGTATCTAACAGCGCAAACTCTTTCTGCCTGCCACTGACACCTGGGCATTTTCCTCGTACCCCCACCTGGCACAATTTTTCTCCTTAGTACCTCTTACCATCTTACATACTAGAAGACAATTGGTCTGCTTGCTTATTGTCTAACTCTTCCTCAGCCCCCGTTTCCAGATGGTGAGCTCAACGAGGCTGAGCTCTGTCACCTTCTCCACTGGTTGCAGCCCCGGCCCAGCACCTGGGGCCTGGTAGGTTTTTATTTAATAAATAAATGAGTGTGAGCAGCTCCTAGAATCTTCTATAGTTTGTAGGTATAAGGGTCTGCCTTAAAGACCCTCTATTTATGCAGATACTTAATTAGGAATGATCCTTCTCTGGATAAGATGAGGTGAGAGCCTCTTCCCGGGCTTGTTGTAAATGGCTCGTTCACTCTGTAGACATTGCATGACCACACATAGGCCAGGTATCATACTGGGCACTTGGGATTAAAAACAAAACAAAATGAAAAAATAGAGGGACATGTCTCTGTTCCCAGACTAATGGGTGGGACAGATAGGTAAGCAGAGCATTAGAATAGAACGTGAGGTGATTGAAGCTATGGAGGGAGTGTGGGAAGGGAAGCAAATAACTCTGTCTAGCAGAGAGGGAGCTGAAGACATCCCAGGCAGAGGAAGGAATGCAAAAAGGCAAGACGCTGAGCTGGGCAGGACTGCCACGCACGGGTATGCTGGTCGTGCACTGCACAATGCTGGTCATGGGGGCATCCAGATGGTAGTCTAGGGGCAGTGTGGTGGCCCTGTGAGAGGACAAGGCAAGTCCAGAGAATGAGAAAAGCAGAGGAGCTGGAAGGTAGAGGGGATTTGTGGGAAGGAGAGAAATGACCAGAGGGTATGATGGGAGGGAGGACCTCAGAATGTGAAGGGCCTTGTAAGCAAACCAAAGATTCTCAAGTTTCCTCTCTAGGCCCCTGAAAGCTGATGCGACAAAACCCAGAGACAAGACGGCTCAAAGGGGACGGGTGGGACAGACCTGGGAAATTTCCCCAAGCTGGGGAGGTTTTGTGGAAGGCTGGCAGCCCCAAACACCAATGAGGAGCGCCGGTAGGCAGGTTAGAGATTTACAGGGGAACAGCGACGGCAGGGCCTGTGAACCCCCAGGCTGAGGATCAGGATGGATGTTGGAGGCAGTGTAGGGATTCAGGCGGAGCGGTGCCCTCGAGGCAGAGAGACTTTCAGAAAGGCCCTGTGGCTGCAAGGCCGAACACTCAGAAAGGTGAGCCGGCAAGAGGCCAGGGCGCGCGCGTTGGGACTCCCCGTTTGGGAGTCAACCAGGGCCCTCTGCGGGGCTCGGCTTGGGAGGAGCTGGGGCCTTGGAAGAGGGTTGAAAAGGGAAGCAGAAGCGTGGAGACACCTAAGGACTCAGGTTTTCCTGCCCTCCCGGGAGGAACTCACCTGATGGAGTCAGAAACTCAGCCTTTCTTCTCACGTCTCCTTGAGCTTTGTGATCACTATGAACCCGACTGGATCAGCCGTATCATTTACTCATACGTTCATTCAGTCCCCAGTGCATCACTGTTTCCTCTACACCAGGAAGGACCCCATGAAACCAGACAGGCATGAGTCTGTTCCTGTGATTCTTACTTTCTGGGGGAGAGGCTGGCCAGTCGATTACCGCTTCCCCAGATCTGAACCTTTCCGAGAGAGATGAGTTCCGTGAAATTTGCACAGCAGGGTCACGGAATGGGGAGTGACGGCTGCAACATGGGACAGAGAGTGACAGCTGTGGAAGGTAGGCTGTCTGGCTGTCTGGGAAGGCCTCACGGGGAAGATGGCCTCTGAGCCAAGACCCTAAGGATGAGGTGGAGGCCGCTGGGCGGAGGTCCTGGGCAGAGTATTTCTGGTAGAAGAAACTGGAAAAGCCCTAAAGACAGAAACTAAGGACAGAGAAAAGTCCAGCAGCCAGAGCTGAGCGAGCCAGGAGGAATGTGCCATAAGGTGAGGGCAGAGGGGCGGGATGAGACCTTGTAGTCATGTCAAGGGGGTGGAATTTATTGTGAGTGCTTCGGGAAGCCAAGGGAGGTCTTAATCCAGACATGGCAGTCCTGCTTGGCGTTAGTACTTTCTTTGCTAGTTTAAGAAAATGTCTTCAAATTATAACAGATTTGTTGACTTATCAGTATTGTTCTCAATAGTTTCTTCATGCCAGCTGAGGCTGGACCTTTTTCTTTTTCCTTTAGAACCACCAATTGGGCATGCATTGGGCACCAGCTCTGTGCCATGCTCTGTTCTGGGTATGACAATGGGGACGAGACGCTTATGTGGAGATAGGACCCGATTCCCTCTCATGAGTGATTCTGAACAAAGGAAAGCTACCGAGTACAGCCGTGGGGCTGAGGGCTGGCAAGTAGAGACAGCAAGAAGCTCAGACACCCACAAGGGCTCAAGTTTCTGAGGTTCTTCTCCCCACCAGTCAGGCCCCTGGAGGAGCCGCTATGGAGTGGACCACACCTGAGGTCTGGAGACCCTGGGCTTGTGGTCACAGGAGCAAGCTCCTGGCTGGGAGTTGGGGGAGCCCCTCTTTGGGGTTTGCAGTTACCCTGGGACTAGAACTCAAGCTTCATGTTGGATGCAGAGCTCTGAGCCCTGGGGACTGGTCGGTGGGTTTGAGGGTTGAAGTACCTGTCACCTCTTAGTGCCGGTCCCCTTTTCCTTTTCCGTCCTTGGCTTCTTCCCATCTCTCTTTGCTCTCTCCTTCTCTTTCCCTCTTCTTCCTCCTCGATGACTCTGCCTTTTCTTTGCGCTTGATGACATTGCACTTTTCTGTGTGTCGGCATGGCATGGAATGCCTTCCTTGGTCTCTGTCATCTCATGAATTCTCTGTCCCTCTCATTTCCTGGAACCTTATGCTCCTGGTCTCCCTCTTCCCCCCAGGCCTGCCATGGCTCTGGAATCTTCTATCCCTAAATGATGTCCATCAACCCCCTTGGGCCACAGGCTCTAGACTCCTTTCCCTCCAAGAACCTTTTCTCCACTTCACTTCATGTACCCTTGCTGACACTGCATAATCCTCAACTCCCACCAAAACCCAGCTCCTGAGAGGCCATGTTTTATGTGCAGGGGAGGCTTGGGGAAAGTTATCTGGTTGGAAGCTGGGGGATTTATCTTAAGATAGCATTTGCATAGCAAATGCACACATACCTTCTTACCACCCAACATCTAGTTTGTATACTTTACAAAAAGTATTTTTATTTTTATTGCTTGTTGATTTGGGGAGGGAGGTGATCGAAGTCATAGAGCTCATGCCCTCTCATCTTTCCTTGGTGCCTTGGCTTAAACTCACTTGAAACCTAACAGGCTGCCAACCCCTTGCCTAAGCAGAACTCACTTCCCTATCAGTCATGTTCCCAGTGAACTAATTGCCTATTACCCAACAGCCCAGGCCAGAAATCTGGGGTTGCTCCTGACACCTTCCCTCCCTGAACTCCACATTGGTGACCAATCAGTTGTCAACATCTATGTTTACTCTGCTATTCTCTGCTGCCTCCTGTCTGTTAGCTTTTTACTAAAACCACCCTGCTTCACGTTCTCACTCCCGGAGTATTGTGACAGCCTCTGAAGTGGTGTTCTCGCCCCATCTAATCTTTCCTCCATGTGCTTCCAGAGTGGCCATTCCAGAACATTCGTCCTCTGTGGCCCCTCTCTGGTTAAACTGTTCTACTGGCTCCACCACCTTCACCAGCACAGCCCTCCAGGACTTCCGTGGCCCCGCCACCTCTCCAGCCCCGTGGCCAGCCTCTTCATCTTGCTCTCGGTGCTTACATTTCGCCATTCTTGCATTCAGCTCCTCGAAGACGCATACTCTGCTATAGGCCCACCACGAGACCTCATACAGCTGTTCTCTCCATTTGGAAGGTGTTTTCCATAATACTTCTCCTGAGTACCCTTTGCTTCTGCCCACTGGTAATCATCCTTGAGTATCCTGAGAACAGGGCCACATCACTCCTACCTGGTGACTTGTGTCTCTCTCCTAACCTAGGTTGCAAACACATCAAGAGCAGAGATATTGTTCTATTCACTTTTGAAGGGCATATTTTTGACACCCCATTCAATAAAAATTGAATACATGTGATATTTACTTGTTTGAAAGCCAGATTTGTAGATAAACTTGGGCAGATGATGCCTTTTCTCTAGACATCAGACTCCTTGTGGAAATTGAATTCAATCATCTGTCTGTTCCCTCCCAGCATTGATGGTGTAAAAATTGATTCAATAGAGTTCTGTAACCAAGATAAAGAAATATTTGGCTTGCATGCTTCTTTTTTTCTTTCAAAGTTTATCATCTTGAATTGGAGTTTAAATTTGTAAGTGTTTAGAGTAAACACTATGGCGGCTGGTAGGAAGAAGGCTAAGCCTGGAAGAGGCAGTGGCTTGTTTTTTAATCAAAACATACCCCATGACTCCATCCTTCCGAGTCCTTTACTCTCGGATCATTTGTGATGAGATCCTGAAAATGGATATGGTTTTCACTTGAAAGAAAATGGGCAGAGGGAGATGAGCAAATGAAGAAGAATGACAGCTCCTAACCAGGCAGCCAGCCTGAGTGTAGGATTGAAGGTCCCCTCAGATTGCCCCCTCACCAGGACCATGAGCCCCCAGAGATGGGGGTTGGGAGGGTGGCCAGGGAGTGGAGTGTTGTTGGGTCAAGACCCCCTTGTGGCTGACTGACATTGCCCCTCAGAAGGTGAACATCAGGTTGAGCTTAATTCCTGCTCCAACCCAGAAGTGCATGGGCCTGGCAACTCTGTTCCACACCTTCCCTTCATGGCATGATTGTTCCTGTTTCACAGGTGGAGAGAGATGGATGAGTAACTGGACAGCTCCTGGTGATGATGGAGGGTGGGAGCGGCCAGGGGCAGGCCTGATAGCGAGGAGTTATTCGAGGAGCTATTTGAGGAGTTATTCTTATGTGCAATTGACTCACAGCACCTTAAAATGATTACCTCCAGGAGAAGTTTGGCACCATCCTGAGAAGCTCCAATGCTGAAAATCACCACCATTCTCTTCACAGCTGTCCTTCTAGACACATCTCCTGGCCCTGGTCTAGCCCCACAGATTATTGCACCTTATGAATGGAATTTGTCTTCTGCCTGCACATTATGTGCATCTTCGGAGCTGTTGACATCAGCTTCTCATCGCCCTGTGGGTTCTGAGGGCTGTGGCTGGGTTCCAGCAGCAGGGATAGTAAATCAGATGGTTGGACACCCGGCACGCCAACAGGAGATATTCCAGGGGCAGCCCCCATGTTCATGAGGTGCTCATTCTGCAGAAAGCCCCAGCCATGGTACTATTTGTGACCATGATTCTTTCATCATTGAAATGACTTATTTACACTTTGTAACAAGTGAGCAACCTGAAAAATTAAAAAAAAGAAAATCTTTTCTTCCACCTGGTAATATTCTTTTTTCTATAGATTATCAGAAATGATCATTTATTGAATACTTACCAAGTACAACTGTGAGGTTTTCTGTAATAGAATCAGTGGGTTGCTTCCTCCGTTCAGTGGACTGCAGTAACAGCCGTATCCAGGCTCTTGCCTGGGTGGGCACGCCATGCAGTTGAGGAAGGTGTATATAGAGCCTCATTATCTGAGGAACTTGGTTCTGGGAAAAGTAAAACCCTCTTAAAACCAAGACCACAGTTGCTAAAATACATTGTGAAAATAAGGACACTAAAAACTATGGAAGTAGTTTAACTTTATCTTAGAGTAAGCAGAATACAGGTTACCGTGCTGCAATGTACTGATCTCTTAGTTTGAACAAGGAATTAATAGAATGTCAGGGTACTGGAAACATTATTTTTTCTGACACAATTATCTGGTAATACCAATGTCTTTTTCTTCACAGAACTGGATCACAAAGAAGGTCACCTTGGCCAAAACATAAGAGATCATTACTTTTTCCAAAGGACCCTCTTCAACCTTGGCTACTTATATCTCCTGATTCCAACATGACCATGAGTCATCGTTCTAGATAATTTTCTTTTCTTCATTTGGTGACTGGTCCTATTCTACCATTTCCTTGCCTATGTGTGATGATGGTTCTGATATGAGATGTTTTAATCATAATTTTGGCATTTTGTGTATAAATGATAATGCAGTGATATTTTTCTAATGTTATGAGGAGTCCATTTTATCAGTTTGTTCACAAAATGTTGTTCGCTGTAACTTTCCCGGGCTCATGAATCCTCATAACAGAGGGAGACTAGACACCAAATGTTTTCCCTGCAAATGGAATGAAACGCCAGAGGTAGTGGCTGGCGCTCATTGTTAAACAAGTCAGCCAGGCATTTGTGTTCTGGGTTTGGAGGACGTGTGGCTGCGTTTGAGTCACACTAGAGTCTTTAGATCATTGCGCCATTCCTCATCAATACTGGCCTCAGAATTCCCTGCAAGGTCAGAGATGACGGGCCCATTTTACAGTTGAGCCTCAGAGGGTAAAAACAACTCACTGGAAGGAACGCGTTGGTCAATGCCAGGGCTGGGACTCCAACTGGGTCTCTTAATTTCGAGAGCATTGAGAGAGTCTAGAACAGTAGAGGGAGCTTAGGTGGCAGAGGAAATCCTAGATGAGCAGAGGAGGGATTCTAGATGAGCAGCCTATAGGACTAAGCTTTGGTATGCATCAAATGATGAAAAATTCAAACAATATAATAGATAAGGAGTATGTTAAGGAATTTTGAACTTTGTACATCCAATGACTGGGCTTTTAGTATTTCACAGAAGAATCTAGGCAAGCTGCTGAGACCTTGCTTTTATCTTTCCTTCCCCAAGTGTGGTGATTTCTATTGTCCTCAGCCCTTATCTTCTGCAACATAGGCTGGGCAAGCTCTTGAAGTTAAATGGAAAATAGCCTTTTTTTATCCTGCAGCAACCAGCCTGCCAGATAGTATCTAGATAAGACACCTAGGACCTTTCAGAGTGCTTCGCACACAGCAAATGGTTTTTGGCAATAAAAACCTACTCTCTGTGTAGAAGGAACTTAGAAAAAAAATCTTTTGAATTGTTATTTTCTCTGAGGTCTTAGAGGAAGAAAGAAAGTTTACTTAAAGGGGAACACTTTTCTACAGACTCTAGTAGCTAGTAATTTGGGCCTGTAAACTGTATTTCAATAACAACCTGCCTGAAAAGCCTTGAAAATAATTTGATTTTTAAGGGAATGGGCCCCAGGAAGCCACTGTGGATATACTGAAGTGAATCCAGCTGGGCGACTCTGATATGTTGCTCCAGGGTTGCAGCAGGGAGTCTGGGGGACAATGCCTGAAGTCGATCCAATGCATTTTGGGGAAGACTTTATTTTAGTGCCACTTTTATTAAAAGACCTAAGACAGAGCTATAAGCAGAGGGAGTGCACAGATGCCTAGGTTCACTAACTCTGCTCCTCCTGGTGCCTCCATCAGTGGGTTGAGCACAGACCCTCCCCAAGGGCCCATTAATCCTGTGTTCTTCCCTTTCTGCAACTTGGGTTGGAGAAAACTGGGCATAGCTCAAGCCTATAACCATATCCATGAGCATCCTTAAAAAGTGCTGGATTCTGGAAACCTCAGCAAAACCCCACAGCCACCTCTTCTCTACTTGCCCTTGGAAGGCCAGACAGGACCCTGTCCCCTCCCTGGCTGGTGTTGCATTCTGCTGGCCATCACCTCTCCCCTTGCCTCCAGTGCTGCTGGGACTCACCTCCCCCAGCTGCACCCAGTGTTCTGGGGAAGGAGCCTGTGGCAGGCGTGCCCATGCCGTCCAGGCTTCCGGCAGAGGCTATGGCAAGCACCCAGGCCAGGCTGCTGTGCTCAGGCCCCAGTTTATCAGTTTGGAGCGGGGACGATGCCCAACCTGAGTCCTGACCTTGTGTGCCACATGGGCCTCTCTCAGTGGCCAGGGCTTTTCTTTGTGGACAGTGTCAGCCCTCAGGGAACACAAGGGCAAACCTCGTCTTTCTCAACATGCCAAAACAAATACCCCAAATAAACAACCCAACCCACTTTGGACAGACCACCAAGATGTAATGAATATTGGGCTTCTGGTGCTCGTGAGCTAAGAGCGAGTTGAGAAAAAAACAGAGCTGTGAGGGAGACAAATAACTGACAAAAACAAAAATGGTCTTTGTACAGCCCAAGCAAGCCAAGTGGGAACCCACGGCCGATGAGCGGCCCAGAGCAGGACCACTGCCCGGACCCATCTGTCCAAGTCCTGCATTCTGCACTGATCCTTGGCAATAGAATGCCACTGGGGTCTAGAAGAGGTTTTCAGACATGGTCCTTCAGAGGTTCTCAGGAGACAATGGTTTTGTGTTTTCTAATGTCTGGGCTTAGGTTTGAAAGAGTCTATTATGAAGAACCCGCTGTTACCCAGGGGGATGGATGGTCGCCCTGGGTGAAAATGGAGGAGGCTCCCCTTAAAAATACCTGTTACAGTCCCCAAATGCCCCCATCAAAACACAAGAGTGTAAAATGTTATATTCCAGCCTGACTTGGCTGCGCAAATGAATCAGAGAGGCAGCCCAAGTAAGACTCAGGTGACCTAAGTCTGTGATTGAGGTGAAGTAGACCTGGTGTTACTGATATAGCCTTGTCCTAACAGAGACATGTAGTAAAAATAAGGTCTATCCTTTTTTCTCAACTTTCCATGGTTGAATTTGGTGGCTGGAAAGGAATTTTAAGTGGCTATAGTGTCTGTAGTTCTTTTGTCTAAACAGAAATCATTACTTTTTGGATGAACATTTGCTGAATCCCTACCATGTGTCAAGGACTGTGCTAGATGTATAAATGGTTGCCCTTTTATTAGGATTGCATAGTTTATTGAAGAAGGTGGATATATAAACAATCACAATTAAGTGATAAATGCTATTATAGATCTATGGCAGATATGTCTTTTCTTTTTTAAACTCTAACCAGGGAGATTGCTGCTTTCTTTCTTGGGAATGCATGTAAATGTAGTAGCAGGCCCCAGATGGCTTCATCTATGCTGGACTCATTTCTAGGTCTCCAGCCTGTGACTGATGGGCTTATGGATTGAAGGAGGCTCCTCACCAGGACAACCTATATTGCAGATCTCTTGACATTTTGCTTGTCACAGTGGACCAGATGAGAAGATGTGGATGGACTTCAGGAACCCACCCACCTCACAGCATATCCTGGGGGGAAGAGGCAAAGCTAACTTAGTCATCCACTGAGTGATGCTTATAGGAAAGCCCCAGAAGTTCTGCCTCTACCAGAACCATTGCCCTTAATAGCCCAGTGATTAACTTCACTTCTCTCAGTACCTTGAAAATTGTTCGAGACTCTCTAGTCTGTAAAAGAAACTGTTGCAGAGGGAAAAATAAATCCCCTGGTTACAGTGATGTGCATGGAATTTTGTGGCTAAATCTGCCACTTTGAAAGCAGTCCACAGCAAAACCCTGCTGATATGTACACACCGGCATCTCCACCCTGGGCTGCAAACAGGGAGGGAATTTGTCAGGCGCAGCGTCTCGAGGTGATGGATCTCAGGCAGAACTGTGCTCTCACAAAGCATGGCCCATCCTGACTCCTGGCCACCTCTCCATTGGCACTATCTGACATTTCCAGTTGTGCTGAACGGACCTGGGATGCTTCAGCACCCTTTCTCTTCTCAGCTTGCTGAAGGTGTTTATGGGATTGCAGGACAGGGACAGGGCAATCACATGGAACATTCTACAGAAAGCCTTCCAAAAATAAGCCAAAACATGTCCCAGGAAGCACTGGCTCATTCTCTTAGCTCCCAGAGGATGCATCTGTAGCCACCCTTTAGTTAATCATGAAAGATTCTGGAAAGTTCAGGTCTTTGGTGAGGTCTTCCTCCCAAATTTCCACTGTATGTCTTGATCTTGAATGGGGAGTATCTCTTGCTTGTCCTAAGCATGTTTTCTCCTAGCAACAGTTGTGTCATGGCTTTATTTGATTGCTTCCCTAACAAAAAAAGCCTAAATGTTATTTCTGAAGATACTGTAGGATTGTTGAGATTTCCTTGTGGAAATCTGAGAAGCCTGCCCTAATTGGCACAGTAAAACATTTGGCACTGGAGATTTGTAGCTTCAGCAAGGAGCAAATGAAAAGCTCATCTCTGCTATAAAAATTTCACTTTGCTGAATACATTTCAATTTAAAAAATTAAAATTGAAAAATATTTCATTTTTGGTGAATGGTCCAATTCATGTGCAGAGTCAGAAGCTAGAATTCCAGGGATATGGTTCCCATCTTAGGTTTTAATTGAGTTTTTTCTTTCCTTGCCTAGAGATGATTGACTTTGAAAGTTTTATTATTTTTATTTTTAATTGCATTTATTTATTTATTTATTTATTTTGGTATCATTAATCTACAATTACATGAGGAACATTATGTTTACTAGACTCTCCCCATCACCAAGTCCCCCCCACATACCCCATTACAGTCTCTGTCCATCAGCATAGTAAGATGCTATAGAGTCACTACTTGTCTTCTCTGTGCTGCACAGCCCTCCCCATGCCCCCCCCCACATTATACATGCTAATCATAATGCCCCCTTTCTTTTCCCACACCCCTTCTCTCTCCCTTCCCACCCATCCTCCCCAGTCCCTTTCCCTTTGATAACTGTTAGTCCATTCTTGGGTTCTGTGATTCTGCTTTTCTTTTGCTCCTTCATTTTTTCCTTTGTTCTTATACTCCACATATGACTGAAATCATTTGGTACTTGTCTTTCTCCACCTGGCTAATTCACTGAGCATAATACCCTCTAGCTCCATCCATGTTGTTGCAGATAGTAAGATTTGTTTTCTTCTTATGGCTGAATAATATTCCATTGTGTATATGTACCACATCTTCTTTATCCATTCATCTTCTGATGGACACTTAGGTTGCTTCCAATTCTTGGCTATTGTAAATAGTGCTGCAATAAACATAGGGGTGCATCTGTCTTTTTCAAACTGGGCTCCTGCATTCTTAGGGTAAATTCCTAAGAGTGGAATTCCTGAGTCAAATTGTATTTCTATTTTTCTATTTTTGAGGAACCTCCATACTACTTTCCACAATGGTTGAATTAATTTACATTCCCACCAGCAGTGTAGGAGGGTTCCCCTTTCTCCACAACCTCGCCAACATTTGTTGTTGTTTGTCTTTTGGATGGTGGTGATCCTTACTGGTGTGAGGTGATATCTCATTGTGCTTTTAATTTGCATTTCTCTGATGACTAGCGATGTGGAGCATCTTTTCCTATGTCTGTTGGCCATCTGGATTTCTTCTTTGGGGAACTGTCTGTTCAGCTCCTCTGACCATTTTTTATTGGATTATTTGCTTTTTGTTTGTTGAGGTGTGTGAGCTCTTTATATATTTTGGATGTCAACCCTTTATCTGATCTGTCATTTATGAATATATTCTCCCATACTGTAGGATGCCTTTTTGTTCTATTGGTGGTGTCCTTTGCTGTACAGAAGCTTTTCAACTTGATATAGTCCCACTTGTTCATTTCTGCTTTTGTTTCCCTTACCCAGGGAGATATGTTCATGAAATGTTTTTCATCTTTATGTCCAAGGAAAGTTTTTATATATGGGAAATAACATGGTGAGTCTTTCTAATACTGTGTCTTTGAGGGAGGTTAAAAGTGCTGTGCAAGCATTTAAATGTTACAGCACTTTATGAGGTAGAATATTTTTGAGCATTACATATTACCAAAGTTAATTAGCTATCAATGGGTAACTATAAAGCAAGTTTATAGGCTTCCTATTTATCAAGGAAACACATCTCTGGCAAAATTAAGCTTTTTGGGACAATGATTTGAAGGATGGATGCTGCCATTGTTTTGCCCAGATTTGACTGAAACAATTCCACTTTGATATGTATTAAATATTGGGGTTCTATATGAGACTTAACATTAACAGGTGTTTTGCTTAAAAATGCTAAGTTAGTTCTCTATAGAGTATTGTTTTATCCTTCCACACTTTTTGTTATCCCCTGGTTTCTCTTCTCAAGCACATATATCCATTTTTTTAAAAAGTACAATTGAATATACACCCAGCCATTCATACTCTCCAATACCCAGCCCTCTTCGCCAGTTCATGTGGCTTGGGAAACATGGCCTAGGTCAGGCTGTGGGAGGATAAAGCACGTGGTCCATAATTTGATGAGCAGGAAAATGGGCTATATGTACAGACTGCACTTTGCTAACAGGAGTGCCAACCTTCAAGGAAGAGGAAAATTTTTCCCTTACAAAGAGATCACCATCACCTAACAGTTCTATTCCCTGGTAAATTAGCAACATATGATTCTAAAGAATCATACATGCCAAAGAGTTCTGACCTGCTCAAAACTGTAACATTTGGCAAAATTTTACTTATCCTAAGGTGTAGCCATTTCTTTTTGATAATTGTCTTCAGCATCCATGCCACTAAAATAATACTTATTGTGAGTACATAGCACAGCTGTCTGTTGATACATGGGTTTGGGGCTGGGGGGCACCCATCAGAAATCATAAAGAGTCAAATTGGATGGATAAGGTGATCATTAGCCTGGGTAATGAATTTTTAAGTAAAGATACATGGAGGCCAGTTTCCCCCTGAGATGCATTAACTACTTATACTGAAAAAATGAATTCATTCTTTCTATCACTGCTTATTGAACCTTTTCCTCAGGCAGGTAATTTCTCCTCAGTTGCTATTTCTTATTGTTCTCCCATTAAAACATTTTTGCCTGTTAGCCAATGTTACCCCTTGCTTTAAAGCAACTATTTCATGTCATTCAAATGGAAATCTAACCACTGCTTGAAAGGTCTCAAACCTTTCTTTAAGATTGCATATTTGAAATTTAGCTTCCAGAAATTCTGCTTGCATTTCAAAATGTTTGGGAGGTTGACCGCAGTCTGCAGTTATTCTGGGCTATTTTTAGAGTACAAGCTGTGCCAGCACATTATTTACATGGGTCAGGTTAGAAGGCTCCTTGCCAGGTGGCCCCTTTCCTTTCTGATATGCTGACAGCACCTTATTCTCTCGCTCCTAGGAAGGCCTAAGCTTCTTGGTACACACATGCTGTGTAACTGCAAAAGAACAATAACTATCTCAAGCATCTGTTTACATAATCCATTCCTTTTTCTCAGAACGAGCCACAAATACAAGCTGAATTTTTTTTAATCCCTTTTTTTCCGTGATAGTAATCGTGTTGCCAGACTCCTGGGGCGCCAAGTAGATCCAGCTAACCAAAACACAGAAAAGATTCTAGGAGGCCAGTAAGGATGTCAAATGCAACACTATTTCACTTGTTTCCAAAGAACTGTGTTCATATTGATGGTTGCTTTACTTTTCTTGCTTGTAAAATATGCTGGCGAGACATGAGCCTGTGCACTAAAGTCATGGAATGAAATGAGATCTAGATTGTGAAAGTGCAATACGCAGAGCAGGGAAATGGCTCTGTAACGTTTTCTAGCTGATCAAGTGTTTCAAGTATCAAACTGGGAATGTTACCCAAAGTTTCGACACATGTCAGTGTATTATATATACACTGCATGCCATTATTAGTCATTTCAGAACAGCTTGAAAAATTGCACAAAGTTCAGTGGATAACCCAGTCACGTTAGAGTAATAATATAGCTTAAAAGATTCCCCATGGCTCCCTCTTTCATGTGAGAACCTTACTGCACTTTATAAATTTGCCTTTGTTAATCTTCACAGTTTCGTTGGCTGGTTGACACATTTGCCTGTGTTTCAGAAGTCCCCTTTTTTCCCTTAGGTTAAATATGCAATATCAAGGCCTACATTTCAGAAAATGGATGCAGTCCTTGACTTTTGCCCATTCTAATATGATCATTAAGCAACCCTGGAGGAAAATGGAACACGTTGAACAAGCGATGTGAAGCAGATGTAGCTTCAGAAGTAACGTTTAAGAATGTGCATTGGGTATGACGTCTTTTCACATTTTAGAAATCGCCAGCACAGTGGATTGTTTAAAATATATGAAGTGAGATTTAGCAGCTGGGGAACACTTGTTTATCTACTTCATAGTGTTAAATCCCAATAAATGTTTTGAACAACGAATGGGTATGTAATATTAGACAATAACTTTTTTTATTAAATGAAACTCGTTAGCTCTCATGGCACAGCTGAGTTTTGTCATATCAAAGGATTATGGGCCACATGTTAATCCAGGATAACATATAATCACATAATTGTTGGAGCTGTATTTCAGAAGTTGTTAACTTTAGTACGCAACTTTATTTTATATGTTATGGTCAGATATGTCCTATAGTCTAGAAGCAGGGCCAGAGAGCCTTTGATTATATCAGTTGAGGGAAAAGAATCAGAAGGCCTAGTTGTTGCTTTGTAATTGAAGCTACTTTTTTGATTGACCGGATATCCATTTGGCATCTTGTTGGGTTGGCTTATTATACGTCAGGTCTAGCATGGTGTCTTGGGATCTTAGTTCTATGAAAGCATAAAAGGGCTCAGATACTGCTGATCTGACTCATTCCAATTCATATGTGGTGGCAAAAATTTATCTTGCCAATTTTATTTTCCCTGGTGATGATGAAAGTTTCCTTCCCTAGGGCCTGTTATGTAATGTAGGCACTGTACCCTAAAAATAGGTTGAGAGGAAAAAACACACCAACAAGCACAGTAACTAATGTCAACAGCAGGCATGAAGCTCAAGTCACAAAAATCTGGTATGAGAGATACAGCTTCTTTATCTTTCTCATTCTGGGTTCATCTTTTTGTCCTGAGTTTTGTCTAAGGCAGTGAGAAGGGGTTGATGTGGCATCAAAGGGGTGTAGGTGGGCACGGTCAGGCATGGATACCACCTCCCCACACTGGCATTGCCGATTCCTTCTTAACTCGGTCTGGCTCTTGGCCACCAGTCAGTGTAGCTCTCTCCTCCTTGACCTGTACTCCCACTTGCAAGGCCACCTCTGGCCCCGTGGTTCCTTTCATGCCCTACAGGAGTCATTTTGTGGTTTCAAAAGCATCTGGGGAAGAGAAAATATGTGAGACTAAATCCCCATCTACCTCAAAATTTCGTGCTGCCATTTCTTTCTTTGTGGGCCATTTCCAGGAACTGGGCCATAGGAGTGTCCCGCTCCTGAACCCCACAAGCTTAAACTGAGGATTGATTCCTTCCTAGGACTGGACTGGGAGGGCGAAGCAGGAGGGAGGGAGTGTCTCTCTTCTGGGCCCTTCTGACTGTTACCCACTTACATGACCCTTCTGGCTTTCAGGAAGTCATTTTCTGTTCTTGGGGGTATTGTACTGTCACTCACAAGGTATCTTCCTTAATCTTTGTCCATATCATTAATCATCCTCCTTCCTCAAATTATCCAAGCTTTTGAAGGGAAAGGCAAATGAGGGTGAGGGAAGGAAATTCCAAAGGAAAACGTTAAATGTCTGAAAACATCAAGCTATTACACATCACTTATAAATCAGGTACTATGTTTACAAATAATACTTTATCCCATTTTACCACCTTTTATAGTAGGCATCTTCAGCTTTTTAAAAATACATATGTAAGAGGAAATCTAAGCTCAGAGGGGTTAAGAAACTTGTCTAAAAACAAATAAGCAGGAAAGATGAATTATAGACCAGACTTTCCTGATTCCAGAGCCCAGAATCTATCTCCTAAAACAGTGGAATCCCTAAAGATTCTGATGTGACTAGTCCAGAGGCATCCTTGGCATTAGGATTTTTTTTTTAGCTTTCCCAAGTGATTCTATTCAACCACAATTGGGAACCATGGCCCTAAACTATGTATCCCACAAATATCAGCATTATTTCAGAGCACTCACACCTTACTCGATGCTCTTTAATGGAGACGGATCTTTGGTTTTCATTTCTTGTTGTTTCTGAAAGGTGAATGGGCTTCTGGAAAGAAACTGTAGCTAGAAGAAGCCTATATGGCACAAGCATTTTGAGGATGTACTGGGAATGCATTCTTTATTTCGTGTATTTTTGAGTGCCGAAATAATTCCTAAATATTCACAGGTGAACATTTCTGGTTCTCTTGGAATTCAATAGGAAAGAAAACCTTTAAGGGAAATAAATGTTTAGATTTAACTTTAAGCCCTTCACACTGAAAGAGAGGTCCCCAGAACAATACTCAGTGATGTCACTTAGAAAATTTAGAACATTTGCAGAGGGGGTAGGGAGAGGGCTATTTTTACCACATCCAATGAAACTCATAAATGATCCTCTTCCGAAAGAACTAATTTCATAGGAGGTTGGAGAACTCAATAAAGGCCTTAAATAGGTTGAACTTCTTTAGTTTTAACTTAAAGGCCATACTCAGTTGCAGCCCTTGTTAAAAGTTAAGCCCGGAAATGTCTCTGAGGAGAAATTCAAGCTTTACTTCCAGCTTGGACTGGTCTTGAATGGTGATTATCTGACTGTAATTCAAGTCATATGTGCTGCCCTTGTTTTCTGCCCTACTCAAGATTATTTTTCCCCTTTTAAATTGAGCAAAATAGTCTTTGGCATAAGGCAGACCTATTCATATAAAGACAAGAAATGAGATGGTGTTCCAAGACCTCAAACTGCAAACCACATTTATAAATCACCAGCGAAGATGAGGTCTGGAGGGGAAGGCACCCACAGTGAGCTTGGTAATCGCCCATCCTGCCTTTCCCTAGTGACTCATGAATGAACATGTTTCAAAACATGAAACTGAAATTGTCAGGAAAACACAAACGTAGATGGAAGAGGGTCAAGTCTTTTATTTGTATTCTTGTAGCAGGGACTCACTTTATGTGCAGGTGGGCCTAACTAGACTTTTGTCTCTAAACAGCACTGCCTCATCCTGTCTGTTCTGTGTGTACATGTGAGATGTGTGTATGTCCTTGTGCCCTTGCTCAGTGTCCCATATGTTTATATGGTCAGATCAACAGAGCACGAGTTAGAGCAGGTCTTTTACATAGGACTTTATACTGCTGCATTTTATGATAACTTTTTCAAATTATAATTTTTTAAATTCACCTATGTGGCAAAATATTCTTCCAACCGTCTGCCCCAGTCAGCATAGGATAGCTATCATGAAGGCAATGAAAATTCCTTCTGGTCAATGCCTTTCATATACTGGGGTGCAGACATGCCCCTCTTGAGTTTTAAGAGGAAAAGAAAAAGAAAGAAACCAACCTAATGACCACAACAAACTAAAGCACATTGGGCAAAATTCAGGAATGTTAGAGCTGCCTGGCTTTGGACTTTTTTAGGTTTATAGGTTAAAGAATCAGGCTAAATTAGGCTATGGTCATGACTTATGGAATTAAGAGGAGAAGGAATCATGGACAGGAAGGTCAACGGAGGTAAAGGAGCAGGTTTTTTAGAGCAGCCTTAGAAGAAACCCATCCAGCCATTCCAAGGATGGACCACCCATGTTTTGGGTACATCTGTCTTTGCCTCTTAGAGAGGAGGGTTCTAAGATTTGAGTCACATCTCAGGTTAAGGCTGCTATGGAAAGATCTAGGGCCCACTGTGTACCCAGGAGTGAGGGGGTGGGCATGAGAAGGCCCCTGGCCACTCTTGAGCACGTGCTCTCCCCATCTGAGTCAGTTCAGTAAAGATTTTAACCTCAAGGCTTTCTCTGTGTTAAGCATCAAGTTCCTCCTCTTGATGGAACCAGGAAGCAAGAATCAATAACAATTAGGGGGGAGAAACACCTCCAGTATTCCTGAGATGCTTCTGTCGCTGTGTTAGCAGTGTTGACAGGATGTCAATTCACAGTAGAGCCACGGCGCTGCATCTTCTTGAGCAGTTTTGAGGATGTAAATAGGCATATAGGTTAAAACAGCAGATTTTACAGGAAAGTGCTTCTTTGGGAGGTATTTTACCTATTTCAGGTCACTAGGGCACCCCATGAGACATCAGGTTTTTTTTCCAGTGTGTTAAGACAAGTGCCTAGTTGCATCCTAAATTCTTTAACTTACCCCTGGAGGAATGCCTGTGTGTAATCTCTAGGATTTTCCAAAATGAATCCCAATGCCCTTCGGAGAAGCAGAGACCCAGGCAGTCAGCAGAACACATTTAGCCCTTAATTCCTCTGCTGCAGAGTCAGCAATGGCCATGCACACAACCTTGGGGCCATTGGTGGGGGTTTTCACAAAATCTAATTTGGCACAACGGGTACATTCCAAAGAAAGAGTGAACATGCCTGGGTCGTGTTTGTTTTTACAAAGCAGCCCTGATTTTGTTAAAGAATGACAACGGCAGCATCTACGACACCAAGGCACATTTCTGTGCCTTGTTCCAACCCAAATTTTCCAACAGATTTTAATGTGATTTGCCTTCCTCACCATGAGGAAAATCTGCTTCCACGATAAGCCCAATTTCAGCAAAGAATAATAATCTCTTTGCAATTCAGTTATGAGTGATAGAGAAGTGGCTTTGGTTCCACAAATATTCAGCACAGTGCAGCACAGAGGATGCCAGGCCTGAGAGGGTGAGTGCGGTCCTCAGGCAACTGCAATGGCACGTTCTTCTCAAGGTGTCTCTTCAGGCCACATCTCTGCAGGCGTGCATCAGCCAGCCTTCCCGTAGGACTCTGTGTGCACCAGGGCCCTGGCCATCTGCAAAGAAGAAAAACTTTCAGTCCCTTGGACTAAACGGACAGAATAGTGTGACACACCATTGCCGTTTCCAGTTTTAAACACAGGTAAATGCATGTCTTCTGCACTGAAAATACTATCAATCATGACCACGGAGGGAAAATGAGAGGACGTTCTATGTTTCCAGGTAGCTTGAAATGAGACAAGACAATGCTTAAAGTGGGAGAAAGGGGGACCTGCTCTCTCTCCTCCTGTGTTAAAGAGCACTTTTCTCAGATCTGAAAGTTATTACACTAAGTAATGTTCAGTCCCATAATAAGCACTGACATGCCTCAGATTATTTACTCCTTTTTATGTTATTATTCAGATTGAATCTCAGACAGGTCCAAATTTGTACAGCTAGAAAATTGAGTCAGGATTCAAATCTAGGCCTCCACTCAAAGTGTTTTGCTAAGTCTGAGTGTCCACTGGGAAAAATGAGTTCTAAGCATCCCCAGACCACTGGTGGAAATTTGACATTCCTGGAATCATTCCATTTCCTCAGAAGCAATACTGAAGGTGAAACCTGGGAGTCTGTCTAGTGGTAGGACACACATCTGGACAAATGACCTCCCGAGCCATCTCATTTCCATGGGGCCTTTAGTGTGAACCTGGATTTTCATGGCTTCCTTTGACGCAGATCAACTGCTCAGCTGAGCTCAGCCCCCGAGATCCAGGGCAGATTACACGTAACCAAGGTTGGACTGGTTAAGATGGCCTTTTCTGGGGAAAAAGTAGCAACCTGGAAAGTATGCTGCTTTGTGCCATATTTTCTTCTCTCCATTTCCAACATTTGAATCATTTATTAAAGAAAAGAAGCTGTTCTTTTCTGAAGAACGGTATGTTCTTCAAAAACAAAACAGTGCATAAGCCAAGATACTGAGACCCAGGCTAAGCCACCCACAGGCTACCCTAGATAGAAGCCCGAGGTCCTTTCTTACACCCAGGTGCCAAATGCCACAATCACCGTATATCTGCAGAGAGCAGATGTGAGGGGACTTCCCCACCTGAACTCACTGAAACATGGTGGCTTTGATTAATAAGTGATATGATATCTGCTGAGTAATTAATTAATTAAACATACAGCTAATGCATATAATATAAATCCAAAGTCAGAAAGGTACCCAGTGAAAAGGCCTCCTCCCACAGCATCTGAAAGTCTTCTCAGTTTCTCTCATTAGAGGCACCCCAATGCGACCAGTACTTTTTCCTTTCCTCCCTCCCTTCCTTCCTCCCTCCCCCCTTTTCTTGCTGTTATTAACCCACTCTTCTTTTTAGCTGCTCTCAGATCCTCACAGATTCCCCTTTCTAGGGGTACCATTTGCTACTGGGGTATTAAGGTTGCATGATAACCTCCAGCCAAGTACCTCAAGGCATTTTAGTTCTACTAACATTTATTAAGTACTGTACTTACTCTGTTCCAGACTCTAGGACAAAGCAGCCTACTCGTATTGTATCGTCACTCAAGCCAAACAGCTGTCAATTTATTTTTAGAAAACTGATGGTCAGAAATTCCAACTGGAAGCTAAACAAGTTAGTTAGGAAAAACAGGTACATATAAAGTAGCCATGCAAACCCTGAAAAAATAAAGCAATCTGGGGGATAGAGCCTACCAGACATCAAAACGTAGTAGAAAATTATAATTAAAACAGGTTGGTATGGGTACATGAATAGGCAGACTGATGAAGCTGAATAGGAGATCCAGGAGGAGATCTATTTGTGTATAAAAAATATGTTACTTTTATACTGTATATAAATACAGATATATTCAAAAAGATAACATCTCGAATTGATGGAGAAATGGACTCTTCTACAAGTGGTGTTGGACAAGTAAGCCATTGGAAAAGAACAAAAATTAGATCCATTCATCATACCACATACCAGGTTATATTCCAAGGAGGTAAGAGATTTAAATGCACAAACTGAAACTACCAAAATACTAGAAGAAAAGATTGTCAAATTATACCTTAACTCTGGAGAGAAACTTTTTGAACTATGGCTCAAATCCAGATAAGAAGGGGAAAAAAATCAACAAATTTGGTTTTGTTGACATAGTAAAAAACTTTGCATGGAAAATAACAGAAACAAACATAAAAAATGCCATGAGTAAGGTTAAAATACAAGTGACAAAACAGAGGAAATATTTACAATTTATATAAAAGACAAATGGTTAGTAGCCCTAATGTGTACAAAAGCTTAAAAAACTGGAGGAGAAAAACTCCCACAATTCTATAGAAAAATAGGCTAGAAATATAAGCAGGTAACTGGTGGAAAAAGAAATGCACATCTCTCTTACCAGTCTGAAAAGATGCTTAACCTCTTTACAAGAAGGTAAGTATAAAATAACAACTACACTAAGATACCATTTCTCATCTATTATAAATGCCAAAATCTGAAGAGTTGACAACATGCTGTATTGGCAAAACAATGGGGAGAAAAGCCCCTCTCAGAGTAGGAGTGTGGAATGGTGCAATCCCTGTGGGGAAGGCTCTGGCACTATCTAGAGAAATGACACATGCATTTGCCCTATGACCCACCCAGCAATTCCACTTCTAGGAATCTCCAAAATACCCTTGGAAAAAGTATGAAAAGACATATACACAAGGCTACATACTGTAGCACTATTCTTAAGAGCAAATGACTGGAAACAAGCCAAATGTCCATCAAAGGGAGCTGGTTGAATGAACTGTGGGACAGCCACGTAATTGAGTACCGCTCAGCTCTCAAAAAGAATGAGCATACTGGGTGTCAGCTTCTTGTGTGTCACTCTGGAGTGACTTCCAGGGCATGTTAACTTCTACAAAGAGAAGTAGAAAAATGGACAGTATGCTGTCATTCATCAAAGAAAGGTTATACAAATAAATATATATATATCCATGTATATATTACATATATATGTAAAATTATATATATGATTTATATTATAATGGTGTATATACTATTATTTTGTATAAAGAAAACAAAGAACAAGCCATATATTTAAAAAATGACTACCTTCAGGGGAGGAAGGAACCTGTGTGGAGGATACAGAGATGAGAGCTAGCCTTGTTAAATAGAGTTTGCATATTTGACTTTGGAACCATGCAGATGTTTTACTGAGTTATAAAGCAACATTTTAAGAAGCGATCTCTAAAAGTGGGATATAAAATGAAGCAAAAATTACTAACTCCTACAGGTGACTTTTAAATACGGCAGTCTGACCGAGTGTTCCTGGTGAGTACACAGTCTAAGGCCAAAAAGAACCGCAGCAAGAAATCTCAACTTGTTTTCGGTATTAAAAGATAATAACCAAGTGCAGTGAAACACATCAAATATGTGTTGGTGCTGGTGCTCGAATTATTCTGAAACTCCTAGATATGGTGGGGGCTGAAGCAAATGAACACTTAGGCTGGTGTCACTGAGAAGTTGGATTTGGGGCGTGAGTATAGATACCGGTTTACAACAATAGTCAGTTTTGAATTAGGTGTATGTGCTCTGATAAATGGATGACAGAGGCAGATGCTTTCTAAAAATCTCTGTCCACTCAAAAGACCTAGAACCAATGACCTCAGCAGTAACAACGAGCATAGCTAGCACCCAGGTTGTGGTTTTGCTGAAAGGCTCTATTTGCCAAGTCTTCTTGGCCAGACAGTCCATTCCAGGTTTGGGAGGAAATAAACACGGTTAGCCTGGGGCAGCCTGTCATAACCGAAAGCAAGGAAGCAATCAAAGACTAGAAGGGACATGTCGAAAGAACTCAGGAGCCAACTTGTGAAAGCTCCCACAGGGTAAATATTTTAACATCAATAAAGATAATAACTAAGTGGAGTGAAACACATCAAATAGGTTTGAATCCAGGAGTTCAAAATGGCACTGGAAAAACCACTGGTCACCTTTGGGGAATAGTAGGGAATAACCCATTCTTCTGAAAATTGGTAAATAAAGAATAAAGCATTTATCCTGTTGCTTCTATATCCGCTGTAGCTCAGGAAACAAGAGTTGACGAGAGGAAGTGTCTCTTGGTAGAAGGATTACGACTAACAAGGAGGAAAGACGGAAAGGATGAAGCCGGTGAGAATAAAGCCTCAGCGTTGGATGCCCCCACCGGGGCGTCGGTTGGAGAAGAGAGGGCCGTTTGCACACCCAGATGCCTTCGTGGGCCCAGGCAATGATCTGCGGTGGCTGCGGACACCACCAGAAGAGAAACGACCCAACGGATGGGAGAAGCCACCGCCCATAAAGTGGTCTTGCCCAAACATCAGGCTTGATTCTAAAAGAGACTCCAGGTGCAGCTGCCAGTTCCAAGAAGCCCAGGGGCCAGAGGAACGTGTTAATTCCACGGAGATACGATCATCAAAGGGCAGAGGGTAGGGAACTCTGCTGGGTCGTGGACCAGTTTCTAGAACTTCACAGACAGTTTCTTCAACAGAATGCCAAAGACCAAAAAGAGAGATGAAGAGGAACCCACAGAGTAAAATAGACTTTAGACTCTACAATCAATCACATTATATGGACCTAATTGGAATACTTCTTCAAACAAATGATTTTCAAACATTGAAGATAATTCAGGAAATGTGAGCACTGGGATATTGATTAGATAACTTGGTGATAATAAGGACTTCCTATCTGAGACAGTTATCTGAGGGAGATATGAGGTGTATAGATAAAATAATATTGGCCATAAATTGGTCATTTTTGAAGCTGGCAATGGTACCTCCAGTTTCCTTAAACTACTCTATTTCATAGATTTTTTAAATTACTGTAATAAAATTTTGAATTAAAAGCAAAGGGTAAGAAAAGTAGAAAGTGGCCTTTCTTTCATTTCAGAATAGCCTTATTCAGTTATAATTCATAGTCCAAAGATAAATTCAGACTTTCAAATTTCCCAGATGGAGGCTAACTTTAACCTTTAAAAAAAAATGCATTCAGGGAGCTTTCAGTTCACCTGAAGTTTATTACCATTATAATAATTTAAAAATAACAAGTAAAATAAAACACAAGTTAGCTGGGAATCGATTTCAGCACATTCTTAAATTTTCCTTTTCGTAGAAGACTTGGAAATGTCAGTGCTAAAAAGGAGACATCTAACCAGCCACAACCAAAAGACCTGTTTCAGATCATTGTAACTCTTCCTTCTTCCTGTCTCTTTCCCCATCTCTTTAATGTTTTGAGGGGAAGTACAAATTTTTTAAATTTACAAATCACCATTGATGAGATTATAATAATTATCAGTATCAGAGTTTCAAGGGATGCATAGACTAATAATGGATTTACTTGTTCCATGGGTTGAACTCATTTTTAAAAATAAGGTTTGCACATAGATTCCATTATCCTGTAAATAGAAGTGCATTTTTCACAGTAAACTGCCTAGAACTTTGACATTCATAAGCTTGTTGCTTTGAAGTTTGACCAGCCAGGGTCCTCCCTGATTTTGAAGAGTAAGCTCCACATGGTGGGAGGGGAGGGGACATCACAGGAGGTGGGGGGGACCAATTGCTGCTGGAGTCACTGGATTGTGGCCCCCACCCACCACATCTGTTGCTGACCTCAGTGACTGGGATGATTCAGATGGACCACTGGCCACTAGCATTTGGGGGAGAACTTTGATGAATTTCATAGTAAGTAATTACAGTTTCTATCAAGAAGGTATGCTGACTGAAGAATGAAAGTGAGGATTTAATTTGTCTGCATAGTCTGGTTCTTCTACATGACACCTCAGAGCCTTGCTGTCAATTTTTATCAACGATTTGATGACCCATTTTGCAGTCTAAAGATACTAGTTTCAGAAGCAAAGTGAGCTACCTAGGCTGGTACTAGCAATGGAAGGTAGTTCGATGGTGGGACACCCCTTATTCACCAAACAAAGATTCAAGAGCATCAACCATTTACAAAATGTAGCACTAGATGCTGTGGGAAATGAGTAAGAAGTCTGATATCTCAGCATGGCCAGCATGTAGTGGGAGGGGTGAGGAGCAGTACTTTGAAACTTGTGAAGGGGTATGAGATTTCAGATGAGTTGATTTTCATAATTTGTGGCCTCAGTGGGGACAGATCAAGGGAGGTTGCTTAGGGAAGATCACATTTGAGACGGGCTTTGAATTTAAACTGGAGTGTGTGTGTCTGTGGGTGTGCTCACCGGCACATGTACACGCTCCTGCATGGGCCATGTGTGCATGTAATTGTCTTGGGAAGCAGGGATGAGTCTGGCAAGAGCATTTCTGATGAGAGAAACAGCATAAACAAAAGGCAAGAAGGTAGGCAAGCGGTGCTAGTGTTTGGAGAACAGCGGGAAGTTTGTTTACACCTGGCTTTATCCACCCTTCGGACTTTTGAATCACTGTCCTTGCCTACCAGGCCTGCCTGTGTCTGCAACATTTCTTCAGAAGAATACACCGATTACTGTGGTAATGGAAGAGTTCATCCAAAGTGCTTATGAGGATATTCTTTCAATTCTACTTTTACAGTGATTGTGAAATGATGCGATTGTGAGTGATCAAGAAATATAATTTGTTTGCCCATATCACCTGGTTTCAGGCTCAATTTTAGTAGTGATCGTTTTGAGAAAATTCATTGTAGGAGCTTAAAAAGGTGATGAATTTGTATCGAACTAATTTAATTACAAAATATTTATTTACTTTACAGAAGGGACGCCTGAAGGGGTTTCCTCTGAATGGCCAGATTCCCTCATTGTGTTTACAATATGATTTCTTGTGCTACAGTTGGTTTACATGAAATTTTTAGGTTCAAGTCTATGGTTAGAGGCACACTGTAACAGCAACATAGAAATAACAATACATTTTTGTTCCACTAGTTAGTTTTTATGTTAGGCATTCACAAGGGAGGCCTTGCTCATGGCGTGAGCCAGTGGTCTCTAAGTTTGTTTTCCAGGGGTACAAATGCCATTTCCCTGGGAAAGGAAATATTAGAACTGGTAAAGAAAGAAATTAATCTTACTGATATTTAATATATGGATTGACAATAGTACATGTAGCTACCTTTAAAGTAAATATACACAAATCAGGGTTGTGTTTTCACAAAGATTGTTTTGGCTGGCTTATATTCTGATTGGCATTATCCTGGGGTATTATATATTGTGAACAATAGGCTTGGTTGTGGGTTAGTTTAAACTCCTTGTTTTTAGATTAAGAGGAATGGGAGCCATTGAAGAGTTTTCAGCTAGGGAGAAATATTTAAAAAGATTGCTTGGGCTACCCTGTGCAGAAAGGGTTGGAGAGGGGTAAGAACAGAAGTGGGGAGACTGGTTAGGAGGCTGCTGGTACAGTACTCTAGGGACTCTGCAGCCTCGAGATGAAAGGCTGGGACCAGGGGCAACACAGGCGATGTAGACGCAGGCGATGTAGACGGACCTGGTGCTATCAAATTGATATCACATTTGGGGCCGTTTTTTTTTTTTTTTAAGATTTCCTTATTCCATGTGCCCTGTGACTTTATGGCACATTTGAGTTATCCGGTACCATGAGGAGGTGAATGTTGTGGCTGAAAAAGACTTGCCTCAATAGATGGTCTATTTTCTGAGAATTTGAATAGAAAAATCCATTTACTACTAAAATGTTACTTGTTTGCTGAACACTGAGGCTGTGGAACCCTAGAGTCACAACTCCAACTCAGAAATTTGTTAGCTTGTTTTCTATTGGTGTTTCTCGCTTGGATATGGGAGCAGAGACTGTCGATTTCCTGCCCTGCAACCAGTTCTGACACGTAGGAGGAGCTCAATAAATCACTTAAATGTGCTTCAATCTGGACGTGCCCCTGAACATCAGTTACCGCTGTACTGAGGCCTCCTGGCCTGTGCTGTGGGGGAGCCCCCTGGCCGGATGGCAAAGTTAAGCATTCGTGCTCCGGGCCCTGTACCGATTCGTAGAGCTCTCATCTGCAAAACAACCGTCATTTTAACCAACGCTTCACTGGCTATGGAGATGAGCAGAGGGGGAGATGAGAAGCAGGCATACGGTGCGCAAATGGCCACAGGCCTGACCACGAGCAACAGGCTGTTGTGGTCACTCCTCATGTCCGGGAAGCGGGGGATGAGGGACCCTGCTAAGGAGATGGAGGCAGCATAGTTTTCATCATGTACCAATTATGTGTTCACTTCTGGATGGGTTTTATTTTTTTCTTAAGAAACGATTTGAAGAGCAAGCATTTAGTCATCTTCTTTCTTGTTCTTTCTTTCGATGGAATGTTTCATTAATTTAGGTGAATTACAGGTTAACAATTAAAAAACAACAATGGCTGAGACTGATGGAGCTCATTCCGCAAGCTAGGGATCACAGTAAACACCTCAGAAGGCTCAGCTCACTGAAAGCAAGCAGTAACCCTCTGCAGTGCTACAGTCAGCCCCATTTTACAGATGAGACAACAGATTTTTCAGAGGCCAAAGTAAATGCGCTCACTTGGGCGTAGCTCCTAAATTATGGGCCTGAGAACTAAACCCAGCAGGTTGATTCCTAAACCCACAAACATATCTAACACGCCGTTCCATGTCCTCCTGCAATGTTATTTAATTTGCTTTCCTGGAAAAAATGGTTTCACTGTAGCACAGAGAACACCATGTCCAATATGGTAGACTTACCCCTCAAGGCTTGTAGACTTGTCCATGTCCAATATGGTAGACTGCACTCAAGGCTTAACCTGGCCCCCTGAGTTGTTGGACAAAGGGGCTGTGCCATGTCCATCTTTATACCTTTATGGCTCCCAGAGGATAGGTACTCCACAATATCCACTCGATGAAACTGGATGACCTCATTTCTCTTTTCTCTCAATCCTCAGACCATAGAGGGTAGGCCCAATGGATTGGAAATTTATTTTGACTTGCAGGAAGAGTGAAAAGCTCAGAAGAGGCTGGCAGTGTGCCTGCAGTGTCCTTGAAAGCTGCTTCAGGGTTCTCTTGTATCTTTGGGTGCATCTTAATGAAACCTTATCAGGAGAGTGGCTCAAGAAGGGCTTGCCAGCAAGTGAAATCCTACCCTGTGCGGTAAAGCATGAAAACCAAGTTCCAGAAAACTAAACAAGGATTTTTTTTTTTTTTTGTGACAAGTGGAATTTCCTGAATTTCCCTGCTTATTTTTCTGTCACCATCATCCCCTCCTACCCCCCCACTGGGGCACAGAGGCTGACGGATGTGGCCATGGGGCCTAGACACACAGCTGAGACTGAGCTCACTGATGTGTTCTGACTGACCGCCGTGGCAGGCTGCATCGCGCACGTAGGCTGAATGGCAGGGCTCTCGGTGGCCATACCTGTTAGTCTAGTGGGCTTTCAACTGGGATCCCACACCACATGGGGTGGAATGTATGTTCATTAATTTTAATTTTTCTTAGCCTATTCAGCAGCTATTTTTACAGAGTATAATTATATTAGAGAATTCCTTGCAACATCAGGACCCTTCTAGGTCTCACTGTAACATGGCATCAGTGTGGTGGACCAGGATCTGGCCTTTGGGACATCCATGTGGCAGAGAGCATTGGGCAAGAATAATCCAGTTACAGCTCAAAATATATCGAGGCATAGAAATCCTAACTTGAGGGCCAGCGTAACAAGCAATTGGATCCAAGGCACAACTTACATTGCATGATCAGGAGAAGGGTTGTGTCTTGGTTAAAAAAAAACAAACTCAATTTTTTTGGAACTGCTGCAGCACAGGATGGAGAACAGTTATTGGAGTTGAGTTGAAGGCTGGTCTTGACTCTAACAATGGCTTGTATTTTATGCCTTGTGCCTAGTACGTGATCAGTGTTACATTAAGAAAAAATCTGGGGCTAGATACATAACCTTTCTGGATTTTATCTTCTGTATCCATAAAAGAGTAAATGAGGATTACATGATTTTGAAGGCCCAGACCAGCTTCAACAGTCTGTGGCTATGATTCTCTATGTAGGAAGATACACTGAGGAGAGAGAGATTTAATTAAGTCATTTAATTAAATTAAACAGAATTTAATTAAGTCAGCATATCTTAAATGAGATCAGGCAACTAAGGCATCCTTTTCATCAGTAACTTCATAAGTGGTTAGTTGACAAGTACCTAGGGAGTTCCAGAAACACCAAAATTACCAACAAGAATTCAGGGGTTGCTGTGGTCAGAGGTTGGCCGTAGTAATTTAGTCTACTATGGCAGTATAATTTCACAGTCGAGAACATGGGTCAGACTGCCTAAGTCTGATTCTAGTCTTGCCACTTACTAACATGTCCTTGGGCAAGTGTCTCCTCTTAAACCTCAGTCTACGTGACACAGTGATAACAATACACCTTTCCTCATACCATTGCTGGAAGGGTTGAATAGAAATGTCACTGAAACACTTGGCAGAATGCCTGCTATGAGTAGAGGCCGGGCATATGTCTGGGGGACAGATAAAGGAGTGTCCACAGTGTACCTAGCATCGTCCAGGAGATTTAGGCAAACAGTTCAAGCAACAATGTTCTCTAGAGTTGCCTAGCTACTTAAGAATGGGGAAGAATGCCTCAACCTACCTTCTGTGAAGATGCATTGGAACACCTGTATTCCTTTGTTCTGACTCAACAGTGGCCTAATTAAAATATGGTTTTCCTAATTTAGAGGAAGGAATGCATTGACCTGCCCATGTGATCATTCCAGTCTAAGTTTACTGTTGTTACAAATACAGACACTGACTGACATTCTGGTTAACATCAGGCCTTTGTGAATTTGGTTAATAAGAGTTCACTATCCAGGGTTTGCCCAGCTACGGGAACTAACCAAACCTGCTGAAACTGAGCTCCTGGAGCAGCAAAGAAGAGGGTCACGTCTGGGCCTGAGGTCCAGACCCCAGGGACATGGCCTGCAGGACACTTGACTTCATTGGGAGACCCTGAGACCATGTACCCACTGACCCTTTGCTTGCCTTTCCTAAAATGAGGGGCCCCACACTGGGACCAAAGGTTGGATCCTGTCACCAACAGCCCTGAGCATCCAGGCGCAGAATTTACGAAGGTGCAGTAAGTGAGGCAGGGGCGCTTGCCTGGAAGCACGGTTATAATGTCCTTGTGTCGGCTGGGACTCAGCCAGCAGAGTGACATTTTACCATAATTATGTAATCAATACAGAAAACCCATGAAATAGTAAGTCAGATTGCAAACTCAGAAAGAAAGGATGGTGAATTCTGGGGCACTGGTTCTCAGAAGCCCCTGCTCGATGTCATCTCTTAATCCCTCCTCTCACTTAATGCTCTCCAGTATCACCATGGTGATTTAAAGTAAAGATAGCCTCATTTTATAACGAAGAGACTGAAGGTCAAAGAGTTTGAGGAGCTCCCCCAAACTCTTTTGGCTGGTGCAGGACAGAATAGCGATTCAAACCCAGATCATTGATGCTGTGCGTGGATCTCTTTGTCTCTGCACTACACTCAGGTTCTCATCAGCACAACTGTGTGTTAGAAAATGCTGGGGAGGCGGAGGGTCGTTGGGGAGTTTTGTGAATGTCGGAGGCAGAATTCAGATGATCCTTTTCATTTCTGTAAACTGGAAGAGGCTGTAGTTTGATATTCAGGAAAGGCACAGATAACTTACAGTGGGTCCTTGCCAGGTTAAGTGTATGTCAGTATCCCAAGATGCTGTAAGGTCAGTATAATGGGGCATTAATAAACCATTCCTCTTGCTCTGCTTGGTTTCTCACTTAAAACTCATTCAAAAGGATAAAACGGATAACACATAACATAAACAAAGACGGATAACACATGCCAACACATAGATTTTGATTCGTTTTGTTGGTTTCTATAAAACAGTAGCAAATTGCCACCAAACTCCCCTTACATACCCTTCAGAATTAGCAGGTGCCAACCCTGTTCAGGGACAAGTTTTTAATTTCACCCACAAGAATCCAACAAGCACACTTTCTACAACAGCATAGTTTTGTGTTCCAGATAAACCACTGCTAATTGTCACGGGGGGAACTTTGCTGGGCTTATAAAAAAATTTCACTTCCAACCCCCCACCAGCAGTGGATATAGGAATACATGTCAAACAACGTGCTGCCTTCGTCAAGACAGACACCACACTTGTGACCAGGTACCTGTGACAAGGCGCAGGCACCAGTTCAAGGCCGGGTCATCCAAGCCCTGTGTTTATCATTCCAATCCCGCAGAGCGTGTGACGGCCTGTGGCAGGGAGGCGCCTCACACACGCTGGGAAAAGCCTCATAAGGAGCACAGAGCTTTCCACTGTCATTATCAGGCTTGATTCTGAGTGCAGACCTTTTTTTTTTTTTTTTACAAAAATTGTGCAGATGCCAGTAAGAGAGAGTAGGCTCCTCAAATCCTTGTATTGACTTCTGGAACCCCTACTTGCCAGGCTGGAATAAAACAAAAAGAACATCCAGTGAACAAAACAGCATGATGCCACCTTTTTCCTGGGTGAGAAAAACCCTGGGAGCGAGTCAAAGACCCCAGCGCTGCTGGTGAGCCATGCATTTGGGCAGTGCTCTGGCAACCAAAGGGACTATCTCATGGGAAATATCATTTTTTCCCAAGAAAAATTCCTAGGGGAGTGTTCTTCTGGCCTCTCTGAGTTATTCACGCTCACGTGTGCATAAGCCACATACAACATGTCTATCCATTGTGGGATCCTCCATCCTCTCTCTCGTTCACGTTAAGATCATGTTTATAGGGCAAGCAGATCACCGTTTAATGATATTTAAGACCTGCCAGCTTTCTCTCTCTGGGGGCACAGAGCTCAATAACCTACACTAATAGCGACTTCCCTTCCGTCCTTCGCTTATGCTCATTTATTGAACCAACCAGTATTTCCTGAGCACTTACTAAAAGCGACAGTGACAACAGCCACAGTGATGATGACCAGTGCATGAGAATATCCTGGGAAACTTTTACAAAGTACAAAAGCCATCCCAGACCTTAACAGTCTCTGGAAATGGGACTCCGGAATCTGTATTAAATAAAACCTGCTCAGGTTATTCTGATGATTGGTCCAGTTTGTGCTCACTGTGATGAACACGGCATCCGAGCACTGGGCAGGCCTTCTCTGCTGGACTTTGAACACACTGGACAGTCAGTCAGTGCTGTCATCTGCCCAGCAGATGGTTTACACCTTACAGCAGATGTAAACCCAGAGGTTTACAACTTCTAAATACATGACTCAGAATGTGAGATACATTTTACATCTGACCCTTACGTCTGATTCAGGACACAATGTATACATTTGTGTGTGTGCATGCATGTATAAACTGAAAAGAAAAACTGATACAATGATACCTACTCTTATTAGAAAATATACTTGGTTGTTTTTCTTTCTGTTCTCATTTGTTCATAGAAAAAACTGACCAAAACCCATTAATTAATTTAACAACCCATTAATAGGCATTGACCCACAGTTTGAAAAGTAGTATCCTAGTACACATCTCAGAAGCCATGGCATTCCCCTATCACCTCTACTCTGGAAGCCTCAGTTTTCCCTTCTGGACAGTGAGAAGGTTATTAGATCAGATCATCTCCAAACTCTTGGATTCTGCACTTCGGTTAGCATCTCATTAGTTGTCCTTTGCAGCCTTTAATTCTCTTACCCAGGATAAATGTGTTGTGCTTTCCAACCCATCATTAGTTTAATCTCTGTACCCTCTCCAAGTACCCTGCGTCCCTCTTACATTAAGAAGGCCAGAACTGATTCCAACAGATGTGTCTGTACAAAGTATAACTCCGTAAAATCAATCATCTCCTTTCTTTCACTTCTGTGTGCTGTTTGTTCTCTTGGAAGCAGAAAAGAAAAGAAATACTTATGAGTCTGCACAAGCAATGTTCTCTTCACTCAATCATTCAACAAGTATTTATTGAGTGCATGTTATTTGCGTAACGATCTGGTGTGTGTTGAGTAAATAGAAAAGTCTTGAGGAATTCCTTTTTTATTTCTTTGTAACTCTTATTTTCTTCATCTACACACAGAGAGGGAAGAAAGAACAGGGTGGGTAGAGGTTACCACATGGTGTTCCAGTTGTGTAACAAACTACCAGCCTTTGTGCTGAGGTGGAGGGGTAATGTTGTAGTTTATATTGTCTACCAGCTGGGAGGGGAAGTCTCAGATTTTAGCTTGGCTGCTAATAAAAACAGTCTCAAACATTCCCAGCTCTGGTGTCAGGTTCTTTTCCCTGAAAAATGACAGAAAACTCAACTCAAACTGGCTTAAGCCTTATAAGGAGTGTTTTGATTCACATCCCTGAAAAGTTCAGGGTGTCAGCTAAATTCAGGGTATACTTGGCAGGGCAGGGACAAGGTTTTCCTCCATTCTTGGTTCTGCCTTCCATGGTGATGGCTTCATTCCATCTGGTTGTCCTCAGCAATTCCAGGTGCTGCCCTAAAGGTGACAACTTTAGACCTAAGATCCTCTTGGGATTGGGATGGAGAGAGGGTGCTGCTGCCCCACGTTGTCATTAGGGTGATGCTGAATCCCCCTGACTGATTCTCATGCCTGCTCCTGGACCGGTCACAGTGGCTAGGGGAGTGCTGTGATGTGCTGATGGGTTCAGACTTGAATGTTGAGTTCCCACCCATCCCAGAGACAGAGAAGATGGGGAGTAGATGCTCAGTGAAAATTGAGAACTGCTGCTGGAAAAGGAGAAAGGACTGTCAGGGCGAACAGACCCATCAAAGCAGAGCCAGAATGTTGGGGGGCAGGAAGAGCCCTATTTCAGTGTCCTCAATTTGCACTGGGGAGAAAGGAGTCTGAAAAAATAGTGACTTATATAAGTCCCGGATGTGTGATTATCTGCATGACTTTGACTTTGGGATTCCTCTTAAATATTTCTGCTCCTCATTCATTTGACAAATATGTATTAAGAACCTGCAAGGCACCAGATATGTATTTGGTAAATGACAGTAAATGACACAAAGGTTGCTCCCTTATGGTGCTCCCATCCTAGCAGTGGTAACAGAGTGTTCAAGGAGATGTGGTTTTATACGGGGTCATCTGGAAGGCCTCATGGAGAAAATGATGTCTGAGCAAATACTTGAAAGAGGTGAGGGGACGTGGCCAGACAGATATCTTAGGGAGAATATGGCAGGGAGAGAAAATAACTATTCAGAGGCCCTAAGGAGGGAATATGAAAGGCTTATTTGAGGAAAAACAGATAGGGCAGTGTAGCTGGAGTGGGATGAGAAAGGTGGAAAGAGTATGAAGATGGAGGGCAGAGAGGGAAGGGAGAGGAAGGTAATGTGGGACTTCGAGGATTTTAGCTTTTACTCTGATAGAAATACGGAACCAGGGCAGGGTTTGAGTGGATGATACCATCATCTGACATTTTTAAAAGGCAACACTGGCTGTTTGGATGAGAACTTGCAGTCAGGAGTGAGAAAGAAGAAGAATTTAGGGCCCTGGAGATAACCAGTGCAGTAACGAAGGGCCAGCACACACTCAGACCCACAGCCGTGTAGGCAGTGAGAAGTGGTCAGGTTCTGGACGTGCTTTTGAAGGTTAAGCCAACAACCTTTCATGACAGACTGGATGTGGAATATGAATGAAAGGGAAGAGCCAAGCGTGACATCAAGGCTTTTGGCCTGAGCAAATAGAAGGACAGAGTCATCATCACCTGAAATGGGCAAAGCTGTGTGTGGAGCTGGCTGGGCAGAGCAATTAAGGATTCAGGTTTGGACATGGTATGTTTTAGACGTCTCCCAGGCATGCAAATAGAGATGTCGAGAAGGCATCTGGGAAGTGAACTCTGGAGTTTGGAAGTTAAATCTTGAGACATGTTATGGAAATAGTCAATATGTATGGCATTTAAAACCATGAGGCAAAATGAGGTCATTGATAGAGTATCTAGAGAGAGAGAAGCAGGCTGATGACGAAGCCTGGGGCACTTTAACACTGTCATGATCAATTTTATTAACTCGACTGGACCCCAGGTGCCCAGACTAAACATTATTTCTCAGTGTGTTTTATGGGTTTTTTCTAGATAAGATTCTCATTGGAATTGGTGAGCTCAGTGAAGTGTCCCTCCCAGTGTGGATGCTTATCCAATCCACCAAAGGCCTGAATAGAACAAAAGGTGGTGGAAGGAGGAATTCAACCCTGTTTTTTCTGCCTCAGTACCTGAGTGGGATCTCATCTCATTTTCTCTGGCCCCCTGACTGGGACTTACACTACTGGCTCTCCTAGTTCCCAGGTTTTGGTCTGAATTATACCACCAACTTTCTTAGGTCTCCAGCTTGCAAATATCAGCTCATGGGACTTCTCAGCCCCCATACTCATGTGAGCCAGTTGTTATCAGTTCTGTTTCTCTGGAGAACCCTGATTAATACAAACACTAAAGGACAGGAGAAGGAGGAACCAGAAAATGAGACTGAGATGAGGGAAGAATAGGAAAGGAGGACAGCCAAGGGTGTGTGGTTCCTGGATGCCAGATGAAAAAGTGTATGTGGAAGGAAAAGTAATCAACTGGTTCAAATGCTTTTTATAGGTCATGTAAGATGAGGACTGAACAAGGGATTGGACTTGGCAATGTGGAGGTGGCCTTCACAAGAGCAGTTTGGTGGAGAGATGGAGAAGTCTGACTGGAATGAGTTTAAGAAAGAGTAGAAGAGACGATCTGGACGTACCAAGTTGGCTAAAATAACAATCATTTATTTGCTTATGATTTTGCAAATTGGCAGAACTCAGCAGAGACCACTGTCCTCTGCTTCACATAGCAGACATGGCTCGGGTGGCTTCCCTGGGGGTAGGGGACCCGTTTCCAAGACGGCTCATTTACATAGCTGGCAGGTTGGTGCTGGTTGTCACTCGGGATCTATGGGGCAGATAAGCCTCTCCACCAGAGAATCTCTGACAGGTTTCCTTATACCATGAAGCCTGGGCTGTAAAAGAGGAAATGGATTTCTTAATGCCTGAGCATAGAAGTCTAGGAATGTCACTCCTGCATTCTGTTGGCCAAGCGGTCACAGATCCAGCCCTAGTTCCAGAGGGGAAACCCACGGTCTATCTCTGGATGGAAGGAACAATGTGTACACACAGGAAGGGGCAGAATTGTCTGTGGGATCTTTGGAGATTAACCACATGAGTATCCACAGAACGGAGATCTTTACTGAGAGAGAGTGTTTGGGCAGAAAAACCCACTAGAAAGATGGCGCAACAGAAATGTGAGAAGAAGGCAGCAACCTGGAAGGGTGTTGCCTGCAGCCCCGGAGTGGGGCAATTAGGCGGAAAACCTAACATGACAGAGACCCTGTTTTCCTGTACATTTCCCCATTTGTGTTTTTACCCTTTATTTTCCCCCTACCCCTTCTCCAGGCTCAGAGGGTTAAATAAGTGATTTACTCTTTTCTCCCATGACATTGTTTCCCCCAGGTAGGCTGCATCTCTTGTCTTTGGCAGCAATAGAACGGCCTTACCCTTCTGACTTGATCAAAGAAGTGGGAGACTGGCAGGATGCTGTTACCTGAAAGGAGAAAGGTTTAAAAGTGGCTTAAAGTTTCTCAAGATCATCGCATCAGCCAAGATAAAGGATAGGGGCCTTGGTGGCCATGAACCTGGCATCACCTAGGGCAGGGGTTGGCCAACTGTGGCCCAAGGGCCAAATCCAGTCTGCTGCCTGTGAAGAATGGTGTTTACATTTTTAGATGGGTGGGGGAAAAATGATAATATTCTGTGGCATGTGAAAATTCTGTGGAAGCTCAGTTTCGGTGTCCGTAAATAAAGTTTTATTGGAATGCAATTATGTTCCTTCATTTATGTATATGCCTACTGTCATGCTACAATGACAGAGTTAAGTAGTTGTGACCGAGACTATATGGCTCACAAAGCCTGAAATACTTACTAACTGGCCCTTTACAGAAAAAGTTGTCCAGCTCCTGCTCCTGGGACCCCCTGTCTGTAGAAATCTGACTAAATAGCACCCACATACCCCCAATTCATTATTAAATTTTTAAAAGAAAATGGAGGTGGTATCAGTAAACGCATTACTGATAATGTACTTAGCACCACCAGGGAATTCTGCATATCCATCCTGGACTGGGTTACATCTGGGACCCTGATCCCCAGGAACACTGATGAGATTTGAGCTGGACCAAGGGATTTGGTCACGAAGATGTGTAAATGGCCACCGCTCTCATAAAATGCACTGAATTTTTAAAAATCAATTATAGGTCTTTCTCTCCCAAATTTCTTTTAAGACCCTGAATACTTGATATCTATTCTTTCCCGTTGGTACCAGCAAATGGAAGGTGGAGCTGAGGGGAATGGCCCATAGTTCTGAGACACCTGGTTCTTGTGTGGATGGATTGTTCATGACTGCAGTTGTCGTGACATCCCCGCAACGGCGCCGTGTTTTCTGCTAGTGATTTTGCCCCGACTCGAAAGCTGGGTTCTGCTTGGACTGATGTTTCTGAAAGAGTGCTATGTGAAAGGCTTTGAGCCCCATTGCCCCAAAGACAGCACGATACAGAGGAAGAATACACATTTGAGGGTCAGAGAGATGTTGGTTCAAAATCCCAGCTTGCTCGCTTACTAGCTGATTGTCCATCACAGATTCTGTAATCTTTTCAGCCTGAGTTTCTTCATCTATGAAACAGGGCTGATGATACACTTTACTGCAAGTGTGTCCTGTCAGCTTCATGAACTATCAAGCACTGTTAGCAATTATTATAACATCCCATATAGGTGTGTCTCCTATTTCTATGGACCGTTTTAACATATGCACACAGACACACAGACACACACACACAAAGTTAATGCTGGGAATTGAACTGAGAGAATTTTAACTTTGAACTTTGTTCTTGTCTGATGAATCATTGCCTATTATCTTTATGATAGAATTGTATAAAATGCCAGTGGAAGTCGTTTCAACGGACCATTAACTCCTCAGGTATGATTTGCCTTGTCTTGCTTCTGAAGTTTGCATTAATTTTAAATTAACAGAATATTTAGAAGGTAATAACCAAGAGAACAAAAAAATGCTCTGTTAGTCCCACAGCAGTCACAGGAAATTCAGGGGACTCGAAATGGATGCCGTTGTAGTTACATGTTACAAGGGTCACAGCTTGTGCAAGGGCTTGCCCGGTGCTTGTTTACACCAGGCTGTAATGAAGGCTTGGCCCCTTCCACCAGGGTCCTGGGCTGCGGGAGGAGGTCAGGCAGATAATGGCCACAGAGCTGAGCCCAGGTACAATTTCTGAAGTACAGGTTTCTGGATGGTGGTTTTAAATTTGCTTTCTTTGAGCTCTCTTTCTTTTTTTCATTTCAGATTTCTTCTGCAGGGTTTTGGGCACCTGATGCAGACATCAGAAAAGCTAGTTCTTACTATCTTGCTGAGATATTTCCCCAGGCATATCACTGATGGATGAGTTCAGTTCTCACCTTCACCTCTGAACCACACTACTTCAAGAGGCAACTTGCCAAAAGGCAAATCTGATCATGTCTTTCCCATGAAAATTCCTCCCTGGCCATGGCAGTTTTGTTTTGTAATTTAATTGCTATTTTAATTAAAGTTGTACATTAATGTAGAGTTTTTTTTTTTAAGGCAAGTCATACTACTAGCTTATAAGTGAAAACAGCAACCCTCTCCCCTATCCCTCCCAAATTCCAATTCCTTACCCCTGCAGGAGATATTTTCCACTCTTCCATAGTTTCATTTCAAATTTCCCAATAACACATTTACACTACTCTGGCTGGCAGAGTCATGGCCCCCAAAAATGTCCATGGCTGAATTCCTGGAACCTGTGAATATGTTAGGCTGTGTGGCAAAGGGGAATTAAGATTGATAGTGGAATTAAGGTTGTTGATCTGTTGACCTTAGAATAGAGAGATTATCCTGTATTATCTGAATGGGTCCAGTGTCATCATAAGGGACCTTAAAAGTGGAAGAAAGAGGCAAAGATAGAAGTCAGACTTGATGCACCAATGCTAACTTTGTACAGGGAGGAAGGAGACCATGAGTCAAGGCATATGAGTGACCTCTAGGAGTTCAAAAAGCTAGGAAATGGATTCTAGAGATGCCAGAAAGAGGTGCAGCCCTGCTGACCCTTGGGTTTTGGCCCAGTGAGACTTCTGTTAGACTTCTAACCTACAGAACCGGAAGATGGCACATTTGTTTGTTGTAAACTACTAGGTTTTTGGTAATTTGCTACCGCAGCAATAGAAAACTAATACTTCCATTTCTTGGTTTTTCTCTTATTAGTTCTAAGGATTGTTCAATAGATTTACTATTGTTAAAGGTGAACACTTAAACTATCTTATACATGCCCTCCCCTGACATTTCCCCCACTTCCCTCCTAACATCCTCCCTGATAGTCACAGCCTACTTTTTTAGTTAGAATATTCGGTATGTAATACTGACGTGGTCATAATATTGTATTTCAAGCTGAGCTGGGTAGTGTACCATGATCACATTTCTCCTACAGCTTTTTCTTTTCCCTAGAGCTAATAATTATTTTGTTCGCTTATTTTTCTAGTGTTTACCACTAATGTGTCCCTAAGCATTTCACCAGAAGTGTAAACCTCTCAATATATTCAAACTCATCAGCTGATCTCTCAGCTTGACCCTTTCTGGTGGAGACAGCCTTCTTCCTGCTGTTGCTCTCCATCCTCTCACCCCACCCAGGACCGGCCACCCCCCAGGTCTGCTAGCTGGGTGTCCTGTATCTCCTCGATCGCAGTACCAGGGATTCCCTCCCTCCCAGGCTGGGGTCCCTACCTCTTGCATCACACTTCTTCCTACTTTGTTACTCCCCTATTTTGTTGTAGAGTTCTAAAGCTTTCGGAGAAAAAGATTCATGAGAAATAAAGTCTTATATATCTCAAAATATCCTTATTCTACCCTCAAACTTAATTGATAGTATGATTGGAAATGGAATTCTAATTTGGAAACCACCTTTCCTTAGAATTTTGAAAGCTTTGCTATACTGTCTAGCAGGTTGAGAAGTCTGATGTTTGAGTCTTTAAAAATAATTTTCTCCCCTCCATCGTTGGAGTCCTCTCTCCTGGAATAGCTGTCTCCCAGGATGTTGGACCTCCTGGAATTAGGCCCTAATTTTCTTTTCTCTGATTTCCTACCACTCTGGGCTTTTCTTTTTCTTCCTGAACTTCATCTTCCAACATTCTCTTTTAATTTTCCATTTCTACTCTCTGTTTTTAACTTTAAGATTTTTTAAAAATTATTTCTTTTTAATGACTACTCCTTTTTTATAACCTCTGATTCTTAGTTCATGGGTAAAATAATTTCTCTTGACTTTCTGAGAATAGCAATGACAGTGCCCTTTTTTGAAACACTGCTTTGATTTCCACACACGTTTGTTTTTAAATTTTGTTTGATCTCTGGTGTAGGTTTCCTTTAAGTGAACGGTGCTCGTTGGCGGCTTATTGTTAAGAAGGGCCATGCGTGCGCATCATTTGTGTCCTCGCTGTGGGCTGACCCAGCTTCTTCAGTTGGAGAGCTTAAGCCCTCAGCACTGCTGGATTTTTTGGTCAGGTTGGTTAGTTTTCCAGAGACGTGACTTTCCCTCTCCTACCTGTCAGCCTCGCTGTCAGATTTTATCATTTTACCGCTGCTGAGTGACGGCAAGCAGCTGGAGTTTTCATGGTCTGCTACTGTGTGACCTCCAGTTATTACTTTTTTTTGTAGTCAGTAGTGTTTCTGCTTCAAAAGACCCACCTCAGATCTTTTTTCCACATCCCTATGCGTCCCTCTCTAGGCCTCAGGAGCTTTGCCTCTGATAAGGTGCCCCTGTGGATTTTTTTAGGCGAACTGCCGTGGGATACTGGAACACTTTGCTGATACGGGCAGCATTGCGGTGCCTGGAAGGCTCACATGCACCCTCTCCCAGCCCAGGTGGTCCTTGACCAACGACTCTCAGGGTGCGAGTATGAACGCCCAGCAGCCCCGGTGCCGAATCGGGCAGCTCTGAAGCTTTACTTAGCTTTCGCGTTTGTGGAGCTTTGTCTGAATTTCCTGCTTGCTTGGCTGGCTCTGTCCTTCCTCACCTTGCGCTTTCTTGCTCGCCTGCCCTGAAACCTTGCAGTGTTATTCACCTTCGCCTCAGGGACTTCTCCAAGGACTCAACCTAAGACATCCCATTTTCAATATGGTACCCATGTCTGAAGTTCTTCTCCAGGGCTTCTGATTTGAAGTGTCTGAAAGCTCATCCAGTGGGAAAAAAGTTCCACTTAACAATGTGTAGCTCTGGAAGACAGATCTTAGATCTTGGATGGAGTCTATCATCAGGCCGCAGAATTCAGTTTATTAGAGGACATCCTTAGCAGGTAGTAAGTTCACCATCCCTGGAGATATACAGGCTGAGGCTAATGCTTGCTTGATGAAGTGTTTGAAAATAGGGATTCAAACAATTCGTGGGAGGCTGACTTGAGATTCTGTGGCATTTGTATTTCAACATAATGTAGCAAGAAAAACCTCATTGGGGGAGCAAATTTTCCATTTTGCAGTTTTGTTTCAGTACCACATGGTGCTCTTGTGAGATTGTGAGTATAATTAGAGCTTGTAAGGTTGTAGAGAGGTGCCCATGTGTCAATTTCCCAGCAGTGATTATGGCTTGATTGAAAGAGTACCTACACGGTTGTGGTAAAAATCCATCGGCAGGAAATGCTTTGTGTATTCTTGGCATTTTTCTGCTTCGCTTTCATTATCAAGAGTGTAAATCAGAATTAAACTAAACATTTGCACACATGGAGAATCACGTGCCTGCAGCTCATTGTTCCTGGGATCTGTTTGTCATCTCCCCAGTGTTGGTGTGTACACACGGCACGAAGTCTGTGGACTCAGCCCTACTATCCCATTCGTGACGCTCTGACTCAACAACCAGGCATTGTATTCAACCGTGGAAACAGCCAGCCTGGGCTCAAAGACTCAGCACTGGTGATCCAGTTCATACAGTTGTGAAGACTCACAGAGCACTTCCATCAGGGAACACTGAAATGTGAAGCTCAAGGCCAGACTTTCTTTCTAGTCTTGGTCACTCCAAGTTGTCCCCCATTCTTGTTGAGATGTTTAAGCAGGAGATGTGATTTTGTCGGCGCACGAAGGTACTTGGGCACTTGGTACTCAGGTCCTTAAACACCTGGGCCACAGAAACACAACCAACTTTTTTCACCTTTAAGAGACAAGACATTTTCTTTCAGAAGGTAAATGTTACTGTCTCCACCTCCATTTTCTTTTCTTGTTTGCTTTGAAAAACAGCATGACAAGAGAAGCCCAGGGCCCCTCACTTCTGGCTCACTCCGAAGGCAGCAGGGTTTGCTCTAATCTCTGCACTAGATTCTGACTCTGGGATCCAAACTGTACTTTGTTCATTTTTTGTGTGAAATGGGAAGTGCCTCAGTAACTGCTAAGTTCCCTTTCTTCAGCACATTCTGTCAGTACGTCAACAAATAATTGTGGCATCTCTATTACTGTCAGGGGTATATGATGGTCAACAACATAGATGTGGTCCCTGCCCTCACTATCCTTACATTCTCATGGAGGAGACACACATATGATAAAATGTCAATTGGGAAAGAGCGTGCTGATGACAAGAACAGCAGAGTAGGGGTGATCATGGGACTGCTGTTTTAGAAGGGTGGTCGGGGAAGACTCTTTAAATAGTTAAGTGGAACCAACTGAGGAAGCAAACCAGGTGACTGTCCAGGGTGTGTTCAGGCAGATGGCACAGCAAGTGCAAAGGCCCTGACGTGGATACATGTTTGATACATTGAAGGAAGTGCAAAGGAACCAGTGTGCAACAGGGAACATGGCAGGGGGATGCGGCAGAAGCAGAGGGGGCCCGCCACGCCAAATCGCTGAGTCCGTGGAAAGGAGTGTAGTTGCTCTCTGAGTGAGGTGCTGAGCCCGGGAGAATTTTGAGCAGGTGTGTGATATGGTGTGATTTGCATTTCGCAAGAAGCATCTGGCTGAATTGAGAGTGGACTAAGGGAATATGCTGGAAGTAGAGATACAAGTTCGAATGCTCTTTCAGTCGTCAGGAGAGAGATGACAGCAGCACAGACTAAAGGGAATGGTGTGATTCAAGATTTATTTAGAAAACATAACTGACCTATTTAGGGTGTAAGAGAGGAGCCATAGATGATGCCCAGACTTTCAGTCTGTGAGCTGTCGACTGGAGGAGCCATGTACTGGGCCGGGGCCTTGCAGCCAGAGTATCACTACTAATTCTCTAATTCCATTTTGCTGAGATTTACAAAGTCAACACCAATGGAACTCTCTGCCGGCACCTGAGTGCCCATATAATCTTATGTCTTTGATGTCTAATCCACAATCTTCCCAAATTTGGGGGATGTATAGTCTCTCCAGACTTTAATGTCCATAAGGATAATCCCTCCAAGACTGGGGGCTCTCACTTCCCTGAACTCTATCTTTAGACTTGCGAATCAGGTCTCCCCATTCCTCTAAACTTAACTTTGGACACCTTATCCTCTGTTCACAAGTTCCTGTTGGTTCCACCCTGTCCTTGGCTTTCAGCACACGTGACTCTTGAGCTCTGCAGGCCCCACACTTTCTCTGTACAGCCCTCCCCATTTACCTGTGTGACAACACCCTTCCGCATTGTTCTTCCTTTCTTACCTGTCCCAGACCCTGTGGTCAGTGACTCCTACGCAGCATCTTCATCTGTCCCTGACAAAAACTAGTCTTCAGCTCTTGAGTGAAATTCTCTGCTTTTTCTGTTCTTGCTAAGCTAAGCTCTCTCTAATGTTGGGAGAGAAATGTCCAGAACTGGCTAATGTGATTCTGGATTCAGCTGGGCCTTGGGACTTGTCTGCTGCCTCTGTCCCCATCTGTGGTAGACAGACCGTTAGGTGACCCCCAGTGGTTCTCCTCCTGGGGCTCATGCCTTTGTAACGCCTTCCCCTTGAGTGTGATCAGGACCGGTGACTTGCTTCGAACAATAGGATATGGCAAAGGGGATACGATATCACTCCTATGAGTGTGTTCCATTATGTAAGAACCCATCTTAGCATTCTGGAGGTAGGGACTTCCTGGGAGGCTTGATAAAATAAATGACTTGTTGAATAAGTTTATGTGGCAAGGAAATCTGGTACCTGAGGATGGCATCTGCTGACAGCCAGCAAAAATCCAGGGTTCACCTTATATAGCCACAAAGAAATAAGTTTTGCCAACTTGAATGAACTTGGAAGCAAATTCTTCCCCAGTCAAGTTTCCAGATGAGAACATAGCCCAGGCAACACCTGGGTGCAGCCTGGGAGACTGCGCAGGGACCCAGATGGACCACACTCACACTGCTAGCCCACAGAAACTGGGACAACAAATTTGTATTGTTTTAAGCTGCTAAACTATGGTAATTTGTTACACAGCACTTGAAAGAATATATCATCCTTGATCCGTTTGTCATTTGTAAGGGATTTGTTCCAACCTTTCCCACTTTCTCCCCATGTCCCACCCCCTACTTCACGCATTGCTTAGCACAATGGTCTTGAGATCAGAGAAAATGAGAAGATCGGCTATGAATTCCATTAACTTCCTTCTCCATTACCTCCAAATTTATCCATGTATCCCCCCATTCCTGTCCCCTTTTCTCCACCACGGGGCCACCCCCTCCGTTCATCACTGGAGCCAGTCTTCCCAGGTCACCCCAGGACCTTGTTATGCCCTCTCTTCCTTGTATATTCAGTCGTCACCTCTCTACCTGCTTCTTCCCCTCAGCCTCTGTACAAAGCGCTTTCTCCATCCCCTAAAGCAGTCACACAGCAGACACGCCACAGGCCACGAATAAAACAACTTCCCTTGACCTAGCCCTTCTGTCAAGGTGCAGCCCTTACTCTCTCATTCTCTTCATACAGAATTCTCTAAAAAGTAGATACCATGTGCCATCTCCTGAAACTTCTCCTCCCCCCTGTGTGGGAACTTGTCTCTTGTCCTCATCACCTCGCTGGGAAGGCTCCGGGCGGCAGCTGGAGTGGCTCCGAGATGCCAGATCCTCCTCGCAGTCGTCGCCCCGGGTGAGAGGTCTGGGTCCCTGGGCTCCGCCAAGCACGCCTTCTCGAACCCTCCCCTGGCTCATGTGCACCCACTCTCAGCGTGCCCCCCATCTGTCTGTGGGTTTCTTCTCTGGTTCCCACTTCTACTATGCTCTGGCTCCTTTTGGGGTAAAAAAGTCTCTGTATTTCATTAAGAAACTGTTCCTCCTGAATTTTACCTGTTGTATTTCTCTGATACGGTTAATCCCTATGGAAATTTGAATAGGTGATTCATCAGTTCTTAATTATCTATGCTAAACCTTTTAGGGTTATTAAGATAATTCCTCCATAATATATTGTCCAATTTGTGTCTTCTGCTAATAGGAAACTATGCTAACTTTTGGAATTAGAAGAAAGTTGCCAATTATTCCTCATATTTTTCTCATTTCACCTGGAGAGAAGGGGTGATCTGCTGGAGGCAGAAGAGAAGGAGGCGGGACGTGTGTGACAACAGAGTAGAAAAGAAACGGATTGACTCTGGCATTCAGGGGATGGTGGGTTGCTGATGTTTAATGGTGCCATTTTCTTCAGCTGTCCTGTTGGGATAAAATTTTATTCAAAAATCAAAGTGACTGCTCCAGACAAGGATGTCCCGTGACCTAGAGTGACCCTCGTGATGACAAAGACCCTGACGGCAGATGCCAGGGAGAGCTTGAGGGAAACTGTTTAGTGAAGATGATCTGTTTTTTATATATTTTTAACTTCATATGTGCAACTAAATTTATAAACTAAATATTAAAAGTATGCATTTAAATATATCATCTACCTGTATTAATGTTTATATTATAAAATACACATTATAATAGCTGTCTATAACTATGTAATAAAATACATAATAACAACGTGTGTAATAATATATACTATATAACACAATTATATGTTATATTTCATTATACTATAACATATATTACAACATATAATATATTTAGTATCTCATTAAGAAAATGAAAAGCTGACTTACTATTTTTTTTTTTTTTGCTATCATTAATATACTGAAAGTTGCCTTTCTTAATGTTGTCTTATATTCAGGGACATATACTTCTTCCATACTTGTATGTATGTCTGAGGTATGTAGAAGAAGTTGAAAATGCACATTCTTAGCTTTTAAGCAACTGATTAGTATACAACCCAGAAGCCAAAGAAAGATGGATTCGATGGAAACTTAAGAAATGAACTCCATTTCCCTTATTTCACAGGCAAATAAACAGGAATCTGTCCAGAGAAGTTAGGCAAACTGCTGAAATCACACAGCGATTGGTTGGTGGCAGCGCCGTGAGTTGGGGCCAGCAGCCGTCTCTGTGTGGCACTCCCACTCCCGGGCCCCCTGTGTTGTGGGAACAGACTTGAGTCGCCTGCATTGACCCTTGCAGCCAGCTTAGCTCTGCTCCGGGACGGTACCGATTTGCTTGTGCCTTTTAGAGATACACTTGCTCCCATCTGCATCTACCACCAGTTTGGCCATAATAAAGAGTAGCTGTACTCTTAATTGAGCACCTACTATATACGGGAGCGGGAGTCTGACTCTTAACCATTGTGCTCACTAACCTAATTTGTTTGGCACCGTCATTCCGCATACGGTGGTTTGTGTTTTGGTGGTTGTACAGAAAGGAAAACGATTTGCAGACACAACGCAGGTGTAGAAAGCGACTGTTTCTTCTTGCGCGCGAAGCATCCTGGAAGGAGTTCGGCACATCGTTCCCATCAGCCCCCATAGCAGCCATGTGGTGCTCTTGGCCTCAGCTGGTCCAGGAGCGAGCTGGCCTTCTCGACAATGCTGTGTTGTCTCTGTCACTATCAACTGACTGCCCGAGAACCCCACCGCCTCCCGGACTCCAGCCTTATCGCTGAACAGGACACCCTCCTCTGCACACCATCGAGCGGCTTGTGATGCCGGCTCCACTCCTCAATCAAGCTCTGTTCATCTGTGACCTTAGACAGGAGCAGAGGAGACCAGGCCAGTTCCCCGCTTTCCACCTGAGTGGCCGCGATATGAAGCCCTGCTTCTCAGCGCTCAGACGCCAGCCTCGCTGCGCTCCCTGGGTTCCTTGCCCTGCATGAAAGGCCCTTCTTGTTCGGCAGGGTGCGGCCATCTGTGAGATAGCCGCCAGGGTGCTTTTCATGTGGCCGCATCCAGGCGCTCCTGTCTGCGTTTTAATAGCCAAGCTAAAGGTAACTTGATAGGCTGATATGCCAGAGCCTGGGAATAGGGCCTAGATTCATTTATCCCTCCTTTGTAAAATTTGAATGAAAATAGCTGTCATTGCTAATTTCCCCCTGCTTTCTTCTTAAGTATCTTAATGTGCTATTCTAGCAAGCGGCTGACTGTATTTCATAGTTAGCAAAAACTAAAGCCCTTGAACTATAATTTGCTTATGTCATATTTTCCCAGATTGATCTCATCGTGGCTTTGCTGTTGACCCAATAAGTCATGGGGTGCAGATCACAAGATCCCTGTTATCATCTGCTTGTGCGGTTCCTGCCCTCTGCCATGCCCTGTTACTCCTACAAACAGCCAGGAGCTAGCCAGGGCTAGGTGAAGAGTGAATCCGTTCCTTAAGGAGATGGAAGGGTACTGTGGACTATATTGAATTTGCACTTTGCTTTGGATGTTGGTGTTGCCTGTGGGAAATGGCTGTCATAGAAAACCTTTGCTGGGTGACTTGGCAGAGTCACGTGCCTCTCTGGGATTTGATCCTTACTCTGCAGTGGGAAGTCTGCACACTAGGACTGCAGGTCAGGTTTTGGAAAAATGTATGCAGTTTGGGTCCCAGCGTGACCGACTATCCAGGTTTGCCCCAGACTGAGGGCCTTCCTGGGATGCTAATACCAGAAGGTGCTGGGCAGCTCTAGATAGTTGGTCACCATATCCCAATTTTACCCCACCTTTCTAAAAACTTTGATTAGTAAAAACCACAGGATTTATGTAATATCTGTGTTTTTGTTGGTAAAACCTGCACTTTATTAATGGTGACTCTTTTTCAGACTGCAGGACTTTTTCAATAGAGATGGTGGCAGCCAAGGTAATAAGAGCTAGAACTGTGGTTCACCACCAGGAGTGTTTCATTCTCACGAGGCCGAGGGAGTCAGTCAGACATGCCTGGAGTCTGGGATACCAAGTGTCTTGTAAGAAAAGCAATTTCACTTAAAACCCCAGTAGATCCCCACTGCAGAGCACTTCATCCAGATGGTTCTTGCCCCCATCCCAGGCTTGCTCATTGACTGCTTGGTGGCTCAGTTCATAGGCAGAGTGCAACCATTCACAGTGGTGGTGGGGAGGCTGCTCTGTAAAGAAAAGTGGTGCCTCTACATTTACACACTCATTCATTTGTTGTAGGAAATATTTGTTGAGCATTTACTATGTGCTCTTGATGTGACAGGGTTCCAGCCTCCTGATGGTTATGACTTGACAAGGAATGCAGCACCAAGATGAGGACTGCTGGGAGGAAGGAGATGCAGGGTGTTGGGGAGGGAGCCCAAGGCAGAGCAGGGACAGTGAAGAGAGAAATGGAGGAAATGACTATCCCTGTGGCAACTCCTCTCAGATGGCTAACCAGCATCTCACAGTGAACAGGTCCAAAAAAGTGCACTTGATTACTCCAAATCCTGCCTTTTCCACAATCTTTCCCATCAAAGAGGATGGCACTACCCTCCTTTCTGGTGTGCAAGCCAGAATCTTTGGAGTCACCCTTTCTCTCCCACCCCACACCGAGTCCATCAGTAAATTTGGTTGGATCAGCCTTCCCAGTAGAATCCAACCACCTGCCCCCGCCTTGCCTATATCCAATAGGCTATAATGCCTTATCCAAGCTGCTATCCCCATGCATCTGGATTTTTGCAACATCCTCCTAAGTGGTCTCTGGGTTTCTACTCTTGCCTGCTCCCCACGTAACTGCCAGAATGGCCCTTTGAGGTAGCATGTCACTTTAACAACAGTAAGAATGAGGAATACTTACAGCACTTAGTATGTGCTAGCCAGGCATGTGATTCCTTTGTGAGTACTAACTACTTCAATACTCAGCACTCCTGTGAGGTGGGTACTGTAGTCAGTTCTGCTATTACATGACATATGCATTCTTGAAAATCAGTGTGCTATGCAAAATCACAATAAAAAACCTATAAGGTTTGGGAGAAAATGCAGTAAGGAACACAATACTCAAAAGCTTCATCAGTAAGACTATTTTAAGAGAAGACAATACCCTAATAAAGATGGTAGCACAGTTCTATACATATTAAGTGTTCAGAAATACATTAACAATACACTGGATATGGTAGTTTATCTTGAAAGAGATGAAGTTTGCTTGAAGAAGTGGGTATTGAAAGAATCGAACAGGTCAGCCTCTGAGTCACTGTGGCATGGTGGAAGGAGGGTTATCCTAAGGCTCATGGGGTGGGTGTGGCCCCAATGCAGGCAGGGAACTGAGGGAGCTGTGTATATGTGCATTCGTGTTTCCCTGCAGGAACTGACTGAGCACGGGTTTTCATGGTCACCTTGTGTGTTTTGTGGTTGAAATCATGTATACCGGTAGACATGGAATTGCTCAGATATGTCCAGATTGTTCTCTAGTATATCATAAATCACATTAGAACACATTTGTGTTTTCAAAACAAGCGTTATAGCATGTCTGACTATAGCACTAGCCCCATTTAACAAAGTAGGAAATCAAGGCGTGGAAATGCTAAGTTCCCAAGGTTGAGTAGTTACTAAGTGGCAGAACTGGGTTTTGAACTCAAGTTGGATTTCAGCTCTGTGCGCCCACGTCCTCACCATGGCCTAAAAGGCCCTGCCCACGCTGGTTGTCCCAGCAGCCATCTGAGCTCACGCCTGGCTACTCTCCCCTCATACCCTCTGTGTCCCCGGCATGGCCAGTCCCCAAGCGTGCTCCTCCCTCAGGACCTGTGCTCAGGCCTTTACCCAGAATTCCCTTCCCCAAATATTTGCTGGCTCATGCCCTCACTTCCTTCTGGTCTCTGCTGCTATCTGCTGACCTTATCTCTATCTCTGTTATGTGTTTCATTGTTCCTTACAATGCTTACTGACACGTAATACAGTATCTATGTATGTAGTTAGCTTACCCCTCCAAGAGAAGGTGAGCTCCAGGGAAGGGTACCTGGCTCTGTCCGCTGGAGCTGACCAAGGAGCTCAGCAGGTGCTCCATCAGCCTCTGTAGCAGGAATGAAGTGGGAGGTTGGGAGCGGGATTGCTCCAGGCAGTGAGAAGGGCACGCCTGAACCAAAACGTGGTGCCTACACTTAGTGCTTTTAACTTCTGTGGCCTCTGAGGACTCCCAGGTCAGCTCTTCAAACTGGCTCTGGCAAGAAGCCCAGAGAGACCAGCTGGCAGGTCACAGAGCCTGGGTGGCAAAAATGAAATCAGAGAAGAGAGGATGCAAAACAAAAACATACAAATTCCCACCCATTTCCCTCAAGGGCCCCAGAATTTTCATCAAGGAGAACTTCCGAACTCAGATGATGTAGGTTGCGATCGAAGTGCACAAAGACTGTATCAGGATCAGGCTCTTTTTAGTGACCTTGATTCAGACTAGATAGGCTTGCAATAGACTTCCTTATAAATGATCTTTTAGAGATTATCCCAAGTGAGAAAATGTTGCTTGTCATGGTAAAAATAGTAATATGTGTACATGTGTGATGTGTGTGTGGTGCCATGGACCAGACACTGGGTTGTCTCTTTAGATACCCAAAATATGGTTAAAATAGCAGGGGGTGGGTAACACATTTCTCACCATCTTACAAGTGAGGAGAAAGAGGCACAGAGTAGTTAACTAACTTGCCCAAGGTCACACAGCAGAGCAAGGGTATGAACTCCCATGATATAATTTCTAAGGCCACGTGGTCACTAAACTGTCACACTGCTTAGAATGGCCTCCCTTGCAGCAAATGGAATATAATTTTAGAGCATGAGGACTTGAGAGAAATATGGACCATGTTACCACTGGAGAGAGGGGCAGTGGCTTGCTCCAGCCCACTTAGCTAACAAAGGGCAAGGTTCCCACTTCCAAGTCTGCCTTGTGAGCCTTCCCACCACACCCAAGACCTGTGATTACAGGGTGTCCCTTAATGGGTGTCACCATCTAGGGTGGGTTGAGATGATCCTCTTCTCTTCAAAGACTTCAAAATCTGGGGCACTTTTCCAACAAGGAAAATGCTCAGCGACCACATGTGGTGGCAATGGCCCCTGCTTTCTGAGCACATTCCACATCTGACAGATCTCTGGGTAAGTGCCACGTCGTTTGGTAAATGAGTATGACCAGCCAGTGTCTGAGGAGTAACTTAATACTGAGTTTTTGTCACCGTCCTGAAACTGTCCCCAGCCAAAGCAGGAGCATCTGCTTCTGCCATCACAGAGCTTCCCACGAAGCAGCCACGGCAGGGACTGTAACTAAAGGACTGGTGTGCAGGAGGGGAAGCGCATTTGACCCAGTGTCACTGTCCTGAGTGGCCTGACTCTGCAGGTGATCTCCTCCACGGAGAAGGAGGGCGCCTTCAGCAGCAGCAGCCCACATGGCTGTTGCCAGTGGATCTCCCACCTCAGCGGATGGGAGGGCATGGTCCTGGGCCTGGCAGGACATGGCCGGAAGGGGTGGATTTTGGAGTGGAACAGGGTCTAGCTCCCAGAGAAGAGGTTTGGGGCATATCCTTGACCTTCTTTGGGTCCTGGTCTCCTTATCTGAAAATGGGAAACAAATAGAACCTACCTCACAGGTTATTGAAAGAATTCATTTAGGTTCCCTGAAGGATCTAATGTTTTAGGCTTTGCAATCTGGGTTCTACGGACCATAGACAACATGGAAACAGATGGGCACAGTTGAGCTCCAGTGAAACCTTATTTATGAAAACAGGCAGCAGGCTGGATTTAGTCTGTGGTCTGTACCTCTGTGATAGAGCAGCTAGTCACAGCCTGGCACATGGGAGTCACTAAGTAAGTAGAAGCTATTATTATTCTTAATTATTATTATTAGTGCTCTGTGCTCTGCTTTTTCTACCACTGTGGCTGGGTGACCAAGGGGAACTATGGCAGTGTTAAAATGAAGCAAGGTAATTACATCATGATAAGAATAAAAAAAAAATAACATGTTAAGAATAACAACACTTACAAAAGGCTTTACTATGTGTGCCACTCACTCTTCAAAGCACTTTATGCGTAGTACCTCATTTAAACATTGAGTAGATTTTATTATTACCTCTTTTTTGTAGATGAGGAAACTGAGAGAAAAAGATCTTAGTAACTTGCTCAAAGCATATTAGCTAGGGTTCTCATCTAGACGATGTGGCCTCAGAAACCAGACGGCTTCTACCATTACTTGGAAAATATTGTAACATAATAATTTGCTTTGTGATATTCCATAAACTGTTCTTTTCCTCTCCTTCAAGAGCGAAACTTCCCTGAGGACTTGGGCATGTGGCACTGGCTGGTCTGTTGAAGAACTGGACCTTGGCCTGGTCCTGTCCTTGGCTAGCGTGGATTCTCTCCAAGGGCTCTTAGCTCCCCATCCTAGGCTCTAATTGCTGGCCACTGTGGAGATGTTTTGGGCACAGTTAATCGTGCCCAGGCACCTGGGCAGCCCATTTGTGGGTGCTAATTAAGTGACTCCAGTGCTGGGGTGCTCATTACCTAGCTGATTACTTTCTCTCTGCCCATTAACAGTGAAATTACGAGAGCCCGGAAAACGTCTGCTGGGAGAGAAATTAACTCTTATTCGGGTGGGATGACTATTTTCTTTTTATTATATATTACGTCCTTTAAAACAAACAAGTCGTAGACATCACTTCATTTTGGGAACCTCTTTACCAATCCCCAAATCCAAAATCTGCCAGATTTTGGCGATGGTAAAATTTCCACTTCAAGTGAAATTTTAATTTCTCGGGGATTTATTGCAGTCTCTCCCCTGCTGGGTGTTCTGCCCTCTGAATGTAGAGCGTTTTGTCTCAGAACTTGTCTCCAGTGCCTAGAACGTGTGTGTGTGTGGATCTGAGAGGCCAGCGAGTTGGCTCTGCATCCTCCGCAGCAGCCTCACAAAGGCAAACTTGATCAGAAAAGCAAACCGATCAGCTCCTTGCTGCAAACGTGTAATATCAGCCTCCAGAAAGAGAAACAGCTGTGCCCTTTCGTGGGGCAGCCAGCTGAGCAGGATGATCTAACAGGTCTTTTCCACACTGGACGTATGATTCATACATATATGAGTGTGGTTCTCAAGTGAGCCAGGACAGAGGCTACAGGGAGAGAACGAATCTTGCTCTATTTCCATTTTATTTACATCTTTGTGGCCTGCGATCTTTGGGTTCTATAGATTCTTTTGTTGAGCACACTGGGAGAGACGACTCTTCCACCAAGGTGGCCCTTCTCTTTGAGGCCACACAGTCTGCTCTTTCAAAAACCAACACAGGGCAATGTTCCTCTGCTGGGTTTATTTGGAAATGTCGGCATCCTCAGTGCCAGTCACTGAGCAAAAGTGGAGAGAGCAGCTAGGCAAAGCCACGTGGCATCTTTGTATGCGTGCCCCCTGATGCAGCTAGGAGGGCGGGGGAGAAATGGAGGCAAGGTTTATGGGAGCGGATCAATCCAGAGACGGGGAAAGTGAGTGCGCTGGATAAAAATAGCACGCGTATGCACTCCTGCCCCCCACTCCTTGATGATTTCTCTGCTGACTCGTATTTGGCTCTCGGAGGAACAGCGGGTGCCCGAAACAGTTACTCAACTGGAGAGAGATGGAGGCAGCCCGCCTGCCAGGTGGGTCTTCCAAGCCCGCGAGGCTCTAAACTTCTCCACATGTGAGCAAGTGTTTACAGTTTTAAAGATGTGTTGAGTAATTGCACATGCGAGATAGCTCCCCTTTAATGCGCCCAGCATGTTCCCGGGCTTTCCAGAGAACACCCTGGTTGACAATGAAATTGTTTGCCTTCTCTGTGTCAGGGCTTAAGGAGGCACTGGCTTGTGTTGAGATGTAATTGGTAGCACTTGCGCCTTGGTCGGTCTTTTTCAGCTACTGAAAATTACTGCCTTAATCCACCCTTCACACACCCGGATTACAGGAGAAGCCCCATGGAGCTCCTTCACATCAGAGAACAGAGGGGTGGTTCTTAAAACTTATTTTGAGGCTTGCACAGTATTTCAAAATGCTGGTTAAAAAAGCGAAAACAATAGCATCGACTCACTTTCAAGTTATCCCGATATTCAAGAATTTTGTATCCCCTCAGAATAATATGATAATTATTCTTTGGCTCCTGAGAAGTCCCTGAAAACCCTCCTGTTTTTACCGATGAATTTCTCTGATCCTCCCCACCCCCTTTCTTCATGATTCCTTGCTCTCTTTATTTTCATGGGAAAATAGCTGGTATCATCTCAGGGAGACAGGCAGGGCATTCTGCATTGCTTGTTATTTTTTATAGTCTTCTTTGTCTTCACTCTGGCTTCCAGCAAAACACAGCCAAAATGGTTTGGCAGATCACTTGGCATTAGTAAAACTCAGTGTCAGCCACATCTAAAGCCCCGAGTAAAGGACTAACATCAGCTTGCAAGTTGGAGAAATGTACTGAGCCCCACAAATGACTTCCCATCAGCCCTCCGATGGGATCTGTGGGAGAGCAAGAGGAGTGGGATGGCCGACACACTTCATGTGTGTGTCACCTGGTCCTCTGGCTGCCCCAGGACAGCTCACAGACGATGGAACTTCATGATGTGGCTGGTGCCTATCAGGTAACTACAGGGCTGCATTTTCCAACTTGAAAATCTTTTTACTACTGTTTTGCAATTTTCCCAACTGAGCACTTAGGCACCTGAGGGAGAGTCTCTGAGAAGTAGGGCCCAGGGGACTGAATGCTCCCTCCTACTGGGCAGCTCTGTCGGTGCTCCGGACACCTGCTTATACTGCCCCCTTTCTCCGTGCAGCCCTTCCATGTCATTGGCCAGGCAGATCTTCACCTGAGAGATGAATGCCTGGAGAGTAGACCTTCCAGTTTCTAAAGTCTTTTCAGCATCTGAGCCTGAGCCTCTGCTTTGCTGGAATTAGACACTGATTACGTTTAAGTGAGAAGTAAAATCTTGTTCACACTCCTTTTTGCTTCCACCACAAACCCTTCCCACGGGTCTCACTGCTCCCCTCCCTCCACCTGACCTGGGTGGGCAGCCTCTTCATGAGTCCCCTTAGGAGGATGGTCTGGTGGAGAGACAACTGGAGACACTGTCTTCTTTCCCTGCCCTCCACATGCCATAGCTGTAGTGGCAGAAACTGGGGCATTTACCATTACAGGGTAGTTTTTGTTTCTTTGCCATTGTGTGAAATTATCAAGGGTAGTTTCTGCAGTTGCTTGGTTTTGAACAACTCTCAGCTGAAGAGCTGGCACAGAGCAGGTGTTCAGTAAGTACTGTTTGACTAAATCCTATATTCCTATTTTCTGTATATCCTGTTTCTGAGATTGGTATTAATCTCAGAATTGGCGTTAGAGATAAAATTCCTGCCGCATGGAACAGAGACAAGGGACTGGGCTGGAAATGGGAAGAGGAAGTCCAGACCAAACCTCTGGAGGATCTGGGGCCAGTCAGCAGAGCAGTCAGCACCAGGGAGCTGCAATGTGGAGGAGGACAGAGACCCCCAGGCAGTCCTGGGAGACCCAGACAGGATAGCATTGTTTGGGCATCTGTTCACTCAGCGCCAGGCATTGCGTGTCTGGGGGAGGGGACCAGGCATGAGCTGGGATCCTGCAGACTCAACAAAGAACAAAAGGGAAGCAAATGCTGTCTTCCTGATGCATACTGCTTATTGAGGGAGATGCGCAATACTATGTAAAACTAGGAACTCTGTGAAGTGCTAGAAAGAAATGCACCCTGCACAGGAGGAGTCAACAGTGGACCCTGTTCCAGGGGTTATGTGGATAAGAGCAGACCAGACAGGTGATTCAGGCAGGGGTTTGGACCCAGACAATCAGAGGAGACACCTGGGATCCTGAATGGGGGCAAGGCTGGGATGGAGTGACAGCAGGAGATCCAGAAATCAGGTTGGAGCTTTTTAAATCTGTCCTGCCTCGGGTCAGGATTGGTCCTGAAGAAGGAGACAGGGCTGAGCTTAAAGTTCCAGTCCATTCACTCATTCATCAAGTATTTATAGAGCATCTAGCATATGACTGACAATGTTATAGGCACACAGCAAAATCAGTACAGTTCCTGTTCTTACAGAGCTTGCAGTTTAACAGAAAATAATCAACTAGCAATTAGGCAAATTTATCTGTGTATAGACTTTTGGAAGTGCTATGAGGAAAAGAAACAGGAGCCATGGGAGAGTAACCAGGGGATTTAATTTAAAGTGGTTTTCTAGGGAGGTCTCTCTGTGGATGAAACACTTGGCCTAAAGGAGCTGACCTGGTAAAAAGTGGGTGGAAGAACATTCTGGATAAAGTGAATTACACAAGCAAAGGGCCTGTGGTCTGCAGATAATACCCCTCACAGATACACCCTAATTTCTAGAACTTGTGAATATCTTACCCAACATGGCAAAAGGGACATTACAGATGAAGATTGAGGACTTTGAGATGGGGAGATAGCATGGATGATCTAGGGGGCTCCAATCTAATCACATGAGTCCTTAAAAGCAGAAAACCTTTCTCTGCTGCAATCAAAGAAACAGATACAATATCAGGAGGGTTCAACAGACACAGTGTTTGAAGATGGACGAAGGGGCCACAAGCCAAGGAATGCAGCAGCCTCTGCAAGTCCGAGAGGCTAGGAAACAGATGCCCCTCCAGAGCTTAGCTTCCAGAAAGGAATGCAGTCCTTGCTGATGCATGGATTTCAGTCCAGTGAGACCCGTGTGGGACTTGAGACCTCCAGAGCTGTGAGATACTAAATTTGTGTTATTTTAAGCTACTAGGTTTGTGGTAATTTGTTACAGCAGTGAGTGTGGCCAAATTCCAGAAGCCAACTGGGGGCTGGTGTGGCCAGAACCGCATATGTGAGACACACATACACCGTTTAAGCAGTTTAAGCAGGAAGGGAGAGACTTAATGATATGATTTCCATTTTGTGATTTCATTTGGGTGTTTGGTGGAGAAAGGGCTAGAGCAGGCAGATGTGGAGGGGAAAGGAGTTAGCGGCCATTTTAGCAGCTCGCTCCGAAGGTGAAGGGAGCTCGGTCAGGGTGACCAGGGAAGAGAGACAGAGGCAGCTGGATGGGAGAGCTCTCCGAGGGTGGGATTAACCACAAGTGAAGACTGACCGGATTCAGTGGGCAACGGAGAAGAGGAATCAGGGATGACCCCCAGGGTTCTGGCTCGAGCAGAGGCTGGGAGCAAAGGTGGAGGGAAGCTGGGAAGGAGGCAAGCAGGACCCCCCAGTTCCTGGCCGTTGCACAGATGCACCCCCCGCCCCACCAGCCAAGTTCATCATTGAGAAGCATCTGTCATCTCAGAAGACAAGGACAATCCTCTGAAAAACAAGGAGAATGACTGTCACAAAGCCCATTGGTTGGGACTCTTTTTGAAGATGTTAGTGATAGAAAAACTAATTCCAAGTGTCTTAAGCCTGAAGGGAATATGTATTTATTTTTAAGCTGAATGTGCAGGGTGTATATCTGGCTTAATCATAGTTTGACGCAGGGACTCATCTCCTGGCTTCAGTTCCTGTAAGAGACTCCATTGTCCACCTTCGCATGCCAGCAGCCCTACACTCAGCAGAGGAGAGTAGGAGTCCTCACCCCAGAAAGCCAGGAAAACTATTGAGATGGTTCTGCTTGGCCCAACCTCAACCACCGTCCCCCGACCTCCCCAGCCCACCCCCCCACCACTGAGGAAGCCATGAGACGGTGGTCGGCAAGGAGCCGAATGGCTTGGCTTAGGCCATGAATTCCACTCCTTGAGCTGGGGTCTGAGAGGCGGGAGGGTGGGTCTAGAAGTCAGGGCTGCTACTGGAAAGAAACCAGGTGGGCGCCGAACAGCTACCCCTTCCCAACGTCCACAGTCTCTGTGCCTTACTGAGTCACAGCAAAAGTGTGTGCAGCCCCCAAAGGTACGGCTTACTGATGAAGAACCATGTGCAGGACAAAGAGGGATGAGTCATAGAACTGTCTCTTCCCTGGGTGGTTGCTGTTCACGTTCACAGTGGGCAGCAGAATGGAAAAACCAGGCTGGAGGAGCCCGGATTTTCAGGTGTGAAATGGCAATGACAGCAGGAGGGACAGTGTCTGAGGACACCCAGGGCAGGGGCAGGAGAGCATTCTGTGGGCATCACTGGGCTTGCCCGTCCTGGGTGTTGGGCCACGTCCCTGAGGCGGGCCCTGGCCCTGCACCCCTTCCCGTGCTGCTGAGGAGCAGCATCCCCGTGGGGGGGCCCATCCTCCCCCAGGCATCTTTAACTTGAGCGTGAACAGCAGACCATCTCCAAACCCCCCTTTCTGGGGACAGCATGGAGAGCTCTGATCGGCCTCAGAGGGCTGCATGTTTGGAGTGGTGTTTGAGGGCAAGCAGGAGCTACGGTCTCGGGGCCCGTTGTGGTTCTGCACCTGAGCAATGAGAAAGGAATCGGTTAAGTTCTGAGGTTCTCTATAGGATGTCCAAGTGTGTGTCGCAGCTCAGAAAAGGTTTGACAAAAGTCATTAATGAGGGGGGGTGGGGCGGAAGATGGCGGCGTGAGTAGAGCAGCGGAAATCTCCTCCCAAAACAACATATATCTATGAAAATATAACAAAGACAACCCTTCCTAGAATAAAGACCAGAGGACACAGGACAATATCCAGACCACATCCACACCTGAGAGAACCCAGCGCCTCGCGAAGGGGGTAAGATACAAGCCCCGGCCCCGCGGGAGCCGAGCGCCCCTCCCCCCAGCTCCCGGCGGGAGAAGAGCAGGCAGAGCGGGAGGGAGACGGAGCCCAGGGCTGCCGAACACCCAGCCCCAGCCATCCGGGCCAGAGTGTAGGGCCCTCCTCGATACTGGGAAAACAGGGCAGCAAGAACAGTGAGCAGGCACTGGAGGCTGGGCGACAGAGGACATAAGAAAAGCGCGCGACCATTTTTTTTTTTTGCTTTTTTGCTGCTTTGTTTTGGCGAGCGCTGTTTGGAAGTCTTAAAGGGACAGGGACCCCAATATTAGGGAAACAGGGCAGAAAGACCGGTGAGCAGAGGCCTGAGGCTGGCACCGGAGAATAAAGAAAAACGAACGACCACCTTTTTTTTTTAAATAAAAATTTTTTTTTTTTTTAATTAAAAAAATTTTTTTCTTGTTTTTTTTTGTGGTCGTTGTTTTGTTTTGGCGGGTGCTTTTTGGAAGTCTTAAAGGGGCAGGGCGGGCCACTTAATCCAGAGGTAGGGAATCCGGGACCTCTGGGCACCCTAACCCCTGGGCTGCAGGGAGCAGGGAGGCCCCTTACAGAGATAAATAGCCTCCCAGCAGCTCCTGCTCCAACGTGACTCCACCATTTTGGAGCAGCTGCCCGAGCCAGGCCACGCCCACAGCAACAGCGGAGATTAACTCCATAGCAGCCGGGCAGGAAGCAGAAACCCTGTCTGCGCGCAGCTGCGCAGCACAAGCCACTAGAGGCCGCTGTTCTCCCAGGAGAGGAGGGCCACAAACCAACAAGAAAGGAAGTCCTTCCAGCCGTCACTCGTCCCAGTTCTGCAGACTATTCCTATCACCATGAAAAGGCAAAGCTACAGGCAGACAAAGATCACAGAGACAACACCAGAGAAGGAGACAGACCTAACCAGTCTTCCTGACAAAGAATTCAAAATAAGAATCATAAACATGCTCACAGAGATGCAGAGAAATACGCAAGAAAAATGGGATGAAGTCCGGAAAGAGATCACAGATGCCAGAAAGGAGATCGCAGAAATGAAACAAACTCTGGAAGGGTTTATAAGCAGAATGGATAGAATGCAAGAGGCCATTGATGGAATTGAAATCAGAGAACAGGAACGCATGGAAGCTGACATAGAGAGAGACAAAAGGATCTCCAGGAATGAAACAATATTAAGAGAACTGTGTGACCAATCTAAAAGGAGCAATATCCGTATTATAGGGGTCCCAGAAGAAGAAGAGAGAGGCAAAGAGATGGAAAGTATCTTAGAAGAAATAATTGCTGAAAACTTCCCCACACTGGGGGAGGAAGTAATCAAACAGACCACGGAAATACACAGAACCCCCAACAGAAAGGATCCAAGAAGGGCAACACCAAGACACATAATAATTAAAATGGCAAAGATCAAGGACAAGGAAAGAGTGTTAAAGGCAGCTAGAGAGAAAAAGGTCACCTATAAAGGGAAACCCATCAGGCTAACGTCAGATTTCTCAACAGAAACCCTACAGGCCAGAAGAGAATGGCATGATATATTTAATACAATGAAACAGAAGGGCCTTGAACCAAGGATACTGTATCCAGCACGACTATCATTCAAATATGACGGTGGGATTAAACAATTCCCAGACAAACAAAAGCTGAGGGAATTTGCTTTCCACAAACCACCTCTACAGAACATCTTACAGGGACTGCTCTAGATGGGAGCACTCCTAGAAAGAGCACAGCACAAAACACCCAACATATGAAGAATCGAGGAGGAGGAACAAGAAGGGAGAGAAGAAAAGAATCTCCAGACAGTGTATATAACAGCTCAATAAGCGAGCTAAGTTAGGCAGTAAGATACTAAAGAGGCTAACCTTGAACCTTTGGTAACCACGAATTTAAAGCCTGCAATGGCAATAAGTACATATCTTTCAATAGTCACCCTAAATGTTAATGGGTTGAATGCACCAATCAAAAGACACAGAGTAACAGAATGGATAAAAAAGCAAGACCCATCTATATGCTGCTTACAAGAAACTCACCTCAAACCCAAAGACATGTACAGACTAAAAGTCAAGGGATGGAAAAACATATTTCAAGCAAACAACAGTGAGAAGAAAGCAGGGGTTGCAGTACTAATATCAGACAAAATAGACTTCAAAACAAAGAAAGTAACAAGAGATAAAGAAGGACACTACATAATGATAAAGGGCTCAGTCAAACAAGAGGATATAACCATTCTAAATATATATGCACCCAACACAGGAGCACCAGCATATGTGAAACAAATACTAACAGAACTAAAGGGGGATATAGACTGCAATGCATTCATTCTAGGAGACTTCAACACACCACTCACCCCAAAGGATAGATCCACCGGGCAGAAAATAAGTAAGGACACGGAAGCACTGAACAACACAGTAGAGCAGATGGACCTAATAGACATCTATAGAACTCTACATCCAAAAGCAGCGGGATATACATTCTTCTCAAGTGCACATGGAACATTCTCCAGAATAGACCACATACTAGGCCACAAAAAGAGCCTCAGAAAATTCCAAAAGATTGAAATCCTACCAACCAACTTTTCAGACCACAAAGGCATAAAACTAGAAATAAACCGTACAAAGAAAGCAAAGAGGCTCACGAACACATGGAGGCTTAACAACACGCTCCTAAATAATCAATGGATCAATGACCAAATCAAAATGGAGATCCAGCAATATATGGAAACAAATGACAACAACAACACTAAGCCCCAACTTCTGTGGGACACAGCAAAAGCAGTCTTAAGAGGAAAGTATATAGCAATCCAAGCATATTTAAAAAAGGAAGAGCAATCCCAAATGAATGGTCTAATGTCACAATTATCGAAATTGGAAAAAGAAGAACAGATGAGGCCTAAGGTCAGCAGAAGGAGGGACATAATAAAGATCAGAGAAGAAATAAATAAAATTGAGAAGAATAAAACAATAGCAAAAATCAATGAAACCAAGAGCTGGTTCTTCGAGAAAATAAACAAAATAGATAAGCCTCTAGCCAGACTTATTAAGAAGAAAAGAGAGTCAACACAAATCAACAGTATCAGAAATGAGAAAGGAAATATCACGACGGACCCCACGGAAATGCAAAGAATTATTGGAGAATACTATGAAAACCTATATGCTAACAAGCTGGGAAACCTAGGAGAAATGGACAACTTCCTAGAAAAATATAACCTTCCAAGATTGACCCAGGAAGAAACAGAAAATCTAAACAGACCAATTACCAGCAATGAAATTGAAGAGGTAATCAAAAAACTACCAAAGAACAAAACCCCCGGGCCAGATGGATTTACCTCGGAATTTTATCAGACATACAGGGAAGACATAATACCCATTCTCCTTAAAGTCTTCCAAAAAATAGAGGAGGAGGGGATACTCCCAAACTCATTCTATGAAGCTAACATCACCCTAATACCAAAACCAGGCAAAGACCCCACCAAAAAAGAAAACTACAGACCAATATCCCTGATGAACGTAGATGCAAAAATACTCAACAAAATATTAGCAAACCGAATTCAAAAATACATCAAAAGGATCATACACCATGACCAAGTGGGATTCATTCCAGGGATGCAAGGATGGTACAACATTCGAAAGTCCATCAACATCATCCACCACATCAACAAAAAGAAAGACAAAAACCACATGATCATCTCCATAGATGCTGAAAAAGCATTTGACAAAGTTCAACATCCATTCATGTTAAAAACTCTCAGCAAAATGGGAATAGAGGGCAAGTACCTCAACATAATAAAGGCCATCTATGATAAACCCACAGCCAACATTATATTGAACAGCGAGAAGCTGAAAGCATTTCCTCTGAGATCGGGAACTAGACAGGGATGCCCACTCTCTCCACTGTTATTTAACATAGTACTGGAGGTCCTAGCCACGGCAATCAGACAAAATAAAGAAATACAAGGAATCCAGATTGGTAAAGAAGAAGTTAAACTGTCACTATTTGCAGATGACATGATACTGTACATAAAAAACCCTAAAGACTCCACCCCAAAACTACTAGAACTGATATCGGAATACAGCAAAGTTGCAGGATACAAAATCAACACACAGAAATCTGTGGCTTTCCTATATACTAACAATGAACCAACAGAGAGAGAAATCAGGAAAACAACTCCATTCACAATTGCATCAAAAAAAATAAAATACCTAGGCATAAACCTAACCAAAGAAGTGAAAGACTTATACTCTGAAAACTACAAGTCACTCTTAAGAGAAATTAAAGGGGACACTAACAGATGGAAACTCATCCCATGCTCGTGGCTAGGAAGAATTAATATCGTTAAAATGGCCATCCTGCCCAAAGCAATATACAGATTTGATGCAATCCCTATGAAACTACCAGCAACATTCTTCAATGAACTGGAACAAATAATTCAAAAATTCATATGGAAACACCAAAGACCCCGAATAGCCAAAGCAATCCTGAGAAAGAAGAATAAAGTAGGGGGGATCTCACTCCCCAACTTCAAGCTCTACTATAAAGCCATAGTAATCAAGACAATTTGGTACTGGCACAAGAGCAGAGCCACAGACCAATGGAACAGACTAGAGAATCCAGACATTAACCCAAACATATATGGTCAATTAATATTTGATAAAGGAGCCATGGACATACAATGGCGAAATGACAGTCTCTTCAACAGGTGGTGCTGGCAAAACTGGACAGCTACATGTAGGAGAATGAAACTGGACCATTGTCTAACCCCATATACAAAAGTAAACTCAAAATGGATCAAAGACCTGAATGTAAGCCATGAAACCATTAAACTCCTGGAAGAAAACATAGGCGAAAACCTCTTAGACATAAACATGAGTGACCTCTTCTTGAACATATCTCCCCGGGCAAGGAAAACAACAGCAAAAATGAGTAAGTGGGACTATATTAAGCTGAAAAGCTTCTGTACAGCAAAAGACACCATCAATAGAACAAGAAGGATCCCTACAGTATGGGAGAATATATTTGAAAATGACACATCCGATAAAGGCTTGACGTCCAGAATATATAAGGAGCTCTCACGCCTCAACAAACAAAAAACAAATAACCCAATTAAAAAATGGGCAGAGGAACTGAACAGACAGTTCTCCAAAAAAGAAATACAGATGGCCAACAGACACATGAAAAGATGCTCCACATCGCTAATTATCAGAGAAATGCAAATTAAAACTACAATGAGGTATCACCTCACACCAGTAAGGATGGCTGCCATCCAAAAGACAAACAACAACAAATGTTGGCGAGGCTGTGGAGAAAGGGGAACCCTCCTACACTGCTGGTGGGAATGTAAGTTAGTTCAACCATTGTGGAAAGCAGTATGGAGGTACATCAAAATGCTCAAAACAGACTTACCATTTGACCCAGGAATTGCACTCCTAGGAATTTACCCTAAGAATGCAGCAATCAAGTTTGAGAAAGACAGATGCACCCCTATGTTTATTGCAGCACTATTTACAATAGCCAAGAATTGGAAGCAACCTAAATGTCCATCAATAGATGAATGGATAAAGAAGATGTGGTACATATACACAATGGAATACTACTCAGCTATAAGAAAAGGGCAAATCCAATCATTTGCAGCAACATGGATGGAGCTGGAGGGTATTATGCTCAGTGAAACAAGCCAAGCGGAGAAAGAGAAATACCAAATGATTTCACTTATCTGTGGAATATAAGAACAAAGGAAAAACTGAAGGAACAAAACAGCAGCAGAATCACAGAACTCAAGAATGGACTAACAGGTACCAAAGGGAAAGGGACTGGGGAGGATGGGTGGGTAGGGAGGGATAAGAGGGGGGAGAAGTAGGGGGGTATTAAGATTAACATGCATGGGGGGGTAGGAGAAAAGGGAGGGCTGTACAACACAGAGAAGGCAAGTAGTGATTCTACAACATTTTGCTATGCTGATGGACAGTGACTGTAAAGGGGTTTATAGGGGAGACCTGGTATAGGGGAGAGCCTAGTAAACATAATATTCGTCAGGTAAGTGTAGATTAGTGATAGCAAAAAAAAAAAAAGGGCAGTTCCTGTGTGGTAACCTCCAACGAGTTCTACACAAGGGTATAAAGGGCATATAAAAGTGTAGGCAAAGGGTCTGTTTGTGTTTATACAGAGGATCAAAGCCTAATTGGGCTACCCCGAAAATGAACTAAGATACGATATGAAAAAGAACTTCCAACATCTGCACCCTCTGGAAGACTCATGCCAGAAGATGATCATCAAAAAACCCCAACAAAGATCCACGCACTGCTACAGCTGTAGATGCACTCATCCCACCAGTTCCTGGACTTGCCATGTGAATGAGGATGGAGATATCTAAGCTGGCCTGTGCATACAGTAAAACAACAAAATTGGACTGGATCTATACTGTTGGAACTCAACCAAGAATTTGGAGAAGTGCAAATTGTAGCGCTCCAAAGTCTTACAACTACAAACTATTTATTGTTAAAAGAACATATGGCATGTGAACAGTCCCCAGGAATGGGTTGTTTTAATTTGTCTGATTTCTCTCAGACTGTTCAAGTTCATTTGGACAATATCCACCATATCATAGATAAGTTTTCACAAATGCCTAAGGTGCCTAACTGGTTTTCTTGGTTTCACTGCAGATGGCTGGTAATTACAGATATGCTTTGGTTATGTAACTATACTCCTATTATGTTAATGTGTGTGTGCAATTTAAGTAGTAGCTTAAAACCTATACATGCTGAAGTTACTCTACAAGAAGATATATCAAAGAAATAATCAATCTTCCCATGTTTTCTTCCGCCTGCTACTTCTATAGCTTTTCTTCTTCCTTCCTAATTACAACCCTTAAATAGAATTCGTGCCTCATATCAAATTTACCGAGTATCATAATTCTTCCAAGTGGTAAAGATACCTCAAGACAAATGCTGGGCATAGAAGCCACAGGGCATAAATATGCAAAGAAGTAAAAAGCTAACTTTTTCAAACAATAAGGCTTCTCTCTCACTTACCAACTTCACATTTCCCTGTATGGCCCCGGAAGATGACTGGTTAGCCAGAGACGGGTAAGATTCCTCAAGGGAGGAACAACCTAAGACAGGCACAGTCGCAGGGGGGCCATCAGGTGAGAAATTGGGGATCAACAGAGGTGAGGCTTAGAACCTCACCCCCCCGTTCTGAGAGAAATCTTCTGCATACATGGATGTTTATTGCCCTGGTCTAGCTTGGATTAACACATAGTCTACAGGCACACACCTGATCATCTACATGTGCTCTCTTACAACACTAAACTATGTTTTCTACCTTTATCTTGTATCTACCTACCACTTCAGCATTTTATTAAAAATAATAATAATAAAGAGAGAAATGTGGTATCCACATATAAATCAAGTATAAAAACCAAATGAGTATTCATATTTGAACTGACTGTTTATAGTTCATAATGCATGAGCAAAACCGAAAGTTTCTGTGATGACTGCCCTTGTACTGTTCACTATGTAACTTATTCACTATGTAAGAATTTGTTCTCCATGTAAAAACTTGTTCGTTATGCCTCAGAAGATTGGAGACTGACAAAAATTAGGCTTGGGGTGGAATAATGATTGTGCATTGAGCATTGACTCCCCTATACAGAATTTTATTGTCGTTAACAACCATTTGATCAATAAATATGAGAGATGCCCTCACAAAAAAAAAAAAAAAAAAAAAAAGGACAGACTTCCAATGGTAAAATAAATTAGTAACCGGGATGTAATGTATAGCATAAGGAATATAGTCAAGATATTGTAACAGCCTGGTAGGGTGATAGCTGGAACCTAGAATTATGTATATAAATGTTCTACCACTGTGTTGTACACTTGAAACTCATGTAATGTAATACTGTGTGTCAACTACCCTTCAATAAAAAAAATAATTATTAAAAAAAAAAAAAAAAGTCATTAATGATGTTAGAACTTTGGCACATGGGGAGGGGGCCTCTTATTCAGTATACCCCTGGGTGGTTCAGCCCCCCAGCAGATGCCGTTCGGCTGCACCCATTCCCTTACATATTGACAGTTTATATACTGTAGGCAACTGAGGCTCCCAGCCTGAGGGCATCTGCTGCCGGGCTCGCTTTGTCCCTTCCTAGGGGAGCTGGAGTGTGTGCGGGTAACCCTCCCAGAGCAGCTCTCAGCCAGCGGGCCGGTGGGTGTTGGTGGGTGTTGGGCACTCACGATGCCCTGTACTCTGAGGCCCACGTCCCCAGTGGGCAGTGGTGTGCTGGCCGTCAGGCTGTGGGTGGGTGAGGGAGCAGAGAAAATGCCTCAAATATCCAACCAAACTCCCAAAGGTGGGTTAGGAGAGGTCGTGCTGTGTGTCCCACTCTGATAACACGGGTGGCTTTGACCTTCCTTACAGGGGTGGCACCTGAGGTTGCTAGTGCCAGGGACCAGTACCCCTTCTGATCCCCCTCCCGAAGCCTGGGTGCGGGACCCTGGGCCCCCACAAGCCATTACTTCTGGAGCCGTGTCTGCCTCTCAGGCTAGTTCCACTTCTCAACTAGCCAGCACAGCCTGGCACAGGTAGGCCCTTGCCAATCTGGCCCAGAGCTCAAGTCATGCTAAGACCCTTGGGCACGGGGCTGCAGAGATGCAAAAAATAGCCGTGAGCTCCGTGCCGGCTCCACCTTCCACAGGGTGTCTCACTTTTGCGCTGCGTCCATTCTCACACCAGAAGAGCGCTGTCTAGGGCTCCTGTCAGGAGGATTCTTAAAAATAGTGTTTCTATGGTGAAACAATGTCCCTTGTTTGGGAACAACAGGATTTATAAAATATGTTCCTGTGTTTCCTGGATTGGGGGAATAGAGTTGAGTCTAGGGATTTATTTACAATGAAGAAATTGTTTTTGTGGACTGTGGTTAAACAAAAGGATTGTTTTTGGAGTGCCGAGTAAAGGAGACATTGTTTATTATACTAGTTATTTGGGACACATGCTGGAAAGGGATGATTTTACAAGGAATGGGGGGCATGGCCAGTGAACGTAATTGTCTGTTTCTTTGTGCTGGGCAAGGCAGGAGGTAAAACACGGTAACTTCTACCAGCTAGTCCCTCTTTTCCCAACCATATTGCGCCTTTTCTGCTCTGCCCCCTACAAAGGCATGTGTTTCAGCTGTTGCTCTATATCACCCCCCTTACCAGGACTGTGCTGGGCTGGCCCCTACAAAGCCCCGAAATAGGAGATTTGCTGTGCGGCCTTCCTTATCTCACTACAGGGCTTTGCTTCCAAGGACCTCTCCGCACTTGGGAGACAGACTCTCTCGCTGGCCCGCCCAAAGTCCCTAAGCGGCAGGGGACCAGACCATGTCAGAGTCTGCAAGAGGAAAGCAAGAGCCGAATCCAAAATCGTTCCTTGTTACAGTTACATCTTTCCCCAAAGACAAAACTGGGGCACAGAAGAGAGCCTATTAATGAGACCCCGTTCTCTGGAGCACCCAGGCGGTGGCATGGCTGTTACTGGGAAAATGTGTCCTTGCCTGGCAGTTGTCAGCTGCCAGGCCTTAAGCCTTCTATATTTTTGGGTTTTACTTCTGGGGGAGCAGAATGAACTTCAATTATTGGGCATGTGGGTATGTGTGGGACGGGACTTGTTAGCCTGAAATATCTACTCCACAAATGCCATTTTAACACCTTAAGTGATCTTGATGTCCTCTCAGTCCTTCTGGAGCCTTCATATAGTGAAACTATCCCTGGGAAGTACATGAACTCCTGAGTCAGTTTGGAGGAAGTAGCTACCTGCTGTCAGGGGGAGGATTACAACCTGTGGGGGGAAAAGCAAGAGACCCAGCTGACGCAGGTGGTGCGGGGGTTCATTCCACTTAATTAGCCAGTTTTCCCAGGGCAGAGGGCTTCTTATTCAGTATAGCCCATGGGTAGTTCAGAACCCTAGCAGATGCGGTTACAGCCCTGGCCATAGTCCCCCAGATCCTCTCATTCCCTTACATGCTAATGATTTTCTACTGCAAGCAACTGAGGCTCCCAGCCTGCTGTAGAACTGAGGACGTGTCTCCCCAGAATTCATGTGTTGAAATTCTAACTCCAGTGTAATGGTATTAGGAGGTGGGGCCTTTGTGAGGTGATCGGGTCACAAGGGTGGCACCCTCATGAATAGGATTAGCACCCTTAGAAGAGATACCCCAGGGAGGTCCCTCACCCCTTCTGCCCCATGGGAACACTGTGAGAAGACAGTGGTTGACCAACCAGGAGGTAGGCCCAAATCTGCAGGTGCCTTTATCTTAGACTTCCAGCCTCCAGAACTGAGAAATAGATGTTTGTTGTGAAGACCACCTGGTCTTTGGTATTTGTGTCAGAGCAGCGCAAATGGGTAACACCCCCCTTGGGTGTTCTTCAGCTGGGTGTGCTCTGCCCCTTTCTAGGACAGGCTGGACCACCTAACCCTCCAGGAGCCACTCTCAGCCAAAGACTAGTGGGTGTTGGTGATGAATACCCAGCTCCCCAGCACCCTCCACCCTAGGAAGGCCACACCTTCTCTCAGGGTCCCCAGCAGGCTCTGCTTGCTGTTAAGCAGGCCCTGTGGGAGGGGATGGGCCCAGTAAGGCCGTAGTCTATAGCATTTGCCAATTTCTGTGGTGTAAATATGCCCACTGTGGCAGAATTGAAGTGACGAGCAGATGTCATTGAACTCGGAGTTGGGGAGGGCTGACTCTTCTGAGTCGGTCCAAGCTCTCCAGCACATCGCTGCCAGCAGGACTGAGGCCCACTTGCCCCAGGCAGTAACCTGCTCATTAGCATACCCTGTCCTGGCATCCTTCCCTCCCATCTCCATCCCCCACTGCCTTCCAGTGCTTCCCGGATCACCTCCCAAATAAGCAACATGCACCAAAATACTTCTTTCAGGATCTGCTTCTGGGGGAATCCAAACTAGAGCTGGATAGACTCATCGTTTGTGCTTTGAACAAAGTGGGCAGAGTCCTCCCCTTTATGGAGAATGTGTGTCCTCTTGCTCTGGTCCTGGCTGGTTGTCAGCCTTACTCCCCCTAAGAGCCCTTAGACCCTCCGTCCACCACCACGGTTCTTCTCCCAAGTCGTCCTTGCCTGGCATCGCCTCCACTCCTCCATCCCATTACTCCATCATTTCTTCAGGCATCATTGGTACCCAGCCTCATCTCCAACACATTTCCTGGTCTCCTGGCAGAATGAATTGCTTCCTCCCTATTTCATCCAGTTGTTTGGACCTCGATGATAACACTTACCGAGACTGGCTTGCATTAGCATTCCCTGGGTTTGCGTCCTTCCCGCACTGCCTGGGAGCCTGGAGGGCGGGTCAGCGAGCTACGTGCACAGTTTCCAGCCCCCATGCTGGCTGCATTGTCACCAGTAATGTCTGCTGAGATGAATTGACCTGGCCCTGGCTGGGGGCACACTCCTGGATGTGAGCCCAGGAGGGCAGTTCTAAGGGGGTGCCTGTTCCCTCCTAAAGCGGCATATACACCAGCTTCAAGGAACTCTTTTCCAGTTGCCTCCGGGTGTGTTCAGTATAGCAAGGAGAGGTGAGATACAATCTCTACTCTCCAGATTTCCCTCTGATGAGAGGATGAGGTCACCTGGCAGTCACCACAGTCCAGCAAGCATTCTCTGATTGGTGAGATCACTGGGGGCACATTAATCTGCTTTTTCATCCATTAGTTTATCAAGTATCAAGTGCCTGGTGATGTTCAGGGATTAAGAGGCTTTGTCTGATCAGTCTGGGTCCCCAACCTGGCTCTGTCCCTTTCACAGGCTGGGACACTTTGAACAAGTTGCTAATCCCCTAAATCTCACTCTGTACTTTTATGAAATGGGTATAATCTGGTTCCTACCTCTCAGGGTTTGGGGTACATTTGAATGAGGTGATATATGTGAAGTGTTTAGTATTTGGTACTTGTCACGGGTAAGCATCCGATGTATATATCAGCCATTATGAAAATAAAAATGTGGGCCCACTTCTGTGCTAAGCTCAAGAAGTGGTCATTTGAGTAAGATTCATCTCTGACCTCAGGAAGGCCATGGTCTAGGAAGAGAGACAAACAGATGGTTGATTCTGGTGCTGGGCACTGAGTGAGCTGACAACGAGGTTTGCAGGGGGCTCAGGAAGCCCTGAGGAGACAGCCAGGGGCTGTCCTTTCATTCCTCTGCCTTCTGATAAAAATGTTTAATTTGGCAAAAGCTCTCTGTCTTTCTGTTCCTGACCTGCTAGAGGAGGCTGGCTGGGCAGAGCTAATATTGGTGGAGAAGGCAGGACAGTGAGGGGATGTCAGATCTCTTTCATGCAGCCTATCCCATCCCCGTGGCCTCTCCCATGACAGGCAGAAGCGACGAAAGGGTCACAGAGTCCCTCTATCATATGCATGACATCCCTCAGCCTCAAGGAATGACTGGCTGGCTCCTGCTAAACACTTCTTGTTCAGATGAACTCTTGGACTCTCTCCCAACTACTTAAATGTCTTGATTTGTTTAATCCAGGAAATAAATCATAAGAGAGGAACTTTCTTACTCAACTTCTAGTATCTCTTGGCTCCACAAAAAAGCTCAAAATGACATTCTGGGTGACCCTTTTAGGTCAAAAGCAACAGTGATTTGTGATGGGGACAAAACTGTCTGTCACACTGTTGGGTGACCCCGGCATCTAGTAGAATAGCGGCCAGAGATCTTCTCAGCATCCCACAGCACACAGGACATTCCCCACCACAAAGAACTATCCCATCTGGACCAAAATGCTAATCGTGCTGAAGTTGAGAAACCTCCACAGGGATGAAAATTAAGGGATGTGTGTATGCATGTGTGCATGCGCCCACACGCAGGAAAGAGCTAGACACACAGATGGCTGTGGAGGGGGACCATCTATAATACTTTTCTAATGTCTAAGAAGGTAACGGAATGGCACACCACTTTAGGTTTCACTAGATTGGAATCAGATGTGTTGGTTCAATCAGTTTAACCCATACGATTTCACATCTAGTGTCTAATGCCAGGCGACTTGACCCCACAGTTCTGTGACAGACACCAGTGAAGCCTGGAGTCCTGTAGATGACATTCATGGTGCAGCTGAAATGCACGCCTAAGTAGCCCTGTGGTGTCCAACCCTCCCATGGTCACTGCAGAAATCCAGCCCCAAAAATGCCAAACAGGACAGTGCAGGAGGTGTGGTGGGGAGGAGCGGAAAAGAGCCTAGTAACTATACATAGTTCTCCCCTGTCCCACCAGCAACAAGCAGAGCTCAAAATAAACAGGATGTCCTCCCACCAGGAGGCACGGGTGATACTAATTGGCTTGTAGTCCATTAAGCACTGGGAGGGTCCCTTGCCCGGCCCTGGACGGCAGGCAGCCCTTTCACTGGAGGAGCCGGAAGGTCATCTGCTCCTGTGGGCTTCAGGGTGCCAGGCAGGCTGGGCCCCTGCTTCCCAGGGAGCGCTTGCGGAGCAAATAGCCTGGAGGCCTTTGCCCCTTTTGCTGATATCTGACCATTTCTCTCCTTTGAAGCGGCTGAGCGTTCCAAGGCCGTTGGATGCTGTGCAGGCTGCTTGTCAAGATGGGTCTCGCTTGAGTCGCTGGTTATCTGACCTTCTCCTGCTTGCAGACGACTCCCCACACCCCGACGTAAGGGCCTTTAGTTTCAGTCTCCAGCTGTAGGGCATTTCCAGTGTGGGTTGGCCAGGCAGCACGTAGTCAGAGCTGATACCCTTAAATGTAAGTGGACACCACACTTCCTGTGTGTCACAGAGGTCCTAAAGCTTGTTCGGGATACCTCACACCAGGCAGAGACCCCATGTCATCCACGCTTTTGGATGGAGCCTAGGAAAAAATACAAGGCTGCCATAAACTAACCTCTGTCTCTATCAGTGTCCTCACTTTAATTAGTGGAGGTGTCACCATTTTTTTTTAACCATTGAATTAATTGCTTTAACATTTGTTGGCTGTCTACCATGTTCACGATGATGGACTGGATCCTGGGATCTCTGAGGTGGGGTGGTGTTGAGAAAAGGAGGGAGGCTAAAAAGAGCAATCCGCAAACTCTCCAGGAGCCGGAGGGCCGTATGCAGGGCACCCAGGGGCTTGGCTCTCTTGTGAAATGAATGATCTGGGGTAGTGGAGGTGGCAGTAAATAGATCCAGGGAGCAGTCAGGTGAGGTGGCCAAGAGGAGCCGGGCACTGTGCTGATTTCCTTGGACCCCCAACAGATTATATGATTCAGAAGAATATGGATATTGAATCCGCAATCCATTCACAAATGTTTTAGTTAAGATTTTACAATCCATTGGTAGAACTGGCTGGGCTGTAATGAAGGCTCTTTTCATGGAGTCAGTCTGTCCTGTGCCTGGGGCAAGCTTTCAGACTGGTTTCTACCCACAGTCCAGTTCTAGGCCACTGGAGCACCGTTGAAAGAGGGTTTTAAGGAAGAATTGGTACCGGGCAGGAAAGTGTTCTGTTTGACTATTGCTGTCTGCCAAGGTCCCAAGAGAGCAATGTGGACCTATGTGGCTCACCTTGGCTCACCTTAGCCATCCTGCACGAAACCACGGCCTTCTGAATCAGCGCACCGCGTGCATGAGTCCATTCTTCCGCCTGCTGTGTGAGCTACGGTGGGGCTCGCATCCTGCTAAAATAGTTCCTGTGCAGTAATCCCCTGCTCCCCACCCACCCCCACCCAAGAGGGCTGTGGTGACGCTCCTGTGCCCAACCTTGAATAAGAGGAAAAGAGCTGCAGTTGCCACCACAGATACAAGACTTCATCTCCACTCAGCCCAGAGCCGTCTAGATGCTGCTGCCATTTCTGTTCATTTCCACAGCAAGTGCTGCTTACTTGGGCCCTGCAGATGCCCGTGGAGACTTTGCAGAGTTACTGAGACTGCACAGCTCTTTAAAGAGTCCCCCCAAAAACCCTGATTAGAGTTTATTGTTTTGCTTTCTCTTATTCATTTTTAAAATATATTCAATTGTGGCTAGGGCAACCTTATCTCACATATTCAGAGGATGCAAAAGAACAGCTTCAAGTGCATTTGAAATGTGGTTAGAGAAATCTTACCTTGTGGAGGATTTTAAAATGGATTTGTGGAACATTCCTGAATACCTGCTGCAAAACTTGCAGAGAAATTTCTTACCACCCATGAGTGACTCTATCTGAAATATTCTACCCTTTACTTCCCCACCCCCTCATTATCAAGTCCCCACCACATACCCCGTTACAGTCACTGTCCATCAGTGTAGTAAGATGCTATAGAGTCACTACGTGTCTTCTCTGTACTATACCGCCTTCCCCATGCCCGCCCCCTCTACATTATGTGTGCTAATCATAATGCCCCTTATTCCTCTTCTCCATCCCTTCCCCCTCTGCCCCAGTCCCTTTCCCTTTGGCAACTGTTAGTCCATTCTTGGGTTCTGTGAGTCTGCTGATGTTTTGTTCCTTCAGTTTTTGCTTTGTTCTTATGCTCTGCAGATGATTCTACCCTTTACTTTTCAAAGTAATGTGTCTTGTTGTATTTTTCTAAATATGTAAGGAAAGCAAAATGCATTATATAATATTTGGAAAATATAAAGAAATATACATTTGAAAATAACAATCATCTTTATTTGCTCCAGCAAGGCCACAATCACTCTTAACATTTCGGTGTTGACTCCTCCAGTCTTTTCTGTGCATGTATAACTGATGTACATTGGGAAACAAACTTTATAAACATACACTGTATTTCATTTTATATTGTACCTTTCCACAATATTGTAGCACTTTCCTCTTTTTAAATATTCACAACAAAGATTTATAAACACTGCATCATAGTCTCTGATATAGACTCAACACAATTTATTTCACCATCATCCTCTTGCTCAATATTTAGATGGTTGCCTTTTTTAAAAAGTATGAATGATTCCATGGCAAATAGATAAATATTTTACTACAAATTTGATTATATCCTTAGTGCATTTACTAAAAGGGGAATTACTAAGTCACAGGCCATGAGCATTTTCAGAGTTCTAGATATGTGTTGCCAAATTGTTTCCTTAGGAAAAGATATACTGATCACAGTTCCAGCAACACTGAATTTGCCATTAAACATTGTTCATGTGATGATCAGAGCAAATGTCTTGTTCTGTGGTGGTTTTCAAACATGTGCACAAATTCTCTAACTCCTCCCAGGGAGAACTGTGATCTGTACCCTCTCCCCCCACCCCATGAGTCTGGTCCAGTCTGAGTGACTGGCTTGCAATCAGTACAATGCTAGGCAAGTGACTTCCTAGGCTCAGGCAGAAGTGGCCACTAGTTATTACTGTGTGACACTTGCTCACAAACCAGCCGCCATGTAAGAAGCCTGTCCACCCCAAGGTCTTGGTGTTGGAGAATCCCTATAGAGGTCCCAGTCCTCAGCCCAGCCCTTCCAGCCCACAGCCAGCATCAACCGCCCACCATAAGAATGACTGTCCTGTTTTGGTGGTTCACATCACTTGCCAATTTTTAAATTTAGGGACTCATATTTTCCTAACTGATTTTAAAATATTTTTTGACTCATTAAGACTAACCATAACACTGGTTGCAAATGCTTTTCTGAGTTGTTATTTGCCTCCGCTTTCCTTAAAATGCGGTCATGGAAATTATATATTTTCCACGTAGTCAAATGTGTTAAGTGCTTCATTTGTGATTTCATTTATGATTTCTAGGTTAGAAAATGCTCCCTCCAAAGCCCAGTTATTCACCTATACTTCTGGGTTTTTTTCTTTCTTCCTTCCTTCGCTGCTCAGATGTGGGCAGCGGGCCCCCAGGGACAACCCCAGGGGGGGTTGAGGAGCAACTTCACCTCAACATGGACGTGGCTCACCCTGGAAGCACGGCCCTTTCTCAAGAGCTGGTATGCCTCCTTCCTCCTTTTCCCTCTCTCTCCTTATTTCACATTTAACACTTTAATCAGTCAGTAGCTGCTTTGATATTTGATAATTTTGATAATAACTTGGATAGATGGCCAAATTCTCCAATATTATTTGTTGAGTAATAAATGATTACCTACCCATTGAGTTATGCTGCTCTTTGCTTCTTATAGCATCATACACACACACACACACACACACACACACACACACACACACGCAGTGTTCTAGAATCCATTTCAGAGTTACCTGCTCTATTTAATTTGCTGTTGCTCCTTGCTCCAGTAAAATATTGTTTTAAATTCTGATAGGAGAAGATATGCATCATTTCTTTAATTCTAAAATATTCTTAGCTCTTCTGCCTTATTTATTCTTCTAGGATATCCTTAAAGTGATCTTTCAAATTAAGTTCAGTGTATAGTTCTTGGGAAAGAACTGACAAATTTATAGTGCTTTAGTGTTCTTTTCTCTTAGACTAGAGTGAATTAATTAGAAAGATAATAGAAGAGCCAGTTCATGATAACAAGACTTAGGAATAATGTTAGTAAGAAAAGTATGTGAAAAGGATAAAACTTGTGAGAGACACCAAAGAAGGTCCGAGTAAGTTTTTGTGTTTTCTTCATAACACCTACCTTTATCTTAATATCCAATATCCAATGATATTATAATGTATCTTCATATGGTTATTTGTTTATCTTCAGTAGCCATTTGTTGTGCTTCAGTGAGTTGCATGAATTGGATTGGACAGGATGTCTGTCTTGGGGGTTCCTCTTTAAGTGGAGCACTAACGGGTTGAGGCGGAAGAGAAGGAATGAGGACCTGAACAGGCCAAGCAGCAGATCTGCCCCCGTGACTAAGGAGACAGACTCAGCAGCCAGACCACCTTCACCTTTGAGGTGCAAGCTGTTGGATGCAGGGCCTTCTTTACAGCTTCACTGTACAATGGAAATGGCTCACCCTTGCACTGCAGCCGTTTCTCATGAGTGGGCCTGTCCCTTTCTTTCTGATAGACAGCCAAATTCAACATGCCCACAAAGACACACATGTCACACCCAGGCAGCTAAGTGCCCCCAGCTCTAAACAAGTCCCAACTGAAAGGTTCAAAGTCTGCACGTGGCCAGGAGTGACAAATTTATGAAGTCCCATCATCCGCATGAAAACATTGTGTATTTTAATCTGCCCAGTGGAAATAAATCAATCTCGAGTTTCTGGAGAAGGAATTGCAAGTCAGCTACACTTCTCCATAAAGATGTAATGGCTCTGTTTGAAGAAACTCTTACATCTTTCAAAGATTCAAGGTTTTCTTTGCAATGGGGGCATCTCCGGGCATCATTGTATTCCCCTCCCCCAAAGCATCCTGAACATCTAGCTTTCAATGTGTATACAACCTTTGTTATTGCACTTAGATTTACAAAGAGAATTGTTGGCAAAGGAAAGCCTGTGGTAGGTAGGACAGACCACCCGTAAGTATGCGTATGAAAGCCCGGTTGGAAAACCTCCTGGTGTCAGCCAAAAGTGTGAGTGCATTGCTAAAAACTTGGCTGTTCTCTTGGTGGTCGAAACACTGAACCTTTTTGTTCATTGAATACTGAAAACACAAGTATGCCAAAATGTGCCTTTTTCTAAAGGGTTTCAAAACTCCTAGCTATTTTTGACTTTTTCTCTCAGGGCTTGAGAACATTCAGCGAATGAGAATCAGCAGTGTTTTATTGTTTCATGTGTACTTTGGAGTTTCAGGCCACGGCCAATGAGCACTGGCCCATTTGCTTGCAATGCGGCTTGCGGTGAGGCCTCTTTCTGCCCATGTCCTCTGGCCACAGGCAGGGATGGATGCTGGATGTATTCACTTTGCTTCTCTGGGATGCGGGAGAGAGTTTGGCCATTGGATGAGAGGAAAGGGAGTGTGATCATCTTGAAGAGTCCTTCGTGGAACATGCCAACTGAAGCTTCAAGCACAGTCTATACTGGGAGGGGGAAGCTCTGTCTTCAAATTGGGCGAGGATAGGGACTGGGATTCAGAGAGCTTGCTGCTTCCATCCAGCTGGGCCACCAAATCCTCCAAACATTGTGTGTGACACAGATATATAAATATCTACACATAATTATATCCTCACATATATATACATACATAATAGGTATATATGCAGTGCAGTTGACATGTTAAACGCCTGTATGTAATATGTAATATTATATAGATATGCAATACTTTATATAACATAGTTGAGATAATTTCTCTGCCATATTTTCATGGTTTTGTCCTGACCTCTGATAGACTGAAAAACATTTTTAGTAGCAGTACTTTTTGATGAAGAAGTGATTACATGTACAAAACAAAACATTCAAAATGTGCAAAAAGCTCTGCAATTAAAAAAATTTATGTTCCCTTTTACCCTAGGTCCCTAAGTCCTCTCCCCATGACAACCACTGTTAACAGTTACTTGTTAAGTAAAATTTCCAGGGTATTTCTACCCATGAACACACACACACACACACACACACACACACACACATGCTCAGTCCACACAGACAGACCAAATGGGAGCATACTCTACTGTCCTCCACTTTTTTCTCTTAATGACCGAATTTGGAGACCCTTCTCTAACAGCACATATTCCTTATTCTTTTTGTTGACTATGTAGTGTTCAGAACTGGATGTAGCACAATTTAAGGCACCAGCCCTTTCCCAAAGGGCACAGAGTTTATTGCCAGCTTTCTGTTACGACAAACAGCACTGTTACTTATCTTCCATGTTTACCTTGGGACACTCTTCTAAATGTGGTTTATCAGTGTCAATGGGTATCCGCACGCAGTTCATTATGATAGTCATTGTTATTATTATTTTTATAGACATCCAAAGATGTTAAGCCAGCATCCTCATCCATCAGTGAGCCAAGAGCATCTGTTTTGCTATCCCTGCATCAGCTCAACCTGTTTCAGACTTCAGTCTTTGACAATATGATGAATGAAAAGTGACATATTGAATGTTAAGGTTTTTAAAGACAGAGCCTTTATTGCTTTCCCATAGATGTGACAGTATTGTAGAGCTTAAACACCCCTGAGAGAGCATTTGGTCCAATTTTCTCGCTTTGTAAGTGTGCATATGAGGAGGAAAGCTCCAGGTGGGATCTGCCGCCCACTGGGCCCTGCAGGGCTCCCCTCTTGGGGCAGGGCCAGCTGCAGGGCTGACACAGGGCAAGCAGCATCCGACCAAGAACTTGACCTCGTTGACAAGTTAACGCTGTTGTATAACACTTACCCCATCACCCACTGCTCTTGGAAACAGATTGGACACGGAGTTTGCTTTCACATATCACCTCGAGGACTCGGTACATGGAATTCCCCTGTTAGAGGCAGCAAAACATCCTTTCTGAGCCTGTGGGAGAATTTCTAAAGGTTTCTCTCCTGGAAGAGGTCATGTATCCCTTTATTGTCTCCAAGTGCATGATGGTACTGTATGAACGATCAATCGCCAACCCTTCCTGAGGGACAGGGCTTTGGTTTTTGGGGGTGAAAGGGAGAAAGGGCAGGTAGGGGGAGGAGGAGGAGGGAAGGCTAATGGCTCCCTGTCTTAGTCCTTATGGCTGCTAGAACAAAAGTACCACAGACAGGTGGCTTAAACAAAAACATTTATTTCTCACAGTTCTGGAGGCTGGAAGTTCAAGATGAAGGTGCCCACGTGCTCAGTGTCTAATGAGGGCCTGTTCCCTGGTTCACAGACAGTTGCCTCCCTGCGTGTCCTCCCGTGGTGGATGGGAAGAGAGAGCTCACGGGAGTCTCTTTCCTAAGGGCACTAATCCCGTTTGTGGGATTAGTCACCCTCCGAGGGCCCCGCCTCCATCACACTGGCACTGGGGTTTCGACTATGAATCTGGGGGGACACAGACATTCAGTCTGGAGCACCTCCCAAGTCAGACTGACAAGGGGTCTAGGTGTGGTCCCCGCCTCACGAGCGTTGCCGCTATGGGCAAGCTACCCAGTTCCTCCAAAGCTCTGTCTCCTCATCCGTAAAATGGGCTATTTATACTATGCACCTCTTACGGGTCCTGGGAGAATTAGTAGGGTACTACATGAAGAGCCTCCAGACCAGCACCCAGGAAATCGTTTAAGTCCTCGTCGGTGAGGCGTCAGCATCACGGCCGTCACTGCGCTCACGATCATTTCGGCTAGGCTTCATTCCAGGGGCCTCTGACCTTCGCTGTCTTTGCCTGCCCTTCTTTTTGCTTGCAGACCTCTCTCCTAGACAAGGCACCATCCAACAGGAACATTATCACAGAAAGGGGCTCCTTCCTGAAAGAAAGAAACTGGACTCCACAGGAAGGCAGGTGAAGGATTCTGCCTGGAAAGGCCAAGCCCTCTCTCAGTTGTGCTGAGCCAACTCTAGGAGGCTTGGATGGCATGGTGGAGGTGTGTGTAGCCTCAGTTCATCCAAAGGTGTCTGGAGGGGACATCAGGGGCAGCTGCTGCAGGGCCAGCCTCTAGAGTCCTTTGGGCCACATGCAGTGCTGTTCTGAACCCAGCTGACACGTCCACCCGTGTCTGATTTCAGAAGCTGGGCACCCTTGGAGGTAAAGCCCGTGTGGCAAGACAAGGGGCCACCTAGAAGGCTGACTGGGATAAACACAGCTCTTCTAGACAGCAGAAGTGCCAAATAAAAACAATTACCCTCCAGTGTTTTAAATCTAAAATATCTCAGTCTTTCAGTCCCTTTCCCTCTCCTTGTCTAGGTGGTTCAGGCTAATGCCTGAATTTTCAAAGCTAGAAGTTGGTTGTCATTTTTGGCTTTGGTCGTACAAAGTGTGTGTGTGTGTGTGTGTGTGTGTGTGTGTGTGTGTGTGAACTGGCTTCTAGGAGCTCTGCTGGTTTCTGGGGATGTAGAGGACATACTGTGTATGACCAGGTTGCAGGTTGGAATTTCTGTAACCTGTGTAGTTTTTGGCCTCCTCACAAAAACGTCAGGTCTTTTTGATAGAGCTGAAACTGATGCTACATCCGCTCTTTTGCTAGAAAAGATTCAGTGTAAAGATTAGTTTAGGAACAATAGCCCCCTTTTACCTCATTTTTATGTTACACATTCTTCTGATTTTGCTAAGCACTGCCTCCCCCCAGACAATCAGGGCTCTGTCAGAATGCTTTCAACCATGTTTCAGGCACATTAAAAAAATAACACACATCACACCGCAAGCACAATGTGGGCACTTCACAGTCAGCTTCATCCATAGAAAATCTGTAGAAAATATGATTAACTCTTGTTTTATTAAGAGAATATAAAGGGAATGAGGCTGGTGGTTAATAGGTCAGGGCTGTAAAACTGGCAGTGACTCTCTTTGCTGTGGGCTATTACCCCACTCGGTGCTGTCTACTCATCTGTGCCACAGGACATTGGATTAGATGTTCTGCATGGAGGGAGCTCCATCCTTGATATATCTCAATTCCAACCTCATGATGTCTATTCCTTATGTTTTCTTTATTGTTTTACTTGCTTTTTGTTTGTTTGTTTTTGGAGATTTATAAAACAAAACACAAAAAGAAAGGAACGACCCTTTTATTTTCCTCCCCTCAAATTAATAGTTGATATGTTTCCAGAATCTCTTTCTCAACTCTTGTTCTCTTTAAAAACTCATGCAATTGATACTCTAAATGTGATACATGCTCATGTTAAATAGCACTCACACATTCAATGCAAAGTAGTATAAAAATACTGTGTATCTAGATGCATCTTTATTTTCAATTGTATTTTTTATTATGGGGTACTGATTACTTTTATGTTGGATTGTTTTATTCTGAAAGTTTAAACAATACTACGAAATCCTACCCTCAGAAACAAGCATGTTTAATGTAAAGTGAACATCATTTCTTCCACATATACATCTAGAAGTATTGGTGGAAAGGTAGAAATAGTTTATAAAGATGGATTTAGTCTGTACATATTCTTTTAATGACAAGTAGTTAAATTTAACTTTAATTTAATAAAAGAAAATATCAACTGAAATAGAAACCATGGTTGGAACCACACATTTTTTGTATCTTATGAAGGATTTTTATCCAAAAGAGTTCTCTAAAGCTGAGCATTTAACTTTTAGCTTATGAAAAAAGAATTACATAGCTAGAAAGTCCGATGAGAGGGTGTTAATTCTTGGTGCAGCTCGGTCCAGGAAGGACGGTGAGATTATCAGGCCTCCGTATCTCTGCTTCACCCAGATCTCCGGCTGCTTTCCTCTGGTTTATTTCACACTCAGACCAGCTTTCTCCATGTGGAGGCAAACATCGCTAGGGGCAGCTTCACTCGTACATTACACCGAAAGAGAGAAGTTGAAAGTGTTGAGAGAAGTTGAAAGTGTCGAGAGATTGGAGTCATTACCTCTTTGTTTAACTCCTGATTTCAATTTTAGACAAATGCACTGACTTCCTGCTGTAATAATTGTAAAGGAATATTCTCAATGTTAAGCATTCTTTTTCACATTTTCCTGGAATGCTGTATCTTCCTTCAGTCAGCAGATTTGGGTCTTCATCTGAGCACATCTTCATGTACTGTGTATATAGATACATCTTTACCTTCAGTTGTATCTTTCATTACGGGGTACCAATTACTTTTACGTTGGATTGTTTTATTCTGACTTATATTTTTATTAGCTTTTTTCATTTTCCCATTTTTTGTGAATTCTTAAAAACTGTATTTAGGTCAATTATTTCAAATCTCTATGACAGTAATATGAACTTATAATTTACTTTATATTTACCATTTGGGGTACTATTTAATCAATCTTGCAGTACCAAGTTCCGATCTATTGTCATTTCTTTTTAGCTTAAAGAATTCCTTTAACCCTACTTGGCAACATAGTTGAGTCATTTACAGTCACCTTCAAGATGACCCTCTCTTGTTGCAAATGACACCAAATCTGTCACAGAGTAGCTTGAGCCTGAAGAGGAAATGTATTGACTTGCATCTCTGAGAAGTCCAGGGATATGTCATCTCACATGCACCCTGATCCGGGAGCTCACCCATTGTCCCCAGGGCCCAATTTCTCCCTTCGTCTCTCATCTGTACCCTTGGCAGAGCATGAACCGCACTCTCAGCAGATTCTCGCCTCACGGTGGCAAGATGTCCACCCAAGCCTCACTTCAGTTTGAGTCCAAGTCCAGGAGGAGTAGGAGTGACTCGGTGTCTCTCAGGAGAGCCACTGACTCTCACTGGCTCTGATTGCAGCATCGCTGTGCCTGAACCAGTCCCTGTACCAGGAGGATGCGAGCCTCTCATTGGCAGGCCTGAGCCAGCTCCCTCCAGACGCACAGCCAGAGCTGGCTCCGCTGGAGTGCGTTGGTTAATGGCACAGGAAGTACAGTTTCCCAAAGGTGAAGCATAATTGTGTCAGCAAAAGAACAGTCGTTACACTCTGGAAGGCCGTAGAACAGATGTTCTCCACAACAAAGTAGTGGGTTTGTTGGTTAGTTTGTTCCAGGTGTTATTTTAAAACTCCAAGTCCTGAGTACCACTAACTTCCTGCTCATCAGTTGCCTCCTGGTATGTCTTGGGACCTATAGGAACCACCTTGAAAGAATCCACCTGAGTTTTCCTAGCAGACAGTCTGAGATACTCACAGAAAGCTGGGATGCTTGTCTAAATAAAAGAAAAATTTGTTTTCTAGGAAGATTAATCATTTCAGGTTTACATAAGGTAAAATAAATGTTTGAATTTTATAAAATTAAATAGAAAACTATTTCCTCTGGCATTAAGATGAAACCTCTACTTACAAATATTTAATATTCTAAGCAAAAGATACAGGGCCAGGGCCTGTGGAGGCTACAGAGGCCTCCAGTTGACTCACATCATTCCTTCTTACTTATCTGTCATTTTTAAAAGAAGTGAGACTATTCTGGTATGGCCTGTTTTTGCAAAGTTTTAAATTTTTAGAGAAATATGCAGGAGGAAAGGATCTGAGAATGCTATCTGGAATTTGTTTTTAGTAAACCAGACAGAACTAGAAAGAATAGATGGAGATCCTTTGCTATGTAGCATGAAAAAGAATTATCCTGTGGGACAGAGCAAAGCCCAGTGTGGGTGTATCCTTTCTTTGGGGCACTTCATGGTCTCTGTTTCTTGTCACATCTCAGGTTATCTGGGAACTTTTAAGGCAAATGTGCAGGCTGGTTAGTTTCTCTTAATCAACATAAGCATCGTTTCATCTTTAGCCTGGACTGTGCTGTCTGGTAGATAAAGAGGTTATCACCGTGTTAGTCTTACACCTAACCTTTAGAAGTTCAAAATAAAATAAAATAAAATTCCACAGCTGAAGAGATTCACAGATCTCCTATTCCAGTTTGATGCACGGAGGCCAGTGTTCAATTTGATACTTTTAGGATTAAGAACAGATTTGAGACCTTCAGAGGTTTTTTTTACTTTGTAAATGTCTAACGCATTTTTCTGCAATATCTGCATGAATATTCTTAACTGGCACTATCCTCTTGTTAGAGACCAAGGAAAAAAACAATGACTAATTATTATTTTTACAGGACTTTGTGGCAAAGGGTCTCAGAATTGGGGGTCCCTCAGAGCACAAGGAGGTACAGAGCTGGGTGCCTCACTGCATCTTGTAAAATTCTCACAGTTTACCAAATATTATTTCTACTCAGTTTCATTTAAAAGATAAATATTTTACATTTCTAAGAGATAAGAAAATTGAAACCTAAAATTTTAAAAACAACCTCTTGCCAATTGCCCAATATCTAATGACTCACGAGACTTACAGGGTGACCAAGGTTTGCCTCCAAAGGTGTCAGATGAACCACCTTACGGTTTGTCTAAGGACTGTGCCATTTGGGGAGGTACCTTAGCACATGATCTGCTTGCTTCTGGGAAAGCAGTGGTGCCACATGATGAGGAAGCGGGCATTGCAGGACAGCTGGGAGGCTGTCACACGGAGGACTCGAAGTGAGGCTGCCTTGCCAAGGGCACGTCCAGCCTCTGTGCCTGCTCCCCTCTGCCCCAGTCTCTGAACTACAGATCAAGTGGTTTTGAAAAAGCACAACCTTGACCTTGTCACAAGCCTGGTGAAAATGCAGATGTCACCTGGTCACTGCACCCTTACAGCCCTGCATGGGTGCCCCCTACTCCCTTCAAGATGAAGCCCAAATTCCTGTGCATGCCTCTCCAGGCCCTGGTGTGGCCCCACGGACTGTCCGGCTCCTCTTGTCATGCCCCCTTCTGCTTGGGGCTGCAGGCAGGAAACGTAGCTTGCTAGCTCCTCTCCTCTCTGCTCTGCTGACTCCTAGCTGGTACCTAGGTTCTCCCCGTCTCCATCTCACCCTCCCCCTGACCTTTAGGCTCAGATATCAGCAGCTCTGGGGGACCTCCCTGACAGGCCTGTCCCTAAAACCTGGCCCCAACGTCTCTTCCAGCTCCTTCTCTGCACTGAAAGCTCCCGTACAGACTCATCTTCAGTATTGTGTCCTTGGGGCCCGGCATGTGCCTGGCTTGAGGTTGATGCCCAGGAAATATTTGTTGAATAAATCTAAGCAGAGTTCATAATCCTTTTACAGGAAGGCCTGGGGGACAGAAAAATAATTAGCAGAGAGCTATTTGTTTTGTTTCCTCTAAAAGAATTCTCTCTGAAAGTGATGTCATTTAAGAATTTCTGTGTGTTGTGTACGTGTGTGTGTGTGTGCATGCTTTAACATTCTTCAGTGTCTGCCATTTTACCAAAATCCTTTCTTGATTTAAGGCTAGCACGACTGAACGTCAGCAATGCCAATCCCTGGAAATGGTTTGCTCGGATTTGAGGTAGTGGAAGCAAGTGAATGGTCTTCCCACTTTCCTTCTGAATTATCCTTGTTTATAGTGAAGATTTTTCTCCTAGTTTTTATTTTTTTTTTCTCTTCAAACATCTTGTCTGAAGGAAGTAGGAGGAGAACTTGGAAAACTATCCCTTGAAGCATTCATTAACTGAAAAATAGTGTTAAAGTAAAATATATGCCTTATGAAAACGCAGTTATCACACATATGGGATGCATTTTACTCGAGTCAAAAAGTTTCTGAAGAAAAGAATCCCATAAATATACAAAGTGCTTTATGTTGTTTTTCAGCTCAATTCAAAAGTGCTACAGGGAATTTAATATAAGAAGGCTTGGCTTTTGAAGACCACACCTAAGATTTTATTATTGTTGGCATATTTATTGAAACATGTAGCACAGATGATTGATTTATTTCCATGCTGTTTTGCTGAGCTCATGTTTAAATCTTGATTTCTGTTCAAGGCTGAGTTTTGTCTTTGGGATTTTATTTGGAAGATTTTTTTTGACAATATAAGAATAGATCCATTTTGACTTTTATTTCTGTAAATAGCCGAAGTGGTCTCGGAGCTTCCTTTTTTATGGGTAAAGTGTTCAAATTAGATAGATAGTGCTGGTTAGAGAATCTTCTGGGAGACTCCACCGCTGAAGTGCCTTCTGGTTATCTCCCCAGAGGGCCACCTGGGTCAGGGTCGTGAACTCCCATGACTCTTTGTTATGGGAATGGCTTACAACATGCTACTTACCCCAAACATATAAAGAGATCTTGGAGGACCTTCATCTGGGCTCGTAATCCTGGGCTCCTGTGATACCTGCATGTGGCTCACACTTTCTGCTCTTTCTTTGCCAATGCTGGAGCAGAACGAAGTTAAAGAGAAGATAGGACCCTGGCAAGATGAATGGAAAACATATAATAAAATGAACATCTTACCACTAAATCCAGATCGCTTTTCAGCCACTCTAAACCACCTCCAACATGACCAGGGTCCTCAGGGAAATGCCCTGGACTTGCAAGTATACCAGCAAAGTTAGGTTGCGAGAATTCCTCTTATTGAAAGAAGCTTTGTGGAAAGGAGGGAGGGCGAAGGGGGAGCTTGGAGCATCCCCTACAGCTCTCCTGCTCTTCTCTTGCAAAACAATCCCCTCCAGTATTCAAAGGCCACTGTGATGGCAACTCTTGGCCTTGTAGATTCTCAGGAGTGTCCACGTTGGTCTTGACTGTTGGTCTGGCCCCTCCAGTCTTCAAGCTGTTGTAAGCCTGGGATACTGTTAGGTAATAGCTACTGCTAGGTATGCATACACCTTCAAGGAGGGAATGACCAGAACTCACTGCCCTCAGGGAGCCTCCCTAGAGAAGCATCTCACTCAAATAGGTTCAGGAACAGAAGCCTCTAAGACAGAAGTCTCCTGTGTTCAGCGTTACGCATGGAAATGTTTAAGGGAGGCACTGTGTTGGAGACCAGTATACACTGACATTCATCTTTCAATGTATCCACTGCTCCATTTCCCCCCGGGATTGTAGCTGATCATGGCTTCTTCTGTTGAGCACTAAATGAAATAGTTGACTTGCCTCTAAAAGGGCCATGTTAGAAAAACACATTCTACATAGATATGAGAAACATTCACCCTGCAAAATCCACAGTAAGGAGGTAGGGTGGGTTGGGAAGGGAGACACAACAGAGAGATATGCCCCTCAGGCACTTGCTCACTGGTGGAGAATTGTCTATTATTCCTCCTTTTCCTCCCCTAATCCACTCAGCTTCCCTCCCACACTCTCCTTGTTTGACAATAATTGAATGTGTGTTTGATGTTAGTCCATTATAAATCAAACAGGAGACTTTGTGATGGTGGGAAACCTGTTTCAATCATTCCTGTACTGCAAGGGCCTACAGTGTCTGCTATTTTCTGCAAAACATTTGTTAAATGAAATAAAATATTTAGGAAGAGATGACATGAGAAAAGAAAATTATCATAGGTGTTCTGGATGGTAAAAAATGGGTGAAATCACTTTGGGAGCTGCGAGAGTGAGTCTATCAGCTGCAATGGATCAAGGGCAGTTCCTGGAGGGTTTAGAAATTCCATCAGCTTCTGACAGTAAGGTTGAATTAAAGAGGAAGACGGAGCCTCAAAGTTACAAAGATTAAATAAGTAGAGGCAGGAAATAATGAGTGGTCCTAGAATTCTGGGTAGACCAGTTAACTAAGAGAGGTAGGGCAAAAGTAGAAAAATTACACAATTAATCAAAACATTGGGCTGAACTGAAGTAAAATCGTAGTTTCCAAAATATTTGGCTCCTTTCTTTGATGTTTCTTTTCCTCTCTGACTTCTCAGTTATCTACTAGGCTTTATGGAGTGTCCCGTGGATTAGAACCCTATTGGTTTAGTGTTCTTGGGTAGGATCTGAGGAAGGAATCAGGTGGCATCATTCTTGAAATTGAGGTTCTCGGTGGCTGAGTCCATGTTTCCATGAATTGTGACACAAACAGATAAAAAAAAAAAGCACTTCAAAATATATAGGGCGAAACCAAAGTGAATGGGGTATGATGGAATGCTGTCTCTCTCTAGTTTTTCAATTGTATATTTACAGGGAAACATAATACTTTTTTAAAAAGGAAATGCCCTGAAAGAGGGTGGCTGATTTGGGCTGATGAACCACTGCCTATCATGAAGATGGTTTGGTTATCAAAAAAGCGTTACCCGGTGAAGAAGGCACTCCAGTTCAGAGCATTCCTCAGGGTTCTAATGATAGAGGAAATGCAATAATCAGGAGCACATTTCCTGCATTACTATGCAAATCATGCTACCACTAAATTAGTAGTTGTCATGTGTTGTGTTTCCTGGTTTCTCTTATCCCCTTCATTTTGGTATCACAGATTAAGAAAAAAGGCATATTTCTACTATCAGTCAACTTTTGACTACATGTATTTTCCCTCTTTCTGGCCAAGCTCTAGTTCACTGACACAGACTTAATGGAAATAAATGATAGTACTATTAAAAAATAATTATGGACTCAAAATAGCAGGCACATTCTTAACTACCATGGTTATAATGGAGACGGGTTATGATTAGAACCTTAAATGTAACTGTGAATTATCTTCCTTCTGCTTTTTGGGGAGCAGAGGGAGGGGTACACATTGATTCTGACTGATATTTTTCCTCTTTACAATTATTTTTGGCTTTATTTATCTTTAAAATAATTTAAAGATGATTTCGCTGTGGCAGGCTCGAAGAAGAAAGTTTAATGGCTTATCCGTGATTCCCAAAGTGGGTGGGAGGGTGAGCTGCATATCAGAATAGGCAGGAGGACTTTGTTAATGTAAAGTCTCCTGGAGATTCAGACATATAACTTAAGGAGGACCATTTTCCCCACTCTTTATCAGCATGAACCACTTCTATTAGGGTTATATAATATTCTGAAGTTATCTTGGGGCTATGTGAAGATTGAGAACTGCTAGCTTGACTGAATTTTAGAGCCGAAAGAACGAGGGTGCTCTTACTTAACTCTCCGATTATTGAATATTCATTGTGTTCTAGGTCCTTTGCTAAGAGCTTACGCACACATACTGTCCCGTCTGAGTATTGTTCTCCCTGTATGGATGAGGAAGTGGAAATCTAGCAAAATGCCTTGCCTGAGAGTACCACGCCATTGGCACTGTAGTGATTTGCCGCCTAGCTTTTGTGGCTCCGGAGCTAATCAACAAGGTCATGTCAGTTCAAACAACTGGGGCCTGGCCCTGTGAGGGCACCTGGTTTTGACTGTCGCCAGCTCTAGTCTCTCCTAGGGTAGCAACATCCTGACTCTCCTTCAGGGATCATTCCTCACTCTCAGTTCACGTGGCTCATTCTCACTGCTGACCCCAGGGATGGGCATTTTCCCCGGCGCAGCCATCCAGCACATTCTGTAAGCCCGGCCACAGAGACTGCTCCAGGGACGGGCACGTGGCCCGTATATATACTACAAGGAATTGGTCCAGGCAATCATGGACGCTAAGAGGTCCCAAGGTCTGCAGCTGGCACGCGGGAGGCCCAGGAGAGCCAGTGCATGACTCCAGTCCACGTCGGAAGACCTGAGAACCAGGGCGGCCGGCAGGGCAAGTTCCGGTTTGAAGGCAGGCTAGAGCCCCAGGAAGAGCTCATGTTTCAGGCTGAGTCTGAAGGCTGGGAAAGACCCAGATGCCAGCTCAGGGGGGAGGCAGAAAGAGTTCCCTCTTACTCCTGCGATGGTCGGCCTTGTTCTAGTCAGGACTTCAATGAATTGGATGAAGCCCACCCTCCCTGGGGGTGGGGGGAATTCTGTTTTATTCAGTCCACACATTCAGATGCTCACCGCATCCGGCAACAGCCTCCCAGACACACTCAGAATGATGTCTGACCAAACGTCTGGGTGCCCCATGGCCCGGTCAAGGTGACACAGAAAATTCACTATCATACCTTTGGAGAGTAGAGCTGAAAGACGCTGTAGGAGTAACAACATGTCATTGGCACCTCTAGATCTAGCCACACCTTATTTTCTCTGTTGGGTCTTTTTAGTTACATGAACCAACAAACCTCCAGCTCCTGCCCTCCTTTCTGAGGGAGGAGGGAAGAATTCTGACTAATATGAACTGCTTGCCATCCAGTGTGTGTCTCCCAGTCTTTACACGGCCCTGATGAAATTGGTTAAAGTCGGAGAGCTGGGCAAATGCCACTGCACTGAAATGACTGAAAAGCAGCGCAAACATATGTGTATGTGCGGTCGTCAGCCCCACGGGTGTGTTCCTGCTCATTAGGATCCAGGGCATAGCCCACAAAGCGAGCACGTTGTCTATGGGCATCTCACACTACAGCAACAATATGTATAGCAAAATTCAAATGCTTTGAATATGTCTTCAATCTTCAGTGATCTAAAATTTTTACATTGGTCAGTTTTTTTAAATTGTTTACTTTGATTTTTTTAAATTGCAAATAAAAGTACTTAGTGAAGCAAACTAGCCCTGTGGCCTTGACCACATCCTTTAAAAGTTAACCTGATTTTTCTGCGGAGATATTTGGAATAAACTCTCAATGGCAAAATTAGACGTTGACTGCTTCCATATCTCCAGGGTCCTCTTTCTGGATGGCCTCATGCTCATTTCCACAATCCCTTGCACATGTGCTCTTCTGTGATCTAGCAATGGCATGTGATCGAGAAATGGGACTAAACAGGCATGAATTGTAATTACTTCCCAAAGTAGTCTGTGTTCCTTTAGATGTGTCCGTGTGTGCTGGCTCTGGATTCATTCAGAAATGTTTATTGCTAAAAAGAAGACAGATCCCCCAAGCAATTAATGCAGATGCCCATCTCACAGTTGAACAATATGCTTCATTTCTGGTCAAAGGCCTCTCTTTCACCAATTTGCTCATTAACTTCAAACTGTACACTGCTTAAAGGATGTATACCCATTACACTTATCCAACTGTTTGATGAATCCTTAGAACAAAACAGTAAAGCAATCTGGACTTGCAAATCTATAAAGATACTCTGAAAAAAAGCCTATAGCTCAGATTCTATTCCCCCAACAGATGGGACAGTTGATATATTCGCAGTCTACTTCTTGGGGCAATTTTGAAAATAAATTGAAGTACAAGATAAGGACAAGTACATTAAAATACTTCCAAAAGTAGTTATTCCATACTATTCTTTATAACATGGGATAGAAGGGTTCTAATAGGGCTGAGTGATGGGTAACTTTTTAAGCTAAATCATTTTAGGAAGTTGGTAAAGTGTTCTAGGGGTGCTAGTGGAGGACAGGGGACCTCAATCTTTCCCCGCCATGGTGTGGATGATAATCACAGCCCAGGTTCCTAAAAACCCCATACTCCAAATTTTCTGGCATTCAGCACCCTCCAAAAAAGCGTGGCCACAAATAGGAATCAAATATCAGCTAAAGTGGCACCTCTGGTCTGCTCTGGGGCAAGGACAGAAGAGGGTAGAGTGATGGAATCTGCCCCCAAAAACCATTCCTCATCTTCACCCCTTTCTCCCTCCTAAAGTGGATGGGAATCCAAAGGTGTGACAATAGATCAGTAGCAGCAAACCTGAAATCTGCAGTAATATTTTTAAATCTTTTAAAGTTTAACAACATAGCTGCTTAACCTTAAACTTATGCAAACATTACTTGGGGTATACCTCACAAATGAATGCGATCCATCAGTGGATCGTGACCCTGCAGATGAGAACCGCCTGTGTGGGGTTAGTAGAGATACTCGGTAGGAAAACTTGGGCTACATGTCTAAAAACATTTGGGAATATGCTCCTTCCAAAGATCAGTGGCATCCCTGGAATTTCAGAGTGACTTCCATTTCTTCTATGACATGGGGTTAGCATTAGGACTGGAGACAATGTATGGAAGCATCTAGCCTGCAGATGCTTGACAAATGGAAATGAATCTGGCTTTATCTGATATGACCATGGAGCAGTCTTCTGGGTCTCAATGACTCAGAAAGCATTATTGAGCACCAAATTTTTGCTGTGCATCGAAGTACTGGGAGGAACATGGAAACAAACTGGGCATATAATCCATGCTCTCCTGGAGCCCTCCCACCCACAGGGAAGACAGACACAAGCCTAAGGAATTCCATTATGCATGGGTAAAACCTACATGGAACGATAGAGAAAATTCCATGAATATGGGATTGGTAAGGGAAGGTAGCAAGTGTTTGCACTAAGCCAAATAGATATTGTTGTGATGCTTATGAGTCCCCATCTAAAGAAAAAAAAAAAGTCTGCCATTCTACCTTAACACATTTAGGACAGTGCAGTAGAAGAACTCCCCCACCTCCCTTTTTAAAAAATATATCAATGTGGCTCCTGGGGGCACCAAGCTGTTTCCTGGTGCCTTCCCAGGGAGCAAAAAGAAAATTACAAGGGTGTGAACTGCAATGCTTACAAAGAAGCTGAGACATGAGCCTCTTTCAAATGCCTATGTTCAGCTGGCTAGGTATAATCCAGTTCAGCTTGTCTTGAACAAACAAATGCTACCAGCTAGTGGCATTGTAGGTGGGCATCAAGAAGACAGGTGGCCACTAACAGTGTGAGTCTCCTGTCTTTCCCTAAAAATGTTTACACTTAAAGTAAGACAACTAAATGCTTGCCTTCCTTAGGACTGTAACAGTGAAGTGAATGATTATTGACCTCCTCTCCTAGGTACCGCCTGCCCAGTGGAGGATGGCATTGTCTTGTCTCTGTCACTGGCCAGAGCTTGACCTGTGACCTGGGAGCCTGAGAGCTGCCACAGAGCTTCGGCTTGTTGAGTGGCTGCTTAATGTGCATGTTGTGTTCAGACCAAATCCAGCCCTTTGTCTTGCACAGCATGGAACAGCCTCCGAGGCTAGAGAAGACCTGGCTTCATCCAAGACCCGCACAAAGCAAAAGGCTGGAACAATAGCTTGTTTGGAGCAGTGATCTGAAGTGAGGTTGCCAGCATCTGGTCTGAAGGTTAGGACAGTGTGTGCGAGCTCTTTGCTCAGAAGCCCCGTGATTAATGCACCGGCATGAACAGAATTGGACAGGTTCACTCCTAAAACTGGGTCAGGGCAGGGCAGGGCAGCCCCACATAAAGAGGCATTATGAAAATACTGGCACAAATAAAAGCTTGGACTGTTTAACGGCCCAGAACTCTTCTCTCTCAACACAAGGGGAGGGAGACTTGCCTTGTTTGAGGTCCTGTAGGCTGCCAGCTACCTGCTAAACACTCTCAGTAATTTACTTAATCCAGGTTCTTAACAATGTAGGAAGGGAGGATTGTTAATCCCATTTTATAGGTGAAGCAGACTCTCAGAGGAGTTAAGGAAGTTGCCTGAAGCAGTCACACTAATAAGCCCAATAGGAGAACTGAGGTCCAAACCCACCTTGCCAGACTAATGCCATTTTCCTACACTCCCTTCTAGAATGATCCTCTGTGAGATCAGGTGAGCTGTCCTTGTTGGTGTCCCTTGTGTGCTTAGCCAGGATCCATTCTCCTTAGATACTCATTAATGACCAAAGAGCTGAGCCTGAGGCATGATCTTGTGCCAAGCACAGTCCAGAGGGAGCCGAGACCCTCCCGTGCAGACGCTGGAATCTAGTAGATGGGGCTAGTCCACAAGCATTTTGATCTTCTGCCACAGGAAGCTGCCAGATTGGGGGCCCAGTGGGAGACACAGGGCAGCTGTGTTGCACAACCTCGGGGACACTGTTCACAACAGAGGAGCGCAGGATGAAAGGGCCGCAGGGGGTCCTGGCCAGCGGGTCTGTCTCCCACCCAGTGAGACGCAGAGCGGTGCTGCATTCGTTGGCTTGCTCGGTTTCAGCTCTTGGCAATATGTCAGCTGAAGGGCAGATACTGGTGTCTAAAATACAGTCAGCCTTCTTGCTTTTTGGATGTGGAAGCTGAGGTTCAGATGATTGGCAGTGACCTGTCCCAGATCCCCCAGCAGCGAGGGGCAGATCCAGACCCACGCCAGGCAGGTAGAGTCTGGGGCTTCCTGCAAGCCGTCTTTCCCTCTGAGCGCTGGAGTGCAAGGCCTGCCCCGGGCAAGGTGTGGCTTGAGAAAGACCTTTATGAAGCGTCACGACAACAGATCTGTCTCGTGAGAAAACTCAAGCTCCCTTTCACGACCACGATTGTTACCCAGTCTGCTGAGGGCCTGCTCTGTGGCAGGATTGTTCTCCGTGCCTTTCCAGCCTTCTCTCACTGAATCCCAGGAGAAATCCTATAGAAGCACCGTTACCACCATTTTTGCAAAAGAGAAAGACTGATGCTTAGTGACCTACCCACAGCTGACCCAGCTGAGATTCCAGTCGACGAGACCCTGGACCTCACCAAAAGCTGTTTCTCCCTCAACTTTGCACTGAACGCAATGATCACTCAGCCATCTTTTCCATACATGTTGCATTTCTTCTGGTTATAATATATATATATATTTAAAATGTAGCAAGGCGTGCTTAAAAGAGAGTAGGCTGAGAGATCCTGTTTGTTATTTAGGCCACAGTTTCAGTGATGACTTTCATATGAACCTTATCAGTGTCAAAGCAGAGTTTACTAACACTTTGCTAACTTATAAACAGACTCCCACACACTCACTTTCGTGCTTATGCAAAGAAATACATGTAAACATTTCAAAACATTCTGGTGGGCAATTAATTATTTTCCTTTGGGAAAATATCCGATTGGTGATAATAAGGAGGCGATGCGTATTTTGGAGATAAATAATATTAACATGGGTAGCTTCGGTCTCTTTCAGGAATTTTGGATGCTTAAAAAAATCTCTGTGTACTTAGAGATCCATTTTCTAGCATGCTCCAAGGGGTGTGCTCAGGAATTCGAGACAGAAGAGGGGGATCAGTCATGATGGTTTTTTTTTTTTTTGGTCTATTTGGAAATTCTCTGTGTTCTGGAGAACTGAAGACTTTTTTGGAGCATACTTTGCTTTTTCTAAAGTATGCTGCTGCATTTCTAAGAACCCTCTCTACAGCTCCTTCCAGATTTCTTCCTTGCCATTTCTGTCTTCTTTTTCTTCTTTTCTATCTCTCCCTTCTCTATTTGGGGGGCTAGTGCCGGCAGAGGGGAACGGAGTTGCTTGTGGACCATGCTTTATGACCCCGGTGCTTCAAAAAGAAGAAGTCTTCTGCACTGAGTATCTTCCCCGGGTCTACGGTCCATCTTGGACATTTTCAAAGATGTTTCCTCCAGGAGGAACCCCTGTGTCACACTGGCTTGCTTCCCTCTAGCTGCATTAAGATCATACCATTCCTCCAACTGACTGCCAGACAACCCCTGTGGTGAAGTACTTGAAGAAAGACACCAACCAATTCAAATCTGTGACCTGCAGGCTTGAGTGTTGCATATTGATCATCCGTTTGGAAAACCTTTCACCTGGGGTTCAGTTCAAGCCCTGGGAAAGTCATGAAGACATTCACTGCCTGTCCTTTTCTCCCAGAACATGAGGACTGCACTTCCCTGCCCCTTTGAATTGAGTGGGACCATGTGCCTTCCTTGGGCCAATGGGATGTCAGTGGCAGAGCAAGGAATCAGCATGTGATTTGCCCACCTTCTCACTCCCTCTGCTGTGGCAACCAGAAATGTTTTCCAAGGTAAAGGCTCCATCAGTCACAGAGGCCCCTGCTGACCTGTGGTGGGGTGTCCCATGTGGCACACGTGGGGTCTAGGCCCAAGCGTCCCTCTGTGGGGAATTCCTCGGCTGGGTGGGAGTTGCCTCCTGAAGTTCCTTTCTATTCTAGATTGCCTGTGACTGGGAATTAACTTGGAGTTACCTGTGGTATTTTGCTGTATGGTGCCTCCATCATATGTTTCCTCACTTACATCCAAAGATCCACAGGCAGATTTTGTCACTGCCTCTTAATAGCTGTGCAACCTTTATTAGCCAAATCACTTACTCTTCCTGAACCCAAGTTCCAGGAATCCAAAGTGGGAATTTTAGTTTTTCTGCCTATTTCACAACACATTGGAGGAGTCTGAAAGGCAAAGCAAGACGGTGTTTGTGGAAGGGCAACCAGCCGTTTAAGGGTGGAAAGCATGTCGTCATTGTGTCATCATTCCTAGCTACCAAGTTGCATCACTCCCACCAACCCCTTTTTCACTGGGATGCGGGGCCCAAAGGTTGGTGAAGACAGCCATGCATCCTGGTTGGGTAGGGGACCTTGCCGTCTCCCTGGCAGAAGAAATTGCTTCTAGACTCAAGAATCGGAGGCCTCCCAGCTACTGTGAATCACGCTACCTGAAGGTGGACTCTCTATCTAAACACAGGCTTTGCACCTGGACTCATCCATTTGCAAAGCACCCACAATTTCTACTCATTGGGTGGATGCTTTATTAAATGATATATAAAGAAAACTGGAAGGCCAGAGGGTCACACAAAGGTCCTAAGAGGGCCCCAGTCCTTTTCCCTCTGAGAGAGCTCTGGAGACCCTCCAGGCAGTTGGTCCCAATCTGTCTCATCTGTGAAGATTCCAGTCCCAAGAATCAGTCATTTGGGCCATTTCATAGTCAGTGGGAGATAAGGCAACATTTACCAACTTCCGATTATCTGTCTTTCTCAGCAGACAGATTCCCTTTCTTGGATATGTCCCCATTAATTTTTATGAAAGTACTCTTTTGCTGTAGAGTGCATCCTGAGTTCTGAATAATTTTTTAACTCCAAGACAATGTTCAGATGTTTCAAGACCCCAAAACACAATGGCCTTTTAATTTTTACGTATTTCTTTCTTTTCAATGTAACATTGCTTCTGTTTACAAAGACTTGGCATCACACAGAGACTCAGAATAACTCAGTTCCTCAATCCCTTCCTTCTTCCCCACGTTTCTCCCCTCCTTAATCCCTCCCTCCCTCCCTCGCTTCCTGCCCTGTGGCATTTTGACCACCTCTCTCTGTCTCTCAGCTGATCCTGGCTTCTTTGGGGAAGGCACCAAGGGTACCTCTTCCCCAGCAGCCCCTGCGAAGATGATAACTCCCATAGACTCTTACTCAGAACAAGCACCCCCAGGACCATTTGCCTCCCCATTTCGGGGTGTGGTTACAGGGTTTGGAAGGGAGGTCAGGCAGAAACTGATTCATTCATAAGTCTGACCACAGGGCACAGAGAGAAGCCATTTCTCTGCCCTGGACCCCCCTACTCAGCCAAACCGCTTCAGCTTATCTCTAAGAAGATTACAGGGCGTCTGGCTCATCGCTGGCTTTCCTTGTGCGCCGAAAGGCCTGGCCGATCAAAGTCGACATTACTTCACACAGCTAGTGGCTTATCTCCTGCCTGTCCTGAGACTGCTGACCTCTCAATTAAGGTTTTAACAACAGTTTCTCTTTGGGGAGGAAATGCTAGTAGGATGGAGGACAGTTTACACTACTGGACCTCTGATCCTGACCCCCTGGCTGCGCGGCCTGTCCTTACTGCCTACGGCGCAATTAAACGGCGTTTTTCAGCCCCCTTAGAAAGAGAAAAATGTTATTTTTACTCAGAATATCTCCAAGTGTCCTAAAGCATTCTATTTTTCGTATCTAATGAGGTGACAGTGGAATTTGTTAGATGAACATGACTGTATCAAGCTTCAATGCTGACGCGCCTCCCAAATCCAGAGCTTTGTGGCGCGTCGAAGGAGTCGGTGCTCGCCAGAGCGTTGTATAAGATTGATGTGTTTTAACGCATTCCTTTGCTTTCTCACCCCTTCTATGGTTTCGGCTTCGCTGGAGTTTCATTCAAAACATGGCCTGCTAGTTTGAAAGTTTTGAGTTGATCAAATAGAAATTGAATGCCAAAGGAAAACATTTTGTACCCTGGCCCTGAAAAATGTGCTTGAAAGATGTGGGCTTTTCAGATGGGTTTTGTAAACTGGTGAATTATGATTTTGTATATATACATATACATATAATGTTTCTTTGCTAGCAGATAAATTTCTTCTGTTGGAAATTTGTGGCAGTTACTCCCCTGGTAGATGCTATAGATGTATTTATCATGTGTCTCTCCCACGAAGAAACTCGCACTGTAATTAGGGAAACGGCAACACAAGAGGGTGATTAAGTGTTCGACTATTGCAATAGACTAGCTCTTAGTCTTGGGGACAGACAAACCTGGGTTTGAATCTCAGCTTTGCTCATTATGTTCTTTGCACCCTCAGGAAGGTTGTTTAACTTGCCAGTTTCTTTGTCTTCCACACTGGAAGATGCACCCCCTGTGCTTCTCAGGGGTGTTGTATGGATGAAATGATGTAAAGCATTAAGTACATAGCCCCGCAAGTGGCATATGGCGAGTACGTGATAAATGGCAACTGCTGGTTGTTTTATTATTAGTGTTTATATTCTGGAAAGTTTGTCGTAAAAGATAGGGTAGAATTTACTGAAAGGCAGGGAGGCAGGCATCCCTTCCTGGAGCAGAAGCAGACAGAAGCCCAAGCTGAGCAGTGAGAGGACAGCTGGTGAGCCAACCGTCAGGAGCCACTTGCTGGCCAGTTGATTTTACGCCTGCCTTCCTAGTCATTCATACCTCATCTGCCTACACAACTTGGCGAGAATTACTGAGGAAGCCACGAAGTTAGTTTTCTGTATCTGTTACAGATGAGGGTCAGTTGTCACTTCCATCATAAAATCCATGCTTCATGGATCTAAAGCTTGGAATTTAAAATGACATGGGGCTTAAACTCTACTTAACACTTGTGATTTAAAACCTTCTGAGGGAACAAGAGCTCTTAGGTCCACATGGCCGGTAATACCACTGCAGTCTCCTTGGTATAAGTTACCTTTGAAAGTGAACGCTGTATCTGACTTTGCATAACCTTTTCAATGACAAATAGCTTTAAACAAAGAGTCATAAAAAATCAACACTTAAAAAGCAAACAATCAGTCGCATTTGCATTTGCTGTGGAAGAATGACTGGTGCCTTGGGAGGTTTCATTTTCATGCATTTTAATGATGACTTTCCAAAATGGCTACTTCAGAAAAGTTTAAGCAGTTTAAGCAGAAGGAGGAGAGAGATTTTAGAGGCTAATGTCTTAGCCTTTAGAGGTATATATTTAATTGATTTATATTTTTTATGGAATTTTGATTTAAAGATAAAACTGCATTATATACCTTATAGGTAAATCTTTTGACTTTTGGCTTTTGCATCAAAGACTTACTACAGCTAACTGTGCATCTGGTAGTGGACTGATCTGAAAGCATTTTATTTAAAAGTCACAAGATCAGTATCCCACAGGAAGAATATGACAGCCAGAATCAGCAAGGAATTTTAACTTTTTGTTAAAAACGATTGCTCCGATTTCAACTTGGAGAGAAATGGAGACATGAAAATGCTCAGAGAAGACAAGTACCAAATGATTTCACTCATATGTGGAGCATAAGAACAAAGCAAAAACTGAAGGAACAAAACAGCAGCAGACTCACAGAACCCAAGAATGGACTAACAGTCACCAAAGGGAAAGGGACTGGGGAGGGTGGGGGGGAAGGGAGGGAGAAGGGGAATAAGGGGCATTACGTTTAGCACACATAAGGTGCGGGGGGCACGGGGAAGGCAGTACAACACAGAGAAGACAAGTAGTGTTTCTAGAGCATCTTACTACACTGATGGACAGTGACTGTAATGGGGTATGTGGTGGGGACTTGATAATGGGGGGAATCTAGTAACAGCAATGTTGCCCATGTGGTTTTATATTAATGACACCAAAACAAACAAACAAACAAACAAACAAATAAATAAAAAGACCTTTCCACCACAAAAAAAAAAAAAAAGGAAGAAAAGAAAATGCCCAGGGAGGTTTCCAAAAGAAGGTTGAGGGTTTGAAACATCTGCAGGAAAATTCTGGTGATGTAGTTGAAAATTCGGAAGTCCCGTAAGTGTTTAGTCTCATGCTATAAACCCTTCTGTATGGTGTGCAGGTGGAGGTGATGGGAATGGGGAAGAAATAATAGGGATGCATCTTCATTTACTTGCAGTTTTTATTATGAGCAGGAAGACAGGTCATAGAGGGCTGGCTTTGGGAAATCACCATTTTTCCTTCTGGACAGACATGGGGTATCTCCCATATTCTTTTACTTTTCATTTTCCAGGGTCCAGTGACTATATCTTCTGACCTTGGGCTACCTTCATAACTAGAGTAAGGTTTTAAGAAAAGCTATCAGAAGGTGTAAGCAAAGCTGGTAAGGGAGATCAGTTTCATGACTGGCAAATTGGCTTCTGTGGATTCATTCTGGTAATAAGGGGCCTAAACTGCTCACAGGCCTTAGAGGATTTCTGCCTACTGGGCAGGGATGTGAAGGCTGAGGCATCCTGCTAATTTCTGAGACAGATTGGAAAATAATAATGACAATATCGAGCCGCTCCCTCTAGGCTCCAGAGGGGGGTCCATTCCCCACACCTTGCACCTGGCCCCCGCTTGGGGTTTGCTTTGGCCAATGGAATGTGGCAGAAGTGGCTTAAGTTCTTGAGCCAAGGCCTCGAGAAGCCTTGCACATTCTGCCTTTTTCATTTTAGAATGTTCTAATCACTGCATAAGAGAGTCCAGGATAGATTAATGAACTTTGAGAGACTGTGTGGAGAGAGAGGCCAGCACCAAGGCCCAGTCACAGGAGTGAAGTCACGTTAGTCCCTCCAACCCACTGGCTGGCAGAACTTGCCTGCAATGAAATGGGACCAGCAGACCAGCAGAACGTCCCACTGAGTCATGGGAAACAATAAGTAGTGGTTTCAAGTCAGGGTCTATGGGTCAAATCTGACCAGGCACATGTTTTTGTAAATAAAGTTTTACTGGAACACTACCACACTTATTCACACCTGAGAGGGATGGCTCTCATGCTAAACAGCAGAGTTGAGTAGTCGGGACAGAGACCATATGGCCCATAAAACCTAAACTATTTACTATCTTGCTCTTTACAAAACAAAATTTGCCTTTCCATGTTTTATGCCGCTAAGTCTGGGGAGTGTTTTGAGATGCATCAAAGAAAAACATAAGGTTTGTGTATGAGTTAGGGCCCTTTGGGGAAACAGAACCAATAAGAACTGGCTCACGTGATTTTATAGGCTGAGGAGTCCCAAGATCTGCAGTCAGCAAGCCGGACATCCAGCCTTGCTGATGGTGTAATTCCAGTCTGAGTCCAAAGGCCTGAGAACCAGAACCAGTGGTGTAAGTTCCGGTCTAAAAGTTGGTCGTCACAAAACCCCAGAAGAGCCAATGTCTCAGCTTCAGTCTGAGGCTGGGAAAGACTGACATCCCCATTCATACTCCAGGCAAGAGGAATTGCCTCTTACTCTGGAGTCAGCCAGCCTTTTTGTCCTGTTCAGGCCTTCAGAGGGTTGGATGAGGCCCACCCACGTCAGGCAGGGTGTCTGCTTTCCTCGGTCCACCAATTCAATTCTTGATCTCATCTCACAGATACAATCAGAATAATGTTTGGCCAGGTATCTGGGCACCCTGTAGCCCAGTCAAGTTGACACATAAAATTAACCATAACAGTTGGTATCTAAAAGTGAGGTGTCCCAGTAACAAAAACCTAAAATTAATGATGTGGGCTGTGGACTAGGAGGTAGGCAGGACACTCCGCGTGAGGACTGGAAAAAGGTGGTAAAACTGCTATTGGGAGCTGGAGAAAAGGGGAAACTAGGCTATGAAACGGAGGAGCAATGGTCCAGAATGCTCCAAACGATCAACCAAGATAACTTGAAAGATAGAAGATTATCTATTGAATGCATAGATCTGGTCAAGGAGATCTCTAGATAGAATATTGAAAGTGCCCGTTGGTTTCTAGCTGCGTTTGATAGTGTGAATGAAGAGAAGATGAGCTACAGAACTGTTTAGTTTACAAGCAGAATTCAGAGGAAATATAGAAGGCCTGGGACATGCTTGATTAGGAAATGAGATTGCCTCTCATTTCCAGCATGCACATTCCACATTCCAGCCAGTAGGACATTCTCCAAGTGAAACAAGATATGAGGCTACAAATCCACCAAATGTCCGACTATGAGATCCTTTACTAAGACCTCAGAAAGCCTTAAGCTGATGCCTAACTGACCCTCTCAACCAGGCAAAGAGCTTCTAAAAATCTTAAACATGTATGCCACAGCAGGTTCACAGCCCAAAGTAAAGAGAGGTCTGTCCCCAAAAAGAATAATGGATGTGATTTGGGGTCCATAGATGCAACCCCAATCAGAATTAAGAGAAACTCACAAAATTTTAAAGCCACTGGATTGGTAAAAACACCCCCCAAACTCGTTATAAAAGGGCAGAGACATTTGAAAATGAAAGGAGCATCTGGGCCCCCAACTTTCTAAGGAAAGAAGCAGGCAGAGAAAAAAACCTACTCAAACATGCACCATTTCTTATGGAAAAGGAAGGACAACTCAGAAGTCAGAGCCAATACCCAGGAAGTAGAGCCAGGAGCTGAGGTGAATAGGTCATGGAGCCATTCTGCTATGGACTGAGTGTTTGTGTCCCCCCAAATTTATGTCTTGAGGTCCCAATCCCCAGCGTGGTGGTTTTTGGAGATGGGCCTTTGGGAGGTCATTGGGTTTGTGTGTGTTCTTGGATGTGGAGGCCCCATAATGGGATTGGTGTCCTTATAAGTGAATGAAGAGACCAGAACTCACTTTGTCATGTGTGGACACAATGAGAAGACAGCCGTCGGCAAATCAGGAAGGGGGACCTCCCCAGACACAAAATCTGCCAGTGCCATGATCTTGGGCTTTCAGTGTACAGAACTGCGAGGCTATGAATACATTTTGTTGTTTAAACACCCGCCTTCCCCCACCTGACCCCACCAACCCCAGTCTATGGCATTCTGTTATAGCAGCTCTCACTCACTAAGACATACTTTAAGGAGGCAGAAGTCAGCCCTGATCAAGGAGTATTCCATACTCCTGGAGTAGGGAAATGGGAAATTTGTGCTCAGCTGAATTTCAGAATGTTATGACCAGCAACTTGCATGTGCCTCCCAGTCCCCCCCTTTTGAATGGCATTATCTACTCTGGTAACATACTTTACCAAGCATGTTACAGAGTAGGGGCAGATAGCATCTCTTTATAGTTCTTTGATTCAAGAGAAGCTGTGTCTGAAGAACTGGACCTGAGGAACTGTGTTCAGAGCATCTCATCTGTATTTGCATCGAGATGGTCAAGATCTCAGGACTTGGCGACTGAGTCTGATGCTACTGTGGGATAAGACAAGGGGTGCATTGTGGGCAATGGGATATAGTTATTTGTGTGGAGGACCAATGAAAATAATTTTTCAGCTCCTTCTATTAGAAGGTAGAGTGTCTTCCCTCAACTTCTATACCTAGAATGGCCTTGTGACTTACTTTAGCCAATAGAATATGGTAGAAGTGACATTCAGGAGTTCCAAACTTCAGTCTTCATGAGACCTTTGCCCTCTTGGCCCCATGATTGAAAGCCCAAACCAGATACTCGACGGCGGGTGATCACATGAAGAGAGGCACAGTCAACAACCTGTACTAAGACCCCAGACATGTGAGTCAGGTCACCGTAGACTCTCCAGACCCAGTTGAGGGACAGCTACTGGGGCCACAGGAGTGAGCCCAGGTGAGACCAGAAAAATGACTACCTGGCCAACCCACAGAGCCATGAGAAGTAATACATCATGGTTTGAAGTGACTATATTTTGGGGTGATTTGTTACTCAGTGATGAGTAACTGATACACTTTCCAACTAATTGTTTTTATGTTCATATTCAGCTGAAGGCAATTAAGGAAGAACAGCTTATTTAAACTTGCCACATATGGAAAAGCAATTATTGCATACAGATTCCAATGTAATCCCTTTATTTCTGTTGGAATTGCTGCCAGTTTGTTTAGACTGAAATTCTCTATCTTCTCAAAGGAAAGAATTCCATCAAGAGACAGACTTAGGGCAATCTTATGTAGCAGGAGTTTATTAAGCAAAGCAAAAGCACACTGTGGAGAAGGGGGAGAGTGGGCCGTCTGGAAACCAGAAGCTGGTCCACTATTAGGGTTAAGGTTGGTTTTTAAAATGGTAGAAGGTTCCTCCCCACCTCTTACAACATTTAATTGACATGTTGACTGATAGTTTCATGTTATGTCACCTTCCTCCTACTGCACAGGTACCCACAAGTACCCAAGTGAATCCCATGGGGTGGAGGGGATAAGGGTAAAGGGAGGGAAGGATGCCAAAATAGCAGTGTAAATTTATTGAAATTATGGCATAATGAACCCCAAGGTAGCTCCGGGTCCCCTTCTGGGTCTTAGTATGCCTGCAGCCAACCTGTGCTGGTCTGGAAGCTCCGCTGGGCTTTTTACATCTTGTTTGGCCCTGATAAGGGAGGAGACTGAACCGTAAACAGGAGAGTTTGGGGTATGTTCTGCCATCTGACGACAAGGGGGTAAGTGGAGAGGGGGCGGACCTTGTCCAGGACAGGGTAGGACCCATGCATGTCTGCCTAGCTACCTTAAAAAATCCATTAGGCACAGGCACTATAGCAAACCGAATACAAATCCAAGATCATGAAAATGTATTTGGATCCAATAGCTAAAAAGAACAGTTCTAAACCCACAACTAATGTTATGTGTTTATTTTTATTAATACATATTTATTAGTTTGAAAAAATGACTCCAGGGACCTTCCTTCCAAATTAGAAGAAAGAGTTTTCATTCCAGAACCTACCAAGGGCAACCCAGAAAGGCATACCTAACTCAGAAATTACCAGTTTGCTTCACAAACTGAGAAAAAACATTAGTCAGTTGTGATAACATTGTCACTGCAATGAAGGCAAAGAGGAATTTGGGGTCAGTGTTTTAAAGCGTGGCTGACTGCAATACTTGCTACTAGAAAATTAAAATAGAGCTTGACGTTTGGACAAAAGTCTCTGTGAGTGAATAAATAGAGCTTTCTTCCTCTTTTTGAAAAAAAAATATATAAGCAGTGATGAATTTCCTTGTCACTACATTTTAGCAGAATGAGGGCACAAGGAAGCGATAGGAATGTTCAGCCAGCCGCTGGGGGTTTCACATGATTCCTGGATTCCTGCCCATGGCTGGAATTTACGTGAGTCATTTTGGTTTGTGTCTCCAGTTTCTGTTTGTGAGAAGGGAGCTTCTTTCTCCCCCCAGGGCTTGGCCCATGTCAACTTGAGGCTGTTCTTAGCATGCGAGAGTTGACTGATAACCCTAGGATTAAATGCCCCTTTCAAGGATTCTCTTGCCATTGCTCATTCTTCCGAGCTTTCTTTTGTACTAGGGTTCCAAGCAGCTCTGCTACTTACTGTGGGCCTTGGACAAGTTACATAATCTCTCCGCCTTAGAGTTCTGTATACAGAGGAACATAATTCCTTCCCCTTCCAGGATAGACCCAAATACCAGAGACAGTGTGGGCACAACACCTCTAATGGTGCCTGGCATGTAATAGCACTTCTCTTACAGGGCTGTAGGCAGACCTAGCAAGTGAATATTTGTAAAGCTCTCAGAACAAGGGCTTGCACATGGTAAGAGTTTGTTAAATAAACAAATATCTTCTAGACTCTGTTGTAATCAATAGACACCAACCCTGTGTGTATGTGAAGCACAGGGTCAAAAACCAGATCATTTGTAACCAAGACTCATGGTCAAATGCAACTGTGCCCTGGTTTCCATGCAGCCTGCATGCTTTGGGTGCCTGCTGTATGCACCATACTAGCACCCTGGAGAGCACGGTGGGGTGGGGGGGTGCACAGTGGAGGGGAGAGCTTGGCAAACCACTCCCCAGGTGTTCTAGGACAGTGGACAGTGGGGATACCTGCTCAGAGTCTTGGTCCGTTTTGGCTGCTATCACAGAATATCGAGACTGAGTGGCTTATAAACAGCAGACATTTGTTTCTCACAGTTCTTGAGTCTGCAAGCCCCAAATCAAGGTGCTGCCCGATTTGGAGTCTGGTGAGGGCCTGCTTCCTGGTTTATAGTTGGTCATCTCTTCACTGTGTCCTCACTCGGCAAAAGGGACAAGAGAGCTTTGTAGGGTCTCTTTATAAGGACATTAATCCCATTCACAAGGGTTCTGCCCACATGACCTAATCACCTCCCAAAGTGCTCACCTCCAGATACCATCGCATTGGGGTTATAATGTCAACACGTGAATTTTGGTGCAACACAAATGCTTCATAACAGCAGTCAACCTTGTACTTACAGTGGGGAGCCACCCCCCAAGGGATACAGGCACGGCGGGACTGCCCATCGGGGTGTGTTCCCTTCTCCAGCCACAAGGGAGCCTCTGCCCCGGCCAGACCAGTCAGAGGCGCTCCCCAGAGATCAGAATCTCTAGCCCAGAGCTATTGAGAGCCCACCGACACTGGTTCTGACTACCCCCCAAAATGGTATCAAATCTCGGGGGGTGGAATCTGGAAATTAGTACATTTATCAAGGGCCCTGATGATTCCTCAGCTATGAGTTGCACACTGGTTTGTGGGGACCCCTAATCCAGTCCGCGGCTAGACTAAAAGAACCACATGACAGGTAGGCCCTACCCCAGTGCTCTTCAGACTGGCAGTTGGTTAGTGAAATAGGCTGCAGGGTGGTAACCAACCCTTTTAAAGATGAAATAAAGTAGAAGAGAGTGGCAAGGAGTGGAGTGAAATGGAAAAGAAAATAATGGATGAAGATCACGAGGACATGTAGTGTCCCATGAAACTTTTCAAGTTAGTCGATTATGTGTATGTATGTGTGTTGATTTATCATGTAAAATGCATTTATTAATGTGGGTCTGACTGTGGGTCTTGGCAAAACAAACAAACAAACATGTGACAGCCAGGCCCTGAAGTGTGTTTCTCAAACCCCTGGTGCCCCTGGTGATTCTTATCTTCATCAAGTGGCTGGAGGTGGGGGTGGGGACACCACCCCAGAAGCACACAGCTCTGTGTTTGAGGAAAAAGAGGCTGGCAGAGCAGGGTAAAGACTCAGTAAAGCTGAAGTCAGAGTGGGAAAACTGCAAAACTGGCACGTAGTGAAAATGAAATGGTGAAGGCGTATGGAGGGGTGAGTTTGTTGACCGTGACCGTGGCCTGGCATGGCAGACATTTCTGCCACTTCATACACCACCTGCTCATTCCCTTTTTCAACGCACGTCTCCTGAGGCTGCCAAAGAGCTCCTGACAGACCAGCTCACTTCAGGCCCACAAGCTCTGTATGTAGATATGGACACCGAGGGCTCTGACACTCCAGCTTGGGGAGTGAGGTGGATTTTGAACCCACATCAGTCTGACCCCGTGCCTGGCTCTGCAGGCCTCACTGTCCTGATCCTAGAGGCTGGCCTCCAGCAGGCTTCCACTGCTCCGACTCCTCAATTGGCCGGTTGTAGCCTTTTGACCTTTCCCGCTTGTATCATTCTCCCTGGTCACAGAAAATACCCTCAGACAGCGGGAGGGAGGGAAGGCCATCTCTGGTCTCGGTTTCCTAGGAGGAGATGAGCCCATGGCCTGGTGAGCCAGAGCTGCAGGGGAGAAACGTGATTCCTTATTTACATCCACCTCCCCTGCCCCGAGGCTCTGATCAAAACACCGGGGAGGAGCCACAAGTCTTCCCGGACACAGTGCCTCCCCTTCAGGACACAGCTGTTCCTCATCATGAGATAAAACAAGACCCCGGCTTGGCACAGCCCAGGAACCTCTGCCTCATCTTCCCTTCCTGTGGCAGAAATCTCTGTCCCCCTGTGACTGAGGCTCAAGGGAGGAGTGGGGCCGGTTTGCCCCTGGCCCTTCATCCTGGCCAGAGGGTCCAGCTGCTGACTGGGGGAGCCCCTGGGGTCCACCATGTACCTTGGCTCAGGGTTTGTCCCCTGAGACCTGACAGAGGGGTCTTTTGCCTCACCGTGGAAAGAATCACAGACTAGAGCCACCAGCAAGAGGACCCCTGGGCTAGGTGGGGGAGGCTCAGAGCTGAGCTCACCCTCTGTAGAAATGACCCTGCCCCTCTGTCTTGCTGAGGGGTTTCAGCCCCGGGCAAGTTCACTATGGATTCAATGTAACCAAAGAAATGACAGTAACACGTTCCTGGGGTGAAAGGGTTATACCCAAGTTTATTTCCAGGGTGGCAAGTCAATCTCTAAAATCCCATCCGCTCAGAGTGAGTCTGCGTGCAGCAAGCCGGTCTCTGCCTCTTGGCCCGCGCAGCTGTCCTCTGGGCCTCTGTCCTTGGCACTGCCACCACTCCAGCCTTGCAGCCGTGCCACCGTGTTGCCCAGAGCACTAGGTGGAGCTCTTTATATAGAGTCACTAATAACATATTGCCCACACCTGTGTAGTGAGCTAGCCAGCCAGGGTCGGGTGAGAATCCTGGCCACAGGAACCTTCATTTTATCCACACCCTCTTTCCATCTATCTGTCTCTTTGAAGCCTTTACATGGGAATATGTCTTGGCTGGTAGAGAAATGAAGTATATGTTTGAAGAAAAAGTTAAATTAACATTAAATTAAAATGTTTAAGTTAAAAATGTTAAACCACTATCATGCAGTGAGTGTGTGTGTATGAGAGATTGTTCTAGAAAAATGGCACAAAGAGGCAGAAAGACCTGTGGCCTGAGAATCATAAGATATGCACATAAGTCCTAGCTTTACTACTTCTATCTACCCCTTAACTCAGTTTATTCTTCTCTGAAATGGGGGAAATGATAAAAGCCATCTTGGATTCAACAATGCTTGGGCAAACTCCTACCATGTGCCAGATACCATGTGAGAACTTTTCACATGCATGAGTTTAATGCACACTTACACACAATCTCATTCGGTGGAGAGGATGCCCATTTTTGCAGGTGCGAGTGTAGAAAGTTAGTTTTAGGGATTTTCATCGGGTAGCTGACTCCTTGATGATACATCTCTGTTGTACCATGTTATCCCAGGCTTGTATTAAGTGAGAAAGCAAGGTTGTATACTTTCATTCATTCATTCATTCATTCAATAGATATCTGTTAAGTGCCTGCAATATGCCAGACACTGGTCTAAACTGGAACTACACTGGTGAATAAGATGGATAGGTCCCTGCTCTTATCAAAGTCCTCTTCCAGAGGAGAGAGATTATAAACAAACAATAAGTGCTGTGAATGAAATAAAAAGAGGAAGTTCAAGGGCCATTACTTAGAAGAGACATGGCTGCCTTCAGACCAGTATTACTAAAACACAGGCTGGATCCTACTGGCTTTAAGGGACAAATGTGCTCTTCTAAGCACCTTGGTTCCCGGGATGCTAAGGGTCCTGTGACTCCAGAAGCTTACCTTTATAACCACTCCAAGCTGTTTTCTGCCTATCAGTGTTTCCATGCACTGTAATAGATGTGCGTCTTAATCTTCAAAAGAAGATCAGATAATGAGATTGAAGGAGGCCAATGCACCAAACAAAATATGTGGTTTTATACCAATTTGGACTCAATTTAGAAATATAAGACAGCATCTAAATAAACCATAATTTTTCGAAAATGAATAGCCTGAATGTCGGGGGGAAGGGTGGGGGAGTGTTGTGTGTGTGGAGGTGTGTAATGTTTCTTCCCATTAACAGAAATTTCTCTGTGGCCAGAACTCATCAATGAACTTCGGCTGTCCCTCCCTCCCCATCACATGCCCTTTGTCAGTGACACATGGAAAGAATCGCTCAGGAGCTAAGGACTGAGGACATCAGTATCTTGCTGTGGACGGTACTCAGCTGGACTCTGGCCCCCACTGCCGAGCCAGATTCACCCCCTTCACAGACCCACTCCAAGGCCACCAGGCCTTGTGTGTCATTACAGAGGAGCAGAGGATGACTCTCGGCTGCATGCCAAACTTTGGTCACATCTTTCATTGTGTTTGGCCTTGTGTATCTTTTCCTGTTATCTCTGTGTCCCTGGCAAATACTAAAGAAGCAGGCAGCATGGTTCTCATTTTCATTCAGCAATTCCCATTCTTAGCGTCCACTGCTGATTGTGCAGGGAGGGTTTTCACATTACATGGGACCTGAGAAAGCAGGTTGCTCAGCAGTTTGATTTAATGGATTCATGCATTTAACTGTTTAATTACTTAATGGGTTTTTGGCCACCAAACCCTATATGGAAACAACATTTCACACAGAGTTCTAAAACATGAAACAGATACAAGTGGGTCACAGACACAGAATCCCTCCTTCTGAGTCCCGCTTTCCCTGTGGCAGCCTCAACAGAGGCCCTTGAAATGCCCAGGGCTCTTCCCAGAAGCCAGTTTGGAGAATACCCATCTTGTTCAAACAGCGCTCTACCCCACCCCAGTTCCAGAAGGGCCAGGAGGAGCCTAAGTCCCTGTTTGCATGACCAGCTGGTGGCTATAGGTGATTGAGTCAGTGCAAAAAGCAGAAGACCAAAAACAAGTGCTGGAATCAGGAAATGGCTACTGTGGGAGGGTCATGGAGGGATCTGGAGGTTTTCCTGGGCAGCAGGAGCATCTGGGTTAGAGGGAAGCATGATCCTCATTGCCAAGGAGCTCCATGTGCACAGCACACGATGCCGGGAACCCGCAGAGTGAGGGCAGTGATGACAGCTCGGTGATACATTGATCCCCAGGCGCTCTTATACATGTTATGGGTTTTGATATTTTTATTTAACTGGAAGCGGTCAATCTGGTGCATGTGAGGCAACGAGGGTGGATCTGCCATTGGCCACCCCATGGCCACGGCTTGCCTCCACACTGAGAGTGCTCCTGGCTTCTGAGTGTTGGAAGTAGGGTGCCAGCATCACTCCGGGGCTCATCCCAAGATGCTCTGGACTTCCTCTTAACTTAACAGCCCCATGGAAAGGGTTTGGTGCCAAGTGTCCTGCAAGAAAGAGACTGGAGGAAAGTGCATTGGGCTGGAGGCTGTGTGGCATAGGGGCCACATGCAGGGATGAACTAGCTGTGTGCCTTGGGTATGTTTCTTAACCTCTCTGGGCATTATATTTGTCATTTGTAAAATGAGGTTGACAACAATGGGGTCTTCCTTGCAGGGTCAGTGTGAAGAATACACGAGGCAAACACTGTAAAGCACTTAGAATGGAGGCCGGCACATGCTTAGTAATTCTCCAGCAAATGCTAGTGGTTGGTACTGTTAGTTGTCCCAAAGTAACCCACATTGCATTAGCACCTAACTCCATGGAGGGCTGCCTTCTGAAGACATTTAGGAAGAATTTAGAGAAGAAAATTATGCTGCTTGTTAACAGGCAAGTGCCCCTGCTCTCTGCTGCATACGTCATCTGCATTTTATCATTTAAATCTCACACTGGCCCTAGGAGAGGGACCTGTGCTCAAGTGATCTTGGAGATGAGGAAACCAAGACTTGGGGAGTTCCAGTGACTGGCCCAATGCCTCACTGCTGGTAAATAGGCAGATGACCTCACTGATTAAACCTGAGGAATTCTTAGACAGTTTTGGCTGGACAGGCTCTTCACAGTGTCACCAAAGAAACTCTTGAGATGTAAAATTCTTATTTTTTGTGGAGAAATAATATGAGTGTGCTGAGTGCTGCTTCACAACCACCCTTTTGCAGAAGCGGAAGGAAGCTCGGCGGTGTCAGGCACGGGACCCGGGAGCACCCACTCTGATCAGAAGTGGCAAAGTGCAGGCTCGATCCTGGGTCTGTCTGAGGACCCCTGATGGTTCCACCATGCCACGTGGTGCCCCGGGGGTCTGGGCACTGACCAAGGGAACTAGCAAAGGGGATCTGATGGCTTGCTTGGTGCTGGTCCACAGTCGTTCACCCTCATGCGCTGCCTCAGCGCAGGGATTGGCACACGTAGCCTTTCAGAAGATCTGGGTCAGATTGTGCTGTAGAAAGAATCGCCCAGCACTGTTCCTGTCTCTCTCCTGCCCATGCCCATGGGAGTGGCTCTTGGATCTCCCAGACGAGGCAGTTGTCGACATCCTTCTGCCGACCTGAGTAACACACTTACCTATAGCTGCCAAGACGACAGTCCCCAGGAATCCTGACAGTCCCTCAGTTTATGGCAGCTGAGCCTGTAAAGTACAGAAGAGCATCTCTCCCCAGCTCAGCCCCTACCGTTGGGCTCACTGTCCCGCTCTCCCTGCCAGCGGGCCAGCTCTGTGGCTGATTAGGGTAATGAGGCTTATGCAGGCTTCCTCTGTCCCTCCCCAGCTCCTTGGCTCTGCAAGTTAGCCCACTGTCTATCGATACTGTCTGGCACCAGAAGAAAGCCCCTCTCCCTTCCTGCACCCAGCATCTGGTTGCCTGGAAACCAGGACAGAAGCATAGAGTATCTTGGGTTTCTTTTTAATTTCCCTGCCAGTTCCTGAAAGCAAGCAGTGTTTGTTTTAAGCAGAACCTTTGCATTGTGGAGACTTGCCTTAACCTTGCCCGGAATGATTTCATCAACCTGGGTAACTGTGATGCAGAGAGACAGGGACGGCCGCTCGGGGTTCAGTGTCATTCAGTTATCAGTGCACAGAACCATAATTAACAGTGAAGGCCGAGGATGGATTGTTTCAGAGGGAGCCAGGACTAGGATCAGTCTGCGTGTGTGTGCCCGTCCGTGTGTGTGCTCGTGCATGTGTGTGCCCGTGCACACGTGTTGAAATTGGCAGCTCTGTGAATTGCAGCTTGCTGTAGGCACGTGCAAAAGGGAAGAGGGATCTTCCCTTTTCCAAAAAGAACAAAAGCCCATCTTGAAATGAACATCTTTAAAAAGCCACACAATTTGGGGTAAAGGCTCCAAGACTGTGCTTGGCCCCCTTCCCAGCTGTTCCTCAGCAGGAATGTGAATCATCTTCAGATAGGGCCATAGGAGAGGTGAGGATTTAAAAAGTCACAAATGGGAAAAGAACTCCCCCTCCCCTTCCCACCCCTGAAATGACGCTTGGCTTACACAGAGAGGGCCTGCCAGAATTTAGGACTAAGCCTCAAATGTGTCCAGGCTCTCGAAACCTGGAGGCTGTATGTTTCCAGGGCTGAGAGGCATTTCTTTTGTGGTGGGTGGGTCTAGATGTTCTCTCTTGTCAAAGCTGCCCTGTGTTCCCCAAATATGAGATCTTTTGAGGAACCATCAAATCAAGCCCCACTGAGGAGGCCACTTACTTTCTAGGGGTTGTGAGCCAAGCACCTTGCCCCTCACTGCTGCTTGCCACTCTAAGTGGTCTCCCATTTTACAGATGAGAATGGAGAGGCCCAGAGTGGCCAAGCATCTTGCCTTAATTTACGCAGCCAGTGGGTAGTGGAGCCAAACCTGAACTACATAATTTACTCAGAAATCGTTATAAGAAATACTTTATCTGACTTCCTGAATCTAAAGATCTTTCAAGGAGATACTGGCTCTTTGAGCCAACAGTCTCCTGGAAAATTCTTATCACTCAGTGAGTAAATTGAAATAGAGCTAAGAATAGATAGGTAGGTAGCATGTCTGAAAGGGCCTATGTTGCTATATCTTTTTGCCAGACTTTTTTGGGAGGTGCTTTGATGTCCTTTTCACCAGGAGGTTGAAGTGTAGAATATTTTTACTATATAACTGAAATTAGATCCTCATTCCAATGCTTTTCTGGACTTCCTTTGTCTCTCTGTGTTTTGGGGAATCCTGTGTGTTCAGTGGTATTTTAAACAGAACCTTCGCCCTGTGGAGACTTGCCTTAACCTTGCCCGGAATGACTTCATCAACAGGGGCTGTTCTCCTTGCTGGAGAAAGAGTTTAGAGAAAAAACAATGTTTCCCCCCCAGGAATGGAGGCAGAGTGATTAAACAGCAAGTCGTCAATACTCAGCCTGAGAAGCCAGATGCTCTGGGTTCAGATCTTGACTCCCCCAGTTTCTGCCCCTTATGACTTGGAGCACATTGAAACACATGTAAGCCTCAGTGTCTAATCTGTGGAGTGGGGATGATAATGGTTCTGAGTCACTGTAAAAGATAGAAGAATTAACATGTAAAATGATGAGCACAGTGCCAGCTAAAAAAAAGGACTCGATAGGGACAGCAGCTGCCACTCTTATTAGCAAAATAGTAAGAGACTGGAGATCGCAGCAGAGACTAAGCCTGTGGCAAAACCCAGAACTAGAAATCAGACATTCCTAAACCTAAGACAGGTTCTCAGAAGAAGCTTTCCTGATACAAAGAGGATTTCTGTCACTGATCCATGTCTCATGAGATGTATATTCTTCAAATTTTTTGTTATCTTTAAAAATAGCCTATAGGGAAATATCTTTATACCCAGCTCCTCGGTACAGGAAGATATGGTACATCGAAGGCGATTCCTAATCCCTGCTTGAAGACAAAACACTCTAGTTTTCAGTGAAATTATGGCCTTAAGGAAAAAAAAAAAGGAAATTCAGCCCCAGGCTCCTCGAAGTCAAGTGTCCCCTCTGCTATTTTCTACTCATCAAGGCAATGAGGAAAGAGGGGATTGTGTTAAGAGCTGGGATGCTGTAACAGCTAAGGGATAAATTCTTCTAATTTCTGTGTAAACAGCAAACCTTCAAGATCTCAAAATATTTTTCATCTTTGTGGCTTTTATCATTCCCTGTGCAAACATTGACTGAGCCCACTATGTGTATAGCAGGGTGTTAAGCATTAAGGGATACAACACACATAAGAAACAGATCCTCTTTTCCAAGGGTTAGTTTCTGGTTCCAGCCACGTTTGTGTGCACCTCTAAGGACTATACTAAGCCTGGTCACCTGGACCAGCTCTCCCCAGTCCCTCGGCTTCAGTGGGGGCTGGGCTTGAATTTATACTCTGTGCTTTTGGCCAGGATGGGATTCTAAGGCTGTGAGAAGCCCCAGCAACCCTGCTCCTTGCCTCTCTCCTCTGGGACCAGTCACCTTGTGAGCCCCACTGTGCCTATTACACATAGCCCCTGGTCCATCACTGGGGCTCAGTAGAAAGATAACCCTCTTTCCATAGGCAAATAACTCTTCCTCCCTGTGTCCTTTCAAATTCTCCCTTATCTTTCTCATCCCCACCTCCCCCAAATAAACCCAGCCCCGCCATTTGGTAAGGGGATAACTGAATATATTTCCCTTTGCAGGAAACTGGTTTGCATTTTAATGTAAGTTTTATGAAGCCTTGAAGACCTTTAGAGACACCTAAAGGACTGAGTCCGGTGGTGTGAACCTTAGGCACCAAGGCCTAACATCTGGATTCATAATTGTGAACATATGGTCCATTTCAAATCATGCCATCCACCAGCCGGCTGCTCTATTCCTGCCAGCCTTTACCGCAGCCACACACTCAGCACTTCACTGTATCGACTTACCATTCTTCAAGCTAAACGTAGTTGTCCACACTGCTGAACAGCAGGAGCTACGGGCTGGCTGGTAACAGCTGCAGTTTACGGCCACGCGTGCTCCTTCCTCGTGTTGCCTCTGATCGTCACGGCAAGCCTGCCAGCCGTGGAGCCCTGCCCCCGCCGTACAGACGAGAGCAGTGAGGGCTCCAAAAGGGTAAGAACCTTGTCCAAGGTCACAAAACTAGAAGCCACAATTCAAATTCTGATTCTCGTTATTTTATCCATCACATTATACCCCTGCCCTGGGCAGAATAGACCCCGAGATCTATTTCCTGCTACTAGCAGTCACGATAATACCTAACAACGACATCCACGAAGCAGTGGACCAGGCAGTGGGTTTTTCATGATTTGCATTTGATTGTCCCCAGAACCTAATGTGGAAGCCACCAACCTCACACTCGTGGTATGAAGAGGAAACTGAGAACTTTAGTAACTTGTCAAAGCCAAGGGCAGTGGAGGTGTGCTGTGTTCTTAGCCACCACCTTTAATTGCTTTGTGGTTGACTCACTATGTGACTTTTGGCAGGTCCCTTAACCTCTGGGATGGGAGGGGGGCTTTTCTCATCTGACAAATGAAGTCACTGGCCTGGAAAATGGCTAAGGTGCCCAGGGCTTCCACCCGGACTCCCCTGCGATGAGATCAGGAAGCAGAGCCAGCCTGGCCGGCCTCCCATCTGTACTCCCAGGGCTTATTTACGCTCGATGTCTCTAGCGACAACTGCTAGGCCATATGGGCTGCCCTGGCATAGGACAGGCTCAGTGACAGCCCGGGGAGCCGAGGTTCTGGTGCCCCCGAAGGAGGTCCTTGGTGTTGCTGGTCTGCTGAAGGGCTGCAGCCCTGGCTGCATCCTGAGCAGGCACCTGTGGGCAACTGCTCTTGCCAGACGGCCCCATGCGGCAGAATCCTAGCTGGCTGCCTCTGCTGCTTTCACCGCTTCATTATCTCTCAAGGCAGAAAACACGAGGGCTGCGGCTTAGGCTGCAATCTGTTAACTCCCCAGCTCTTGGGAGCCCAGCCCTGGTTGAGTCCAGGAAATTTCACCATGCCTCGCTTTTCTTAACCGCCGTTTTACTGCATACACCCAGAGCTCACAGATTACAGATGCCTTCTCTTCTTTGTCCCCAGTTTTACTGACAGCACCGCTGCTCTGCGGCAATGAGAAGTGTTAGAAAAGAGTTTGTAAATTCTAATGCATTGTGCTCACATTCGTTGCTTTATTCCTTTTTGTTTGTTGTTGTTACTGTTGATCTTGGGAGGAAATGCCCTTCTGTGCACCCTGAAGCTGAAGGCCCCCAGCTTTCATCTGCAGTCCCCAGTAGCAGTGCTTAACAGATTGCTGCTAGGTCATGGGTTAACTGTTGCAGATTGCACACTGCAGAAGGGGCCCCGCTTTCTCAGTACTGTGTGTAGATGGAGCTGGTTTTGAGCCTGTGACGAGCCCTGAGAACACAGTGTGGCACCTTTACAGAGTCATAAAGCTGGTTTGCGTCCCTGGACTAGGTTAAAGGATTACTTCTTTGTTTCCAAACCCTCTGGCAATACCTGGAAAAACTACTGGAAATGTGTTTCAAAGTCCTGGGATTGTACCAATACTTCTGTTTTTAAAAGGCTGAGAACACCAGAATTGTTTTTCTTTCTCTGTGCAGAGGAGGTGTTCCATCTTGTAATACTGCTATTGAAAAGAAAGACCAAAAGACAAGAACGGGAGAAAGGGGAAAACAAGGGAAGTATTTTCAAGGACACACGGTCTTGGGCAAGAGGTGCCAACCTGGACGTCGGATGGGCCCTGCTTCTCCTCCAGTAGGGGTGGCCCTTCTCCCCCAGAGTTTGTGGCTCACCCTGGGAGGCACTGAGCCGCCGGCCTGGAGCTCCTTCTGGACTGTATCAAGCACACGGGGCAAAGCATGTAAACAGCACATGTAATTGCAACTGCAGTTACCAGCCCCAGTGAGCCCGATGCTACGGCCACCTGATCGCTAGCACCTTCCTCACACAGTTCAGAAGCGTGGCCCCTCACCCCCTCACCGCCTCGTGTTGGGGCCCAGGTTTGACGACGATGATGAGATTAGTGCCGTTTGCTTAGTTTAATTTTGGATTTGTGCTAGCTCACACACGATCAGCACCATTTGATGGTCGCAAGGCTTTTTTCAATCACGGTCCTTGAAAATCACGTGGAATGGCTGACTCTAAGGTTCCAGGTGTGGCTGGGCCTGGGAGGACAGCGAGGAAGAGGAGCAGGTGGCATCAGCTTGGGCAGCCCAAACCGCACAGGCGTAAGGCCCACCCTGGAACTCCAGTGGGCAAATCAGTTCCCTGCTGCTCCAGGAAGACTTGACGGGCTGAAGCAGGGCCAGAAAGAAGGAATGAAAATAACTGAGAAGTCAAGAAGTACACTGAGGAGTTGCCAGCAAAACAGATTAGGTTTTGGCTTCTGAAATGATGAAGCCCCAGGGAATGTGGGAATAAGCCCATAAATGTGTGAAGGGGGTACATACAGTTAAGTACATGTGCCAGAAACCTCTACCAGGAAGGAGCAGTCCCTGAAGCTGGAAAGAGGTCTGCTGTGGGACAGTTAATGCCCATCACTGCTGTTGTGCTAAGCGTGAGGTCTGGGACATACCCAGAAGATATGGGGGGATCTTCATTGGTGGGAGGTCCCTGGCCCTCCATAAGATACAATGAGTAAGGGTCCACATAAGCAAAGAAGCCCATAGGCAACATTCTTCTTTCTTCCAGCACGTATGGGGTGTTCCTGTCAGCCATGCACTGCGCTCAGTGCTGGGGAAGACAGGTGAAAGGCTGCAGTCCCTACCATCAAGGAGCTAGCAGGCAACCAGGAGCCACTGTGGTCATTGCTGCAGCGCGGCTCTGTGTGAGACATGCAGGTGTACGGGGGTCTGCGTGGATCCAGAGGTCAGAGAGTCATGGGGGAGGTTTGCCAGATAGGCCAGTGAGGCGGGCGTACTAAGTAATGGCAGTAACTACCATGTTATGCACTTCCTGAGTGTCAGGTACTGTGCTAGCAGTGTAGTGTAATATAGCGTGTTACAGCACAATGCAGTGTAGGTGCATATCATATAGTATCAAATGAGGTAGGAGACAAGTCTTACCCCAGGACTAATCTGTCCCTGCAGCTGGTGCCTCGACCACTATATTGGATGCCTTAACATTAGTTCCCAGGAGGGCAACAGGAGCCGGACAGGAGATGGGCATTCACAACAATTTGGGGATATCTGAGCTGTCTCCCCAGCATCTGAGGTTGACATCCTAAACTACAGGCCACTGTCCTCTGCTCTGTGGGTAAGACGACCACACAAGAGGGCAAAGCGTGAGCCAGCCAGGCAGAACTCACACTCCAAGTGTCGAGAAGCCTCACCGGGAGCCAGGCCTCTGCGATGCCCTTCCCCACACATGTCAGCCTTACTGGAAAAAGCCTTCCAGGTCTCTGGTAGCTTGAACTCCACTCTATCAGCAAAGACGGTCACCTGTCTGCTTTCTCACCCTTGACCCCAAGCAGTGCATTCTGGGCATGGCAACGAGGTAAGGAGGGGCCTGCCACCGGGTCTAGTTTCCCTCCAACACTGAGACTCAGGCGCTGGAATGTTCTAGCTACTGGCTCCTCCTGGGACTTCGAAGCTGGAGAAGATGAGGAGATTAGAAAATGAAAAATGATGAACTGCAGCAATTTTCCTTGTGGGCTCTGGCCCCAGAAGGGGTGTCCGTCTTTGCTTTGGATGCAGGTCCTTGTCTGTTCTGTTCTTAATTTATTTTCACGGATCTGCCCAAGTGTAAACTGAATGGAGAAGAGGAGAGTGGAGCGCAGGGAACCATGTGGCTGAGACGCTGATGGTGAGAGGCAGACGGATGGGGGTGTTCGGGCCCGGAACCAGCAGACAGCAATGGTCCATATTGGTTGCCTGCCCATTCCATTCTTTAAGGAAAATGTGGCAGTGCCATGGTGCCCGGCACCAGGGATCTCTAGGGGAAATGAGACTTGCCCTGCCTGCCCTGTTTCCTAGGAGAGTGGTCATTATCACCATTCAGAATGTGCCCGGGAAATTTGGAGACGGTGTCCACAGGTGACTGAAGAGGAGCAGCAGACAATGATGGTGCATTGTGGGTTGCCTGCCCAATTCAATCCATATTTGAACAGAGGAGGCATTTCTCTGGGCTGCAGTCTAACTCCATACTATTGCCTGAGAGTAAGAAAAAAAATGAGAGTGATTAGAGAGGATTAGAGCACAGGCTCTGGGAGCCCTTCCCCACCTTTTTCATCTCTCACCTGAACCCTTTAATATGCCCTGCCCCCCTCCTGCTCCATTTGCGACCCCCTACACCCACCATCTAAGTGCAGAAACTAGTGCAGGTGCTCTGATACACCCGCAGGACAGTGCAGCTCAGTCCCGTGCTCCCCGGGCTGCAGGATAAACTCTGAGACCCTGAGGGTGGTCTCTGCCCCTCAGGATCTGGGCTCATTTGGTTCAGCCGGGCCTCTCCATCACCTCCCTCCCACCGTGCACTCCACTGGCAAAGCCCACCTCCTTGAACTTCCGGCCTCTGCCCTGGCCCTGCTCTGGCCTCAGCCCTGCCACCTCCCCCAAAGGGTTTCCTGGCCATACAGCTCTTCTCCTGGCCAAGCCTTGCTCCTCTGTCAGGACAGATCTGCCCCAGCTTGCCATGGGTTTATGTCCAATAAACCCATCTCGAGTTGAAAATATTGTACACAGAAAATGCATTTAATACACCGAAACTGCCAAACAGCAGAGCTAAGCCTATCCTGCCTTAAAAATGCTCAGAGCACTTACGTTAGCCTGCAATTGGACAGAGCAGCTAACCCAAGGCTTGTTTTATAATAGCGTGTTGACTATCTCATGTTATTTATTGAATCTGTACTGAAAGTGAAAAATCGATGATGTATGGGGACAGCACGGTTGTCGGTGTATCAGTTGTTTACCCCCCTGATCGCACGGCTGAGTGGGAGCCGGGGCTCATGGCCACTGCCCAGAACCGTGAGAGAGTGTCTTACTGCATTATACCAGCCTGGGAAAAGCTCAGAACTGAGAATTTGACATGCAGCTTCTGCTGAATGAGCACAGGTTTCTCACTATGTAAAGTCGCAGACTCCTAAGTCGATCCGTCCTAGGTCGCAGGACCGTCTACCCTTGGGTTCAGATGACTCCTTCCCTGTGGGGCCTTCTGAGCCCCACCGCCAGGCCGCCTCCTCCTCCTCATTCCCCGCCAGGGGCTCCTCCGTCCGACTGGGACGTCCTCTGTGCACCTTCATTCCCACTCAGCACGGGGCATCAGCATGTGTCTTGACTCCCTGCCCAGAACGGGTGCTCAGCAACTGTTTACAGAAGGATGGCGGGGAAGAAGGGAGGGAGGAGGGATGGAAGGAAAGAGGGAAGGATGGACGCAGAGGAAGAAAGAGAGAAGGAGAGAAGTGGGGACGGGAGGGCAGGAATGGGGCGAAAGGAGAGGAGATCGAAGGAGAGAAGCCCGTCTCCCTGCCCTATGGTACCCTTCTTAGGACAGGACTGTGGTCCTCCACTCCTATTTTCCCATGTGTTTCCTCACATTGCCTGAGCAATCTTAATAAAACAAGTCAGACTGTATCACTTCTCTGTTAACACTCGCCAGTGACTCCCATCTCCCTTGGAATAAAAGGTCCTTACGATGACCTGTAGGCCCTGCCTGGGCTGAGCCCACCCCGGGATGTTCTCTCCTGCTGCCCCCCACACCCCAGTCTGCTCTGGGCCCACTGGTCTCCTTGTTGAGCCTACGTCCTGCATTGCCTATGGGGTTATACCACCCCCAAAGGCACAAAAACTGGTTCTTGAGGGCAAAAAGATCTTATTCTTTTTATTTATAATGTACCCACATACACATAGTACATAAACAGGTATAGATTCGTGGTTTTACATTTTCATCAGGGGGGCAATTAGAAAAAAATTGTTCCAAAAGGCTCCTTAGGAGGGTGATGAAAGAGGACAAAGGGTTGAGAAACACTGTCTAAATCATGCCAGGAACAAACCAGCCCAGGCACCCCAGGGCCTTTGCACTTGATATTGGCTTGGTTGGGATTCTCTTTCCCCAGATTCTCGGCTGGCCCACTCCCTCACCCTTTGCTTCTTCACACCCATGTTGTCTTGGTGGGGCCTTTCCTGCCACCCTATCTAAACAACAACCTCCATGCTTCCTGTTCCTCTGTGCTACTTTTTTTTCTTAACTCAAGCCTATCTAGCACAATATATTTTTTATTTATAGTTCTTGTTTGTTACAGGGAAGGTAAACTTTGTTTTGTTCATTGCTGTATCTTCAGTGCCTAGAATAAGCTCTGGTGCAGAGTTGGTGCTCCATAAATACTACTACATGAATGCTTAGAATGCAGCCGACACACAGTAGGTCCTTAGTGTGTCGGTGATCAGAAAGCACCGTTCTTGGCAGTTGTTTTCACTTTCTCCTTAGAGGTGACACATGGAAATGCAAGCAGGCAGCTCAGGAGACCCAAGGTCAGAGAGGGGAGGACAGTCCGAGGTTCTGAAAACACAAACCACTCTGGATAATTGAGAACTAACCGAGGGTGTCCTGTAGCCTAAGGTGTGAAGGACATGGTATATGCGTAGCACAATGGGCATTGTGCTAAAAACCTGCAGGACCCCCTGTTTCGGCGGCTTGCTGGGAATGGACATTGTAGCCTGGAGGAGTGTTGGAGCCTCTCCCAGCCCTGCAGGGGCCCCTCCGGCGCCCCACCCCCAAGGCTCCAGCAATAACTGCAGAACTGGGGACAGGGACAACAGGTGGGCTGTCACCACTGCCCCTGCTGACAGGCCATGGCGGGCCACATTCACCCCAAGACACATGTTCTCTTAAGCTTTACCCCTTCACCTGCCAATCCCTGTCATCATGAACAAAGTTGAGCAAAAGAGTACTTTCTAACTTCAGTGGAAAACTGCACGGGAAGAATGTTACCCAACTTCGTCATCACTTTTTTAATGAGTAAGAGTCCCCTCGCCAGACCCTTATTAGCTAATAAAGTGGTATGAAACCTGATGCCCTTTCTCAACTGATTGAACAGCTACTTAATGACCACTGGGTAAAATTGCACAAATGTATTTCTACAATAATATGAGTTATTTATAATCCTTCAAAACCTCAAAAGTCAAGGTTCATTATTAAGTTAGTCTTATAAAGAAAGGGATCTGCATTCTCTCCCAATAAAATTTTAGCCTGAGGTTGTCCAGTCCCTGCGTGTAGCCAACAACTTACTAGATAATTACTTAGACCTTCTAAATCCTTATTTTGTTTCCTTTTCTTCTCTTGTAAAAGAATTGTTTTTAACACTAAGTGAACCTTGTAAAAGTGCTCTAGAATCCCTCTAGCCTGGATTAGTTACTTTCCTGTTTCCTCTTCTCTTTTTCTCAGACAGTTGCCATCTCTTCCCATGCCCTCCTTTCTCTCTTTCCTCTGCCTCTCTATTATGTTTACTATTCTTATAACAATCTTTAAATTATAAATTGATGAACGTACATTGTAAGAAATTTGAAAAAAGGCAACAATCCAACCACTTGGTGAAAAAAACTAAATATATATGTATTTTTTTTTAATCTGCAGACTTCTCATGCCCTCCCTCCCTTCCTTCCTTTTTCTTTCCATTTTAAATATGAGATTGATACCAGACGGACTTTATAAACTCTTTTTCCCCACTTAATGTTTTGTGAACATTTTCCCACGTCACTGACTGTTTTCCACAATGTGTTTTGAATGGATGCTTAGTATTTGCTCATAGGGATAAGCTATAATTTATTAAACCCATCCTGTATTGTTGAGCCTTAAGGTTATCCACTCCACTCTTTTCACTGCTGTAAGTAATTCTCTAAGGGACATCTTCAGATGAAATATATCTTTGTGCAAACTGGTGTTTTCCTAGAATAAATTCCTGGAGGTGGGGCTGCAGGTCATAAAGTATGAAGGTTGTTCACTCTTCTTAGACCTGCCAATTCTTGGGAGTCAGATGTACCCCCATTCACCATGACAAGGGGAAGCCTATTGAGGCAACTGAGCTTTCAATGGCCCCTTTCCCTTTCCTTCACATTTGCTATTGGCCTTGACCCTGCAGATCCCCTTTCTTTCTATGGGGAAGCCGTGCCAGGAAGCAGCCGTGTATCTGTGAATCCACAATCCCGCTCCCTCTGACCTCAGTTTAGCAGTTGTCAAAGTCTGCTGGGGAAGTCCTAGCAATGCCAAGTCCTGGCTAGAATTGCCATGGTGACAGATCAGGGCAGCGACACTTTCTTCACTTCCCCCCGCTAAATCTGCAGGAGCTCTCAAGATTCAGAAGACGCCAGGGAGTGTGTCTGCTTTATCAGCGGGGGCAGCTGAGTCCTCCGCCACCCAGCTGAGGGCCCCATATGGGCAAAGGGAGTGGCCACAAGATTTCACATGGATCTTACAGAAATACCACTACTGTGTTTGTTTGTTTTTAATGCTTTTTCTTTTTCTTGCCTCTCCGCCGCTTTCGGTATGTCCCAAATAATCCTGGATTTCCAAAGGTCAGCCTGGGGCACTCAGAAAGAAGGGGCCATTCAAAGCATGAGAGCACAAACCAAATGAAAAAGTCCCTTTTGAGATAATCAGGGAAATTTGATTATGGTCTAAGCATTGGAGGATGCAAAAAAAAAAAAAAGAGAAATTATGCAGGTATGATAATGGCCGTGTGGTTATATAAGAATGTGACCATAATTTTTAGAGCTGCATATTTATAGGTGCAGATGAAATGCCATGAGGTCTTGAATTTGCTTACCAATAGTTTAGCAAAGAAAAAGAGAGACTACTGACAAGGCAATATGGTTAAATTTTCATAATATTGAATTTTGATGATAGGGTAAAAATGTACTATTCTATTTTGAGGGTACTTTAAAGTTCCACAAAAAAAATTTAATGAGAAAAAGTAATGTGCTTTATATTCACTATTGCTATCAAACTATTGAAAGGGTCATGAGAGAAAAAAGTCAGAGCTCTTAATTTTCTTCTGTGACTTAACATTTTCTTTTGAATTACACATGGGTTGCACCACTGTCATTTTAGAGTCCTGGTCTCAACGTCCCAGTCCCAAAGTTACAGGGGAGATTTCTCACTCCCCAGTGCCGGTCAATGGGACCAAGGCCAAGGTGACCCCTGACCTCTCCTCAGGGTGGGTTGTAGGCATATCAATTCTACAGTGGTTCTTGGCCTTAGAGTCCCATACACTGTCTGTAATTTGATGCTCAAAAATGCATTATTCACACAGAAAAGACTTTTACTGCAGTTTATACACAAGGCCTATAATAGTCAACCCTCTTGCTTCAGCTCTCCTTTGTTCTTGGTTGCTAGGCATTCTATTGCTTATGAGTACAATATTTACTTTTATTTATTTTATTCGCCCTTGTATTTGAAGAGCCTGGGCAGCACCCAGGATGCTGGGGCTGGGGATTTTCTGGGTGATAAAATGCTCTGTGTGGTAGTTTGTCCACGCCTGGTGACAGGCTTTTCCCACATGAGGTTAAGTCCCCTGATTTGGGCTTGGGTCTCTGCTTGAAGCAGCAAATGCAGAATTCCCACAGGAGACATGGGTCCAAAGCTGTGCAAAAGTACTGGCCAATTCACGTCAATTGTTCACACTAACAAATCTTCTTCGCAAAGTAACTGTTTTAAAATAAACATATTATAAAAGAATCAAATAATAAAACAGAAGTAAAATACAGAGGTCCTGCTCATTGTCCATTCTCAGTCCCTTCCCAGTGGTAACTACCATGTATGACTTGGCATTGTCCTTGACCTTGTAGAGCCCACGGCTCCTCAGAAGGACCTACTAGGTGTGGGGGTGCAGACACAAAACAGATAAGCTCTGGTTCCCACACTTAAGAAGCTTATGAGGTCTGGGATCAAGAGGACCTCTAAGAAGTCTCTAAAGGGAATACTAAAGGATGGGCTACATTCAAAGGTACAGATTCTAGTCACATCTGTTTAGGAAAGTAAAGGGAACTTCTGATTCCTCTTCTCAAAACATTATGGCACCAAACCTGTGTGGCTGCTCCCCACAACACCCAGTTCTCCGACTCTGTGGACACCAGCTGGGCGTCCTGCCTTCACCTCTGCCACTAACTACCCAGAGTTAGTGCAGATCCCACAGGTTAAGGACTTAGCCCCACACGACTTAGCTCCAGTTGTTGCCTGTGCTTCTGGATGGCAATAAATCAGGGTTCCCACAACCCCTTTTTAGATTCAGTAATTTGCCCTAATGACTCATAGAACTTAGGGGAAACACTACTCACATTAACCAGTTTATTAGGAAGCGTATTGTACAGGACACAGGTGAACATCCAGAGGAAGAGGCGCATGGGTTAGGCCCGGGGGTCCCCTCAGTTCTGTCCTCAGGGAGTGAGGCTGTACCAGCGTCCAGCACACGGATGTGTTTACCCACCTGGAAACTCTCCAAATCCCGTGATTTAGGGGTTTTTATGAGGGCTTCATCATGCAGGCATACTTGATCGCTAACTCAATCTCCAGCCCCTCTCCGCTCCCTGGAGGGTGGGGGGTGGGACTGAAAGTTCCAGGCATCTAGACATGGTGTGGTCTTTCTGGTGATCAGTCCCCACCGGGCAGTGATCTAGAAGTGCACTAACTCATCTGATTAGAACAAAAGACTGTCCTATCTCCCGGGAAATTCCGAGGGATTTAGGACCTCTGTGTCAGGAACTTGGATCAAAGACCAAATATTAGAACAAAAGATGCTCTTAGCATCATTATCACTCAGGAAATTACAAACAAGCTGGGGGCAGGAACTGTGGGCAAAGACCAAATATATATATTTATGTCATAAGAAGGAAACAATTAGTAAGGACCGGAGGAATCATGAGATGCTTCGGGTAACGTTTGAGCAGTACTCTAAAGGATGGGGAAGACTTAGATCATGAAGAAGGAAGACTTGCCTGGTGGGGGGTAGAGGGGAGCAGGGCCTGAGCCTTCCATATATCTACAGGCAAAGTGATTGTGTCCTTTAGGAATATTTCAGATGCAAATGATAGAAAATCTAACCCAACTTGGCTTAGGCAAAAAGAGGATTTATTTATGCATGCAATTTAAAAGTTCAGGCGATACACTGACTTTAGGCATGGCATGATCCTGGAGCTCATAAAAGGTCAAACAGTATCTTTGTTCCCCAGCTCTAGCCTTCTTCCTTCATGAGGACTGTATTTGGGTTATACAGTGAATCAAGATGGCGCCAGCAGCTCCAGGGTTCAATGTCTTTCAGGTTAAAGGCTGTGGAGAAAAGAGCACATCTCATCCTGTTAGCTTCTGAAGTCCCAGGCTTTACTCTGATAGGACTCAGCTGGGTTAGGAGCCATCTCTGCAGCAATCACTGACCAGAAATGAAACTGTGTGAACTGACCAGCCTGAGTCACATGCCCAGAGAGACGGGGAGTAGCCGTCATTCAAAGGAGACTTGGGTTCTGCTGCCAGAAGGTGCTCGGGCAGCTGTAGAGCATGGCTGCTACGAAGACTCTAAACATCGTGAGACCGCTTGTCCTACTTGCAGGTGCCTGTGCAGGAGCAGAAGTCCACAAGTAAGAGATTAAACTGAGCAAAGACTTCTCACTCAACGCTGGGGAGCCTACTGTGCTCCAAGACTTCAGGTAAGGTAACTTAGGAGGCCACACCTACTCCAGTCAGGGCTTCCCAGCACCTTCCGAGGACAAAAAGCTGGTTGCCTTGTGCACAGATCCAAGCCTGGGGGCTCCAGATGACAGAATTGCTCAGGCTTCTAGAGTGGTGAGTCATGCAGAGAATCAGGATACAGGAAACCCAGGGGAGTGTTTATTCAGTCTCTGGCCTGAAGTCTGGGTGGGTCTAGGTGGGCTAGGAGTGAACTGGGGCCCCTGCCATTGCCATGGCAGAGGCAGCTACATTCAGAGCACAAAGGACACAGAGGAAGAGGCTGATGTGCTCCAGATGCCCAGCAAAGAGGCAGCCCCTCGGGTGCCACTCAACGGCACACCACAGCGGTGGCCTGAGGACAGATCCTACTTCTGTGTGGTCCAGTAGGCTCCCAGCCACCCCCCTGTGGACTTGTTTAGTCCAGGAGGGACGTGGAGTGAATTCATCACCAGTTTCAAACAAACCCCCTGCAGCCCCGGAAAGGACATTTGTTTCCTTCTTTGTTCGGCTCTTCCCCAAGGACAAGGTATTGTTCTCCACTGGAACTGGAAAATATGGGAATAAGAAACGGCAGAGAGAAACCCACAGATATGGGGAAAAGGAAGATGAGATGAACTTCAGTTTGGAAGAAAACCAGGTGTAGGTTTGAGACTTACGTGTTCCTTAGGAAGATTGTAGAATGATTATGCTGCTTCTAAGTGACAACTGAAATAAACAGGGAGGGGCGGCACCTCGGGGTCAGCTGGGGAAGGGCAGGCAGAGGAATCAGCCCTAGGAGCAGTCCTGCTTTGCTTTTTACTTAACCATTTTGGACCAAAACATATCAGAGTGTTTTATGTAGCACTGGTATAGAACTGAGTGATTCATCTGTTCATCTTGGAGTTGTCATTGTGAGCATCAGATATGATAATCCCTTCTGGAATATACAGGATGTTTGACAGAATCAGAAGTCTGCACAGTTCTAGGCTGGGTATAATTTTGATTTCTTAAGAAAATAAACATTCAAAAACTAAGAATAAGAGGGAGATTCCTCAACATGATAAAGGGTAGCTATAAAAACCCACAGCTAACATAATGGTGAAGGACTGAATGTTTTCTTCCTAAGATCAGGTAAAAGACAAAGATGTTCATTCTTACCACTTCTATTCAAAATCGCACTGGAAGTTTTATCAAGGGAAAATAAATGAAAGTCATTGGAAAGAAAGGCATAAAATTACCTCTATTTATAGATGACATTGCTCTTATATGTAGAAAATTCTAAGAAATCCCACTAAAAATCTATTAAAACTAATTTGTAAGTTCGGCAAGGATGTAGAATATAAGATCAATATATAAAACTAATTGTATTTCTATATACTAGCAATGAGTAACCTGAAAGTGTAATTAAGAAAGTTCCATTTATAATGGCATCAAAAAGAAGAAAATACTCAGAAATAAGTTTAACCAAAATAGTGTAAGACTTTTACACTGAAAACTACAAAACACTGTTGAAATAATTAAAGATTTGAATAAAGAGAAAGACATTGTTCATGAGTTGGAAAACAATATCGTTAAGATGGCAATACTGCCCAAAGCGACCAATGGATTCAGTGTAATCTCTATTAATATTCCCATTGCCTATTTATTTTTTTCCCCAGATACTAACAAGCTGCCAAAAACTTAGATGGAAAGACAAGGAACCCAGAATAGCCAGAACAATCCTGAAAAATAAGAAAAAGTTGGAGAACTCAATCTCGCTGATTTTAAAACTTACTACAAAGTTACAGTAATTAAGAGAGTATGATACCAGTGTAAGGATAGACATATAGATCAATGAAACATAATGAAGAGCCAAAAAATAAATCCATTTGATTTTTTTAAATTAATTTTTGGGAAAATTGCCAAAACCACTCAATGGGGAAAGAACAGGCTTCTCAGCAAAAGTTGCTGAAACAACTGTGTATCAATGTGTGAACAAGTAAATTTGAAGCCCTACCTCCCACCATACATTTGAAATTAACTTAAAATGGATCACAGAGCAAAATATAAGAGCAAACACTACAAAACTCTTAGAAGGGAACGTGAATAAATCTTCATGAACCTAGGTTAAGAAATGGCTTCTTGGATATGACACCTAAAGCACAGGCAACAAAAGAAAAATAGACAAATTGGGCTATATCAAAACTGAAAACTTTGTACTTCTAAGGACACTGTTAAGAAAGCGAAAGAACAATCCCCAGAATGGGAGAAAATATTTACAAATCATATATCTGACAAGGAACTTATATCCAAAACATATAAAGAACTCCTACCACTCAAGAACAAAAAGACAAACAACCCAATTTAAAAAATGGGCAAGAGATCTGAATAGACATTTCTCCAAAGAAGATACACAAATGACCAACAAGCACATGAAAGGATGCTTGACCTCATTAGCCATTAGAGAAATGCAAATCAAAACCACAGTGAGCTACCACTTGATACCCACTAGGATGGCTATAACCAAAAAGACAGACGATTATATGTATTGACGAGGATGTGGAAGAATTAGAATCCTCATATATTGCTGGTGGGACTGTAAAATGGTGCAGTAACTTTGGAAAACAGTTTGGCAGTTCCTCAAAAAGTTAAACCTAAACTTTTTGTCCAGCATATGACCCAGCAATTCCATGCCTAGATGTATACCCAAGAGAATTGAAAATGTATGTCTACACAGAAACTTGCAGGTGACTTCATATCAGCATTATTCTTAACAGCCAAAAAGTAGAAACAACCCAAATGTCCATCAAATGATGAATAAATAAAATATGGTATATCCATATAATGGAATATTGTTGGGCCATAAAAAGGAATGAAGTACTATAATGGTAAACATGGATGAACATGTTTTCATTATGCTGAGTGAAGCAAGCTAGACACAGAAGGCCACATATTGTAAGATTCCATTGGTATGAAATGTCTACAGCAGGCAAATCTATAGGGACAGAAAGTAGATTAGTGGTTGCCTAGGCTGGGAGCGAGGGGAAGGGGAAGGTGGCCGGCAGTTTCTTGCTTAGGGATGCATGCTTTCTTTTTAAAGTGATGATAATGTTCTGGAATTAGATAGGACAGTTGTACGATTTTGTCTATATACTAAGAACTACTGTGGTACACTTTAATAAGGTGAATTCTATGGCACATGAATTACATCTCAATGAACCTGTCAAAAAAAAGGCAGAAAAAAATAACCAAGGAAGTAGAAAATTTGGGTCACCAAAAAATTGGGAGGCCAAAGATTTTTTTCTGTAGCCCCATTTTTCTCAATACAAAATGATATTTTAAAAACTTATTTATATACCTTCTAGATATTGCCACACTGGTTTTAGTCCACTGTTTTTTGTATGGTGTCAGTTTCTGCATGTACCATGAATGATTTTTTCACATATCTGACCAGCACCAAACTCCCCTGCTTCTCCTAACATTTTTGGAGGCAAGGACTCTGGTTCACAACTGGGTGTCTGATTTGGAGGGGAGATGTTTCCCCCCCTCCTATGAACTTTCTTAGGAAAGAAGTGAGAGATAATGGTATTAGTTTTCTATTGATGCTGTAACAAATTCGGTGGCTTAACACAACACAGATTGCCTTGGAGTTCTGGGGTCAAAACTCCAATACCACTCTCACTGGGCCAAAGACCAAGTGCAAGCACAGTAGGCTCCACTCTAATTTGGAATGATCTATGCATTTCTGTCCATCTAAGGGGAAACACTGGGAGAGTAACAGGAGTACCAAGCGGGTGGGGGCACCTGTGTGCCTGCTGCCAAACCACTGTCAGATCTTGGGCTTGCCATCACCTCTTTGGATTTCCATTTTTGCATTTGCAAAGTGAAGAGTTCCTATTATCCTCTGTTAGTGGAGAATTAAGCAGTAGCCCTTTAAGATTCTAGCTCAGTTTTTGCATTAAAAAAATGAAGAGGGTATTTTGTGGTATCTGGGTTCCGGTAATATGAGAGGCCCAGTCATGCTACCGCCCTCGTTAACTTGTGATGATAATGTACACACAAGGCACTAATTCTTTATTTTTAAAAAATAAGATGGTGGCTAATTTGATTTGAATGCCCCGGTCTGGGAGTACGCTTCATGATTTTTAATCCAATTAGTGTTGGAGATACTCCTGATTCTAAGCGGATCTGGTTTCTGCTTATGGTGTAAGTTCTATGCACCAATGACTCATGTTTCAAGAAAGGAGAAGTTGGGGCCTACAGTCAATAAAAAGGGTCTGTTTATATGGTTGCTTTGTTTTTTGTTATTAAACCCAAGCTGTAGGGAGCAGAGGCCTTGCTTTTAACTCAGATTTCTGTAAGCAGCAGAAAACCCACACACAATTTCAACTTGAAAGGTTTCCATACAAACTAGCATTATTTCTCAATAGAATCTCAAAACATCCTATTTGAAGGTAAACAAAAGCTGCCACCATGACCACCATGCTGGAGAACATTCTGGAAGTCTTGGCCCAGAGGTCAGGGGTCAATAAGCCAGTGGGTCAGCTCTTGATTTGTGCTGAATTATACAGTGCCTGATTCAGCCTGTCCTTTGCAGCCTTTCTCTTCATATTAAACCTCAGTCAGTCTGAACCATTCTCCAAATAAATAGTATTTTCACTGAGAAAAGAGTGCCCCAGATCAAATCTTCAATTTGTCTTGTCAGCACCACAATCAATGTAATACTCTGAAACCTGCAGAGAGAATAGGTGTTAGTTACATTGTTGTGCCATTTTCACGCTTACATTTTTTAACCAGTAAAACATCGTGGCTCTTGAGGAAATTTCATAATAAGAGACTTCCTTCTGTCCTTGGCTGTTGTTGATAAAAGTCACCCAAAACCATCTTAGTGACACAAGTTATGCCCTGTTTGCTCTGTGATAAATCAGCCAATGATTCGATTCTTACGCGACAGGAAAGGGAAAAGAAGATAGAGGAAAGAGAAAATGCTAGGAAAACACTTTGTAGGACCCCAACTGCTCTGAGGAAGTGTGTTTTGAGCTGTGATCCCACGCGTATGATTGGGGGATAGTTTGTCATGAAGCGCAAGTCTTGTTTAGCATTTATCCAAGGGGAACGTCACTAAATAGTTTTGCTGTTATTTCCCAAGATGGAATTTAGTATCTTTGCTGCTGAGGTTCTCAGGTGACTAGGCAAGAATGGGAAGATGAGTCTTCCAATATGTACAGCAGGAAAAAAAATTCCTGGGGCACAATTACCCACAATGTCCTCTACGATGAGTCTAGTTCTTTATATTCAATTAATTATGAAAACATAGATGAGGCCAACTAAAATACTGTACAGAAATTAAACACAAATACTGTCCCACCAGTAAAATGTTGTGGAGAGTATTAAAAACATACCTCTGTCAAGAATGTGGAAAACAGGGAGTGGCCTTGAAATAACATTTCTTTTCTAGGAAAATCAAAAGCATATTGAGCTTTGGATCAAGGCTCATGGCAAAGGGGGTAGTTGACAAGATTATTTCTTCTTGGCACATCTAAAAGAGGGATTAGTTAATTGAATCTGTGGTTTTTAGATTTAGTTGGTGCTTCTGGCATGGCTGCTGGATGGACAAGGCTCTTGGGTCCATATTCTTGCTGGGTCTCATGCCCAGTTCTTCAGTATGAGAGGAAATAATTCTGTGGTCCATCAGTGCCCCAGCCTGTTTGGACAGCCTGATGCAATGAGACAGTATTTATTTGAGCAGCAGTAAATGTAGATGTCACCAGGTACCAGTAGAAAGGGTTCTTTTTTTGTAGATGCAATCCTATACGATTATCTCAAATCCAAGACAGGATGGGGAAAAGAGAAAGGGGCTTCTGGGAAAGGAGGAATAAAACTCCAATCTTCAAAAGGTTCCCCAACCTTAAGATATGAAAGAGAACTACTTCAATATTTCAATATATTAGGCAGAGAGACAGTGATTTCCCTCTTTCACCTAATTTTAAAGCTCTTGCAGGTGCTACTCTCAAGATCCCCAAGTGTAAGGGTGTCATTGAAATCATAGGAATGATACCTCAAAAGGAATTCCTATATGAATTTTGTTTCCATCCCTCTATCCTCTGCCCATCACCAACAGTTATTAATCTTTATACTAAGTGTGAAAAGGGTGGGCTATTATTATCCCTAGTTTATACTCAGGGCATTTATGACCCAAATAACTTCTTTCCTTAAGAAAGAGAACTGCCTGAACAGTGTATTTCTCTTAAAACATCCAAAGCAAACAGACCTTGACAGTTGTCTGGAAAACATGGAGTCCTCAAACTTTATGGTTACAAGCTACTCTGTTTTGCTCCCCAAATCTCCCAAATCTAAAGTTAGAAGTCTGTGGTGATTGGGGGTTAGGGGGACAACAGCGGTAATGATTGTTCAAGCATGCAACACCAGCATACACATTTCAGCTGGACAACTGTCCTACCTCCAAATGGCTGAATGACTGCATAAAAATCAGGTGACCTAGACTAGGTCTTCCTTTCCTCATTAGTAAAGGAGTAGAGCTGGGACAGATCATCTCAAAGATCTCACCCTCTCCTCCCTCCAGATCTACTAGTCTAAGAGTTGATGAAAAATCTTTTTTTTTCTCCTTAGGAAACTAAGGTTCATACTTTTTAAATACCCTAATGTTCTGGTACATCTATACTTATGAATTACATACGTTAATGGCTTTTTAGAAGGCTAAATCAAAACTCCTGATTCTGGAAAAAGAATTTACAATGGTTTAAAAATATAAATACACAATGAGCGTCCTGATTATATCCAAATTCCTGGGTAAGTTTGAGAGATGAACAAACTATGGTTAGTTAATAATTCTCACCAATAGTTCACTCTTTCCTTAGGTGTGCATGACCATCCTGCCCAAACAGTCCATCTTTCCAAATGTCTAAAACAAACCAAATTACAAAAAGAAACAAACAAGAAAGCAAAACGAAGAATAAAGTCTGATCCAAATTCTCACCTCTTACATCAGACTAAGATGAGGCTATCTCTTCAGGTGTTTCCTTTCAAAATTCAGACAGTTCAAGTGTTTTGTATGTGATCCCTCCTGACACTGGCCACTGGGGAGAAAGGAGAATGGGAAAAATGGTTTCTCTTCAACTTACCTCTTCCAAGGGGGATTCCAGCAGGGCACTTGGTAGAGTTTCATCAAGAAGCAGGCTTTACTAGATTCTTTCCCCTCTTCCTCCTTCCTGACATCCTCTGCTCTAGTCCAAAAAATGCAGAGTGCAGCATAATTTCTTTTTGTGGCAGCCATATGGGAGGTTTAGAGAAAATTGCAAGATCTTAGATCTAATGACTTCCAGTGTTGCCATTCAGTTACTATGTGATTTGGGGCAATTCCTCAGCCTTAGTTTCCCCATCTGTGATAGGAAAGGTGGAAATACCTGAATGGCCCCCAAGGTCTCAGCCAGCTCTCTTACTCTATGGCTCTGACTCATTGTCCTTAAATGTTCAGTAAGTTTCTCAGAGATGGATTTTACTTGTTTGCAGAACCAGAACCTTCTAGAAGGGTTAAAAAAAAAGAAAGATGATAACTTCGTATTATCTAAAACTATTAGTTTGGAGCAGTTTTTGATATCTATTCCTCTTAATAATTAAAAATCTTCATAAGTAATTATCATTTAAAGTTAATTATTGAACTAGTTTAGAGTTCATTATGAAAGGAACATATTGGCACTAAGTACTTGCTCATTCCAAGATGACTGAGGTTTTAAATATTTAACTTGTAAATATTGTGATTCAGACAAACCAAACTTTATGAACAAGGAAGTACAGGAGATTAAAATCCAGGAACACCACACTGCAGTTGGGTCACGTTATAGACTGTACAACCTCATGAGCACATATTCAGTGTTTGGGGCAAGAGGTTGCAATTAAGGAAACACAGTTTTGACTTGTGGTAACCTGCTTCCTCAGATTGTCCTCCATCATGTTTTCCTTCCTTTGCTCTTTTAAAATTCCATGTCTCTGGATAGGCTACCCTAAATGCCAGCAAATCTTTGGCTCTGCATTCAGCTGGATATACAGCATCGGTATAGGAACATTAGTTACCTGAGTATGACAAAACTCTTGGAGTAACTGAAACTGTGAGTCATCCTGTGACAATTATCAATTTGTTGCCCCTGAGTTCCAAATGCACCCTTAATTGCCTGCTCTGAGAACATGCAGAGAGCCCTGACACTTTTTCCTTTGCCTGCTGGCATATCAAACTTTGTCAATAGAGGGCGCTGGAGAGGCATTACTGGAGGAGGGAAGGAGTTTTTCTTCGGGTTCTGACTCTTGCACCTCACATGACTTCTCAGCACCAGGTTTTCTGTGGCGGCTTCCCCAGAGCCCAGCTCCTGCCGTGTACATGGCCGACAGCACCCAGTAGCCAGAGCTTCCCCTGGGATGTCCTGAAGCCACATTGTATGGGATACATCTGGTGAGCATCACCCTGGAAAGTACTTCCCCTGAAACCCGAAAAAGCAGTTTCCCAGCAAGTCCCTCAGATGTGGCACCACAGCAACTTCCCTGCCGTCCAGTGAGCCAGGGCTGCCCTTTCCAATAAAATGGGTCTCAGCCCTGGCAGTGGACCAGGTGGGGTGGGGGGGTCCTCCTTGGACTCTCTCTCTACCAGCCCCAGGGGCAATGATGCTCTTGTATCTGCTATTCTATATTCCTTAGAGTTCTCTTCACCCTTTAGCAGCCAATCCCCCACTATTCCAATCCTATCAGGTAGTTAATAACTCTTTATATTAAACTTTTCTTACTCAAATTACTGTATGGTTTCTTTTCCCTGACAGGACCCTAAGTAGTACATATCTCAAGGTGAAATTTTACATATATTTATGGAGAGAGAGAGTGAGAGACAGATTTTAACCTGGAATAAATATGGATTAAATTCATGGTTATTTATTAATGTTGGCTGGTCAGTTCTGGTGTAAGCTCCCATTCAGCTGGTATTACTGTGCATCAGTTTGTTAGCGCTACAGTAACAGAATACCGTAGACTGGGGCCTAAAATAGAAATTTATTTTCTGACAGTCTGGAGGCTAGAAGTCCACAGTCCAGGTTTGGTGTCAGCAGGTTTGGCTTCTCCTGCGGGCCCCTCTCCTTGGCTTGCAGACGGCCACCTTCTTGCTGTGTCCTTACATGGCCTTTCCTCTGTGAGAGCATCCCTGGTGTCTCTTTGTGCATCCAGATTTGCTCTTATGAGAACATCTGTCAGGTGGGATTAGGGTCCACCCTAATAGCTTCATTTCACTTAGTCACCTCTTTAAAGGCCCTATTCCAAATACAGTCACATTCTGAGGTGCTGGGGAATTCAGTGGGGGGGACACAGCTCTGCCTGTAACATACTAGTTTTTATTTTATAACTTTGGTATTAGATATCAAATAAAAGCAACTCTGTGGTATGAGAAGATCATCAGACTTGGCTTCAGAAGAAGTGAGTTTGGGCCGAGGTCTTGCTCCTAAGCAACTGGTCAAGTGGTTTAACCTCTGAATCTCAGTTTTCTTATCAATTAAATGGGTTTAAAGGGGGCATAATGGAGATTCAATGAGATCATGCAAATGAAAATGCTTTAGAGCCTACAAAAGACCATAAAAAATGAGGTATTCCTCATAGGTATATGGACTCACACATTTTTTAAAACTCTCCCATTACATTTCTTACATTATACTTATTAAAAGACAGTTGCCAACCCATTAAACTGGTGTTAAGTATAAATGATTTGTGTAGCCAAAAAGTCTCTTTGACTTATTAGACACAAGAACCATTTCTCTAGTGCCACAACTATCTCTGCACATGCCAGGTAAGCTTAATTAAACAGAAATATTGAATTAATTATTGTATCATTTTGTTTCCTCATTCTCTGCAGAAGTATGAAGAAATATGTTTAAGTTCTCATGAACTTATTTCACTTACCTCTAGATTTTGGAAAAGATAGAAGTTACACAGCCTTTAGAATGACAGCCAGAAAAAAATTTGGCAATTAAAATATTCGCTAATAGAGGAACAGAAAAGAAGCTATAACCTGGTTTACATTTTACCCAATAGCACAGCATTTCTCCCCATCCCACAGTGACTCAGTGTTTGCAGTGGGCTTGCACAGCTGGAAACTAAGGCACCAGGCATCATCATCTTGTTTAGGACCCAAAACGAAAGAAAATTCTCATTAATTGAGGAGTTTTATGTACAAGGCACATGGCACAAAATTCATTCCATCCTCACACCATCCCTAGAAGAGAAGTATCATTAGTAACTCCATCTTACAGATAAGGAAGCTGGGGCTCACAGAGGATAAATGACTTGTCCAGAGTCATGTGGCTAATAAGTTTAAGAGCAGAGATCAGAACTCAGACCTGCCTGACTGGCCACTGCTAGTTTTACCACCTCCTTTGTCATCTGAAATTTATTCACAGTAGCCCCACCTTAACAGTGCTGTTAGCCATATAATTGTCATTGAATGGAAAGCAATTAGCAGTTGAATCTTAACAGAGATTTGATGAATAAAATACGCCAGTGATTAGTTACTTAGGAGTTCTCAGGCTACATCATGCATAATAAGAGTTAAGTACTGAATCCAAAAAAAACTTTTTTTGGCAAATATTCAACCATATGCTGTAATAGCACCAATTGGCCATTTGCCCCTTGTGCATATATAGGCGTTATCTACAATGATATTTATTCTGTTGCCTTTTCAGTTTTCCCTTTGCCATCTGTGTATGCTTTGACTTAATCTCTAAAGCAAGTTATGTTCACATATTTATCTGGTAGAAGAAAGTGCACTTATGATAACTATGTGTTTTCCTTTTTAATTTTTACATCAGATTCAGCAGCTGAGAAATAGCACACTTCAGTTTTTTTAAATTTAGATTCTTTTGAGTTTGTGCTAGATCTTTAAGAGGCTTGAAGCTTAGCCCTCCATAAGTTTCACTTTGAAATCTTGTTGGAACAATCTGGAAGACTGATCTCATTTCAAAAGGAAAACAGAAAAAAAATCAAATTTACTGAAATTGAAAAGACAGGTCATGAGGCTCAAAGGAGGAATGAATGAGACCATCGCTTTAATAGTGAGAGGGAGGAAGTGACATCAATCAGGTGGAACCATTCGTGGGAGCCACTCTCTTCTGAGGTTTCTCCCTTGGAGTTCTTCCCTTACAGGGCTTTGTAATTCAGTTGTTTCAGTATTAGATTTCACCCCCTGCAAGATAAGTACCTAGAGATCAGGAATTATTTTACCCGTCTTCATCTCCTATGCCTCATCACGTCTCAACTGCCTTATGGATCATCGTTTTCTCTAACTGGACCATTACAGTGGCTTCTGGAAGAATTTCTGCCATCGATCTGCTCAACATCACCTCCTGTCCACAACACAATGTGATCCAGGCCCGGAACTTCCCCATCTGCAGCCAGGTTGCTCCCCAGACACCATCTGAACTTCACTGACTCTGAAGGCCTTGCAAAACTTAGCTCAAACCAATTACTTTGTTGGCCATATTTCCCACCATCCCTACTCTTTCCCTGTTCCCCACTCCTGCAACTCTGTGAAGCAAATAAACAATGATAAGATAGCAAAGACCATGTATGGTGGGTGACTAAGACTTCTTTAGACTCAGTGGTCAGAGACGGCCTCTCCTAAGGAGGTGACATTTGTATTGGGACATTTTGGAGTTGACCACAGGGAGAAGCAGGGAAGAACATAAACTGGCATAGGAAGGCTCAGATAAGAAGACCATGTGGGAAGTTGATCTTTTAAAAGGACAAAATGGAAACCAGCATGACTGGACTGTGCTGAGGATGGGGAATGTGTAGGAAACAAGAGCTGCAGATTAGGCAGGAGGCAGGGACTGGAGGAGCTTTTCCTCCTTGGAGAAAGAGCAACATTAAACCTCTGAAAGTGTCTACATTATCTGCATTTTGAAAAGATCGTCCTGGCAACAGGTTGGGGAAATGGAGGGGGCTCCCTTCCAACTGTTTTCCAGTGTCACCTTTCTGAACACACCTCTGTGTATAGATGAGGGATTATTTAGGTCTCAGTAGTTTGTAAGAGGGGGGGTCACAGTATCTTTCATTGGGGCTGTGTTTTGAAGTCTCTATGGAGTAGGCAAGTAGAATCATTATGTAGTTCCAGCAAAGTTCCACTCAATAAAGTCATAAATCTATTACTAACACTTGCATCCCAAACAGAACATGTATTAAGTACCTACTCTGTATCAGGCATGGAATTCGGCATTGAGGACACAGAGACAAGTACAGTGATTCCTTAGACGATAGCAGGTGGTGGTGTTCCTGGGGGCCCATGTTTAAATTTCTGTTGGTGTATCATTTTGAGACTCTTAACCAACCATGTATTTTAACACTTGATGGTATTAGGACATTGCATTCTTTACATCAGAATGTAAATTATAATTTATAATCTTTTATATCCTTTGTGACCATCAGGTGACATTTTTCACAGCAAAGTCACTTATTTTTCTTTATTTCCCAATTTAATCTGTGTAGGTCTTTCTTTCTTTCTTCCTTTCTTTCTTTCTTTCTTCCTTTCTCTTTCTTTCTTTCTTTCTTTCTTTCTTTCTTTCTTTCTTTCTTTCTTTCTTTCTTTCTTTCTTTCTTTCTTTCTTTCTTTCTTTCTTTCTTTCTTTCTTTCTTTCTTTCTTTCTTTCTTTCTTTCTTTCTTTCTTTCTTTCTTCCTTCCTTCCTTCCTTCCTTCCTTCCTTTCTCCCTTTCTCTCTTTCTCTCTCACTCTTTCTCCCTTTTTCTTTCTCTCTCTCTCTCCCCCTCTCCCTCTCTTCCTCCCTTCCTCTCTTCCTCTCTTCCTCTCCTCTCTTTCTCTCTTCCTCTCTTTCTCTCTTTCTCTCTTTCTCTCTTTCTTTCTTCTTTCTCATACTTGGCCACAAGGACTCATTCTCTTTGGGCTTGGTGAAATTTCTAAGGATATTTATAAATTTGCATATTAGCTGCAAACAGCTCAGGGATCACTTCAGAGAAGTCTTTCCCATGTAATAAAAAACAGTATTATTAAATAGTTCCAAGAGGGGTTGACTGGGGTCTCCACAGTAGTTTGATAAGTTTCTTCTCAGTTTTGGCAGAAACTATAGTTAGGAAGTCATCACCTGAGTCTACTTCTTGAAAATAGGACTGTACTTAGGCTTGGGGAAAGACCTGAGATTTGCAAGGACTTTGGAAATTCTGAGGTTTATGCCCATAGTTATAAAATCACATCTTAGAAGCAAGTAGCCCATTTTTGAGGAGAACACGTAGCCTTCTATTCGCAACCACATCTGTTGCACTTGGATCCAGAAGGAAAAGTAAAATCTTGTGTTTGTCAGCAGTGAGGCCAGGACGCCTGTGCCCCAAGTTTACATATCCAGGAATCATCCAGTGGTTTGCTTTTATTGTTCATAAAGTCAGCAGAGACAAACCACCTGAGTAGTTCCAGATGTTGGATCAACAAGGCTGTACTTCACAGACCTACATGTACAAAGTAAATTTATAGGCCCTAGAAAAGGCTAGGTGGATTGTGCTGTTCCTGGATAGAAAGGTACTTTCATTCTTAAAACAGATTAAACACAGGATGTCCAGCCCCGCAGATGGCAGGCCGAGGTGGCTTTTACCTTTATTAGGCCACTTGAGGCTTTACGCGGTAATCCACTCCTCTCTGCTTGCTTTGTAAAGTGGAGATCCCAGCGATGCGCTGGCCAACTCCAGACAACTGGACTGGCTTAAGATAGCAAGTCTCTCAAGTTTTAGCAGAATCATTTGAGGGCAACATAGCAAAGAAGAATTTCTCCACATTGACTCAAATGCTGGAGAACAGAGAGACATAAATGTGGCTTACCATTAAGAAAGCCTTCTCCACCTCACTGGTGTTCTGGCAATGAAGCCTAACAGTTGTTCTAGGCACCTCACTTTGTGAGTTGGCTACACAAGGTAACATTATATGGTGGTAAGTAATATGACTTGCATGGGCCTGGGGCCAGGAGGCTGGAATTTGTTGCCATAAATTTTGAAACTGTTGGAGGTGTCTTATGTTCAAGTTTATCTGGCACAGCCCAAGAAGTGAAAGTTCTGACAGCCAGAATGCCTACATGGCTATAATACATAACCTTACTGAGTGGTATAGAATTTTTATGGCTACTGGCAAGAATTCAGACAAAGATTCGACTATCTCTCCACAAGAAATTTCAGTGGAGTGACCCCCGTTTTCCAAGGAAGATTTTGGCTCATAAATCCGGGGGTGGAATAACAACGTTATTCTGTGTCCTAAATAGTACATTACAGCAGCCAGAAGATGGAAGCATCTGTATTATGGACACACATGACTGTTCCAGTGTCTGTGGCTGAGTCGTTGTGATGATCATACAATCCCGTGTATTCTGTGCAGTAGCTAAAAATCTAGTATTTATTGAGAGGTGATTACGTGTCAAGTCCGGTGGTAAATGGGCTTCGAACATTATCCTGCTTAAGCCTCCCAGGTATTATGAAGAATGTGCTCTTGACGGATGAGAAGCTGAAGCACAGAGCAGTCGAGCAGCTAAGCAAATTGCCCAGGGTCACAGAGTGATGGGCCCGAGTGTCAGCACCGTGCTCTGCCCCACACTTCCCGTCTCCTTTGACAATAACGGAAAACTTTTAACAATCTGGAGCATTTTGAAATACCAAAGACATTTGAAAATGTATCAAGAATAATGGAAGGAGTATTCATGTAGTTTCCCTCCAAGCTGTAGAAAGAGCTCAATACGGCCTGTTGGACTTCCCTGTTCTCCTCCATCCCCGGAGTTCGGGGGTGGGGGGCACACGGAGGGACACCTACCCTTCTCATCCCCGCCCTGCGTTTGCTTTATACTTTCACTGAATCAGTATGTATCTTTAAGCTATATAAACGGTATGGTTTGGCATATCTGAATGGCACTTTATGGCATATGTGTTCTTTCACAGTTCTTCACACTCAATATTGTATTCGTGGAATTCTTCCATGCTGATGTGTGCGGATGTACCCTATTCACTTTCACTGTACGAAGGTACGCTGTTTATTTCTCCTTCTGTAAAGGACATCTTCACATCAAGCATGTTGGTGGCCTTCATTAATACCTTCTGTGGTTAGCAGAACTGGTACCCATATCATCATTTTCCTGACAGGGAAACTGAAGTTCAGGTCAATGCCTTCCCCAAGGCCCCGTCTCAGTTTGGACTGCTACAACGCAATACTGTACACTGAGTAGCCAATAAGAAACAAACATTTATTTCCCACAGTTCCGGAGGCTGGAAGTCTGAGATGAGGGTACCAGCCAGCATGGTCGGGCTCTGGTGAGAGTCCTCTTCTGGGTTGCAGAGGCTGAGTTCTCCTCGTAACCTCCAAGGTCAGAGAGAAAACGACAGCTCTCTAGGGTCCCTTGAATAAGAGTGCGAATCCCGTTCACAGGAGCTCCGCCCTCATGACCTGATCACCCAATCAGAACATACTAGTGATGCAGTCCCGCTCCCACGTGTGCCAAATTGCAAACTTTCTCAACGGTGGCACTATTGGCCTTTTGGAACGGACAATTCTTTGCTTAAGGGGGCTGTCCTGGGCATGGTACCCTGTTTAGTGGAGTGTGAATTCTACCCACTAGATGCCAGTAACACCTTGCCCCTCCAGTTGTGACACCCAAAAATACTTCCAGGCACCGCTAATTGTCCCCAGAGGGAGCAAAATTGCCCCTGGTTGAGAATTTTTGCTATACTTACAAAACATGTCTGTCATCTCTGCTTTTAAAAGAGAATGAAATTTCCTGATTTTATAGATTACAGGGAATCCTTTATAGATTACACTCATCCTTCCACTGGCCTTAACAAACTCTTTGACTAGAGATTCTGGATTTTTAAAAAATGCACAATGTCACCCATTCTTTAGTATCTTAGACATAAGCAACGGTAGTGAAATAGAAATATTTTCTACTCTTAAAAGACTGTCTGAGACAGATATTTCAAAAGGAAAAGTGTATATAGGGCCCCCAAGAGCAGAGTGTAGACAATGTTGGCAGTTTTGAGTATCACAGAGTCATAATTTCATATGTGAAGGTAATTCATTACATTAAAACATTCGCAGGCTTTAGTTTATTTAAGCCTCTGGGGCTAACCCAGCACATTTCTAAATATTATGGGTTTTGTAAAGGTGCATGACGAATAAGCAGACTGCCGGTGCACTGGAAAAGTGATAAAAATCAGCGCTGAGCTTAATCACGGCTTTCTTTGGAGTGTATATTTATGTGGTGATGTCAGCACGGTATCCTGCAACTGGCCAAAGGTCATGTTCTGTGTTCTTCTGCACAGGATTTAGAAGCTCTCTGACAGTCTTGCCGGAGAAAAACGGCCAGCTGAGTCAGAGCATGGCTGCCCCTTCCCTGTTAGGCTGTCCTCCCACGAAAGAACCCAACCAAGAAATCCATCTTTAAACGAATTCAAAACCGCAGCGGCTGCGTCTTTTGCCACATGAGTTATTTGAGTTATTGAGGCTGGCTCCAGTGTCAAGCCGTGTGTGTTGCCTTAATGTATTGATTTAACCCAGGACTGCCACAGAGAAGGCAGACCCACCTCAGCACGCGAAGGTCCGCGACAAAGAGAACATTCAGACCAGATCCAGGCTAGCAAACACATCGGGAACTCTGGGAAGGGAAAGATGTTGCAAGCCCAGCACAATGCTCGGCTTTATTCCCCACGAGGAGGCGGGCTGTGGCCAGCCAAACTGTAAACTGCTGTTCTCCCAGCAGACTCCGCTGACGGCAGACCTGGAGGGGAAGGGGCTCCAGCCGGGCTGCGCAGATCCCTGATGGTGGCGAATCGGGGCCATCAGCAGCCCATGTTTCCTTTAAGAGGCCCAGTATTGGCTGGACGCAGCTTGGTGGTCGCTTCACAGACTCTAGAAGCCGATCATCCACACTCTAGTCCGTGAGTTCACTCAGCGGTGTGGCCCAGCCCACTGGATCCTGGGCCCCTGCTCACCTCACCCACACCTGGAGGGGAGGGGACTGAGGCCCGTGGCCATTGCCTTCACATACTAGGTCCTCTAATTACATTGACTCTACAGATGACGCACTCACCTGTCGTCACAGACAGGCTAATCCGAGCTAATAGTATCCGGTTTGTTTTTCCTCATTGGCAGACTTGGTATTTGGGAGGCAGGCAAAGTCTCTGAGTGACGTGAGAGGCTCTGCTGCCATGCGAGGTAGCTCGTGTCTCCATCAAATCCATCTAAGATCTCATCCGCAAAAGTCCGTGTTGGCTGGGCCTCTATTGCCAATGACAGAAACGCGAAGCAAACTAACCTCCACAAAAAATAACTGTCACACGTTTGTGTGCCAAGCACTGTTCTAAGTCCTTTCCTATATTAACGTATTTAACTTGCACAGCTCTGTGAGGTAAGACTATCATCCTCATTTTAGAGATAAACGGAGGCACAAAGAGATGAAGCAACTTGCTTCCACATCACACGGTTCTTCAGTGTGGAGGTGGCATTTGAACCCAGGCGACTGGCTCAATTGTCCATGATCTTGAATATACAGAAAATGGGAAATGAATCGGTTCAGGGGACGGGTGTGCATACTGGAGTGGTCCGCAGGCGCAGAGTAAGAGCTGCCGGGACTTCACAGGCCTGATCTGCTCTTACGTTTGCTTCTCTTTAAATGCTGGTCTCGTTGCTTCATGCTGCAAGCCGGCCCTTTCTAACAGTGGGGAGCATGGCTGTTTGAAGCCTCAGCTGAGCAGCCCCGGGGGGAAGTGAGCTTTTTCCTCCCAGGATGTGTGTATCAAAACTTTGCTGGGCTCAGTGAGGACCGCCTGGGTTTGCCCACCATCTGGCCGAGCCCTGGTCACCTGCCTCACATGGAGATTGTAGCACTCTTGGCCCCACTTCCTCGGCCTTCCCTGTGTCCATGCCCTTTTCCATGGGGCTCTGTACTTCTCCCCACAATGAGTCTGCTTCTCCATCCCTCAGTTCTGAGTTTGGCCATGTGATGCTTTGGCCAAAGGGATATTAATAGATATGACACAGTGCTGAGTTTGAGAGAGCACCTGTGCACTTCTGTTTCCACTGCTGGGGCCCTACCGTGCCAGGAGGACTTGCTGGGCCGGTGAAGGCCGAGGGGCCTGTGGAGCAGAGCCAAGCATCCCCAGCGGCCTCTGCAACAGCCAGGCGGCCCCCAGGCTTTTCAGAGAACCCAGCCAAGACCAGAAGCACTGCTCGGCTGAGCCCAGACTAAATCATCAGCCCACAGACCCAGGAGCTAAAGCAGTGCTCTTAGGCCTCTGTGTTCCTGCTGTGCCTTGTTGTGCGGCAGTATTCACAGCAGAAGGGAGGGAGCAGGTCCACTGACAGGCCCCAGCACCTCAGGAGGGTCAGTGAGTTGGGGTGCAGAGGAAAGCGGGTGCTCTTATTAAAGAGTCTGAGGAAAGCGTTCTGGGCTGACCAAATAGTAGTTCTGTAGTCCCCAACATTTACTTTTTCTTTTGTTTGAGTGATTTTGTTGAGAACACTAGCTGTTACCCTTATCTGAAGTGCCTTTTGTAAGAAGCCAGGTGAATTTCTCTTAGATTTGAAATCCAAAAATCTTTCATACCCTTAAGTATTATTTTTCCTTATGAATAATGTACACTTGTTAACCCATCACTTTCCTTTTTGCCTTAATTTCCAGGAAGCTCAGGACCAAAAGTGTAAACAAAGATTAGTGAATTTTTGGATCTAAAGATACGCATTTTGTTATACTAAACTTGCCTTCTTTTTCATCTTACCATGTTGCCTCTATTTTCCTTCCTCTTCATTTAAACCCCACCCCACCCCCATTGTTTTGTGTGTTTTTTAACTTAACAGTCTCAGATTCATTTGGGGTTGAGCAGTAATACAAAAATGTAATTAGTAACATCTTTTTAATGTCAGGTTAACAGCTGTTCAGAATTAACACAATATTTACAGTTGCAGTACCTTTGACACCATGCAAACTGTGGTTTAACATCGAACTCCATTGTTGAAAAATAAATAAAGCGTCCTATTACGAAAAATGGATATTAAACTTACAATGAGATTAGAACAGATCAATAAGTTTGATAACCCACCTTGACAGTAGACGTGCCCATCGGCACAGTTTCTGTGGAGAGCAATTCAACAATGCCTATCTTAAAGCTCATATGTCCTTTGGCCTATCACTTCCAAGACTTTATTTCATTTCATTTTATTTATTAAAATTAATAAATTTTAAATTGATAAAGGTGAAATGTATTTAATTTCACACTTAGGAGTTTCTCTTACAGCTACATGATAGATGTGCAAAAGGATGTATGTATGAAGGTGCTCACTGTGACTTCGTTAGTAACAAAACAAACATTTGGAAACAGCCTTAATGGAGGGCTGCTTAAAATATGGTGCAATATATATAACAGAACAATCAGCAGCCACTTAAAAATGAGAATATTATCTATGTGATAGCATGAAAGGTCTTTAGGATTTACCATTAAATGAAAAAGCAAAGTATAGAACAGTGTGTATAATATACCACCTTCCATGAGGAGGGGGTGGATAGAGGCATACCTGTGAGCCCACATGTATATGCTTGTGTATGCACACATGATCTCTGGACATATACTCAAGAAAATGGGACAGTGCTTACATTCTAGGGATGAGAGCTAGGTGGCTGAAACCAGGGGTCAGAAACTTACTTTTCATTTTATACCCATTTGTGATTTTCACATTTTGTACCATATTTTATGTAACCTAGTTAAAAAATAATGAGGAAAAAATTGAGTTCTTACTGGCTTGTTGCATAAGAAATGACCACAATTGCTTCTGAATGAGAGGGAAGAAAATGAATCTAAGCCCTCTAGCAATTCTCCATATTAAGGCAATTATGCCATTTATTAAATTACAGTTCAATGATTTGATAGAATTAATTAATACTCATGCCCCCAAAGCATGGCTGTGACCCATGGAGTACAGATTTATATATAGCACCCATCATTACACTAGGCACCATATCAATCCAATTCAACCACATCTACTGAGAACCTCTCATCAAAAGCCAGGTCTCTATCAGAAGCTGGAACCAAAAATACTCATAAAATTCTGTCTTTGTCCTTAAGACAGTCACACAGTCAACTAATACACTGTGATGAGTTCTAGGATGCTTGAAGGCAGGAGCCATTGAAGTTATCTTCACTTCTCTGACATCTAGCACAATTACAGAAAGTCTATAGAATGAATGAATGAATGAATGAACGAATGAAGTGCTAAACTGGGTGTGAACAAGGAAGACAACTCTAGAGAAGGAGGACACTAAGAAATGATAAATTGGGTCCTGAGGAATTACCCACAAACACAGCCGCATTACCTGGCACTAAGGCTATTACAAAAGGTGTTCATGCAAAGGGTTAGTCATTATTGACATAAGCTGTATTTAGTGGGTTGGCAGGTAGACAACTTCATGGAAAAGCAGGAGCTGTGGGGTCCAGAAAGACCTGTGTTAGAAACCCAAATCCATCATTTATCACCTAAATGACCATGAGCAACTCAACCTTTCTGAGCCTTGGTCTTCTCATTTATAAATTGGAAATAATCTTACCTAACTTACAGGTTAATTGTGTGTGTTAGGGATCATTGACTCATTGATAATTGAGAAACAGGGAGCCATTAGTGGGTGCCTGGCATTGTGCTAAGCACTGAATCATGCATGAACAGAGCTGAGCCCAGTGGTCTACCCAGTAGGTAGTAATGCATGGAACGTCTTGGGACTATTAATAGCGTCTGGTAGCAGGTCAGTCCTTCTATCCCCGACCAGGAGCAATTAGAAAACAGTAACTGAACATTCCTGTTAGTGTGAAGTGAGTGGAAAGGGGCTTCATAAAGAAAACAAAGGTGACTAGAAGGGTAAATCCATTTCCAGCTCTATCAGTTCAGAGCTATTCAGAGAGGATTCTGACTCTCATTAATAGAATGAGCAGGGCCTGTTGGCACGAATCCCATGTTCCTGGTGTAAGATGTGTGAATTTTTTTTCAAAGGTCATAGCGATCACCAAAGGAAAAAACAGTAAAAGTAGAACCAGGAGTGGATGATTGTCCTCAGTGGCCCCCACCCAGTGCTCTGACCTGAAGCTCCCCCTTCACCTGGCTGAGGAGAGAAGAGCTTTCACTCACGTCTGAGCCAGGGAGGCTGTGAGTACCAACAGGCCAAGCTATTTGCTGACCTTTCATGGGGAGCAGGTGGGGCATGGAGAGTGGCTAGAATAAGAAGGGAAGGGGGGCCTTGTTGGAGGAGAAGAGTTAAATGGCAGAAGTTCTGGAGGGGACAGGAAGAGGACAGGTGCCTAAGGGACACTCCCTACCAACCAAGGGAAGGCCTCCAAGAGGACATCCAGAAGTGCTGGCTGGTGAGGCCTCTGCCTGTGGATGGAGCCGTGACAGATAGACTGGAAGGTCAATGTCTGATTTATACTAACCCCCCACACTTAACCAATATTGAAGCTTTGGATGAATTATTGTAGGCACTGAACACATTTGAACTTTGGTGTGCGCGCAGGCATGTGTGTGCATGTGCTTTGGGAAGTGCAAAGCAGATGGGGATGGTGGAGGCCTAGGAGAAGAGGTTCCATGCCCCCACGGGTATCGCCAGATGGGCTGCCTGGCCGCAAGGAGAGGCACATGCAGATGTGGCTCAGTGCTGAGATGCGCCCATGGACCAAAAATGACGGACTTATCAGAGGGGCAAGGACGACAGAAGCCAGCATCATGACCTGGCCTATGCCTCACTCCCCAGTCTTATCTCTGCCCTCTGCTCCCTTACAAGGAGTGCTATAGCCCCACCATGCATTTCCCTTCTCACTCCTGCACCTTTGGGAAGGCTGCTCCTTCTGTCTTAAACACTTTTGCTAAATCCTTTGTGCTCTTCAAAGTTCAGATTGAGGTTCCCTCCTCCAGGAAGCCCTCTTGGGTCATCATTTCCTTCACCTCCCCATGCCCTCCTCCCCCAGGTCCTAAGTATTATAAGCCTTGCCAAGGCGCCTTCAGCTCTTTACTTCTCTGCCTCCTCTGCTGGACTGTGGGCTCAAATACTGGTAATGGGTTTTGTATCTTCAAATCCCCAGAACTTATGGCAGTATTTGGTACATAGTAGGGACTCAAAAAGTGATTGGTTCAATGAATGAACTAGTCACTGAATGAAATTGGAAAACTCCCAGTGAGAAAATTGTGCTTTTATCAGGTTAATTTTCAAGGAGTGAAGGTGTTCTACTGAGGCGTAGACCAGGGGCCACGTTTTACCTCTTGCAGGGTGAAATGAGGAACAGAGGGATCCCCCAGCACGGCTGAGGGCAGGGGGTGGGAGAATGTGCCCGGTGCGTAAAGGACAGAGCCAAAGGAGTCCACAGAGTAACTGGTGGTTTTATGAGTTTTTCCCTGGAGGTAACATTTTCAAACGCCAATCCCAAGTCCTGGGTACAGCCTCTTTGGAATTAATTCTTGAAAAGCATTTTTCCAGAGAGAGAGAAGTCAACAAACCTAGAAACACAGGACTTCACTGACAGGAAGCACTTTCTTTGTTTCCTCTACAGTTGAAGAATGGAAAACCCAATCCCATTCTTCTAGAAGATTTACAAACAGATGTGGCTCCCACCGTCCATCCACAGCCCTTGTCCCAGAGCCTCCGTGTGTCTTATAAGGAACAGCTTGTCTAACGGGAACCCACCGCCATCCTTTCCAAGGGCAGAAATGCAACCAGTTTCCTGCATAAGGTCATTACCTCACAATGGGTTTTCAAGCTATTTGTTTTTTAAACAACTGGTCCCAACCTTGTTCTTGAAACCAAACGTAACATTGCAAAGCAGTTATTAACATTTCACGTCACATTAAGTGCAAGCAGTGGGGTTACACCACAGACCTGTCTTATTCTGGTGACAAGCAGTGCTGAGCAAGAGAGGGCCTGGAAAAAGGTGGGGCAGAAATGCTCTGATGGAGGGAGAGGAAGATTATCTTCTTAGGTAGTGTTGCGCAGATCTCAGGGCTATGACACCCAGGACCGTGGAAGGTTCTGGAAGGCTGCTGTGGCCCAGTTATACATTGAGGAGACTGTATTCCCTCAGACAGCCAGTCACCTGAAGGATTAGACTTGTAAAGCCATGGGGGCTGCTGGATTGAGAAAGCGGAGATAAGAGTGGCATCAGGCTAAATCTTGCTGAAATCAATTTGAAAGCAATACAGTTTTGTCAGCTATTGATAATGAGGGAAAAAACACAGTATTTAGCATTGGCAGGCTTAATTTCATCAACAGAGTTGTATGACATTGGGCAAGTTACTTAACAAGACAGAGCCTTTGTTTCCTCCTGTTTATTATGGTAATTATAGAACCTACCACAGATTTATCCTATGGATTTGAGGTAATGGGCAGAATGCCCTCCGCACAGTTACTAGCACAGCAAAGATATGGTGTCAACAGGGACATTAGTCATAGTAAAGTAGTATTTTGCTGTGAAAAACTGTCTCCAGGTAACCAAGCAACCCACTGAAAGTCAGGAAATAAAGAAAGCAGCAGCAGGCAAGAGAAAAATGATGACAGGGCCAGGGTAATGAAATCTCATTTTATTAACGAAATGACAAGGTGCATATGGCCTGGCCCAGTACCTTCCTCTTTATGGGTTCCTGCAGGATCATATATTCTTTCATGTGTTGACTAAGGTAGGGCTAAAGGTCTCTGCATATTAATGGCCCAAGAAAACTGGATCATTTCATTGTCAGATGGAAGGGCAGCCTGCTCAGCAGGGAGGTTTATTTGATCCGTACTCCCTGAGGCCCCAGCTTCCCAAGGGAATTCCATTCCGTTCCTTTCCTGCCAGTGCGTGGAGCTTAGTCCACACAATCAGTCCATCTTTTGGCACCTGAGAGATGCCAAAGAAGCAGGTGTATCTGCTTAATATCCAACCTGTTTTTATTGCCAATCCCAGTGACACAAGTGGGTTCGACCTGCCATGATTTTAGAAGAGTCAGAGTTTGTCATTGTTCCAAGAATACAGTTTCATAACAGCCATAAAATGAGGACTGTTTAGCTCAAAGATGTTGAATTGGGGTGAGGAACTCCAGCTGTGCGACTAAGAATGAGAAACTTTAGAGCAGATTGGCAGGAGTCTTTGGTCTTGGAGAGGTCGCAAAGGTCATTTAAGATGCTGTGTTTGAGTTCTAATGGAATGAAGATCCTCCAGTCCCTGGTCCCTGCCTCAGGAGTGCCTTCTCTATGCCTCCCAATGACACTCTGCAATTAAATAGCCTTGGATGGCTTAGAAAGGGCATTCAATGAAATCCTTTTTATGTGGAATGCTGAAAGCACACTATTAACAATAAGCCTGTGGCCCAGTGTCCTGAGAGCCAGTGGCTCACCACCTGGTTCAGTCTTGGTTCAGGACAAACCAGCACAGCCATCTCTACCTTGGGCATAAAAACAGAGACCCCAACAACTATGTGCCAAGATGAACAGGGATGTTACAGAGAGCCACCCAAAACAGCTGGTGGAGTTGTACCGCCACCTCCTCCCAGAGACAAAAAGCATCTTTTGTTTATTGTCAGCCAATATTTCCCATTAGAGAATCACCCCAACACTTGCTGTCAGCTCCTGTGGGGACATGGACCCCATATCTGATTTAGGAGGTTGAATGATCCAGACTTAAACCAATCAGCATGTTGTATTTCCCCTGGCCACTCTGATTGGTTGAGAGATGCCATGTGACTTGAACAGAGCCAATGAAACTGTCTCATATTGTTGGACCTTGAGGGGATCTATATATTTTTTCTATTTAAAAAAGCACGTATGTGGAGCAAGGAGATTTTTCAGGGAAGTGAAACTATTATGATGATACTGCAATGGTGGGTACATGTCACACATTTGCCAAAATGCACAAAATGTGCCACACAGTGAACACTAATGCAAACTATGAACTTTGGTCAATAGTAATATCAATATTATGTCATCAGTTGTGACAAATATACCACACCACTGCAAGAAACTGGACAGGAGGGGCATATGGAAATACTCTGGGCTTTCTGCACAATTTTTCTATAAATCTAAAACTTCTCCAAAAGAGATTCTGTTCATTTAAAGTAAGTAATGAATTAATTAACAGTATAAATGAACAAGCACACAAAAAGCAATGTAAACATAAATTCTTCCTGAGTTCCGATTATTTTCTTACAATGAATCCTTAGAGTGGAATTACTGAAGCAAAGATGAAGATAGTTTAGACATACTGCCATGATTTCTTTTCAGGGAAACAATGTACCACTTTACACACTCACCACCACCGTATGAGGGGGCCTAGTTCATCAGAGTCTTGTCAACACCAAAAGTTACTGAGTTTTCAAATCTTTGCAAGTTTAATAGGAAAAAACATAATGCCTAATTGTAATCTGCCTGTCTTTGATCATTAGCTATGAAAATTAAGACACTATGATATAGGTTAATGGTATAGAATAAATACTTCAAAAACAGAAGTAAGTTACTGGAAAAGATGGCATCACAAATGAGTGGGAGAAAAAAGAGTGATTCATCAGGACAAGGTGAGACAAAACGAGACCCAGACGTCATACCAGTGGTCTTCCAGACCCCCTGTGCATCCAGACCCCCGGAAGGCTTCTTAAAACAGAGGGTGCTGGAGCCCCAGTTTCTGATTCAGTAAGTCTAGGATGGGGCTCAAGATTGTGCATTTTAAGGTCTCAGGCAAAGCTGATGCTGCTGGTCCAGGAACCACACTTTGAGAAACATCCCCATGTATGTTAAACTCCAGGAAAATGAAAGGGGTGAATGAAAAAAAAATCAAATTCTAAATCTCCTTTAGTCCTTGACAGATCAAGAGCATAAAACCTGTGGCTAGAGATGATCTCAACAGTATGATTAATAATATGTTATATTATTATGTAACATATATATATATTAATATTTAACAATCTTCAATATTAAATTATTATATAGCATACAATTTAATATTAATATGTTTACATTAATATTAAATTGTATTATATACATAATAATATATTGTGTGTATATATATATAAATGTATAGTGTATGTGCATATCACCTGTATGTTACATTATAATATTAGAGAATGTATGTTCTTTTCAAGTATTTATGAAAAAATTACAGATCTTAATATCATCCTAGGCATCAAGTCCACATTATTGCCATAAAGAAAACCTCAACATATTTTTAACAGTAGGGGAGCATAGATCACATTTTCTGACCAAAAAGCAATAAAACTAGAAATACATAAGTAGAAACAAACGAACAGTAACTTCCCAACCACTTGGGAAATATACCCGTCTCTCTCAATACCTATTTGCCAAAACAGCAATAACTAGACTGCTGCACACCATAATTTATTTATTGAAGCTAAAGTTGTTCTGAGGAAAATTTTTATAGCTGTAACTTCTCTTATTACTAGCAAAAAAAACACAAAACAATGAAATCAAATAAATTAATCACAAAACTCAGAAATTTAGGAAAAGAGTATTAAACCTAAAGCAGAAAGAAAGAAGCATACAGAAGCATGAAATCAAATTTAAACTAGAAAACCAAAACACAGCAGAATGGATTGATCGATTGAAGAGATATGGGAACCTAGAAGAGGCAGGTCATAGTCGACCTTAGTCCAAGAAGAAAAAGGAGTAGGGAAATACAGGCGCCCAAAATGAGACAAAAGAAAGGGTAGAGAACCACAGAAGCAGTGGCACATTTTTAAAGTATTAAGGAATACTCTGTAAACCTGTGGAAATAAATTTAAAAACTTGGATGATATGAACAATTATTCTAGAAATAATTAATTTCCTATATCAAGAAGGAACAGGAAACCTAAAATGAGCTCTGAAATGATTAGGAAGGGGCTTCTCCTGGAGGGGCCAGGCCCATACAGCCCACAGGGCTCAGACCACCAAAGAACAGGTAACACAGAAGTTGTTCCAGAACTCAGGGGGAGGAGTGCTTCTCAGTGCTCTGAGTGTTTTTATAAGGCCAGAAAAGACACTGCAACAAAACCTACCAAAGATACACCAAAAAAAAAGCTATAGACCTCACTTCACCTATGAGCAAGTATTATTCATCAGGATCAGTGGGTTATTATCATGACCAATACATAACATCTGTTCATGCCAGCACACTAAGCCAAAACAAAAGGTATAGGAAAGCAGCAGGCGAATTGGCCTTCTTTGAGGATAAAAGGATTAGATACCAGGGAAAATTCAAGAGAATAAACTGAGAAAACTACTAGAAACAATAGTAATATGACTCCATTTCCAGAACAAATATTCAAAAAAGTAATAATCTTCATATAGTTTCAATAACTAGTCAGAAAGCATAATGTATAAAAAATTCTATTCATAACAGCAATTTACATATAATAACTAATAAGACATATGCTCTATAGAGAAAACAACAGAACAGACAACAGAAAAGACTTGATAAAATGGGGAGACATACCTTTTAGGAACACTTTCTTAACTTTGTGAAGTAGGGAAAAAATACTTGTTATTGTTTGAAGTGTAAGACTTATCTATGGAATTCCACTTGGGAAAGAAAACTGTTTTTATTTTAACCCAAACGTTTTGATGGGCTGGTTTAATTTTGGAGAGATAATTCCTATGCCCTACTATAGTGGACTGGAAGTAAGATAGTGAGCTTGGGTTGGAGGTGAGTAAATGAGGAAAAAGAAAGGAAGAGATCAAAGCAAGAGGCCCAGCAGGGGCTTAAAGGGAAAATGAGGACTTTATTCCTGTAAGAGGACAGTAGAGGAACTTTCAAGACTAAACATGTCCAATATTCAGTTTAAAGTCATTTGTTGTACTCCATTATAATGTGACCCATTTGTACAGTCTCCAAGCCTTCAGTGATGAGGATGACAATGGTAACAGCTGGTATTTATTGAGCACCTAATTTCTAGACAATGCACTGAGCACTTTAACTGTTTGTATCATTTAATCATCACAAAAATCCTATTTCCCATTACAGATGAGAAATTCAGGCAGCAAAATGTTCAGTAACTTGACCAAGTTCACAGCTTACAAGCAGGGTCTGGCTGTTGACCCAGACATTCTGACTCCAAGGCTCAGGCTGTGACACTACCCTGAAGTTGCCTATCTACTGTGCTCATGGCCTTGAGTTAGTGCCAGCGAAAAGAGCAGATGGTCTCCAGTATGGTGTTGTGGACTGGAGAAAGGACAGATGTATGAGGGTCAGAGCCAGAACAGAGATCAAGAATTCTGTGGAAGCAGGAAAATGGAACCAGCTTGGGGAAAAATAAACACCAAACCCCTCCACTGCCATGAAACTCCAGAGAGACTGAAAAGCATGTTGGGACTTCTATCAGGTGTGAGATGTGATGTTAAAGACAAGTTTATTACATCTTAAAGTCAATGATTACTTCAGCTGGCTGAATAACTTAGGTTCATCCAAGAGGCTAAAATATGGCTTATAATTATTAAAATGCCAATGCTCCCTAATGAATCTACAAAAATAAATTCAAGCACTCTCAAATTCTAGTGGGATTTTCTAACTTATTTAAATTATTCAAAAATGTATTTAATAAATCAAATTTATACAGATTGACAAGAAAGGGCTAAAAAGGAGAAATTATCAGATTTTTTTTGTTATTGAGTTATATGAGTTCTTTATATATTTTGGATATATATCAGATATATAATTGGCAAATATTTTCTCCCATTCAGTAGGTTGCCTTTCATTGGATTGTTTCCCTTGCTGTGCTTGAAGCTTTTTAGCCTGATGTCATCCTACTTGTTTATTTTTGCTTGTGTTGCATTTGCTTTTGGAGTCAGATCCAAAAAAAAAAAAAGTAATTGCCATGATCAATGTCAGGGAGCTTACTGTCTAGATTTTCTTCTAGGATTTTTGTCGTTTCAGGTCTTACTTTCAAATTTTGAATCCATTTTGAGTTAATTTTGTGTATGGTGTAAGATTATAATCTATCTTCACTCTTTTGCATGTAACTGTCCAGTTTTCTCACATCAATTTATAGAAGAAACTATTTTTTCCCCATTGTATATTCTTTTGTCATAAATTAATTGATCATATATATGTGGGTTTATTTCTGTGCTCTCTATCCTGTCCATTGATCTCTATGTCTGTTTTTATGCCAATAACACACTGTTTTGATTACTATAGCCTTCCAATGTAGTTTGAAGTCAGGTTGTGTGGTGTTCTAGCTTTGTTCTTCTTTCTCAGGAATGCTTTGGCTCTTTGGGGTCTTTTGTGGTTCCATACACATTTCAGGACTTGCATGTGAAAAATACCATTAACATTTTGATAGGGAGTGCATTGAATCTATAGATTTCTTTAAGTAGTATGGACATTTTAAGAATATTAGTTCTTCCAATCCAAGAGCACAGAATTTTTTCTATTTATCTGTATCTTCTTTAGTTTCTTTCATCAGTGTCTTACAGTTTTCAATGTACAAATCTTTCACCTTCTTGCTTAAATTTACTCCTAGGTATTTTATTCTTTTTGATGTAAATGGGTTGTTTTCTTAATTTCTCTTTCTGATAGTTTGTTATTAGTGTATAGAAATGCAATAGACTTTTAAGTATTGATTTTGTATGTATCTGCAACTTTACTGAATTTGTTCACTAGTTCTAACAGGTTTTTGGTGGAGTCTTTATAGTTTCTAAACATAATATCATGTCATCTGCAAATAGAGACAGTTTTACTTCTTCCTTTCAAATTTGAATGCCTTGTATTTCTTTTTCTTGCCTAATTGCTCTGGCTAGGACTTCCAAATACTATGCTGAATAAAAGTAACAAGAGTGGACATCTTTGTCTTGTTCCTGATCTTAGAGAAAAAGCTTTCAGGTTTTCATCACTGAGTATGTTAGTTTTGGGCTTGTCATATATGGCCTTCATTATGTTCAGATACAGTCTCTCTATAAAGGGATTTTGTTGTGGGGGGGAGTTTAACACATAAACCCACAAGCACAAACAGACTGGGAAAAAGAAAAACTGTAACAAAATTTAGGGTACTAAGAAATAGATGAACCAGTGGTCAAGAAAGTGGTCAAGAAAGCTGGCTCCAATGAGGAGATGGGGGAAGCCAGGAAACAACCTGCTCTATACAGCAAGACTCCCAAAGGGCATTGAGCTTGGCAGCATCAGATGCCTCTCGAGTCTGAATTAAGGTAGTGCAAATAAAATGTGTGTTTAAGAAGTCAGTTCTGTAAAAATGCCATATGAAGACACAGACACAGGCACACCACCACATGAAAATGGGCAGAGATGGCATGACACAGCTACAAGCCAAGGAGCACCAAGTGTCCATAGCCACCTCCAAAATGGGAGAGAAAAGATTAATAAATTAAAGCCCAGTCCAAACAGTTCATTCATCTAAGTTTCAAAAAGAGATAATCAAAAAGGTTTCCAAGAAAATTTCTGTAATCAAAGAATATAAGTCTACATTGTAATTACTCCTGTCCTTGTGACTGTTGATTTTGGTCTATGCCAGGTAAGAGTCCATGTGTGCACGCATGAATCTGTGCAAAGCCAGATGGCGTGGGCTGTATCCACATCCCCATTTTCAAATTCAAGCCATACATTCAACGTCTAATAAGGAAGTCAAATCACACATTTGTTCTTTAGACTGAATACAGGTCATAGAAATACTTTGTTTGGCCTATATGGTCTTCTTAAAAAGATTTTAATTGGTTGCTGGAAAATCAGCCTCAAGTTCCTTCAAAGCAACAGTAGCAAGTGTCCCTTTGGACAGGGCACGTGCTTGCCCAAACCACTGTGCACCAGCCTAAGTGGAAGCAAAGCAATTCAAACTCATTATCTTTTGAACACAGTAGAAAACTACCCCACACTCATCTACTCAAGATATTATGAAGCACCTCCTGGATGTCAAGCACAAGGCCAGTCAAAAGGGATGCAAAGATGAAAGTGCCATAGGATGGATATTTGAGCAGGAGGGACCTTAGAGATCATCTTCATTAGTTTCCAGATTGAGAAATAAAAGCTCAGGGATGTCAAAAATCTTGCCCAAGGTTAAACACCAGTTGGTGGCAAAGCCAGAACCAAAATCCAGGGCTCTCATGCTCTTAATGCTCTTACGTGTGGATGATTTCATTGCATTTGTTCTAATCTTGTCTTTAAAAAGCTCAATGGAATGAAAGGTAATCTGATATTAAAAAGAAAACAATTCAGTTAGTAAAAAGGCAGGGGGCAAATTTTAAATAAAAAATACCTTGTATACCTTCAGTTCTCTATAAAATGTCTTGTGGAGATTATTATTCTGTTGGAAAGAATAATCTATGTACATAAAGACTTGAGTATTTTTTCTGAAGTCTTACAAATCTTTACTCTTCTTGAGTATAGGTGAAACTTTACAAACATTAAGGAATTTAATATCAGGGAGGAATTTGGACTCACCATATAGAAATGGAATCCTCCTCCAGGGTCTGAGGGTCCCTGACTTGGAGGCACTGTTACATGGAACCCGGAAGAGAATTCCTGGCCAATACCTTCCTCTGTTTTCATGCTGAGTGTTGTGGGTGGGAGGAAGGCTTGAGGGTGGCCCGTTAGTCACAGATGAAAGCCATTCTGCTCTCAGCCGGATCGAGCACCATGTTGGAAGGACCTAGAGAAGAAAGCCTGTGTGAGGACGGGAGCTCTTATGTTCAACTGCACAGTAGAGAAGAAACACAAGAGATCTTGAGTTAGACCCTAAGAGATGAGAAGATAGTACAGATTGCCGGGATCCATCTCTCTCTCTCTGTCTGTCTATCATCTGTCTCAATCATACGTGGTTCTGTCTATCTGAAGAACTTGGATTCCTCATGGGCTTCTGCCCTTCATCCTTCCTCTTGCTGCCCCCCTCTCTCCCACCCTAGTCTGAGCTGCACACCCACCTACATGCCTCTTCCTTTAAAGCATGGACTTGTTGAAGTTCCACACTGTCTTCCCCAAAGCTTTCCAGTCTTTGATTAGAAGGTTTGGTTTTTGTTTCCTAGAAACCTAGGGCCTCTGCTAGTGGTCAAGTCCTTGGTATCTGAGCCTTCTTATGAATTACAGAGAAGGAAGGGCTTTGTGAGGGTAGAAGCCTCCTACAGACCTAGGAGGTAAGGCTCTAGGTTGTCAAACTTGAGCCCGATTTGCTAACTGGTGTCTGTTACACAGGATGAACTATCAACCTTAGTTTTCCTTGTTCATTTAGCCTCAACCTTTTCTTCTGGCCGGGTCACTCTACTCCTTTTCCACCGACACCTGGTCAGTCTTCACCTCCATCCCATGCTATTTCCCTGCTTCCGTGTTCCAGCCTCTGGGGAGCACTAACAGGTTCCTAAGCCCGTGAGGCACACTCATGCCCGTGAGCCTTTGTGCATGCTGTTCCCTCAGTCGGGAACATCTTTCCTGGTCCTGCTTGCCTGGTGCTTCCACGGTACAGGTTTCCTTCTGGACGACTTAGAACATCTGGTCAGTGTCTTGCTTTGACCACGACACCTTCCAGCGAAGGCACTTCTTGAAAGCATGGGCTGTTCCATCAATTCTTTTGTAGTTCCAGGGCTGCCACAGATAAAGTCTCATTTCAAAGTGACTAAGAAGATGGTTGTTAAGAAATAACAGTGTGGTCTAGGAGCTATTCTTAGGGGGTCTCCTTTTCTTTCTTTTTCTGAAAACTTCTGATTTTAGGGGGTCTGTAATAAATTCAGGAGATATCTCATACTCTAATCATTGTAATCATTGTCAACTCCCCACAATTTCACTAATTTCCCATCATCAGAGTGAAGAGGAGGACTTCTAAAATTATTATTGAGCATCTGCCTTTCATTGGATTCTCAGAGTAATGCTTTGTCTACTTTAGTTAATCTTAATTCCAGTAGCTTAACCACATGCAAATACACATGTACATGGAGTCTTTCATTTATCCCATGAGAAAGGGTGGCCATAGAATTCTGTTATTGATATAGGGGTCGAATTTTCTTTGCCATATGGGCTACTGGACACTTGTAAAGCAGCAGAATTAAATTTTGCTCCATTGGGCCATTTGTCTCAGGACCATCGTACATCAGTTTGAATAATCTATTTGTACTATACACAAAGTCAGACAATAACAAGGACATAATTTAAAACCCAGCAAACCTCAAACCCAAAGTTATTAAGATGACATGGGAATGTTCAGATTTTTCCTCCCCACCCTCCCTCCTCTGCCCACCCAAGATAATTCTGTAATAGCCACTCCAGTTCAGGGCTCGTACAGAGAGAGGCTTGGGCACCCCATGGAGAGAGAGGTCCCCCAGAAACCTGGTAGGGTGGACACAGTGGGCTGGTGAGAAACATGCCAGTAGAAGAAACTGTTGCTGCAGACTCTAAATTTGGAACCCCTTCACAGTTTTGAGAAGCCCAAGTAAGGTTTAGAATTCCTTTTTAATTACTTTCTTGGCCACAAGACTGTGGTTCTTTGAATGCAGTGCTGCCCACGTGGGTCCTGGGATTTAGAAGGGTTACAGAAGCAATGCTGCTCCCCGTTGGATGGGCTCACAGTCTTTATCTGCCTAAACATGCCTACTGTATGCTGTGCAGACATTTTCTTAAAGGAAGGTAATTACTGTGTGACTGAAAAAGAAAGTAGGGAATGACATGTAATCTATAAAGTAGTTTCTGAGAAGAAATATATTCCTGCTTGGCACAAATAAAAAGATCTTTTTTGTTGCCAGAAGAAAGTCTAGGTTTTCAGGGCTGTGAAAACCTCAAAGTTTTGCCTACAGGTTTTTCCTTCTACAAGAGAATTTTGAAAATCTTAACTTTGATCTGCCTTGTTTGATCCATGGAAAGCAATATCGGCAATATCTCAGGGCTCAGCAGAGAACCCCATTAACCTGCCATCACTGTGAAATGATTACTTCTACTTAAAAAGAGGCATATTTAAAATAAGGCAGAAGCCTTCAACCAAAGGCATCTCATACATCCTAAACAGTCCCATGTGGTGGACACAAAACCACTGTCAATAAACCAAATAATCCAGCTGGTCTTAAGAAGAAGTCCATGCTGACAATAGTGTAAGCCAGGGGTTTTATACTGTCTGGCAGAACCTGGTGTGGGGGGCAGGCCCTAGGCCACCTCCATTCCCTCCATCTCCACTGTACTTGTTGATTGTAAATTCTGTTTTGTATCTTGGGCGGCATGTAAAATGTTACTTGAACACAGGTTGCTATAGCTAAAAAATAGTGTTTGAAACTATGAGTAGTCCATCCACAGCTGCAAATGAGCTGTTTTCAAACAATGTGTAAGTCAGTTACTTGGAACTCAGAACACATTTCCACACCCACCAGAAATAATATTAAAGATTGTAGCTAGGATTCTAAACTGGTTCATAGATGCCTGATTTATCACCTATTGTGTCCGAGGAAAACAGGACAGATAATGGAACTGCCACTGCAAATGTGTGTTCTAGAAGCAGGAGGATCACTGTAGCTCTCATAAAGGACAGAAAAGATTGGTAATAAGAACTAATATTGTTTATTGAGCTCACTGTATATTCCAGGCTCTCTTCTGTGTAGCTGATGTGTATCATCTCATGTTAATTAGAGTGGCCCCTCCCAAGCTCTGACTGTGTGCCAGGCACTTTTCAAAGATTTTCTCATTTAGGCTTCTTGGTAACCTATTTCAGAGACAGAAAACTAAACCAGAAGTTGATTGATTTGCTTTCATTCATGTTTTGATCACATATTCCACAAGGTAGAGTGAGTCCTTTCAGACAGCCCGCCCCCTATGACTGTGCACTTTGGGCCATGATGGGCGGGTGTGGCCCCTGGGCAGCAGGGCAGCAGAGCCAGAGGAGCCACAGCTTTCTGTCCTAAGTCTCCACTTATCAGCTGTGGAAGCCCAGCAAGTGGTGAGCCTCTCTGAGCCTTATTGTTCCTACCCATTTACCAAGGATATTAGTAGGATCCACCTCATGGTGTTTCAGGGAGGATTAAATGGAAATGCATTACATGTCTTAGCCAGGGCCAAGTGCATAGCAGCTGTTGTAACTCTGACCTGTCCCCTGCCTCCCAGAGGCACTAAATTAAGACTCATGACACCGTTAAGACCTAGGGTACTTACGTGTTCTATAGAGACCTAATTATATACTCTAACATCACAGTGGGAAAGCCTGTGATGTCCAGAATAACAAAAATGGTGGATAGCCTGCAGCCTCCCTCAGGTTCAGCTCTGTGATGACGTCATTGAGCCTGGGTGTACGGAAGTCTCTCGGTCTTTTCTAGAGAGCTCTAGAAACTCTGAAAACAGTGAGCTGGGCCTTGAAGCAAATACTGCAGAAGAACGGCCACCTCACGTTTCCTGATGACAGTCGGTAACGAGACGGTGTGATAGAGGCCCAGGCATGGGGACTGGGTCACAGGCCAGCCTCTCTCGGCCTCAGGGGCACAGGCCTGTGAACAGGGCACGTCAGGTTTGCTCCCCACAGGCTCGTGGGGTAGAGCTTCCCCAGAAGGTTTTATTCATACTCGCCCTTCCTTTTCTTTTCTTTTCAAATGTTATGAGTCAAAGGGAGAAAAAACTTATTTTTAAAATGAACACTTGATTTGTGAATTCATGAAGGAAAAGATTAGAAAGGGATTGAACCTTGAGTAAGATACACTTTCTCCAAACACTGCAGACTATAGGAGGAAAAACAAGGCTGAAGATGGCACAGCTCTCCAGAAAAAGTAGCTTAATACAAATTGAACTGGTATAAAGGACTAGGACTGCAGCACACGATTCACAAATATCCAGAAAAAGTAGCTTAATACAAATTGAACTGGTATAAAGGACTAGGACTGCAGCACACAATTCACAAATAATATTCAATAATCTTAATTATAAATTCCATACACCTAAAATTTCAGTGTGACTTCCTACGTCTTGCAAAATCCACTATGTTTTTTAATTTGCAACTCAGTAGTGTCACCAAATCAGACTATGAATAAATGCTTGAATACAGTTTGGACCAGAAGTTGCTCACATCATTGACAAATGACTATCTTCTAACAAATGTGTAACTTACGTATGTTGGTATTTTCATTAGACAAGAGTGAAACAATGAAGACATATGTTGGAACTTTGCCAGTGATGTGACTGACTTCTTTGCTAAATCAGATAACAGTTTTCTAATGCTGTAAGACTTGCTCAATTTTTGGTATAATTCACAGTGAAACTGCTGTCTATAACGAACTTCTACATTTAACTGTAGTATGAACATTTTCTCAATCACTTTCTAAATCAAGACAATAAACAAACAAAACACTAACTCACACCGTTTCCTGTGGTGTAAATAGCCCTACCATGGCTACTTCAGGCTGCAAGGTGATGTCACTGAACACACAGTTGGAAGAGGCCCAGTGGCCCCACTGGGCCGTATTTCCACCATACAGATATGATAGATATAAATATCCTCAAGACACCAAGTGTTGGTGGAATGTAAAATAGCTAGGAAGTGATGTGTTTTTGGTATTTGCTACCTTTGACTGTAATATGTGATAAAATATATAAAATTCTACATATAACTTAATCTTTAATACTACTTTCTTTAGCCAGTCCACAAAATCCTTGAAAATGTAAAACCAGCTGGCAGGCCAGTACAAGGAGGGCTCAGCACACCCTGGCTAAGGAGGGGAGAGGAGGCAGGCCTGAATGAGAAGGCAGGGCAGGAGCGGTGCCCGCAGAGACAAAGCCCAAGTACAGCTGGGGAGAAACAGGTGCAGAGAAGGAGCTTTGCACAAGCGAGAGGCCAGGCAATGGTGTGCGGAGAGCCATTTTAACCAGGAAGACCGAAGTCAGCAAGCACCTTTCTGCCTGAGGGTGGCTGCAGCACGAGGGAGTGCATCCTTCCCCCAGCTAACTCCTGGCTTGCTGCTTCTCACCTCTAACGTCCCGTAAAGGCCTAGTCTCCAGGGAGGTTTGCTGTACCCACCTGACTTGTCCCTGTCCATATCAAACATCCTATTTGCAACGACACATTCCCAGTAGATTACAAGGCATACAAGGGCAAGGAGTCTGGTTTCCTGCTCCATCCTCAAGGCCTAGCACACAGCTTGGCACTTCGGAGGTGCTCAGTGGATATCTGAGACATCATATTAAATGGCTGATTCCAGGCTGGTAATGATTCCAGGCATTGCCTTCCTGGCCTTATCTTAGTCCCGGCTTCCTGTTTGGATTTGGGCTTCAGATAAAAGGTGCAGGGGAGTAGCAAGGCCTTATCAACTGGGCAAACTTAGCCAGGTCACCTTTCAGATTAAAGAAACTATGGGAGAGGAGATTTGGGCATGAGGTCATAGGGGAAACCTCTTGGGCTGGTTTCCATAATCTTGAAGACGTTTTGTTCTCTCATTTCTGCATTCATTCATTCATTCATTCCTCACTCACGTACCAGATATGCTATTAAAGCCTGGTCCTGCACAAAGATATCTGGCACCTTGTACCTCGGCATTTGTAAAGAAATCTTCTGGGATCAGCCAGACATGGCTTCAGACTTGGGGTCTTTATTGATAGCTTATGAAACCTTGGTTATTTTTCTTAACCTCCCTGAGCCTCAGTTTCCCTCCCTTGTGAAAAGGGCTAATCAGGTTTATCTTGCAGGTTTGTTGTGGGGTTCAAAAGTGATAAAACATCTCCAACAGCCAGCTCCTAGCTGGAGCTCTGCACATGTTATTTCCAAACACATCCTGCCCCCTGCCCTCTCCACTACATCTCCAAGTGGTTTGGTCCACCTCCTTTCTCCACGCATTTTCTGCTCTCCAGTGTTAGAGCATTTGGAAAGCTTGCATTGGTGTGATTCAGAGCTTCTCAAAATGCAATGCCCAGACCACCAGCATCAGTCACCAGGGGAGCTCTTTAGGATGCAAATTCCTGGGCTCTGATGCAGTGTTAGAGAATCAGGTCCTCAGGAGGCTCAGCAGTGGCACTGCAAACATGTTCCTGAGGCACGAACACCTGCAGCTGGGCTCTAGGGTCTCTGAGAAGCCCTTGGCAGCAGTGATTGGTGCCAAAGATCTAGATTTGGCTTGCAGAGAAACCAGAATCAAAAAGCCTGTGTGCTTAGCAAGGAGGCTGGAGGGGATGGAGCAGCAATGTGGAGTGATTTTTGGCATGAATGAGCAGGGTGAGTCAAGGTGAAGAGGATGCCAGACAGCAGCGTCCTGGCCTGGCAGAAGCCAGGGGACACCACCCAAGACTGCAGGTGGATATCTGCCCCACCCTGCAGGTGGCAGCTCGACCCAGGTAACAATTCTTCCAAGAGTGACATGGGAGGGTCAGGTCGGGACCTGTGGCAAGCCCTGCAGGTGGTGACCTGACAGTGAAATTCTCCAGGTCATCCTGGTTTCAAAGACTGGGTCCCCTTACTGGATCATGTACCCTGATGACATTAATAGCTGCTACCACTGATGGTGAACTTCCCATGAGGTGGCACCCCTGCAAATGCTTGGAAAAAGGAGGCCCCAGGGTCAAACTTGAGTTCAAACCCTGGCTCTCCCTGGTAACGAGGGTGGAGTTGGAAAGTCCTGCATCTCTGTTTGCCCATCTGTGAAATGGTGGTGACAAGTTCACCCTTCAGGATCATGGTGAGGATTCAGTGGAAGAGACGGTTAAAAGCCTGCCATGAGGACAGCTGCAGAGCAAGTACTCAATGAACATTCCTTGCTGCCTACCCATCATTCCAGAACATGAACCTGGCCAGCAGCCTGCCCCACTCAAGCCCAAGTCCATGGTCTTGGTCAGACCAGGCAGCTCTGGTAGCCACAAGTCCTGAAGCCACTCACAGAGATGATTTTTTTTGTCTGCATGTTACTCTGGCTGATGGGTCTCTGCCAAACACAGAAGGGTTGCATCTTCAGTGGGATGGGAGGGGGGACAGGAAGGGTGGGATGTTGGGAGGCCTGTGATCTAGAGCTGATGGTCAGCAGACAAGTCTGAGAGCAGGAAGTGCCAGGGGCCAGTGAAGGGCAAGGGGAACTTGCCTAAGAGCTGGCTCCTTGGCATTACCCTTGGAACAAGCTGAGGTTCCAGTCATTCCGGGCTATAGAAATGGCTGTGAAGTCCTGAGGATGGAAGATGCCCACGGGCTGGGCAGGGATGCTGTGTGCGGGGTTCCACGCTATGCAGCTCCGAGGAAGTGCTGCTGGTCACAGGGGAGTCAGCCTGAGGACTGTGGGCTCTGCTTTCAGTGGACTTGGGGGGTGGGGAGGCAATACCCCAGCTGTTCTGCCTCCACCCTCACTCCCCTTCTACTCCCTTCCCTAGACGTCATCGCTCTGGGACCTCGGTGGGCAGGGCTGGGGCCCACTCTGACATCGACCGCAGCACCAAACAGTCTCAGGGGGCAGGAGCATCCCCCATCGAGCTTCAGGAAGGCGCTAGAGAAACTTACAATGAACAGCTCTCAGCTTTCAGTAGGTCTTGCAGGGACTTGCTGCGGCTTCAGGAAGTGGGGAAGACATGTGCTCTGCTGGCAGGAAATGCAGAACCCCAGAAAGAGGACTCAGCTGGGCCCACAAAGGCAAGAAGGGCATGGAAAGCCATCCCCCTCCTCTTGCCTTTATAAGGGCTTGGAAGAAGCCCATGAATTTGGAAGCCCGTTGCAACCCCAGAGCTGAGGGCTGAAACTTGGTGGTGAAAATCTGTGTCTCTGATTCGTTTTAGAATTGCAGTCGCTTAATAAAGCACATGCTGCCCCTCTTCCTGACAGCGGCCCACCCTCCTGGGTAGAGGCCCGACTAGCCAGTGAACCTGTGCTGTGACCCCAGCAGCCCCCTCATTCACCATAAATCGACCCTTCTGCCCTCCCCCCAAAATAAACACCTGCTTCCATGCGGGCATCTATGGTCCAGAAGATTCTCCTGTCCTGTCTCACTGATTGGCCGAGCCCACTCTCCAAGAATACCCTAGTTCAGAGGCGCAGCTAACCGAAGAGCCTGTCTCCCTGCCTCCAAACCCTGATGCACTCTGCTGCCAGCTTCAGCTCCACAGAACCTGACCCCGTCGGGGCCCCTGCCCTGCCTCCCCCAGCGTCAAACGCGTTTCAGGCCCCAGTTGTCCTCTGCGCCCCCTAGTGGTTGATCTGGGGATACAGCAGAGAATAAGTAAGAAGGGCTGCTGCCTTCAGGGAGCTTCTGTCCCAGGGAAAGACCAAGTGAATACAAACGGAAATCACAGCCTCTGAAGAAACTGACGTGCTTCCTGGAAGAGAAAACTGGACCGTCAGGGAGGCTTTCTGAGGAGGTGGCATTGCATCGGTGGCCCAAAACATGTAAAGGCACACGCTTCATGTCGAGGCTTCCCGACTACTAGGACCTCATCTCTGCCTCCTCTGTCACCAAAACACTTCAGATCCCTCCAAACTGTGTCTGTGGTGGAAGCAAATTAGCAAGGCTCAGGCTGTGAGACCTCTGAAGCCCTCGCCAGCTGTCATTCCCCCACGATCCTGGGTCCAGAGAGGGATGCGTGAGTGGGACCCCAAGGGTTTTAGCCCTGAGACCCTGTGTGGCCCTGAGGACAGAGGCTTCCTTTCCTGCCTCACGCTGAGGCTGCCCCGTGTTCTTCCCAGGAAGGAGGGATGGGCGGCCCCCTCCTGGGGGTCAGCGATTTTGACTGTTCCTGGGGTTGCACCGCCTGACTGCCAGCATGACAGCCCGACAGGCCACGGTGCCCCCCACTGTCTCAGCCTCCATTCCTCGGCTAGGGGCAGGGGGAGGAGAGGAGCTTCCCCAACCCCTAGACTCGGAGAGTGCCCTCAGGCTCCCCTCTTGTCCCAGTATTACAGTACTTGTGCCCTAGTCTCCCTGCCTGGATGACCTTTGCCCTCCCCAGCAACACCACATGCAAGAACACCACAGGTCCTTAAAACCTGACCTGCTGCTCAAGCCCACAGTGTATCCAACATGAATCTGGCTTCTGGCCAGTAGTTCCTAAGCTTTCCACCGACCAGCTTTGCCCCCAGCCTTGTTCAGGGAAGATGTCTTGTGGCCTTGCCCTGCCCCCCTCTTCTCTGTCCTGTTGCAGGGCTGAGCTTCAGGAATCCCCCACCCAAGGGAGACCCCAGCCAGGCCCTTCCTACTCACAGAGCAATCCCCTCTTCTGTCCCAACTCACGTCACCTCTGGTCAGCTTCACTTCCCCCACCATTCCCAGGTCCCCAAGCCAAGCTGTATGCACAGCCAGGTGGTCAGATCAGGAGCTGCCTGTCTTCAGCACTCGTAGCTCCTGGCACTTGGATGGTGACTTTGTTCCAACCACATGGTCCTTTTTAAGAAAACGTTCATCACTCCCTGACATAGGCCAGACACTGGGCTGAGGGCAAACGCCATGTAATTCTCACAGTGACCAGCCACATGGGACAGGCAGCATTATTTTCCCAATTTACAGTTGGGAAACAGGCTCTGAGAGGCTGAGTGACTTGCCTAAGACCTTGTGGCTTGGGAGGGCATTCCAGGCCTGCCTGATTCCAGAAATCACCTGCCACAGCCTCGGCTAGAGGGCTCCTTGGCTGCGTGCAGGTTTCACAGAGATGCTCCGCGGCAAAGTGGGAGGCGACTGCGAACACCCCATGGAGCAGCGCCAGCCAGCAGCGGGGCCGGTTGCACCCCGCCTGAGAGCCGAGAGGCCAAGGCAGCTGGCTGCTGCCATGCTGGAGGGGTCCTGTGGGGGAGGCGGGAGGCTCCTGGCCAGGGAGGAAGTCAGCCCCTGGGGCCCACAGGTCAGACCCGCAAGGCTCAGTGTCTGCCAGGCGATGACGGGGCAGGGCGGCCTTGAGAGAGGGCACTACTGTGGGGAAGCCCCCAGAGCTTCGGGGCTGCACAGCCACATCACGGCGGACCTGGTTCTCCTGGACACCGGCCTGGGGTGACATTGCCAGAGCAGGACTCACCCCAGGACCTGGGCCTCCAACAGGAGCGTTCCTCGCTGTGCCCTGGGGCCTCTAGAATGCCAGCCAGCACCTGGGCACAGCGGCTCTAGGAACTCTAGAACACCACCAAGAACAGTAAGAGTTAACATTTATTTAGCACTTTCTGTGTGTCAGATGAACACATGGCTACACAGAGCACAGGATACTAAGAGAGGTTTGGGTTGGGCAGGGGATGGGCGTGCGGTAAGAAGATCCACGGAAGAATGGCCTCTTTGAGGTAGAGGAGGCCATCCTCCCCATCCATCCCTCTGCCTTCAGTGCCTTCAACTCCCTCTGCTCCGCCAACCTTCCATTCTGCTCGGGACTCTCCTCCTTCCGGAAGTCTCCCTTGGCTGCCTCCCCTACCAGGCTGGGTTGGGGGCTGCTCTCTCAATGCCTGTGCTCCTCCGTGTTGGTCCTCAGCACACTGGGCCGTATTGGTCTGTGTAAGGCCCTGCTTCCTCCCCTGGACTGTGAGGTCCAGGTGTGCTGTTACTCCGTCTAAGCTCGAGCCCAGCCTTGGTCAAGGAGACCACCAGTGTTTGGGGGAGAGATGAGCAGAGCTGTGAAGAAAGGAGAAGGCCAGGCTCATGGTGGTGACAACGTCTGGTTTTCTTGGAGCTGACGGTCCTTACAGGAGCAAGTGGCAGGTGGCTCTGGAGAGGTGGCTCGTCCCCATTCTGGTCCTGGCAGCCATGAATGCTGAGGTTGCAGGTAAGTTGGGGAAAGCATGATGGCTTCTCCACATTTCTTCAAATAAAATCTGAAGCCCAAATGCCCCACATAGCTCTTCTCTGTAGAATTGCTGTGAGTGTTCATTTTGCCACCTCGCCCGGAGCTGCTGCACAGGCTCAGAGTGCAGCCCTGGGAGCCTCCGGGTGCGCACAGCAAGGGCGTGCAGTCGGAGGGACAAACGCAGTCCGAGAGTGCAGTCAGGGCTGAGCTGCCGGCTTGAATTCCTCATTCCTTGCTCCTGAGGCTTTGAAAAGTAAAACACACTGTGACTTGCTCAGAGGACTGACAGGAGCTCCGTCTCATCCGAGAAAACACAGACTCCTTAGTCATGAACTCTTCCTTTGCTGGGGAGTTCTGGAGCCCTGGAGGGTGGGGGGGGGGTGGCAGCACCCACCTGCGGACAGAGGAAGGCCCTCCTCTCTGCAGTGGCCCGTGCCTGAGTCGTCCATCCTCCTAGGTGCACGAGTCAGCTTCCAGAAACTCAACTTAGGTGAGGAAACTTCCTACCCAACAATTGTTTTGGCTTCCTGTTACCTGAGGAAGTGTGCCTAGTTGCCTCGACCTGGTGTTCACGGCCACTCACAGCTTCCTGGTCTTCCTCTCCACTGCTCCCTTGCTTGCCACATGCCAGTCACAGGCTCTCTGTCAGGGGCCCACCCTTCCCCGCCTCCCTGGCACTGGTCACGTTACCTGCCATCGCTGCCTTGAGTAATGCCCCCCCAGCTGAGAGATGTGCGAGTAGCACTGCTTCTTTCAAGGCACCCCTGCCTGGGAATCAGGCCTGAAATCACCCTGCTCTAAGATTGCTCACTGCCCCCCGTGGCTTCCTTGGGGAAGACCCCATTCCACCTTGTCACTGCCTATTGCTCTGCCTGTCTCACCTCCCCTGGTCCATGCCAACGCCTTCAGGACAAGAATGGGGCTCGCCCATCTTCCCTGACCGTCTACATATTTCCTTAAGGAATGCCGGTGACCTTGGGTAGCCCATGGGAAGAGGCAGGGAGGTCAAGACATCTGAGAACTGCGGCCAAATAATCCCAAAGGCCAAGTTTCTACAGCACTGGACAGTTTTCTAATCATGTACAAATCTGTGAGCACATTTGAGTCTGTAGTAGCCAATTTTACCAAATCTTTAAATCCAGCTGCTGACATTTACTAAGTACTTGGACCTTAACACAAACCCCAGGAGGTAGGGAAAATGCCAAAGTTTCCCTCCAGCTCAGCTGAAGAGAAGCAAAAGTGAATTCAAAAAATAATAATAATAAAATAAGTACTTTGCATGCATCTCTGCTAGAACTGCTGCACGTGGATCACTCCCCGTAACTCCTCACCACTAGGCAGGGAGACGCTATAATCTCCCTTCTGTTACAGAGGATGACAGTGGGGCTTAGACAAAAGGTCGCAGGGATTCTAAGCAGCTGGGCTTCCCCTGTGGCCAGGAAGCAGCGGACCCGGGCCCAGAGCTGGGGTGTGCTTCGGCAGCCTGCGCTTTCCCCACACTTCCCATGGAAACGTGCTTCCAACATTTTGTCCCAAGGACACAGATCCCACCCTGAGCCTTATGGACTTGGGGGATTTTCTCTACTTTCCCAGCCATACAGACCGCTGGCTGCCTTATGTCCCCATTCTGGGTACTTGGGCCGAGATGTATCTACACCATTTATTCTGGGCTGAATTACCTCCCTACCAAATTCACATGTTAAAGTCCTTCAGAATGGGTTGGATTTGGAGATAAGGTCTTAAAAGATGTGATTGATCACATTAGACAGAAATATTTAGGGTGGGCCCTAAGTCAATATGACTGGTGCCCTAATGAGATCAGGAAATCCAGATACCTGGAGAGACCCCAGAAACGTGCACAGAGGGAACACTCCTGTGAACACACGGCAAGAGGCAGCCATTTACAAGCCAAAAAGAGGAGCCCCAGAAGAAACCAGTTCTCTTACCACCTTGATTTCAGACTTCTAGCCTCTATGAGAAAATAACTCTCTTGTATAGGCCACTCAGTCTGTGGTATTTCCTTACGGCAGCCCTGGCAGATTAGTGCACCACGCAATCTTAACTGCAAGGCCACACACCCCCATTAGAATGGCTAAGAAGAAAAAAGACAGAAGGAAGGAAGGGAGAAAGGGAGGGAGGGAGGGAGGGAGGGAGGGAGGGAGAAAACCAAGTGTGGGGCAGGATCAGAGCAGCTGGGTTCCCATGCGTTGCAGGGGCAGATGCGTGATGGTACAGCCCCTTTGGGAAAACAGTTTGGTAGTTTCTTATAAATTAATATGTCCGTGTGTGACCCATCAGTTCTAGTTGTAGGTGTTTACCCAGGTTAAATGAAAATTATGCTCACACAAAAATAAACATAAATGTTTGTAGCAATTTGAGTCATTGTCACTCCAAACTGGGCATAAGCCCAATGTCCTTCACCTGGTGAAAATCCTGGTGCCAAACTTGGTACATCTGTACAGTAGAATACTACACAACCACGAAAGGAAGAGACGGCCGGCACACAGACACACAGCTCGGGAGGATCTCATGTGCAACATGCCTGGGGAAAGAAGCCAGTCTCAAAAGGTGCATATACTATATGACTCCCTGTATGTACCACGCGTCTATATTTCATCTGTGTAACAATGGAATAACATACCATATGATTCCATTTATACACCATTGAGGAAAAAGCAAAGTCATAGAAATAGGATGCAGATCAGTGGTTGACAGGCTTGGGAGTGGGGAGAGGGCGTGACTACCAAAGAGAAGTATGAGGAATATTTTAGGATGGCGCAAATATTCTGTGTTTTGATCGAGGGGTGGCTATATGACTCATCACCTAGAAATGTACAACAAAAAGAGGGCATTTGATGTATAGAAATGCATATGTTTTTTTGAGCAAATAAAAGCAAGGCTGCAGTTAAAAAAAAAAAATCAAACTTGCAAGCCAGTTATTAGCAGGTGGAATGTAAAGTTGATACCCAGCCCCTTCCTCTGGTGCCTATCGGTTGGCTGAGGCCTTTCCTCTCCGTTCTCTTTTTGATCTTCTATAATTCTGTCAGGCAGGGTGATGACCCAAATTGCTTCATTTTATAGATGTGGAAACAAAATAGAGGTTTTGTGACCATCCAGAGGATGGGCAGCTTGTTGGCAATCCTGACTGTGAACCCAGGCCGCTCTCACTCGGCCCTTCTCTGGTAGTCAGTCCAGACGTGGTAGCCCCCCAAGGCCCAGGAGAGACATAGAAACCAGAGGGGATGAGGCTGCTGCCTGGGGAACTGTGCTGGGCCCATGGCAGTGCTCAGGGCTGACTAGCCAGGGCAGAACTGAACCACACAGGCTGGTTTGGGCTTTTATGCCCTTTGGCTCTCCGCCTCTCCGGAGCCCTTGGACTTAGGTGGGAGTGTGCTTCCCATAAGCCCCCACCCAGCCTCAGCCCAGCCTGGCTCGGGCAGCTGTGTCACAGAGGGTACCGCTCGGCCTGCTGTGGCCACAGAGCGGAGTCTCTCTCTAGAACTGGCCTCACGCTCCCTCCCTGGATCTCAACATCTATCCCTCAGACACAAATGTTCTAAATTGTAGGTTTTATTATTATTCCAGTACAATGAGGCCAACAGATCAGGAGACAACGTCACTGAAAAGACAGTTTGTTATACTCACAGACCGCAAGAGAAAGGGGCAGGCCACTCCATGCAGGGCCCCAGGGGCAACACAGGGGAGGCCAGGAGGCAGAAGGAGGGGGAGACTGGCTGGGTGGGAGGAACAAGGGTCATAGCCTTCGTGGTGAGCTACATTGAAAAGAGGAGGGCAAGCAGGGTGTGTGACCCTCGACAGATGCATGGAAAAAGAAAATGATACACTATGGAGTATTATTCAACCGTCAAAAAGAATGAAATCTTGCCATTTGAGACATGGTAGACCTTGAGGGCATTATGCTAAGTGAACTAAGTGCGAAAGACACATGTGGGGTGATCTCACTTACATGTGGACTCTAAAAACAAACTCATCGATAGAGAGAACAGACTGGTGGTCGCCAGAGGTAGGGGTAGATGGCTGAAATGGGTGAAGGGAGTTAAAAAGTCCAACTTCCAGTTCTGAAATAAACAAGTCAGGGGATGTTTACAGCCTCAGGGCTACAGTAAATAATACTGTATTGCATATGTGGAAGTTGCTGAGAAAGTAAATCTTAAAAGTCCTCATTATATGAAAAGAAAAATTCCATGACAATATATGGTGATAGATACTAACTAGACTTACAATGATGATCATTTCATATATATACAAATATTGAAATATATACTATACCTGAAACTAACAGAATGTTGTATATTAATTATACCTCAACTTTTAATAAAATCAAGAAACTGACCCCAAAGTTAGACATCTCCCTCCAAAACATTTTTCCCCAATGGAGACCAGAACCTCAGCCTGAGTTTCTACCTACATGCTTGGCTGGCACTGGCTCCTGTAGTTCTCACCAGTGCCCTGCCAGGATTACTACCCCACATTATCAACCAGGAAATTAAGTTTGGGAGGGGTTAAGGGACTTGCAAAAGGTCACGTAGCAGAAGGGACAGGGCAGCTGGGATTCCAGTTCGGGTTGTCAGGAGAGAACAGAGGCCTTTCTTCCCAGCCTCCCAAGTGTGAGCCATCAACTGCTGGGTGATCAGATCTCCAAGATTGATGAGTCCACAGGCCTCTCAAAGCACTATCTGAAGGTAAACAAGTCAGTATCACCTCCCCTTAGGGTCTGTGAATGATTTTTCCTCTCTTGGGAGAGAAAGGTGGAAATTTAACTAAGCCCAAGGCAGGGGCTCAGGTTTCTCCTGGGGCACCCTTTGCTTCCAGTGCCCTGGGGATCCTGGCCAGGTGCTATTTCCAGGAGGGCTCCCCCTCAACAAGGAAACCAGAGCAGGATTTGCAGAAATTCCAGAGAGAGCCCTGAGGAGCCCTTGGCTTAAGCCAGATCTGAACTGTTTCCCTTAATCCCGCTCCCAGGCAAGAGGCCTTCTGCAAGGCCCTAACTGCACCCATCTTATCTCCTCCTGGGGAATTTTCCCACAGGGAGGTGGGAAAGGTCAGCCCTGTATCCTGGGAGCCTAGGGACAGGCCCAGCCCCGACTATGGCAGGCATCCGTGAACCTGCACAAATGAGCACCCTGGACTCCTGTGTCCTTCTAACACACACGAGAGGGGCCTGGGGATAGCGGTGTGCGGGACGCACCACCATGGTGCCTGGTCCGCAAGACAGCTGAAAATCAAGTACATTGGCAGGTTTTATTAAGCTCCCATTTGACAAGGTTTAAAACTGGTTCAACCTGGGCAGGGGTGCAGGATCAGAAACTGCATGACCCTAAATTAGTAGGCAATTCACATACTGCCCTCACTATTTCTGCCTTATCTATGTTCCACCAGGGCTGTTATTTAACTTTTTAATTAAGTCTATTGTTTTATTCTTTAATAATTCTCAAAAGTATCAACAGAGGTACATGGAAAAACAGTGTGCATGCATTATACCTAGTCACCATAAAAATAAATACAATGAATACTCTTCAGAAGTGAGAATAAACGATCTACAACCACACACAGAAACAGGTGAATTTCACAAACAGCATATGCCAGGGGAAGGAAGCTGGCCCTGGGTGATCCCATTTGCAAAACTGATGTGGAAACAGGCAAATCTAACCTATGCCCTTAGGAGGCAGGAGAGTGGTCGCCCTTCGAGAAGGGGATAGTGACTATCAAGGAACAGGGGAGGGGGGCTCCTGGGAACCCAGAAAATTCTGTTTTCTGAATTCAGAATGATCAAATCTGGGTTCTGGGTCTGACTGCTGGCCTCATAGGTTGCTCAGCTTGTGATCGTTCACCCCATTTCATACCACTTATGGTGCTAAGCTTCAATATAAAAAAAAAAGTTAAACATTTAATAAAAGTGCAATGAACACATGACAGTGCTTATTAAATTCTAGGGAGAGACCAGAGTGGGCTGAGGGCCCTGAGCCTGAGGCCAGAGACCCAGCTGTCAAGAAGCAGGTGTAACATGTGCCCAAGCAGGTCAAAGACCTGCTTCTCCTCATCAGAGAGTTTGGAGGAGATTTGGAAAGGAAATGGCTTTCTCACCATGTGATTTCAAGGCTTTGTCCAAGCACTTGGGAAAACACTGAATGAGGTGACTTATTCCCAGCTCCGGGTAAATGATTAAAATGAGATAAGGTGGTGAGCTGGGGGACAGTTGCCCGTGCAGGGAAGGCAGGTGGACGCTGGGTGCGTGGAAAGATGAGGGCTGGGGGGCCATCAGATGTCAGAGCTGAATGCACGCGTGCTGGGGAGGAGGGGTGGGGTTGGGAAGAGCTGGGGTGCCCCAGGCACGGCGGCTGGCTGGCTTTGGGACCTTCCCCAGGGCCCTGGCCTCTCAGAGGCACCCCTGTGCGCAGCTGTGAGCTGCTTCCTCACTCGGGTCTCAGTTCTGGCCTAGAAAGTGAGCTAGCGCCAACTCCTTCCTTGGGCAAGGTGAACCCCTAGAAAGGATCCAGTGCCCCAGTTCGGTGCCACCTGTGTGCCCCCCATTCGCCCTAGATTCTCAGGCACTTGGAACCAAAAGGACCCATCTGCCACTCTCAGCTTCAGCAGTGCCCCGGCCACCCAAGGGGGCCCCGACAGGGTCCCTCCAGCAAGGGGTCCCGCGCAGGCGGGCCTCCCGGGGCTGCTTTAGTATTAAGCGTTAATGATTAAATCCGCGGTTCTCTATTAACCCCGCGCCGGCCTTTGTCTCCAGCCGCCTACTAGCCTCCTCCTTTGAAATGCCACATAAAATTGATAGATGCTCTTTCCCTCCCTCCCGCGATCTGCAGGTCCTGTTTGCCTTTAAAGTTTGAGTCCCTACACAGGCACACCCCGCTTCAACTTAGAAGCCAAGGCCGCCTGGGCTGCGCGGGCCTTTTGCCAGCACGTGGCCTGTGGGGACCCAACGAGCGCCCATGCAGGACAACGCCGCACTCGGGGTGGGAGAGGATTTGAAAACCCATCTTTTTGCCAAGGACAGCCTTGATGGCAATACTATCATCCACAAGGAGAATGCTTGGTCTGTCCACATGGCAAAGCGTTGCCATGTGACTTGAATGGGAAAGGATGTTGGCACCATGCTGTGTAAATTCCGAAATCTGCACCTACACTGCTCAGAGTGGGGTCCAGGGACCAGCAGCATCACATCACCAGTGAGTTTGTTAGAAATGTGGCATCTCACCTGCATGCCTGGATCAGAATCTGCGCTTCAGATTCCCAAGTAACTCAGGTGCACAATACAGTCTGAGAAGCCTGATCTACATAGCCAGTGGTTCTGGTAATAACAGCAACAATACTAGGGAATGTGTATTGAGTGCTTATCATGAGACAGCATTGTTCTAAGCACCTGATGTAATTGTTCTGTTTAACCCTACTGCATGCCAAATGCCCTGTTTTGCAGATGTGGGGTTGAGGTCCAGGGAGATTTGGTGCTGTGTCAGAGGTCCGGCAAGGATGAGAAGCCGAGGCCAGAACAGCACCCACACAGAAACCCTTCTGGGTTAGCTTTCGTGTACATGCCACATCAAATTGGGGACTGTCATGTAGAAGGACCAGGGGACAACTCCTGGTGAATTAGTGTGCCCCCGCCTGAGATGGATTAGTAGCAAGCACACTGGCCACAGCAAGACATGCGCTTCCAGTCACCCATCTCTGTCTGCGGGAGACCGACATGTGGTACATCTTGTTCCCGCACTCCAGATTTTAGGAAGAAATACCAGCGCTGGATGAAAACAGTCCCCACTACACACATCCCCTGCCCAGTTTTTCTGTGGTGCCGGGAAAGGGTTAAGTCAGGGCTCAGCCACTACATAAATCTGTGTTTATCTGCTGCAAAGTAAGCTATTTAGGTTTCTGATTTACAATCCTCGGTTTTCATAAAAGTCAGTCATTCCCAGTAAAAGAATGTGGGTTAGATTTATAGGATCTGCGTTAGTCTTTAAAGCCCAACGCTGGTCTATGACTCACCCTCCGAAATGTTTTTGCTCTAGTCCGGAGATATTCATGTGCAAAGAGAAAGATTCAAATCTCTGCCCTGAAAAATAAGACTTTGGGGGAGAACTAATTATAATGGCGTCAATTGTCCTATGCTTGTAAACTTGCCGTCAGCAGGCCCCCCTGGAGCCTGTTTTCCAGGAGTTTTATTCCACAATAAAATGTGCTCTGGTGTGCAGCTTGGCATATAAGATCTCCAGTGGTATGACTGAATGTTTTTTCCTACCAAATTATTAGAAATAAACAGCCCACCAGTGGAAAGGCAGAAAAATTATAAGCAAGGAAAATAAATGTTGGAATGTTTGCATCTGATGACTTTAATAAAATTGGCCACTTAGCCCAATGGTCCAACTGGCTAAATGGAGCCAGCCTGGTATTTTTATTTTCATTTGGGTTTGTGTTTTGCCAGTGTGAAATGGGGTCAAGGCAAGACACCATGGAAAAAGGCTTTGATGTCTTCTTGAAAAATATTTTGCACTGTAACTTTACGGTATTTCATGTCCTTCTCCGTCTCCCCAGCCCCAGCTTGATGAACTGCATGTCTAACCATGACCATCACACATAATAAAATATAGCCATCACTGACAGTCCTCTTTCCAGCTCTCTCCAATGAAGTCAGAATTCAAGGCAGAAGGTCTTAATGCAAAATAAGAATGCTGATCAAGATAACTGAATATGATTAAAGGAGGTGGAGGCAACCAGCCTTTTAAACTTTGTCCAAAGCAAAGCCAAGGTGAGGGCCCCACGTGCAAGAGCAGGCGAGGGAAGGTCATGGGGACTGGGCCTCCAGCCAGTTCAAACAGAACCAGATTGGGAGGGGAAGGTTTGCCAGGGGCTTGAGAAGCAGAGAAGGATGGATTTGAAAGGATGGCAGAAAGCAATGGGCCCGTAATTAAGGCAAGGTCTCCTTCATCAAATGTGTGAGAGAGAAAGATGTGATTCTGTTTGCAAGAACTGTAATTCAGTTTCAATGTGGGCACATTGGCGATTGCATATGGTAAAGTAAAAGACTTGGAAATATTTGCTCTTGGTCGGGGTCGGGAAAGGTTTACTGTGGACCTACCACTGTGGGCTGAGGCCCAGGGACACGCAGATGAATGTTATTTGCCCTTGACTTTTTCCTGGACTGGTGCTGCACAGATGAGCTGACGGAACAAGGCAGCTGGGGGCACAGAACAGTCCAAACCTACCACGTGTAACCCATTCGTGTTTCAGGATACCTGGGACGAAAGTTGTGCTGGGTCTCTTCCTTAGTTTGTCTTCCCCTCAGTGCCAGGCCCTAAGTAGACAGGTTTTTTGGGGTTCTCAAGAATGAATAAAACATGGTCCCTGCCCACCCCACCACTGAGGTCAATGGCGCAAAGAGGAGGTATACAGACCATGTAGAACACCAGAACAGAGAGGGGTAAGGGCAGTAGAGAGAGAGATTGTGTGTAAATCCAGAAACTAGGGAAGCCTTCAGAAAGGGGGTGGTGTTTCTATGGCTTTTAAAGACTCGGCAGTAGTTTAATATGTAATGGTGAAGAGCAAGGAGAATCCAGAGAGAAAGAAGAAAAAAAATTATTTAGAAGTATGTGGTGTTGGCCTGTTTGGAAAGAGGCAAGAGCCCTTCGTGGGTGCTTCATGGAACAGGTGAGGAGTCCAGAGGCCAGGAAAGGGAAGCCAGGCCAGGTGTGGGGCAACCTTGCAAGCTTTCTGATGAAACTGGACTTGACCCTGTGAATGCTGCGGGTCTTCCCTGGCCCACGTCTGGGGAGAGTCCACATTTGAGACCCCAGGGAATGCCCCCCCCTTTATTAAAGCCCTTTCACACTATGGGACTTCATGTTTGTCTCCCCTCATTGGATCATGAGCCCTTAGAGTCTTGTTCACTGTTACAATCCCAGCTCCTAACACAACACCTTGCACTTAATAGGTATTCAAGAAATACTGGGTGCAGAAGGAATGACATGGATTCTCGTGATGATGAATGAAAGGCTTATAGCAGGGATAGATAACTTGGAGCCAGGCTTTAGAGAATTTGGACTTGGGTCTAGGGTAGACTGGAGCAGGGAAAACTGGGAAGCAGGGATCCATCCGTGCTGGCAGGCAGCTAGAGGCTGTGGTCTGCTGGGGGCTGGGGTGGATGGGAGAGGTGGGGAAGCCAGGATGCAGAGAAATTTGGGGATAACGGTGATGAGAGAAGCACATGAGAGAATGAATGAAAGAAATTAGGGATATGCTGCATTTAAAGCATGCTATGACTCTGCATAGAGGATTGGTAGCAGGTCAAAATTTAGCAGGGAAACATCTGCACAGTGAGTTCCAAAACAGACAACACAGAGAGAAAGCCAAGATCAGATCTGGGGAGGTTCCTATTTTGGGAGCTGGAACATCAGACACTAAATTTGAAATTCCTTTTTCTATGATCTCCATCTTCTGTACCTGTTTTAGTTGAAAATCACTTTGGACTCACAGTGGGTCAGCCTATTTTCCTTCTGACCTTGTTTGATCTTAAAGCCCCATAAATTGGAGACCTCTCTAGGCATGTGAAGTGTATGTACATACCCCCTCCAGCAAACTGGGAAATAGCCCAGCTGGCAGAAACCTTGAACTTTGCGTCACATTGTGATAAACGGTTCCAGACAATGAACGGCCCTTTGCTTCATAGGCTCTTGCATCGGCTCTTTTTGCAGCACGAAGCATTACCTGCTGTGAGAGCACCTAAAAGCAGGTGTTTTCTGGTCATGCTTTGGGGCTGGTTGGGAAGATCCGTGGGGAATGAATGGAAGGGGGTGGCTCTCAGAGCCAGGGAACAAGGAGATGGAAATGCAACGGATTAAGGTAAAAAGTGACAATGAACAGGACGGAGTGAAGGGCAGGAGGTGGGGGAGATTGGGCTAAACTTGAGTCTGTGGGGAGAGAGCATTTCTGGAGATTCTGAGTGTGTGAATCAGGCAGGAGTGGCTCAGAAGACACTGCCGTGGAGCTGTGTCAGGCTATAGCCAGGCCTCCACCTGGATGCCCAGCCAGGAAGGGCCTGGGGTCCTCAAGGGGTGGACAGTGAGGGATGCTGGCCTGGCTAAGGAGTCCTCCATGACTTAGTGACAAGAGAGGCTCCTGGGCCAGTGGCTGCCTCTTGGCCCGCCACTCAGGCTGCAGCTCCAGCAAATGGTCTTTCCTCTGGGCAGGTTGTTGTGGGGACTGTGTGGTCACTTGGTTACTTGCCCCCAACCCCAAAGAAGAACACAGGACGGACTGTCCTCGGATCCTCAGGGAAGAAGTCAGAGTGTCCAGGGTGGCCTCAGGGATGGCCCCACTGTTACTCCAGAAACTCCTGGGATCTGTTCTGGTCTCCATGCCACACTGGACAGCAGCAGCTGCCAAGACCAACTGACCCTCCTTCGCAGAGGATTTATTTGCAAATCCAGAAGAAGACATAGTTTAACAGGAAGGGCCCTCCCAGAAGTAAACAGCAGTTGCTCCCGTAATGGGAATGGTCGGCAGAGCTTTAGGGTCCCGGCCTCATAAGTGATGGCACCCTGAGGGAAGCGCAGGAGTCATACGGCACATTTAAAGGAATTTAAAAAGGAATTTTTGTACACATACCAGAGAACTTACCATTTAAGCCATTTTAAAATGTGCAATTCATTGGCATTTAGTACCTTCACAGTGTTGTGCAACCATCACCACTATCTTGCTCACCAGAATATTTTCCTGCCCCAAAAGGAAACCATAAATCCATTCAGCAAACAGTCCCCACCGTCAACTCCCCCTGCCCCAGGAGCCAATCATCCACTCCCTGTCTCAAGGGATTTGCCTGTTCTGGATGTTTCATTTAAATGGAATCACACAAGTCCATTCCTGTCTGGCTTCTTTCATTTAGCATAATTTTTCGAGGTTTATCCATGTTGTTGCTTAAAGCCAGAACTTCATCCCTTTTCGTTGCTAAATAATATTCCACTGTATGGCTATATCACATTTATGCATTGATGTACATTTGAGTTGTCTCCACCTTTTGGCTACTGGGAATAATGCTACTTAAAAAATAGTAAACGTTCACATACATGTTTTTATTTGAACCCATTTTCAATTCTTTTTGGTATGTACCTATGAGTAGAATTACTGGGTCATATGGTACGTCCACATTTAACTTTTGAGAAACTACCAAACTGTTTTATGCAATGGCTACACCAGTTAATACTCCCACTGGCAATGTAGGAAGGTTCCACTTTCTCTATATCCTCACCAAGTCTTGTTGTTTTCCTTCTGTTTTGGTTATAGTCATCCTAGTCTTTTCTCATTGTGTTTCGATTTGTATCTCCCCATTAGCTAAGGATGTTGAGCATCTTTACATGTGCTTGTTGGCCATTTGTCTATCTTCTTTGGAGAAATGCCTGTTCAAACCTCTGTTTTGTTTTTGTGATTGAGTTGTCAGAGTTCTTTGTATATTCTGGATATTAAACTCTTATCAGATATGTGATTTGCAAACATTTTCTCCCACCCTTCACTTCACTTTCTTGCTGGTGTTCTTTGAAAGACAAGAGTTTTTGATTTCAATGAAATCCAGTTTATCTATTTTTTCCTTTGTTGATTGTGCCTTTTTTGGGGGGTCATATGTAAGAATCCATCAATAAACCCCATTCATGAAGACTTACCTGTGTGGTTCTGAGTTTTACAGTTTTAGCAGTTATATTTATGTCACAGAAGAATTTTTCAAGAGTTAAAGGAAACCAACACGAAAGAGTGTCAGACCTTGGGGTTGGACAGGGAGGGGCACAGAGGCCACCCCTCAGCCTGGGGACAGGAGGGAGAGAGAGGAGCAGGCTGGACTGGGGCTGGAGCTGCAGAAAGGGCCATGCAGCAGGTGTTGTGTGCTCTGGCAGAGAGATGCGTCTGTCCTCAGCTCCCGGGGGAGGGAACCAGGGACTCTTCTGTTTTCTGATCTTCACTGGTTCTTACCATTGGTGGAATCCTACCAACAGAGAGCGGGCAAGGGGCCAGTAGGTGTGGTGCGAACAGTCCATCTCCTGGGGCCCTGAGCAGTGTGGAGGAGGTGAGGAGAGGATCTGGAGGAGGGCTCTGCGAAACAATAGCCCCCAAAGATACGCATGTCCTGATCCTCAGAGCCTGTGAATATGTTACCTCAATGGCAAAAGGGGCTTTGCAGATGTGCTTAAGGATCTTGAGATGGGGAGACAATCCTGGGTTACCCGGGTTGCCATGATTTAATTACAAGAGCTCTTATAAGAGGGCGGCGGGAGGATTGTGAGAGAGAGACGTTTGAAAAGGCATTGCTTTGAAGGTGGAGGTAGAGACCGTCAGCCAAAGAATGCAGGAAAAGGTGGGTGAACAGATTGTCCCCTTGGGCCTCCAGAAGGAATGTGGTCTTGGGGCTCCATAATTTTAACCCAAGGAGACCCATTTTGGACTTCTGACCTCTAGAACTCCAAGATAATAGGTCTGTGTTGATTTAAGCCGCTCATTTGTAGTCATTTCTTACAGCAGCAATAGCAGCTCACATAGGAAGGGCAGGTGGGGGCTCCCTCTGCCTCCCTCTGCCCAGGGGGACCTGGGCTCCCAGTCGGGGAAGAATTCCAAGTGACTACATTTGCTTTCCCTGGGAAGACCACACTTCATGAGTCCTGCTCCTGAGTTTCTCTCAAGGTCAAGGCACCATAAATGACCTTGGTGATTGTATTACACAGGATTTGCTCAGAGAAGTAGCATCACTCTGAAGGATAGAGAATCAGGGGCTGCTCGTAGGAATTTGGCCTTACACAATACTGGAAGCTGGTGGAAAATGCTATGCAAGGCTGTTGCCTCTGGTGTAGAAGCTGGTTAGGTCGCCTGGACCAGCAATGAGGAAGGAAAGCTGGATGTGAACTACAGGAGAGCAAGGACCTGCCCGGGGAGCTGGAACCCAAACCTATCTCCCAGGCACCCTGGGTGACACAGGTGACCTGCTGCAGAAACTGTGCCCTGTGCCACAGAAGTCCCAGGCAGTTGGCCCAGGACCTGGAGAAGCTGAAGGAGGAGACCTAGCAGGAGCTGATGGAGCAGCTGATGTGCATGCTGCCCCATGATGACCAAGTGAGGCCGCAGAGCAGTGGCCACACATGAGCTGCCACAGTGCCCTGTGCCAACCTTCAGAGCATGGAACGGCTACTGCTCCACTTGTACCTCCTCAGTTTCCCACAGATACGACCTATGGTCAGTCTTAACCCAGAACCGTACATACAAGGGAATTCTGGGAAGCGTGGTTCTAGCCTAGCCAGGTTAATATGTTTCATATCAACGGGGTGGAAGGATAAAATTCTGCTAACTGCTTACTATGTATCTGGAACTCCAGCCTCATTACCTCATTTAATCACCTTCAGATTATCTCCAGTTTACAGGCACAGAAACTAAAGGTCAGGGTTCCATGCCTTTTCAAATCACATAGCTACTCCAAAGAAGATACACAAATGGCCAATAAGTGATGAGAAGATGCTCAACATCATTATCCATTAGAGAAATGCACATCAAAATCACCGTGAGATGTTAAGCAGAAAAGAAAAGGCCACAGCATAGCTACAAATAAGAAAATGATGAAAAGGAAAATTTCACTAATAAAAGCAGACATATGGTAGAGATAGGAGAGTGATCACTTAAAAGCTAGTATGGAATTCAAAAGTCAAAAGTAGAAACATCAAAATATCTTAAAAAGTTAGTTAAGGAAATAAGAAATAAAAACATGTAAAATATGACACTAAAAAAAAACACAATGAGAGGCCTCTTCATACCCATTAAAATAGTTAAGATTTACAAAACAAGTGTTGGTAAGGATGTGGAGAAATTGCAACCTTCACACACTGCTAGTGGGAATGTAAAATGGTCACTTTGGGAAATAATCTGGCAGCTGCTCAAAATGGGTTGTGCAGGGTTACCACAGGACCTACCAACTCCACTCTCAAGTATATAACCAGAGAAATGTAAGCATGCATCCATGCAAAAAACTTACTTACAAATGTTCAAAGGAGCCTTGAACACTTGATAATAGGCAGAAAATTAAACCAACCCAAACGTCCATCAACAGATGAATGGATACATAAAAGATGGTATAGCCACATGAGGGAATATTACTCAGCCATAAAAAGGAGTACTGACATGCCACTACATGGATGAACCTTGAAGACATTATACTAAGTGAAAGAACCCAGACACAAATAGCCAATTATATGGTTCCATTTATATGAAATATCTAGAATAGACAAATCTACTGAGACAGAAAACAGATGAAGGGTTGCTCAGGGTTGAGGGGTTAAAGGGAAATGGACAGTGACTGCTAATGGGTACAGGGTTTCTCTCAAGCAGTAAAAAAAATGCTCTAAAATTGTAGTGATGGTGGTATAACTCTGACTAGAAACCATTGAATTGTACGTACAAAATATGTGGGTGAATTGCAATGATATGTATATCATAGCTCAATAAAACAGTTAAAAAATCATGCCACCAGCACAGAGAAAAGGACAGAATCCAGCCAGGGCTTTTTGTGACTCCAAGGGCATGCCCCCCACCTCCCCAACCATCACCCCACCTCACTTAACAGTGGATCTGGAACTCCAAAGAATCACCAGGTGAGCTTGTTAGACATGCAGATTCCCTGGCTTCCTTCCCAGAATCCAGTTCAGTAGAGGTGATGAAGATCGGGGGGTCTTCCTGTTTAGCAAGATGCACTCAAGTCTAATGCAAGTGGTCTGAGGCCACACCTGGAAACCCACTGTCCCCTGCTTTCCAGAGTAGGACCTCTGAATCTCAAAGCCAAACATGGGCATTAGTGAATGAAATTAGAGAAACTGGAAATTTCAAAGGCCAATTTTTCTACAGAGAGTACATTTTTTTTTTCAGAGGCTGGATAGAAGAAAAGGAAGGAAGAAGAAAGAGAGACATGGACACCCATGAACTAGGAGATGTATTGGAGGGAGATTAGGCAGCAGGCTGGGGGTCAGAAACCCATCAAAGGGAGAAGGAATGTCAAAGGCTTGTAGAAATTACTCCATAGAGGAAAGAGAGAGCAAATACACACACACTAGCCAAGTTTACCACCTGCCTGGGGCTTCCAGGATGATTTGCTTCATGCTCAAGTGTAATCCTGGAGAAAGAGAATTTCGGTGAGCTTGAGGAAACGTCAGTTCTCTGGGGCTTCTTTTTGAAGAACTAATCTGAACAAGCTTGGAAAGCACCCAGCAGTGGAGGTTAAATTTCAATCTTTTTGTGCTGTTACATCTTTGTTCCCTTTGCCTTCTCCTTGAAGCGGAAATGATTGATGCTTAAGTAACTTCAGCTATTGGGTAATGTTTATTCAGACTGCGGGGGAACAAGATAGGGCTTAAAAATGAGGTGGACATGTTTCCTTTGAATGGCACAAGTTGAGCCTTTGAAAGTCAAGTGTATTCCCAATTGCACAGTATAATAAAGAGAGGGGGCCAGTGGGCAAAAGGTCTCCTGCAGATGATCAATGTACAGTAGTTAAGGGCAGCTCAAATACTCTCATGAAGCCACCTGAGCTGAAGCCCTGGGTTATAAATATTGACTGGGCCCCAGATCGTTTTGAGGCTATCTGAGGTCTTTTTATGAGCCCTTTCAACCCAGCAACTGGTGAGCTCTGTAAATAAGCTTCTAAAGCTTTGAGAAAAGAGGCAAGTCATGTTCCCATTTCCAGACTCTCTCTAGATGGCGCCAGCCCCTCCTCAGAGATAAGGGGAGCCAGGTAAGGAGAAGACACAGCACACACACCCAACACACACCCACCACCAGTGCCAGACAGGTTTCAATCACCCCTGGAGAATCCCACGCTCTACCCCATGTGGGCTTCTTTAGCTCAGGTTGGCTGGCTGTAGTAGCCAACCAAGCTCAGACCCATCCAAAACACGCCCAGAGATTCAGTCCAGCATGCTCTTATTAGATCTTCAAGTTTGAAAATAGGCAAGCAAACATAGGATAGTGTCATGTCTTACTTGTCTTCATTTTGCCAGGCTGACCTAACAACTGACTTGGTCATCTGTGAACCTATGTGTTGAAGATGGGACTAGGGACCTGCACTCTCTGGGAAGCAAAGGGAAGTCTTTCTGGCTCTGGATCCATGACAAGTGTCTTTGGAACACTGTGAGGAGATAGCCCCCCCCTTCTGGGGGGCAGGGAGCTGAGGGTCTCCGGGCACGCTGTCTCCCACTCACCACCCGCTCATGGCTTGGTTCCTGGGTCTGGGAAAGAAGAAAGTGGCTTTCCGTACTGAGGACTGACGCCTCGTGGCCAGCCATTCCCACCAGACTGTGACCAAGGAGGCCTCATCTCCAATGGGAGAGGGAAGGAGAGGCAAAGGGAACTGCCCAGAGCTGCCACAGGGGACTCCGGGGTTGGTTTCGTAGACAGAGCCAAGTAGGTGGGAGTGTCTCAAGACCCATGAGCTGGGGTCAGAAGGGTTCCTACTGCTCAGAGGCCAGGAGGTGTGGACATGGCTGCCGGACCGATGTCACATCTCTGCAGATGGATTTATCAGACTCACCCTCCCTATCTCTTTGGGCAGATAAAACTGCCAAAGAGCTGCATGCTGAAAAATCAGTCCCCTGCCACTCCTGAGGCATGAACTGTGGCTGTCCGCAGAAGGGGACCAGGGGACAGAACCAAGGAGCCTATCTGTCCTCTGCCAGCTCTAGAGTCCTTGACCTTGGCCAGCGGCTCTCAATCCTGCTGTCCCATTAAAATTACCTGGAGAACTTTGAAAATCTTTCAGTGAGTGGGCCTGACCTCAGATTCAAATCGGCCTGCCAGGGGTGTGGCCCAGGCATCAGCAGTTTTTACACAATCCTCCGGGAGCATCCAGTGCGCAGCCAGAGCTGGGAGTCGCTGGCCAGCAGGGGCCACCCCTCTGCTCTAGGGGAGAGCTGCCCCCTCACTCACAGGGGTGCTGGTGTCCAATTTCTCCCGGCCCCCCCGCAGCCCGGCTGGCGTCAGTTTGCCCACTAAGCCAGCTCCTCCCAGACAGGCAGGCCCAACCATAAATTTTAATTCAAAACTTCTCCTTTTTATTATTTTCAAGTGCTCAAGGCCCTAAAAGTGATGAGAAGTTTTTCTTGCACTGTGACTTGCCGAAAAGCAAAATTTCTCTGCAAGTTCCCTTCAGCAAGGTGCCTCATATTTTAGCTGCCTCATGGCCCCCCACCATACACACACACACACACACACACACACACACACACACACACACACACACACACTGAACTGGTTATTCTTTGCATCTGTGGATGCTCTTCTACCCAAATGCAAGACCAGTGACTTCACTCTGTGAAACTCTTTGTGTGGCAGCTCTTTCTCTGGGGCCAAATGGAAAGAAAATCCAGATTATCATGGATAATGTTAGTGCTGACAGGTACCGGCGCATGACTCCACCTGTACAGGCTGCCTCCTCGATGAAACACATGTAACTTGTGGCAGCATGAATTACTGCTGCTCCAGTCAGCATGAGCTCACCTGCATTCCAGGGTTGTTTTGTTTCTTGACTGTGGGCCTGACGCCCTATGCGCCTGATGCCATGTGCCTGAGAGTGGCTGAGCCTTTCCTGGCTGGCCTCCTGCCTGCAGTATTGAAAAACCTGAGCTGAAGCTCTGCTTAGCACCTGGAGAGAATTCCTCGTTTGGCCCCACCCTGTCCTCCATGGCCTGAGCCTGCGTGGGGAAGGCTCCGTCCTCGAGGTCACATTGCCCCTGGGGCAGCAGGCTCTCTTGGTCCAGGAACCCTCAGGAAGGCACGTTGCTCTGGTGAGCTAGAGAAATTGTGCCCAGCAGGGCATGGCAGGGCCTGGGGAGCTGCATTTCTAACCAGCTCCCAAACGATGCAGACGCTGCAGTCCCTGGACCACACCTTGAGTAGCTAGGTCTGGGGGTGTCCTACTGACTGTAGATCTGGGTCCAAACCCAGCTGGAGCTTTAAGAGAAACATCCTGGTTTGTAGGCAGAAAAGCTACAAAGGGAGCGGTAGGTGCAGTGGAATGGCTGCACAGCGTGTGACTGTGCTCTGGCTGATAAGTACTGCTGATGTCGCTAAAAAGCAGTCCGTGGACGAGCCCTCCCTTTTCTCTTCCCTCCCTCCCAGCCCAGATCTGCTATGCAGCACAGAAACCAGAAATAGCCCTCTGTTGAATTCCTTCTGTAGCCCCTGCAGACTAGGAGGTGCCCTCCCAATTGCTCAGTGCAGCATGTTGGGTCACAGCCCACCTCTCCAGCCTGAGTGCCTGCCTGCCCCATGTTCCCGTCCTGGCCCTGATTCCCACCCTCCCTCAGGCGGGCACCCAGGACACCCTGCTACTGTCCTAGGCCCAGGCCACAGTTACCTCCTCTGTGTGGTCTCTCCACCTTCAGCTGGAATGATTATCTTCCCCGGGGTCTCAGAACACTTTGAACACCGCCTGCTCCAGAGCGTTCCTCCTTGTGCTATAATTGTCTCCCCTGCTGGCCTCTGAGCACCTCCAAAATAGCACCTGCCAGGCACGTGGTCCGCATCCAGTCAATGCCTGTTTAAAATATAAATACTCTGAGTGTCTATTCACTCTGGCTTCCCCCTGTGCACAGAAGCAATCTTTCCCTAACAATGTAACAAAAATGCAGTGGGGTTGAGAGATGGAGGAGGAGGCCCAAAGGGCATTCTCAGTGCTGGAGAGCGGGCAGGGCAGAGGATTACTGCTCTGCAGGAAGAGGAAATAGATGGAAAGTTACCTCTTGCCCACTCTGCACTCCCCGTTAATCTTTCCTGAGGCACAAAGCCCTGTCTGCAGCCCAGGCCTCCCTGGCAGGTGTACAGACCCCTGGCTGTATGAGCGCTGAGGACTGATCCCTTTAAAAAGAAGTGTAGCCCCAGAGCCACTGGTCCAGGGTGTCCCTCTGGGCCTGGGGTCCCTGGGAGGCCTCAGCACTTCTGCGACGGGATAGGCTCACGTCTCTCCATCTCTTGGTCTCTTGGGCAGTGGGGCGGACCTAGGTAAGAGCTTTGTGAGCCCCAGGCAGGTGCCTTGGGGGAAGCCATTCCCTTTTACTGCAAACAGACTAAGATACATCTCTGCTAACATCCAAACTCATTTTTATGTAAGTATTGAAGCAGGGTGACTTTTAGATGCACTATTACGTTTTGGAGACGTTGAATTCAAAAGGTAGTCATTCCGGTTTGGTGGTTTTGCTCCCTCTCTTTGAGGGAGAGGCAGTAGCTCCAACCCGTCTGGGGGGTCCGAGTCCCCAGTGAGCTCAGCACCTCCAGGGAGCAGGCCTGCCTGGCTGGGGATGAGACAGGGAGCAGAGAGGTGTCACTTTTCTCTTCTTCCTTTATCTTCTTGGACAGGCATCAGTGCCCAGCTAATGGCTTCTCTTCTCTGTCCCCAAACTAGATTCTTCCTCCAAGCCCCTCCTCTCCAGAGAGGGGGAGTAAGTTCCCTGTAGGGTCAAGTCATTTACCTCAAGCCAGGAACTCAGGGACAGCCACCAAAAAGTCACCAGAACCAAGACATCAACTTACGGGCTTGTCCTTTCTTGGAGAGGGCCCTCCAGACGTAGTCCTGCAGCTGTGCCTTTTTGATGTTGCCTAAGCACCCAGCCCTCTGCAGGCAGCCTGACTTGGGCTGAGGGAAGCTCTGCTGCCCAGCCTAGCTCCTGCCAGGGGCCATGCTGGCCCTTATCTCTGGCCATCTTGCACCCGGGGACCTTGGTGTATGGGCCCTTTTAACCTCAGGTGTCTTCAATGCCCAGGCCCTGCCAGACGCCCCAGAAACACACCTGCGGCCCGAAGCCTCCTGACCTGGGCTGGGCCCGGCAGGTGCAGGCTCCTACAGCCCTGAGCGCCGCATTCCACCGGCGCCTCACCTCCTGGCTGGCTCAGACAGGCAGCCCGCCCTCCCCTCCGGAGGCCCAGCAGAGGCCTCCCTGCTCCCTCGGTGGCTGAGCCTAATCGCAGCCTGGGTGGGACCTGGATGGCAGTGCGGAGGGCCCCAGAGCGTGCTCCCAAGCCAGGACGCTCCTGCTCTGAATTCTTTGGCAGGGAGGACTCCCGCACTGAGCGTGTGGCAGCTGAGGAAAGGACAGTGCAGGGACGCGACTAATTAAGCTGTAAGCCATCCCCAGAGCCCCGGTTCATTCGTAATTACGTTCTCTGGCCTCAGAAGCGCCTTGGGCGCTCTGGGAGAGCTGGGAGGGGAAGTGGGAGCAGGTGACTGAGAAGTTGATCAGATTTAAAATGGATTTTCATGAAACTGACATTTATACCCGCCATTCTTGGAGAATCCGGCTCCCTGCGAAGAACCATGAACTGTGCCTAATTCTGCCACGTGATCTGAGGAACTCCAATTGGCCTGCTCCGGGGGGCACCTACTTGTTTTATGCAGGTCAGGGGACCCCTGTGTGGTGTGATTTTGGAAGGCTCCCCCCCACCTTGCTCGGGCCCACAGAAATACCCTGGTTAAGCTCACTGATGCTGAAAATCGAGTCGCACTTTAATTCTAGTGCTTTGGCATCACAAAAATCCAGACACTGTGTTTGTCTTAACAGACGCTACACCTCAGTGAGAATGACCCAGTCTCTAGGAGGACCTAAGTGCTGGATCCCCAACTTGTGTGTTTTAAACAGTCAACTAATCAAAGTGTGACCTAATTTTTAGACCTACTTTTTCATATGGGTAAACTGAGGGCCAGAAGGAATCAGTGACTTGATTCAAGGTCACACAGGCAGAACGTGGTGGAGTGGGACTTGCATCCCAGTTCTCTGGCCTCAAATCGAGCAGACTCAGCAGTGCACACGGAGTGGTGTAAGAAGAAAAAGGTGGATAGCCGAGGGGAGGAGTTGTCAGGCAGGATTGCAGAGGCTGGTCCTGGGGAAGGGCGCCATGCAGAAAGGGAGCCTGAACTTGGTTCCCATTATCACCTTTGGTCATTTTTTGATTTGTTGACTGTTAGAAAAATCCAGGTTGGGGATATAGCCATGCTCCAAATATAAATTACAAGCAGAAACACGCTGATGTACTTGCTATCTGTTAAGCTCAGCCCTGGGCACTAAGGGGCCCTGCTGACATATACTCCGGCCTGGGTGGAGCACATGCTCTCCCAGAAACCCTGCTCCCCAGACAGCCCCGCATAACTCAAGAGCAGCAGCTCCTCTTTGCACAGCCTTTGAAGAAAACCAGATAATACTGGGCTCAACCCAGTTTAGGCAGTGGCTATTTCTTTTAAAAACAAAGAAGGAGACAGACAGAATTCCTGCCTGAATCTGTTCACCCTGTGCTGGTGGCCAAGCCCCAGGAATTCTGCCTTGGCTGCAAAGACTCAGGCCTTAGCATTTTTCTGAGCAATGGGGCCTGGGGCCAGAGGCTCCGCCCAGGGTCCCGGTTCCCAGAGTGGCAGCAGGGCCAGTGAGAGGGGGCTGGCCCTGGGAGGCCGTCCAAATTCGTGGAACAAAGCTAGGGGATGTTGGGACTTTCTGTTTTTACTACAAATTATAAAATATAAACAACTATTGCTTCCTAAAATTTTAATAAAAATTCAAAAGTTAAGGAACTTAGCCCAGTGCTTGGCATAGTATCAGCACCCCAAAAATGGTCATTGTAGGAATAATACATTTCTAATTATAAAGGTAATCTCTCTCATTGTAAACAAATTTAGAAAACATTGAAAGTATACAGAACAAAATTAATTCATCTATAATCCAAACTCCCAGACAGGGTACATTATGGATATATATCCTTGCAGAATTTTTTCTAGCCATAAACTCAGTATATCTATATCATAAACTGTGTGTGTCTATATCACACATCATAAATGGAATGTATTTGCAAAAATGGAACCATGGTACATGTACTGATTGTATTTTTACTTTTAAGCATTTCATGAATTTCTTTCCATAATAACAAATATTTTATCGAATCTATTTTTTTTAGAACTGCATAATATTCCATTATATTAGTAATGACTCTTCAATAAGTATCCTTGCACATAATGTTCACTCCCTTGCCTGTGATTTTCTCTGGATAAGTCTCAGAAGTTGGACTCTCATAAGCTTTTAGGGTGCATGTTCCCACTTCCCCCCAGAATGAGGTACCAGTTTTCATGCTAACATCTTCTCAGGTACTAACAATATTGACATGAGTCTATCCTCACCATTCATGGATCTCATGTCTACAAATTCACAAAAAACATTCCAGAAAGTCTCTTAAAAACTCTGATTCAAATTTTTAATCTTTTAACTTTGAATGCCCTGGTACCTAGCAAACACTCAGTAAATATAGAGTGTGTTAAATGAGTGGAGAAAAGTCACAGGTTGTTTTGTAGTTGGGACATAATGAATTTGCCTCTTTCCTCTTTTTCTTTAACCAGTATCTTTCCCCACCCTGCCTTTGGCTGGTCCCTTCTGGGCATTTCTCTGAAGTGTAATCACCCAGCTTACATGTTGCATCACAGAAAAGCAAACTCCAGATGATACCCTTGACCTTCCACTACCCACTTAATTTGAAGGCCATCAGTAGCACTGAAAAACTGGTGATGTCGCATGGGTAATCATATTTCCCAAAGGAAAAAGTAGAAAACAAAGATGTTATTTGATTTATAAATCTATTTATCTGGAAGAAGAAAAATATTTGCGGAAGAGTAATATTTTGTGACATGTGGAGATTATACAGAGTTCATATTTCAGTGTCCTTAAATAATTTTATTGGAACAGAGCCACCCCCATTTGTTACCAATTGTCTGTGGCTGGTTTTGCGAAACTACGGTTGAGTTGAATAGTTGCTACAGAGACTATATGGCCCACAAAGCCTAAAATATTACTCTATGGCCCTTAACAAAAAAGTTTGCCAGCTCCTGCCCTGGACGTAGGAAAGGATAGTTAATCACAATGTACTTTTAAGCGTCTGTGTGTGTACACACAAGCACTAGTGGTACAAAACTTGTTGAAAATAGTGGTTCTCAAACTGTTTCGCATCAGAGCCCTTTTTAATCTTGAAAACCACTGAATACCAAAAGAGCTTGTTTAATATGGGTCATATTTGAAATTTGAAATATTTGCCATACTTAAAATTAAAGTCATGAAACATTAAGAAGTTTATTTATTCACTTGTTTAAAATAACATGTAATCCCATCACATATTAACACATATAAAACATTTTTATGAAAAACAACTATATATTCCAAAACAGAAATTTCATCCAAGAGGAGTGGTGCTTTTACATGCATGCTTTACATTTTTGCAAATCTTTTTAAAATGTGGGTGAACAGAAGACAGGTAAGAGTCTCATAATTGCTTCTGTTCTCTCTCCTTTGCAGCATTACCCATCCAACGGTCTCTGGAAAACTCCACCATAAACTTACAAGGGAATAAGGGAGAAAAAGACAAATAACATCTTAATATTGTTATGAAATATTATTGTAATATTATCATGAAAATAGTTTTGACCTAGTGGATTCTCTGGAAGTTTCTTGGGGAGCCACGGGAGCCCCCAGCCAGTCTTTGAGAAGTGTTGGTTTAGAAACACAAGGATGTACATAGGAAACAGCTGCAGAAGGAAACCCCTGTGAGCCGGCGGACTGAGTGGGAGCAAAGACGACCCCTGTTGCCTCCCCTTCCAGCCAGGTGACCAGCGTGTCCGAGATGGAAGGTCAGGGCAACACAGGCCATCTCCTCCCTTGGTACACAAACCTGGGCGGGGCCAGCCGCCCACTGGCAGTCCTGGTAGCCAAAGCCTGGGGAGGAGCAGAAGCAGCTTCAGGGGCAGCAGCTCTTCCTCCTCAGGTCCCCACCTTTCCATAAGCCTCCTCTGTCTTCCTTCCTACTCTGCATCCTCTCTGTGCTCATCCCTGTACACGGGGAAGAGAAGCTGGGGACATGCCACTCTGTAGGTGGTTGGGAAGGACCAGAGCAGCTATTTGCATTTCCATGGACACGTCTGTCTGAAATCCTTCCTTCAGTTGGAGGAGCCCTTTGCCCTGGAGGCTGCACCTCTGCCCCCCGCCAGGGCTCCCCTTGCAGCCCCGCTGTACCAATGCCTGGGGCATCATTAGGATGAGCTATTTTCTCGCCCAGGGAACACAAGATTCAGTCTATTCCCATACCTTCGTTTGCTCTTTTTTAGTTTTCAGTTGTTGTTGCTGCTCTGTTAAAACAGAGGCCAGAATGCTGAATCTGAGCCCCAAAGTGAACTCGTCTGAGCATGAAGGTGAGGTCTGTGACGTGCTTGCTGCGTGATGAGCTCCGTCCACTGTGGCAGATTCTGATCAGAGTACTTATTAGTCCGCATTTATTCTCTGCTCACTAAGGACCAGGCTCTATTTCAAGCACTTGAGACACAGACCACAAATCGTACATCTGCTTTCCCCGTTTTCTTTAATTCTGCGGTTTTAAGCTAGGCGTATGGCTTCCCAGTCTACAGACAACTTCTGAAGCCTGCCTTGCATCCTGGTGCGGCCCCGGGACTAAGTTTTGGTCAATGAGGTATGCAAAATAAGCCCTTGGCCTCTAGTTTCTCTCTTCTTCCTCCCTGCAAGCTGCTGTGAGGATCTGATGGCTGGAGCGCCAGTGACCATCCTGGGTCAGAGAAGAGAAGCCATTTGTTGAAGATGGTGGAACAAGTTAGTAGGAGCCCGGGTCCCTGATGCTGGGCGATATACCAGCATGGACTGCCTGGCTCTGGACTTCCAAAGGCAGTAACTATCTTCTGTTTTAAGCCACTGTTTTCTATTTCAAACAGCTAAACATAATCCTAATGTAACCTTTAAGAGTTATTACTGTTAACCCTTTTATCAATAATAGGACATCAACATTTTCCAAATGAGGAAACTGAGCATATAGAGACGATATAACTAACCATACAGGTCATAGGTATAGGCCTATGTAGGCCATGTACATAGGCCATACACCCAAAGAAGGATGAAACCAAGATTCTAACCCAGGCAATCAGAGTTCAAATTCTGCACTTTTAACAGCTATACCTTGCTACCTACTATTTCTCCCTTTTGAGGTTTGTCTTTTCTAGCTTCCTTAATTTACTGTTTATAAAAATCTGTTATTATTTTGATACTGGCTTCTCTGGAGCAGACAGATTGGGTAGCCAACTATAAAATGGGCCACCTATTTATTATATTCTCCACTCCTGTGAACTTACAAGTATGTAGACATACATATATGCACATAGGAACACACACACATGTGCACACACTGATGGTCCATATCCATCTCAGAAGGAAATGCCGGGTATCCACCTAGTTCATCAGACAGTGGCTTTTAGACTTTGTACACACTGATTATGATCCTGAGCTCACAATATGTCCCAGAATAAACAATCATGTCAAGTGTCAAATATATTTATTGTGTTTCTACGTGTCCACAAGAAGCATCTTTCATTGGCCATTGACAGTCCCAGTTTTCTATTCCCTAAATCAAAAGTTAGGTGGCACTTCTTGCCACCCAGAGAGTAGCTTCTCACACCTGGGCACACTGGGTGTCCTGCTTAGGCAGACAGGACCGCTCAGCTAGGCTTCCATGAGAACGGGGCTAGCTCACAGGATTTTCTTTTGGTGTAGACCATTGTATTAGTCAGGTTAGGCTAAGCTCTGCTATACTAACTAATTAAACCCTAAAACATTAGTGCCTTAATATAACAAAGGCTTATTCCCTGCTCAGTATGGGTGGCCTGGGGCTCGTGTTCCACATAGTCACTTAAAGATGCAGGCTAATGGTGGTCTCTGCATCTTGTAGCTATTCTCTGAAAACATATGCCCTCCATGGAACGGGACAAGAACACTTGGATCTCCCACCCCCACAGTTCTGTGCAACCCAGAAGTTCCTCTCACATCCCATTGACCAGAACTAGTCAATAGCCCTATCTCTCTGCAAGGGGGCTGGGAAGCATGGGGCAGGGGCATGTGATACAGGGTGAACAGGAAACATCTGGGCCATCCTATACGAACATCGACTTGTGTACGATCATGAGTCCTGCTAAACAGAACATCCTGGGTTCTTTCCTTAGCAGTGGGTGGAGACAGCTGGGAAATTCAAAGCTCCAGTTAATGAGAAACCCCAGATGCAGAAGGACTTCCCTGGGCATCTCTGTCCTAGTGACTGGATAGGTCAGGATATTAATAAATATTTGATAGTTCAGGAGCAATTAGCCAAGCAGGGCCTGAGAACTAGAAGAGGATACGTATGGCCCGTGGAGCAATATGCCACTTGTCCATCTGGGTCTGCCTACAGGCCGTGAAGAAACCTGCTCACCTTCTCCTCCACCCACCGTGATCTCCTCCAACAAGGGAGAGAGGAAATGGATGCACAGACTTAGGAACTTTGGAAAGAGATGAACCCAAGAGTATGTATCAAGAGAAAGGCATTTTTATTTATCCTCTGAGTCCTTCCGTCTAAACGCATTAGACTTTATTTACTTCAAAGGTTTTGAAGAGAAAGAGTCAGCTTCTCTTTTATAGTTGAACAATTCCAACTAGTACCTAAGACGTAGTTGAACCAGGGGCTGGCTTAATTTTGCTCTGAATGGTTAATCAATCCCACAAATATATACTTTGTCCTTATCATCTGCCTAGTAGAAGTTAAATTCTTGGATGGTTGCAAAAGAAAAGTGCAGTGTTATGAGGCGGTGAGACAGGTTTTGTGGTAAAACACGCCACTTTGTAATATTTAGCCCAGAAGAATCTGCCCTTCTAGAAGGTCGTACGCTTATGTCTGAGATGTAGGTGAGAAGGGCTGTGGCATCCTCTTTGGGAAATGCCTTCAGGCCGCAGGGAAGGACCCAGGACCGTGGCCTCCATCACGTGGTGACAGCTCCTCTTCTGGTGGTCCTGTCACCCAGCAGAATGTCCTGCCTTGTTTCCTGGGGTTGGCTTTCAACATCTTTTATGTATTTTCAGAAATCAGATATATGCTCAACAGAGGAAGAGTAGCCATGCCCAGAGAATATCTAGAAAAATGTGCTGCAGCCTCTGAAAGTAAATTCCAAGGTATATTTTTAAATTCTATGGCAGATTATGTTTTCCAAAAACAGTATCTCTCTCTCCTATTGCTCATCACAGACGCTTTTCAAGAAACTTGACCCTCATCCACCAAGAGATCGAGTCTGATTCCCTTCCCTTGAAAGCAGGTGAGCTTCTGACTCACGTGTACCCAGTAGAATGCATGGAAATGATGCTGTCTGACTTCAGTGTGAGGGCATGAAAGGCAATACAGTTCTGCGTGTGAGATGGATACTCTCACCAGAGCCCTGAGCCACACCACGTAAGCGCCCTGATGGCTCTGAAGCCACCAAGCTGTGCGGAAGCCCAGACCCTCACACATGGGGGAACCACATGACTCTGAGCAGAAGATTCCCAGCCAGCCACCTGCTGCTCCAGTCCTCCCCTCTCCGCGCTTCGGCCATTGTCTGATTTGCAACTTCAAGAGAGACCCAGAACCATCCCACCAAGCCCTTCCTCATTTTCTGTCTCATGGGAAACGGTGAGAGACAATAAAATGGTTGTTGTTCTAAGCACAGCTAATGGTGTGCTGTAGATTTTTATTTAAGATAAAGTAATTCTAGGATCTCCAGGCAAAAAAAAACAAAGGAAAACCCTGATCTGTAGTGTCTATTTCCATGGTGTAAATACTCCCACAGTGGCCAAACTTATGCTACCAATATGGTAAATGTAGAGTTGGGAAAAGATGCTGCATGGGCTCTGGCCAGCAAAGCGTATCCTGGCCCACCCCCATTTTCACAGGCAGAGCCAACCCTGAAAAGGCACAGCTCTGCGGGGCCAACTGGAGCCCCTGAGTGTTTCAAAGTTCCTTCCCCAGTTTATGCAATGGAGCCCAGAGTCAGGAAACACCAGGGTATGCAGAGCTTATCTGTGCTGGATTTGGCCAAGATAAAGGAGGAGTCCCTTCTGGCTTCATGGTGTACAGAGAACTAAAACATCTGAACAACCCTAAAGGACCTCTACTTTGACAGTATCTTCCCATGATACAGAAGAACGTAATGGAACAAGCCCCTCACCTTCTAAGGGGGAGGCAGGCAGATGTGGTGAGCAAGTGGGGCCATAGCTCTTTGGGTTTGGAACACCGTGCCTCCCTAACGAGGCAAGGGAAACCTACCCTATGGGAGTTGACAAGTGCAGGACAAACTTAATGTAGAAGAAGCCACAGGAGTGCCAGGCCTGCTTTGTGAGAACAAGGCCATGCGTCCAGTGAGAGAATGTGCCTCCTCCCACCACCTGGGAAAAATATCTTTCCCCTCTGATCACCACCGGAGTCTGCATGGGGGGATCAGACAGTGAAGGTCGTGTTATTTTCAACAACTTGTTTTCTATCATAAATAAATGTATTTTATTATGGAACAAAATAAACACATAAAAAGAGAAAATAAAAATTGCACCCAATCCCCACTATTCCCACTGAAAACTTTTGATATTATTTTCAATCCTTAAAAATATACAATATTTTTAAAAAGTAATTAAAAAATATACGGTATAGAGAGGAGGAGCCAAGATGGCGGTGTGAGTAGGGCAGCAGACATCTCCCCCCAAAACCATATATATTTTTGAAAATACAGCAAATACAACTATTCCTAAAAGAGAGACCAGAAGATACAGGACAACAGCCAGGCTACATCTACACCTGCGAGAACCCAGCACCTCACAAAGGGGGTTAGATACAAGCCGCAGCTCGGCGGGACCCGAGCGCCCCTCCCCCCAGCTCCCGGCGGGAGAAGAGCAGGCAGAGCGGGAGGGAGACGGAGCCCAGGACTGCCGAGCACCCAGCCCCGGCCATCCCGCTGCACTGAGAACGCTGACACACAGTGTGTGAGGTGCTGGATACTAGGGAAACAGGACAGTACGACTGGGGGAGGAAATAATCGATCAGACCATGGAAATACACAGAACCCCCAAGAGAAGGGACCCAAGGAGGACAACACCAAGACACATAATAATTAAAATGGCAAAGATCAAGGACAAGGAAAGAGTTTCAAAGGCAGCTAGAGAGAAAAAGGTCACCTATAAAGGAAAACCCATCAGGCTAACATCAGACTTCTCAACAGAAACCCTACAGGCCAGAAGAGAATGGCATGATATACTTAATGCAATAAAACAAAAGGGCCTTGAACCAAGGATACTGTATCCAGCATGATTATCATTTAAATATGAAGGAGGGATTAAACAATTCCCAGACAAGCAAAAGTTGAGGGAATTTGCCTCCCACAAACCACCTCTACAGGGTATTTTAGAGGGACTGCTCTAGATGGGAGCACTCCTAAGGCTAAAAAGATGTCACCAGAGAAAATAAAATCACAGCAAAGAAAGCAGACCAACCAAATACTAACTAAAGGCAAAGAATAAAATCAACTACCCTCAAAAGCAGTCAAAGGATACACAAAAGAGCACAAAATAAAACACCTAGCATATAAAGAATGGAGGAGGAGGAATAAGAAGGGAGAGAAATAAAGAATCATCACACTGTGTTTATAATAGCTCAATAAGCGAGTTAAGTTAGATAGTAAGATAGTAAAGAAGCTAACCTTGAACCTTTGGTAACCACGAATCTAAAGCCTGCAATGGCAATAAGTACATATCTTTCAATAATCACCCTAAATGTAAATGGACTGAATGCACCAATCAAAAGACACAGAGTAATAGAATGGATAAAAAAGCAAGACCCATCTATATGCTGCTTACAAGACACTCACCTCAAACCCAAAGACATGCACAGACTAAAAGTCAAGGGATGGAAAAAAGATATTTCATGCAAACATCAGGGAGAAAAAAGCAGGTGTTGCAGTACTTGTATCAGACAAAATAGACTTCAAAACAAAGAAAGTAAAAGAGATAAAGAATGACATAACATAATGATAAAGGGGTCAGTCCAACAAGAGGATATAACCATTGTAAATATATATGCACCCAATACAGGAGCACCAACATATGTGAAACAAATACTAACAGAATTAAAGGAGGAACTAGAATGCAATGCATTCATTTTAGGAGACTTCAACACACCACTCACTCCAAAGGACAGATCCACCAGACAGAAAATAAGTAAGGACACAGACTAGTGTGAGAACAGCACACTAGAACAGATGGACCTGACAGACATCTATAGAACTCTACAACCAAAAGCAACAGGATACACATTCTTCTCAAGTGCACATGGAACATTCTCCAGAATAGACCACATACTAGGCCACAAAAAGAGCCTCAGTAAATTCAAGAAGATTGAAATTCTACCAACTTCTCAGACCACAAAGGTATAAAACTAGAAATAAATTGTACAAAGAAAGCAAAAAAGCTCACAAACACATGGAGGCTTAACAATATGCTCCAAAATAATCAATGGATCAGTGACCAAATTAAAATAGAGATCAAGCAATATATGGAAACAAATGACAACAACACAAAGCCCCAACTTCTGTGGGATGCAGCGAAAGCAGTCTTAAGAGGAAAGTATACAGCAATTCAGGAGATATTTAAAGAAGGAAGAACAATCCCAAACGAACAGTCTAAAGTCACAATTATCGAAATTGGAAAAAGAAGAATAAATGAGGCCTAAAGTCAGCAGAAGGAGGGACATAATAAAGATCTGAGAAGCAATAAATAAAATTAAGAATAAAACAAAAGAAAAAAATCAATGAAACCAAGAGCTGGTTCTTTCAGAAAATAAACAAAATAGATAAGCCTCTAGCCAGACTTATTAAGAGAAAAAGAGAATCAATACACATCAACAGAATCAGAAATGAGAAAGAAAAAAACCACGAAGGACCCCACAGAAATACAAATAATTATTAGAGAATACTATGAAAATCTACATGTTAACAAGCTGGAAAACCTAGAAGAAATGGACAACTTCCTAGAAAAATACAACCTTCCAAGACTGACCAAGGAAGAAACAGAAAATCTAAACAGAACAATTACCAACAACAAAATTGAAGTGGTAATCAAAAAACTACCCAAGAGCAAAACCCCCGGGTCAGATGGATTTACTGCAGAATTTTATCAGACATACCCATTCTCCTTAAAGTTTTCCGAAAAATAGAAGAGGAGGGAATACTCCCAAACTGATTCTATGACGCCAGCATCACCCTAATACCAAAGTCAGGCTAAGACCCCACCAAAAAAGAAAATTACAGACTAATATCCCTGATGAACATAGATGCAAAAATACTCAACAAAATATTAGCAAACCAAATCCAAAAATACATCAAGAGGATCATACACCATGGCCAAGTAGGATTCATCTCAGGGATGCAGGGATGGTACAATATTTGAAAATCCATCAACATCATCCACCACATAAACAAAAAGAAGGACAAAAATCACATGATCATTTCCATAGATGATGAAAAAGCATTCGACAAAATTCAACATCCATTCATGATAAAAACTCTCAACAAAATGGGTATAGAGGGCAAGTACCTCAACATAATAAAGGCCATATACGATAAACCCACAGCCAACATCATACTGAACAGTGAGAAGCTGAAAGCTTTTCCTCTAAGATCAGGAACAAGACAGGGATGCCCACTCTCCCCACTGTTATTCAACATAGTGCTGGAGGTCCTAGCCACGGCAATCAGACAAAACAAAGAAATACAAGGAATCCAGATTGGTAAAGAAGAAGTCAAACTGTCACTATTTGCAGATGACTTGATATTGTACATAAAAAACCCTAAAGACTCCACTCCAAAACTACTAGAACTAATATCAGAATTCAGTAAAGTTGCAGGATACAAAATTAACACACAGAAATCTGTGGCTTTCCTATACACTAACAACGAACTAATAGAAAGAGCAATCAGGAAAACAATTCCATTCACAATTGCATCCAAAAGAATAAAATACCTAGAATAAACCTAACCAATGAAGTGAAAAACTATACCCTGAAAACTACAAGACACTCTTAAGAGAAATTAAAGAGGACACTAACAAATGGAAACTCATCCCATGCTCTTGGCTAGGAAGAATTAATATTGTCAAAATGGCCGTCCTGCCCAAAGCAATCTACAGATTCAATCCAATCCCTATCAAATTACCAACAGCATTCTTCAATGAACTGGAACAAATAGTTCAAAAATTCATATGGAAACACCAAAGACTCCGAATAGCTAAAGCAATCCTGAGGAGGAAGAATAAAGTGGGGGGGATCTTGCTTCCCAACTTCAAGCTCTACAACAAAGCCACAGTAATGAAGACAATCTGGTACTGGCACAAGAAGAGACCCACAGACCAGTGGAACAGAATAGAGACTCCAGACATTAACCCAAACACATATGGCCAATTAATATATGATAAAGGAGCCATGGACATACAATGGGGAAATGACAGCCTCTTCAACAGTTGGTGTTGGCAAAACTGGACAGCTACATGTAAGAGAATGAAACTGGATCACTGTCTAACCCCATACACAAAAGTAAATTTGAAATGGATCAAAGACCTGAATGTAAGTCATGAAACCATAAAACTCTTAGAAAAAAACATAGGCAAAAATCTCGTGGACATAAACATGAGCGACTTCTTCATGAATATACCTCCCCGGGCAAGGGAAACAAAAGCAAAAATGAACAAGTGGGACTCTATCAAGCTGAAAAGCTTCTGTACAGCAAACGACACCATCAATAGAACAAAAAGGATCCCTACAGTATGGGAGAATATATTCATAAATGACAGATCCGATGAAGGGTTGACATCCAAAATACATAAACAGGTCACGCACCTCAACAAACAAAAAGCAAATAATCCAATTAAAAAATGGGCAGAGGAACTGAACAGACAGTTCTCCAAAGAAGAAATTCAGAATGCCAACAGACACATGAAAAGATGCTCCACATCGCTACTCATCAGAGAAATGCAAATTAAAACCACAATGAGATATCACCTCACACCAGGAAGGATGGCCACCATCCAAAAGACAAACAACAACAAATGTTGGCGAGGTTGTGGAGATAGGAGAGCCCTCCTACACTGCTGGTGGGAATGTAAATTAGTTCAACCATTGTGGAAAGCAGTATGGAGGTTCCTTAAAAAATGAAAAATAGAAATACCATCTGATCCAGGAACTCCACTTCTAACAGCAGCCCAGTTTGAAAAAGACAGATGCACCCCTATGTTTATTGCAGCACTATTTACAATAGCCAAGAACTGGAAGCAACCTAAATGTCCATCAGTAGATGAATAGATAAAGAAGATGTGGTACATATACACAAAGGAACATTATTCAGCCATAAGAAGAAAACAAATCCTCCCATTTGCAACAACATAGATGGAGCTAGAGGGTATTATGTTTAGTGAAATAAGCCAGGTGGAGAAAGACAAGTACCAATTGATACCATTCATATGTGGAGTATAAGAACAAAGAAAAAACTGAGGGAACAAAACAGCAGCAGACTCACAGAATCCAAGAATGGACTAACAGTTACCAAAGGGAAAGGGACTGGGGAGGGTGGGTGGTAAGGGAGGGATAAGGGTGGTGAAAAAGAAAGGGGGCCTTACAATTAGCATGTATAATGTGGGGGGAGGCATGGGAAGGGTGTGCAACACAGAGAAGACAAGTTGTGACTCTACAGCATCTTACTACGCTGATGGACAGTGACTGTAATGGGGTGTGGTGGGGGGACTTGGGGAAGGGGGGAGCCTAGTAAACATAATGTTCCTCATGTAATTGTAGATTAATGATACCAAAATAAAAAATATATATATAATTATATATATATATATATACAGTATATACAGCTTGTACATCCAAGTCTTTCCCTTAGCATCACATCATAGCCATTTCCTCACATCATGAAATCATTAAAAAAATAATAATAATAATAATAATGCTACATAGTATTCCATCATTTGGATGATAACTCTAATTACTGGACAGATCGGCCATCTTCCCAGATTTTTAAGCTACTCCAAAAATGGGAAACCTTGTAAATAAGTCTTTATGTTCTGATCTGACTATAGAGCATGTGGCCTATTGACTATGGTCATTTTTAGGCTTTTGGTTAGCATTATTGTTTTATAGAAAATTTCTGTCAGTGCAAACTCCCACCAGAAATGTGCAAGAGTACAGGTCCTACAGAAACTTAATCTGCAGATAAATTGTCATGATTGGTTTGGCTTACATTTCTGACTAATAAACTTGTATATTTACATGTTTGTTGAACATTTGCATTTTTGTTGTTTACTTGTGCTCTTTGTCTATTATAACATAGTTATGTTAGCCCTTGTCTCATTGTTTTGCAATAGCTTTTCATATAAAAATAAGATTTTTTGTGATATTTATCACAAATATCTTCCCAGTGTTACTGATATCTAAAATTTTATTAGATATAATGTTGTAATATGATATTTAATGTTTTTATGGTCAAACCCAATAATCTTTTACTTTTTAACCTATTTCTAAGCTTTTATATCTACAGAGTCCTTCTCTCAAGGTCTAATATTTACCTGTCTTCTGTTTTTATGTTATTTTTGCATATGACTGTTGGATGTGGAATTTATTTTGGTATATGGGGGAGCTAAGGGATTATCTTTAATTTTTCCACATGGTTGGTCCTAACGTTTTACTGACTAATCTTCCTTTCTTCATGGAGCTTTACCACATACTAATTTTTATCTATATTTTCTTTATTAGGGTCTGTGTTGGAGATTTTCTGTTATACCCATCCATCTGTGGATGGTTTGATTTGGCTGTTGAAGTTTTATAGTATCTTTATTTTTCTTCTTTTCCCTCAAATACATCATAGTTTTAATTTACTTCCTTCTCAGAATTCTCTGGGCTGGATCAAGCTACCAAAATTTCCTTAAAGGGAGCATTCCAGGCTACTGCAAGTCTTGTTTGAATATAACTTTGAGCTGAGCAGCCACTGTTGTCTTTTGATAATAGTCAAATTCACAACCTCCCCTGAGGAAACTGCTTTTTAAAGCCACCTTGAAGGGAAATTAATTTGTGTCATCACTTCCTCCTTAGTAAGGGTGTTTTTTTGGCTGCTGTTGCTAGGAAGGAGCACCTTGCACTTAGCCATGTCTTCATGCATCCTGCAGGAAGACACCCATAAATGAGATAGTAGCTGCTCATTAAAGAACACTCAGCCAGAGCTACAGGCTCTGTTTGTAACTTTATCTCTAAATCATCTTGGGCATGCAACTGTCACACTCTGGAATCCTCCTCATCATATGTAAAATGAAGCTTCCCGACTGGACACACATTGTAGCTCTAACTGGTCCAAATGGGTAGGTGGCTCTTGCAATGAAATCCTCAAACTGCCTTTGTTTCCCTGAAACCAGCACTTGTCAGAACTTCTCAATAGCTGTAAGTTCAGATGTCTTCACATTTTCCTGAGCTTTCCTGCTTTGTGAGCAGTCCTTTCAAGATCCCAGGGATAAAAGTGTCCCCAAAGTGTGAAACAGATAAAAAGCAGTAGTTGCACAAGACAAGAAGAAAATTGTGGGCTTTTTTTCCTTCATTAGTTTAACTTCTAACCAATTTAAACATTTGTTACACTTTTCCTGGAAATGTAAACGTTTAATTTGGAAGACAGTCATGGGCAGAAAATTCTGCTGCGTATATAATGCAAAAATATGGTTGCTAATGACTGTTGCTGATTTAACAGGAAATAAGGAAGAAAAATACAAATTTTGGAAGAAAATAAGCAATTTCACAATGTTTCCATTTGCTCCAAATCCAACTTCACTTCTTCAAGGGGTAGCTTGGAAATTTTTCTCATGGAAGTGCAGTAAATATTCTTGTAGACTGTCTGTTTTCTGGCCTGGAAGAATTGGGTAGAAATGACAAATTTCCTAGAATAACTTTTGAGAAATCTGTGCTGATGGTACCTCTGATTTTAAACTCTTTATTCTTTCCTCCAGCAAAAGCACACCAAATGATGCAACAACACAGAATAACAGAATAGAGTAGCAAATTCCTGCTGCATTAATTTTTTAAAATCTCTTAAGTGATTGTGGTTGTGTAGTTTGTGAGTGAATGTGTGTGTGTGTGTGTTTCAGCTGCGATTCGAAATAGTTTAGGGAGGTATCACAAAAGAATCTCCTTCCCTATTAGAAATTCTGATTTTACACCATTAATTGGCATTTTTCAAAACACCAAACACCCAGTTTGAAGTCTACAAATAAAATACAAGCCCAGATGCTGGTTTACACTCACATGCATTTAACACATCATAAGCAGTTCGTTAAACTGATAACACTTTAAACAGTAACACCGGCTCTTTCAGACTCCTTCAGCCTGTAATTGTCCTGAGGCACCAAATGAACACTTCCTAGGCTGGGAACCACAGGGATTTACATTCTTGACGTGTGTCTCTTAATTATGGACGCCCTGGTCCCTAGCTGACTCAGAGAGGGCCAGCTCTGCACGCCCCAGTGACCACGTGCACAGGGACGCGCCAGGAGGAGTGCGCAGGACATCGCGCCTCAGGAACGACAGCCGCAGGAGCAAAGCCATCCCCCCACTGTCTCGAAGCACCTCGGCTGGGGTTCAGCTGGGCTTCTGACCAGGCAACTTCCTTCTGATCAGAAACTAGCTGTCCAAGCTCGAATTCCCCATTTTATAAAGGGCTTGGGATGAATGTTCACCACATTGCCGAGTTTCCTTCCAAGACTAGCAATCCCCACATTCCCTCCAGAAAACGGGAGACCCTGGAGCAGTCTGCACCCCATCTCCTTGGCATAAACTTCTAGGACGTGGGGTGACCGTACTATTACAAGAAAGCCCGCTGCCCTCTCGTAGCTCCCCATGCAAAGGACGCGCTCTAGAACAGGAGCTACCAGCCCTTGGCCATCTGCTGCCGGCCGGGCGCTGTGCCAGCCCTTCACGCGCCCCACTCAATCCCATAACAACCCACAGCGGATGCTGTGCCTCTTCTGCGGATGACGCAGCCGAGGCTGGCCAGGCCTGAGTTTGACTTCAGGAGGATGACTGTCAGTCCGGTGGACTTGAGCGCCGGCGCTGTTCCAGCATCTCTCCTTCAATCCTACCAGCAGATCAGGACCATTGTTATCTCCATTTTGCAAAAAAGAAAAGGAAGGCAGACAGGTAGGGACGCAGTTGGAACTCCAGTCCCTCGGCCTCTCCTGTCAGGGCGCTTGGCCTCTTCTCGACGGCCCCCTCTGAGGACATGGGGTTTGCACAGCAAGTGCGAGGCTCTCAAAGCCCGGATCCTGGGGTGTCAGCCGAAGTCAGATAGCACCTGACCCCTCTCTACCCGCCTGCCGGGCCCGGGAACGCGCCCCGCATTCCCACGCCTCCCGCCCTGGGGATCATCCAGCCCCAGAACCGACGGATGGGTAACTGATTGGGAATTGACCCGCTGCTCATTAACCTCAGTGGGACAATGGCGAGGCTAGAGGCGCTCCGCGAGCGCCTTTTCCAGGCCCGGACCCCGCGGCCACTCGGAGCCGTGAACCGAACCTCCAATTCCTAGCCCAGAAGTTCAGAGTGGGCGCGCTCTTGCGAGGAACTCACGGAGGCTCTGCGGCCGGATGCACAGCGCCATCGCGTGGCCAGAGCGGACAGCGCAGCTGGGGCCGCGGGCTTCCGCCTCCAGGACCAGCTTTAAAGTTGGGCGATCACCGCAGATGGCGAAGGACAGCTAGTCCTTTGGAGAACATCCCCTGATCTTCAGCCCAACCCACGTGGCTGCAACGTCAGAAGGAATGTTCCAGTAGAGTCCTGCTTGGCGGGGGACTCTTTGGTCAGTCCTGAACTCTCAGTTGGAGGGGCAAGCTCCCACCTCTCCTGGCAGGGCAGCAGGCTTGTTGAGGAGAAACAGCAGGGGGCAAAGGGGCCCTGGAACCTTCTGCTCCTTCCGGGGTCCGTGGGTCCCTGAACCCCAGCAAGGTGTATTAAGGCCATGCTACTATTCATTCACTTGATGGTTCCTTCAGTCAGTCAGTCTGCAAAAATGGAAGAAGCACCTGCTCTGTCGGACCCGAGGTGGATTCAGTGATACAGAGGAGGGTTAAAAGGGATGGCTTAGCGTGTGGTGGACCCTCTACTGGTCAGGTGAAGCCCCTGGGGCCCTTCTCAGGATGTTCGAAAATGTATAAAATAAGATACTCAGAATTACAAATATCATGAAAATATCTTTTAAATTGTGGAATAGCCACGTTCTTTGTTCATGTCTGATGTAACAAGATCCACAGACCACTATGTTAACTACCGTCCTTTCAAACAGTGATGATCCCCAATGATATTTTGAGATAATTGCACCAACTGCAGTGTAATATGAAAGCAGCCGTGATTTCTGTTGGTGACTAGGTCACAGGCATTGCTGATACACTGTGACATGCTGTGTATATTCATAATCGAAGATGTTAAATTTCAGCTTGAGGTTAGTAAAAATAATGATGTAAATGCTTCCCCATCCAAGTTCATGGAAGCCTCTGGGTTTATCCACAGACCTCCTGGTGAAGACACTGGTAGGTGAGCAGACAGTAAGTAAGTTAATGCACAGGCGAGTACGGAAGGTGCTGAATGCTTTGCAGGAAATCAACAGACTGATTCTGACAATAAAATCAGAATGGGGCCTGGATGGCCTGGATGCTAGGACCTGTGATGTAGAAGTCTCATACAGAGGTGGGAAACGGCCAGCAGGGGGACCCACTGAGCCCACAAACCTAAATAGTCCGGAAATTTGACTTTCCACACAGGACCTGTGTTCACGCTTTGGCCACAGTACCCAATTCCTGAAGTCTGGCCAGACTCATTTGCATCCCTGCCTGGGCCCTGAAAGCACTTGATTTTGCAATTTTGCCACTTAGGGCCACAGTGATCCACCTGAGAAAGTGAACCCCTCAGAGTTTAACCCAGAGAAAGGCTCAGAATCTCTGAGTCTTATTTGGGAATTAGGCTCTTAGAGCTTCCGGGTCTCTACCCACGTTTCATCCAAGCGGGGACTGCCCAGGGCCCCTCTAAGCTAACAGCTATACACCCCTCGCCCCCCTTTCTGGGTCCAGCAGCACCACAGGCTGCATTTGGGGGAGCGGTTGGTGAGTTTAGGGCCGGATCAGAGGCAGCCTTTGTCGTTGGGGACGAACCAGCATGGCAAGCTTTTAGGGTGATGTCAGGGGCTGGCACGGCAAAGAACGACTCAGTTGACAAGAAGATTAATTAAACAAATGTAGTGCCATCCGTTACTGCCGCCGCCTCCTCGGGGGTCAGCGCTAGTCAAGCCTTTGCTAGAGACTTTTTTTTCATCTTTTTAAAAGAAAGTTCAGGCTCCTAACAAGGCAGCCCCAAAACAATTCATGGTGTGCCAGAGGAGCAAGTACATACAAGCAGATTCTGAAGGGAGGGTTCCTGCCAACTGCCAGGCCTCAGGCCGGCCCAGCCTGGGAGCTAACTGGGCCTCTTCCTTCTACCTGTACAGACCCAGCCCCAGGAAGCGTGTTGAGCCCTGAATCCTGCCTAGCGAGGGAGGATGCCCCGTTTGAGAGCTCTCTTGGTCTCGCTCTCCTTTCTGCCTTTCATGGGAGAGTGTCCCCAGACAGGGGCTGGCAGCCAGCCACGCCGGGTCTTCAGGACTTAGAGGCTTCCGCCACCTACACCTCCCTCGTTTCAAACACCCTCTTTCTCCAGCAGGCACCTGCCCCATTGTCCCATCACAGGAAGCGGCAATGAACCTCTGAGTTGTAGTGGCCTCATTCATCAACAGATACTCATTGAGCCTATTCAATGCCAGCAGCCCTGGGGATAGAAGGGTGATCTTGATACATCAGGCCTTTGCCCTGGGTCCGGGTCAGGGGGCTTATACCACATAAGGGGAGACACAGCACTGAGTAATATAAACACACAAATGAGCTAGTTTGTGCATGTAGTAAAGGCCAAGAAGGGGCTAAATGAGGGGATAAGGTGGTAAGGGCCTGGAGTTGGCAACCATTTTAGAAAGGGTGTCTGTCCCTGAGGAGGTGAAATTGCAGTTGAGACCTGAGGAAGGAGGGAATCTGCCTGGGGAAAGTTGGCTTCTTCTCAGCCGCAGGAGACAGGAGTCCAATAGTGTCAAGGGAGGGACTGCTCTGTAAATATCTGGTGATTGGGTGAATGAAAACAAATGTTTCCAAGATGTGCTTCTCACACTTCAGTGTGTGTTAGAATCTTCTGGGGGACTTGTTAAAATGAAGCTTCCCAGCTCTCCTGATTCAGAAGGGGAGATGTGGGGTGTGGGGCCCAGAAAGCTCACTCCCAGGCAGCTCTCCCCCTGGAGATGGAGATGGTGCTGTAGGTGGTCTGGCCTGTCCCGGGATGCTCTGCCGCCTGCCCAGCCAGCAGCCATTGCAGCAGCCCTGAGCTGCTGCACCTCCTGCAGCCCCACCTCCAAGCAGCTGCTCAGTCTTGGATTGCTGCCATCTCTGCCCCACCAGGCCTCCCTGAGGCTCAGAAAAACCTTCTCAGTCAGGCTACGGTGCCCAAAGTCAGTGCAAGCTCAGCAGGCCCATCTTGGTAGCTCTACAGAACCCAGGCCTTTGCCTCCCACAGTCCTGCACACGTGGGCCAGGCCTGGGGAGGGGCCTGAGTCCGGGCTGAGGTTGGCCACCCAAGGCCCCTAGGCCCAGACATCTCCTTAGAAGTGCAGGGGCATTTGGCCTTCTCTTTGAGAGGTTCTGGTAGCTTCCTAAGCTAGGGGCAGGGATGGATGTCCACTCAACTGACTTGTCCAATTATTGCCTCTCCTACAGACTCCCTAAGGCCCCACAGGTCTCCAACAGCCCCCAGAATCCCCATCTATTTTCTCTTGGAAAGAGCCGAGAATCCCGCTTGCAGGAATCAGCTTAGTTCCACATCTGCTTCAGTGGCAGATGAGGACACCCACACATTGAGGGGGGACCCGCAGAGTGCAAAGGTGTGGCTGACCCTTTGAGAAGCAGAGCATGGTGTTGAGCATCTGTGCCACCCCAGAGGCAGTCCTGCCTGAGCCCCAGGCAGGAAAGGGCAGGACCTGCTCTGTCCCCCGGGGCCATGCCCAGTCATTAGGTTGAGGAAGCCCTGGGCCGGGATCTGCCTACCTGGGTCCTAGACCCTGGGTCCTGCATCCTGTCCTTCCAGAGCTCCCCTCAGGTGCTTGGAGCCCCAAGCCAGCTCCAGGTCTGTGTGGGCCTCTCCCTGGGTCCGTGCTCCTCTGGCTGACAATGCAGCTGGACGTGTGTGTGTGATGGGAGGGGGCGTGGGCAGAACTCGGCATGCTCGCAAGGCCCTGTGAGGCCCACTGAAGAGTTGGGGGTGGACCTCGATGTGGAGGGACTGCAGCCCGGCTCCCTGCTGTGTTCTGCCAGGCAGCTCCTGGCCTTCCAGGGGATGAGGCAGATGTGTTTATCAAGGTAGAAGAGTAACACTTGATTTATCTACCAGCTTGTTATTTTGAGTAGTTTTTAGTAATCTGCACACAGTATGGGGCCTCCGCTTTTGCTCTTGTCCAAAGCATTAGGAAGCTCACAGACAGTTGAAGGAAGTTTCCAGAACCAAGGAATCTTCCTCTTGACCGGGGAGTGGGGGAATAATTCCAGGAAAGATGCTGGGAATTTCCAGTTTTGCTGTGCCTTATCTCCACCCAGCATGACCTCCTCAGCCACCCTTGGAAGAAAGCTGGCCTTCAAGGCCACCTGGCCTGATTCTCTTAGCGGGGCAGGTGAAACTTACAATGGGGTGGAGGGGTAGGCCAGGGCATTGCCTTCCACCTGCCACTACGCGTGACCACGGACTGTTCCTCTCCTCTCCAGGCCTCAGTTTCCCTGTGTGCCGAGGGCTATAAAGGAGATTTAAAGCATCTGACTCCAATAAACTCCCATGTAAGGTTACCTCTTCTCATCACGGAGGAGAGTGCAAAAGGATCAGGAAGTTTCTTGTTCCCTTGGCAGTGGTTTTCAGAGGGCTGAGCCACAGACGGATGTTGTTCAAACAAACAGAGGACAATTCAGTGCCCGTGGAGTTCCACGGAGCGGTTGACCTGCCCAGCTAAGCTCCATTTCCTGTTCTCTGGTGCCCTCTGCTGCCCAGCACCAGCTGGGCTGTGCTGACTTCGCCTGAAAGAACCGCACCTAAGGATTCTCTTTTTACTCACCAGGAAGCTGAGGCTTGGAAATTCACAGTGACTTCCTCCAGTCCCCAGGGCAGGTCAGGCAGGCACTGCCTCCCCATCGCCGGGCAGGCCTCTGGCTCCCAGATCCTCCGGGGGCGGTGCGGAGACCCGCAGCCTCAGCGTCGCCTGGGAACTGGCTAAAAGGCAGCTTTACCAGCCTCGCCGCAACCTCAGAAACTGCAGGTGGGGCTCAGCATCCAGCAGCTTAGTAACGCCGCCAGGTGATTCCGATGTTCTATCTCAGGGAGAACCTTTACTGCCTCTTTGGGAACAGAAGTCTGGAGGAGGAATAGACTTTTTTTTTTCATACTGGGCCTACTCAGTTTGAACTTTTGCAGACAGACTCCTCAGGACAGACACTTAGGACGTCTTCTCTGATCTGGGAGATGTTTGTGCCATGCCAGAGTGACAAAGAGCCTCCACTGTCCACCAGACTTGGGCATTTTGGCTAGACATCAGATGGCCTACATCATCAGGGGCAGAGAGGTGGATTTTGAGAGTCCTGACTTGAATTCATTCATTCCCGCCTTTGAGATCTGTTTACGGTGCACCAGCCACATAGTCTAAAGACTGACTCCTATCCTCGCTGATACAGTCCACGGGGGAAGACAGACATCAGGCCAGAAATCACACAATAAATTGGCTGAAATTAGTCACAACTGTCATGAGCATTCTGAAGAAGACATTCTGGCTGCTCTGATAGGGAGAAGGGTGCAGCCTTGGGAGGAGGAGGGTTCTAGAACAGTGCGATGACACACCCCACCAAGGAGGGCTGAGAGCGCAAAGATGCCCCAAACTCCACCTTCCCAGGTGGGCTGCATGGGGGGGTCAGGGACTGGTGGACTCAAGCCTTTTACCATTAGGGTTCAACATGATTTTTATCATTTTATTATGGGGCCATTTTAGTGTTAGAAATTGAGCAAATATAGAAAATACAGATAAGGTGAACATTTTAAACCACTTATTTTCCCACCACATAGACATAACCACTAAGAATTTGTGGCAGAGCCTTGAACTTTTTTAAAATCAGTATATGTGATTTTTTTAAATATATGGGATTGTGTTATATTACATTAGCCACCAAACTGTCTCTTGGTAATTGTGGGTAGTCTGCTTCACAAGTGAACGAGGCACCTCGGTGTTCTCCCCTCTGCCCCCTGTGCACTCACCCCCTCTGCCCGCGCCTGGGTGTGCCAGGTGCGCCAGAGCCCATTTCATCCCAGCACCCGTCATGTCCGCTCCCCACCCAGCTCCCAGGTGTACCCTTAGCTGGAAGGGATTTTTTCATATTGAAAATACGGTCACCTTAAGAAGACAGTGAATGTGTTCTGGAGCTTTTGTGGGAAAAATAACTGCATACTTACAAATATAATGGTGCCCCAACGGCCAGAAAAGCAAAAATTAGGATTTGGGAGCTCCAGGCAGGAAGAGAGAGCATGCTGCCTGGGCACAGACGAGGAGAAAAGGGGCAGGGAGCCTAGGGTGGGGGTCACACTGGGAGAGCAGAGCTGGGCTGGAGCCTGCGAGGGGGGCTGACAGGCAGGGACCGAGGCACCCACCACACACTCCTCCGAGGGGGGGTTAGGCGACCGACATCCGTGACAAGGACCAAAGCCTCCTGTCCCCAGGCTGTGCCGATGACCAGTGAAGCCCAGGGCCAGCGCTGGGCCCTGGATCCGACATGGCCCCAGGACTCCCATCTCGGGGAGATAACAAGGCAGGAGTGAGGACGAGAGGGAGTGGCCCTGAGCAAGCGGGGTGGGGTGTTCAGGGGGTGACTTAGAAGTTACAGGGAGGAGACCTTCACAGGGAGCAGCAGCTGCAAGGGTGTGACGAGAAGGTGTTTGTGGGTGTGCTACAGGCTTACTTTAAACCACTGAACTTATGCCCCCACATAACTGTAATTTAATGTTGGCACCATAGCAGAGTACAAATAGCTTTAATTATGTGTTTAAAAGTCGTATGTTCACGACCTTAAATCTGGATGGATATCAGAATTTGAGCAATTCTTGAAATGTATGAATGTCTCCTTAAATACTGATCACAAAGCATTAAAAGGAGGGCAGGGGACAGTGAAAAGCAAGGACACACAGAGAGGTCGGGGACAGGAGAGACTCGGCTCCCGGCTTGGCGCTGCTTGCGGAAGGTCGGGTCTCCTCAGCGGCTGCGGCACCATCACGTTAGAAGTGGGGCCATTCAGCTCGCAGAGCAACATGCCCGACCCAGCCACGGAGCACGACGGACGCTGCCCTGGGGTCTGGTGCTACATCTTCCACTCTTCCCGGAGCAAGTAGGCCCAGGGGCTGTGCATGCGCCCCCATGTGGGGTAGAAGGTCCCTTCTGTGCCTCCACGGACCTTGATACATGGACTGCCCACCAGGGGCACATCAGCCCTTAGTCACCATCACTCTGATAGGAGGACAGGACAGGGACAAGCAAAGTAAACTCAGTCCTGGCCGCACACTGGAACCGCTGGGGCACCACGAGCCTCAGATGCTCACGTCAACTTTTGAAGCTCCAACCGAACAAGGCTGTGTGGCTGCATATGTATATGTGTATGTGTGTGTTTAATTTGCACGTACATTTCAGGTGACTAGGAGTGAGGCAGAAACATCGGGGACTTGGGTTCAGGAGAGGTCCTAAGTAGTCCAGCCAGGCCACGGTGCTCCAAAGCACGGAAAACCTTTACCTTTCTTTGCTTATTAACATAGTGGAGCTACAAAATGAAGTGTGATGCTGATGTTTTCTTATTTTTATGATTTTGGAAGTCACAAACTGTCAGCACAAGAGCTGATTTTGGCCCACAGATGTATTTTGTTTGGCTTACAATGAATTTTTTAAATCAAGTCAACACATAAAAACCTGGGTATTTCATGAAGTAATTTGGATTTCAGCTTCTTTCGAAGATCAAAAGATCTGCGGCTCAGAGCCCGTTTTCCTGTGCCAGTAGCTGCTCCTGCTTTTCCTTCCTGAGCCTGCGGCCCTGGGAACCCCTCACCCAGGGTGGGCTTGCGCCCTGCTTCCTGACTGTCTCACTCACATTGACGTCCCACCCTTGTAGGTACTAGACGCTTTGATTTGTTCTAAAGTCTGTGGATCCCAATTATCTGTAAAAGAAAAAGTTTGGGTCCATCTGAACCTAACCTGGATTAAGATCGAGCAACACATACCAAGTCACTCACGGACTCTTTGTGCAACCCCAGAAATGGGTGTACATTTTATTCCAGCCCCGAACCAACCAACCAGTCAAAAACACAGTGACACTGTGTGTTTACATTTTCTAAATATTATAACCACAAACACATCTAGGAGAAACAGCTGTGGACCTCTCAGTACTGGTGATTTCCAAGTCCCTGTGGTATACACTGCGTCTGGGCCTTTGCTAACTAGTGGCAGGTAAGCATCATGCTTTCTGCCCAGTTGGGAGGAAAGGAACACAGGGCAGGCTATAGACCAGGCACCAGGGGACTGGAGTCCTACGTCCTTCTTCGAGAAGTGGCCAAAATGTTTTTTCCTGGATTTAAAGTGGTGACTGAGAGGCTGAGGTCCTAAGCAGAGAAATCCCAGGCAGGAGAGAAGGAGAGTGGGGGGGCATCGTCATTGCTGATGTTCAAAAAAGCACAAATAGCTAGAGGCAGGCAGAATACAGACAGACCCCGGGATCAAATGAGTTCGGGACACCCGAATCCCATATCCTTTGCTTGTAGGGGCACCACTTGCATCTGGCATATCAAAGGCCCTAAGAAGGTCTGCAATAAAGAAACTTATGTAATCCTATTTATTTTGGCAGTTTCCAAATTTATTGGACTAGGATGCTTTAGAAATACTCATTAATACTTCACAGGACCTTACAGTCCCAAGGAATACAGATTGGGATGCACTGACAAAAGGGATTCCTGGCTCCAGAGCCTGGAAATCTAAATCCACAGAGATCCCCACCTCTGGAATCTTCCCCAAGCCACTATCATAGCTGGCTATGACTGCCCGGCAGGACTTCTCTGCACTATGGAGTTAGAAGAAGTTGGTGCCCACAGTTCTCTCTGATCAGCAGTGGGCAGCAGAAAGAAATGCTGGTGGGGCATTGTGATAGCTGCTGAAAATGGTGATGGACACAGAAGGCAGAGAGCCTGGCTGTGGACATCTGTATACAAATGAAATTTCTGGGGCTCAAGGTGCCATCAAAAGCTATTCTTTTCTTTTTAATCAATGGAGTCTTTTCTTGAGAAAGCTGACTGAGGAATGCAAGCCAGCGGCCTCCTCCCAGCTGCCCTCGGCCAGGAGGGACGGACAGGGACAGGAGAGTCGTGATTCCTGCTTTTCTGGGTGCCTGCCCTGCTACAGGGGCTCTCTGAGGAAATCTGAGCCCTCATTTTCAGTCAGCAATGGTACATGGGTGTCCTAAAGGGGCTGTAACAAACCATCACACACTGGGTGGCTTCAAACAGCAGAAATGATATTCTCTCACAGTTCTGGAGGCCAAATGTTGGAAATCAAAGTGTTGGCAGGGCCGTCCTTCCATGGAGGTTCCAGGGAAGAAAGGCTCCTTGCTTCTTTCTGGCTTCTCGAGGCTTCCAGCAATCCATGGGGCTCCCTGGCGGGCAGCTACATTCTCCAGTCGCCTTCTTCCTCTTCACATGGCCTCTCTGTGTCCTCTCTCTTTTCATAAAGACACCAGGCATTGGATTGATGATTCGATCACCAAGGTCTTCAGAGATCCTATTTCCAAATAAGGTCACATTTTGAAGCCCCAGGTGGACACGAGTTTTGGGGTGACAACACTGAATCCCCTATAGGAAAGTCAGCAATTCCACCAGAAGCTTCCAGCAGGCGTTCCAGCGTCCCAGCCCTCACTGAACTCTGTGAGCAGCCCCGGCTGTAGGAGGATGGCCACAGGGCTCCCTCTCTGAGACCAGTTGGTTTAATGATGGTCTGAAGGTGCAGGAGCTTAGGGGCTGAGCTGTGCACACAGCCCTGAGATGTGCCAAGCGTCGTGATTACTTTGTAAAAGCCATGAGCATCCACCTCCCAAACACGGCCTGTCCCCTGACATCCCATTATTGTGTTAGAATCAAGCTGCCTCAACCACTTACCGTTAAGGCCTATGAATTCTAACTAACTTAGAGATCAGACTGACGTTCAAAGGGAGAAAGTCGCATTTGCTTGGACCTGACCCAGGCTGATGAGGACTCCCATCCATGCCACTGGGTCTCCAAGGGCAGAAGCACGCAGCTCCCTTGCATCTTCGGACTGGAGCAGGGTCTTTACTGACTCACGGACTAGCTTTTGCCTCTTTCTGGGAGCCAGGCAGCAAGGTCAGGCCCCCCTGACAGTTGGGGCTTGCTTCTCCATGTAATGTTCTAATGGCCTCGGGTGGCTTCCACAGGGCCCAGTTCACACCTGGGAGGGTCAGTGGCCAAGCTGTTGGGGACTGAGGAGGAATGGGGTAGGGGGACAGAGGAGTAGAGAGGTGGGCCTAGAGGCAAATACAAGTAAAGGGAGCATCTTTTCTGGAATCTTCTCTACATCTCCCTCCCTGCTTGCAAGTGCAGGCAGCATCCTCACCACTAAGGAAATCACAGTTTAGTCTCCGTTCACGATGCTTGGGTCTGGGAAGTTGTCGGATGTTTTCTCGTTGAGTTGAATCCCACCAGGACTCCCAAGACCAACAGGGGAAGCTGGCCCTGAAGAGGAGAATCACCGAGACCAGGATTCCAACCACTAGGGGCCCTGCTGACGGTGGTGGGGACTAACGCTGTCCCGCGCTGGCCTCGTAATTGAAAACAGAGCCACCTCTGAGGTAGCAGGAAAAGAAACAACATTCCAGAGCCCTCGATGGAGGGAGGGGCAGACGCTGTAGAGATGCTTTGATTTTCAGCCGACAGGTAGTTTCAGCTCCTTCAAGGCATCTGCTATTTATTTAAAAGAAAAATAAAGCCCGAAGATAAAGCAATAGCATTTTTCAGTAGTTTTTGTATGAAAGGTGAGCACCTCAAATCAAATTGTATACAACCTGTTCCAGTTTTGCAAATAAGTCTAGTTAAAGCGTCCAGGCTTCCCCACAAAAAGTTTAAAAAAATGTTTTGAAAAACCCTGTTCTTTCCCACTTCTCATGCCTAAGAAGAAAATTCTTTCATTTTCACCCCTGCTGATTTCTGGGCTTTCCTCTGATTTGCTGAACCCAGAAGTGACAGGTTCTGGACTCAGGCTGAGCTGCCATCAAAGCCCTCTAGACTCTCCCTGCTGCAGACAGCTGGGCAGGCTGGGAGCTGCTCCGACTGAGGTGCCAGGCAGGTCTGTGTCTGGCACCCCAGTTCTGTCACTTACTAGTCGAGTGACCCAGGACTGTCCTGGTGTTAGCATTTAAAATTCCAGTGTCTTAGGAAAATCCTCCTTTTGGGTCAATCCAAAATAGAGGCTCATCCTAGTTTTCCTGAAAATCTCTGAATCTTAGTTTACTCTTCTGTGAAATGGGGCAATAATATCTACTAGGAAGCCATGAAGATTAGATTAGATGGTGCCCGGCTTGGCAAGTGCAGGCTGCTGCACACTCACTCCCTGGGGGTTGAGATGGGCTCCCGGCAGGGCACGCACTCACCAGCCCAGACCCACCAGGGCCACCCGGATAAGTTCCCTCCCTGACCACCTTTGCCTGGCCTAACGTCCTTGCCTAGGGGCTTCCAGTGGAGACACTGGCACCTGGGCATAATCCCAGGAGAGGGACAGGCAGGGAGAGCTGCGGAGGCACCTCTGGAGAATGGATGTGCCTCCAGACAGCACAGCGCTGTCTCAGGAAGAGCAAGAGGGGCCGAGGATGTTCTGCCCGGCCCAGCAGAAGAGGCATGAATGGCTGAAATCTCGACGGAAATCAAGTTTGGCTCAAACGCTTGCTGAGGAGTGGGCGGGCTCCGGGGGACATGGACTCTGTGGTTTTCCTGTTGCCTCTTTGCCCTTTTCGTCTTCTGCTGTGTCCTGGAAGCTGTGAGCAGCTCTGTTTCTGGAATGGCTGGAGTCTCCCTCAGGGATGGGCTCTCCTTTGTTCCTGGACAAAGCAGCCCCGAGGGTGCTGGGGAATGCTGCTGGGGACGCTGTTCCCTCTCTAGGCCCCGGGGCTTGGAGCACATGGTGGGACAAGTTAGGAGAGGTTCTCCATCTTTGGCAGCCACAGAGGGTCCCCAGGAGACGGGAAGGCAATGAGATCCATAACCTTCCCACTTGGGGGCTCAGAGGTAATAGGACAGCCTCGGTGTGGAAAGGAAGTGGGTACAGGGCCCCTGAGAGGCCACAAACCCAAAGGGGCAGTTGTTTGGATTCCGGACTTGGGCTTTGGGCAAGGGCACTGACTGGTTACAGCAGCACCTGCTGCCAGGTCCCTCCCCGGCCTGGTCCTCCCAGTGTGATGGCTGCGCCATGGGGAGCTGGCTGCCTGGGTGTAAATCTGAGCAGGAGTCTTGGTGCCTGGTGTCTGGGCACGATCCACAGACCTGGACATGGTGGGCAGAGAACTCCAGAGCAGACAGGGCAGGTGGGTGCCCCATGTATGACAATTTAGAAAAGAATCTCATCAAAGAGGCATATGGCACCAGCTGCCAGACACCATGGTACGGGCTCAACCCATGGCGGAAGAACCACATGTGAGTCCCCCTTTGGCAGGTGAATCAACTGAGGCCCAGGGAGGCACAGCTTCCTGGTACACAGCTCGTGAGGGACGGAGCCGGGATTCTAACCCAGGTGGTCTGATTCAGAGACCAGGTTCTCAGCCACGGCCAGGTGGGGGCTTTCTGGAGTCACCTTGCCATCACCTAGAGCGCATCCTGGTGGTGGGAGTGACAAGTAACACACGGCACAGCCCAGTAGGTAGTGAGCACCCCATCACAGCAGGTGTGCAAGCAGAGGCACGATCGCCACTGGAAGGGACCGTGGCAAGGCTGACTCTCCACCCTGGGAGCCTAAGAAACAAAACCCAAAGAAAGCTACAGGGGCAGGAATTACTCAGATGCTCAAAAAGGCTAAGAAATCTCATTAAGTGGGCTCCGGTTCGCTGGGTTGCTTTTGTTTTGTTTCATTTTTCAGTTTAAGTGTTTTTGTTGTTTCTTCCCATGAAATTCATAGGCCTGGAAGAAATTTGTTTGATGATTTAAATTCCAATTTCATGTATATAAAAGATTTAGTTTCTCTCTGGGAAAAGACATTAAATCCTTCTGCTTCGGTGGAAGTTAGATCGGTTCAGAGAGAGCCCAAGGCTGTGCCCTGGAAAGGAGCCATCTCCATGCTCAGATGCCAGCCTCCCGCCAGGCTCAGACCCCCAGGTCACCCTGGCCCCTAGATGCCGGGCATTCCAGAAATCCCGCTAAGAGTGTGGAGCCATCACTCTGTGCCCTGCTTAGAATGACATCTCACACCCAGCACGTCCCTGTGCATCTCAGATGACTGAGCCCACTTCAAAGCACTCAGCATGGATGCCATGGGACCCTTAGGCAGCATGTAAGGGAGGAAGGAAGAGAGGGAAGAGGGAGGGAGGGAGGGAAGGAGGGAGGGGAAGCAAAGAGGGAAGAAGGGTTTCTTGTTAAATGTGTTCAGCCAAACACAGTTAGCAGTTTTCTTTATTGCAGGACTTCTCAGAGCCTTTAAAGGGTTGATGTGCATTGTGAATCTCCAGGGGGAGGCTGTGGAATAACTTTTCTTCCCAGCTTATCCAATCTCCCCCTTTAAATACTCTTCATGTTTCAGAGCACAGTCCCCCGCCTTCTACTTAGGAATGTCTCCTGGGACTAGTTTTCCTCGGCATTTCCTTTAGGAGAGAGTATTCTAACCTGAAACTGTCACCTTTGTATTAGAACCTTCTCCACAAATACATATCTGCTTCCACAGGTAAGTCTGGAGTATCTACTGTGAGGCACCAAGGATGCCAGGCAGAAGACTGAGCTCTCCCATTCTTTCCTGATGGCATTCAGATAATGGCTGGGGCATTTCGTGGCCTGTGGCCAGAGTGGGGGCACAGCATTCCTTCTCTCCTTCCTCGGGGGCAAAATATGGATCTCTGGGCCAGACCCAGCAAAGAGGTCCCCTCCTCTTCCTTCCTCCGTCCCTCCTTCTCCCTCCCCGCTTCTTTCTTGAGCTGCGAGGCTGCTGCAGCACCTCCTAGGCGCTGGCCTGTGGGGGGCTTTCTCAGGGCTCAGTGGCCAGGGCACTTCAAGCCTCATAGAGTGATACACACCTCCGGGCTGCGGAAGCAACCTGGCCACCTCCGTCCCTCTACCTCCCCACCAGGCCCCCTTTATTAGCATCCACTCATTCAGTATTTATTTATCAAGGGCTTTCTGTGTGCTGGGTCCTCTTCTGGGATCTGAAGGTCCAGGAACGAATTAGACAGACCAAGCCAGCCCTGCCCCCACAGAGCTTACCATCTACTGAGCAGGCCAGGCAAAAATACACAAAGCCATGTCTGGGGTTCCAGAGAGAAAAGGAGCGGGTCTAGGACTAGAGAGGATTGGGGCACTACCTAGATGAGCTGGGCCAGGGCTGGCTTTTGTGATGATGAGGTGACATTTGAGCAGAAGACTGAGGTTGGAGAGAGAAAGAGCCAAATGAATGGCTGGGAAGAGAGCTCTGGGCACAGCAAGCGCAAAGGGGCTGCGGTGGGACCTTGGCAAGGTCAGACTGGTAGGCAACAGGGACTAGATCAGGTAGGGCCTCCCTTATACCCAGGCCATGGTAAGGGCTTCGGGTTTTACACCGAGGGTGGTGGGAGGTACTGGAGAGCTGAGGCCAGGGCTCTGGGTGATAGGCGGGCACGTCAAAGCAGGGCTCCGGCTGCTGCGGGGACACAGCTAAGGCTGTGCATCTCCCACCTCAGACCTGAGCCCCCTTCTCGAGTGCAGTGGGCTGGGTCCCACCACAGAGGTCTGAGGGAGCCATAGCCTCACTGCCCCAGAGGTCAGAGGCTTCTGCGCACTGGCCCTGCCACCTTGCTGAGCCTGCCACACTGAGGATGCAGGGCCCTGCCTCCTGGGGTGGCTGGCAACAGCCCCCGCCCTTCTCCAGCGAGCAGAGCGTCCAAGCAGCTGGCCCGCCCGGCCCCGGGAACGTGCCCCGGCTGTCCTGAAAAATGGAACCAGCTGCTTGCGCTGCTTCAAGGGCCACTATGTGCCCAGACCTTTTCCTGTGTTGTCCTATCTGCCTGGACACCCCGGCTCATCACTGCTGGTCCTGATTCTGCCCATCTTTCAGGGCCATGCTGAGAAACCTCCTCCTGCCCCAGAACTTCCCAGCAAGTCAAGCTGCCCCTCTCCGTTCTGAAGCCCACCGCACGCGCTGAGCGGCTTTCCCGGCCTGCCTTCCCTTGTCTGCTGTGTCCTTCCACCGTGTCTCCCCGTGGGTTCTGCTCAGTCCTCCCCTGGCTATGGGGTGAACGTTCCCTGTGCCCAGGTCACCTCTGCGCCCCTATCAGCCCTAGTCTTAGCTGGTTTTAGGGAAGGGAGCCCCCATAGGCATGTGGAGCCCCCAGAAGAAAGTGGTGACTCAATAGCTGGAGCCCCAGCGGCTCCCACAGTTAGGGACGGGACAGGGGATGGGGAGGCAGCAAGGGTTGGGACGTTATTTTGAGTCTAAGGCAGTAGGAGACTTGTTGCATCAGGGAGATTTTCAGGGAGAAAGAGCTGGAAACCAACTGAGCAAGCTTCTAGATGCCTTAAGAGAAGGCGATCCAGCTGGTCCAGGGCACGTTCTTCCTGCCCAAACAAGCATTCTACCATGCCAGAGGGGGTGACGTCAGACACGTTAGGAGTCAGTCTTTCCTTCTCTCTGCCGCTCCCTCCCACTCCTGTTCTAATCCCATCTCTCGTCTCTGCCATGCATGCAGACTCCGTGTCATGAATGAAAGCTGACAGTCTCATCCACCTTCCAACCAGCATAAACCTGACGGATCACGCATGTCCCCAGTAACACTAAGGACTGGAGCATCTTCTAGACTGACAAGCCCTTGCCTCTGTCATCTGTCATCTTTCAACCACCCTGGGAGGTAGGCAATATTATCATTTTACAAATGAGGCTCCGGTGACAACTTGTCCAAGGACAGCCAGCTAGATCTCAGGGACACACTGTCCCAAGTTCCACTCTGTCTCCTTTCTTCCACATCTCCAGCACTGATGTTCACAAGCATTGCTGAGGGGGTTCACAGAGGCAGAAAGCAAAGCCCGAGGCTTGGCTGACAGGTGCTCTGTTAGCCAGAGGGTGGCTCCAGCAGCCCTGAAGTGTGCAGCGGCATTTCCGAAAGCACAGACTTAGATCCCCAGCATCACCTGAATGAACTTACATTGGAGTCTTGCTGGACCACTATCCTCTAGGACAGCTTTCTGGCTGCTTAATGGACATGGACAGCCATGGTTGTGCTCCAGTAAAACTCACTTACGAAACAGGCAGTGAGCTGGCTTAGCTCTGTGGGCTAGAGTTTGCAGACCCTTCACCTACAGAAACAGTCACAGCCGAGGGGCCTCTGCTTGCACAGCTGTATCTCCTCCCTGCTGCCTACAGGCAGTCCACCTTACTTCAGTTTTAAAAATACTGTTAACTGCCGAGAGAAAACTGACCCCAGCTACATTTTTAGGATGGTGACTGAGCAATGTCTTTTGATTTCTTAGAATTCTCAACTACTTGTTCAACCCATCTTTCTGAAGCAGCACATCACAGGGTTTTGAACGGCTTTCTTCCTTAGCTGTACTTGGTTTTGCTCAATATAAATGTGTTAGATGAGAAAGCTAGAAACCAGCCCGAATCGCCAACAGGACCTGGAATGCCTCTCTTCCTGTGGTGCCCAGGACAGTTACTTTTACCCTGACTAAGTCCTATTTCCCAATGCCCCTGAAAAAGAATGCAGGGTGAAGGTAGAGCAGTGCTTGTTTAACCTTTTTAGGCTTGAGAGTCTAATGCTGAAGAAAAGTGCCAAAAATTGCCTGAAGGGACTCATCTGAGGGCCTCAGAGTTGCTGAAAACCATCCGAGCAGGAGAGAAGCGAGGCTTTCATGGGATGATTCTGGGTGGGTCCTGCCAGGCTGTCCAAACACACGAAGGCTCCTGTAAGGACACAAAAGGTGGCAGGACACTCTGCTTCTCGGTGGATTCCAGCCATTCTCAGAGCTGCATTTCTAAAGCCTAGCTCCACCCTTTCCTTCTTTTAAAACCACCAGTGCCAAAACTTGTCATCAATTAGAAATTCCTTTACATTTTAATTGAGTTCTTTCAATTACAAATTACGTCAGTCAAATAAATTACAAGCAGGATCCCAAAGAAATACAGTCCTATTGGCTAGTAGACTATACTCACTTGCTATCATTTCTGCTTCGCAGAATTTTTATTGTAATAAAATTACTAGTTTGCACCTTAACACTGTACTTCAATCACGTACGGCTGCTGAGGAGAATGAAATATCATAGGTGAGCACAGAGTTCAGGGTTCACTGGAACCTAACGGTGTCCGGATGCAAGATGAAATCTCCACACAACCAACAGCGCAGGGAGGAACTGCTCTCATATCAGGGTCTATCCTGCGGAGACTTTCTTATTAGGCACATCTCCAAGGGACATGGGGTTTGTACAGATGTTCTGGTACCTATTTTAGAACAAAGTGTCCTGCTACCACCTTCAAAGCAATGGAAATACCCAAAGCAAGACTGGCGAGGCCCAAAGTACATGCCACCTTTGGCAGAACAATGAAGTAACCACAGAGCAGGAAAAAGGTAGTAACAGTGAGTGACAAGAAATGGCTCTGCTGAGACTAGCCGGAGGGAATGCCTAACTCTGGGTCTTCCTCCTGCAGGGCCCCACACATCAGACTAGGTCTCCCACCTCCAGGCAGGCTTCGCATTGCAAAGAGAAGGGCCAGGGTCCTAACTAGCGCTCCTGTGAGCCCCAGCACAGGGAGGGGCCTGCTGCCCTAGAGTCACTGTCACTACCACTCCTCAACGCCAGCTGTGTGTCACCCTGGGAAGCCTCCTTTGCTAATGCATCAATAACACCATGTTCTTAAAGACCCTGTGTGAAGAGACAGGCTGAAGTGGGGTGAGGCGGGCTGGGAAAGTGATTCATCCTAGTCAGCTCTTGACTTGAGTGCTGACTGCAGGTGAGCACAGCTAATGTCAGCCTCACGCCCACAAGGTCACCAGGGGGGTGGAGATGCCGGGCTGTTTGCAATGGGATTTTCAGTTGTAACTCGACATAGACTTGGTCTCTGTCCTGTGAAGAGTAACGACTAGTAACCAGCTGGACTGTGACAAACTCCTGGGCTCTTGGCCTCCCTGCTGGGCGGGTTCCTACAGAGCTGCTCTGTCTGGTCCCCTCCTTCAGTCCCAACGTCAGGCAACGCCTCATTTCCGGCTCACTGGCTCCTAACCCAAGCATATTCACCTGTCAAAATGCCCTACTCGGGAATAAATCTTCTTTTTCCTCTGCTTATTAAGGCCAGCATTCTTTTTCCCTTTAGCTAGTTGATGGTTGAATAAACTATACCTGGACAATCAAACTACATCTGTACAATCATTTAACTAATAAAAAATATAAAGAGAGCTGTGTTTGCCCACGGCCTTTAGAAATTCTGAAATAACTGCCTGGGCAAAGAAAGGAGGCATGTGAAGTGAACCAATTACCGGACCCCATGAACGGATCCTGGGTTTTCCTCCAGAACCTTTAGCCAAAGCACTGCCCTGGGAGCAAGAACTCCTAGGAAAGATGCCTCCTTCCATGGATCTCAGTTCCTTGCCCGAGGGGGTCAGGCTGATTGGTACCCAAGGGTGGAGGCTATAATTCTACTTACAAATCATACCTCCCGTGCTATTTTGGTGGGGTGCGGAGATGCAGCACCCGGAGACCATTCCTTACTCACCTCTGTGAGCCATGCCCTGAGCTGTGCCCCTCGAGAACTCGGAGGCAGCCATGCCCTACTCTGTGGTGCACCCGCAATTTCCACCGCCCAGTTTCTCTGGGTTTAGCAAGTGGCCTAGACTCCGGAGGGTGCGCAGCTGGACTGACTCCTGAGAAGCCAGCACACTGCCTGGCCATATGCACAGCAACTCAGAGAACAATAGGCTTGGCTGAAATTTTCTTTTTATTTATCATTTCTGTAAGTTACCGACATTTAAATTATCAGCAATAATTTACAATAGCCACATATATTTCAGTTGTTGGAAGAACACAGACAAAATTAAAGCACAGAGGCTTTAAAAAGGAGGTTACTGTAATACATCATAGAAGCTAAAATTCAGAATACCAAAGACCCCACATAATGCATCAAAACATGAAGCTTAAACTTTCCCTATGAGCCTAAAATGACAAATTTACCATCTGTCTAAGATAGGGAGTAACAGTTGTTTCCAAGGTAAGAAATGAGGAATGCTTTGGTAAGTCATCTACACTGTATGCATTTCCCTTCACATCTCCAATGACTGTACATCAACACAAGCACAGCACATTTTTGAGAACAGGTCTCACAAACTTTTACTGTAGATTTCCCAAACATCTTTAAATTTTGTCAATGAGGAAAGCAATTCAGTTGCTTGAATTTTAAGTTTAAAAAATTAAAAGTATTTCCAGGGACTCTTAAAGCCATCTCCAAAAGTATAAAATGTTATGCACTTGCCAAATCCGAAGTGTTCCTGTTTTTCTCAGAGATGAATATAGGACGCAGAACCCACTCCTAACAGGGGAAATGCTCATGCACTGTTGTGCACACGCAGCCATAGACCAGTGGAGGAACAGCTCACCAGGACCCGGAGGGGATGGCACCCCCATCGGATGCACTGTGACCGTGGCCACAGCCAGACCACCCCCCGGACCCACCTCCCTGCAGGGACAGATTCCCTGGCACACATTCACCCATCACACTGTGGTCGGTTCTTGCTGGGGGATGCCAGCTCTGTCAGTAAATCTGTGCCAGCAGCACCAGCTTTTGAAGCAAAAAAAACTGCTCCCTCTTTAAAGCCGAGGTTTTTCAAACTCCGGGCGTAGTCTGCGTATATAGCAGAGATGAGTTTCTGTAAACCACAGTTAAGGAAAAGAAGGGCGAGGGCAAAGCAGATGGTGGCTCCACCTCACCAGGCTCCCGCCCGTCCGAAAGAAGGACCAGCTGGCAGCTGCTGCGGAGGGGCTGGGCGCAGGCACCTCTCCCCTGCAGAGGGCGACTCCTGGCTGGGGGGGAAGCCCCCCCCTATAACAGCACCACACTTGGCCCAAGCTGCGCCCAAAGCTTCTCCTTCTAGGACACCCACGGAACCCCCCTCCCATATCCTCCCAAGACCCAAACGCAACCAAAGACTATAAAAAGAAAGATGCTTTAAGTATACACCCCTGCGGTATCTGGAAGTTTGAGAGGCTGGTGGCTTGGGGGCAAATACAGCTTCAACAAAGGGCTCTAATTACAGAGCCTGCCCAGAGGCAGGAGCTCCGGGTGTCTGGGTGTTAGGTTTTTGGACAGCCCTGCTCCACTACGTCCTGAGATTCAAAACGGCTCCTTCCAACTAGAGTGAACTTCACCAGTGCCTACAAACACAATGTTGAATAAGGCCAAGTTTAGTTTAATTTTCTGTAAAAAATACACAGAACACCAAGTACCTGACACATAGAAATGAGGACACAACATAGTAATTCAAGAAAATATGCAATGAGAACAAAAGGGCTCTGCAAACACAAGCAACTGGGACTTATATTTTCAAGCCCATTCTTTACAAGGATAAAAAAACATGGAGCAATGATGTCTAGAAGAAATAAAATATTCCTGGTTGGAGGTGGACCACAGTGCCTTGCCCGCCTGACATGTCTCTCTGAAACACTGGTCTTGCTGCATACTGGGCTGTCACAGAGTAACAGTGAGACTCCTTTATTTATTTATTCCAGATAAATATATACAATTTAATTCTGTGCAGTGTATTCTTTTGAAACAGTACTATTTTAAAGTACAGGCTCCTATTGTTTTCCTAAATTAGGTTCTTTATCTTCTTTTCAAGTCCAAACAAAGTATTACAGAATTTGGGGTCCCTCCCCTTTCAGCCCTTCCTGCCTTTCCGTCCATCTTAGGGCTGATGCCAGCAACGCAACATCCTTCTTCCCGATTCTTTCCCTCTCATCTCTCCCTCTTTACTGGCCTTGGTGAATCAGAATACGGATCTTTCCCAGTATAACCCCAGAAGCACAATGAGGAGGAATCCTAAAACCCACTCATGTCCCATGCCCCTCCTCGGTGTGACCATCCGGGCAAAGGATATCTGTGTCCTCGCTGACTTCAAGTGCACCATACTTGAGACAAGCTTCCACAAATAAGGCAGCTCTGTCGAAGTATCTCATGCTACTCAACAGAACAAAATGAGGGTTAGGCTCTGTGCTTTACAGCATCTGGGGGTGGAACCATCCAAGGGTGTGTTTCTACACAAACACTTGTACCCATTTCTGCTGGAAACTCGAGTGCTGCGTAACGCACACTCGCAACGTGCTAAGCCCTGGTTCACCGAGAAATGGAGGGGAGGGTACTCACGTCCCCACCCCACGATCTTTTTAGTTTAAAAAATTGTGAGATAGTTCAACTACACAGATATCTATAGAGATGGGACCCACTGTCCAGATTTAACAAGTAGTCTTTTGCCTCAATCTACCTCCCTTAGTTTTAAGAAAATAGATAACATCCCAGAATAAGTGATGGGTATTACTCTTCAAGCTTTTCAGAGGGGACGGTCCAGCTGCCAAGCGGCCTTTTAGCCTGCTTGCGGCTCTCTAGCCTTGTCTCACCCACTCTACTCTAAGCTGAACTGGCCCCAATTCTCTGAAGGCTCCTTTGATAGTGTTTACCTAGCTATTTGCTGTGACTGGTACACAGGCAAGAAATGCAACTCCTAGACAAAATGAAGGAACCAACACTGACTGCCCCATTCCCTGGAGGTTTTCTTTAGAAACCTAAAGTGGGCGCTTCTCCTTTCACTCTGTCCATCCCTCCACCCGCAGAGCCTCAGGAGAGTGTGAAGTGAGTCATCACAGGCCCCTGGCCATGGAGTGCTCTGGCATACCTGTGGAGGGTCTCGGCCACACTGGAAAAGCAGCCCAGGGACAGGAGGACCAGCAGGGCCTTCGACTTCTGGTTGACTTGTGGGGAGCAAAGGTGGTCAACCCACCGCTTTAAAACATCGGCACACTCTTCAGAGTTTAAACGGACCTGAGAAAGATGCCCACGTTAAAAACAAAGAAGTCCTGCATTGCATGCAGGATGCAATAAAATGTAATTCCATCAAAACAAGATGTGTTCCTATGAATAATGTGAGCCTTGCTTTATTAGCACACTGCCCGACACCGCTGCTCACCATGCACAGCAGCCACAGCAAGCCGAGCCTGCGGGGGCCGGGGGCCTGGCAATGCTTGGGGCTGCAGTCTGGGCTCACACCCCGGCAGGGAGAGGAGCCAGCTTAATTGCTACCAATTTAACCTCCCTTTATCAGTAAGAAGAAATATAATTTATACTCATGAAGAATAGAAAGATGAGAGTTGCAAGAAAATATCTGCAAAGCAGCTTTGCAGCCAAAAAATGCTCCTAACTCATGAGTCAAAAGTTCAAGAGTGAACTTTCTAGCCCAAATGCTCAAGGCACCACCTAGAATCACCTACTTTGGCAAGCCATGCAGCCCGGTTCCACTCGCCATACGTCTGCAGGTAGCGGCAGGCATCTGCGGCTTTGTCTATCAGGCAGAGCAGCTGAACACCCTCTGGAAGATAAAACAGCAGCCCCTCAAGTGATACGGCAGCTCCCTCCTTGACACGTCACTAAAAAGGAGAATGACCACTTGACTGCATCTGGTCTTGTGTATTTTATATCTTCTAGAGATATTCTTGGCTTATATATTACATGAAATATTAAACTAGAGTTCTTCAATGTTACCACTCAAGTAGCCAGAATAGGAAACACAAGTAGAGTCCAGAAAACGACAGGTGAAGCATATCTCACTCACTGGTTTTCATCACGTCCATCTGCTCAGGTTTGTCCAATTTATGCCAGTTGTCTGGGTAAGTATTAGTAGTGCCCCGGCTTCACTCTTAAAACTGTTCCGGTTTTGATTACATTATGTGATCATCTATAAATAGCTAGCATTAATCTTTCTATATTTCTCCAGCATACATATAAAAAAGAAATACCCTTAACAACCAACTACTTTGCTGGGAATAGGTCTGATTTTCCAGAGAACTGATGAATATACCCACAAACTGTGCCTTACCTGCCAACTTGCCGTTGGCAATCATATTAGTTGCCACCAGTTTAATGGTGCTCTGAGAGGGGCCTGATGAGGTGACAGTTGTGACCAAACAGGCTTTCAATGAATCACAATAATAATGCTGGTTGTCTGCACTTGTTTCCAATAGCAACTGCACAGCTCTGTCTGTCTGGTAGGAGAAACAGTTCTAATTGTGAGACCATTTTCTTCCAACATAACCTAATATAATTCATAATTTAGAACAATGAATTATATACTTAAAGAAAACTTTTATTTTCAAAAACTGAATGCTTTGCTTACATTTACAAAAATTAAAAGTACTGTACTGCTTCTTTGGGACAAAGGTAAAAACTACTGTCTGGTTTATATAGATGCCCAAGTTACTGCTTATTTTAGCTTTGCACAAGGCCATTCAGACACACAAAAGCTAAACAAAACAGTTAAGCCTCATAGGACATTATGGAAGCCAAAATTACAAGCTAGCTTTGACCATATATTTTTTCTTTCTTACAGGGTTTGTTGGTCTTATTTTGAGAGAAAGCCTAAATTGACACTTACACACTTTCCAGGAAACATGATGATCTGTGTGTATGTGTGTGTGTGTGTGTGTGTATGTGTTATATGTGATGCTCTGAAATACAAAACCTGCAACTCCACAAAACATGAAAGGAGTTATAACACTTCACCTACCTGACCCAGGAGGAGTAGCTGGTCTGTACATTTCCTTGTATGATCATAAGTTGACCGTTTCACTTCCTGTAGATTAACCCTTTCCAGCTGAAATTTCTAGAGTAGAAGGAAGAAAAAGGAAAATTAAGCTTGGATTGTAAGACTTAGTTAAATTTTACTGCACTTAAGTCATTTTAATAAACAGTACTTTGATTTCTGAGGTTATCAGAAAATCAACTTTATAGAAATCCAAAAATATAAGAATTTTAAAAGAAAAAACACTGAAATGTATTATCATTTATGTGTAAGGTAGCCTGCTTACAGAAACTGGCCCCTGAGAGAGCCAGATGAAAAAACTACATGTACTGAAGTACTCTGCTAGAGGTTATGAAGATCATGAAGCTCTCTCTTCATACACAGACTAGAAATCCAAACCAACTGAAAGAAACATTTCTTATTTACAGAATATAAAGTGAAAGAATTAAAATGAATAAATCAAGACTGTGAATAATAAAATTTTAATGTGTATTAAAAAACTCAGTAAGCATTTATGAGCTTTTCAAGTCCTGAGCCAGGCCTTTTTTATGTGAACGTGCCAAGGGACTCCTTACTCTTATGTGGGCCTTAACTCAGTTCAAAAGTGTCCCAAGTTGAAGATACTTACAAAGACGTAAGTAATCAAATTAGCTTTAAAGGTTTTAACAAAGAATACCTGGAAATAGGCATTCTCACAGAGTAGGTCATAACATATATCCAGTGGGTTGTTCACTTTGTCCCGGGAAGTGACTTTCTTAGTAGCTGGGCTGCTCAATGACTGTGCCTGGGACAAGCTGTGCAGGTAGTGGGCAGCGACCGTCCAGAAGTGCAGTTCTGATTCATCGCCGTACAGCCTGGGAAGGATGAAAGCCAAGTACCCACTGAATTCACACAGCAGACGGGGGGCCCAGGCAGGGGCCGCCTATGGTAGTCTGAGCCCTGGCAGCACAGTGCCGTCATGTGAAAGGCCGTTTGGGATACTGGCATGTGCCTGGCAGCACAAAACAGATGAAGCAGCAAGTTTTCCAGCCCTTTTATGACCCTCAAACAATACAGGGCCTGACTGCATGGGGCCCCTTCACACCTAGCCTCTCTCTGTTTTGCGTAAGAGCAATACCATGATTCTAAAGCCTGGGCAATTATTTACCTGGTTTGCTATTAGCACACCTTTCAATCTGGACCATAGCTTCACATTAAGGAAGTTCCTCTGGGATAACTAGCTAGATAAGGTGTGGAAAAAAATGTGGAATTTACTCTTGGGTGAGCGGAGGGAAATGTCTTTCTTGTAAGTGACACCTCTACTGAACAGTGAGGAAATACAGGTTACTGCTTCTAAATATAACTTACATTTAGTTATGTATATTGTATAATTAAGTATACAGTATATTTAAGGACATGACTTCTATAGCTGATGTTTTAAAAATGAACGTATTTTTAAAAGCTGTCTGTAGAAGGCAGTCTTTTCAACAGATAAGGCCTAGTTCTCACATTTAAAATATAATTTTTTTTGTATTACTATTTCCCAAATTAATTTTAAGTCAAATCTTGAGGATGAACTGATATCTTTTTCTAAAATCTGAAGAGCTTGTTTTGTCTTAACTAAATACTGTTAAAAAGAGAAATGAGTTATCCTGAAACTCTGTCTCTCAGTGTCTTACACAGAACACTTCCAACAGTGTTACCTTGAAACAAGCAGGCATCTCTGCAGAAGACTGAATTCCGGGTCAAGCAAGAGTTTCTTTATGTCACTACAGACAGGAATCCAGACAAAGCAGACAAAGCAAGACAAAATTTTTTAAATTAAACAATAAATCAAAGAGATAAATGAATCCCCTTGAAAGGGAAAATTCCACTCAAAATTGTTAGTTCACTTAAAATTTTGTTTCCTTAAAGCTGGTAAAGTTTTTATTCTTTTTGGATTAGCTAGTATATGTCTAGAACTTAAAAAGAAGTTACTGTCCATGACCCTGAAATTACAAAAGCTGATAGGACTTAGAGTGTATCTAGGCTTGGAGAACTGGTACCCATCCACCAACACAGAGGCTGTGAGGCACTGATTTTGGTTCATATTTTTATGATAGTTCAACTCCAGTTTTTGAAAACATGAACAGCAGCCTAACTACAGGAATAACGATGTCACTATTGATAAAATCATTTTACTAATCAAGAGCAGTATATACTTTAGAAAAGATACATTCAGAATTTATTTTGAAACTATTTCAGAAATAAAATATATAAGATAGAAAGGCTGGTGTTTTCATAAATTAGTATTTCTAAGATAGCCAAACATACAATATTCACTAACCAGAGAAGGGAATATATTCTTTAAACCTATTATTTTCCATTTAAAGACAAATGTTAACCTTTGGATAGAGAAAACAAAATAATTATTTAGATTATGACATCAATATAACATTCTGATTAATTTATTAAATATTATAATTACATGTGACAGATTCTACATTACAAAAATATATTATGTTTTACCAAGAACTCCCGTGGACCCATAATTTCCTACTACCTTTGCAATATTGTTCCCAATACATACTTTTAAACACTCTTGGTTCTCTAGGAGGCATATTCATTTCTTAGCCAGAATTGTGCACACAGAACTTATTTTAGAAGAGAGAAGCTGGCACACAAGAGTCGCCCTGCATATGGGCCCTGCCATGAGGCCACATACTGGATTTGTGGGGAAGGCAGGCTGGTTTCAGGGCCACTCACACCACAGTGTCTATTCCTACCCTCACACAGCACCAGAACAACCCTATACTCAGGAGCCTGTGGGAGGTGGATGCTATTAAATAACCACTTTTCTACATAACAAAGGTTCTAAAAGGAAATAAGCCTTTGTGACTAGAATGGTCTCACTTCAGGCCATGAATATTTTCTAAAACAAAACCTATTTCAATTTTAAAAAGCCAAAATTATTATACTTTTCTTTCTCATATTCTTATCTGCTAATAAGACATCGTTGGGGTGCTTACTTAGACAATGAGTTCAACTGCTCTTGAAGGAGATTCTTTATTTCTTCATTTTCTGGATAGTCACTGTACAGAAAAGATTTTGAATGAGTTCTCTCTCACTTTCAAGCACTTATTTCTTCACCAGAAAAAAAGCTGTGCTAATATAGAATTAACTCTTTTGAAGTCCTTGGCTAAAAACCTAGTTATAGATCAAAATAGCAACTGTTTACTCAGGAGTCCACCAATCTTTAACATTGGCTTTTATCTTACTTAGTCAAAACAAATAAATAGTGAAGAAAGTCTCTCTGGCTTTCAAGAAACCAGAAAACTTAGCAGAAGGACTCTGAAAACTATCATTTTTAGAGTCACTAATAAGGAGCTTTGCAATGACATAAATTTGCTCATTCTGCTCTGTAAAATGGACCTTCATTTCTCTAAGTAGACACTTCGTGAAAAATAGATGACTCATTGCCTGTTATTTTTATTCCCCTAACTTATGCCCACCTGTGCACTCTACATGGCATAAATTCAGCAGCACTTGTGGGCTTAACTAATAACCACTAATAATAGTTTCTGTGAATATTTTTTTGCAAAGAGGCAGGCATTGAGATTTATAAGACATAAAATACCTCTGAAGTAGGCCCATTCTTGCTGCTCTTAAAAAGAATCTTAAGCCTGGCCCAACTTCTCTTGGCCTCAGAGGGCTCTCCTCACATTCAGCACGCCATGCCCCCTGCGGAGACTGTAAGACAGCCACACAGCCGCCAGAGGGCAGAGCATGTACCCAAGCTCCCCAGACTCACCCTCCCAAAAGGCCCGGAGGAGTGGAAAAGACTGGCAATTCTTTTAGTGTGTCTGCATCTCTGTCTCAGCTCGGTCTTAAGGTTCTTTTAAGCCCTGGGTTACGGGCCACTGCTGATTCCGATGAGTGTCCCTCAACCCCAAGGAAATTAAGAAGGGAAAATAAAAATGGAAACAGCTTACACGTGAGAAATGTCCAAGGAATACTGTCCATTCCAAGGTTGGTGTAGTAAGAAAGCTTTCAAGGTGAGGGCGGCCCTTGGAATGAGAAGATATGGGCACCACACAGGCTCTAGACCAAAAAAAAAAAAAAAGTTGTTTTTTTAATAAAATAAAATTTTATATTACCATGAAGCTTCAGCTATACTTCAGTTACAAAGAAGTCAACAGAAAACAATGCATAAATCCAGTGGCAACTGAGAAAGTATTTTCATTATACTGAATATACACAAACTAAAAGTAGAGAGATTCTCTTCAATCAAACTGATTAATATAACTTTTCTCCATCTTTTTAAAATTTAAGTGTCCTATATGGTATAAAACACAGACCCTATTTGTATAAAAGATTCAGTGCAATGACTCGACAGGTATCAACAAAGCTCATTCTTTTAAAATACTAGTATTTACCTGTATCATCCTATTAAATGTCTTTGCTTTTCTGAGAGTAGTAAAGCAAAAATAGCCCATCAACCCTGAGCTTGTCATGAAAGGAACCAGGCCATCTCTAAGCAATGGCATTCTCAGGTCGCACAAAGGCAGCCCTTGAACGAAAGGATTATTTTCCTAGACTCTGGGCCCTAGCATCCCTGACAGGCAGCAGTTGACTGCCTTAGGACACAACAAAGCCCTTCTCCCTCGGTAGGAACCCTTATTCCCCCAAACTCCAACTTACATGCTAGTCAGTTTCAGCCTATGACATGCACAAAACTAGTTTCAAAATTACTAGTGCCACTGTCAACCAATCAAGCAAAACTCAAAATCCCTTTGCAACTTTGAATATAAACCACTAAGGTGTACAGTGAGTTTTGTTTGTTTGAAATATCCTTTGTGTTTGTGTGATTCGAATGTTTGTGTTCAGTCTTACGGTTTGTTTTTTCTTACATCCTTTCTGTTTTTATCCGGTGGTTTTTGAATATGTAAAACCTTTAAATGCCTCAAAAGTTTCAACTAAATAAAGAAAGTCTATCCCCATTCTCTCCATCTTTCTATCTACCTCCTATCTATAACTGTTTTCTTTGGTTTTTGGATTACTCTGTGTTTTTTTGTAAGATAAGCAAACACACAGACTATATATAATCTTTTACACTTGCATTTTTCACTTACATATACCCTAACTATTACTTCCTATCAGTTCACAGAGATATTTCTTATTCTGTTTTCCTGCTGCACAGACGTCTATTATGCAGATGCTCCCAAATTTATTCAACCAGTCTCCTATGGATAAGTACTTTGACTTGTTCCAAAATTTTGCTATGGTCATATGTATGGACGTGTGTCTTAAGGTAAATCCTTAGTCGTGAGACCACTGAGTAAAAAGGTAAATGCACATGTGGCTTTGTTAGATATTGCCAAACTCCTTCCTACAGGGATTGCTCTGTGAGGGGCATATGAGTAACTGTTCCCTTATAGTCTTGCACTGTAGTATGTTTCAAAGTTCTTAAATTTTTGCTAATCTAATAGGTGAGAAACAGTTTCTTTGTGCACTTTAATTTATAATTTTTCTTAGTATGAATAAAGTTGAGCATCTGCTCATGTTTAAAGGCCATTTGTATATTTTTGCTCTTCTACGGACAGTCTGTTAATGACTTTCAAGTTCTTTCTCCCAGGTTAAAATGTTTTTTGCTTTGCTTATTGTTTCTTTTGCTATGAAAAAAAATTTTTTTAATTTTTCATGTACTCAAATTCATCTTTCCTTTTCCACACAAGTTACAAAGGAAGGAATGTACCAGGCTACCTACCCACCCACCGAGTCATTATAATCGGCACCAGTGGGGATGAAGGTGGTTAGTTTACTTAATGCTCTTTCTTTCTATTCATCCTTAACAGACAGAAAGCCATGTAATTCTCACATTTCCAAGTTGGTCCCTTTCACTGTTAAACAGCAGTAGCTGCTGGCATTAAGTGACAAAATGCTTGGACACAGTAAATGCAAGGGAACAAAAAATTAACAGTACAAATTAAATTTGGAAAGGTTCAAGGGCAGTTTCCATGCTATGTGGTAGACTTTTAATCAATGGACAATGAAAAGACACAAGAGAATCTTGCAACACAGCATTCCAGAATTTTTACGTAAAGTGAACAAGACATTTATCAAGTAAATGAGTAAACTGAGGGAGATGTCTGATTTTTAAAAACAAGTATGTCTTATTTCTCCAAAGCATCCCAATGGGCACAAAGAAATCGGAAGAGAACTCTATTACCTCCGCCCTCAAATTTATTTAAAAATTTCTTCTCAAAGACAAAGATGAGCCTTGAAAAAGTAATAGGTGATCATCTTAGCTGGAGAAATTCATCTACGAGAGCCACTCAATGCTGGAAGTTATGCAATTAGAATGAAAAGGCAGTTGGCATCATTGCTTCTTCTCTTAGACACATTCTACCTAATCTGGGTTCTATCTGACATGTTAACAGAAACACACCCAGGCTGTTAGTGGCCTCTGTGACACTAACGCAGAAAATCAGAAACAGAGGAGGCAAGCGGGAAAGCAGTAGGAAAATTATTCCTCCTCCACTAGGAGGTGGCAAATGTCAGAGGTAAGCAGGCAATCCTACAGAAAAGTAGGAACTGAAGAGGCAAGAAGAAAAGCAGTAGAAAAATTACTCTCTCTCCCCAGGAGGTAGCAAATGTCCAAGGTGAGCGGGCAATCTGGGAAACAGAGGAACCTGCTTTGGTGATTTTTTTCACTGTGACGCATTGAGGGGACAAGAAGGGAGACAAGGGACACTACTGACATTGGGCAGGACAATTCTTCAATGTCCAGGATATCCCATGCACTGCATATTGTTTAGTATCCCTGTACCTCCCCACATCCACAAGTTGGGACACATTTCCAAATACCCCAAATGAAAACTACTGGAAATTACTGTGGAAAGTTGAGGCAGGTGAAAAGGAAGTCTGTGTACAAATCTGATTTTAGAAAGCTTCCTTCTATAAGCGCTCATTTAGGAAAAATGTGTTTAGTAGTGGACCAAATAGGGAGAAAGTTAGGTCGAATAGTCTCTGACGCCATGCTACTACTATTTAAAGTGTGTGGAAACTGCATTATTTTAGAATGTTGGTAAACAAGTCTCACTCTTTACATGTTGCTAAAAAAAAAAATTAAGACTTTTTTTTATATCATTTTATGCCCCTGATAAATAAGGCAGCAGACAAGAAGTGTTCTCCAACTCAAAAACAGGATTCCAATCTTCTACGGTGACTGACCTCCTTCTTTACTGAGGGGGTAAAGGGGTGAGACCAACATAAGTAAAGGAAGAGGAAGAGGACTACCTAAGCTGTTCAAGAAAACAGAGTTGAATCAGTACTTTATGATATTCTCTACTTGTTATTAAGGAGAACTGAAGAAAATATATTAAGTATTTCAATGCATATGATCTAAAGTCATCTTACTTTTATTCCATACTAAGTGCAGAATACATTTCTAATTCCCCAGAATAGAAATATATTATATCAAACATATTTTTCCAAGACCAAACCAACAGGTATCTGTAGGCAAACACACAGACATTTTTTCCTAACTCCCTATTTACACTACCACTAGTTTTTATTCTTTAACATTTATCAAATGTCATTCTGAGTTTGAAGTTCAATTTATAGGATATATGCATGATTTTATTGACCTTTCCCCATTACTATTAAAAAATTTCCCTTTCTGGCTGAGGCTGCACTACTAGAGATTAGAGAGGACTATTTTTTTTTTTTAACAGAATTCTCAAAGTATTTATTTGTACAATAAAGTTGAAGAAACACTGCCAAAACACAGTAGACTAAGTCAAATTATTTAAGGAAAATTGTAAAGTTCAGTGATCACATTTCTTTTTTTTTTTTGCAAGTAAATGTGTATTTTTATTAAATAGGAAATTTATAATCCAGTTAAAGTTTAAAAAAAAATTGAGGTATAATTAATATATAAAGACTGGAATCTAGTTTTTATTAGCATGTTTAATTCCATTTATCTCTTTTTTTTTTAATTTTTTATTAAGGTATGATTGATATACATTCTTATGAAGGTTTCACATGAAAAAACAATGTGGTTACTGCATTTACCCATATTATCAAGTCCCCACCCACACCCCAGTGCAGTCACTGTCCATCAGTGCAGCAAGTTGCCAGAAATCCTCTATGTCCCTAGAGAGGACTTTTTTTTTTTTTTTTGGACTAAAAGCAGCAGCTTTATTTTAGTACTATGGGAAATGCAAGCTACAGAGTTACTTTGTAATTCCTCTATTAACCCTTTAGAATTGAGTCTTTGATTTTTTTTTTTTTTGAAAGGACATCTCTCATATTTATTGATCAGATGGTTGTTAACAACAATAAAATTCTGTATAGGGGACTCAATGCACAATCATTAATCAACCCCAAGCCTAATTCTCAACAGTCTCCAATCTTCTAAAGCATAACAAACAAGTTCTTACATGGTGAACAAGTTCTTACATAGTGAATAAGTTCTTACATGGTGAACAGTGCAAGGGCAGTCATATCACAGAAACTTTCAGTTTTGATCACGCATCATGAACTACAAACAATCAGGTCAAATATGATTATTCGTTTGATTTTTATACTTGATTTATATGTGAATCCCACATTTCTCCCTTATTATTGTTATTATTATTATTATAATTTTTAATAAAATGTTGAAGTGGTAGGTAGATGCAAGATAAAGGTAGAAAACATAGTTTAGTGCTGTTAAGAGGGCAAATGTAGATGATCAGGTGTGTGCCTGTAGACTATGTGTTAATCCGAGCTAGACAAGGGCAATAAAACATCCACGGATGCAGAAGATTTCTCTCAAAACAGGGGGGGTGAGGTTCTAAGCCTCACCTCTGTTGGTCCCCAATTTCTCACCTGATGGCCCCCCATGACTGTGCCTGTCTTAAGTTGTTCCTCCCTTGAGGAATCTTACCCGTCTCTGGCTAACCAGTCATCTTCCGGGGCCATACAGGGAAATGTGAAGTTGGTAAGTGAGAGAGAAGCAATATTGTTTGAAAAGGTTAGCTTTTTACTTCTTTGCATATTTATGCCCTGTGGCTTCTATGCCCAGCATTTGTCTTGAGGTATCTTTACCACTTAGAAGAATTATGACACTCGGTAATTTTGATATGAGGCACGAATTCTACTTAAGGGTTGTAATTAGGAAGGAAGAAGAAAAGCTATAGAAGTAGCAGGCGGAAGAAAACCTGGGAAGATTGATTATTTCTTTGACATATCTTCTTGTAGTGTAACATAAGCATGTATAGGTTTTAAATAGAGAGGACTATTTTTAAAAAATAAAACAAAATAGGAAAACTTTAAAAGAAAAATACAATCTGAAATCAGGTTGCAGGTCACATGCTCAAGTATGGTATTAAACACGGGTTAATAATGAGCTGTAATCTGAAGTCAGTTTAAGGAAAAGCTACCTTGGCTTTGGAGCTTTTCAGATTCAAATTTTAAATTAAAGGTGAAAGAAAAGCTCTTCAAACATTCAGATTATATTTGCACACTTCTTTACCTAGAACAAGTAACTAAATTAAGAGAAAAATCATCCTTTAAGTTCCCTCAATTTCCATAATAATTTTAGGTTTAAAATTAGTACCAATGCTCGTCCATCTCTGGGAGGAGGTCCTGCTCCTTCTGCAGAGCTGGCATATGTCTCAAGGACAGATGATGGGAACACAATGCTCAACTTGCGGCTTCACTAGATGGCAGTCACAGTGACACAGTAAGAGCAATGGTACCCAGATACCGCAGAAGCACACCTGACTTCGTTAAATGTAGCCCAGCCAACATCAGCAGCAACTTGGCAGTGCCTCAGGCATGAACAAAATGTGAGAGGCACAGTCTTCAAGACGCTGCTGGCTCTGACGTGCCAAAGGCTGACGCTACCAAGGTGCAGACATTCCCAGAGCAGACGGCTCTGAAACTCAATAAATGACTAAACAAGTCTCTTAGGAAATCTTTTACACATCAGACAGCTTGGAGTATACACCAAATACTTGATGCAGGAAGTTTCCTGCTTTGTCCCAATTAGAATCAGTTCTTCATCTGAAAGTATCTTCAAGGATGAACAATGCATTCATTCCATCTGACAAAAGTTGCCTTTCAAATGGACGGATGGCTGCATTCACAATCTTTTCATGCTTTTTTTGAGTTGTAAATGGGGTTACTTTTACTAAAATATTTTTCATTGTGGTAAAAACTAATCTCAAAACAACCATATAAAAAAGAGTAAAATAGGGCAATCATCTAATTTTCTTTTGATTTGTCATTTAATAAGTCATAAGGTAGGCATCAGAATCATGATACTCAGAATTCATGAAAAGTCAAAATGACTTTTCAATGATATATGGTTACAAAAGAAATAAGGCTCATCATTAAAAAGCCAACAGTACCTTACCATTAGATTCATGTCTTCTGATGAGATCTCCTCAATTCTGAGATAACCATTTATATAAATATAAGCTTGGATCTTTTGACAAAACACTCGGAAAAGGGTCAAAGAAAGGGCACTTGCCAAACTACAGTTGGGGAATGTGTGACGTCTGCAGCTAAAAATAGTCTAGCATCTCAGCAGTCAAAACACTCAAGTTTTAAATTAATGTATTTTCTTAAACTCAGGTTCTTAGAAAGTAAGATTGAAATGAAATAGAAGCAGCTCTCTCCAGAGGAGAGCACAGCTTGTGCAAAATAAAAAAAGGTTTCTAAGCACCTTCCATTAGAATTCCATACCAGTTAACTCTTGTTCATCCATTCTAAAACACGTAGACTTCATAGACATCTCCAAGACTCTGATACACCCATCATCTGAGGCCAGGATCACTTTATCTGATGTACACCAGTCCACATCCAATATCCGGAAGGTCACATTTCTTCCGCTTCTTAAACTGCTCACCATCTGAACCTTCAAAAGTGAATTTGGTTGTCAATTTCAGAAAGAAAAGGGACACGTTGATCATCCAGATTATATGGTCAAGGAAAGACAGTGCATGTGGCAAACGCCCAGTGCAAGTTTAAAACTGAACAATCGTTAGAAATCTATCTTTCACATGCAGATTGCACTTTAAAGGTCCCAAAGATAGCAATAATGTTGAAAAAAATATATGTTGTCACCTTTAGGACAAAAATACTATGAAAGAAAATTTTTAAAAAGAAGAAAATTATTTTACAAAGTTTGATAAACTCATTATATAGTTTTTGTTTCTAAATCACAAGGCAGAAAAAAACCACAGTTCCTATGACCAGCAGCTTCAAGTGCAGGGGGCCCTGGTGGAGCTGGGCCTACCTCTCTCGTATCCCACACTTCCACTCCATCATTGTACATCGCTATTAATTTCTGGTTTCCTTTACCAGGGGCAAAACGAATCTTCCTCACCCAACTTCGGTGCGTAGGTATCCCTCTGAGGACAAACAAAAACAAAAACACCAATATCAAGTATAGGAGTGTCTTGCCACTAGAAACTACGTCCGACGTTCTGTTTTTTGACAACACCTAGTGATGGGAAAACCACCTGACTTTCTGGGACAGCAGACCCATCTGACAGTCAGGGTCTGCCCTTCAACAACAGTTAGCATAATGTCTCAGCGCTTCTGCATGGCCACTCAGGGTCTTCTAAGAGGCTCTTCCCCCAAGTTCTTTGACAAGAGATCCAAGGGCCCAACCTACACTCAGCCATTCAGTGACCACACTCACCAGCTCACAAGCCTCCAATAGAATCCTATCAACAGAGGTTACTTTTTTTTTAACCAAATAATAGGACTGCATTCTTGCCACATACCTGGATACTCTGCCTTTCAAATCCCAGAAATTTAGATTTCCATCCATATCTCCGAGAACTAATGTATCACCTTTCCAAGCGATACAGGTAATACTACCCATACTCCCCTGGAAACAACAGCAACAAATACACATGAATTTCATTATTTATAAGCAGCCATAACAGAGGAACTTTTTACTTCATAACTGATGCAATAAAGATATCTTAATAAAACATAATTATAAACGGTTTTGCTTTAGTCTGAATGCTGCCAAACGCAGACTCTGGACACTAGAAGAGCTACCAGCGGATACAATTCAACCACGAAGCAGAAGACTGCAACTGGACAGACACTGTATCTGAACTAGAAATTACAGGGAAGGAATGTCTTTTGAGGAAGAAATACCTTAAAGAAAAGAAAATGGAAAGAGAAAGACTAGGAAAATAAACCCTTTCCAGACATCTCCACCTCCAAATTCTCTCACTGCCAAAGGATAAATAAATCTATTCCGGGGAAACTCAAAGCTGCTTCACAGCTAATGGTACAGCAATTTTTCTGTTGAAAAAGAGGACCCAGGGCTTCCCTGATGCCTTCTAGAATAGTGAACGTGATGACATACTGTGTATTAAAAGCATCTGCAAATGTGAATTCACAAAAAGCTTTGCGAAGAAGTTATGTATGGAAACAAAAATCTAAGAATGAAACACTATTGAAACACCTCTCAAGGGGGGTAGAAAGGAGCCTGCTGCCCTAACAAATGCACACGGGTAGTGTGAGAGCGGAGCTTTAGGAGCCTGGGCTCCGGAGTCAGTTGCCTGGGCTTGAATCCCAGCGCTATCACTTAATTTCTTGTGTGATCTGGGACACATTTACTTAATTGTTCTGTGTCTTGTATTTATCATCAATAAAGTAGGATAAGTTTGTGAAAGTTAAGGAGTTCCTGCGCTAATAAATTTATACAAGTAAATGCCTTAAAACAATGCCTGCCACACAGTAAACAGTCTAAGAATGTTAGCTATCAAATAATATTATTTGCTCAGTTACTTCTCTATTTATTAAAAGGAATCTTGTTTTGCCTTTATAGAACAACATAAAATTTCACGTGTTTAATTCTTGTGGTATCCATAGCCAAGGTGTAGGAAAGCTCCAAGAGTTTGCCATATTGCTTTTGGCACACACCAAATACTCTACACATCCTAGTGGCAGTCAAGAAACAGAAGAAAAAAATCAGATTAAAAATGAGTATTTTAATGAATTTAATTTAAAAACTTAGAAGTTACGTTAAATATAGGATTCTGTATAATATGAAGCAACACTCCATGATCTTATTTCTCGCCTCCTGACCATAGTATCAAAATGTTTAACTAAGACTTTGCTTTTAAATTTACTTTTCAGTTTTGAAAACTCTCACATTTTATAATCTTACTTTCTACCTTTTAAAAATTAAGATATTAAAGATAAATTAGGCCAGAAATCAGTTTTACCAGCTTAGAAGTACAAGTGAATGTATTAACATAACTGTACAATTAAATAATCCAGACTTTCTACATAAGAGTTTATTGATGGGCTACAAGCCACGTGGAGTCATCAAGCGGCTTTCAGAAGGGGTGGCATAAACTTGCTTTGTGGCTCCAAACAATCCTGAGAGAACCAAAACCAATGTAAGATTCAACTCAATGGAGTATTATTAGTTGGCACTGATATGCTACCCATATGTAAAACATGGTGTTGAAAAGATCGAAGTTAAGGCTGGCAGCAGAGCAGAGATACTCATTCTCGCCCCATTGTTCCAGTTTTCTGAATAAAGACAATCAGCTACAGATTCTCCATTCGAACATAATTTTAAATATGCCAAACTTTCCTCTCCTTCTTACCATTTGTATATATTCTATAGTTCTGGGGCCAAAATCCACAGGGAAAGTTTCAACCAAGAAGAAATGTTTAATATTTTACATTTGGGAGGAGGGTAAGACAAATATTTGGCTAAAATAAGCAAACAAACCTCTGTCTAAATTCTGTATATAGTCCCTAGAAAATATTATAGTTACAGAAAATAAAAATAATGAACTAAAACTAATTCCTCATATACTATATAGTAGATGTTTAATTCCCTTTCCCTAAAAATAATCTGCTCTAAAATATGTACTAGTTTCATTGGAGGCTGGTCATTCCTTGAAGAAGCTGCTTTTTTGGGGGGAAAAATGGATCTGGCAGGCAGATTAGAGACTTGCTATATCCTGACTGCAGATCTCCACAAAAAGAGATGGAATCTTAGAGGCTGTATGGTACGACTATCATGGTGACAGCACTTATAGAAAGGAAAACCTGTGCCTAAGGTCCAAAAGTTTTAAACTTTTTGGGAGGTCAGGGAGAATTGGCATCTCAAAAATTATTGGGCTGCTTCACATTCTGATCTCAAAGGAGAAGGGATCAGAGAACAGAGACTGGGCTGTTTTCAATGGCACCAGAAGAGCTCAGGTGGGCCTTATTCATATTACCAAGCAGGCACATTACTTCCCCAAGGACAGCAACATTGCCCTGCACTTTAGCAACTGTTTTTCTTTCCACACACTTAAAGTTATTTTTCCTACTGTAACTACTAAATATCAATCTCTCACATTTGCATTATTTTCATCTTTTCAAACTAGTGAAAACTTTTGGCAATATTAGAAATAGTTCAATAGACATTACAAAGTCTCATATATGACTTGTTCTATGTAATAGTAAAAACAGAATTACAGTTTGAAAAGCACTTTCACATGTTAGCTTCTGTTTTTACTAGTGAAGGTTGCTTGGATGCCCTTGATCCTTTTATACTTGTCAGTAAGGAAGCTGTGGCAGCCAGCCTGCCTCTAAGAGGTCCCTGCTGATTCTGCCTTTTGGTATTCAGGTCCCTTGGTAGTCACCTCCCTCAGTGAATGGACTGACCCATGAACTAACAGCATCCTGCAGAAATGACGGTGTGACTTCTGACACCAGGTCCTGAAAGACGTGGCAGCTAGCTCTGTGCTCTCTCTCGGACCCCTTGCTCAGGAGGAAGCCAGCTGCTGTGTGGTGGGCATTCAGACAGCCCTTTGGAGAGGTCCACATGAGGAAGAACTGAGGCCTCTCATCAACAGCCAGCATTTATTTGCAATGACCTGTGTGTAAGCTCTCCTGGAAGTGGACCCGTCCAACCAGCATCCTGACTACAACCTCAGGAGACCCCCGCACTACATGTAAAGTATGAGGGCTGGCATTCAATGAGGCATTTCATTTTCAGATAGCAATTTTGAAGAGATATATGCATTTTAAGAAATCATCACATGCCTCCACTTCACAATTAACAGTATTAGTTAACAAAAACATTTTCTTAATCCAGCGATTAAAAACAACCTGTGAGATACACACTAACACAAATTATTAACTACAAAACCTTAGTTAGAGTCCTCCACAAGGCCACATGAAGGAAATGTGTAAATAAGTTAAGTATTAATAATACCAGTACACTTACAACCTGATTTCTATTATGCAAAAATAATATAGATTGTAGGTTAAATCCTTTCAGGTAATGACTGAAATGGAAAGAGGAGAGATAATGGAGTCAGACAGATAGAACTACATTTAAAACTGCCATGTCCCTAAGCTGCACAACCTTGGGAAAGTTACTTATTCTCCCTCAGTTCTGTAACAGAGAAAATGGAAATAATTCCTCACAGATTATTATGGGGATAAAAATGAGTAGCACATCGTAAGTATTCAATCATAGTAGTTGTGTTATTCTCTAGCAGTACAGAACAAGTTTAATCAATGAGGCATCTCCTTAAATAGCAAAGTTTATTTACAGTAAGCTTTCCAACCTAAGTATAGCTTCACTGGCTATGGAACAAACACAATCTTTAATTAAACTTTTAATGACAATTTAATCAAGTTGGACTCACATCTGGTGGAATCCGAGCACTGTCTTTCACTGAGTTTCCTTCAACAGTGAGATGATAAACTTGGCCATCATTATCAGTAAACACAAAATGCTCTCGGGCAGAGATGTTCTGACTGAGTTCAGATTTACTTTCTGCCTCCTGCAATAAGCTTTGGGATAGAGAGAAATAAGAGAAAGGTGTTTCTTTTCCCTAGAGTGACACCCATAATTAATTAACTTGCCCAAAGCATAGATGCATTAACAGGAGGTCCAAAACCAGTTTTTTTAAAAAGGGCTGAAATTACTTTTTGCCCAGCTAGTAATAGGAAAACACAAATTACTCCCAAATAGTCTCACCATGGGAGAACACTTATCCTGTGCAGAGGAATATGATGACCCAGGCTACACACAAGAAAAAGAAACCTCTTTCTGTTTTGACTGTAGAATACTCCTCATCAGAAGAGAGGCCTTACACAGTGACCCACCATTTTCTCTGAAGTTTTTTATTCATGTAACTGGTGGATGAGGATGCGCATGGTACTTAAATTTAGAATTCTCACTTCATTGTCACTGGTGTACATAAATGGCAATGTGATCTGTGTGTTCCTGCAATGCTCATCTTAATTTCAGAAGCTGAAGTTTATGGAATAGGATACTGAGATGATCATATTCACTAATGTGTGCTTATGTGTGGATATTACTGTGTAAGTTACCGACTACAATAATGCAATAATAAAATCAACTCTTCAGCAATCTGGGTTATGTACTGAAACACCAAACAATGTGTAAAAGCAGAGAGCCACTTGCTACCACAGATACCTTTGCATGACACTGTCAAGTTCCCAACCATGACAGATACTACAAATGGCAGGAAACTGCAAATCAGAGCACACCGCACCTGATCACAGAAGACTCAACAATGCTCAGCTCTGTATCCGAGACCACAGTCTGGCGGGCCATGGCCTCTCGGGTGGCCAGCTGTTTCTTTCTCAGGCTCTTCAAGTTGTGCGATGGTGACCACTCCTGTGAAGCAAAGACAGGATACCCAGAAGCACTCAGTTTCCTTCTGTCCAAGAATCCTCCCAGAATAGCTGGGCATACTTGCCATTGCCCAGCATCACTTATTACTACACACGAATTCACCATTTATTCTTAGGTTTTATCTATTTATAGAAAGGCTATAATTTGAGCTGAAGGGAGATTTTAATAACCTCTCTCTACATCCTTCTGTATCTACTCTTTAATTAGAGCTTAAGGTAGAAGAGTTTAATGGCAAATTTCCAAAAAGTCTACCCTTCTGTTCTTTTTTCACAAAATGAAAATAATAAATTCAATAATGCCATCTCCCACCCCGACCTCCACTCCCTCCCACTTAAGTGCCCAGGGTGAGATCATCATGTTCCTAGAGTCATGGCCCATTATCATCCACCGGTCTCCCTTAAACCTCATATTATTTATTTATTCTGCTATACTCCCACTTTTTCTAATGCATTCAACCTATTACCTTCTCATATAAGCAAATTCTTAACATGGTGATTTTACATGCATGAATTAGTATTTACATAAATAGTCTTGTGTTATGGATCTCATCTTGTTTCTAACTCTTTAACTTAGCATAATGTATGCAAGTCACCTCTCTGTTGTTTCTGATACTCTAATATATTCCACGGGTACATCCATCAATTTTTTGTCATCTGTTCTCTCAACACAGGACACACAGATTGCCTCCAAGCTCTCATCATGACAAGTAACACTGCAGTTAACACCCTTGCAACAGAGGAGTTGAACAGCTGGAGCATGGAGGACATCTGTGTTTGCCTATGTGCTGTCGGTTTGCTCTGTAGATGGCTTCATGGGTCTACATTCCCAACAGCAGCGCACAGGATTCCTACAGCCCATATTACACCCACATCTGATGCTATCTGGCTCTCTACTTTTTGTTAGTCTAAAAGGTATATTACAGCTATTTTACTTTGCACATTATCTAAAAGCTGATGAGTCTGAATATTTCTCCATATGCTTGTTGCCTTTTGGGTCTCTCTGACATTCATTAATTGCTTACATACTTTGCCCATCTTTCTACTGGCAGTTCATGTCTTTTCTTTTTATGTGCAGAGTTCCCACAACCTAGAGGGGTTAGTTAACCCCTTATTGGTGTTAGACATTGGAAGATTTATTTTTCCAATTTGTCTTTTGTATTTAACTTTGACACCGGTGTCCTTCATTGAACAGAAAGCATTAATCTTAGTATAATTATAAGCATTAATGTTTTTGCCTTTTGGTTTGAGCTTCTAATGTCCTCTCCTGCCCCCAGACACACAAATATTCTTCTATATTTGATTATATTTATTTTATAGCTTCACTTTTTCATATGTAGGTCTTTAATCCTATGGAGCCTACCTCTGAAAATTAGGTAGAGATCCAGTATTTTTCTCCATAAAACAAGACAGCTTTCCCAACACTGTTTCCTACACAGTCCTTCCCTTGGATTTAGGTACTCCTTCACAGTACATTATGTTCCCAAATATTCATGGATTTGTTGGTGAGCTCATTATGATATGGTTCATTTCCTATTCTTGGGCCTATATGACAGTGCTTTTGTTTCTATGGTTTTGTAATATGTACTATATCAGGTAGGATGGGCCCCATCCTTACCCACACCACCCACATTAATTCTCTTTTTCCATTTAGCTATTATGACATTTATTCTTTCATAACTATTTTAGAATATGTTTATCATGTTCCTCAAAATATCTAAGTGAAATTTTAATTGGCACTGCACTGATGTGATATTAGCTTAACCCATCCAAGAAAACAAGAGTTACGTTCATTTATTTAGATAATCTATGAACATACATTTTTAAAAAGATAATACATGGCAGTAATGATTTCAATTCAAACTAAAGAAAAATATTCACCATCTATACACATACTTACATAAACTACTGAGCTTTTCAATTATGACTTACCAAAGCAGTTATTGCAGGGAAGTTTTTGGACATTTCTCTAAGAATGGTACAAGTCCTAACATCCCATAACTCCAGGGGTTTATCTTTGAATACAACTGCCAAATATTGCCTAAAATAAACAAAATTACTCAATAAGCCCTTTTTGCATAATTTTCACCATAAGTAGTACAAATAAAAAGTTTGGTATATCATAAAACTCAGATGACATACTGTAAACATGGACAATTTAAACTCACATTTAGCTCCCATGATTAATAGTCACAAGAAGGTAAAGCCCTAAGATGACCTTTGAGAGCCAAATAGCCACAATTAGGCAAGGCGCCTTTCTCAGAAGAATGAGAAAATGCACAATTTATGGTAACCCTCCTGAGGCTCAATTTTCTCATATATGACATAAGAATACCATTACCTACCTCAATGGATTGCAGGTTATGGTAAAAATTAAAGGAAGTATGTAAGGTTCCTATCATGCTGACACTGGGAAAATGTGACAGAGTAGGAGGATCCCCATTCTCAGTGTGTCAAAGCTCAGGACAAAGTCTGCCACTTGACAATTATGTGACCTTAGAAAAACCATGCAACAACATGGTGTTACTAATACCTGTCTTACCTACCTCACTAAATGCTATAAGGATCAAAAAAAAGGGACAGCACACATGAAAGAATTTTATAAACCATAATGGATTATACAAATGCAGTGTGTTACATTTTTATTATTTCTAATATAAAGGTATCTAAGGCTTGCATATAAGTGACCAATATAAGACAGAATTTGGTAAATGCTATAAAGATTTACTACAAAAGATGATATTTATCTTGACAACAGGGAAATGGCATTCAAGGCAGAGTTACAAGTGCAGCAAATGGCATAAGTCAGGAAAGGACACAGAGTATTTGAGGGAACATAATACTGGAAATGAAGAGTAGGTGAGCAATCATCATGAGAAAGAAAATTAAAATGGGATTGCATTATATAAGATCGCATTATATTATATACAGATCACATTATAAAAGACCTAAAACACCCTAAAATGCCATGCGAGGGTAGGTTTCTTCTGCAGAAAATTGTGGGTCACTGGAGGTTCTGATGTAAGGGATGATGTGATCAGCTATTTTAGATGTAGTAACCCAGCAGGTGTATGAAGAGTCAAAGCTTGACTGGAAAGAAGAGACTAGAGGCCAAACAATTTAACTGAGCAATTTGCAAACTTGTTAGTCTCAGGACTCCTTTACATTCTAAACATTCTTGAGTTCTCCCAAGGAACTTTTGTTTATATGGGTTATAACAATTGATATTTTGCATAATAGAAATGTCTAATAAATTAAAAACTATCTTTATTAACTCATTTATAATGAAAAAAAGAAAAGTACTAGTAAGACAGCAGATTAGACATAAGCCATATTGATAATTACATAACATATTGATAATTTAAATATCATAACTGGAAACAGACATTGTTAAATAGAAAAACAAGCACCAGTTACATGCTGTCTATAAAAAATCAACTTTATAGACACAGACACAAGTGAAAGGTTGGAAAAAAGATATATTACGTAACCACCACTCAAAGAAAACTGGAGGGACTGTATTAATCAGACAAATCAGATTTATTTCTGAGCAAAGAATATTACCGAAAACAAAAAGGTTATTTCACAATGACAAGGAAACCAATTAATCAAAAGGACACAATACCAAATGTACCAACTAACAGGGCTTTAAAATACCCTAAGAACTGAGTTCTTAAAAGAAAAATAAATAAATCCACAATTAAAATTTGAGATTTCAACACTCATCTTTCAGTAACAGGCAGAAAGTCAGTAAGAATATAAAAGACTTGAATAACTATCAACCAACATGAACCAATATTTATGGAGTACTCTAATCAATAGCAGAACACACAATCTTTTCAAGTGTACATGAAACATTCACTAAGGCAGACCATATTCTGGGCCACATGACAATCGCATTAAATCTAAAGGACTGAAACAATATAAAATACACTCTCTGATCCTAACAGAAACTAGAAATTAACAGAAAGATAACTGGTAAAACCTCTAAATATTTTGAAATTAAACTATATATCTATAAAATATCCCATGGAAATTTAAAAATACTATAAAATGAATTAAAATGAAAACTTACCATATCAAACATTGTCAGGTATAAGAAAAATAGTGCTTATATAGCATTAAATGCTTATATTAAATTTTAAAGAAAGACCTTAATCATCTAAGGTTCTACTTTAAGAAACTAGGAAACTAACATATTAAACCTAAAGAAAGCAGAAAAAAAAAAAAAGAAAGATACCCATGGCATTCAATGGAACAGAAAATTGAAAACCACAGAGAAAGATCAAAGAAACAAAAGGAATTTCTTTGAAAACATTAACAGAATTGATCGATGTAATATACTGATGTCAGGAATAAAAAAGATCATTCAGATCAAACTGACATTATTAAAAGAATAAGAGAATGTTATGAGTAAGTTTATATCAATAAATTCAACGATTTCAATGAAATAGATTACCTGAAAGATACCAACTACCAAAGCTCACTGATGGAAAATAAAACCAGAACACCAAACCCTGAATAGCTCTGTATCTATAAAAGAAATTAAACTTTTATTTAAAAACTTTTCCACAAAGAAAATTCTAGGGCCAGATGGGTGAATTCTTCCAATTTAAAGAATAATATCAATTCTACACAAACTCATCAGAAAAAAGAGAAGGAAAACTTCTACAAACGATTTTAGAAGCTCAGTATTACCCTGATTCCAAAACCAGATATTACAAGGATATGACACAAAAACTAGACCAATATCCTTCATGAAATAGATGCAAAAATCCTCAATAAAACATTAGCAAACCAAACCCAGCAATTTATCAAAATATTGGGGAATCAGATCAAGTAATACATCATGACTAAGTGAAATTTATCCCAGGAATGTATAGTTCAACACCTGAAAAATCAATCAACCTAATACACCACATTAGCTAACTTAAAGAGCAAAACATACTAAATGATAATGTCCACAACACAGAAAAAGCGTCTAACAAAATTCAACACCTGTTCAATGATACAAAGGTTCAGCAAACTGGGAGTGGAAATCTTTCTCAACCTGACAAAGAGCATCTACAAAAAATCTACAGCTAATATATATTTAATGTTGAAAGACTGAATGCTTTCTCCACTAGGTCCAGGAACAGAACAAAGATATCAGTTCTCATCTCTTAATAGTCAACATTGTACTGAAGGTCTTAGTTAGGGAAGCAAAGCAAGAAGAAATAAAGCCTACTGACCAGAAGAGAAATACACAGAAACGTCCTTACTGGCAAACGACACGGTTTGTCAGTTCATGAACCACCAAACATGTTACGATGTCAATTCTTAACAATTTTGAAATGATCTGAGAGATCTTACTCCTTCTTTCTTTGTTCTTTTGATTGTTTTCATTCAGTCTCTTTATTTTACTAATCCTGCTTTGCAAGTATTTTCCCTTGCAACAAAAACTTGAAAATGTACTGGAATTACAATGGGTCTAAATTCTAAATAAGGAAAATGAGTTCTTTCACTCAATAAACTCATGCTGAGGTGGAAATATTAAGAATTTCATCAGACAACAAATAACGTTTTATTAGGGGTAACAGGCATTTACATCAATAAAGCTACGGTGGAAAAAAAGTGCTACTGGCTTGACCAACCTGACGAAATGTTAAGGTTCATACAAAGTACCTGCAATTTTTCAAAGTAGAGAATTAAAAGCAAAACCAACTCAATTTTGTGATCAAAACACTTTCTTTGATAAAGCTGTATAGCACCATTTGATATCACTTAAAAATTCTATATGTATTCCAGAATATTCTCTTTCTTAAAGTAAACAAATCCTTGAGATTTCATTGTAGTCAGACCAAAGGTTTTTTTTTAGTGACACTTACTTCAAATGAGATACTTTGATCATTTCAATGGGTGATTCGTCATTGCCTCGTTCACCACGAAAAGCGATACTCCTCCCTTAAATTGCAAATATTAAAGAAAATGTGAAGATGCACATAAACATATTAAAAAACAAGAAGCTGTGCCAATGTAATCTCATCAGCGCTACCCTCTACTCTCTTATACTTTCTTTAATTTGCCTCTAAGCTGTTTCTAATAATCTAAATTCAAGAAGTATTCTTTAAAGTATTAGAGTTAAAGACCAATAATTTATTACTTATATTCAAATATCTACTTTATCAAAAGATATCTTCATTTATTATTGAGTTTCTTTAATTCCTTCTACGGTTTCTTTCAAATAATTTTAGAACTTCAGAAATTCCAATTTCTAGAGTTTCAATGCATTAATGGTAAAGCAATTGTCTATTGTAAAACTGTTATATTTAAAGTAATATAAACATTCCCATGCTTACAAATGCTAACTAGTGGGGAAAACACTCTTTAAACAGGTATTTAAGATTTCTTGTCAAATGTGCAAAATATTCAACTAAAACATTTTGACATGTTCCTATCAAAAGTTTCTATAAACTGAAATTGGGGAAATAATAAGAATTAGTTAACTGCCAAAGAAGCTAAATGGTTTTCTGCAATTTAAAAACATGCAAATTCTATCTTATGTCTGAACAAATATATCTTAACATCTTTTCCTCAATTTTTATTTGAATTAAACAGAAGAGAGAACACACTCAAAGATAAGTGAAGACCTATATACCTCCCTGCTCTTCAATGCCATCAAATGGAATCTCACTGCTGTTTGCCAACCACCCCACATACTTTCCTGTTAGTCTGATGCCCTATAAAAGACAAAGCCATAAAAGTCCACAATATACGAACTCAAATGTCCCACATAAGGAAGTCAGCACCTATTATTTAGAAATTTGTTCCTCAAAAATAAACCAATGTTTAAGATATCTAATGGTCCTGTATTTAAGCTGAATGGAAAAAAAGAACAGGCTTTCTTTAGTGAATGACACTGGAGAATAACATTTCATCCCTGGGCTAACATGTAACTAGACAAATCCAGGGCTGGTTTGCTGGCAAAATCTGGGCATAGGAGCCACTGGTCAGGTCACTTCCAGAGATCAGAATACCACCAGACAAGAGGTGGGGCTGACTGCTTGAGGTTTAGTAACTCTTGTAAGGGAGAACAACTCTATCTTGGAAATACATATTGAGAATATAAGGAAACAACCATATCCTTGATTTACTACACACACATACCTTATTGGTTCAAACTATACATATTTATATTGCTAGACCACTTTACAGAAACCACAATTTTGTTTAAAAACATCTATTTGAAATTGCTAAAACCCTCACCTTATATTATCTTCAAATTCCTCATTTTGAAACTCATCAGGTTATAGGTTTTTAACAATTCTGCACAAGTTACTTCACTGGAATGTAAAAATTGAGTTTCCCTACTTAGTCAGCCAGAGACTATCAAAAGTTGTAAATCTGAACATTTAAAAAATGATCCTTACTGTAAGTTTTTAAAGGGCTTCCTACAAAGGCCGAAATTTTTAAAAGAAAATATAATAAAGTCTAACTACAAAGATATACTTTAAAACTGTACTTTTGGTAATATAAAACAATGTACTTAAAAGTAGAACTGATATTATATTTATTTATGAATCTCATTAGGCTAATATTGCTCCATTTCACCATGTACTTGTGTTAACACAGTTTCCATACAAACAATGATAAGCCTTTCTAGGGCAATTATTAGAGGGCAACAACAACAAAAGGAGTATATTAAACATGATACCAGAAAAAACTCCTAGGCTGAAAAAAGTACTTTGGAACATGTTTTATAAATAGCAACATCTTTGCTCAATATGACAAACTGTTTAGAAGCTTTTAATAGTCTAACTACACAAACCTGTTGGAAGATCAACCAGCTGAAGCTCATTTCTCACTAATCCCATATTGTTTGGCGTTGAGGTAGCAAAAGAAAGAAAACCAGTTAAGCTTGTCCACTCAATACCCCTGTAATGAGAAATTAAAGATTAATCTATCACCTGTTTTTATTTGAAAAATTTATTTGAAAAATTAAGATTTTCCTAGACCCTGAATTTTATTATCTAAATTATTTAAGAAATAATATTTATATGGCCTTTCATTTGAGACTACATTACCATATATTTCCAATAAATATGAAATTATTTCTAATTAAAACTTTATCACCAAATGTAATGACAAGATAGTTATCAGGATTCAAGACAGCATTAAAAGGACTATTAAAATCTGGCAAGAGTCACATCACAGTAGTTTCCAAGAACTCCATTGCTTAAAAATAAGTGGTATAGAAATATTTCAAGCAGACTGCTTAAAGTTGGGTACATTTAGGAATTTCATCGAATTTCAAATTTCCTAGTTGATTAGCAAGCAGAAATTCCTGAAGCAAACAATACAAAGAGAGCTGTTAGATTTGGAAGTGGCGGAAGGGTCCAAATGGTATATCAATTAGAGAAAAGGACAAAAGAAAAATCTCAAAGAGACAGACATGACGACAAGACAGCACCCTACCAACCTAATGCCCTGAAGTCTCCTTTCTGTGGGACTCACAGCAGATGAGCCCATGTCTTTTTCCCACTCACATTAACTTGAGAGTGTTCACCATCATGGTTCACAAAGAATGGAAGAGAGGGGAATACAGGTTGAGTGGACCATCGGAGTCATAAGAAAAAGCAAGAAACCACTGTTACCCTAGACTGCTAAAACGGCATCACAGGCTGGCTGGGAGGAAGTCTGAACCTTTGTTCTATATGCAATTTCTCAGCAGCATTTATGGAACAACCATTTTTAACAGTGTATCATCTATGGCTACTTTCATGGTATAGTGGCAGAGTTAAGTAGTTGTGACCGAAATTTTATGGCCTGCAAAGCCTGAACTATTCACTATCTGGTCCTTTACAAAAAAGGTTTGCTGACCCTCAATTTAATTTATCCACTTCTACTCTAGTTTGAATGCTTTTGCCAGATTTCACATTAAAAACTGCTCCTGAGTATGTCTCACTTGCCCAAGAAGGTACAATGGCTTCTGGAATCATACCCAAATCCCTCTGACTTTCAAGGCCATCTGACCATTTGCCTCATCTTACCTAACCAAACTTATGCTCAATCTGAACCTTGTCTGCTATTTAACTAGAACAACTTTCCTCACTGACCGCTGTGTATCCACCTACTTGTCTTTTCTACTATGGGCAAAGTTAATCCCAAGAGAAATGAGAATAATATTTGCAATAGCAGGGAATTGCTGTAGGTATCAAGGATTATTACTCTTTAAATGTAAAGTTCTGTTGAAACGCTCAAATTAGGCTGCTTAAAACTAAGTACTCTTGAGAATTTCCATGTCCAGAATGATATCTCTCCTTCCCTTTTCAAGTACATCTGAACTCAAGTCCTGGCTTCAACACTTAGTAGCTTTGAGCTCTTTGTGCAACTCACTTTGCTCCTCTGAGTGAGTGCACGACAAATGCCTGGCACACAGTAAATGCTGTATGTTAGCAATTATGGTCATTATCATTTTCTTCGTGAGAGCTCCCCGCTCAGTAAACTCAAACCACACTTACAGTGAATACAATACAAATTTAGTTAATTATTCAGTGGGAAAGTTCCTTTGTCTCTTGATTTTCTTTCTTTCCCCTAACATATAATAGTACTTATTAAGTTTCCTACTTAGAGTGAACAAAAGGAGAGAGGGATCATTTTGGACTTACTATACTCTCTGTGTAAGTCTGGTTGCTTCAGTCAGATCTGTGTATCCGCAGAAACTGTAGACAGATTTGCCTGGTCTTGATGCTTTAGCCTGAACTAGGTATGTTCCAGTATAGCGATGCCACAATCTCTGGATTTAAGAATCCCAGTCTTCCCATTCTGCATTCATAATTTTTTAAACTGTATCTTTCAAGTACCCAGTACATGCCAGTGACTATACCAGGCACTGGGAATACAGCTGTGAATGAGGAAGATGTAACTACTGTCCTTCTGGCATTAATGACTGAGCACAAGAGTCACTATACCAATGCATTCTGTATTAACGCGTGCAAAAGGGTGTAAAGGAGGTCAACACAAGCTGTGACTCAGCCGCCAGCAGGGCTTCCTGGCGAATCATTAAAGCTGAGACCCAAAGTTGCCTGAAAGCCTCAACAACTGAGGAAACAGTGCAACTGGCTGAGAAACACTACACAAGATAGTACTCTCTTCGAAGGGAGGTACCACATAATGTCCTTCCAGGTACAAAACACTCTGTTAGACTGAATGAAGGACGTCCAAGAAAAGCCTAGACTCCTCTTCCTGTCTGTTAGTTCCATACACATTCAGAGAAGTGCTTTCCCCCCTGTTTACAAGTGTTTCAGGATATAACAGAACACGGAGTGTCTGATTATTTGTAACCCAGCAGCATAAGCATGGTGCCTTTGAGCAGATTCCAGCAGCAGCTTGTGTATCTGCTTCCTACTGATCAACTGAAGAAAATAAAAATCAAGTTGGACTTCAAAGTGGATTAGATAAGAAGGGGATTATTTCTCAAAAGAATGAAACTCTTATTAAACACAGCTGAGCACCACACTGCTCTCAGGAATGGAAACTAATATCTAGGTTTAACTACACACTAAGCTTTATAAAAAAGCTAGAAGAATAGCAGCTCATTTTCTGACTCGATCTAGGCTTGCTGGATTTACCAACTACCGAACAACAAACCCTTACGTCTATCAGCAGGTGTATGGGATTCTGACTCCTAAGGGTTCCCAAGTTGGGCCTGTCGGCCTCTGCTGGGGGTGCTACAGAGTCTACTTTTCAACTCTGGATGGCTGGGGGAGCACACACCTTCTGAAAGGGCTCAAAGTTCTATGAGTATGTGAAACTAACTGCAAATTTACAGACAAAATAGAGATCATTTTACTTTCCATAAATTATTCAATTTACTCAAAGCAATACTGAGTCTCACATAAACACTGATACTCATATAACCTACTGTTACAATAATTCTTGACACTGAAAATAGTACTGGGCTGTATTCCTGTAAATTTAGCCTACTTGACAAAAACACAAAGTGATAAACTAAGAAATCTAATTACTTAAGAAAACCTCCAAGTGCCATTTGTTTTCTTCTACATATCTTCCACTGGATTATAAATATCAACACTTTTGTTTGCTTATAGAAGATGCTCTATACATATTTGTAAAGCATAACTAACTAAGACAGCATGGCTTTAAAACAACATGGACACACACAGTCTTGGCCACGTGTATGCATAAGTTTCAAATACTTAAGATTAAGTGGTTTTAAAAAATATATTTAGTCAAGGTAGAAAAACAACTTTCTAAAAGTTGGTCTTTAGTTTACATATGAGTATCTAGAATGCACTGCCTTCATTGCTATTTCACACAGATGTGAAATTTATAAAGTTTTTTAATTGTAGTACTATAATTACATTAACAAAGACGGCAAGACTTTAGCATACTCCTGGATATCATCTCTGGATATGAAATGTGAATTATCTTCAAAATGGCAATTAAGAAGGAAAATTCATACTAAAAAATGAAGCATGTTTGTGTGGTTATTCACAACAACAACCTGTCTGAGCAGCATGTCCTGCCGAGTCATCTGATATTCCCAGGAACACTTTATAATTTCAGTATCACCCAATAACATATTCACGTAGCATGTGTAAGTCCTATATTCAGTGACATCTATGACCTGAATGATACAGGATAACAAATCTTACTTAAAATGAATAGCTCACTGTTAAACTAGCTATTTTGTCTTAAAGACTTCAGTGTTCAGAAAAAAAGAGAAAATGTTCTTGATTTTCCAGAAGCATGTATTAAATTCTTAGCAGAAATCCTGGCTCAGTCAATATCTTAATCTTATTGCCAAAAGGTTTCCTACTAATCTATGTGCATTTTTTAAGGTGGAAATCTAGCACATATACTCTAAGTACAAAACTCAGTTCTGAAGCCTGAAAGGCCCACTCTGAATTCTATCTACCTTTTCACAAATCACTCCTCAAAAATACTGTTTCTTCTAGAAACTGGGAATAATATTCGTGCCTACCAAACAGAGTTGTAGTGGGGATTCAACGAAATGATGCATGCAGAGTATTAGTATTTAACACAATCCTTAGAACAAGTACTGATTAAGTGGAGAATTTTGATTGGTTGGTGCTAGCCATAAAAGGTAATACTACCCACAAAGCCAAGGGTGAAAGGATATGCCAAGAGAAGAAATGTAGACAGGAAAGAAAGGAATTGAGAAGGTATCTGCAGTGGCAACAGGATCTACTAGAAAAAGAGAAATAGATGAGTAACAGCCTGAAAGTTTCTTCGCATGTGTAAGTCACTGTACCCAGAACGCCTAGGGCTTTTGAAGACATCACCACTCCATGCAAATGTATGTAGTGAGACACTGGAGGGGTGAGCATAACGTGGCCATAAACAGTCACCTGTGCCACACCACAAAATAACACACTTGAATGAATAGGGAAATGTCAACTTTTCAGGAACTTCCTCACAATAAGAAGCTGTGATACTGAAAGAGCTAACCTTTCCCCCCTCAGAAAAAGCTCTTATTCAGAACAATGTTTTCACTAAGGTTAACTAAGAATTTTAGCACACACGAGGCCTGTAACTACAGAAGATAGAATATGGCTTTCTATATTTGTTAGAAAATTATCCAAAAATACTGGAAATTCAATAAATTCATATCATACACATGTAATTTTACAGTCTATCATTGGAGAAGGCAAAGAAAGGAAACCAGCCATTTTTTGCAATCAGCAAAATAATGTTATGGAGCAGATATGTATGTATACACTTGAAAACAGAAAAGGACATTATTCTCCCTCACACACCTCCACATACACAGCACCCATAAAGCAAGGTAACAGCTCAAGATGAAAAAAGAAATGCTATACAGTTTGGTCCTTTTCTGATGGTGGCTAAACAAAGAAACAAATGAGATTAATTAACAATTAAAATGACTTTATTAAAATCTTTCACAAATAGTCCTACTAATGAATCTATATAGAAATGATAATATATCAAACTGAACGCAGTGAAGGAAACATGGTGATTTCCCATTAGAAAATGGCCTAGACCTTAGGACAAATAAATATGATGCAGCAATAACAGTGAGAAAAAGTTCTCCACTGCATAACATTCTTTACAAAGCAACCAACAGTACTCATCCTTGATGAACTCAGCCAGTAGCTGGACACAAATACTTATTATTCCAACTTTTTAGCCAAAAATCACTACTGTAGAGTATTCAATGTAGAAAAGTCTACGAGAACTTTTTTCTGGTATTTGGTGTGATTGTTATCTCCACGGCACCAGGCATACTCACTTGACTTCACATGAGTGGATGCTCAGCTCCTTGTGCAGTAGCCCACTGGTGAGGTGGTACACCAGGACAGAACCGTTACCTGTACCTATCAAAATGATATAACGGAAGAGACTTAATCTAGTGTCAGTACAGATATTTCAAAAAAAAATATTTTCTCAAAATTTTAATTATTTCAAATACTTACCTTTTATAAAAGGGACTCAAGCTATGTTAAGAAAGTGAATTTCTGTTTTCCCTCTTATCAAAAATGGGACTAATCTCATATGCTCTATAATTTTGTCTAGTCCAGGAACAGATTTTTCACAGCATGACTTCAAAATCTAACTCAATACACATAAAATCTGAAGCACTTTACTAAGCTTTCTTACACATGGGAATTTATACTTTATTAGATTTGGAGTGTTCATTATAACTGGTCCCCAAAAGGCAGCTAGCAGAACTCATTAACCAGATTTTTATTTTCTTTACAAAGATTCTGTTCTTTTTAAAATATACATTTAATAAATCATGAGACAGTAAAGAATGGCGGTTAACTGTGGATTTTGTAGCTAAAGGAATGTGTGTTAAGCCTAGCTCTGTCTTATGGTCTTACAAATTACTTACCCACACTAAGTCTCTGTTTTTAATCCCTTTAACATGGGAATAATCGAAAGCTATGTTGGAAATTAAATGAGAAGATCTATGTAAAACACTTAGTACAGTACCTGGCACAAAGTATATGATTACCACTATTTCTGTTATCACTGTAATTATAGTCTGTGTTATTATTATGCCTTTCATAATATCACTGTAATTATAGTTTATGTTATTATTAAAGCTTTTCAGAGTCTCAGGTAGTGTGTCTAAAATTTAATTAGAAGGGATATAGCTACAGTTGACAAAGTAATGTTTCAGTCCTTTAGATGTTTTTATAAATAAAGCAGAAAACTGAACAATTGGTTGAATAATCACTTTCTCACTGCACATGACTTAAAAGGATGAATGGATTCATACAAAGGAATGGAATGGAAATAACAGAATAATAATAACAGAAGGAAAAATGCCAAGCAATTTCAATTTTAGCTCACTTGCTGAATAAAGCTTCAGCTTTGCAAAATTATTCTAGTAAAATGCAATATTATACTTATTTTCATTTATCTTTTTCACAATAATACCTTGAAATACTGAGAAAATATCTAAAGATTACTAAAGCTTTTTGAGATATTCATAATAATGAAATGGTTCCTACATTCGGAAAGTTTTGATGAGGCTGAAACTATGATCTAATACTCCAGGGGAACCAGGAGAAGTAATTCTATAACTGAAGTGTGCTTCTCTTCCCTTAGAGACTCTGCAAAAGTTTAGACACTTATTTTATATTTTTGCTTTTACTTTGCAATTATACTAAATGCAATAAATGACTTAATATTCACTACATACCAATACAGTAGTGTATTCTAAAATAGAAATCTCAGACCCTGACTTAGCTCTTACTATCTAGCCATCCCAAGAAGTAATTTTCTCCAAGGAATAGATAAAAATCCTAATTAGGTATATTGACATTATGAATACATATACAGACAAATCCTAATTAAAATTTCTATAAGAGGTTTAATATGAATCAATAGCTTAAAATATTTACCTGCATTTACATAAATCTGGACACATGTACCCACAGACTACTGACTTTTAAAGTGCAAATCACTTTCAGAAGTTAATAATGGAAAAAATGGGAAAAAAAGAATACTGCCAAATATTAATACTCAAGTGAGCCTTTAGTACTCACAAGCCAGTCATCAGGCTGAGACATACTAACAACAAAATAAACTTGCTCAGTTTTCATTTTAGAAAGAAAAAAGTAATAAAACAATCATAAATCACTTTTATAGACTTGGGGAGAAAGCCAGATGCCAACCAACACCTTAAGAAAAAATGTCAACAATTTCATACAAATACTCTATTTCTTAAAATTTTAGAGCAATGCATTTTAACCTTATATACTTAATAGCAAATTAAAATTTGGTTTTCCCTAAAAAGAAAATTAGGTTACTCATGTTATGACAAAATTAATGTGACAGGAAGTTGAAACCCAGACCCAATTTTTCTATCTACAACATAGAAATATGCAATTTTAACCTACAAGACAAATCTTATAGAGACCATATAGCTACCTTAAACAACGTTTAATAAACAAAATTCTTAGCCAATGAAGATTATCACTGTTGTTAAGCTATTAACCATGACTATATCACTAGTTAACAAAAACCCAAAATGACATGCACAGAATGAGCCTCCGGTGAGCCAAGAACAGACAGGGAGTCCAAACAGTATCCCACAGGACTTCCTCCTGACATTTCAGAAACGCACTCAGAACATCAGGGCCTCTATCATCCAGTGTTATGTGTATGAGTTATCACTGTGATTCAAAATAAATAAATGAAAGACTAGTGGATTAAAAAAGACAAAAATATTTTAAGATGACTATTACACGATTTCTCTTAGCCTCTTTCTCCTTAGTGTCAAAGAAGACAGGATTTTCTAGTAACTGGCAAGCTTGAATGTCTTATAAAATGTAAAACAGGCATGAAGAATTAAAAAAAAGAACAGGTTCAATCCTCACCAACAGCAAGCAGTGGCTGATACATCTTGATGTTTTTTGTGGTCAATGGTGGGCACATACGGATAGCAAACTGCGGGGAGGGCAGTCCTGAGAGCAGCCCCGTCAGCAGGAATTTCAAGTGCACTTCCTGCAGAAAAGAGCCTTTGGGATGTTCTTCCCCAGCAATTGCACTTTGCCCTGATTTGTAATAAAAATTCAATTATGTTAATTACAACATACAATGACCTTAACAATCTAAAGAAACTTTCAGTGGAAATACTCTTCAGGCCTAAAAGAAATACACTTCAGGTCTAGAAAAGTATCTTCAGGTCTAGAAGGTGCGCTCCAGCACTCCAGAGACTGTTGCTATCCAATGGCCCTGCTCTTGGCTCTGCGACTTAAATTTATTGTCTAACATCTCAAAAGATTACTCCAGAATATTGCTATCCAGAAATCAGGGATTTTATCTTCTAAGAAACATTGTTTCAACCAAAGTTCCCAGTATTAGGGCACCAAAGGCAAATCAAGAGGACTTGGTTAGAAAGCAGTCTCCCTGGGGTGAGATGTGCACCACATTCCCAACCTTACTGCCTTTCTAGAGGGTTATTTTTCAATCTGATGCATTTTCTAAAGTGCACATAAAATTGGTAATACAAACTGCAGGGTTAAAGCACTCACTCATTTAGATTCTAATATGAAATCTTCTTAATGTGTCAATGTAATTACAAAACGTAAGCTTTGTAACTAAATACTTCATATATAAATATGTAAAATAAATACAAAAATAGATATTAATAAATTATATATACATAATATATAAACTATCACTGTCAATAGTTAGGACTCAAATAGCATTATTTATAGATACAGCATTCATACACTTAAGATTATCAAGTCTCAAGCTAAAAAGATGACTCCAATAAAAACCATTCTAACAAAATGTTAAAATGAAGAGTACAACAAAATCAAGACCATTCCTTAAAAAGGGTACATACATTTTCTTGCTATAGATCACTACTGAATATTGGGATTAAGTTGTCAAAAATCCATAAAAAATACATGAATGCATATAAATGTAGATAGAGATGCACATATGTACTGTGAAGAGAAAAAATGTAAATAATTACTAGGAGTGGGTGATGGGACTCTGAATACTACAACCTTTTGAGGCTGTAGAGTTTCAATAATTATGCTATTTTAAAATCTGTAAGATATATAGAAAAAATTGGTGATTATAAATCAATTTATTCAAATACAGTCATCCTAAGGATCTGCCATACAATCGATATAAACCTTTGGTAGCCAAAGATAGTCTAAAGGAACGGGAAGTTCAACAGGTAGGTACCATGTTTACCAACGCCCAGTAGCCAGGAGCTGTCTCTTGGGAACTGCCCTGTTTTCCTTCAAGAGGAATCTTGAATTTCCATCTTCCTTAAGAGGCAATTCAAGGTTGGGCAGATTAGGCCTTTACTAAGCAGCAGCCTTTACCCAATGAATATAAATCAGACCTCTGTATTAACTGAATTGCTTTCAATTATCACTAAGTACATAGTGAATTTCAAATTAAAAGTTTAATTAAAAGTTTTAATTAAAATGTTTTCAAGTAACAAAGCTTTATTTATTTAGTACTTTTAAATCAACTACATTGTCAAGAACTGCTATATAATCTGTATCCTTTTATATTTTAAAAAATGTAATTTATATCACTTAGATACCTAAGCAGCATAAAATTTCAATCTCCTATGGTCTTCATATTACTGATTCATTCTTTGCATGAGTGTTTATAGTTATTTTCATTTTAATATTTTATATTCAGTGCAGACAAGGTCAATTAACTCAGAAAATTGTGTTACTGATACAATGAATTTTATAAAACAAGTACGTGTCTAAATTCTTCATATGGATTTATGCCTGGAAGGTAAAGAAAGAATTTTTAATGTAAGTGTCACTGAGCAAAAGGTTTTTAAAAGCAGCAGGAATCATGAGAAAACAAAAGTCTGAAGAGGTCAGGTCTTGCCTAAAATCACACAGTGAAGCAGCCAGGCCTAGAGGCCATGGCCAAGGTGCAGGCTGCAGGCCGGGGTGACTGGGTTCACATTTTGGCTCTTCCACTTACTGGCTGTGTGATTTGGGGCAAATTTTCTTAATCTCTGAGTCTCAGTTCCCACATACATAAAATGGAAAAAATAGTAATATCTACCTTGCAAGGTTGTTGAGGTACTTCATAAAGCATTTAGCACAGCACTTAACATAGTCCTAAGCACCCAATAATGTCATCTCTCATTACAATGATTAATAACATAATTCTCTTTCTAGCACATCATTTATCTAGCATTTGAACAAAAAGCCTACCAGATAATATTAATTTTCAATTACATTATGTAAGAACAAATAATGATATAGAAAATCCTTTATAAATTGCCATAATTTTAAAGGAATTGCTTGGCATATTTATAATTTCTCGTTGTATAATATTTAAAATCCAAGTCTTCATTCCTCCTTTAATATGTATGTCCTACAGTAATAATTTTGAAGCAATATTTTATTTGCAAATAAATATTTGTTGAAAGTAAGAATCACCAGCATGAAAATAAGAAATGTCAAAAAGTTAAAATACTTTTTTCTAATACTGCTAAGTTACTTTTTTCCTTCAATAAATATTACTGCACATCTAGAATGTACAAGGAAGGCTCTGTGCTGAGTGCTGGGGATACGAAGCTGAACCAGTGTCCCGCTCCTGATTAGGGACCACAAATGAAGAACATTTCAATCAGGCCTGGGAGATTAAAGAAAGCAATACTTGAGGCGAATTATGAATTACGAGTAGCAAAAAGGGAGAGAGAGGAAGCATACATTCAATTCTGACCTGAGGGACCAGCAAGAGGGAAGGAGGCCCTGAGCATGTATGGTATGAGTAAGCAAGGGCTGTGTCTAGTACCCAGATGTCTACTGTCATCTCCTCTTTCGGATCAGAGTCTCTTGTGAATGAACATCATCTACTTACAACAACTATAAAGCCAATCTACGCTACTTCAGGCACTTTTACAATTAAATATTTTATACCCCTCTGATTTATTTAGGAAAAAATAATTCTACATTTTGGTTTTCTCAAATTTTAACTTTGACTTTTTATTAATTGTAAACCAGTGACTATTTATTTTGCCCTTCAAAAAGAATACCTAATATAAAAGAGAAATAAAGCTTACCGATCATATTATCCAAGGAGAGGTCCGGGAGTTTGTTCTGTAGCACTCCTACAGGAATTCCACAGAAAGACACTGGTGAATATAAAGGTGACACACCAGAACCACTGCAAAGACATAATAATCACATGGTTTTTTACATATTAAAAACCTGCATCACACATTAGTAACTCAAATTAGTCACTTCAGATCATGGCATACTACCTGTTTTTACATTGCTTCTTCATCTTACCCATAGGTGAAATATCTCTAGCAGTTTTACATAATTCCCTAATAATCCAAAGTCTTAATTATCACTTCAGAAAATTTTTAATAGGAAAAAAACCCTATTTTTATGATTCTGGTAATTTTTTAAAAAGAAGCAACAGAAAACAAACAAACAAAAAGATCCTATTGATTCCTTTACCTGTTCCGGGAATTTCGACTGCAAACAGCAGACTTCAGTTCCCATATCATGACCCTGCCGTCACTCACTATGAGGGCAGCTGCGTTCTCATTGACAGGACAGCACACCACACTGAAGGGACGGACAGTTTTTGTCACCCTGATTGCATCACACTGGCTTCGCAGATCATAGGCAAGCTCCTGGACAGGATCTGGATCTTAACACAGTATTGTTTTCTTTTAAATTTCAGAAAGCAAACACCTCAACATACTTCCATTTGTTTTAATTTAAATAAAATCTCAACTAAGAAAACATATCATTCCTTCACTAATGCAAAGTTTGTCAAGAATGGCTTCCCTTTTTACAATTATTAGTAATTTCTCCAGAATATAAAGATAACTCACTTGATGAGTTTAATTTCCAAAATAACAACTATAATCAAGACAACTTGTCCTTAATACTTTTTAAATAAAGTAAATGCTTAAAAGGATCAACAGTGACATGTGATTAAATAATGTACAGTGTATGTATAGACCACCTTAATCTACAGCTGTCTATAGTAAGTCTGAAAATAAATACTTTACAAAAGATGTGAAAGTCACTTTCACCTCTGCATAGTACATCAGTTCACAAAGCATTATTTGTATTCTCTAGGAAAGACTGAAAATGATGACTAAATAAATTATCAGGAGACTTACTAACCTATGCCATTTTACAACGGAAATTCCTAAAGCAGGGAGGTCAAGAGGGTGTTACAATAAAGGTAATATAAGGTTGGACTTGTGCTAACAGAAAACTCATAGAAAGTAGTATCTACTTGGCTCATGGATACAATCAAGAAAGAATTATAAAATGTGATTTTCTTTGCTGTATATAGGAAATGCACTATTATAACAAACAGATTAATGTTGGGCTTGTGCTTTTTTATGCCCCATATTATAACCATATTCCACTTTTTCAAGGCCAAGATTATCATTAACTCTGTGCTTTGCCTGGTGTTTGCCACATGAAGCTTTAAAATAATTCTGAAGAAAAATGTAATTAACATTATTGTGAGATATAAACTCACCTGGTTCCTCATTTGAAGTAGTGAAAACGCTATTATAGGATCTTCGAACACGTAAAGTTATACAACCATTTTCATGTAGACAAAATAAACCATCACGCTGAAAGCAGGGTATTACCTTTAAATAGATGATGCGTTATTTTTAAAAACACAATAGATTAAAAAGTACATACTGTAAAAAACTCATAAACTTATATTTAGATAACATGGGCAAAAAACAAAAGAAAAACAATACACAAATAATCCCCAAGCTTTAGAGCTATATGCTAACTAAACATTTAAAAAATCCATTTATAATCATAAAAAATTTATCTTTATCCAGGTAACTTTAATAGTTCAGTATCTCCAGATCAGTGAGAAGAATTTCTAGTATATCTCAAACCAACCGAAGTACAGGAAAATAGGGAATATAAAATAACACTTAATCTTTACATGAACAAAAGAGAAAGTAGAACTAAGGACTTTTAAAAGATTATGATTTTTCTCAATATAACATTCATGATCAACCTTTAGGGATCTAATTTATAAAATGATACCTGCAGAAATGGAACTCCTGTTCGTTCTATTGCAATCACACCCACTGTTTGATTCACCTCAAGGTCAAGGATTAAAATCTCTCGAGGATAGAGTAACAACATGTGATTCCTTTTGGAAGGCAGATATGCCAACTGAAGACAATCATTGAGAGTCATGAATTCAGCACTGAAAAATGTAAACATTTACTTGAGGCACTGAGAAATGAGTCAAAGACTTTATTCCTATCAGAGAAAGCTGATAAAGGATTGAAGTTTGTTCTGTCCACATAACAACTAACAAGAATACAGAATGTAGAGCTGTTTCCTGAAATGACCAACAGGAGCTAGTAGCTAAAACCTAGACCTCTACTGTGTGCCCAAATCCAAGTTATTACAATACAGCTTGGATTGTAATACACAGTACTCCAAATCCAAGTTATTACAATAATACAGCAAAGGTTAGAGATGTACTTGTAAATTTTTTTTAAATCTACAGTAAGAATACAGTATCTATAGTAAGTAATCTTACAGTGTAAGAATAAGTTTGTGATATGAGATGGTAAGGGACAATACTATATGGCATTCCTAAGATAGTAGTTTTATTTTTATTTTGCAATTAGAAGTACTAAACAGGCTGCTGAAATCAAGACTCAGGATTTAAACAAACCCTTTTAGGGCAATTAGGGCTTCTGGGTCAGGAGTCGGTGGACTATCTGCATGGCCCTGGACAGGTTACTTCCTCTATTTGGCCTCCATTCACTTTCAAGCTGCCTTATATCTTTTTTTAAACAAAGTAGGGTATTTTATTCACTTATCACAACATTTTCTTGTATAAATAAAACTGATGAAACTATATAGGATTGTTAAAGACTGTTAGAGTCTCAAAAATCATTTTAGTAATTTGTGATTGTTGCATATATTTAATCATATTTTTTTTATTAAACATTGAAAGAGACATGTAATTGCACACTATTTTCTCTTCATGTAGTAATTTTATTAAAAGGTTTTGAAATTTAATATAAAGTTTGATTAGAGGACTAGAGAGAGGGATATGGATTGCATTAAAATCCTGGCTCTGCCATTTCCTAGCTGGGTGAGCATGAGTAACATATTTAAAACAATGTGGGACTCAATTTCCTCATCTGTAAAATGGACACAGTACTCCTACCCAGGATTGTGTTAAGACTATACGTACTAATGTATGTGAGTGTACCCAGAGCAGTTCTATTTGAAATGATTAATAATTCATTTCTCCAAAACTCAAGATGAACATGATTCATATGAGAAAACATTATATAAATCATAACTTATAAAACTATTCAGACTACATTATTCATTTATGACACAATCAATGAAAAATAAATAGAAAGTTCTCTTAAGATGGGACAATCAAATTACTTCAGCACAGGGTGGAGGATAAATCATGGTTTAATATATAAATGGTTTAATAGATAAATCAGGTTTACATATGGTTTAATATATAAAAATGATATTTACATATAAATTCAGATATATTGATAAAGCAGTTTGTATTTTACCCTGTTTTTTAAGGTAACTGCCCACAAAGTCTACACAGAATAATCTTAGCATATTGAAAATAAAGCCTTTTTAAAATCAATGCCAAAAATACTGAATAAAAATATAATAACAATCATAGCTCTAGGAAAAAGAGAAATCTATCTCTGATGCATAAAATTAGTTACTTAAAATTTAATTCAGTTACAATTTCTGAAATAATAGCTTGCATTTATTAAATGAATGCTTACTAGGTATCAACCATTATGTTCTAAGTTACTGTATCTATTAATCCTTACAACAATCCTATGAAATCCTTTAAAACACTATTTGAGACAGGGAGAATGAAATTTAAGCAAGATTAAGGAATTTTCTGAGTCACATAGCAACAATTTCCCCTAGAATCCTAGACCTTCACCAGTATGGGAACAATCTCTACATGCATTGAGAAAAAACCCACCCATATTTTACTTCTTAATGAAACTGTGCAGCATTTAAGTCAGGAAAATGTATTTAAAATGAAAATCCAGCCTCTGTCCCCAATTTTAATGTATTCAGCAACTCAATTTTAGAATCATCTATTATCAGAAGTTAAAAACTTTTATCTGTAAAAAAATCGTAAGGCCGAGTTCAGCACAATTTGTGGAAACAAAGGGCTCATGTTAAAAGCTGAATCTCCTCTTAGGAGAATATTTTTCCGCTTACAAACTTAAAATTGGACACTGGAAAGGGTGAGATGAGGAAAATCAATCTTAGTACATTCTTCAGAAATTATGTTTTCATGAATGGATGGTAAATAGATAAATGTTGAATAAACAGGTGAATTTTGTTACTCTTACACTTTCAACTTACCTAGGTTTCTCTTGAGTGATTAAAATTTTTACTTTATTAAGAGCCTTCTTTGCCCCTGTGGCTGCAGCCAGCTTGTTATGAGCTGGGCTAGAATGTGGGCTGGATATGTAAACTTTTTTCCCAGGGCCTGAGGGAGGCTTGGATGGAGAGAAGTCTGAGATGAATACAATACCCTCGCTGGTGAGTACTACATTGAGAGAAGCAAAACTCTGATTAAAGTTTAATCAAGTTTAGCATAGAGTTTTTATCCAATACAATTTTGAGAGCAATATAATGATAATTTTAATAATATAGAACTGGCAGTGTTGTGCATTTGTAACATAACAGGAATGTTCTCCAAGTTGAAGTGAAACGGGTGGTCCCTTACAATTCAACAGTGGCCAAGCTCAGCAGTCTAAATTAATGTTTTATATTAAAAAGATACCAGAAGGTTCCTGGAAGAACAAATGTTTGTTCTTTGAAATAAATTCAGTGCATGGACTTTCATTAAAACCTTTTTCTCGTTATATCCCGTAACTTTAAAATCCAAAGACTTTTCAGAATATAAAATCTGCAGAAGAAAAAAAAACCCATAAGAAGAAGCTTTGCATATCACACTTAGCTAAATTCAAATATTTGATTTGATGATACTAATTTTTTATAGTTGTCATGAGCTACTCAGTCTAAAAATACTTTTTTCTTCTTGAGCATCAGATTGAGTCTTAAGATGCATAAAGAGTGTTTCTTTATATGTAGAATAAAAATAGAGTGCCTACAGAGGCTTACTAAGTGTACAGGAAACAGAAATATTTAAGAGGGAAGCACCACATTTAGCAATACAAATTAGCCTTTTTATGACTGAAAAAAATAATTTCTCTTAAAACTGGGGCTGACTAATACAAAGATATCTGAGCAGAAAAAGCTTATCCACCCTGGCTCCCCACAGTTGGTGAGGCTGTTTAAGCACAGGGAACAAAAAAGTATTCAAGAGTTATGACAACCCTCGAACATTCAGTGATTAAGTCGATGTTAGTCACCTGATGCTTTGAAACTACAGAGCTTCCATCACCCAAATTACAGAGATGCAGGAAATTAGCCTGAGGCCTTGTCTCCTTTTCAGATTGCAGAACTCATCTTTCAAGATCCCATTTGTTTCCCTTTGTGAGGCCCTCCCTCCTGACTGCCAGATAAACCAGTCATCTTCCGGGCTCCCACAGCACTGCACCTCATAGCAAACCCATGCGTGAGGGAGGGAGTGCATGCATGCACACATTCGTCCACATACATGTTTATAAGCAAAACCTAAACACACTGCACTGCAGCTACTCACAGCCATGTGTCCCATTTTAGTTTCTGCTCATCTGCCCTTCTCTTTTTCCTTCAACACACACATACACACACCTCTCACAAATGCCAATAGAGACAAGTTAGAAAGAATTCTAATCCAAGGAAAAATTCTCTACCAGAGCTAATTAATTCCCTTTGTCCTTTGGGTTTTTGATCAGATATCAAAATGAGGCCTTTGATCATTTTATTTAATACAACAATCTGCCCACTCCCATCCTTCCATTTCCCTCCATTCCCTTTACCCTGTTTTATTTTTTTATACCACATGCAAGCTCTTAGTATACTAAAATCAATTAATTCATTATGTTCAGAGTTTATGATGTCCCTCTCACTAGAATGCAAACTGGATGAAGGCAGGAGTGCTTGTCTGGGTTCACTGATCTATTCCAAGCTCCCAGAACATCTGACATAGTAGCAACTCAAGAATTACCTCTTGCATAAATGAATATATTTTCTAACTCATTTAGTCACAAAAATATCTGTCTAAAAACAAATCTCATTTTTAGATCAGCAACTAAAATATCAAAACCACACTGACAAAAACAACCTCTGCAAAAAAAAATTTTCTTGGGCTTATTCTGTTATCTTCCATGCCTCTGTTCATGGTGTTCAAAACACACGGCACTATTTTAAACAATTTCTTTTTTAAAAAAGGAAGAACAGAATTGGTCACATACTAAATAAAATCCTTGATGTAGGTCCTTTAAATGTTCCAAGAAAAACAAATTTAATTAAATCTGAATGAGAAGGGCACAGCACCTCCATCACCTGAATAATCTAATTCACGAATTCAACACAGTGAAGGTATAGCTTTCTAATTTTAATTTCTAACTATCAAAATACTTGCAAATGATAAGACATTATGATTTAGTATCTACATTAGGAGCTGTAGATACATGGACTAGATTTGCTTCTCCACTTTGCTCAGCTTTTTTAACATTATAGATGTATGATGTATATTGTGTGTATCTTACACATACATCTTTAACTATATTTAATACCTCAACTCATTTTTCCACAAGAAAACTACTACTCACAAGTTAGATGTGAGGGATCAAAAGGGTCAAAAGAAAATGAAAGAATGTTATCTGCATAGCTCTTCTTCCATAGTTTGGTGCCAGTATCTGCATTCCAGAGCACAATATAATTTGGCGGATGGATAGCAAGCAGCAAATCTCGGGAAGCATCCTGATTCCATAACCACTGAACATCTGTAAAGACCATAGAAACAAAGGCAAAATTAAGAAATCACCCACCTCAAAACACCTGGCTAACATGTCCTTGACACTGAATTTTTTAAAATAATTTTAAATATCTTGACTCTCCTTCTTCCTCCCAGTGTTGCATAAATGTGTGTGTCAGGATTGCAGAGTAAAAGCTATTTTATATAAAAATGAGATGTCTGAGCATTAGAATCTAAAAATCAAAATTTCCAAGTAATCTGAAATATTACTTCAAAGAAAATACAAGGCAATTTGCACTAATGATTACTTAAAACTTTATGACAAAGACTCTCCTAGCCAGCTTCAATAATGTCAGTCTTCTAATGTTTTGGTGGAATTACTTAATGGGATTTTGCAGTTTCATGTTTTTTCACAGTAAACAGGATAGGATAAAGATCTAGTTCTATACCCAGTACATAGTATAATTGATCCCTCAATAACACAAATCTGAACTGCATGGGTCTACTTATACATGGATTTTTCCAAATAAATATATTGGAAGTTTTTTTTGGAGATTTGCAACCATTTGGAAAACATTCTCCTTTCTCTAGCTTACTTTATTGTAAGAATACAGAATTAATACACATAACATACAAAATATGTGTTTATCGACTGCTGATGTTATCGTAAGGTTTCCAGTCAACAGTAGGCCGAGAGCAGTTAAGTTTTTGAGGAGTCAAAAGTTACATGCAGACTTTTGACTGCACGGGGGGTTGGTCTGGTGCTCTGCATAGTTCAAGGGTCAGCTATAAGTACTCAATAAATATTTTTTAAATAGTCGTTTAAAATATTCACTCTGTCAAGAGAGACAATCAGTCAAAGCCTGAGTCTAAAGGATTCTGTATTGGTTTCAGGTCAGTAACATAAACACACAAAGAAATAATCTATAAGAAAAGGAAAATAAAACTTTGATCATCTCTATTAGTGGAAAGTAAGCACTGAGGGCTAATTCACAACAGCAATATGGCCAAGTTTACTTCTAGCTTAGCTTATAAGATTGTTTACAGCAGCTTAATTTTTCTCAGTATGTTTGACTGAGGCCAATGAAATTAATGCATTGTACCAAGCACCAATCAGCTGAGATATGAGGAAATATGCCCAGAAGTGTATTGATAAGGAAAAAAAAAAGCTAGATTTAGATCAGCAGAGTAGGATAAGCACCATCAAGAGAAAACTGGGAAGTCATGAAATTGAGTGAATGGGGGAAAAAGCCCGCTCTAGGAGTACGTGTGGTGACACAGACACTTGGCGGCGCACAGACTCCCTCACCCTGGATGGGGCGGGCATGCTCTCGAATCTCACACTGAGCTGCTCCTGCTGCTACATCCCAAACGATGATCTTCCCATTGGCATCAGCAGAAGCTAAGCGCAAGGAGTAAGGCGAGCCGATGTGGTGGTGATAGTTCTCCCTGGCCCACTTAACCTGTATCAGAAAGAAATCAAACCAAGTAAGTACTTGTACTAAATAAAACCAAACACCGTTTTCATAAAACATGAAGCCCATACATGTTGCAAAAATATTTAGAAATAATAAGCAAGAGACTGGTTTCCATTTTGAAAGTCAGCCATTTTGATTATTTATGCAATTTTTTTAAAGTTGCAGTTGAAATAGTTCTGAAAACATCACTATGTCCTATCTTTAAAATATAAAAAAAATGATGTACAGACTTAATATTTTAGGGAAATTCAAATAAAAACTTCAGAATACTGTATCATAAAAATGCTATCATTGTTGGTATACCATTTATCTATACTGATGATATACTAATGATCAAATGGTTCAATCATAAAATTGAATATGGCAAATCATCCAAAATTCTGAATTGCTAGGTTGAATGTTTTTCTGTATTCTTTTCTTCTAATTTAAAGGAGATACTTAGAGGCACAAAAACCTTGAAGGAAAAAACAAAAGCAAACAAAAAACTGTTGTTTTCATAAAATTGGAAAAAATGTTAACAATTTTTTCTCTTAGAAAAGAAAAATGTATGCTTCATACCTCTACCAACATCATTATAACAGAATTTTTTTAAATAAAAACTACCAGAATTCCAGCACAAATCAGGTTAATCCTGAGCATCAGATACTGACAGTTAAAAGTCAAAAACAAAACAGTCTTCACCTCAGCCAAGGCCTTCCCTGGCGACAAGCTCGCCTCTCCTCTAGCTCAGCATCCTGTTTGTTTTCTTCACAGCATTTAGCACATAATAGTTTGTAATAACTTTATTCACTTTGTTTTGACCAACCCATGACCTGTGAGCTCCACAGGGCAGGATCATGGGGCCTTGTTCACATTTCTATTCCCAGATCTTACACGGCGCCCCAAGCTGGTGTCCAACAAATATGTGTTTATTAAATGAACTTCACCACCACACAATCTTCAAATATATACATATATAATCATATGTATACAGGCCCACATAGGTGTATATATACATGTAAACACACCCATACATAATGCAATGGTAGAGAAGGATATGTTAACCAATTCCAATAGCATTCACAAGAAACAGAAATAAAGTTTTCTGAACTTCAGTGTTAATGAGCCTTAATGCTCTCCTATAGTACATCTTTTCCTTAGGCTAGAATATTTTGAATGAAATATATGTGTGAATATATGTTCACATGCATATATGCATGTTTATCTTTGAATGTGTATGTATATATACAGTCAATCCTCATTACACATGCACATTCCCAGCTGAACTGGAACAAATGTTCTTGCTTCAGCTCTCATAATGCAAACAAGTGTCTTTTTGCAGTCTATCTAGTGTCACTCTTTTTTGCATTTGTGTGCTTTTTGTTGATTTCAATGTTCAAAATAGCCCCCAAGCACAGTGCTGAAGTGCTATGCAGTGTTCCTAAGCACAGGAAGTTATGATATCCCTTACTGAAAAAATACATGAGGTAAGCTCTGTTCAGGCAAGAATTATAGTCCTGTTGGCCGTGAGTTCAATGTTAACGAATGAACTTATATTAAGATGTCTTTTAAAAGAAATACATAAAACAAGGTTATGTATTGACAAGTTGACAAAAATGCTGTGATTAGAGGCTCACAGGAACCTAACCTATATTCCCCTAGGAGGTATCAATGCTTTAGTATTTGCTAATTCAATGTTTGTGACCACTATTCACAAAATGAAACTACAATGGATAAGAACTGTGTGTGTGTGTGTTGTATGTATGCATACTTATATATATATATATACGTGTATATGTGTGTGTTGTGTATATGCAGTGCTTGAATTCCATTAATGTAAACCCCAGACAGTGTATGCATTTTTTTAAGAAGTCATCCAGACATATAATCAAACTATTGAAAACCAAGGGTAAAGAGAAAATCTTGAAGGCAACCAGATGAGAAAAGATACGCTGCATATAGAGAAACAAAGAAAAGAATTTCTCATCAGAAATGATGCAAGCTGGAAGATAGTGGAGTGATTATCTTTGATGCACTACAAGGGAAAACAAATGGTGAAGTACTTTCACAGATAAATAAAAGCTGAAAGAATCAATCTATATTAAGTATAGACCTCAAGAACCTAAAGGAAATCCTTCAGGCAAAGGGAATATAATACTAGAATGAAACATGGATATGTACCAAGAAATGAAAACTTCAGAAATGCCAGAAAAATAGAAGAGGGCACTAGAAGGGAAAGAAAAAGATAAGATATTATTTTCAAAAAAAGAAAAAAAAAATCCTTAATAGTGAAAGATTGAATGATTTCCTCCTAAGCTCAGGAATAAAACAAGGTTATCTTCTCAGCACTCCTATTCATTATAGAGTAGAGGTGTTGGTCAACGCAATATGGCAAGAAAAAGAAGATGTACAGATTACCAATAAAATGTTGTTATCTACAGATAATATGCTGCAAATGTAAAAAATTCCAAAATTACTTTATCTAATGACTTTAGCAGGATCACAGATCAATATACAAAAATCAAATGTATTTTTTCCTACTTATTATATATAAAAATTAACTCAAAATAGATCAAAACTTATATGTAAGACATAAAACTATAAAATTCTTAGAAGAAAACAAAGGTATAAATCTTCTTGACACTGGAAAAAGCCATGGTTTCTTGGATACAGCAACAAAAGAAAAAATATGCATTAAATTATATGAAAATAAAAAATTTTGTGCTTTTTGGACACCATCAAAAAAGTGAAAGACAACTTACAGAATGAAATAAAATATTAGCAAACTATATATCTGATAAGGAACTTGCAAGTAGAATACATAATGAACTCTTACAACTCAATAATAAAAAGATAATAAAATTTTTGGGCAATGGACTAAATAGATATTTCTCAGAGAAGATACACGAATGGCCAATAAAAACATGAAAAGATGCTTAACATCATTAGCCATCAGGCAAATGCAAACCAAAACCACAACGAGAACTACTTTACACCCACTAGGATGGCAATAATCGAAAGGACAGATAATAACAAATATTGGTGAGGATGTGGAGAAATTGGAATCCTCATACACTGATAATAGAATGGTGCAGCCTCTTTGGAGAATAGTCTGGAAGTTCCTCATAAAGTTAAACAGAGTTACCATGAGCAATTCCACTCCTAGGTATATACCTAAGAGAAATTAAAACACAGGTTTCACACCAAAACTTACACATGAATGTTCAGTGCAACATTATTGATAATACTTAAAAAGTGGCAAATAGCCAAATTTCAATCAATTAATAAATGTGATACATTTACACAGTGGAATATTACTCAGCAACAAAAAGGAACAGAGTACTGACACATGCTACAACATGGATGACCCTTGAAAATATTATGCTATGTGAAAGAAGCCAGGCACAAAAGGCCACATATTGTATGATTTCATTTACATGAAATGTCTAGAATAGGCAAATTTACGTAGACAGAAAGTAAATTAGTGGGTGCCTAGGTAGTAAAAATATGAGGGTGACTACTAATGGGCATAGGACTTCACAGGGGAATTGTGGGGATGGCTGCACAATTCTGTGAATATACTAAAACTCATGGAATTGTACATTTTAAATGGGTGAATTTATGGTCTATCTCAAAAAAGCTGCTATAAAAAAAAAACCCTAAATCTCTCTATCTCCAATCTTTTCCCCTAAAATTTCAGATCATTATAATTCAATTGACCCAAGTGTCTCAGACTTTGCATGCTGAAAACTTAAACTCTCTGACTTCACATTCACCTTCACAGCAACACTGCCATTCAGTTTCTCAAACAGAAACTTTGGAGTAAGTCCATTCTCTGGCTCTCTCTTAAACTGATTACTATAAAGGCTATCCCAGTTACCTCTAAGCAATGACTCCTCCGTATCTCAGCTTTTTTTTAGACCCTTTGAGTTTCCTGCCAAAATTACTGTGGAAGTCTCCTAAATGATCGGTCTCATTTTGCCTGTCTGCAACAGATCCACCACAGATGCCACAGTGAATTTTTCTAAAATGCAAATCCAATCATATCAATCTCCTATTTAAAAATCCAAATTCCTTCAGAATCTTATAAAACTTTCAGAACAGGTGAATTTCTCTGGCTGCCTCCTCTTCCGATGCTCCTTACAGGTATATCCTATCTTTCAGCTCTTTACGGCACACTACTTTGTGTGTGTGCTGCCTTGTTCCTGCAGTGCTCCTCCCCCAATTTTTCACTTGGCTAACGCTGCTTACCAGTCCCTAAACTGGTAAGACTTCTGTGACCCTCGCCTGCTCCCTACAACTAGGTGATATGTAGCTCCTTTGTCTTCCCACAGCACTGTATGCAAGTCTCACCGATCACACTGTATTTGTGTGTTTTCTTTACATTCTTCCTCACTAAACAATGAATTGCTGAGGGCATACATTTCTATATGCTTGGCACATGCTAAAGAGTCCAAAACCAATGAATGAATGAGTGATCTGGTAAATAGCAAAACTCTTGTTTTCTATCAGTTGTAAAATGATCTAAGAAAAGCATTTAATAGCTCATCCTGGACTGCCATTAAGTCACATACATGGAAATGCTAGCCTACCCCAAATATTATTTAAAAGCCATTTAACATTTACACGTAGGACCTAATGAGAATCTAGTTAAATTTAAAATTTTAGAACAGACAATATTTACAGCATCCAAGTGGGATTTACTTACCCTGACGACATCAGCTTTATGTTTTTCTAAAACTTGAAGAGTTTGGGCGGTATTGGAATCAATCACTACCACAAGCGAATGACATCCATAAGCAATTAAACCTTGCCAGCCCCTAACGAAACAGTAATGTTATAATTTAAGTAAGAAACAAAGCAAGACTTAACTTCCTTCATGCCAAGAGGCACCCTAAATAAATGATATATCCAACTAATATGTACCACCATTAACAAAATTATTATTTAAGTCCAAAGGACAGTATTTTACTTTACCCTTTTAAATAAAAGGTCTTTATAAGCTTAAGAGTGCTTGTTGACGTTCGTTCTTGATTTGTGTAAAAAAGGTTCTCAGCAATGCATATAGAGCTGGGAGGATGTATACAGCAACTCCCATTGTCCATGTGTCTTTGGGGGTATGTGCTTTGTGTTACTCAACTTCAAATCCTGAGCATCCACAAAGCGCCTACGATCATGTTAAGAATTTGTGACTAGTTCCCCACCTTTCCAACCACATAAAAAGAAAATCTCTGGACGGGGCTTTCAGTCCTCTTGCCAACATTCCCAACAGCCATGGCTACACAATTTTGCTTTATATTTGTCTAATTATTAATGTTCAGAGCTGCAGTGTTGTTTTCCAGTGAAAAGGAAAAGGTGAGATTAAGGATAGGTGAGAAAACAGGTGCCTAGCACATTGTTGAATGGATAAAGGTAAGAAACAGGGATAAGACACAGAGAAATAAATGACAAATTGGGGAAGAGAAAGTTGGCAGGAGAATTGCCAGTGGAGGGAGGGAAGCCTGGAGACTGGAGGGGTGAGAAAGGGGAAACGGAACGGTACGGGAGGAAGTATGGGGAAAAGAGCAAAAAATAACATTTGGAACAAACAGGGCAATTATATTTGCACAGGGGAAGTTCCCATAAGGGGTCTTTACTACTTTTACTCCAACAACAAAAACTAAAAGAAAATCTCCAACCAGTGAAGGCAGCACCCAGTCCCGGGGCGGCCAAGCTATCCAGGGGGTGAAACCCCTTGCTCTTTCCCCTTCCCCTCACACACTCAGGGCCGATCCTGGCGGCCTCGAGGCCCGGCGCCCTCACCAGTCCACCGCCGCTTTGTTGTAGGCGTTGAGGGCCCCGGTGAGGGTGCGCGCCGACACCTTGAAATTCACGGTGTAGGGCAACATCGCGGCGGCTGAACCCAGCCCTCAGCGCCGCCCCGCAACCAGGAAGCGGTAGTCACCGCGCTTCCGTTCCAAACAGAGTCCGGGTGGCTCCCTGGGTGCCGCGGTGGTTCCGCTAAGTCAAAGGTTCCTTCAACCGCTGGAATCCGCCGCTTTCAGGTTCCGCCGCTCCCGGGTTCCCCCTCCTTCAGGGTTCCGTCGCCCCTGGGGTTCCCTTGGCAGAAGTGGTTCTGCCTCCAGTCAGGTCTGTTTTCTTCAGGTTCGGACTGCTTAGGCCTCTATGCCCTGCTGGAAATCGTAAAAAACAAGGGGTGAAAGGCCCAATTAGCCTTTCCACCTTTGATCAGTTAATTTGGGGCAACTACTAATATCGGGCACTATTGTAGGCTCAGCAGTGAGGAGTAGGAATGACGAAGATAGGAAGTCCCCACTCTCAAGGACTCTGTGGAGTAAATGAATGAATGGGATTCACTGGATGAAATGGAGAGAGTGGATGAGATGAGTGGCCTGAATATAAACAATTTCCAAATACAAAAGACACTTCATATCTGGTCTTGGAAATACTTGATGAGAAAAACAGCTTTACTCATGAGGCCGACTGTCAGTTTGCCTGATTGCTGGGCTAGCTTTCATTTTGTAGTTTCTCCTCTGCAGTTGTCCTTCAAGTCTGACTCAATCTCTCCCACCTCTGCTTTTGTTTATTTTCTTTACAATAGCACAACGCAGTGATTTCTTTCCAGCGGCCATTTTTACAGATGTCTGGTTCTCCCTGATTAACAAAAGGGACATAATGTTGGAAATTCTGTCTTCATGGGCCTTTGCGTCCGCCTTTATCACTCTTATAAACCAGCTTTCTCAAAGATCATCTCCAGTGTCCTCTCTGTTTAGGCAGCTGTAATATAGGGGATTAAAACACTGTAGTTATCTCCTCCTAGAAGGAGCCAATTCCCAATCTTCTTTTCTTCCCAGTGCCTAGCACCCTCCCTAGCATACAGTTGGTCTTCAGTGAATGATTGATGGGACAGGAGTTTTAAATGGCCACAAGCATAAGGTCCATCAGGCACAAGGTGACAATGAGGAGTCAGTGCGGGAGTTCACAGATGGAGAAGGGCAGCAGGTAACCCTCTTGGAGGAAGAGGGATTAATCAGCTTGAATCTGTAAGCTACTTTGAGACATGAATGTTGAATATTCAGGGCAAGGATGAATCACCAGCTGGGGTTGGGACAGCAATATGTCTCCCATGGTACAAGAGTATGAATTAAGTATATTAATAGATTTTTATGGGTTCCTCTGAAGCATCCATTGTAATCCCTTATATTACAGCTGCCTAAAAACATTAGTCTCTCCTGCTAGACAGTCATATGCAGGTGACAATCATGTCGGGTATCAATATTGAAATAGTACAGAAGAGTGATTTTTCAGAGGTCACTACATAATCCTTCCACTTACATCTCACTGGCCAGAATTTAATTCTGTGACCTGAACTAGTTGTAAGGGAAGCTGGGACATCTGTTCATTAAATGGAGTGACGATGTGCCCAGATACAAACTGTGGCTGTGTTCCTATGAAAGATGGGGAGAAATGAATTTTCAGAGCCAATTAGCAATCTCTGTCACAGGAGTGGAGACAATATTGGACACAGTGGACTATTGATCTCTTTAATAGGATGGAATCTATGATCCATTTCTATGCCTGAGAAACTATTATTTCACCCATGTCCATGCCTGATGACATCAACTCCAAAGCCTGGTAATGTGGGTGCAGAACATCCTTCCACTGCTGTGTCATTTGCATCACTACACTAGAATAACTTTTTTCCCTCTTTGTTGTAAAGTTGGTGGAGATTAGAGTATAATGGTGATATTTCTGATTCCTAAACTGCTCAGATCAGGGAAGCAGAGAAAAGGGATGAAGACAGAAATAACGTAACTGAATAAACACTTACTTTGTAAGTAAACTTTCCAAGGTCACATGAGACAGAGCACTGGTAAACGTTTGAGGATGAAGTCAATAGCTTACTATCAAGTGCTCATAAGATGCCAGGTACTGTGATAAACCCTCTGTCTGCATCATCTCACAAGTACCCTAAAGATGACCAAGTTAAGGCTCACAGAGTTGCCTGAATTTATATGACCAACAGAAGGCAGAGCCAGTGTTGGAACCCAGTGAATCTGATTTCAAAACTTATGCTTTTAACTACTGACAAAACCATATTGCCATCCATGTCATAATCCACTCTGTAGTCCAGTTGCAATGAACTCCTGCTTCCTGGAAAATATGGGGTTAAACAACATACAATTCATCTATGTAATATGCACAATTTGGTGATGTTTAATGTATTTAGGGTTTCCCAGCTATCATCACAAATTTGGAATATTTTCATCACTTCCAAAAGAAACCTTATACTCCCTAACAGTCACTATTTCCCCACAACTTTCCTGCCCCTCCTCATCCCTAGACAATCACTGATCTCCTGTCTGTCTCCATAAACCTGTCAATTGTGTCCATTTCATGTAAATGGAATTATATAACCTGTGGCTATTTGTACTTGGCTTCTTCCACATAGCATAATGTTTTCAAGATTTGTTCATGTTGTAGTGTGTGTCAGTAGTTTATTCCTTTTTATTGCTGAACAATATTTCATTGTACAGATAGGTTACCACCCTTTATTTATCCATTCATCAGTTGATGGACATTTGTGTTGTTTCTGCTCTGCAGCTAATACAAATAATGCTGCCACGAACATTCCTGTATATATTTTTGTGTGAACTTGTGTTTTCGTTTCTCTTGGTTATAGACCTAGGAGTGGAATTGCTGACTCATAGGTAACTCTGTTTAACTTTTTGAAGAACTGCAAAACTGTTTTCCAAAGTGGCTGCTCCATTTTACATTTCCATCAGCAGTATATGAGGATTCCAATTTCTCCACATCTTCACCAACACTTGTTATCTTTGTTTTTTTTTATTACAGTCATTTTGGTGGGTGGTTTTTGATTTGCATTTCCCTGATGGCTAATGATGTTGAGCATCTTTTCATTAGCTTATTAGCCATTTTGATATCTTCTTTGGAGAAATGTCTATACAGATCCTTGCTCATTTTTAAATTGGGTTGTCTTTTCACTATTGAGTTATAAAAGTTCTTCAGATAGTCTAGGCACAAGTCACTTATCAGGCTTGACAATGAGCAACAGTAGGCATCATTGGTGGTCCTGCTAGTTGACAGCCTAGACCAGCGGTTTCTTTTTCTTTTTTCGGATTTTTCCTTAAACTTTCTTCCCACTCATTATTTGCTTGTGGATGATCATCAGTCTCATTTATTATTTAGCTACTCTCATCATTGATTTCTTTTTAATGTCTACATATTACAGGTACTTATTAGAATGCAATGCATTAGTTGCTGCCCTTTATGACATGGTAATTGAGGTTTATTAGACTACAGGATGTTTCTGAGAAGAGCAGTCATGGTGAAATGGATTTCTCCCATGTAGATCATGTGAGGGATGTGCATCTCTTACACCCTTTGCACAAGGAGAAGCAGTTAGGTGTTTCCATAAACAGTGAGACCTTTGCAGTTTGACAGGCAGGCAGGGTCCTGCTCTGCCCCTGCCACCCTCTGTGATATTCGGCAATTCAGGGAATAAAAATATTGCATGTAAAAATCTGCAATGGAACAGCTGCTCTGGCTATGAAGGATAAGGAGCAGGTCAGCCCCTTCACCTCTTGGTCACCCATTCTGGTCCTTTCTCTCTTTCTAGCTGCTCCACAAAATTAACCTGCTATCATATCCCATTCCTGGAGCCACGTAGTTCTGTCAGTGTGTGTTGATCCAGTTATTGGTTTTTAAAGGAAGGTTAAACTAAGGACTTTCTTATTTGATTTCTTCATCAGAATTTTATTAGTCCAAATAAATAGTGCCTAGATATTGCCCTCAATGGAATTGCATTTCATAAACTAGATTAACCTAACAAGGTTGTATCTGGTGCTCGATCATGATTTCTGGGGGGAAAAAATTATTCTATTGATTTCTCGCTCTTAATGAGCTTGGACTTTGGTGGAAATAGCTTGTAAGATACCCTAACAAGTTTAAGGACTTCAAAACATCTGGTCCTTCATGAATCCTCCAGTTGTTGCTATTAAAAATAAATGCTAATTTGCCACCGTGACTTTGATTCTCTGAGTGTCATACTTGTGTTTCTTCTACCTATGGTACATGACTGATTTGCAATTCAAAACGTAATTCAAGATGACTGACTTGATTCAAATCTGCCTTAAAATAAGTTTTGAGCGTGGACAGACTGAATGAATCAAGAGGCCCAGATGCCAGCATGAGACCAAGCAGGTGGCACAGAACACCCTGACCTAGACTGAAAGTGTTTGGTCCAGACCTTTTCATTTCACTCTTTTGAAATGTGAAGAACAGTAGATCATTTTCTTAAAAAAAAAGAAAAAAATGTATCCATAATTTTCATTTGCTAATGTAATTATTTTTATATTTAGACCTTTTCTCCCAGTTCTTGTCCAAATGAAGGTAAATTTACATGGTTGCCTAATACACATACTTTTTTAAAGTCTTTTCTTTGCATATTCTTTCATAATCATATTTATAATGTTTATATAGTCATCAGAATTATCACTTGAATGGTTCACAGTATTTGGTAGAGTGGACTTTTTATCCACTCCAACCCCCACTGCCTGATAAATATTTAAGTCATTTCCAATTTTTTAAAATAGCAAAGCTATAGTAAATATCTTCAGGCTTGTATTTGGTTTTAATTCTACTAAGTTATGTCTCAAAAATAATTTGTAGGAGTGAATATAACTCTTTTAACTATTAAAATTTCTAAATTACAAAATAAGTGGTTTTTGTGGAAAATATTGAAATTTCAGGAAAGCATAAATATAAAAAAAGTAATTATATGATCATTGGTAAGACTGACTTCTTTTAAATGACTAAACACTTCTTCCTTTTAATATGCACATGCTTTATTTTTTTATACAACTGAGGTCATAAGAACTATTTTTACTCTCCTCTTTCCCACTCAATAATCAGATGTAGTCATTTGCAAATATATTCCACTCAGTAGCCAGGTATAATCATTTGTAAGTATTTTCCCAATATAATCTGCCCTTTACTTTGTGAAATTTTTTGAAATACAGAAACTTAACATTTTTTTGATGGAATAAAATTCATTGCCCAGTGTATGCCCTTTTCATACAATGAAAGCCTGGCTCTCATTGCGTGACTGCCAGACTACCATTTGGCATATTAGTCATAGCACATAGGACTTTAGGCCAGGTGTCAGTCACAGAAGCTAAAGAAAGGAGACCTTTATGGTCCCCAGGTGATTGCAAATCTGGAGCTGAGGCAGGTGCCACATCTTGGACATACCATCCCTCCCTCCCCACTGTCCTGCTCCTCTCACTAGCCTGCTTCTATTCCCATGGGGCCATCAGGTACAGCAGGATCTATCTCTCCAGAACCTGTGCTCACTGTCTGCATGGATCCTACAGGGAGCCCGAGCTTCCCAGATTCACCTTGCCTTTCCTGGTCCATTTCAGGTCATTTAGCTCTACATCTGGGAGGCTGGTCCAGGTGGCTGGAGAGCGCTGCCAGACTCACATCTGCCTCAAGACAGACCTAGCTAAATGTTCACCAAACAAGACAATTATTGACAATTTAGCTCCTACCTGTGAAGGATGCTCTTTTGTGGGTGAAGTTAATGCCCAGTGGTTTCCAGCCAAATTAATTAGAAAGTCATACCTGACTTTGCTGTGTGCCAAGTTCCTCACATCTGTCGCATTTGCATAAAGGTTTTCAATAGACAGTAGAGAAGGAAGAGAGTCATTAATCTTCCTCATGGCAGAATGCAGTGGTTATAAAAGTTAATTCTCTGTAGGATCAGGCTGAAATTTCACTTAAAAGATTTTAAAAGGGAAAACCACTAGGATTCTTGCATTATTGTAGGAAGGGACATTCTATAAAGCTTGCTGAGTTAAATAAAAATGCTATATATTGAGAAGCAGTACAGTAAATGGAAATTTGTATTTCTGATTGTGTATATGTTATATGTATATCTATATACAAAATCACAAATACAACATATGTATATATAAATGGTTCAAGTCCTACCATAACTTGCCATTCAGTAAAATGGCAGTGATATTAAAATGTTCTCACTTTGAATCTTGCCTTTCCTCGCTATGTACTCTCTGGTAGCTCTGAAGTACAGGATGTGAGTTACTGCTGAGAGCCAGACCAGAAAGGGCCAACAGAGTACCCATTATCAAAGACATTCATGGCACTTGTGATTGAGGAATCCACTGGGTTCACAGCTTTATTTAGCCCCTACGAACAGTCTTCACATGGCACTATGTTCAAGGCAGAATTATACAGGCATTACAGAATTTGCATGAAGCCTCATTAATCTACAGCAGGAGATGGGAGGTGCCTTACTAGGAACTTCAGTGATTCGAGGAAGTGAAAATAACACAATATGAATTTTTAAATGGTGGGGAAATGTCTGCCCCTTAACAGTACCTAATCTTCTAAAACAGAGTGTGCCGGGTGCAGTGAAAATTTCCTTTGGGTTCTGAAAACACATATCAATGGGACTCCCAATGACCTCCTGGATCAAATAGTTTCCCTGAGCGATGGTGATGTCACCTGACTACTGCCCCTCTTCTCTACACCTACCATCCATCCTCATTCAATCTCACATGTGTTCATGGAGCGCCTGTTAGGGTCAGCGCTGTGGGCTCAGTTAGAGCGCATCTGCTCATCTCTGATTGTTGGGGACACTGCAGTGAAGCAGACAGACACTGAGGCAGGCTTCATGACCCTCGCTGTCAACCAGGACAGTGCCTGTCTTCTCCCTTTGCTGGGGCTTTGTTCATGTCGCTTCCTTGATCTGGAACATACCCTGTTGTATTTCTTTGACTAGTTCTTCCTCTCCCCTTAAAACTCAGGTCCGGTGTCTTCTTCTCTGGGAGGTCTTTTTAGAATCTCCAAATTTAATGCTAAATACCACTACTTTCATGTTGCCCTATTTTTTCTTTTAAAAAAGTGTATTTCCTGTGTTCTTCTGATTATCTCAGTAGCATGTGTTCATGAATGGAATATTGATAAATTTTTTTTAATGTATCACTGAAGTATGGGCAAATACAAAACTGTATAAAAAAGAAAAAATAATATAAAGACAGCTGTTATATTATATTTATGTTATTTTTATACATATCTTTTAATATGCCTGTTCTCCAGACCTCTTGGGGACATACATTCACATCTTACTCACTTAATGTTCTCCTGTATTATACATAGTGACAAGCTGCCTATCACATAGTAAGTAGATCAGACCCTCAATACACGTTTGTTGAACTGAAACAGATTAATTCATTTAAATGCTTTTATTGCTACAAAAATAAGTAAATAAAAAGAAAATGAACAATTTAAGCTTTTTTTTTTACAATGTTAAGAAAGAAACATAAATTCCTCCTGCCAACTGGAGGGATGTAATGAAGGCAAAAGAGAAATAGAGTAGGAAAAAAGGGTATAATCAATAAATAAAAGCATTCTTCTTTTTCTTTGTAATTCAAATGGGTTTAATATTTTTATACAATCTTTTATTAAGGTATTATTGATATACACTCTTATGAAGGTTTCACATGAAAAACAATGTGGTTACTACATTCACCCTTATTATCAAGTCCCCCCCCCCATGATCCCCCCACACCATGTGTACTAATCATAATACCCCTCAATCCCCTTCTCCCTCCCTCCCCACCCGCCCTCCCCCACCCCTCCCCTTTGGTAACCACTAGTCCCTCCCTGGAGTTTGTGAGTCTGCAGCTGTTTTGTTCCTTCAGTTGTGCTACCTTGTTAAACTCCACAAATGAGAGAAATCATTTGGTACTTGTCTTTCTCTGCTTGGCTTACTTCACTGAGCATAATGTCCTCCAGCTCCATCCATGTTGTTGCAAATAGTAGGATTTGTTTCTTTCTTACAGCTGAATAGTATTCCATTGTGTATATGTACCACATCTTCTTTATCCATTCATCTACCGATGGACACTTAGGGTGCTTCCATATCTTGGCTATTGCAAATAGTGCTGTGATAAACACAGGGGTGTGTCTTTTTGAATCTGAGAAGTTGTATTCTTTGGTTAAATTCTTAGGCATGGAATTCCTGGGTCAAATGGTATTTCTATTTTTAGTTTTTTGAGGAACCTCCATATTGCTTTCCACAATGTTTAAACTAGTTTACATTCCCACCAGCAGTGTAGGAAGTTTCCCCTTTCTCCTTATCCTTGCCAGCATTTGTTGTTCTTAGTCTTTTTGATGCTGGCCATCCTAACTGGTGTGAGGTGATATCTCATTGTGGTTTTAATTTGCATTTCCCTGATAATTATCGATGTGGAGCATCTTTTCATATGCCTGTTGGCCATCTGAATTTCTTCTTTAGGGAAGTGTCTGTTCAGATCCTCTGCCCATTTTTTAATTGGGTTATTTGCTTTTTGGTTGTTGAGGTGTGTGAGTTCTTTATATACCTTGGATGTTAATTCCTTGTCGGATATGTCATTTACAAATATATTTTCCCATATGGTAGGATGCCTTTTTGTTCTGCTGATGGTGTCCTTTGCTCTACAGAAGCTTTTGAGGTTGATGTAGTCCCACTTGTTCATTTTTGCTTTTGTTTCCCTTGCTCGAGGAGATGCGTTCAGGAAAAAGTTGGTCATGTTTATATTCAGGAGATTTTTGCCTGTGTTTTATTTTAAGAGTTTTATGGTTTCATGACTTACATTCAGGTCTTCGATCCATTTCGAGTTTACTTTCGTGTATGGGGTTAGGCAATAATCCAGTTTCATTCTCTTGTATGTAGCTGTCCAGTTTTGCCAACACCAGCTATTGAAGAGGCTGTCATTTCCCATTGTATGTCCATGGCTCCTTTATCATATATTAATTAATCATATATGCTTGGGTTTATATCTGGGCTCACTAGTCTGTTCTTTTTTTTTTGGTATCAATAATCTACAATTACAGAAAGAACATTATGTTTACTAGATTCCCCCCTTCACCAAGTCCCCCCCACATAACCCTTCACAATCACTGTCCATCTGCGTAGTAAGATGCTGTAAAATCACTACTTGTCTTCTCTGTGTTGCACAGCCCTCCCCATGCCCCCCACGCACTATACATGCTAATCGTAATGCCCTCTTTCTTTTCCCTGCCCTTATCCCTCCCTTCCCACCCATCCTCCCCAGTCCCTTTCCCTTTGGTAACTATTAGTCCATTCTTGGGTTCTGTGATTCTGCTGCTGTTTTGTTCCTTCAGTTTTTCCTTTGTTCTTATACTCCACATATGAGTGAAATCATTTGGTACTTGTCCTTCTCCGCCTGGCTTACTTCACTGAGCATAATACCCTCTAGCTCCATCCATGTTGTTGCCAATGGTAGGGTCTGTTTTTTTCTTATGGCTGCATAATATTCCATTGTGTATATGTACCACATCTTCTTTATCCATTCATCTACTGATGGACATTTAGGCTGCTTCCATATCTTGGCTATCGTAAACAGTGCACGAGAAACATAGGGGTGCATCTGTCTTTTTCAAACTGGAGTGCTGCATTCTTAGGGTAAATTCCTAGAAGTGGAATTCCTGGGTCAAATGGTATTTCTATTTTGAGCATTCTGAGGAACCTCCATACTGCTTTCCACAATGGATGAACTAGTTTACATTCCCACCAGCAGTGTAGGAGGGTTCCCCTTTCTCCACAACCTTGCCAACATTTATTGTTGTTCGTCTTTTTGATGATGGCGATCCTTACTGGTGTGAGGTGATATCTCATTGTGGTTTTAATTTGCATTTCTCTGATGATTAGCGACGTGGAGCATCTTTTCACGTGCCTGTTGGCCATCTGGATTTCTTCTTTAGAGAACTGTCTATTCAGCTCCTCTGCCCATTTTTTAATTGGATTATTTGCTTTTTGTTTGTTGAGGTGTGTGAGCTCTTTATATATTTTGGATGTCAAGCCTTTATCAGATGTGTCATTTATGAATATATTCTCCCATACTGTAGGATGCCTTTTTGTTCTATTGATGGTGTCCTTTGCTGTACAGAAACTTTTTAGCTTGATATAGTCCCACTTGTTCATTTCTGCCTATGTTTCCCTTGCCCAGGGAAATATGTTCATGAAGAAGTCACTCATGTTTATGTCCATGAGATTTTTGCCTATGTTTTTTTCTAAGAGTTTTATGGTTTCATGACTTACATTCAGGTCTTTGATCCATTTGGAGTTTACTTTTGTGTATGGGATTAGACAGTGATCCAGTTTCATTCTCTTACATGTAGCTGTCCAGTTTTGCCAGCACCAACTGTTAAAGAGACTGCCATTTCCCCATTGTATGTCCCTGGCTCCTTTATCGTATATTCATTGGCCATATATGTTTGGGTTAATGTCTGGAGTCTCTAATCTGTTCCACTGGTCTGTGGCTCTGTTCTTGTGCCAGTACCAAATTGTCTTGATTACTGTGGCTTTGTAGTAGAGCTTGAAGTAGGGGAGTGAGATCACCCCCCACTTTATTCTTCCTTCTCAGGATTGTTTTGGCTATTTGGGGTCTTTGACAGTTCCATATGAATTTTTGAACTATTTGTTCCAGTTCATTGAAGAATGCTGTTGGTAATTTGATAGGGATTGCATCGAATCTGTATATTGCTTTGGGCAGGATGGCCATTTTGACGATATTAATTCTTCCTAGCCAGGAGCATGGGATGAGTTTCCATTTGTTAGTGTCCTCTTTAATTTCTCTTAAGAGTGTCTTGTAGTTTTCAGGGTATAGGTCTTTCACTTCCTTGGTTAGGTTTATTCCTAGGTATTTTATTCTTTTGGATGCCATTGTGAATGGAATTGTTTTCCTGATTTCTCTTTCTATTAGTTCATTGTTAGTGTATAGGAAAGCCACAGATTTCTGTGGATTAATTTTGTATCCTGCAACTTTGCTGAACTCTGATATTAGTTCTAGTAGTTTTGCAGTGGAGTCTTTAGGGTTTTTTATGTACAATATCATGTCATCTGCAAATAGTGACAGTTTGACTTCTTCTTTACCAATCTGGATTCCTTGTATTTCTTTGTTTTGTCTGATTGCCGTGGCTAGGACCTCCAGTACCATGTTGAATAACAGTGGGGAGAGTGGGCATCCCTGTCTTGTTCCGGATCTCAGAGGAAAAGGTTTCAGCCTCTCGCCATTCAGTATGATGTTAGCTGTGGGTTGATCATATATGGCCTTTATTATGTTGAGGTACTTGCCCTCTATTCCCATTTTGCTGAGAGTTTTTATCATGAATGGATGTTGAATTTTGTCAAATGCTTTTTCAGCATCTATGGAGATGATCATGTGGTTTTTGTCCTTTTTGTTGATGTGGTGGATGATGTTGATGGATTTTCAAATGTTGTACCATCCTTGCATCCCTGGGGTGAATCCCACTTGGTCATGGTGTATGATCCTCTTGATGTATTTTTGAATTCGGTTTGCTAATATTTTGTTGAGTATTTTTGCATCTACATTCATCAGGTATATTAGTCTGTAGTTTTCTTTTTTGGTGGGGTCTTTGCCTGGTTTTGGTATTAGGGTGATGTTGGCTTCATAGAATGAGTTTGGGAGTATTCCCTCCTCTTCCATTTTTTTGAAAACTTTAAGGAGAATGGGTGTTATGTCTTCTCTGTATGTCTGATAAAATTCCAAGGTAAATCCATCTGGCCCGGGGGTTTTGTTCTTAGGTAGTTTTTTGATTACTGATTCAATTTTGTTGCTAGTAATTGGTCTGTTTAGATTTTCTGTTTTTTTCTAGGTCAGTCTTGGAAGGTTGTATTTTTCTAGGAAGTTGTCCATTTCTCCTAGGTTTTCCAGCTTGTTAGCATATAGGTTTTCATAGTATTCTCTAATAATTCTTTGTATTTCTGTGGGGTCCGTCGTGATTTTTCCTTTCTTGTTTCTGATTCTGTTGATGTGTGTTGATTCTCTTTTTCTCTTAATAAGTCTGGCTAGAGGCTTATCTATTTTGTTTATTTTCTCAAAGAACCAGCTCTTGGTTTCATTGATTTTTTCTATTGTTTTATTATTTTCAATTTTATTTATTTCTTCCCTGATCTTTATTATGTCCCTCTGTCTGCTGACCTTAGGCCTCATTTGTTCTTCTTTTTCCAATTTCGATAATTGTGACATTAGACTATTCATTTGGAATTGTTCTTTGTTCTTTAAATATTCCTGGATTGCTATATACTTTCCTCTTAAGACTGCTTTTCCTGTGTCCCACAGAAGTTGGGGCTTTGTGTTGTTGTTGTCATTTGTTTCCATATATTGCTGGATCTCCATTTTAATTTGGTCATTGATCCATTGATTATTTAGGAGCATGTTGTTAAGCCTCCATGTGTTTGTGAGCCTTTTTGCTTTCTTTGTACAATTTACTTCTAGTTTTATACCTTTGTGGTCTGAAAAATTGGCTGGTAGGATTTCAATCTTTTGGAATTTACTGAGGTTCTTTCTGTGGCCTAGTATGTGGTCTATTCTGGAGAATGTTCCATGTGCACTTGAGAAGAGTGTGTATCCTGTTGCTTTTGGATGTAGAGTTCTGTAGATGTCTATTAGGTCCATCTGTTCTAGCGTGTTGTTCAGTGCCTCTGTGTCCTTACTTATTTTCTGTCTGGTGGATATGTCCTTTGGAGTGAGTGGTGTGTTAAAGTCTCTCAAAATGAATGCATTGCATTCTATTTCCTCCTTTAATTATGTTAGTATTTGTTTCACGTATATTGGTGCTCCTGTATTGGGTGCATATATGTTTATAATGGTTATATTCTCTTGTTGGACTGAGCCCTTTATCATTATGTAATGTCCTTCTTTATCTCTTGTTACTTTCTTTATTTTGAAGTCTATTTTGTCTGATACTAGTATTGCAACACCTGCTTTTTTCTCTCTGTTGTTTGCATGAAATATCTTTCTCCATCCCTTGACTTTTAATCTGTGCATGTCTTTGGGTTTGAGCTGAGTCTCTTGTAAGCAGCATATAGATGGGTCTTGCTTTTTTATCCATTCTATTACTCTGTGTCTTTTGATTGGTGCATTCAGTCCATTTACATTTAGGGTGCTTATTGAAAGATATGTACTTATTGCCATTGCAGGCTTCAGATTTGTGGTTATCAAAGGTTCAAGGTTAGCTTGTTTACTGCCTTACTGTCTGACCTCACTCGCTTATTGAGCTGTTATAAACACAGTCTGATGATTATTTCTTTCCCTTCTTTTTCCTCCTCCTCCATTCTTCATATGTTGGGTGTTTTGTTCTGTGCTCTTTTTAGGAGTGCTCCCATCTAGAGCAGTCCTTCTAAGATACCCTGTAGAGGTGGTTTGTGGGAGGCAAATTCCCTCAACTTTTGCTTGTCTGGGAATTGTTTAAACCCTCCTTCATATTTCAATGATAATTGTGCTGGATACAGTATCCTTGATTCAAGGCCCTTCTGTTTCATTGCATTAAATATATCATGCCATTCTCTTCTGGCCTGTAAGGTTTCTGTTGAGAAGTCTGATGATAGCCTGATGGGTTTTCCTTTGTAGGTGACCTTTTTACTCTCTCTGGCTGCCTTTAATACTCTGTCCTTGTCCTTGATCTTTGCCATTTTAATTATTACGTGTCTTGGTGTTGTCCTCTTTGGATCCCATCTCTCAGGAGTTCTGTGTGCCTCCATAGTCTGAGCAACTATTTCCTCCCCCAGTTTGGGGAAGTTCTCAGCAATTATTTCTTCAAAGACACTTTCTATCCCTTTTCCCCCCTCTTCTTCCTCTGGTACCCCTATAATGCAGACATTGTTCCTTTTGGATTGGTCACACAGTTCTCTTAATATTGTTTCATTCCTGGAGATCCTTTTGTCTCTCTCTGCGTCAGCTTCTATGCGTTCCTGTTCTCTGGTTTCTATTCTATCAATGGCCTCTTGCATCTTATCCATTCTGCTTATAAATCCTTCCAGAGTTTGTTTCACTTCTGTAATCTCCCTCTGGATGTCTGTAATCTCCCTCCAGACTTCATCCCTTAGCTCTTGCATATTTCTCTGCAGCTCTGTCAGCATGTTTATGATTTTTATTTTGAATTCTTTTTCAGGGAGACTGGTTAGGTCTGCCTCTACAGATCCTTTCTCAGGTGTAACTATCTTGGACTGGACCAGATTTTTTTGTCTTTTCATGGTGATAGCAGTGGCTGTAGGCAGGTTGCGGGTGTGTCAGCTGGGAGAAGAAAGTCCTTTCCTGCTTGCTGGATGCCTTGCCCTTCTCCACTGCCTGTGATGGTTACCTGCACTCCTGGAGCAGCCACTGGGTTAGTCCCCTAAGCTGCTGTGGGCGGGGTATCCATCAGAGCAGCGCAGAGCCCTGCGGGGAGTGGCAGGCACGCCAGGTGTGCTCCTCCGTGTTAGCGGTGACCCTGCCGGACAGCTGTGTGGCAGCAGTGGCCTTTGGGTCTGGCCCAGGCGGCTGTGCATTGGGCTGGGATTCCAGTCTGCTGCTGGGAGTGCGCCTGCTCCCTGTGGCTCTGCTGCAGGTGCGTGTGGGGCTCTTCCACGCAGGCTTCTACCGGGCTCTGGCTTCACTGCCACCGGTGTGCATGAGCCGCGCCCGGGCTGTTCAGTCACGCTGCTGTGGGCTAGCACAAGCCTCTCCTGCAGCACATGGATCTGCTCTCGGTTCCTTCTGGTGCTGCCGTCCCCGGCACACGCTGCCACTCTCCTGCTACTGGGCCTGTGTGTCGGGGTCCACGCCAGTTGGAGGAACGTCTGGCAGGCTGCTTAGTGCTGTGAGGGGCTTCAGAGCTGCACTGCCTCCATTTAGGGCACCTAAGTTTCCCCGGTATTCCCAGCTGCCGGGACAACTTCATCCAGCTATGGGGTCCCTGTCTCTTTAAGACTTGCAGAAAGCACTCACTTTTCTTTTGTCTGAGGGGCACCAGTTGCGGGGACCTGCCCACAGGTTTTGCTTTTCCGTTTCTCTAATATCCAGCACCCCCTGCACCTTGTGTCTGCGTTCCGGGTGCGGATTTCTAGAGCTGGTTGTTTAGCAGTCCTGGGCTTTCACTCCCTCCCCATTCTGACTCCTTTCTTCCCGCCAGGTTTTGGGGTGGGGGAGCGTTTGGGTCCCGCCTGGCTGCAGCTTGTATCTTACCCCCTTCATGTGATGCTGAGTTCTCGTGGATGTAGATGTATCCTGGCTGTTGTACTGCATCCACTGGTGTCTGTTTTAGGAATAGTTGTATTTATTGTATTTTCATAAATATATATGTTTTGGGGAGGAGATTTCCTCTGAACTACTCACACCGCCATCTTCCGGTGATCCCTATGGGTCTGTTCCTGTGCCAGTACCAAATTGTCTTGATTACTGTGGCTTTGTAGTAGAGCTTGAAGTTGGGGAGCATAATCCCCCCCATTTTATTCTTCCTTCTCAGGATTGCTTTGGCTATTTGGGGTCTTTTGTGATTCCATATGAATTTTAGAACTATTTGTTCTAGTTCGTTGAAGAACGCTGTTGGTATTTTGATAGGGATTGCACTGAATCTGTAGATTGCTTTAGGCAGGATGGCCATTTTGACAATATTAATTCTTCCTATCCATGAGCATGGGATGTATTTTCATTTATTGGTGTCTTCTTTAATTTTTCTAATGAGTGTCTTATAATTTTCAGAGTATAGGTCTTTCCCGTCCTTTGTTAGGTTTATTCCTAGGTATTTTATTCTTTTTGATGCAATTGTGAATGGAATTGTTTTCCTGATAAACCACTCTTCTTTTAAAAACAACAAAAATAAATGGATTATCCTCTGTCAGATCCATTCTTAAAAACAGTGAGAAGAAATAGAAATAAGATTAGAAACATGAATGAGTTATATGACTGAAACATTTTAAAAACTTTAACAATAAAGTTATTTTAAGTTAGTTAAAATAAGTATACTTATATATCCAAATAATGTGTATACTATAAAGTCAAAAGACTAAATGAAAAGGATGATTTTTCTGAAAAATACAAATTGATACAATAAGTTTTTTGAATCTAAAAAGACAAATAACTAAGAAGGAATGAATCACAGAAGCAAACGTCCCCTCCTCCACTTCACTGCTAACTGGTGACCTGGACTATTTAATAGGTGTTTCTTTTGCTGTCAAGAAACTGATAAATACCCTTATCTAGAAACCATTGTAAAACCTATGGCCCAAGTGTATATTTATTAACATTTTGAGTTGTAAACAACAGAACCTGTTCTGGTTAACTTAACCAGAAAATGGATTTGTTCTAAGAGTGTTTGAAACCACTGAGTGGGAAGACTAGAAAACTGGATTTGAACAAGAACGTAAAGGGGGCAAACTAGAACATAACCGCAGTGCTCAGGAGCACCCTGTTCTTCAGCAGGACGGGCACTCGCTGCTGCCAGCCCCGCCACTCCAGACATTGGTCTCTGTTACTACTCTCACTACCATACTAGCCAACTCCAGTCCACAACCACCACCATGATGGAAATCCTGACCGTCACACTCCTTCAAGGCTCAGTCTTACACAGAAGCATCCTCCTGGCTGTGCTTGGTCGTGATTTGGCATTCCCACAACAAAAATTATGTTTGGATACCTTACTGTAAATAATGATAAATATCTACCACAGTCTGTTCCTTGGGTGCCCATACGTGCTTCTTCCTCTAGTTAAACTGAGAAATAATTGCTCCCGCCTAACAGTTCTAGTCCCTCTCATAACTTAAAATGCAATAATGTACTCTCGCAGGGAAGGTTCACCAAAATCCAACTAGTTCTTGGGTTGAGTCATACAAAGCTGCTATTTTGGTTGGCTAAAAAATGATTTAATATCATAATTTTCATATGATTCAACCTGACACTATACTCAGCTCCAATTTCTCCAAACTAGCAGAACCCTGGGTTGCAGATGGGATGATGAGCCCTTAAGCCGATGCCTCCCAGGGACACTTCTCTACCAAGTAGGAAGTTCCTGGCACAGAAGTAACGCTGTGTGGGCTACCATGGTGCATCCAGTAGGACATGGAGGGTGGTGCCAGCAGCAGGATGGGCAGGGAGAGCAAATCCAAATTCAGAAAGAGGGCTGCTCCAGTGAGGGAAAATCTCCGCCCTTCCATGATGGACAGTCTGGTGTAGTCAACCTGCTGCCGGGTTGTTACGCCCAAGTGGGTATTAGGCTGGGTTCTGCTGTTGTCAGTTGTGCAGGTCACAGTGGCTGTGCCAAGATCACCAGTGGCCACCCAGCATCCCAGATACCTGCCAAGGCTGGACACAGATTGTTCAAGAAGGAGCCTGACTCAAAGGAAAGCATGTCCTTGTTGAGCTCATACACAGCCTCTGCTTCATGAGTATGTTCCGGGCTGGCTGGGAAAAGAGGTCAGCTGACATCCTCGGAGGGCCTGGCCCCTGCCTCCTCTCTTTGAGAGCCTCTATCACAGAGGGGAACTTTTGATGAGAATTTTCATGAGGCACAAATATTCTCATATTCTGGGTCTAGTTATAGAGGTCTATCCAATAATCTCTCCCCCAAACCTCCTGTGATACGATCTCAATATTAATTAACAGAGTGAATTAACGGGCAAAATTACATTTCCCCCCTTATGCTAGCAAGAAAGCCTTCAACACAGAACAGTAGGGGCCCCAGATGAAACCAGAATTAAACGTTTACTAACCATCACATGCTGCGTCTCCTGCCTCATTTATCTGCCTAATTCTCCTATCAACCCTTCAGCACTTGCCTGCAGAAATATCTCCTCCCTTCACTGATGTTTGTCTCAGGTTTGGTTTCCCAAAAGCAGAGGCTGAGATGGAGTGAGGCCTGCCAAATATTTACCAGAGAGCAGCACCTTTGTGGCAGGGCAAGCGGAAGCAGGATTGGGTATAGGGAGAAGCTGGACTGTGCTGGCGACCCAGCAATGACCTCTGTTCTGTGCCCATAAGTTGCCCAGCATCCCAGGTACCTGCCAGGACTGGACACAGATTGTTCAAGAAGTAGCCTGACTCCAAGAGGGGACAATTTCTTCCCAGAGGAGTGAGAGCTGAGCCCTCCCTAAGTTTTAAACAAAACACGAAAGCCAACTGCAGCGCCTGGGGCTCTGGGAGAAGGGGGAGCACAACACAGTTGCAGGCAGGGTTCTAGAAGCATAACCCTAGTCCATGAAGAGAGCCCTCCTTCCCGAAGGGGTGCCTATACTCTCCACCCTGAAACCTCAACCAAAACTTGCAAGTGGTGCACACAAAAGGCTGTTCAAATATTTATCATTCAATTACTTCTTGACTAAACTTTGTACAACACAGAACAACTTGGAATATGAGACACTTGAGAGGGGCAAGGTGGAGGGCATACAGCCAGGTTTGATCTTGGTCCAAGCCTCACAGGTGCAGCCTAGCACACTCTGAATCTAAAATATAATTGTTTTCTGCTGGCTGGGCTTGAGGAAACTGCTGACCTCACCATGCTCATCAGAGTCGCGCCCCTCTCTATCTGCATTTACATCAACCCATAGTCCATCAGAGATAACTTTCAAGCATCTTTTAGGTGAAGGCTGTGCCTACTAAATCACTATGGCCTCTCATAATGGCTACCAACAAGGCCTGGGTATAAAGCATATCTGAACTTTTTCATTGCTGAATAGTAGAAGGAGGGGAATTGGGAGAGAGAGAGAATATGAACGAACTTCTTGCAATCTGCTTTATTTTTGCTCTAAGCAGGATTATAGTGGAGTGGTTGAGGATGTGGGTTTGGAAGCCAGTCAGACTAGGTTACATGCTCTGCTGTACCACTAGTTATGTGACCGTGAGCAGATTCCAGCATGTTTTGAACCTCAATTTATTAATCTGTAGTGTGAGAAAAATACTACTTAACAGTGTTGTAGGGATTGGATGTCTTTCTGATAGTGCCTGGTACATAATGAGCCACGAGAAAGTGAAAATCAGCTTTCTGGTCATCAGAACATAAGCAGTATTTCCAACGGAACAGGGACAAAGCCATGCACAGGTTCTTCTATATGAGGCCATCTTGGGCAGCAGAAGGACTGATGACCCTTCCAAATGACCTCTGCTTCTCATCACTGCTGTCCACCCCTCCCCGCCTTCATTCCTCCCACCTCCTGAACAAAGCTCGCTGGGACACCGAGTCATGAACTGACAATACCCAGTCCAGAACTAGCACCTGCTTCCTTACAACCATCCAGCACAAGCCCAAATCCTGTAAGAAGCTCCTTGCAAGCCTTTCCTCCTGAGACTCCCCACAGTTACTCTGGAGAACATTCTGCTTGTTGCAGAAGTTTAATAAACCTAACTCTTAAACCTAACTCAAGATCCTGCTGCAGTTTCATCCACAGACTTTGACAGCATTAAAGACACACTCACTATGAGCTTCTCTTCCTCAGAGGAGCCTCCTTTCCCCCAGAAGACTAGTCCTTCATGCCTCACTCCCTTATCTGTCATTTTCCCTCCATAGTTCCTATTAGTACTGACACCATAGTACATGTTCATCTCTTTTTCATTTTATTTTATTATTGAGTGTCTTCCCCACCCAGTTGTACAGGAATCCATCTCTTGTTTTCCCCAAGGACTAGATTAGTAACTGGTAAAATATACAGGTGCTCAATAAGTTGTAATAAATGATGACTGAATGAGTTAAATCATAAACAGAAACCTGCCTTATACATCATTGTATCATCACTCTCTAGGGGTCACTCATGATTTGTTGAAGTCACTCAATGAGCACTTATATTTATAAACATAAATTTCTTAATTGCTCTTTGCCTCAGGATTCTCATCTGCAAAATGGGGATCAGCTACCTCATAGGGTTGTTGGAGGATTAAAATAGTTAATATCTGTTTGGAACATGGTAAGCTCCATAAAAGTATTAGCTGTTATAATTATTATAGCCATATGCACTGGATAAATTAATCATAATATTGTTTCAATATGATTAAATTGAGATGTAAATTTAAGTTACTTTCATGGGTCTACCTAAAACATACTTTTTGACAGATAAATACAATGCACACAGTCACAGTAGTGCCTGGTATGGAGCCAGGAATCAGGAGGACCTTGTCACTGTCCCCAGCATCCTGACCCTCTTGTAGCACTTGAGTTAGGCAGACCCTGGTTTGACCAGCATCGTAGCCACTCAGCTCTACTCTGGACACTAAGCCTCGAGTTGCATTATTTATTTTCTGAAGATCTCATTCCATTTGTGATCTCTCCTCTGCTATCCCAAAGGGCAGAGCAGAGCAGCAGTCACTTGCCTGGAGAAGCATTTTCATTTATACACATAATTAACTTGTGGGGAGACAGCTGAAGGACAGCAGTAGAAAAGTGATTGCCTGGGGAAAAGATTCGTTTTGGATTTTTTTTTTTTTTTTTAGAAACATTGTGTCTTTGATGCTTCACAAAAACACTGCACTTCATCTAAGCGCTGAGCGACCAGGGTAAGCCTGCAGGCCATGCTAGAATGCAGAGCCCCAGAGCCTGAAGTCGTCATGGGCTTTTTATTCTGCCTCAACATTTTCAAACTTGCTAAAGGAAAAATTAGTACTCTCTTCACAGAAAGTTACATCTCCTCTGTCATAAACTCCACACTTGCAGACAATAACTGAGTGCACCAAATTCTGAGGGACTCCAGACAGTTTGGTCTCCACCTGCTGGGCCAGCAGTGATTTGCTTTATGACATTTTTCTTTTTCACACCCTAGCAGAGAGGATACCCTTGGGTCTGGAGGGGTTAGGATTATATACCACTGAGGAACTCCCAATATTCCCTTGAGGTAACAGCATGTTGCAACAGAAGCGGAATTTCAAGGGTAGCATGCGAGTAGGTTTAATAAAATATTTAAAACCGCACCATCCCACCAAAAGCGTACAAGGGTTTTGATTTCTCCACATCCTCTACACCTGCTGTCTTTGTTTGTTTGTTTGTTTTGATAGCAGCCGAACTACCAGGGTTGTGACGCTGTCTCATTGTGGTTTTGACTGTAGTTTCCTGGCGATTAGAGATGCTGAGCATCCTGTCCTATAGTTATTAGCTATTTACAAATTTTCTTTGGAGAAACATCTATTTGACTCTTTCACCCATTTAAAAAATCGGGCTATTAGGGCTTCTGTTATTGAGTAGTAGGAGTTCCTTATATATTTTGAAATTAACCCCTTATCAGATATATGGTTTGAAAATATTTTCTCTCATTCCATACATGGTCTTTTCACTCTGTTGTTTCCTTTGCTGTACAGAATCTTTTTAGTTTGATATTATCCCACTTGTCTATTTCTGCTTTTGTTGTCTGTGATTTTGGTGTCTTATCCATGAAATGATTGCCAAAACCAACCTCATGAAGATTTTCCCCTGTGTTTTCTTTTAGGAATTTTAGTTTCAGACCTTATGTTTAAGTCTTTAATCTATTATGAATTGATATTTATGTATGGTATAAGGGTCCAATTTTATTCTTTTGCAGGGGAATATCTAGTTTTCCCAAAACCGTTTATTGAAGAAACTTATCTTTTCCCTGTTGTGTATTCTTGGCACCCTTGACAAAGATCAGTTCACAATATGTGCCTGGATTTATTTCTGGGCTCTCTTTTCTGGTCCTCTGTTCCATATGTCTGTTTTTTTGCCATTACTATATGTTTTAATAACTGAAGCTTTGTAATATATTTTAAAATCAGTAAGTGTGATGCCTCCCACTTTGTTCTTTCTCAAGATTGATTTGATTATTTGAGGTCTTTTGTGATTGCATATGAATTTTAGAATTTTTTATCTATTTCTGTAAAAAATGCCCATAGGGATTTGGTAGAAATTACACTGAATCTATAGATTTCTTTGGGTAGTATGGACATTTTAACAATGTTACTCTTTCAATCCATGAACATGGGATGTCTTTCTACTTGTTTATATCTTCTTTAATTTTCTCCAGCAAAGTTTTATAGTCTGCAGTGTGCAAATCTTTTATCTCCTTAGTAAATTTACTCCTGTGTATTATATTATTTTGGTGTTATTGTAAATGGGACTGTTTTCCTAAGTTCTTTTTCAGGTAGTTCTTTGTTAGTATATAGAAACACAACTGATTTTTGTGTGCTGATTTTGTATCCTCCAGTATTATAGAATTCACAGAAGGATAAACACTGCAGGATTTCCCTTATATGAGGTATCTGAAATAGTCCAACTCAGAATCAAAATCTGGAATGGTGAACTCCATCAGGGGTAACTGGGGAGTTGCTAAGCACTGGGCACACATTTCAGTTACTCAAGATGAATAGTTTCAACGCTCTGCTATACAACATTGTTGCTGTTGTACAATACTGTGTTGTACATTTAAACATTTTTTAAGAGTATAGATATCATGTTAAATATTCTCACCACAACAAAATAAAATGAAGACTACCATGCCATCTCAGATAAACATGAGAGATGTTTAGATTAAGCACAGAAGGTGCTCCAAGTCAGGATTTTGGGTTTCCAGTGACAGACATCCAACTCAAACTAGTTTTAGTAAAAAGAAAATTATTTGACTCATAGAATCCAAGGAAGGAAGCATCCAAACTGTAGGGAGGAGAGGGGTACAGTTGAATATCTGGGACAACGGGAATTAGAAAGTCAAGTCGTGTCTAGACTCTAACTATCCTTGCTCTCTGCTTCTCTCTGTGTGTTGGCTCTTTTCTCTTCTTGCAGTCTGCTTTATGACAAATGGCAGCCAAGATGGCTGTCAGCAGTGTTTGGGCTGTATTTTACTGCTTCTCATAGTTCTTTTCCAATTCCAGAACAACTCATGGAGAAATCCAACTCCCCTATCTGTGTCAGGTGTTTGTAAAAATCATTTCTGGCCCTGGAAAGCCAGGCTGTGTGATAACGTACAGGACCTTGTATAGCTAAGTGGACGGGAGAAACATCTCTGGAAAAAGAGTAGGTTTAGGCAAACAGTCCCTGAAAGCTTCACACTACAGAGCCTCAGCCATGTCAGAAAATCAGTCAGCAAATGATAGATACTGAAAGTCACTGTGAGGACCTAGTTGTCCAGATTAACTGGGATTCAGACCAACCAGGAGGTTTGTCAAAGGTCACACAGAAAATTCAAGGAAAGAAAAATTGAATTTGGTTTTCTTCAACAGAATATACTCCTCAGCTTCTTATAAACCCACAATAAACAGTCGCTTGTAACCTACAATAATTTGCTATTGCTGTTTAAAGAGGAACTGAGAATTCCTTCCTTCTTCTATGGTAGAAAGGAGGAGGGGGTAAGGGACGACTCATTTGCCAGGCACTGCGCTCTGTGCTTCTGCTTTAATCCTCACAGCCCTTGTTATGGATGATGGGACTGCGCTCAGGCGCACCAAGTAACTCGCCTAAGATCTAGTTAGTAAGGGGTGGAGCTTACTGCAGCAGCCGCGGGTTAGAGACTCCCTCCATGGACTCCCTCCATGCGGGGTGGGGATGGAGATAGCTGGCTGAGCTTCTGCTCAGCCCTGATGTGGTGAAAATATACTCCTTTCTGCCATCCTTGCAACAGAGTCCTAATCAATCTCTGGGGGATTTTTGTAGATTAGGAGTTACCTGCCCCGTATACTTCCTGCTCTGCCAGGAAAGACAGCAGGCCTGGGCAGAGAGATACACTTGGGCTTCCTCCTTTGTGGCTCAGGCATCCAGAAGCCACCTTCAGCTGCAGTCCCAGAGTCTACCTGAGAAGGCTTGAACCAGGCCCGCCATATGGCCAGGGCGCTGAGGTCAGCAGCACCCATACAAACCATAGTTTGGAAGGTTATTATATATATACTTTTTTTTCTCTCTTAATAATGAGTAGAACTGTTTTTTTGATTTTCATATATCTGACTTTCAACCCTTAGCACATCATAATGAAAGTGGTGGATTATCCATGCAGGGCCTTATTGCAATGTCTTGCAAATTACATTAAGATATTTATTCCCTTAACAGTCCATAGGGCTGCTAATTGCCTTCATAATGTCACCTTGTTCGAAAGCTGACAAAAATAAGGAAATAATTCTCCCTATTGCCCCCTTCCCCAGAGCAATCATATCTTACCATCATATCTCAGAAACGATTCACACAGAATCATTCAAAGTACATTTGGTGACTGTATTATGAAGAAGGATTAGTGCTGCGAGTGTGAAATTCAATTTCTATGCTTTCAGCTGGGTGTCCAGGTATATGAAGGCTTTCCCAGTGTTCAAAGGAGCTGTTTGCCTCTAAAAATAAGCACTAATGCAATGTGACACATACAGACCTAGAGTTTTGCCTTTTATCTCTGGCAGAGCACCAGTGGGGAGAAACGGCTCTGGTATCAGTGAAAATCACAAATGACCACTTTTCTCACAGCGATTGTACGATTCTTCCGGGAACTGCAGAAATGGCCAGCCTGTGCGCTGTCATCATCAAGGCACCTGGATTCTGATTTTCTGTGTTGTTCTGGATTCTGGGTGTAGGAACCTTTCAAAGCTAAGGATGTCTGGAACTGAGATTTAGGAGAAAGGCCAGGCTTATAGCTCCATCCTTCTAATGTTGTAGCAAGTACTAGGGTCCTTATTATTATTTCAATCTGCAGTAATTTGCAAACTGCTTTATAGTCATTTTCTGCAAAAACCAAGAGCTAACTGACTATTGCTAAAGCGCATTCAGAAACTGCTACCAACCAAGGAAAGGCTCACTCTGGTGAGGCAGGGAACCTCGAGAAGCTAATCATAGAAATCTAGAACAGATGATGCTGCAGACAATAGTAACGGTGGTTAACACTCCATTGTGCTTGCTGTGTTCTGTCCTAGAGGTTTATATAATTTAATTCATTTAATCCCTACAACCACCAGGGGTGGCAGGTCATACTATTATTCTCATTTTACAGATGCAGAAACGAAGGCGCAGCGACTCACACAAGGCCTGGTCACACACCTGGTTACCCACCCTCCGCTGTTTTTGCCTAGTTAATAACCAGTCCTGCTCACTCCATTTGTTCCCAGGGAGCTGCCCACCATTCCCCACTCTCACTGCCTGTGATTTGCTTGCGGTTGCCAACTCCCTCTGTCCTTCTTCCCCAGGGCAGCTGGGTGGGCAGGTAAGTGACTCAGGTCTAGTACGATCTGCATATTCCACCCGGCTCCCCTCTTCCCTGCCCCCCACCTGTTTCCACCACAATGTCTGGCTCAGGAACACCCATGGATGCAGTCAAGCTGAAAACGTCTGTGCAATGTTAAGAAAAGGGAACTTGTCTTTGGGATTGACTTAAAGAGGGGAGGACGTAAGCCTGGAGCTGCGAGGAGCCACCACGGGGAGAGGTGGTCTGAGAAGAGAGCTGCCCAAAGCAGAGCTGAGCTGCAGAGGGACAGAGGTGGGGCCTCATGATGCTGCTGAGTTCCTGCACCCAGACAGTCCCAGTGCCTGTACTGCACTTGTCCCACTTTGTCTTTAATTCTGTGGGTTTTTTAAATATCTGCAAGGTGCACAACAATCACCACTATCTAATTCTAGAAAAGATTTCCCTAAAAAAAGAAGCTCATTAACAGTCACTCCCCAGTCCTCCCTCCCAACAGCCCTTAGCAATCTGAGTCGAGGCTCCAGTTCCCACAGATTTAAAATCACTGCTGTCTCCTGCTTCAGTCTTCCTCCCCCTGGCTTCCAGCCCTGCTCTGGGAGCACATGGGTCTCCATGAAGATCGTTGAGGATATCCATTCACACCTGCAGTGCCTTCTCTGTTACATATAAACAAGTTAGGAATTAGAGCATCAACTGTGAAAGTGACAGTAAGAGATGTAAAGTGACAGGGGGGCTGTGACATGTGACTCTGATGGTGGGTGGGACCCTGCCACCCTTTGTGGCCAAAATAAGATTGTCATTGACTCCCCAAATTCAAAGCCTTTCCCAGGAATCCTGCAAACCACTGACAGGCTCAGGGTCCCCAGGGAGCCGCCCCATGACCAGGCTCCTGCCTTAGCACGTGCTGATTCTACGCCACCTGCATCAACCTGGCACTCAGCTCCGGTTTGGTGATTTTTCCACTTAAACTCCCCTTGCACAAAATTTACCAGCAGAATCCACTTTACTAAGATGTTGCAGGTGGTGGGGGGATAAGGGAGATAATATTGTAAGCCCACAAACGACTCCAGATCTTCCTTCAGCCAGGGTCCCAGCCCGACCCCTCACTGACTTCTCTCCCCACCTCCCCTCCCCTCCCCTCCTCTCCCGGCTGCCCCTCCCCATGGAGTCCCGAATAGAATAACTCCAGCTCCTCTTGAAGAAAAGCTTGACTATCATTTTGTCACTGAGGCACCTGACCTCAAGGCCCTGTGTCAACCCCAAGCAGCAGATTTCTGTTTTGCTCCCAACAAGCACACTTCCTCTAAGGCCAGTTCAATGCTTGGCTGTTAGGGCTACATTGTGACCTCGGAGGGCACTAGGCATTTAGCCTTCACAGGCCCTCCCTCCATAAAAAATATTAAAAATTATATTTATGACTGCATTAGTATAAGAAAACTATAATTCCACTTGGATTATATTCATTTTTTAAGTTCTGAATTTAAGAGACAGTAAAACTTATTTAACAAGGGTCCCGGGGTACTGGTCCTACTGGTCCTACTGGTCCTGCTGGCTACCCCTTATGTCTGAGTGAGCTGGGGTCTCCAGTCAGTGAGGGGAGGGCCTCCCATCGCTGAGGCCTCCCGCACAAACAGCCCATGTGGTGCTCAGTGCCTGTAGGCATCCAGGCTGGGGCCACCATGGGGCTCCTCCTGCTGCCCCTTCGCGCTCTGCTGGGGGGTGGGAGGGAAACAGTGGAGGGGCGGCTGCCGGCACTCAGGGGGGAGGTGACCACAAAGCTCAGTCCAGCACCCTGGGCTCCCCAGCCAACTCCCGCTGCCATTATTAGGGGAACAAGGACCAAACAATGGAAGAAGAAAAAAGGGGTGGAAAGGGACACCTAAGCTTATTGGAATAGGGTGGGCACTCTGCCAAGCATTGCTTCACTTAATACTCATGAGCATCTGGGAGGTGGTCAGCCATAAGCATGTGCAGGGCCTTTACTGGGTCCACACACTCTAATTAGCTTGTTTGGCCTTCGTAGTCACCTGTTAAGTAGGTATTATTTGTCCCTGTTCTACAGGTGAAGATGTTGATATTCAGAGAGGGTTAAGTAAAGATTTATAAGCACAGCTAGGGAGAGAAGCAGAGCCTAGGCCTGGTCACTGTAAGCTGGGCTTCAGGGAATTTCCTAGGACCTCGAACGGCTCATGCCCTCCTGGCATAGCACAGTCTGGAGAAGACAGAAAAAGACCATCCGTTGGAGCATGGGCCACCAAGCCTCACAAAGGATGGACGTGTTTTAGTCGTGGGCTCGTGAGCCATGCAGCAACTATCTCCGCAGTTGGGGCTTAGGGTAGAATTTGGTAGAGGCGGGGTTATGCCACAGAGGCCAAGCTCTGGGTGACCTTGGAAACCTCATAGACCACGGGTCGCAAGAATCTTTTAATACAATAAACATGTATCCACTTGTCTACCAAATCAGGTATCGGGGAAACAGGTTTCCAGAAGAACTATATGGTAGCTCCAAATAACTGTAGGCAACGTGCATTGATTTTCTTTTTAAAGGGCCTGTGTCTAAGAAACTGGACTTGCCCCAGTACTGTTCAGAACACAGCAGTCCAGTCACCCACCCTGTGACTCTGCCCAAAAACGATACAATAATAATAACAATAACATCAGCCATCCTCATTTCTACACTATTATTGGGTACTTCTTGGGTACCTCAAACACATGAAATGCTTTATTATGTCACATCTCTTTTAATCCTCATAACTGCCTTGAGAGAAAGGAATATATTTTTATCCATTTTACAGATGAGAAAACTGAGCCTCAGAAAGGTTGAGTAACTTTCACAAGGCTATGCTGTCAGTGGGTGACAGAGCCACAGTCAAGTTCAACGTCCTCCTGGCATAGCACAGTCTGGAGAAGACAGTCTGACTCTAAATCTGGATTTCATGACCACGAGCAAATTCTTCCAAACCCTAAAGGTATGTGTTTCTTGTTCCCTGACTTCAGGTGCCCTTTCGGGTTCCATGACTGTCTGGGGCTGCCCCACCTCAGCTGTGTGCACTGAATTCTACCATAAGGAGCACCACATTGGTGGGTCTCAAACAGGAGCAATTTTACCTCGCTACGTACCTTTGCCAATGCCTGGGGATACTTTCAGCTGTCACTGATGGGGGCAGTGTGGGGGAGGCGGCTACTGGCACCCAGTGGGTAGAGGCCAAGGATGCTGCTAACATCTTACAATGCACAGGACGGCCTCCACGACAAAGAATTATCAGCCCCATATGTCAATTGTGCTGAGGCTGGGAAGCCCTATATTACATAAACTACCGCTTGAATTCTTACTCAAAATAGAAAAATCATACTATTTTGCTCCCTCTTGATGCAGTGGTCACTTGCCGAGATGCAAAGTATAGTCTCGGCACCAGACACCAGATGTTGACTGTGAAATGAGTGACTTCTCAAGGGTCTCACCGGGAAGGGGGACTGGATCTTTTATCCTACAAATCAGGACACCAACTGTGAAAAGAGACCGCTGTTTCAGATAGCAAGCATAAACCTGGATGCAAGGCCTCTCCACTACTTGGTTCACTGGTGAAAATGTACTCATGGCAGAGGGAGGACAGTAGTAAAGGTGAAATACTGAGGCATACATCTTGGCAATTACTTCAAACCCGCCCAACTTCAACGTGCATTTTCTTCCAAGAGCTCACGGATATTTTAAATTTCCAAAGGTTGTTAGGGGCTTCCTCAGTCATCCACATGGGTGACCCCTAGCGCCATCTGCTTGTGTCAGGCACAGCTTTTGCTTTGCAGCCGGTTATTTTGCTTTTTCTGTAAGTCCATCATTTGAAGTTTGAAAAGTTGAGGATCTTCAATAGTTTATTTCACTTTGACAAGCAAACTGTGAGGGAGGGCATGTGTTATGGTCCTTTTAAAAAAGTGTAAACTGAGGCAGACAGGCTGGTGCCTCTAGGAAGCAAAGAAAGTTGGTTGCTCTGAAATCTGCATTTCTAGTGGCATGAGCCCAATGACTGTCACATGAGACAGACAGCATTGCATTCTAAATGCACCCGCTAAGGTATAACTCGAGTTCAAGAACAACCTGAAAAACATTTTTACGACAATCCTATCTAACTACTGTAATTATTAACAGGGCATCACTAAAAGTGTGTTCTGAGTGGAGGAAGAGCAGAGGGGGTCAAAGGGCTCTGGGTGTGCTGTTTGCACTTCAGGCCTTTTCTTGCACTCAAAAGAGCACATCAGAATGTAAGGGAGAGAAAGGTATTTCAGTATCAGGATAACCTCGCATACACTCTAGTTTATTAGAAAAGAGATCTATTCACAGACTTGAATCGGTAGTAATAATTGCCCGAGCCCCTCTCACAGTCTACCGTGACTCACCAAGTAATGGGCCCTGTGCCTGAGAGAGAGGCTCCCCCCACGGTGCTCTGACTCTGGAGAAATGAACACAACACCAAGCAGTGACATAAGACTCTGTTTTCAGGTTTGTTCTGTTCTTAGGGTTATTTTTCTTGATTTCACTTTTGAACTCAAAACCAAATCCCCTGGTTAAAGCTCACAGGTTTTAGGAAGACAACAGTTGACACTTTGGACAACAGAGAAGTCTAAAGTGTCCAGCTGTGCTTAAACTAATCATAGAAAGATGGCCTGTGGGTAGACATGCTCATGAAGGCGAAGCAGCTACAGCTTGGGGAGAGGTCTTGTGAACAGAAGTGCCCCCCACCCGCTCCCGCCACCAGTCTGGAGGATGTGAAACTGATTAAGTAAAAAATTATGTTGTGAGGTTGATGTAGGGTTTTATCACCCACCCCTTTAGGTCTGCAATTAAAAGAGGAAGTACGTGCCCTGGGGTTCTTTTTCCTTTAGAGAGAAGGTGGCAGCAGGAGGCAGAGTTGCTCACTGACAACCAGAAGAGGAAGATGGATGGCCCTGGCTCTGCGGAGAGTTAGTAATGGAGTTTTCTCCTCCACTGCATTCCATTTTTCCTTGCCACAGATCCTGAGTTCTCCCTCTCCCCTCTGAATACACTCCCTTCTCTTTGCAGATGGCAAATGTGACAGTGCAGTGAGCTGTGGGCTATAATCCAATCTGATAGGCCCCCTGGCCTATGAGTAGAGGCCTGAAGTAGCTGGGCCAGCAGTGCAAACCATGGAGCTGGGGGGCCTCCTGGTGTGCCAGAGGGACCCTGGAGGACTGGTTTGCACATCAGCTTTCTTCTTCCGGGCTCCTCCGTCTCCTCTAACATCCCCCCACCCCCCTTCAGGCTACCCTCTCCCTATAATCAGAGTGCTCTGCAGTGCTGCAAGAATCCTCTGAACTGACTTCTTTTTGGGGTTATAGGGAGAAGTGTCTCTCTGCATAGGACTTGCTGGTAAGCTGAGAGAATGAGTGGGACCTGGACCTCAGTCTGCTGGACCTCAGCTTGCAAGAGTTGAAAGCATATCTTATTTAAATCAACAAATATGTTGTGGGTATGAATATTACCCTACACCTGTGCACATAAGAAAGGTCAGCATTTCAATTTTTCTAAATCTACTTTAAATTGGCTCTAAGCTCCCACCAACCAGACTGGTAGGAAATTCAGTCATGGGATAGGGGTCCTCCTTCACTCCTCTGGTTATACCCTGGCCTTGGAGGTGTGGCAGATTCCAGAACATTCGTTGAAGGCTCCTCTGACCTTTTGCTCACACTCTTCCAGGAATGCAGCGTGTTTCCCTTGAAGGCAGGTGGCTTCAGGACTTCCTTGGCAAACTGCCTGGAGGTCTTAGCTGGGCTGGGAGACTCACTGCTGACTCATTCCCACAAGACCTGCCAAAGCCCCACCCACAGCCCGAATCCCAATATGCTACGTGGAAAAGAAGGTGGGGTCCTTCTACCCATGTCATCTTCCAAAGTCCCCAGCTCCTCTGGAAGCCTGGGGAAACTCTAAGTGGCCTCACTCCCTCTTGCGGCTTCATTATCTCCCAACTCCTCAAATTCTACCCCATCCCTTCTCTTGCCTGCAACCATCCAGCATAATTGCTCTGAGAGCCCAGACTTTTGTCAAAGACCAGGGAGTCAGCAGAGTAACTTCCTTCAGAGGCTGTGGGGGGCGGGCGGAGGGGGGAGCAGCTGTTCCGGGTCTCTCTCCTGCCTTCTGGTCGGTTGCTGGCCATCCCTGGCTTTCTTGGCTTCTGCGGCATCAGCCCGGGCTCAGGCTTCCCCTTTACACGGGGTTTTCCCTGTGTATACTCCTCTCTCCAAACTTCCCCTTTCTATAAGGACATCCATACTGGATTAGGGGACCAAGCTATTTCACGATGACCTCATCTAATGACCAAGGAACTGATTAGAACTGCCATTACTTGTTTTCCAAGTAAGGCCACCTTTTGAGGTACTGGGAGTTAGGATTCAACATATGAATTTTAGGAGGACACAGCTGAGTCCCTAACAGTGACCAACTTTCCTTAGTCTGCCTGAGACTGTCTTCACTTTAAAGCTGCAAGTTTCTCGTCCCAAAACCTCCTCAGTCCCAGGTAAACCAAAACAGTCAATCACCCTAGCTAGAGACCATGCAAAAATAGTAACAAAAAAGGTCCTATACTTGGTTATTTTCTGCTGTATATATCTCTAAGGACCTTAAAGGGAAGGCTGGCTGGTAGTAGATAAATTTGGGTGTTCTCAGATTCAGTGGATGAATGCCATCTCTAAGTCTTGGCACATAGCAGATATTCATTGAGTGGATAGAAATAGAAAGGGGAGGTGCAGAGAGGGCTGGGCTTTGGACAGATGTGGGAGGGGGAAGGAGAGGGAAGCCAGGGCTTGGTGGCTGGGTTACTTCTGGAAAGAGTCTGAGGGAGGGAGGGGTAAGGTGAGGCATCTCTCTGAATGCTGGGGTGCAGAGAAGAGGGCCTGTGGGAGCACTTACATCTGAGGCTCCTTCTGCATGGGTGGGAAATCCTCACCTATGGAGGAACAGCCATCACGCCCAGGAAGCCCAGTACCCAGTGATTCTAATCTCTACCATGCTTTCTAGTTGCTATAACTTCAAAAGACTAGGAACAAGTCTTCAATTCACCCATGAGTTGAAGATGATGGAGATAGTGTGTTTAGAAGGTTATGTTTACATCGTGCTGAGAACATTTGTGTTTTGCAGTGACTGAGTGCAGGTCTCCATCCAGGGCAGATCCGAGTGAAGACAAGGAGAACTGGACTTTGAGTAGGAAACCCATTAGAAGAGCAGAAGAGGATGTAAGAGAAGGGTCCCACCTGCCCTCACTGTGATCAGCTGCTGCTGCTCTTTACAAGTTAAGTTTTAGGAAGCTTATGCAAATGCCTCCCACAGGATCCCTCTGTTGTTTCACAAGATCTTGAAATAATGCCCTCAAAGCAAGCTTTCTGATTACTGAGCCAGCTAATAGAGAAATTAAAGTAAACTCTTTTTCATAAAAGCTATTCCCATGGGTATGCAAAAATGTCATGAGCAGAGAAATAATTTCAGAAAAAGATAGGATTTTGACAAATTAGAGCAACTGCTCTTGTTCACTAAACATCCTCCCTTCATAAAACCAGAGATAAATCACTGCTTAGGTGAAACACAGTGGTTTCAAGAAGTATATTTTCTTATTTACAGTCTATCGATAATACTAGTCTAAGCAACTGTTGAGTTTAGAGCAAGATTATTAGAGATTCCAAGTACCTGGCCCAGAATAGATTTATGTCTCTGTCCACATTGCAAATAGCTCAGTTCTAAAAGACAATCTCTCTGGTTTTAATTAAAACATCAGAATTGACCTGTGGCAACCAAGTCTATTTTACAGATGGAAAGCCTGAGGTGCTTAGTGCCTTACAGAAGGGATTAGAGAACCAGAACAAGCAAAGTCACCTCTGAACTTAGCCTCAGAGTTCTAGGGACGCCAGCCTCCCCTTCCTGTTGATCTTGAAATGGGTGCTCGATGGACACCTTCTGAGGGTCCTGGAAGTCTGTGCTCTGGCATGGGGCTTCAGAGGGGCTCACCCTGTGCGGTCTGCTCCTGTGTGATGAGTGACTATTGGTGCATATTTGGCTCTGCATTCTGTAGTTTCAGTACTTATCACGGCACAGCACTCTGACATGCTTTCCTTTCTAACTAGCAACCACCACCTTCTGCTGGAAGTCAACCCAAAGGATGTGGCTGGCGTTCGGTGGAAACCTATCACCATGCCTAACAGAGACACTTCCGTCATGTTAAGAGTTCACATGACACAACACACCCTGCCTATCATTTTCACTTGTCTCTCCTCCACGCAGGAGGGAGTCACAGAGGGAACTCCAAGAAAGGCGGGAGCAGAGGTGGCTGAGAGCCTCCTGTGAGCAGGAGCACATCTGGCCTGGAGGCATCAGGTTACTCTTCGGTGGAGCAAAGGTCAGTAGCATTGGGCTTTTATCTATCATCTATCTATCTTTTTATTTTTATTGAGATATAATCTTCATGCCATAAAATTCACCCCTTTAAAGTATATAATTCAGTGGGTCCCTCATGGCAGTAGCTGCACCTCTGTCTGACTGAGTGTAGGTCCCCCTTCTGAGCCTGAGTTTTACCAGATGCAGGGCTTGCTGCTTGAATTCCTCTCCAATTGCTGCTCTAACAAAAGACTGCAAAGTTCGTGGTCTAAAACAACACAACCTTATTCTCTTGAGGTTCTGGAAGTCAGAATCCAAAATGGTGTTACTGGACTGAAACCAAGGTGTTCACAGACCACGCTCCCCTCAGAGGCTCCGGGGTGCTGGTTTCCTTGCCTTCCCAGGCTCTGGAGCGGCCTTCCCTGAGATCTTTGTCTCATGGCACCTTTCTCCACAGGGCAGAATCTTCAAGTCTCTCTCTGCTTTGGTGCCACATCACCTTCTCTGACTCTGACCGCCCCTGTGTCCCCCTCAATCACGTCTGCAAAGTCCACGTTTGCCGTGTAAGGTTACCTAATCGCGGGTTCCAGGCATTAGGACGTGGACATCTTGGGAGGCCATTATTCAGCCTACCGCAGGCTCAGTGTGTCACCAAGAAAGAGAAAGGGAGGGAAGAGGGGAAGGGTGGAGGGAGGGATGGAGAAAGAAGGAAAGTTGGAGAAAAAGCATCTTATTTCCCTCCCAGGATCTCTGATGCACTGATTTTTTATGATGATTAAGGAACAAGCACTGTGGGAAAGGCAGGCTGTCTGGAAGAGTCCCCTGTCCTGGGGAGGGCAGATGTTGGGGAGGCAGAGGCAGGACATATCTGAGGTGCCTCATCTCTCCTCTCACCTGCCTCTGGCTTTGGCCAGGCTTGGGGTGCAGGGCATGGGGCAGGCAGGGACTGTCGGCTGACAGCAATAAGTCAGCAGAAGGCTAGGGGCCCATGGAAATTGGGGAAGTATGGTCGTGACCTGCTGCCCTAGCAGGGAAACTCTTCTTTCCCCCATTAGCAGCATTTAGAAGGGCAGGACAAGAAAGCAATTGGAAGGGAATTAAGAAAACATTAATTAAGTAAGGCTTTCTTCTCTGCTTCCGCTACAGTCTCGAAAGTAAGAATATCTAAAACATGAAGTTTGGATATGGTCCAGCAGGAAAAGCCATCCCAAACCTTTTACCATTTAGCACATTATTTTCATGCCAGTTCTTGCAAAATGCAGCAATCACAGCTAATGATGTGTGCCTAAATAAGCTAAAAAGTTGCTTCAGAAATCAAAGCTTGCAGTCAGATCTCAGGTTTGTATATAAGTGAGTAAATTAAAAGGCTTTTGCTGTTGTTACTTGTTATTTTAAAAATGTCTTTAAAGAAAGTTAACTGTTTAGAGCAAAAGCACCCGACTACAACAGCATGAAGCCTGGGAGGTGCTACACGCAGGGTGCTGTAGAATACATGAAGTGGTATAATGTACTTGAGAGTAGATGGAGATAAGTTGAATAAATGTTGCATACACACACTCCACTCGGTTTTGATTTGGAGACTATGGGGTTTTCATTAAAAGTTATATTCCTTATCTTAACATGAACTGTGCTTGTTACTATTGTTTTAAAAGGAATTAAATTTTTTTTAATGTCTCAGTTTTCATTTCTAACACAATAAACACTGATCAATTCATAACTCACAAAAACAAAAGCTCTTTGCAGTCTTCAGTCCTTTCTAAGTGTAAAGGAGTGCTGACACTAAGTTTGAGAATCCTGCGCTCCTAGAAAGAACATGTCAGCTAACATCCATGATGGTCCAGGTGCTGACTCGAGTCCATTCTCTAAGCACACTACCACATTTCTTCTAAAATAGGAAAAAAACTCAAAATTCAACAACCACTCAGAACCACAAAAAAGCTACTAGAACAAATACGACAGGTCTAGATTGTTGCTAGACATAAGATCAATGTAAAAAATCAATGGCATTCTCATATTCCCAGAACCATTAACTGAAAATGTAATTAAGAAAACTAGAGACTTGTCAGGCTCAAGACAGTGGCGTGAGTAGGGCAACAGAAATCTCCTCCCAAAACCATATATATTTTGAAAATACAACAAATACAACTAATCCTAAAAGAGAGACCAGAAGATACAGTACAACAGCCAGGCTACATCTACATCTGTGAGAACTCAGCATCCCACAAAAAGGATAAGATACAAAGCCATGACCCAGGGGGATCCGGTTGCTCTGCCCACCCCAGCTCACCAGCAGGAAGAAAGGAGTCAGAGTGGGGAGGGAGTGGAAGCACAGGACTGCTAAGTAACCAGCCCTAGTAATCTGCACCAGGAGCACAGACACACATTGAATGGTGTACTGGATATTAGAGAAATGGAAAAGTAAAATAGGAGATGGAGACTGAGAGCAGGTCCCCGTAGCCAGCTCCCCTGGGACAAAAGAAAAGCAGGTACTTTAAAAGTCTTAAAGGGACAAGGGCTTAACAGGTGGACAAAATCGTCCCAGCACACTCAGCCCAGCAGGCTGGGAATCTTAAGGAACTTCAGGGACCTTAACCCCCTGGGTGGCAACACAGCTGCAAAGCCCCTCACGGTGATAAGCAGCCTGCCATTCATTACCCCCTGCTGGCACTGTAAGCAAACCAGCTGATGCACCATTGCTGTGGACCAGCCGGGGAGCAGCCCAGCCCACAGTAACCACACAGAGTCTTCTTCCAGTTCACAACTAACCGGGCCAGACCCAGAGGCTGCCACCAGCATGCAGCTGCCTGCACAGACAGAGGAAGCCAGCACAAAGTCCGGAAGGCACGACAGGGTGCAGTTCTCGCTGAACACACTGTGCATGCCTGCGCCCCCCCCCCCCGCCCCCCGGCAGTGCTCTAGGCCATCCTGAGGGCCACTCCACCCATGGCATCTCAGGGAAAAAAACCAGAGACTGTTCCCTGTGTGTGGGTAACCAGTGAAGGCAGCGGAGAAGGGCAAGGCAACCAGCAAGCAGGAAAGGACTTTGTTCTCCCAGCTGACACACATGCCACTTGCTGGCAATCATGTCTATCACCATGAAAAGGCAGAAAAACCTGGTCCAGTACAAAATCACTCAAATAACACCAAAGAGAGGCCTGGCAAGATAGATATAATCAATCTTCCTGAAAAAGAATTCAAAATAAAAGTCATAACCATGCTGATGGACCTGCAGAGAAATATGCAAGAGCTAAGGGATGAAGTCAGGAGAGAGATAACAGAAATGAAACAATCAATAGAAGGACTTAAGAGAAGACTGGGTGAGGTGCAAGAGACTGTTAATGGAATAGAAATCAGAGAACAGGAATACAGAGAAGCTGAGACAGAGAGAGATAAAAGGATCTCCAGGAATGAAAGAATATTAAGAGAACTGTGCGACCACTCCAAATGCAACAATATTCACATAATAGGGGTACCAGAAAAAGAAGAGAAAAAGGCATCCTACAGTATGGGAGAATATATTCATAAATGACAGATCTGATAAAAGGTTGACATCCAGAATATATAGAGAGCTCACGCACCTCAACAAACAGAAAGCAAATAACCCAATTAAAAAATGGGCAGAGGAGCTGAACCAACACTTCTCCAAAGAAGAAATTCAGATGGCCAACAGACACATGAAAAGATGCTCCACATCGCTAATCATCAGAGAAATGCAAATTAAAACCACAATGAGATATCACCTCACACCAGTTAGGATGGCCACCATCCAAAAAACAAACAACAAATGTTGGCGAGGATGTGGAGAAAGGGGAACCCTCCTACACTGCTGGTGGGAATACAAATTAGTTCAACCATTGTGGAAAGCAGTATGGAGATTCCTCAAAAAACTAAAAATAGAAATACCATTTGATCCAGGAATTCCACTCCTAGGAATTTGCCCTACGAATGCAGGAGCCCAGTTTGAAAAAGACATATGCACCCCTATGTTTATCGCACACTATTTGCAATAGCCAAGATATGGAAGCAACCTAAGTGTCCATCGGTAGATGAATGGATAAAGAAGATGTGCTACATATACACAATGGAATATTATTCAGCCATAAGAAGAAAACAAATCCTACCATTTGCAACAACATGGTTGGAACTAGAAGGTATTATGCTCAGTGAAATAAGCCAGGTGGAGGAAGACAAGTACCAAATGATTTCACTCATCTGTAGAGTATAAGAACAAAGAAAAAACTGAAGGAATAAAACAGCAGCAGACTCATAGAACCCAAGAATGGACTAACAGTTACCAAAGGGAAAGGGACTGGAGAGGATGGGTGGAAAGGGAGGGATAAGGGGGAAAAGGGGGCATTATGATCAGCACACATAATGTAGGGGGGCGGGCAAGGGGAAGGCTGTACAACACAGAGAAGACAAGTAGTGACTCTATAGCATCTTACTACACTGATGGACAGTGATTGTAATGGGGTGTGTGGTGGGGACTTGATAATGGGGGGAGTCTAGTAACCATAATGTTCCTCATGTAATTGTACATTAATGATACCAAAATAAAAAAAAGAAAACTATTTTGTAACAGACATTTGCAGAAAAAGAAAAAAATTGAACATTAAAAAACCTTTATTGAAAGATGTAGAAGGGGATTTAAATACCAGTTTGTAGGTGGGAAGATTGATGCTATATAGAAGACATATCACCTTTATTATTGCTAATCTAATAAATATCCTAAGAGAGTCTCACAGAATTAGACAAGGGGGAAGAAATGCTAAGACAGATTTGAAGAACATTGGCCATGTGTGTGAAGGAGAGAAAGCTGGGGTGGGGAAAAAACTTGTCTTCTTAGGTAGCAAAATTTACCATACAGGCATGGTAAATAAAAGAGCACAGGACTGGCCTGGAGAGTTATACGGAGGCCCATGGAACACAGCCATTCGCCTGGAAACAGAATCACATATGTGTGTGAGCATGGTCCATGACAGAGGGGGCTTTAAAATCAGGAGTGAAAGAATGGAGCAAAAAAGTGACTCAGGGATAATGAGATGTCTTCATTCTGAAAGAAGATGACATCAGATCATTACTACCACCATGTTAAAAAAATAATTTCTATTGTGCAAAAAATGAAAAGTCTAAAACAAAACTATAAAACTTCTTAAAGTAAGCACAGGCAGATGTTATGATACTGGACTGGGGACAGATTGTTTTTAATGGTAGGATAAGTTACAAAAAGTTTGATAAAGTTGTCTCATTAAAATTATAAACCATCATGCCAAGAGGCAGGAAAAAACAAAAAGATACATGGATTTCACAATCCATGTAATTGACAAAATAGCAATTCCTAGAGGAGGAAAACCTTCATGGTCAATAATACCTGGAAATATTCTCAACTCCTCACATAAATAAGCAAATTTCAGAATGAAACAGCAATGAGATTGCCATTATATCCATCAGCTTAGGAGAACTAATAAGCTTATTTATACCATGTGTTGATGAAGACATATAGAAATGGGTCATCTGTACCACTGCTGGTGGCAGTGCTAATGGTAAAGTGGCCACTTCGGAGAGCAGTTTGGCATCTCCCAGTCCATCCTCCTCCAGAGAAACTCACACTTGCACATAAGTTTATGCACCTGGCTATTCACTGCCGCTGTGTTATTTCTTAGCATGTAAGTGGAAACCACCCAACAGGAGAGGAATGGATCTAATAATCTGAAGCCTGTTAATTAAGTGGCAGTCTGAACTACATCTACATGGTACCAAAGTTGGGGGAATGGGGAAGGGCCATCTATGAGGAGAGAGAAAAGTCACCTATGGGGGATGGGGAAGGCCATCTGTGACGCATGGGGAGGGCTATCAAGGGGACACTGGGAGGGCCATCTATGGGGGACGGGAAGGTCATTTATGAGGGATGGGGGAGGCCATCTATGGAGAGATGAAGGAGGTAATCTGTGGTGGTGTAGGGAAGGCCATCTATGGGGGATGAGGAAGGCCATCTAAGAGGGGAAAGCCGTCTATGTGGGGCTAGGAAAGGAGCATGAACACCAAGAGCAGCAGTTAAGAGAGAAGAAAGTACCAGATCTGAGTGAACAGACCCTGTAGATCAGCAGAAGAGTTCCGTGTAAGAGCAGCTTTAGAGCAGTAGAAAATAGGTGGGGGTCAGGGTGAGGCCGGGATGGGGCAAGGGTGTGGGGACTGGAGTGGCAGGAGGGCGGAGCCTGTGCAGAGCCTGCGCTGGCTTTTGAGTTTGTTGTATTCAAGATGGAAAAACAGTCTTAGAACAGCATTATGTTCAATTCTTGTAAAGTGTATCTCTTAACAAATTCAAAGAGGTCCTTTGAATCTTAGAACAGCATTATGTTTAATTCTTGTAAAATGTATCTCTTTACAAATTCAAAGAGATCCTTTACTGCTGAAAGCTATATATTATTTTTAAATTTGTTTTACTTAATTTTACAGAGAAATGCAGTTCTAGTTGATCTGGCTTCCACGTAATTCAGAAATATAAATCTAATTATTTAATCAGAGTGTTTCTTTGGGACATTTTGCTCACCTTTTATTTTTTTGTTTGTCCTTCTACATCTACTCTAATTAGTCAATACAGGTTTCTTTTTAGTAAAGTCAGGCTGATGTCCTTTTGAAACATGAAAAAGTTGTCTGTAATGTCAGAAACCCATAAGGGAGGAGGGCTCTCTACTCCAGATTTTGATCTATATGTCTCTTTTCTTTTATTTGGTTTTACTTAATTGAAAGACTGTCTCATACATTTTTCTTTTTCTCCATATCTATTTTCATTCTTTCTAGTCTCATTTCTGAACTCATTCAACCATTTCTGTTTCTTAAAGAGATGCTATTCTGCTGGTAACAGACAAAGCACCAGGTGCAATCCAGTAATCTAATTTTGGGGTATTATTAAGAACATTTAATTCACATAATTGTGTTTGATTAGAAAAGCATGACTAAATCATGGATTGAATTGACTGGGGCATAACTATTTTAGGGCTTGTTATTAAGAATTAAATATTATTGGGCAATTTCTTATGGTTATTTGAGGTGTCTATTTCCACTTATAAAATGGATCTCCTTGTAAAACCTTTCATGGGATAGCATTTTATAGTTAACAGGGGGCTGGCATGTTTTCTTTATATAATCATCTTAACGTCTAAGATGTTTTTCCATTGTTCTCATGTTAAGTTTGGGGAAACAAAGGAACAAGGCTTAAAGGATCTGCCCAAAGTAGCAGTGGGTGGCTCCTTCACTTGTCTTCAGATATAGACAAGTGAATCCAATGAGGGATCCATCATTGTCATGTGAATGCCAAGACTACATACGCATTCCTTGTTATCCCTGAATTTGTTTTTCCATTTGATTTTAAGACACCTGAGAATTAGCTACATTGCACCCCAGAAACATGGTATGATTGGTGGTTGCTCAACAATTTCTACAGAAAAAAGAGGGCTAGGAACATTCCCATGGAAATTTGATAACTGTTGAAGTTGTGGTCTTTAAATTATGACCCATTATAATTTATTTCAGTTGACTTTTTACTTTATGGTGGGCACCAATGTTATTTTATTTTATGGACTGTGAAATCAATAACCCTTACTATCCGTATTCTTTTGCTGATGTTATAGAATGGGGTTTCTCAACTTCAGCACTATTGACAGAGTGAGGCAGATTTTTCTCTGAGGGGGGCCTGTTCTGGGCACTCCACGATGTTTATCCATATCCCTGGCCTCTGCCTGCTAGCTGTCAATAACGCCACCCCTCCCCAGGTCTGACAACCAAAAACTTCTCCAGGCATTGCCAAATATCCCACAGGGCAAAGCCAGCCTTAGTCAAGAACCACTGCTGTTGGTGATCAAGGCAACAAAAATATTTTAGTCTTTTAAAGTATTGAATCCTCTAAAGAAGCATTATTAATTACCTAGAAGCCCATTTATCTATGATTCTTGTATCATCGTAGAAATCAGTTGAGAACATATCCCAAAGGAGAGAGAAACCAAAATCTAGTTAATTCAAACATAACCCCTGGGCCCAAGTAATTAAAGATATTCTTAACTGGCTGTCTTACCAAAATCAATAAAAACAACAGTTTCATCCATTGTAACTATAGAACATGTTTTGTTCTAGTAACATTCCTTTCAGAGATCTTAAAACTGGAAATTCAGAAAATAAGCCGGGGTGTATATCTTTGGTTGCATATGTGTTTGACACACATCAACGTGATTACTGCATAAATTTGATCATTCTACCAGTTTTCCTTTATGTAACTGGAAAACAATCATTTATGATAAAGGAAAAAGGGAGGTAAGGCTCTGGGTAAAGAGGTATAAATAGGAAAGAGAGGAAACACAGTTCGTTTCAACACAAAGTGCTTCTCATTTGTCACTGCTGTCCAGCACTCAGAGGCGGCCAGGGAGGCAGTGAGTCGCCTGTCACTGGAGGTGTGCAGGGTTGTTGTGTGGGAAGTGGGAAGAGGGTGGGTGGGACAGACCTGGATTTAAAAGCTCAGTCACCTGGACATTTACTTCACTGAGCCTCAGTTTCCTATCTTTAAAATGGGAATATTTAACATATAAAGTAGTTTTGATAATTAAGACATTTACAAAAGCCTGGACTAATGCTAAATATTCAACAACAGCAGCTTTGTTCCTAATTTCTGTAGAGGCCCCTGCTTCTGCTGGCGGGTTGGACCACTTCACCTCTAGGTGCCCTGCATCACTCCCTCCTGATAGATACCCAGGAATCATGGCTATGCAGGATCTTCTCCCAAATGACTTTATTCATCACCATAAAGCAAACATTTAGTGGTACCCATTAGATGCATGTGCTTATTAACTTGTTCCTGAAATCATCGTTTACTATTTCATGGATTAAGAAGAATCACGGTTAAGGGTTCCATCCACTGAATCTTGGTTTACGGCAGCAATAAAAACAGCATGTTACCCAACCATAAAAGTGTCTATTTTTAAGTAAGCTAAGCTTAGCACACATTATGTGGAGCTGCCTGGAAACGGGGACTTGAGTATCTGAAAGTATCTTGGGGCTCTATTACCTTGGCTCAGCCTCCCTGGCACATGAGGCTGGGTGGGAGAAGGTGGGGACCCACAGGCAAGGAGAGAATGCCCTTCTATCACACAACCCTCCAGGGCTGAGAAGGGGCACCAGACGCCACAACAAAAGAAACCAACGTAACAGCTAACAGTGTTGGGCACACCCCAGGTCTTAACTTCATCATTCATTAGAATGTTTACTCTTTCAAACTATTTTGGCTCCAAAGAGAGTATTTCATTAGCAAGGCTCTCTAGCATACAAGATGCAGCATAGGCTAGTGGTTTTCAGTTACTTTCAAAGTTATGGAGCCCTTTCCATGCATAAATTTTCCCCAGGTGACACTGATCTGTGAGACAAATAAGGGATAAGCCCCTATGGTTGAAGGCAGAGTGGGGAACTGGAGTTTGTGGTCTGTCAGCCCCCTGGACCACCCGCACAGCTTCTCCTAGTGGCCTGGAGGAACCCCCATGAACCAGTAGGGCTGCTGGAATCCAGACTGACAACCAGTGGGCATAGCCATTTCGAATCTCTTTCTTGTTTCAAGAACCTTCTTTGACTGTACTCGTTTGTAGACAGTGGGCTCAAAAGCCCCTCTAGCAGCAGTAGACGGCAAGAAATCAAAGGTGCTTCCCTGCCAACTCAGTCTTCAAAGCCACCTGGATAGAATACAGTTCCTGTTCTTAACCCCAAGAGGCTTTTAAAGACATTTAATAAGAAAACAGTTTTGCTTTATTTTGCTTCTGACACTCCCCTAACTTACCATTGCTTTCAAAATGGAAGGTTATAGGAAAAAGGAGAAAACAGAATTTACTGAATGGATGTCAGAAAATAATCGTTCATTTGACATCACCATGATTTTAACTCTCTGGGGCAAAAAAAACCACAGAAGTAGAGTTTTGAGTGTAAATAATGGTTCTGCCATCTTTAGGAAACTGAGGACTGCTCTCAGGGACACTCGGCCAGGCCTGCTTAGACTTGGAAGTGTCTGGAATAGTGTCTGGCACGTGGTGGGTGCTCTACATGCACTGTCTGCCTAAGAACAAAACCCAGGGCCCCCAGAGGCACCCTTGCTGGACAACGCTCTCCAGTCTCCTGCCACAATTTAATACCAGCGTGGGCATCACTGGATTTGCTAATTATTTCCTTCTCTCCCTGGCACTCATCTCCTCCTGAAAATGCAGAGGAACTATGAGATAGGAAACAGTTATATTTTACATTTTCTTTTACATTTGTTGTTGTCACAGTATAATAGTGGTAGCCACTGGCACACGTCGATACTGAAGCCAATTAGTGAGATGATATGAAGGAAGACCCCCAAAATGCAGATTTAACCAAAGACAGTTGCAATATAAAATCAAGCTGCCAAGCTTTAAAATTGTAATTAATTCTAGGAGGAAGAGAAAGCTCATCAAATCACGCTGGCTGCATTCTCGGTGGAGCGTTCACACGAACCCCTGCCTCATTTAACTCTTCCCTGCTCCGTGGAGCTCCCTCAGACATCTTCTGATCTGCGATACATGCTCTTCTGTGGATGATGACTTTAGGACTCAGTGGCTGCAGAGGAGCTCTTTCCTCTGGAGATGTTTTTTGCACTCTCTGCTCGAACACTGCCACACCAAACATTCTGCCAGAAGACATGGAACGTGACAGTGGACACGATCAGTCTGGCAGCGAGCATCCCAGGTCTATGTGAGGTCAGACACAATGGCTTTGCGGGAAATGATGAAAAAACAAACTGGCAAGCAGGGGCTAATGCTGGCAAACTTCTGGAGAGGGCAGGCATTGACCCGCTTGTGAGATAGTTGGCCCTCCACAGACTCACTCAGCAGTGCAGGAGTCTGGAGGGAGAAAGTCAGGATTCCAACAGAGTCTGAAAATTCTCCCCCAGGAACCCAAATCTCTCCCAGCCCAGCTTCCCTGGAGCCTGAAATCTCCCCAGTACAAGTTTATACTGTGCTCGATTTCTTCAGGTAATCCTTTACCTGTAAAAAGGGAAAAACTGAGAATGTACTTCCATATTCCAGTGTGAACTAACTGATCAGGGGCTTTGCCTCACTGGCAGGTAGAGACAGAGTCAGCTGGGAGGTTTGAGTGGTAGGACCTTGATCAAGCCTTTGTTTGCCCTTCTCATGACAGCCTTCCAGCACGTGCTCAGTTGTATGACTGAGGCTCTCCTACACTTCTGGGAAAGCCACTCTCTGCAGGCGCTGTTCTCTCTGTAAGGCAGACAAAGCAGACACCCAATTTGTGGGCCTTTTCCTCATGACAACTCCTTGCAAAAAGCTCTGCACAGTGAAGAATGTCATGTCATACAGTCCTGATTATGCAAGGCAAAGAACCTATATTAATAAGGAAATGTACTGGAGCATGCTCAAAGATGCCCACTTTGGACAATAAATGGGTCTTAAGGTTATGCAATTCTTCTTGGAAGTGTTATGGGCATATCAATCTTCATTTCAGAAAAGCTATCCCCATTTCTCTCTGATCTTTCATGTGCAGTGGCTAATGATTTTAACTTTCCTTGTTCCTGCCCTTGAGTTTGTCTATGAAATAATGATCTTCCATGAAACGTGTTCATTTTCTGCTGCCAGAAGAATTCTTTTGCCAGGAGAATCCTGATTTCCTAGTTGATCTATGGTATACGTTTTTGCTTTAATACATGAAAATAGTTCACTTATTGAGGAATTGAGGAGAACTTGATGTGTGTTTCCTTTCAAATGTGAACCTTTCTTCTGAGAGCACACAACTAGGAAACGTTGAGGGTAAGCAACACATAAGCCTGAACTTGTTTTTTTTTTAAATGTCCATACAATCTGTAGTGACAGGTCCTCTTTCAAACCTGATGTTGGTAATTTGTGCTTTCTCTCTTTGTCTTCTCAGTGAGGGTATGTCCTGTGTCCACCTGCCCAAGCAAAACTACGCTTCCCAGAATTCCCTTCCCTGTTGTTTCTGGGTCAGGGTTGGGCCTGAGAAATTAGCAGAGGATTTGGACGGCAGAAGTGAAGGCTTGGCCAGTGTAGGGGCAGGCAGGGACTGCGTAGCTCCTGCACATTGTTGCTTCTCTGCAGGTTCATCCTATGGGTGGGCAGTAGCCAGGCCCGCAGGTTTTCCCTCCTGCCAGATCTCCTTCAGCTTCTCTAAAATCTGGTCCAGGTACCTCTGCAGCTCCATGGCAAGTGTACCAGCAGGGCATGCAAGACACTGAAGCTGGATGTTTAGCAGTGGCGAAAGACCAAAGCAGGTTCCAGGTCGCATTCCTGCCTTCCAGGTGGGCCTCCTTGTTTGCCCTGGTATCTCCCACTCCATGTCCCCTTTTCATGCCCGACTGGAGGCCCTGTAGGATTCAATCACTTCCCATGAACTGTTTACCCCGCTCTCCCAATTGCCTAAGGTCAAATTCCTATGTCCATATTCTATATCACTCATATTGGCTCAGATTCTCTGATTGATAAAAATCAGTTTTGCTAATGGATTATCAATATTACCAATTTCTTCAAGGTATCCACTTTGTCCTTATTAATTTTCTCTACTATTTATCTATTTTCAAGTTCTTCAATTTCTGCCTTATCCTTATTTCTTTCCTCTTTTCTATGTATTTTGCGTTTAATTCACACACATTTTTCTAGTTCCATAATGTAAAGACTTATGTCCAAAAAGAAGAAAGATTTCAAATCAACGATCTGAGATGTAAAGCTATAGATTTCTCCTAAATCAGTGCTTTAGTGGAACCTGTGCATTTGGGGATTTGCTCTGTTTTTATTATCATTTTGCAGGGTGAATGTTTTCTTATTGCTTATGCTTTCTTCTTTGACCTATACATCATTTAGACGCATTGCTTAATTTCCAAGCATTAGAGATTTCCTAGCTATTGTTCTTCATTTCAAATTTAATTTTGTTGTGCTTCAAAAATATGCTTTTGCAGATTTCAATATTTTGAAATTTATTGAGACAAACTTTGTGGCCTAGCACATGGTCTCTCTTCCATGTTTTCTTGAAAAGTGAGTGTGTATGTTGTCACTATTCGGTCATGCCAAATAAGTCAAATCTGTTGATGCCATTAGTCAAATCTTCCACATCCCCAACTACTAAGAGAGAGGAGTTCAAATTTCCAACTCTGTCTATTTCTTTTTTTAAGACTGCTATTTTTTTTTCTCCCTGGATTTTGAATTTCTATATATATTCTATATTGATTTTAAAGACCATATACATTTTATATTGTTAGGCATCCTGATGAATTGACTCTTTATCACTATAAAATGGTCCTCTTTATCTCTGCTCAGAGTTCTTGTCTTGAAATTTGTTTTAACTGCTATTAATACAGCCACACCAGCTTTCTTATGCCCTTGCTTTGCATGGTTTATCTTCTTCCGGCCTTTGTCTTCCAGTCTATCTGGGTCTTTATATTTAAAGTGCATCTTTTTTTTTGACATCTTTTCTTTCCTACCACAGCATAAGAAGAAAAACCTTGAAAATTACTAGATGCCTTATGATGAAAGAAGAATTTCTAAATGCTGTTAAGTAGGTAGCTGTAAACCAAATATTAGCAGGACTTCAGGCAAGTGATTGATTAAAAACATAATTTCCCCATCATTTGTCAGTTGCTCAGCTCACCCAGATCCTTCTGATGGCTGTTTCTTAAACAGGAGCGATATGAGACGGTCAGAGACAGTTTGGGTTGGTGGTGTTACATCTTGCAATAATAACATCATTTGAATGAAATGTGATTATAACTGTTTGCTACTAACTCTGAATAAATACCATTCCCTTGCAGCATCTCAGAGGATCTGCCAACAGCAGTTTGATGACACTACTCAAGCCTTATCATGAGAACAGAGAGGAAAAGACAGAGAGAACAAACCAATTATTTCACTCTAAAATGTAGAAGCCTGGAAATTAAACAATTTTTTGCAGTTAAATGACCTTATGTACCCACATTCTTTTCCTATCCATCACCTATGTGGACATTCTAATCTTTCAAATTGCTATACTGAATTAATATTTCTCAACAGAGTCAGAAAAATATAAAAGTCAAAATAATAGTCATTATTGTGATAATTACTACTCTCTGTATTTCTTATTATGTGAACTTCTCCCACTTTGAACCCAAGGTTAACATTAATTTTTCACAGTGCGTATTGGGGTCACTTTGAGGTCTAGAAAGGTTTTGCAAAAATTTATTTCTTATGTAGTTTTTGAATTTTTGCCAGAGTCCTATAGACAGTATTTACAAGGGGCCAGCAGGTGGACACTAAGCGAGACCAAGAGCACTCCCACAGTATCCTTGCTGAAATGCATCACCTGAATCTAATCATGAGGGACAAACTATGCAGACGAACATGCTACAACCCAATGGACCTGTATCTTCAAAAATGTGATGCCCAGCAGCATATTAAGCTGAGGAACAGTTGTAGATTGAAGGTGATTAGGAATCATGACAACTAGATATAATGCATGTCCTTGGACTGGATTCTGAACCAAAGGGAAATGTGGCTAAAAAGGACATGATGGGGATGATGGACAAAATCTGAATATGGCCTATAGTTAGATAATGATATTGCACAGTGTTTACTTTCCTGAGTTTGACCATTGGATTGGGGTTATATAGCTGGTACACGGTCAGCACTTCTAAGGTGCAACCAGAGGGACACAATGGGTCTCGACCACCCTGGTGTGCAGAGAAGCCTGCCCTGCAGTCAACCCAGAGGGTGTGCTGGGCTGAGAGATAGTCTTTGGGGCCAGAAGCCCATCGCCAGGCCTCTCATGATGATAACATCTGGCAAGTGATGACAGGTGCCCCAGCTGTGTTTATTCGGCAAACAAGGTCATCTAGATAGGCTGGACTTGTTAAATAAGCTAATCTTATGTCATGGAACTTTGGAACCATGTGCCTGAAGCTGTTCTAAATGCTTGGTACATCTTTATGTATTAGCTCACTTAATGCTCAGGGTCCAATGGGCTTGTTCCTATCATCATTCTCATGGGACCAGGAGCCCGCAGGCCCTTGTCCCTGCTCTGTGGCTTACTAGGCAGTGGGGCCAGGAGGGGGACCGAGTTAGATCATGACAGAGTTCAGTGTTTTTCATCATAGGCTGTGTGCCTTTCCAGCTACAACCTCCCAGCCTGACTTCACCTCTGATATCCACTATTTCTGTTAAATGGGAGATAATTCAATAATAATACCTACTACATTTGGTTGTGCTGAAGATGAAAATTAATTACATCTAGTGATGCTTGGCCTATAGTATCTGTTTGATAAATGGAGTCATTTTTATTAGACCAATAATTAGAAATGGGATAAACATGAATCCCAACTTATATTACGTTTAATTTCCTTTGTTTATAAACACAGGTTGGACTAACTAAAAATGGAAACTTACTTATACTGATTTCCCTTTAAAAATTATTTGTATAAAATAAATGTCATAGAGTTCTTTGCTATGACACATAGCTCCAGGACAGCCTTGGGTTGCCGTAACCATTAATTCTATGTGTCAGTGTATCTTCCCCATGGGCATGGGAAGCTATACTAAACTTGGTGGTCAGGTCTCTAGGGGGGTTCTCTGTACACTGAAAAAAAATTTTTCATCTTCCTTCCCCAAAACAGTCAATTCCCCTTACTGGTTATCTAACGTGTCCCAGGCAAGCTTCCTCTCTGCAGCAGGGGCTGTGCCTCCCATCCAAGCTTTGAGAGGAAGGCATGATTAGCCCCACTGCACAGAGGGGGGAGGTCTGAGTCTCCATGTGGGCCGTGACCTGCACAAGGTCACACAGCTGGTGAGTGATGGCACTGAGCCCCCAGCTCCCAAGCCTGCTCCCTGAAATGTACTCCCTGCTGTTGGCCAGGCTTTCTTTATCTTTGGGCATCAGAAAAATTACAAAAACTTAAACGTTTAAATCACTTTTAGGATGAAAGATTTGGAAAATTAAAATTCACACATTTTCGAATCCCCTAATAGTAAATAGGCTAAACAGGAACCATTACTTCATGATTCAGGATGACTATCACCAGCTTTCATCATCATATCCCACCACACAGATGTGGGGATTCCCTGTTTCTACACACAATGGCCCAGTTGCTTTAGCTTTGAATAATTTTCCCTTTCTACTCTCTTATCATTTTTTTTGCCGAATTATTAGCAAGTAAATTACAGGCATGATGTATTACCTCTAAATATTTCAGTTCAAATCTCTGAAAAACAGGACGTTTTCCTATTTAACCACACCTCCATGATCATGATCACACCTAACAAAATCAATGTCACTATTAGTCCATCTATATTCAAATTTCTCTAGTTGTCCCAGAGAAGTCTTTTATAGGTGGTCAAATTCTCTTTTGGAAGTCTTACCCATGGGAGAAAATAGCTGATCACATCTGCAAACACATCTAGGGTATGTCCCCACACAGGGAGTCAGAAGAGGCTTGACTGACCCCAGGAAGGGCTCATTGCCAAAACACCACAAAACCTAAATCTCATAGTCGTATGTGAGGCACACCTGCAGTCAGGCAGTGGCTTTTGCAGGTCACATGTACAAGTTAAATTTAAGACTCAGTGGCAGGTGTTCCCTGGGCCTGTAACCTAACGTAGCTGGTGCTGACACGTTAACTCCCCCCACTGCCGCAGGCTTGGCTGTCTTCTCCTAGTTCGATGCTCAAGGTCACAGTGAGGTGTCAACCAGGAAAGTGCTTCCTGTTGGCAACCTGTTGAGTGGCCAGTGCTTCACAGAGACACCCAGTTCACCCCCCAGTGTTACCTCTGTCGGGGAGACGGCCACAGATCGCTTCTGTTCTCTCACCGGCCTCCTGTGAGTTAGAATCACTTGGGAAGCTTTTAAAACACAATTCCAATCTCATCCCTTAAGAATTTCTGATTTAATTGGTCTAGAGTGAGGGTCTAAGCACTCTTATTTTTAAAAAGTGCTTCTAGTTGATCCTGGCTATCCTTTGCCATGGATGCCAGAAGAAACCCATGAATTTTCAATGTAAAACTCTAGGCAGCCAATCCAGTTGGCATGTGAGAGAACGGACATGCAAGGTGGTTCCCTCGTAAAGAGCAGGGGTGATAGCAACCTTGGCAGTGAGGGGCAAGCCCCCTGGCTGGGTCCCAGGCAGTCTGGGTTATCTTGCCAGCTCTTTGCAAGCTGCCTACCACTGGAGAAACAGAGAGCCCCTGGTCCAGCTGTCTTCATGTCTAGGCAACCCCAGGTGAGCTCCGTAATCATTTCCAGGCAAACCAGCTTGCCACCCACAGTGTGTTGTAGGAAGAAGTGAAAGCCACAGAGTACTGCCACCTAATACTGACACCTAGTATTTTACAAATAAAAGCTGGTAAAATATGGCAAATGCTCATGAGAGCACTCAACAGGTCAGTTTATAGCAAGTGTTAAATGAAGTGTGTCACCAAAAAGCAAAGCAGGAGGGAGCCGTCAGGGACTGGGGGCTTGGAAGGGTTTCTGGAGGAGAAAGAGTGGAGAGAAGGCAGGCTCTGCTTAGAAGAGAACGAACTCCTCCCTCATCACAGTCATTCATTTGGAGTGAAAAATAGGGATGTCATTTCATTTTCAGACTCTTATATTTTAAGGTCACCAACAGTAACAGTGAATATAGCTTAGAGGTTAAGAGTACAGGTCCTGAGATGAGCTACTGGGTCCAAGTCTGGCTTCCTGATTATGTAACTATGGGCAATATAGAGCCCTTGCCTGTAAGACGGGAATAACAGTAGGATCTGCCTAATGCGACTGTGGAGGTGGCAATCAAGTACACACACACACAGAGTGTGCAATACTGAGCCTGGGACATAATAAGCTCCCAATGAATGCAGGTGATGATTATTGCTATCATTATTAATCAAAAGCTTGACCAGTTGCTGGTTATGTATCTTCTCTCAAAATATTAAAGGAAGTTCTAATGGTGAAAACATTACTTGTAGAAGATGACTCTCCATTACTAGGATGGGGGCACAGCTGACATTGGCCTCTGAGTCTCACCATGTTTAGAGACTTATCAGTTTAACTCTAGATCTACCTGCTCCCCGTGGATACTAGACTCATTAGTTATTGCTCAGGCTGCCAAAACAAAATACCAAATACTGGGTGAATTAAACCAGAGAAATCTGTCTTCTCACAGTTCTGGAGGTTAAAAGACCAAAATCAAGGCACTGATAGGTTTGGTGAGGCCTCCCTCCTTGGCCTCCATGTCCTCACACTATCTTTTGTCTTCGTGTGTGCACATCTATGTCCTAACTTCTTCTTATAAAGACATCAGATTGGATGAAGGCCAACCCTAATGGCCTCATTTTAACTAATTCACTCTTTAAGGACCCTGTCTCCAAATGTAATCACATGCTGAGGTACTGAGTATTAGCATTTCAACATATGAACTTGGAGGGGCATAATCAGCCCATAACAGCTGAGCTCTGTTCTCCACTCTTCTTCTGTTAACACAAAGCAGAGGGAAGTTCCAGTGACTCTTGCTGTCCACATAGGGAAAAAACTCGGAGTCCTTTAAGCACACATAACACATGGTTGCATATGCCGGCTCAGCCTGATGAGTCTGTTTAAACGTTCACAGGAGGTGCAAGCCATCAATGGTGTTCAGCAGTAACAAAAACAACCACTTCCGAAGTACTTCCGAGAAGTGAAAATGAGTTTTTAAATACGAATTATTTGTTGAACACAATCACTAATACACATAGCCAATATTTCTCACTAATGGATGGGCCAAAAAATGAATTTATAGCCAGTCTTGCATAATGAAGTATGTGTGCTCTTTATAATTACTAATGATTTAGAGCAGATCGTTCCTTTGCTTTGCAGTTGGAGTTGTCACATCTTGCATCTTAACTTAAAAGTGAAATCACATTGATGATATTTAACCAAAAGGACAGGCAAAATAAGGTGTCATTTCTTTTTTACAATTTTGGGTGGGCATGTGTTTTTAACATGCTTTCTCAACATTTTTAGTGTTGTGACTTAGCAGATTTAAAAATAAGTTATTGGCTTGTGTTCAAATACAGAAGGGATAGAAATTCCTAGTCGAGATACCGTGTTATCTAGGTTTGTTCTTGCAGGCTCTTCCAGAGGTGTTTCCTTTTTTTAAGTAAGTACTTGGATCTTTGAAATGTTTAATTTACATGGCTTTTTTCTTTGAAGCAGTACACTAAAGAAAATTAAATCCATCTTAAAATTTTCTCTGCACCAATAGCCTGGAGTGGCCACATTAGCTTCACCAACACACATACATGTGCACGTGCATACACATACACGTGCTCCTCTTAAAACTAGTCAAGAGCCTAGAAAGTTACATTTGCTTTTAGGATTATTTTGAAGACTTTCTCAAGTTCTTCTCCTTGCCTGAAAAGTCAGCACCAACAAAGACCAAGATGGTGCATGTTAGGCCTCTGGGTATCTTCTTTTACTTATGAGGAGTATTCACCACTGATTTATTATTCTTGCAACCAGTTTTCCTTTCTAGGACAGTCTCTGATTTGGCTTTTAAGTGTTGCATTAAACAGAATCCAATTGTGCAATTTATGGCCAGCCCCGAGGATTGGTGTCAACAAAAGAAAACTTTGTGATATAGGTTTAATTTACATGGCTTTCCTGAATTATAAGCTTAAGATTAGACCTATGGCATAAATGTCCCCTGTGATGAGATGACCATAGAGAATTGCTGCATTCATAAAAACCATGTAAGTCATTTGATGCTATAACCTTACTGAATACACACACACACACGCACACAGAGGCTGAAATGTTGTTGGGATATTTCATTAGGAACAGCCTATTTTATTTGGCAAACAACCTCCAGTCTGATTTGCACCAGAGAGGCAGGGAGAGTGCTATGAGCAGGGTGTGGGTGCTTGGCCTTGGGGCCGAGCAGTAGGAGAATGCTTTGATATCACACCATTGCTGGTGACATCTGAGCAGCAACAGCTTCCACGAACCTGCTGACTTTTAATGGGTCTGCAATTGCCCTCTCAGGCTGCCTGGAAAATAATGGAGTCTATCGATCAGCCGTCTTCATAAAGGTCACTTGTCAGAGAGACTGTATAGGATGGGTCTGGGAAAGTGGGGGTTCCCTGGGTGACTCAGAGGTAACAAAGTAGTCCCAAACCCAGACCCTAGAGTCAGACAGATTGCCTTGGAGTTCCAGCTCTGTCAGTTATCACCTTGAAGGGATGAATAAACTAGTGCAAAGTCCAGATAGTGAGTATCTCTTGAGTAAGACAGTGAGGATGAAATGACACCAATCAGTGACATCTGGCACATCCAATAATGTTGGCTATTATCCTCATTAATGCACTGAGGCTTACATGGGTTTGATATTAGAAACGTTGATAGACAAGTCTTCAAAATCAACTGGTTTGTGATTAACTTAACTCTCTCTTGCCAAATTTCCACTTCAGTTAGTAGATACACTGTGTAGGTACACTTACACACAAAGAATTGGAGAAGCTGTAATTTATTAAATGCTTGCAAATTATTCCAAACCTTTCAAAAAACTCGCACTGCCAATGTTCACCTATTCAGCATCTTGCTCCCATGTCCATTGTTTGAAGAGTCTCACTTCTTGGCCAAGTAGCCAATCAGTGGGTCACCCAATCAGGGGCCGCCTTCTGATCAACGCAGGGGTGGACATCTTTGCCCAGGCAGCATGTGCTGCTTGCCGTCAGAAGCCTGGACTGGAATCTTGGTCCTTTACAGTTGGATCAGCTCTAGACATGGGGCTTCACTCTCTCCTGGTCTCCCAGTGACAGAGGATTGTTTTCCTGCCACAGTGAGGGGTGAATAAAACAAACAAATTCCTTCTCTACTGCCCAGATGTCAGAATGAATCACGAGAGGGGAATCTAAGAGCTGGGGACACTTGAGCCACAGGGTCCTCCAGCTGGCAACGCAGCAATTCCTCATAGCTTGGTGGTCCATGCGTCCGCTCCAGAGCCTCACTGGGGCCCTGCCAGGCATCATTCATCAAGGCAAAGGCTGTGGACCTGCTTCTCCTGCTGCAGGGCTGGCTCCTGCAGCCGCTCCCACCATCTCCTACCAGCCACCATGAATAGCAGTCGCCGATGGCACTTTTTCTGCACATATTTCTCAGGGTTCAGACAACCAGTAACACACAGACTGCAGTTGGCGAAGCTAACAGCTCATGGCAGAGCTCCTGCTCAGCATCAAGGGGCAGCTCTGATGCCCCACAGCTCCTTCAAGGAACTAGGCACAGCTTTCTCAGCAGCTTTACAGTCTCTCCAACCTATGCTTGCCATTTCTTCTTGTTCTGCCCTGAAGCCTCCCAGACTCGGTCAGGACACCCTGGGATGGGGCAGGGAGGGGGCAGGGAGGGGGCAGGGGCCTTGTGAGAGCAGTGCATTGGGAGGGATTGAGAAAAGGTCAACGTTTTATCATTTTTCTTGGCAGTACACGTGTGTGTACCAGAGATTACGCCCTGACAAGGGTGAGAAGCAGGAAGGCTCAGGGCAAGATCAGGAGGGTGGGTGGGGGGGTGAGGTCCCAGGAGAAGGCCTTGGACTTCAGTAGAGTAAAAGTAATTTTACTTTTTTTAGAAGCAGACTAAAAGTAGCTGAAGCGATAAGGGCTATTTTTCCCCCCTTAATACAAAGTCCAAAAGGAGATGAGTATGGGTGATGGTTCGGCAACTCAGTGGTGTCTGTATGCTGACTTGGTGCCTCTGCGATTTAATGAGTCTTAAAGTCTAAAAGCCAAGGTGAGGCTTCACCCTGTATCTCTCAGGGAGGGAAATCCTTCCGAGAGGCCCTCCGTCTATTTCCTCTAAAGCCTCTGGACCAAATGGGGTCCTATGGCTGCCAGCGGATCAAGGGCAGCTGGGAAGTGGGGTTCTGGCCTTTTTAGCTTCTATTTATCATTGATCCAGGCTCCAGCAGCAGGAAAATGTAGGTGGGGGGGGGGGGGCGGTGGAGCTGTTGGAACAGCAGCAAATAGCATTTGCGATGGACACGGTCATTGTTGGGGATTTGAGTGCTAGCATCATATTTTGATATCTCCCCCAATATACTCTAAAAAATTTTCACAAATGAATATATTTTCTTCTCCCTATTCTCCCAATAAGGATAATATGAATTAACACATGCAGCATAGCCCCTCATGAGCATGTATGAGAATTCTGTGTCAAATGTGGGCAACATATGCATACAAGAATTAACTCGCTTTTCAAAGAAGCAGCATAAATAACTGGTGGTAGGATATAAATGCCTTTGTCCCTTTATTGAATCAAAGGGTTAGGACCCGGGATCTACTATTAAGTTAAATGCTTTAGCAAATAAGTAATTGCAGTGGCAAGATGCCCTACTGTCTCTTCCTGGTTCCTTTCATCATTCAGCAAGGAGCTCAGCTTAAGATGGAGATTTCTTGCTATAATGTGTACCAGAAGATGTTTGGAAGGAACTATAGAATACTAAAGTATGGAAAATATTTCCAAGATTTTTATAGACATTACCACTGAATTAGAACTACCTAAGGTTATCCAAGGGGCCCGCTGCAGGCCCGGGTTACAGATGAGCTAACTGAAACTCAGAGACGGTAAGTACTCAGCGTCGGTCACCTGAGTCTGCCTGGTTCCAATACTGTGTTTTTATCATATCACCCAACATAAATACAACATTCTAAGGAGTACTACAGATTTTCTTTAAAATTCTCAAGTGTGTAATGAATATTCTGTTTTATGCAAATTATATTTTTGAATTAGACCCAATAACACCTGCCGGTCATGAATTTCTTGTTATTTTTTTACTTCTTGCATGTGATGGAGTTTGGTATTTATGAAGTATGCAAATTACAAAGGCACTTCCGTGCATGGAAACCACATCTCAGTCTACATGGTGGCTTGCTGGACCAGTCAGTCAGGCTCAAGCAATTGTATCTACTTTGTAACAAATAAGCACCCAGGGTATGTGTCCAGTGAATAGCACTGACTGTCACATCCCAAAAAGGGGCTGGACTCAAAGGATGTTAACTCATCTGAAAGGTGCCAATTTCCCCTCAATAAACCAGGCATAAATGTTCTGTTTTGTAACACCCAGCCTCTCATGGCCAAAGTCACAATTCAATAGTTCTTCTATTAGTTAACAATTTCCTAGGCTCCAAATATCTGTCACTCTCTTATTTATTATTTCTGAAGCAAGATGCATATAGCTGTTAACAAAATGTGTGATTCTTCTGTGGAAAACCATCTGTGAAAGCAAAAGCTTTTTTGAATGGGTGACGGTCTATTGCTGGTAAGTGAAATTTTCACTTTTGAGGATAATAGGTTGTTCTAAGAAAGGCCTTTATATAGCACTTATTTGAATTGCCTTGTTTTGAAGATGTAGGAAAAGGTGAACTCATTTACCTAAGAGCGCACACAGAGCAAGTAAACTGTCCTGACTATTGCCCCACCATAATTGTTATTACTAAGATATAACTTTATTTTAGGAAATTTTGATATGCAGAAAGAATATAAACTCACCTCTTAATTCCTCCACTCTTAAGTAATTATTTTGGAATGTTTTTCCTGCAATCTTTTTTTTTCCTATTTTTACTGTCAGATTTTCTAAAACTCCCAATTCCTGTGACTTATTCTTACTTAGATACCAAACTCATTAAATAAAAAGATATCTAAAGTAGCTACTAAAAATGACTCCAAACAGAACGATTCTGACTTGACCAATATTGGAGTTCTAAGATTCCCTGTCCACCTGGTGTAGATAGTCTTTTGAAAATGCTTTCCCCAAATCCATTAAACATAATTGGGTCTTAGCACGTCAGTAGAATTTACTCTAAAACTAAAATTCCACCAGATCACTTTTTATTTATGTGTCCACACTGGTGCTCTTTTTCCCCCACTGTGCTGACTGGGGGCCTGTTCCACATGTGGACGCAACCCGAGGCCACTGGGGTCATGAGGCTATACTCATAATTAGATGCTGGGTTGTTCTTTTTGGAGCACGTCCACATCCATTATGTCGTTTAGGCTGCTCACAGACACTCTGACAGAGGTACTGTTGTGACCTTTTTCCCTGAAGGACCTGGAACTCAGGGAGAGGAGCTTGTCAATAGTAAGCTGTGCCCTCTGACCCTGAGGGGCGAGCTGTATGGTGATGAGGCTGCCTCCAAATTGGATGGGAAGTCTGCACTACTGGAACCCTCCAGCGGAGGTGAGCCTGGGGCAGTAGGAGGTGTCATGAATTCTGCACGAGGTTAGAGAAGATGATCTCTCCTGTGCCTTCACCCTCTGAAAGCTTGTAATTCTATGTTCTCACCCCTTCTAATTAGTCTGCATGCGGGGATGATAGATGGGCCCAGAATGGCCAACAAACAAGATCCTCTGCTCATTAAACTGGACCCTGGTGGCCCTGTTTCAGAGGAGTAGCACATTTGAAGATCTACAACACATGTCGGGGATATAATTTTATTTAGGTCTTTCAATGTTTCATGGGGCTCCAAGGGCAAAATCCATAACGACCCATAATGCCTCTCTTCTTGACTACCCACAAACGCTCAGGGCATCCTCACTCTCCTACACCCTCCACCCTCCACCCTCCACCCTCCTCCACACAGTCCTATTCCTGCCACTCTACTCACCTGTCCCCCATCAGGACCCTCTGACAGGCACATCTTCCCCTCCCTGGGAAGCTGCCCCAGAAGCATGTTCTGTCTGCTCTCTTTCCTCCGGAGGCTTTGCATACATAGCTTTTGTCCTTTCTGCTCTCAGAAATCAGGGAGAAGCAGTGAGGACAGAAAAGCCCCGTTGCCAATTCTGAAACTGTTATAAGCAGGGGAAGGATGCAGTCTGAACCTCCCCTACAAGAACAGTTGTGTGTCCTCTCACACAGCGCACGTTCTGGGTCACGCGTGAGCTGTCGAGCATCCCTGAGTGCCCGTGGTGACCAAGAGCTGTCAATCTGCCACGGTGGGCACAGTGGGCACCTTCCCCCGTGGGCTGCCTCGGCGGCGATACTGCACATGGAAAGGAAGCGGGGGAGGAGCCGGCACGGGAGAAATGGAAGCTGCTCTGGGCCCCAGGCGGCCACGTGCCGCCCCAAGAGGGGCTCGCACTGACGAGACTTGACGTGGGGAAGACAGCCGTGTCGGCGGCGAAGCCGTGCTGTACCCCCAGGGTGGAGGACGGAATCTAACTGCTCAGCTCCTGTAGCTGCGCGAGTGGCTCTGAAAATCTTCACTAACGGAGGCATTGAGATAATGGAAAAATAATGACCCGCCCAGGACGGGTCATTATTTTTATATTTCCTGTAACATAAAATAAAGTCAGAACATGGTTTTTCCCACCCCCACTCGGCATAGTTCAGAGAAGACTCCGAGAGGTTTTAAGCTTTCTCTCGCTCAGATGCAGGAACGTTTAAATAGATTCTGCAGCTTTCGTCCATTACCTACCAGCACTGAGCACTTTAGACATGCGGCAGGCTGGGCCTCTTCCCTCTGCCCCTTTTCTGCCTGCCTCCGTCACCCCTGGCAGAGCTCCTGGGAGTGTGTGGCAAGATTATAAAAAGAAGGAAAACTTTTTTTGGTGCGGGTAGGGCACGTGGCATAAAAGCACATTAGAGTTAAGCCCGTAAATGTATTTGTCCTCTAAAACTCCAGTCTGAAAATCAGAAGGAGCGGAGGCCCCCTTCAGCCAAGCGCCTGCCCAGTCGTCTGCAGAAAGGAGCCTAGGGCGGCACCCAGAGCCTGCCGGGGCCCGAGGCTAAGGAAGGACCTCAGGGGCCCTTGGCGGTGAGCTGGGGCAAGGAGCCTGGAAAGAAAGGAACGCGAGGCGTCCCAGGGCCCGGGAGGCCGGGGAAACAGCGTGCCTGCTCCGTCCGGACTCCCTGTCTTGATCTCTCGCTAATCTTCCCGCACAGCTAACCGACAGCCTGATCATTCAAGGGGGACCACTGTCCAGCTTCTTAGGTGTTTAACACTATCCAGGAGTCTTGGCCAGACCCCTCGGCTCATCCTGTAGCTTTCTATTTTCTTTCAAGTGTGTCTTTTAATCAATCTACACTTGGGAAAACTGATAGGCGACAGAGTTGGAAAAGATGTACTTTTGTAGTGAAGTCCCGCTAGTCAACAACGTCCACGGGGCCCTTTCGTATGATGCAGGAGTGGGTTGGTGAGCTAAGGGCCTGCAGAGGTGGGCAGTTTTGTTAAGGCTCCTGAGGAACGTGTGGCTTTGTAGAGCTAAGGCTGCTCAAGACAGCCAGCACCCAGCAGCCTTTTTGGAGCCCAGGGCATGTTCTGAGTCAGCCTCTGGCCTCTTCAGCCTGAATCTTCCAGCCTCTACACACATCCCACCGAGTCACTCCCAGCTGCCCTTCCTTTTTTCCTTTCTTCATTCCAGCTGTCACCCAGGGCTAACTAATAACTCAGTGCCCTAGTTTAGCCTGACTTATAAAATAATTACTAGCCAGGCATGTCCTGCTACTATTGTTACAAGAGAGAGAGAGAAAGAGAAATTTAGAATGAGGTTTCAAGAACATATCTCCTGAAAGTCAACTGCATACCCACCTACTGCTACGCCGTAAGCCTGCTCCTTCAACACTTGAATTGATAGGAATATGTTTCCCTGTTTTATTTTACAACAGTAGAGAGAGAGATCCACTCTCACAGCTGCCAGGCAGCTCACCCTGCTTTCTAACCACAAAGTGTGTTTTGGTTTCTCTGGTAATAAGAACGTATCTGGTCTTTGTCCCTAGTTTCTGGCGTGGAGGTTATAAAGCCCTAGGAGTTCCCTGAGGCTGAAAGATGAGAGGATCATCTGTGGTTATTCAGAGTGAGCCCCTTCCCACCACACCAAGGTTCTGTTGTGAGGTGACAGCCCGGCTTCAGGATGGGGCTGGTTGCCAGAGGAACCAACCGTGTGATTGCTCCTCAAATTCCAGGGAGAGGAGAAGGTCTGGAGTTTGAGTTCAATCACCAATGCCATGGATTTAATCAACCATGCCTACGTAACGGGACCTCCAGAAAAAACCCTAATTGATAGGATTGGGAGGGCCTCTGGGTTGGCAGTCACATCGGTTCTGGGAGGGTGGCACACTCCGAGGGCCACGGAAGCTCTGCACCCTATTTTGGCCTATGTATCTCTTCCATTTGATGGTTCTCGAGTTGCACCTTTTGTAATAAACCAGTAATAGTAAGCAAAGTCCTTGAAGAAGATGGAGAAGGGGCCTCAGAAGTGATAAAAAGCTGCCCCCAAGCCCTCTGTCTTGGAAAGGTCTGTCTAGACATGAGTGCCCTGCCCCAGATTTCTAAGGTCTGATGGTCGCAAAAGTGTACCTGGGCCTCACACACGACACCCGTGAGCATCCTTCTCCATCCCGAGCACGTTTCTGTAGGAGAGAAGGGTGGGGTGCCATTCACAGCAGCAGCCCTGCCCCCCACTGTCAGTTCCCTTCATCCTCTTTCCTCTGAGAATAGATTAAACCTAGAGTTAAATGATTATAGGGAACAGCCAGGAAAGTTTAAAGCAGGATATTAACAGAGGTTATTTATTAAAATGGATTGTTTTCTTCTTTTAACTTACCTATAAGAAATAAATTATTACAAAAATACATATATATTGCATACAATGAATATCTTCCATTGAAAAAAATAACCATTGATGCTAACTGGAAAAAGAATACAACCTGAGAAAGGACTATTGCAAATATTTATCTCTGCCTATTGAGTTCTCAGATGCATTTCAGGACCCCTTTGCAGTGCTATTTATTTGCCTGTAATCTTTTTAAATACTCCAAGGTCTAATTGTTTAGCTGCTTAATGAAACCTATTCCCTTTGAGATTCTCTAACAAGCATAATAATGCCTTTCAGAAAGAGCTGAGTAATCAGTTTAATGGAATTATATAGGCATAACTATTTGCTGTTATAAGTCAGTTTTGATATTCTCGGACTTCATATTTGGTTTTGCTTTTTCCAACTCTGGGGCAAATGAATATCTCATACTTCTCAGTTTGTCAGCACATAAGAAAACCATTGCAAAGCTTTACTTCCTCATACGTATTTCATTGTGAGATGTTGGAAAACACACACTTTCGAATGCTGAACAGACACTTTTGCAAAACGTCATGCTGACCATCAGATAATCAGCTGGTATATATAACTCCGTTCATCTTAGCAGTTCAATTCATCTTGCAGTTTCAGGGTGTTTGGGTGGGGGTGGAGGGGAGCAGAATCAATATGATGCCTAGAGCACCGTCTCTGAATTTGAAGCAGCTCAGCTTTCCTTAGGATCAGAGGGAAACGACTGGTGAATGTACAAGCCTGTGACTTGAGAGAATGTGATCACTGGAGAGGGCTCTCCAGGTCATCAGCTCACAGTTAGCTGTCCCTGCTGGAGCTTGGGGCACAGATCTAGGCATCTGGGCGCCATCCTTGAGCAGGAGTCAGAGACAGAGAATTCTCATTCCTTGGTCCATGGCTTTAGCTCATTTATCTTTGAAGTTTGTTGCCAAAGATTAAGAACTCATGCATATCCTTCAACACAGTGTTGGGGCATGAAAACATGAGGTTTGCATATCATTTACCATTGCTCTCCATCACAGCAACGGCCTCCTTCATGCCTGAGCTGAAGTGGGTACCAGCTGGGTTCCCCGAGGAGGACCTGCCTGACCATAATAGTTGCAATCATAACTCCACTGCAGCAGGTACCACTGCCTGCCTGACCCCAGCTGCCTGTGTGTGGGGACCACACTTTTAATAACAGTAACAAGAGTGGCCGTAATGGTTTCCTGCTACACCACATGCTATATGCTTTCTAAGTAGTTGTCTCATTAAACCCTTCCCATCTCTCTATGAAACAGATCTCCACCACTGTCCCCATTAGTTCACTGAGGACAGGGAGGCTCCAAGAGGCAAAGTCACTTGCTCAAGGTTATAAAAGCTGGTGCTGCAGAGCAGAGCTGGAGCTGGTAGATGCATCTGCCCAGCTGCAAAGGCCAGTGGTTTAAATCTATGCCACGTTGTCTCCAGACAGTGGAAGACACCCACAAGGGGTAAGCTGTGACAGGGCTGGAGAGGGCTGCAGAAGGAGGGCTCACTGCAGGAGCAAACCTGGGAAATTTATTTCAAATTTATTCCTCTGCCCCCAACCCCGACTCCTACCAACCCAATACAGGGCTGGGGAGAAGCCACAGGCTGGCTGTCACCCTCCGCAGTCAGAGAAAAGTCCCACTGCCATGTGTGAGAGAAGAATCGCAAGCAAAATGACAGCTCTCGTGTCAAATTCTACTAAAGATGTCATTTCGTTCTTGCAAGACTGCACTTGTTTCCTGCGATACCCCTGAGACTTCAGATGGATAAGGGCCCTCACTCAGCCAACCCGAAGCTGCCTCCTGGTCTCCTCACAGTGAATTCAGAAAGCAGGGACAGAGCAGGGGCTGGTTAGGGAGCGATGAATCCAGAGAGAGGCACCCAGACATGCAGAACAGGTGCTGTGAGTTGAACTGAAAGGGACAAACTGAAGACCTGCCTGGGTCCTCTAAAAAGGGAGGAGGCCTGGCCTCGGAAGGACCCACAACCTGCTGCTGCTCCTTCTCTGCCCAAATCCTCCCTCAGACACAGGCGTGAGTTCACATAGTCAGTCCCCAGCTGCACCAACGCTGGGCTCTGTCACTGAAGACCACACTGGCTGAGCGATTGCTGACACTGGATTTTGCCCCTTTTCCTGGTTTCCTTCAGCCATCAGTTACTCCGGCATTACCACTAGGTCTGACTGTCAAGCATCACGGATTCAGGTCATCTCAGTGCCTCCTTTCTGTGATCCAGTTGGTGTGAATTCCCAAGCCCTTTGTGGTGACTTGCTGTGTTCTGGGCTTTGTGTTACATTCCGTGAAGGATCAGAAGGGCTGCATCCTTTTTTTTTAGAGTATATAGAACTTGCTAGGTTGTAGGGTATGTACATAGCTTTACTGGATAATGCCAAATTGTTTTCCAAAGTGGTTGTACCAGTTGTAAACTTTACTTCAAATTTTTGCTAAAACTTGATGTTGTCAGGCTTTAAAAGTTTTGGTGGCACTGCTACTTACAAGAAAACCCTGAGAAAGCTCCCTAACCATACCTCTCCTTTTCTGTAAAACAGGTATATTACCCACCCCTACTCAGCTCCACTGGACACTCAGGCTGTTCTGATTAATTAATATGTTAAGGTACCATACTAGACTTGACAGGTACTTGGGACTCTCATAGGTGGATATAAAATGGAGCAATATCGTCTTAGTTAAAATCTCACCTTCATCCGAATTCTATGGTGACCACTGTTGATGCCTAGTTCCCATGACATTACTCACAACTTCACCTATTTAATTTTAATTTGGCTCTTGCAATTTCCTGCCTTTTACCTGTGTCCTCCTCATGATACACAGACCAAAGCTGATGAAATATCAATTGAAGTAAAGTTTTTATATTAGGTTTTATACAATTAGCCTTTACCTTCAAGTACCAGTTTCTGCTCAGTTGTGAATGTGGTCCTAACTTTGAAGTCTGTGTCAGAATTTTGGCAGAAGGCCATATACTAAGTATCCATGGCTTCTCCTCTTTTATACTAGAATGCCGTGAGAGATAACTAATAAAATTTTAAAAACATGATAAAGGACATGGCATATAGAGGTTCATTTTATATATAGTTATAAGTATTATTTCCTAGATGAGTGTCCCAATCAATAATTTAAAAAAAATACATTTGCCTTAAAACTGTTTTCAATATCTACTTTAAATTATATATTTCATTCCTTTTTGTTTTAGCAGATATTAAGCCATTACAAAATAATATTTAAAAAACTGTGAAAAGATTCCTGTAATACAAAACCCCATATAATCCATCCATGAAAGACCAGCCTAAGAGCTAGAATATTCCTACTATCCTGGAACTCCATGTGTGACCTATTCAAATCCTTTTCCTCTCCTTCCTCTCAGAAGTCATCACGCATCTCAAGTGAATCAGTCCAGACCCTACAAAGCAATCAATCTTAAATTCTGTATCTATCATTCACATGCTTTCTTTATAGACCTATGTTTGTGTCCATAAGAAACACATCATTTAGTCTTGCACATATTTGAACTTCATGAAAATTGGATAATACATACGTATTCTTCTATGACTTGTTTTGCTCATTATATTCGTGAGATTCATCTATGCTGCAGAATGCAGCTGTAGTTGATTCATGTCATTGCTCTACAGTATTTCCTTATCGATTCTCCCATCAATAAACACTGGGGCTGATTTCAGTTTTTTGCTATTATAAACACTGTTACCATGACTATTCTTGTGCGTGATCTTCAGTGTGCACATTCAAGAGTTTATTTAGAGTATATAGAACTTGCTAGGTTGTAGGGTATGTTCATAGCTTTACTGGATAATGCCAATTGTTTTCCAAAGTGGTTGTACCAGTTGTAAACTTTACTTCAAATTTTTGCTAAAACTTGATGTTGTCAGGCTTTAAAAGTTTTGGTGGCTGTAAATTGGTAGATCACTGCACTTTTAATGTTCATTTTCTAGAATCTAATGTGGTGGAGCATCTTTTCCTAAGTTATCTGGCTGTTCTAATTTCTCTCCAATGAGGTGCCTTTTAAAAAATCTTTTGTTCATTTTTGTTTGATTGGTTAATATCTTTTTCCAGACATATTCTGGATCTATAAAGAACATCTTTTGTCAGTTAGATGTGTTATAAATTTCCTGGTATGTAACTTGTCTTTTCACTTTCTTTATGGTGTGACCTTTGATGAACAGATGTGTTAATTTTAACATAGACAAATTCAATCTTTTATTGTTTTTGTTGTTTCTTATGAAATAAATTCTTCCCTAATTCATGGTCATAAAAAAAAAATCTCACCTTCAACCAAGGCACAGCTGCAGGCATGTGAGGGGTGTGTCTGGAGAATGTGCAGTGCCAGGTGTTGGTGTGTGGGCACAAGGTGGAGGAGACAACGAGAGAAGAGGACAGAAGATCAGTGCCTGGACGACCAAGCACATACCCATGTAGGCAACAGCTAGGACTGCAGCTCAGTCGAGTCTGGGCGGAACCCCTGTGATTCTCCCAGAACAAGTAAGGATGTGGGCTTGTGGGAGCTGCTATAGGCCACCTCCCACTTGCCCCTCTCAACTTGGGAGGCTGTCGTGAGACAGCTTCTCACCACCTCCAGGCTTCTGATGAAGGGGGACTTCCTGCCTTGTTCCCACTCCCTCCAACTAGAACTGCAGAATATAAAACTGTTCAGCTGAAATCTGCAACGAGATGTCCCGCAGCTCACACTGCAGCCGTCTGACACCTTTTGTTTCAGTGCTGTCCATTTGGGTGTTTGGGACAAGAATCATGGGAGCTGGCCTGTTTGGCTTATCCCTCTTTGCACACTCTACGAAAATAATGAGCGGTCTAATCTACGAGTCACTCATTGTATGGTCAGGTGCCAAATCAGCTAGACCTTGGCCTTGGCCTTGGCTTTAGCTTTGTGCATGCACTTGACAGTAAATAGGAATCAAATGATAGAGGTGGAAACCCCTCCATTAGAATCAAATTCTAATGATTGTTTAAGGTTTTTGAGCCACAGCATCTTTCTGGATTCCTGACCCTTTGCTTGCTCTTATTTGCACAGCAAACACCAGAATGACTGGACTCTGACACCTGGGCTCACCCATCCTCTGTCTGTTGGTTTTCTTGCCCCTCTCTTGTGATCCTGACCTCAAGGACCAATGAGAGATGAGTAGTCAAGAGAAGATAGGTTTTAAATGCTCAGAAAGTCTCAAATATCATTGCATCTGCAGTTCATCTAAAGTAAAAGGTTACAGAATTTTCATCTGAAATACAGCTATTTATAAGGATGGATGTATAGATGCGTTGTATACAAGTATACCCAAAGGCAAGACAGTGGAAAGAGCTTAAGAATTCAGTAATAGGGGAATGGATAAAGACATCGTGGAACATCCATTAACACACGACTATCAAAAATGATGACCTTGAGCAACAGTTTAGCAACATGACTATCAAGAACCATGAACAGTCTAGATACTACCCCCCTTGTAAGTTAACAAGTTGGCCATAGTTTGATGGATGTTGGCAGAAGATAGAAGACTCCTGGGTCAGAGACAAAGGACTTCATTACTCACACAGTTATAGCTGTGGCCAGAATATCAGGATCCTTTTTTTCCTGCTAGTTTCCCAAGCCTCAATTCCCACAAGGTGACACAAAGAGGTACAGGAGACACCTGCATTGCCATCAACAGCAGATTGCCTTTTAGGAGAGGGATTCTGAGCTTATATAATCATCTTTTATAATCATCAGTAACACCCTTGCTCTTTACTCCAGAGTGAGACATTATATCTATCCTCCATAACTGTTTGCTATGTACATATCCTCAAACAGATAGTATGGGACAAAGGCAGAAAGTGCTTGCAAGATATGCAGAAACATGACAGACTCATAGAAAACTGTTTCCCAACAATGATAAAACACTGACCATACATTGTTTAGGGAAATAAAGTGACAGACCAGTGTAGCCTCATTTTTGTAAAATATTTTATTTGTGTCTATAGATATATATATAAAAGTATGGAAGAACATTCATCCAGATATCAATGGAAGAGTTTTTTGTTCTTTTTTTTTGTTAGTTATAAATTCACACTTTTCTACCAGTGAATGTAGATTATTACTTGTGTAATTAAAATTTTTATTTTAAAAAAATGGCTCCCAATCATCAATTTTATAACTGAAGGAGCCTCTGGAATTTACTTGCTGACTTCCACATGGACATGTAAAACACAGCTTCTGATCATATCTTAAAGAAGAAAAGTGCATGTTTAATATTTTTACAAAGACCTGCCTGTTGAAACTGCAGCTAAGGAGCTATTGACAAGAGCCTACCTCCTTAAACAATGCAAACCTCGTTCACATCAAAGCTGCCTGGAAATTTTTATTTTCCATGACTCCATGTTACTTTCCAGCTGCCTTAATAGCAAGTGCAATGCAAGTGTATTAAAGGCGTCTTTCCCTCTCCCCACTGCCCCACTTTTTTTTGCTCATATTTGCCAAATATGACAAATTAGAATAATCTTTTTCATATTTATTTTGGCTGCAGAGCATGAATCTGAAAGAGTCTCCAAAGTAAGCTTCCTTTATCCACATGCATTTGTTCTGTATGATTGTAAGTATTATGAATGGCCATATAGTAACCATTATGCTTTTCCACATTTTTTGTACACACAGAGTTTCTCATCTTTAGTCAGGAATAGTAACTATCTTACAAATTGTGATTAGGATAGAAAATATATGTAAGGTTCTCTAGCATAATGTCTGGTACATAATTGTATACCCTTCCAAACTTTCTGCAGCGAGCAAACAGTATTTTGTAATTGAGAAAAAAAACTCAAATTTTAAATAATTTTCTTTTTATTCCACAATTGGCATTTCAACTAATTTACTACATATTAGTAGAATGTATGTGTATCCAAACCACACATATACACACATATTACTTAAAAGCATAAAGTATATTTCCTAATAGCTGCTATTTAAAAGCTATCAAACTTTCCAAGAAAAGAGATCAGCTTTTTATAAGTATTTCAACTTTTGATAGCTACTTGCATAAATTATCATATATATTTTTAAATAGATTCCCTGGAAACAAAACATGCACTTAATTAATCTATCACAGACATGAAGAAAAGGCATAAGGGGAGCATGTTTATGATTTGCATGGAGCTCTCTCACAATTTTGTTGAGCTTCTTTAGGTTGCAAATATCAGAAACCCACCCCAAATTAGCCTAAGTCCACAATGGAATTTATTGAAAGACACGGAGGTAATAGAGTTCAGGAAGGGGAGGAATGAAGTAGGACCCTCACCAGCCCGAGTTTGTGGACTTTCCTTCTAGAACCTTCTTGCCCTCGTCACTCAGCTCTTTGCCCATTTGCACTGTCTCTTGATTTCAGTTCTGAACAGAGAGGAGCTGAGTGGTGTCCAGCTTGAGTCAGGTGTCCACATCTGCTCCCATCTATGAGTGGAAGAGCAGGGATTCACTATAGAACCTTGCCCGCTGGGGCCATGCCATGGATGTGCATACATGGGTATTGTGTAGATGTGGGTATATACATGTGACAAGGAGTGTGCAGGGGGACAGGGCTGTAATTCTCAGGGACCTGCGACTGGATTGGCACCCCAAATGCCTTTTCCACACACGTCTGCTCTAGAGAGATAAAACCATTTTCCTTACACTTTAATGTTATTATTCCTAGATCACTTCTCTCTGGATCTTGGGACCCTAATCAGAAGATGAGCCCTGTGAGCATTAACAATGCCTCCCAATAACACATCATCCAGCGTTTAGGGATTTGGTCTCAGTGAAAAATTTAGCTGGCCAGGGTGGATGACAGGATCCATTTGAAAAAACCTACTGCCCTTTGTAATGGGACTGCCATGAATGAATCATGTTCTAAATACATCCTTTTAAAAGAATAATGGTCCCCTCTGACATCAAATTTATAGGGTTTTCCCTCTTTGGGAAGTAGATTTTCTTCCGTGCAGTCTCATTATTTGTGAGCTGAGTGCCATTGATGGCCAGCATGCCTGTGCCGCTCCATCTTTGCTGCCATCCACTTCCTGAAATTAACTAATCACCTGCATGCAATAGCCTGGAGGAAGATGAGGCATAGCTTTTGGCTGGGGCCAGCCACCTAGGTGCTGACCCTGGGTTTGCCTTTGCTGCTAATGGAGACTTGGTCAAATACTATCACCTTGTCAGGACTTCTGTGCCCTGATCTATAAAATGGTATCAGAATCCCCATCTTACCCAAGAAGTTGGGAGAAGGCAGATGAGATTATGTGCATGAACGTACTTGTGATGCGTAAAGCCCTATGTAAACGTTAAGTACAGTTCCCATTTTAAAATCTGCCAGCCCATATCTCCTGGGTGTTAAACCATGTGCATCTGTGCTTCCAGTCAACCAGAGGCCCTAATTTCTCTGGGCCATGTGGAGAGGAACAAAATCTGTAATTATTTTGTTTGAACTACTCTTTCAGTTTAGAAACTGTGAAATCAGAGAAAATAAATATTCTGTGATATTCACAGCTGTACTCCTTAGAGAGTAATTAGGAGAATCTCATAGGCTAACTTATGTATAAAATATCCCCAGGAGGTTCATTTTCCACGGAACCGTTCCATCACGATGAGAACCTCTTCCCCTACTCCCAGTCCCCCACCCCCCATGGCATTCCCTGAAGACACAAAATCCTTGTAATCTTATCAGACTTGTTTATATTCTGTTGCAAATATAAATATTACTTAGTTATCTAGGCCCTTATAATCTAATATTACACATGTAAGTTTACCTCAAGTGACTAGGTATCATTCAGAAAGATAAATAGTGTATTTTCCTGCACAAAATGGCTTTAAATTTATTAAAGATCATTCTCATTCTAAAGATAATTCATACTTCTTGACCCTCCAAAGAAATTAAAATTTCCAGTCATGGACTTGGCGTGCATCCATTAGTGGTACGACCATCTATGGATAAAGTGGAGGTTCCCATGGCCAGGATCCTCACCTGAGCCTAAACTACTTGATGGTGTAATTGGCCTGCTGCTAGGCTACTGCTTCCACACCCTAGGCAATGAGCTATTATTGACTGAGGCACTATATAAAGAGCTTGGCCCAGTGCTCTGGGCAGAGGAAGAGACGAAGGAGGGTTACAGACCTGCAGGCTGTTAGATGCAGAAGTAATTCTAGTGCTCAACCTATCGCCAGGAGAACAAGCTGGGTAATAAACCCTTTCACCCCAAAAACATTCCATTGTCATTCCTTGGTCTCACTGAATCCATAGAGAATTTTCCCGGGGCTGAAACCCAGTGGCAAGACACCATCTGTCCAGGACTATCCCATTTCACAGCACATCTCAGTGACCACACAGATCTGCCTCATAAACCACGTTGGGTGGCGTCTGAAATTTCAAAGATCATTGACAGAATCAACTGTTTCAGAGAAGTCAAGGAGAAGAATTACAGGGTCATTCATCTAGAGAGAAGGTGGCCTTTTAACTCTGGGGACATCACTCTGAAGTCAGCAGAATGGCTGAGCTGAAGCCGGAATGCAAGGACTCCAGGCAGGTTGGGATGCTGAGGAAATGGAAGCATACGCACCCATTTGTTTGACAGATACAGCAGCAATGAAAGAAAGGAGGGACAGAACAATGCCCCAAAGGAGAGGATACATTTATTTACTTAGTTACTTTCAGCCAAAAACATGCCCATGTTTCAAGGCCAGCAGGAAGAAGCTAATGAGATCCACCAGCTGTAAGCTGTGCCATTTCAGACAAGATAACTGACTTTTCTGAGCCTAAAAAACTTCTTCTTTAAAATAGGGGTAAAGATACCATATTCATGAAGTGCTTGGCTCCACACATCATGTGGCACCCATTAAGTGATCAATAAATAAGATGCTGATTACCAAAGGGGAGGAAGAGCAAGAAGACAAAGAATGAGAGGAGAAGGAAAAAGAAAGAGGCAGCCAAACCTGCAACAAAGATGAGGTGAGGAGGAGACAATGCTGGAGAAGCCGCAAAGGGACCCTCTGCAACCAGGCGGAAGACGGCAGATGGGTGTGCAGAGACATGCTTTCTGGGAGAAGGCAGATGGTGCACAGAGAGAGGCTCTCAGCCAAGAAGGGAGGCAGGAAGGCTCCTGATGGACATTTCCAATTTCCTCAACAGAGGACATGTACATTTCTTCGAAATGACAGCAGGAAGGGGACAGTCTGGAGAGAGAGAAAAGGGTCCAGGGTTCCACTGTGAAACAAGTACTAAGAGGTGAGCAGGCGGTTACAGAACAGCCACAGAGCCTATTTGCAAAGCCCAGTGCTGAGTAGAGGGTAGGGCAGAGCAGAAGTTCTGGACAGGTGGGGGGAACAGCCTGCACTTCCTTCTCTTGTCTTTCGTTTTCTTTCTGTCCTTCCCCAGCCCTCCCTTCTTCCCACCACCACGTCCTTCCTTCTTTCTTTCTCCTTTAAGGGGTAATAAGAAGTAGAGAAAGCCTTAACTCCTCCTTCTTCAGTGTTTTCTGCCTCCCTGTGACACTTCACAGAATCGATGTCTGTTCTGTAGGCTCTTGTAAAAACACACTGAGCTCTTCTGAAGGAGGAGCCATAGAAAGGGAAATAATAGCACTAATGCTGAAAGTCTTGCAGTATTAACGTAGTGGCATGCAGCCTGGAAATGGATCCCAGAGCCAGAGAAGCTTGGGTATCAGGAAAAAACTGTAAACTTAATTGGAAAGCTCTGCCAGCCTCATATCTGCGTGCACAATTTACTCTGTTTGGGGGCTTTCCTTGTGTTTAGGTTATTAAACACCATCCCTCTCCCTTTTTAGGCTACCTGAAGCAATATCATTTTTCTCAAGCAAAGCATAAAGATAAAAGTCAAAATAAAAAGCATGACTTTTCATATCCTCTAAAATGTCTCTGAACCTGCCTGAGCTAGGCATTGTGCATTTCATGGCACTATAAGCCTCATGGTTCCTATAGCCGTGGACACTTGTAAGCTCTAGAAGAAACTTCAATTCTGGAGAACATGGCAAAATCAACATAAGCCATTGTCTCTCTTCCTGAAACACAACTTTGGAGGTTTTAGGGAAAAAAGCAAAAAAGATGTGGACAGATCCCTACATTTAACATAAAAACCATGAAAAACCCATGGGAAGACAGAAGGGGGTGGAGTCCCTGTGTGGAAGGAAAATGACAGCCTGCGTCAGAGGCAGCCCAGGGCCACAGGCGGGAGATGAGCTCGGCAAGGCTGGCTGAGCGGACCTCTCCTTCTCCCACCTTGACCTTGGCGGCCCACCGACCCTGCTGCTTCAGTGCAAATCACCTCCACAGCCCAGCACCCACCAGAGGCAGTTAGGTGATACTGGTCAGAGCAGGAACCCTCTGGGGTGATAGCACCCCTCCGGGGTGATAACAAACACAGGGAAGCTGGTCAGCCCCTAGATATTTCCTCCTTACATGCCCCCAAATCCCAAAGCAATAAGGGATAGTCCTTGGGAAGAAAGGATATTTGAAACAGGAAGGAAGAACAAAGTTAGGAATAAGAAACAATGGAGGATCCTGGACAGGAAGTACGTAAGCATAGAAATGACAACTGAACAGATGAGTCGGAGGGCTGAACGGATGCTTCCAGAGAAGAGAGAGTAACTCACAAAACAGGACTGGGGGTCGGATGGCTGAGCAAAGGAGTTCCAAATTTCATTTTTGTTTAGATATGCCATAACCTATTACACGAGCCAAAACATAGCCATGACATGCAGAACAATACTGTAGATGCTGCCGACGTGGCCGGGTGAGGTCACAAAGCTGGATGAAAGTGTGAATACTCTTCTAAGGGGAAAAACACCAATAATAACAAAATAAATGACAAAGAAAATCTAAGTAATAAATTATAAAGTGAAAATAATGCACTTTGGTGGTGGCGGGAGAGAGGTAAAGAATGCAGTGAGATGGCACCATTGCACTTTATTAATCTTTAAGGTAAAAACTATATTCTCAAGAACATACAGGACGTATAACTATTCAGACTGTGTCTCTTTGGATCAAATGGGCGCCCTCTGAGATTTCTGAAATCCATGTACAGTTTAAGGTCTTCTTTCCAATGGCTCCCCCAAAAATCTGACCGTTCCATACTCAGATCACCCTCTGGGGGTAGTTGAATGCAAAACACAAAGACATTTCTGGGATATTATTTCCACCATTTTTTTTTCAAACCCTCTCCTGGACCATTAGTTTTGGATTACAAACCATCCTTGGGGAGTTTCTGTGCCTGTGGTGCCTCCAAGCCTGGCTCATGGAGTAAAGTGATGATTCATTAACTAGAATGCTGTAACCTCTACTCTGCCCTACCACTTCCTTCCAGAGACCCAGGTACCTGCCCTTTTCTCTACAATGACTTTTATCACAGCTTTTCATCTAAATTCCATTCATTGGTTCCCCTCTAATTAGCCAAAAGTATCTCATTATCACCCCATGCCTGGTCAATTACCTGATTACCTGCAGTCATCAATCAACAGAGACATCTCTGATTTAATGTGTGGGCTCACAGCACTGGGACATCACGGGGTCCTTTTCTGTCAGAGATTTATTAAGGGTAGAGGACTTACTGCCCTCTCAGCCGATATCTCCTTCATTGCTTTCAGCTTCTCATTAGAGTTGGTTAAACCTCCATTCTGATCCCTCCTGTGGTCCGGACTTCCACTTGGAAAGGTGTCTTGCACTCTGTGATACCCCAGCCTCCAAGCAGTGACTTCAGGAATCACTTGGGGAAGACTGGGGAGGGACAACGGAGGCAGAGCATCTCCTTATGCTTTTGGTTAACTAAATTTAATGATGATGTTGAGAAGGATCATAATCAGGCCTTGAATAAATGTTTCTTTGCAAAGGTGACTTGGTCAACTTTCTTGAGACAGTATTTTTTATGCGAGCAGTGATTGGAAAGGATGGAATCCTAAAGGACAGGATTTTTAACAAACTGTGTTTCTTCATTTTGGTAAATTTCTCCTCAACTCAAGGTTATAAGAACTTCTTGTTCTATTCATTCGATTTTCATTGAGCACCTATGATATGCAAAGCCTCTGCTAGGTACTGGCAAGACATGGTGAAAGAGAGACAATTAGCAGGAAGATACTGCTTGGTGTATCTGCCTGATAAAAAGGACAGTAATGGCATTCTCTGACACTCTTCTATCATGAAAGATCTTTGATTCTGGCCATTCTCTGTGAAAGGATCAGAACAAAGCTATTGTCTGAGTAGCTACCGTACACTACTGTGTAAGTAAAACTAAGAGAGGTTGGTTTGGGAATAGTTGTTAAGTATCAACTTCTCTTTGTTAAATTTTATTTGCATTTTACCAGCACTGATTTTTTTTCTCCCTATTTCAATGCTGCTTCTCCTGGAAAGATTCCCTGAACAGACCTACTGCTGAATTTCTCAGGATGTGCCTATCATATCCCCTACAACTAGAGAGTACCAACAGGGGTTTAATCCAAACCCTGAATGGGATATGTTATTGGAACCCTCTTTTTCTCAGTAGAGGAACAGGGAGCAAATCAGCCCCCAAAAGAAACTATTTACTTATTCTTTTTGGCATTCAGTTTTGTACTTATTTCTTGTTTCGAAAATACTTTTGTATTTACAACTTTAGAGAGAAAAGTGTTCACTTAATTGCCATTAAATTTCCCTTCTGTCTTTCCAAATTAAACAACTGGTACTTGGACTAACAAGTAATGTGTGATGATGCTCCATCCTCTGGAGGCAGGGGAGTTAGAGTCCAACAGCCAGAGACCAAATGCCACATTTCCAGGAGAGAGGAAGCGCCAAAGGCTAGCTGAGGCTCTCTGTTTGCAGGCAACGCAATTTATCTTCGGATCCTGCAGTTAGGATTTCAGGGTGCTTTTAAATGTGCCAAATCCACCAGTGGTCGGGGGGGGGGGGTGTCTGTGAATAGGTACATGCACGCACTTTGGAAAACAATTTGGCATTGCTATTACATTTGAAGACACACATACTTAATGTTCCAGAAACTTTATCATCAAATGCCCTTCAGCACAAGTTGGCCAGCATGCGGGAGAAGAATGAGTCTAGCAGCAAAACATAAACAACCTGAATGTCCATCACCCTGTGAGTAGTAGAATGGACAGAAGAATTGACTACAACAGTATTCATCTGCACGAATGAATTTCACAAATACATTGTTGAGTGAAAGACCCACAGCACAAGAGATCATATGTGGTAGGACTCCATTCATATAAAGTTCTAGACCAAGAAACTCAGCATATTGTTTGGAGATACCCAGAAAGGTTTGCAAAGCATGAAGAAGGCCAAGGAAATGATTACTATGAAAATCAACATCTGGCTGTGATCAGCAAAGGGCACACAGGTTTTGCGGGTAGGTGGACAATTTCTGATTCTTGTCTTGGGTAGGGTAGCAAAGCTAGTTCAGTTATGACTAGTAAACTATGCGTACATACTTAGGTACTTTTCTGTGTGTCTGTTATATTTCAAATGAAGAAAAAATAACCTCTCTTTCTTGGAAATAACTTCCAGTGTTATTGGCTCATGCCCATCAGGGTTTCTCTTGACCCCAGATGTCTGGGTGTCTTCACACTGCCATTCAGGGTCTGCTGCACTTATTCATGGTCCAGAAGGTAAAAATAGCTGACGGTGCCCTCCCTGCCATCAGCAGAGCCAATGGTCTCTTCCAGTGTCTGTGCCCGCCTGCTGTACGTCAGTGACCCATGTCTGTTAGAATGATCACTGCCAACACAGACTGCAGCCCCTGACAGGTCCTAAGGGGCTGCAGACAAGGGCCAGAGCAAGGTTTGGTACTGTACGTCTGGGTCAGCATGAGCTGGGGACAGTGGCCATATTCATATGAAATTATGGATTCTGATTTCAAAACTTTGGGGCATAGAAATGCAGTCGGTGGAATAGTGGGGTTTGACTGAGGGTAAGAGAATCTAGGACAGGAAACTGCTGCTGCTAGAGGAGGTACAGTCCCTCAGATTGAGCATTTTCCCGTCCGTATGACCGTTATGCTGCTAAATACTCTGAGGGTGAGGAAACAACGTCAGACCTAGCACACTGATGTGGTTAAGTTAATTGAATTCATTCATTCATTCAACAAGTATGATTGATTAACTACTGGCACTCAGAACAGACCCATCCATACAGAAATTCAAGAACAAAGGCCATACCCTTGGGGAGTCAAAGTCAGAGTACAGACAGGCAAGCAGGTACATCCTCCTATGTGTGTGATGTGACACCAACAGCGGGCCCTGTGGAGGTGCATGGAGATGGGGTGTGTCTAACAGGAGGCGGGAACGTGGAGAGGGCATCGCTACTTGGTTGGCCCACAGACACATTGAACATGCTGTGGCCAAACCTTAAATTATCATCTCAAAATCCCTTTCTCCCCCTGTATTCCCAATCTAGGGCGATGCCTCCCCATCTTCCTTCATGCGACCCCAAGAGTGGGAAAAACGCAAACAGAGCCTGGGAATCATCTGTAGATATGGTCTGTCACTCACCGTCTCCTTCAGTCCCTGCCAGTGTTGGGCTGTTCAAGGACTGCCATCCAATAACATGCTTCTGGACCAGGGGTCTGAACAAATGGAGAGAGAAAACAAAGATTAGCAGATGGCACCAAAATGTTACCTTTCCTTCAGAGAGAGGCTCAGTACATGACATGGCTCTTTGTGGACCACGTAGATTTGCAAACACTGAACCCCACAATTTGTTAGAGTTACCCAGTCACAGCAGCCGGGCAGGACACTTACATGGACTGCCAGCCCAGGAGGGCATGGGAAGCAGAGAAGCTGTGGTCTCAGTGGACAGGCTCACGCCCAAGGGAGAAGGGCTGAGCTGAGCTGAACTGAGCATGCCCAGTTCTTTTTCCCAAATTCACCAATTAAATGTCACTCTACCTCCCTGAAGATGAAATTGAGTGCAGAAGGTATACAAGTCCCGGAGTATGCAGAGGGAAAACTCCTTCCTCATGCAAAACCACAGTGTAGAAAGGCTAGTCCTTCTATTTTGTGAACATCTCTTGACGTCTTCTGTTCTTCTCCAAATCTATTGTTATAACTACCTTAGTCCAGTCTTTCCCCAATTACTTATCTGAACTACTGCTTCCTGCCAAGTTGATTCCTGAATCTGTGTTTCAGGCTGGATAACCTTTATGAAAACCAATCCACTCTCATCATTTCCACCTTAGAATATGTCCTTGGCCCATCTCTGCTTTCATGATCAATTTCAAAGCTGTTAGCTTGAGACATGAGGTTTTTCATTAGTTATATTTTCCAACCTGTCCAAACTCATTCTCTGGATGCTTTGCCTGCATGTACCCCGCATTCCAACCGGTCCTAACTACTGGCAGTTCCTTAGACAGACTGGGTCATTTCGTTCTTCCATCCCTCCTTCACTCTTCTGCCTGTGATGTGTTCTCCTGCCTTTGCTTGGGTGACTCTGCCTCACACTTCAGAACAGTGTCACTCCCACGGACTGTCACGCAGCACCCTCTGCTTGAATGATCCTTTATCTACGCTGCACGGTGTCTGTGCGTGCATCTTTCACAGCAGACGCCCCAGTGCGCTTGCCTCTTTCATAGCAGATGCCCCCCTGTATCACTTTTTTCTTTTTACTTTATATTCTTTTCCTTTGGATTGCAAACTTGTTGAAGACAACAACACTTATTTCTTGTATGACCGCTGCTGAGTCTTAGGTCTGACACAGATAAGGTGCACAGAAAAGGCGTGTTGAACAAATAAATGATCAGATAATCTCTACAGGTCATTCTTGTTTTGATATTCCATGATTGAATGGACTTCAGGTATCCCAGTAAAGGAAAAGAAGAGCTAAGAAAGATGGCTAGCTGGGAAAAAAATAACTGACATCTGCACATCCCTTTATAGTTTACAGATCCTTTTTTATATACTCCCTTACCTGTTCCCTCTGGGCAATCTTGCCCTTAACTCTGGAGCCATAGAAAAGGGCAGAGACAAGTGGAGATGGCAGGTTAACAACTGCTGGTCACTTAAGCATGCTGACAAGGGCAGCAAGTGGCTGAGCTCTTTGATTTCCCAGCCAGAGCTCCTTCGGGGCAATGATGGCAACTAGCAGGAAGGTGGGACAAGGTGGTTTCATGAACACTTGGGGTCTCTATACCGGACACAGCACAACAGCAGGAGACAGGGCCCTGCCCACGACACTCCCCCCCATGCAGTCTAAAGAGTATGGATCATAATACCCTTTCCTACATGACCCCAGTCAATGTCCTTAACTCAGATCCCTCCCAATTTCTTTCCACCTTTTCCTCAACCTGGAACCCTCATGATCACATGATGCTCAGGCCTCAATTACTATGTACCTCATGCTCTTTGAGTTTTTCTTTCTCATAATAACATCACTAACATTAGAAGGAGACCCTTGTAACAAGGGTAACCAGGTGTGGGAGCCCACAAATCCAGTTCTAGTGAGATCTTCTTCTCCGCATGGGTGGCCTTTTCTATCCTGGGTCACTCCCTCCCCCCAGTGCCTGTCTCCTCATCAAGTCTGTGTCTCCCAGTCTTAGGCTGAATGTTACATATATTTTGTTTCCACCAAAAAAACATACAGTATGAAATATCCCAAAGCACTTATCTCTAAATCTTTTACCACAGACATTATATATACTTAATTCTTAATCTTTAAATTAAAAATTAAATACTATAAATTCTCTTCTCATCAATATTATACATAATTTTAAATGTACATTATCTCAATCTATTAAAAAACCCAAATCCCTTGGTCTTACTATTATCTCCACTTACAAATTTTTAAAAAGTCAGACTCTTGATGTCTCTAGACATTGCCAAGTATTACCTACCACCCCACCTTCTACCCCCATGGATGAGAGCAAAATTGCCCCATGTTGTGACCACTGGCCTAGAAGATTAGTGACTCTTAATTAAGGAATTTGGGGAGGAGCACATCAGAATCATCAAGAAAGCCTTTAAAAACTTTAAAGGTGCCCTGCTCTGTGCCAGACACCAAGATCAGCCAACTTAATTCTCAATCTCCTCCTCGTATTGCTTTGAGTAACATATGACACCGTTGTAGCCAATTAAATATAAATGGCCATTTTTCTGCAGGTGCTTTTTTTTCTCTGCTGAAATATAAACATGATGGCTGGAGCTGTGGCAGCCATCCTGCAACCATAAAATCAAAGCCAAGAGAACTGATGCTGACATTATCAAGGGACTAGAACCAGTGCCAGCCACCACCTATCTGCAGACTTTCCAGTATGTGGGAAAATAAGCAAATAAACCCATATTTGTTTATATCACCCTGGCTAGGATTTTTGCTATTTGCAGGCAAAAGCATTTATGGTTCATACACGTTCCTCCAAGTGTCTCCTATCCTTCACTGCTTTCACCATGAGGACCACCTGAAGTGAGCCACAGTGACAGACGGGAAGGCACCACATGTCTCAACAAAGGCAAAAAGTTTGGTCTAGTTTGGAGATTCCTAACCCCAGCTGCAATCAGAATCTCCTTGGAAATTAAAAAAAATAATTACGCTTGGCCTGGGTCCCACCCCAGACAGATTAACTCAGTACCTTGTGGGTGAGAGTCTATGTCCATTGTATCCAGCATCTATTAGCTACAGCCTTCTAGCCGGATGTTTGGAGGGTACAAGTGCAGAGAGGATACCAGCTCTGTGACAACAGAGGCCACTTCCCATGCCTCCAGCCCCATCAGGTCATTCACGATGCTCCAGTTTATCTGTGCTTATTTCTCAGCTGCCACGCCCCTCTGTCCTCCCCCACCTACTGCACTGGCTACTTTCTTCCTTAGTGTCAGGGTAATGTGCAGGCTTTCCACCCTTCTTTCTGTGTGCTCCTTGGGGATCGTGTCTTTGACCTCACACACTATCACTGCCTGCAGTGCAGAACACAGCATCTCACTCAGAGTAGGTGCTCAGGAGCCAGGCACCAAAGCTGGTCCGTCTTCACAGCCATTGCTCTCAGCCCCCAGGAAAGGCGCAGAAACAGGGAGCCCCTGGGCACCCGCGATGGTCCCATGAGCCCTGGCTACAGGGGCGTCGTGCCTATATCCCAGGTGCGATGGCTTGACATCTCAGAAAGAAGGGCTGGAGAGCATGGTGGTTATGGGCAGGGCATGCCGGGACCCTGATGTGAGCAGGAGCAAAGTCATTAAGAGAAGGGCCTGTGAGACTGGGCAGCTCTAGTTTCGAATCCTCCTTTTTGTCCTGGAACAAGTTACTCAACCCTCCTGAGCCTCTGGTGCCCAGTGGAGTACCTAGGATGAGGAATGTCTGTGCCAGGCGCACCGTCAGTGCCTGGGGCCATGTCACCCCCTGGAGGGCTCAGAGGGCACAAATTCAGAGATGACAAAGGACTGTGACCCTCCAGAGGGCCACTGTACATAAACAGCTACACAGCACATCTGTGGTATTAAAATTTCATGGGGAAGGATAGTTAGAAAAATGCTGCCTTAAAAGGCTCTTTAAGGGGTGGGGGGTGGGGGCAATAATGGAAAAAAGGCCAAGCAACGCTGGACCAGAGCCTTTGGATTAGCGTTGACTTTGTTTCCCTCTTTGATTCAGAGCCCTGCATCCTGCTCTCACTCCATGCGGAAGCTTCCAACGGCATGTGGAGTAACGAGTTTGCTGTGTCTGGCTCCAGGTTTCATATGTTCCTTTGTTTATAGTTTTGCAAACTGATGACCCACGAACCAGCAGAAAAAGCATTTGTGTGGATCCTGATGAACTGTGGCTTTCGTAGGGTTTTCTTCTGGTCCTTCACCCATGTCCTTCGTGTCACCTTCTGTTAGGTTCTTCAGCTTGTACCCTTCCAATGATTTTTTTTTTCTTTTCTGAAACTTCTTTTGATTGTTTTAAAATGTCCTTTAAAAACCCCACAAGTATTCTTCTCTTTGGGGAGCAGTCCCAGAGCTCTGGGAAGTTAAGGTTCAACTTTTATTTCTCTGGGATGCTGCAGGAATCAGTGGGTGGGGTGGGGGGTCAGTGATTTTAGGAGCACAGGCTTTTTCCAAAGCCTGGCCCCAGGAAAACCACCTTGAGTCAGAAAAGCAGAAATCAAAACGGAAGTCTTGAAGGGTAAGATATCCCGGGTGAAACCCCTGCCCTTTCTTTGGTAGGAAACGTAGTTTTTGCACAGAGTGCAAAACCACTCCATCCAACAGAGGACTCAGGAGTGCGGCTTGTGATTTTCATGCTGGTGTGTGGCTTCAGTTCTTGATATATTGCCTTTCCTAATGTTTATTTCTTTGTCCTTAATCAATCACATTTATCTAAACAACTTACCATCTCCCAGGCTCTGATTCACATCTTTTTTAGGAAGATGTTAACTATCTTCCCATGTTGATATTTTAAAATCCAGCATTAATTATAGTAATTCCTCCCCCCCACCAATCCTTATACGCACATGCAGAAAAAAGTGGAAATTTTTGTTTTGTTTTTTCTCCTATACAGAACCAAAAGAAGTTTGTTAATTTACTACAGAATTAGCCAAGACTGGATTTAATATTTTGGTTTTGTAGACTCTCTCAGTGCAAACGTATCTGGCTGCTGGGTAAGGGGAGTAGCTAAGAGTAAATGTAGCATGTCTAAATATTCAGAATGCGAGCACTCTCGTCATCCCTCAAGATAAAAACCAAGAGAGGGAGAAGTGGAAAAACCATCACCCATTAGCTCTGTCCTTGTTCCAGCGACGTGAGCAGCAGGGTAGATGTTAAATTCGGGAATGACGCCTTAAGTTCTTTATGCTTTATAGTCCATATATAGAGTGGGCTGAGGGCTGCTCATTCCTCCAAAAAATAATAACTACTATCCACTTAGCACTAGCAGTGCCCTAGGCTCTCTGCCAAGCACTTCGTATCAGTGATCACACTGCATGGCACAGATTCTGTCTTATCTCCCCTTTACAGGTGAGGAAACCGAAGCAGAGAGAGGCTGAGGACTGGAGGAAGCTGAGGCAAACCAGTGTTAACCACAGAGCGATTGTGCCCCAAAGAACTGAATGCAGCTACTTATCAAAAAACAGGGCCAGTGGGGATGGGAATGTGACCTGTCCCTCTCTGGCCTCCTGCAGACCCTCCCCTGTCCCTCTGCTCCGGCAGCCCAGTGTGGCCAGGGAGGAGGGCACAAGCCCACTAGACAGATGCCCACGCCATTGCACGGGGTCCAGCCCTTCGGTCCAACTTGGCCAGGCTTTCGCTTCCCTGCCCGCCTTCCAACCCACCCCAGGCTCCGGAACGCACACTACTTCCCACCTCCTCGTTAAGCAAGCAGAGGGGATCAGGCAGCAACTCCCAGCCTGCCGTCCTCACTTGCCAACAAGCTGGAGCTGCGGCCTCCTACAAGGCGTGGGACACACAGGGGACAAGACTCTCCTCAGCTCTGCCCCCAGGAGCCACACTCCACATCCCAATGGTCATGTCGTTCCGTGGATTCCATTTCAAAACATCCTCACTGCATCCCCACCCCTGCCTATCACATATCTGTAATTCAAGCCCCGATCCTCCAGGCTGGACCACCGTCACACCCAGCATACAGGTGTCCTGCCCCGGGCCTCTCCTTGCACGACACCAAACTGTCTTTCTGCGACTCACTTCCACCTCCCTCCACCGCAGTGGCTCCCTGACGCCAAACCTCAGACCCTTCTGCAGTGACAGCAACGCCTTCCCAGTCTGGCCAAGGCGCCCTCCGTGAGCCTCCCCAGCAGCCCCAGGGAGCAGTCTGTGTCCTGGGCTTGGCATGCTCCTTCACGCTCTCCCCGCCCTTGCCCACACCTGCCCTTTGGCCCTGTTCTACTCTCTTCTTTATTTGGTGACGTCTGACTCCTCCCTCTAGACCCAGTTTAAATTGGCTTCAGCAGACGGGGCGTCACTGTTGGGACTAAACAGATTTCCAGGAGGAGAGGAGGAGACAAGCTTCACATGTCACATACGACCTGAAATGGTGAACTGAGTCTCTGGGAGAGGAAGATTCTAGGATATCTTAGGTGAAACGGACACTCTAATAATCTGAAAACCTCTCCTCCCTCCACTAGATGGCGCATCTAAATTTACAAGGCAAACAGCACGCTTTCTTACTCAGAGCATTGTATTATGACTGCATTTTCTTTATAGTGACTAGAGTATTTGTCCACACACCACTCACTGCAAGATAAACACTAATCATGGGAATAAATGTTCAGAGGATAACTTCATGTGTGCAGTCGGGTGTCCAGGATCCACCAGATCAATTCTGAGATCTGAGCCTGAAGTGGTCGCCCCACCGCCCCCAAGACCACCACCTTTGGTCCTGGAGGACACGTTGGTCAGTCCCATAAACCAACAGCTGTCAGACTGAGAACGCTAAAGCTCCGCCCACTCTTCTAACCAGTTCTAAGCAAGCACATTGGAACCAGCCTCGTCAGGCAGGCGCTGCTTGATCCTGCTGGGAGTAGCTGGCTGTGACTTTGACTTTCCTTGGGTCTCTTCTCTGATCCTGTCCTTCCCCTCCTTCCATTCTAATAAACAGCCAAAGCTTTTGCCTTTCGAGAAGTCAGGTAATTCTCAACCTGGGTACAAACACAATTATTTTCACTGACTGTTAAATGGTACTTACGGAACAATACCCATATTGTATTCCAACCCAAAAAATCTTTTAAAGTGATAATGAGACTATTTCTTTGTAGGTGGAGATGTATATTTGACTCCCTCCCAGGAGTTCTGGTCCCATCGTATCTTACTCCCATCATGTTATTTTAGTGCCGGCAAGAGTTTCATTTGCATTCACTCGTATCTGTTGCTTTGCCACAGAGCTGCACTGCGTAACCTGAGAGCTTCTTTATGGCCATTTGAGGAGAGAAGAGTGTCCTATTCCCTCTTTAGAGGCAAACATGGACCATTTTAGATACTTACACATTAAATAAGCCAGGTTTGCAAACGTCTGCCCTAAGACACAATAGAGAAGCACCATGCAGTCAGCTGGTGATAGGACAGTCTCAGATGCATCATTGATTTCTTCAGCCATTTCAGGCCTGGAGTTCACAGTAAGGTCAGTCCATCAACCAAGATGTTGCCATCTACCCCTGGAGAGTCACAAAGCACACCTATATAGTTTGCTACTAATAACTATTTTTTCTTTAAGACTCAGCTTAGATGTCACTTCTTCTGGGACATCTTCTGTGAATTCCCTTCCCAGACAAATGTTTCCTTAGCACAATTCAGTCATCTAGTACTACACTTAATACAGTGGATTATAATTACCTATTTTATGAGGTTGGTTAACTCAGGGCCAAGATAGTGCATTATTCATCCTATTACCCAGCATAATGCCTGGCATATAGATGAAAGTAAAATAAGCAAATGGATGAATTATTCAATTGATGGTTAGAAAAATAAACTGCACCTTTCCTAGGGGAGAGGGACAAGGCCCTGATTTTTGTGGGTTGGAACATTTCCCAACCTTTGTTTCAAGCTGATTTGTGTGCTTTTGGGCTAAAGAAACTACTTTCCTTGGGTCTCTTCTCTGATCCTGTCCTTAAATGGATTCCATTTAAGAGGCAAGAAATAGTGAAGTGTTTTAGTCATCTTAATCAACAACTGAGTAAAAAAAAGGAACAATCATTCAATAATCTCAAAAATTAATGAATGATACTTTATATGTCATTTTAATTTACAAAGTGCTTTCAAAGACGTATTTTTCTTTACTTCTCACAACATTCCTATTGAGTGGTTATAGATCAGGGTGTCATTTTACAAATGAAGGAATTAAAACCCAGAGAAGTTAACTGACTTGAGTTAGTGGGAGGTAGAGTCAGGACAAGATCTTCTGATTAAAAATCCAGTGTGTCCATTCTATGACACCCCAAGCTCACTGACCTCTGTCCCCTTCGGGTCATTGACTCCTGGCTGGCTGACTAGTTTGGCCAGTGGATTGGCTCATCTGACCAGTAAATGTGATAGTCCTGGGCAAATAAATCAGTTCTCCTCATGGCTCAGCCACTTTACTAGCTGTTAGACCTTGAGCAAGTCATTGAAATTTTGTCTAAGCCTTCAGTTTCCTGCAGTGGGGATAAAGAGTAAGACCGGGGTAAATATATTTAACTCTCTGGTGGTCAGAGCATCTTTACAGTAACAACAATAACTACCTTATATTCTGTTCAGATTATGTACCCTCCCTGTTCTTAGCATTTGACATGTAGTAACTCATTTTACCTCTATAACAACTGGAAATAAAGTAGATACTACTATTGTAGTAGGATTAACACTTGGGTGGTGTGGCTTCAGAGTCTGTCCCCTATCACATGGAAGGCACTTAGCCTGATGCTTAACACAGCAATGTTCAATAAACAGAGCTATCACTATTATTATTATTATTTAATACTAAATGCAAATCCTACCTATTTATTGGAGGAGGACCTATACTATCCTCATACTCAAAGGTCATTTATTTGGAAAGATGAAAAACATTGGAGGCGCTCCTGGCGGCTGACCCCATCCACGCACACCCAGGCTGGAGCCAGAGTGCACAGTCAGTGTAATTAACTCCTGTGGCTGCTTGCAAAGCTATGCAAGCAATTAGTTCATATCAAGCTGTTATTAAGCAGTTATTTTTGTCACAAAAATACTGTCTTCCTTAAATTTCTATGCAAATGCAAGGAAGCCAACACAAGCATAGTTTACTTAAGATATTCTTGTAGGAATTTAATTTATCCTTTTTGAAGAAGCAACAGAGGAAAGGTACAGAGATGATCAAGAAAACTTGGAAGTGTTCTGAGCGACTGATACAGAAGGGGTAACTTCTTTCTCCCTTTGAATTCAACACCAAACCCTCCTCTCACCCTGGCCAAGGGCAGTGCACACAGGTCCACAGTGGCCAGTGGCACTTGAAGATTATATCCAAGATATCTGTATACATGATGCAGAGTCACCATCAAGTAAATCCCAGCACACAACTGGCTGCCTTGAAATACTAGAACAGTGGCTGCCAACACCAGAGCATGCCAGTGTTGTTAGAGGGCCCTGGGGTGCGGCTTGTTAAGATTAATGGGTAAAGAAATGCTCAAGCACCATATTTTGAGAAGCAACATAGCACAAAACAAAGAACATTGTACTTGGGGGGAAGCAAACCTGAGCTGGAGCCCAGTTTCACAGCCACATTGTTTCTCCTGGATGAGTCATTAGCTGTCTCGAGCATCAGTTTATTTCAGAAAACAGAAATCATGTTAACTATTTCTTACAATTACTCCTCACTTTGAAAACATGAAACAGAGGTCATAAAAAGTACTTGGCACATTATAAAGTACTATTTGAATGGCAAGACATTTCCATTCACTTTCATAGGAAAGGAGAACCTCCTAATATGAAATGCAAAACACTCAGAGGGATCAGTACTTTAATGATTGTATGAATGTCACTGTCCTATATACAGTTATCATACAATTCTTATTATATTAATTACATATACTTGAAATTACGTTCAGGGTATGCTGTGCAAATTATAGGCTCAGTGACAAATTTGTTGAGGAGAAAACTATGTGATTTAATAATTACTGTGACAGATCTAAATCAGCAGCAAATACCTAAAGGGGCTGATTTAGGCTATTATGAGATAGTAATGAAAAATGACTCAATCTCATTGTAGTTCTGGAAGAAAAAACAAACTACAAACTTCTGAAGGGAAAAAGGAGTTTTCTAGTGGCTTTTGATTAAATCCTGATCACTACTGACTGATGTTGCTGCAAATGATTAGCTGTTTTAAGTTCAAGCCATATTACACATCAAATTTTATAATAATTTATCATATTGGATGATATGCAAAATCAATGTCTCCTTGGGTTCTCCTTTGAAAATGTGAGGAGTCAGAAAATATCAAGAGTAAATGGGCAATGTATATTATGAATTCCTTTTCCTGCACCTGCACAGTTTATGTGGGAGATCAGCTGTACTCTAGCTGACATACACATGGATTCTGAAAATAAACATGCATATGGAAAAACATAATCTATTGCAGATAAAAGAGTTATTGGCTTGCCTCTTGTGATCCATCTGGTAGCACAATTAATGGCTGTTTAGCAGCTATAAATCTGTAGATGGGAGCTCCTGTTTACCCATGCTGTATGTTAAGTGGCCTATGAAACAACTGAACCAGTGAGAACATCCTTTCCTGAACTCTAATTTGTACACAGTGGGCCTATTTACTTGTAGAGCCTCTTTATTTTCTAAGGAATAAATCCATAGCAATTGCTCTAATAAATAAACAGCAAAAAGTATTAGTTAGGCACTGCAAGATGAACCACGTCCCACAGAACCAGTTCCTGGGAAAAGCTTAGAGGAAGGGGATTTATTTCCTATGCAATGAACCTGAAAGAAGAGCCTTGTCAGACGTGTCTCCCTTCTCAAATAAACTCAATGCAATGGAATTTTTAAAAATCTTGGGCAAATAGTAAGAATTTCAGGGGCCATTATGGAATGTATTGTGGAATAGGCTAGCCGTAACAATCCTTAGATCTGCCCCTCGGCAATATGCCAAGAGTGTGACCAGTTAACCTCTGAGGTTCCTTGCAGCTCTGACATTCCAGGATCCTATGATTTCACAAGATTTAGATCAACTTGTCAGGTGTACAGCCTCTAAACCCATAGGATTTTGGACAAGTTTACAAATTTAAATGCCTTAATGGGTGAGGTGAGCAACAGAAATGAATACTTGATCAAACAACAGCTGCAGGAAACAGAAGAATGCATGGCCCTTCTAAAGGGTGTATTAGGGGTCAAATCATGTCCCCCAAAATTGATATGTGGAAGTCCTAGCCCTCAGTACCCAAGAATGTAATCTTATTTGGAAATAGGGTTGCTGCAATTGTAATGAGTTAAGATGAGGTCTGACCTATTCAGGTGAGTCTTAAAAGGGTTGGGGCTCTTACTGGAAAAAGACAGCAAAGTGTGAGAAGGATTTGATGTAAGGAAGAATCTTCATTGCTGAATCTGGAGATGGAGGAGACACATGGCAATGAATGTGGGTGGCATCTAGTATCTGAGAGAGTGGCTCCTTGGCTAAGTCAGCAAAAAAAACACGAAAAAACAGGGCGGATCTCAGTCCTACAGCCATAAGGAATTGAATTCTGCCAATGATCAGCATAAGCTTTGAAGTGGATTCTCCCAGAGCTTTCATATTAGGAGCTGACCAACACGTGGATTTCAGGTTTGTGATGAGCATTGGATCCTGCTAACCCACACCTGTACTTCTGGTCTTTGGAAACTGAGATAATAAATGGGTGTTGTTTTGGCCACTGAGTTGGTGGCAAATAATTACACAGTGATAGAAAACTAATACATCTGGCTTCTATTATTTTGACATCTATAGGACTAATTGTATTCCTTTGAAGAGAACCTCTCCCTCCACCACCCCACAGCTCCTTATATGACTTTCTCTTCCTCTTTGGCTTTCCAAAATTGTACTATAATGGGTTTGGATGCTATTTTCTTTGTAATTACACAACTTAGGATTCATAGAGCTTCTTAAATCTGGAGATTGATATTTTTCTTCAGCTTGGAAAATTCTCAGATATTGCTTCTTCAAATATTGCTTCTGCTTCATCCTCTCTTTCCTCTATATCTGGGATGTAAAATTTCATGTATATCAGAATTTCCCTTTGTATCTTTCCTGACTCCAACACTCTCTTATTTTCCATCCCCTTTGTTTCTCTGAGCTTCTGTATGGATATTTCCTTCTTATCTATATCCAGTTTCCTAATATCTCTTCCTCTGTGTTTAGTCTGCTGGAAATCTGCCCATTAAGTTCTTAGTTTTGTTTTATTTTTAAGGATTTGATTTTTTTTGTAACATTCCTCCATTAAAATTTCATGTTAGCCTTTATCTCCATGAATATAATAATTATAGTGACTTAAGTCTGTGCCTTAGTTGGCCTGTCCATATTGCCAATTGTTAGCTGTCATTCAGAATGTCTTATCTCCTCAGGTGTCTGATTATTTTTAATTGTATGCTAGACATTATATTTAAAGAATTGTTTGTAGAAACAATTTTGAGGACCATGGCCTTTAGTTTGTAAGCTGCTGCTCTAGGGTATCCATTAAAATAATGTTTTTAAAGTATATAATTTGCAAGCTAAAAAAAGGCAATATGAGATAATAAAAAATTTTCAATCAATCTAAAAGAAAGTAAGAAAAGAGAACATTAGAACAGATGGGACAAATAGCAATGATTAAGATGGTAGATTTAAACCTAAATATATTTGTAAGCAAATGAAATATAAATGGACCAAATTATCTGATGAAAAGAAAAAGATTGTCAGGGTGGGAGAGAAGAACAGCACAATGAGAATGACTTCCACAAATTATTAGTTTATGAAAAGGATGAAAGTGAAAGATGTACCATTCAAACAGTACAAAAAGAAAGCTGTATTCATATCAGATAAAACTAAGGAGGCATTACATGTACAAATATTTATAGATCTGTGCATATACATGAGTTACATAAACATACATATCTCCTTGTTCTGTCAACTGAGAGCCTCTAGAAGCAATGATACCCTAATAGCAACAGGCACACCTAGCTCCTAGGTCTTGGCTTTTAATATCTCCACTAAAAGGAACCAGGGCTGATTCAAAGAAACCAGGACATGCTGATTCTAGTGCTTAGGCAGTGAATATACAAGGTGAGCCTAGAACATCTTACAATACCAAAATGTAAGGAAGAGCTTAAAAAAAAAAAAAAAAGCAAAATCCACAATGATATCAAAAGGGCACAGGAACCAACTGAAAGAGCTCTCAATGCTGAGAAAAATTTGAGCAACAAAATTAAGTAATATTAGATTGTAGCCCAAAGCATAAATAAATATCCATGAGTCCATACAGAGATAAGAAGTGATTGAATAAATTAACAAATGGGGGAGAACAGTGGAAGAACTTCAGATAATTTATATAGTTGCTCCACCTTCAGGGAACATAACTCCTCATAGAACATAGAAATGGAGGAAAAAGCAGTTACCACGGAAGAACCTGTTAAACATTTCCTCAGCCCGGCAACCCTGGTCACTGCCAACAGCGGTAAGCCGTGTTGATAGTTTGTATTCCTGATGTGACGTAACGGCACTGACCTCTGTGGTCTTCATCTTATGATGCTTCCATCTCTACCTAGAGCTTCCAGACTGCCCAGGGCACTGAGGCATCCATACTCATCCCTGCTCTCAATGTTTCAGATTGAAAGTGACACCTGCCGTTTCGTTCTAGGGCCCATGGGCCAAAACTAGTCACGTGGTTGCAACCTAAACACACAGGACATAGGTAATACTGGGGAGCTTCTGGGGATCCGGTGAAGCGCACTGCTTCTGCATCCGGGAACTTTGGAGGCAGAAGAAGGGACTCTTATGTGTGACCGTCTTACAAAACTGGCACGTTCAAGCCAAATACAATAAGCTTAAATAGTTAAGGCTTCCAGTCTCTCCTGGGGAAAACACTGAATCAGCTTGATAGATTTCTTTAATCCACCAGGCTGCAGAATTTTTGCCTCTTCTTCACTTCATAACCTCCTGGCAGTGATGTATATTTTGCCACCAAGTAATGGTCGCCCGCAGGGGTATATTACTAATGATGTAATTTGAAGCTTGAATTTTTATTCAAATTCTTACATATCAGTGCTCTGATATTTTTCAGAGAGATCCTGATAATTTCGAAATAGGATTTATTTTCTTTGAAACAAAGACCTAGTTTTAAAACTGAAATTTGATCCTGAAATAAAGAATGTGTACTGTCAATGAGCAGATAGAAAACGCCGCTGTCATATTTCTGTAAGTTGCATTTTTTTAAATGTTAGGGAGTCACAGACAGCTGCATCGTTAGTGCTCTAGTGCCTTTTATAAAATGCTCGACCTTACTCCTTCCCTTCCTTCCTTCCTACCTTTCTTCCAGAATAATTCAGTCTAAAAGCAGAGGGGTCGGGGGACCACACCTAGCATGCCCAGTGGCTTCCCAGGGAGGGCCTGGTGCCCACATGACCAGGAGAAGTGGTGGTGGCCCCGGGAGAGAGGGAGGTGGCCCACGTGAGGAAGGCCAGAGGCCGAGAGCCCTAGTGTTATCCTAACCAGCTGCTCGGTTATGGATAAGATCCTCTGTCTGAGCCTCAGCTTCTCGGTCCATAAAATGAGTGACTGGCCTGAACCAGTGATCCTCACGCTCTATTTGTTGGCACCTGGGAACCATGGAGGCCATCAGAGGGAAGACCAGGCAGACGTCCAGCCTCCTACACCCCTGTTCCCACAAAGGAACTCCAGTGCCTTCTGTTCTGTGATTCAGATGGATCTCAACATAGGATCTTGTTCGGCAGAAGTTCCCTTTGCTAAAAAAGAAAGAACATAAACTTTGAAATCCTACATTTACAAAATGAGTTGGTATGGTCATTTTGTCTCTGGGCCTATGCTCTGACATTTTTCTGAAATATGTGTAAACATTAAGTGAACATTGCTGAGACCTGAATAAGAAAAGCAGAAGTGCCTTGGACACCAAGCAGAGGGTATCCTCTGAGATAAGTGCACTCCGGGTCCACATCAGGAGGGGGTGCTGCCACATACACAGAGGCCAACATCATTCAACACAAGGGAAGGAGGCCAAAGGGAGCAGCTCAAGGTAGCTGAAGCCACTGACGGGGAGAAAGGAGATCTAGGGCGTTGTCCAGAACATCACGGACACATCCGGTCTCCTAGGCATGCCCCGTGCACACGTGCAGAACAGTTAAACAGAGGCAGAGCTTATGGATGTGACCCTAGGTGAAAGATTCAGACCAAAATATTATTAGAATTCAAGATGTTAGTGGTTGGGAGGTCTAATCAATCACAAAGTTGCAGCATTTAGAACCAAAATAAATGACTCGAGATTTTATGAAGTTGTTATTTCTGCTGAGGGCCAAGAAGCCACAAGACCTACGCACAGCCACATGGTTCCTGTTGTAATTGGCGGAAGTGGAAATGGAGCCCAGAGGCCCCGTCTTCCAGCCTGATGCTCTTTGACTCTGCCGTCCTTACCCTGAGCAGGTTCCTGGAGTGGGACCAAGCGACCACTTCAGGAACCTGGGAACAAAGGCTGTGCCTAGTTACCTAACTCAAAATCCTAGGCAAACAGTGACCCATGCACAAGTTTCTGTTTATTTTTCTGTCAAATAAGAGACAAATCTGGATTTAAGTAAGGAGCGACTTTATTTGAAAGATTGTAGCAGAGGTATGAGAGTTGATGCAATAGTGGGACCTGTGACCAGGAGACCTACAAGCACCGAAGGTCAGCCAGAAAGGCTTGCCTTTTATAAGGAGGAGTAAGTAAGTCAGGAAAGAACCAGGGATGTTGTGGGGGATGAGGGAAGGCAGTGAGGCAGCGGGTCAGAGGTCGTTTTACCCTGAGGTCAACCTGTCCTTCAGGAGGGGCGTTAAAGGTGGTGGTGCGGAGCGGGTACTACCTCAGGTGAGGGTCAGTCAGTATTCAGGGGCCTGGGGTACCAAGAGAATCTTTACCAAAGTTTGGTTAACAAGCATTTTGTTCAGATTCACCATGGACAGTTCAACTAATCATTTATGAGACAGAGAATGGGAGTTGAGAGAGTCTGAATAGTCTTGTCCTGGGTAAGCAAGGGGGTCGTCCATGGGTCTTATCTAAGCCCCATGGGGAGCTATGGGTCCTTGCAGTAAGCCAGCTCCAGGATACGAAGGAGCAGAAGGATTTCTTAACTGTGGCTGCTGTTGGGGTCACAGGGCTCAGGTAAAGTCAGTGTTGTCAGGGCAAAGTGAGGCGTTCCCTGGGATCATTGCCAGTCACTACCCCCCGTCTCCCCACCTCACAGCCCCTCTGTGCATAGCACTTTATTTTATAAAGAGGAATTTATTTTGCAAGATTCCTCTTATTGAATCAACTCTAAAAGTGAGCCAGTTGGCTGGAATGTCCCCCCTAATAACTGAGACAACACATTGATTTCAAAATACAGAAACCCAAGCCACCCTGTCTGCCACTTCTTTAGCTTGGCTTTTAAAATCCATTTTTCTCATGCTGCCCCTTTTCTGACCTATGGATAAGACTCAATACTGTGACAAAGCTCGAGGCAGAGTTTCCTAAATCCTGTCCCACAGAAGGTCATTCATTCTACGGGACCTTAGTAGTCATTACCTAGATACCAGCTGGCGTCTCTCTACCTCTCAAGAGATTGTGTTTACTCGGTTTAAGCCCTCAATTTCACAACTCACATGAGCCCGGATACGTTGTCTCCCAAGCTTTGCAAATTCTCAGGGACTTCTGCCTCATGAACATGCATCCCTCCCCATGCCAGCTCAAAGCTCTGTGCCTTCAAGCTTCCCATAAAGGCCTGCATTGTGCCAGCCTAGTAACTGTAATGAAGACTGACGACATAACACATCATAACACAGCCTTCTCCCACCTTGCTGTTTCTCACTCTGGGAAAACAGTTTGTCCCACACCCAGATGTCTGTTTATTTCTTTTCACCCCAAAGCACTTGCCAGCTAATTTTTTCCAAACCGTTCATGGCCTGGCCATACCATACCAGCTTTAATGGGAGTCAGGTCAAGCATGGCCAACTAATTGCATACATTCCAAATACACACTGACATGTGGGGATCCTGCTCCAGTACAGACTCTCAGCTGTACCCCAGGCCTACGGAATCAGAACCTGTGTGTGAACAACATCCCCAGGTGACCATAAGCACACTAAAGTTCAAAAGTGCTGGTCTAGGGTGTGAGATAATTTGATCAGTACCCTTTACCACGGAGTCACCTAGCTTAATGGATTGAATGGTGTCCTCCCCAAGTTCATGTCCACCTGGGACCTTATTTGGAATAATGATTTGGCAGAGGTTAAGTTAAGATCTTGGGATGAGATCATTCTTAAATTTAGGGTGGGCCCTAAGTCCAATGACTGGTGTCCTTAGAAGAGGAGGAAAAAGGAGATCTGAAACCCAGAGACACAGGGCAGAAGGCCACGTGAAAAGGAGGGTGGAGATTGGAGGGATGCATCTGCAAGCCAAGGACTGCTGGCAGCCACCAGACGTTAGGAGAGAGCCGTGGAATGGATTCTTCCTTGTAAAGAAGCCAGCCCTACTGACACCTTGATTAGGGACCTCTCACCTCCAGAACTATGAGAGAATAAATTTCTGTTGTTTTCATCCACCCAGTTTGTGGTCTTCAATACAATCCGGAGAAACCGGGGGTTTCGTTGCGCGCCTCATGGGCCATATTAGCCCCATCCCCTCCTCATCAGTCCTGAGCTGGTACAAGCTCTGGGGTCTCCTGTAAGTGTGGCCAGACTAGACACATACTCCCCTGCCCAACTGGACCACTGCTCGCTCTTTCCTCTCTGACAGACTCTTTCACTTTCTACCCTTTCCCGTTGCTTCTCCGTCTCCTTAGCCCTCGGGTCACACCTCTCCCTTCTGCTTCCGCATTCACCATCACCAGCTCTTGCTTTTCCTGCATGACTGTCTGGGTCTCCTAGCACCTGCCCTAGTCTGAGCTCTCTCTACTTCAGCTACTCTGGGTGGTTGCTATTCTACAGAGCTTCATTCACTTCCTTTATCATAGTGTTTGTCAGTCCTCTGGAAAGTCCTGCCAATTAGGCTAGAAAATACTGGATTTGGAACAATTCCCTAGAATGCATTCCCCTGATAGCGCCACCTCTCATGTTTGGGCTCGGGAGAGGGAATCCTTTCTCTCTAGGACTTGCTGTTTCTTTAAGTCCCTCCAGGCTGCAGGAAACACAGACATGGTAATTCCAAAGTCTTCCTTCTGAGATGAGCAGGAGACCATTCATTTTCTTTCCTCCTCTGCCATTTGGATCACATGCGTAGTGGAATGTTTTTAGCTCATTTATATTGTTTTGTGGGAAGATGGTTTCCTGTTACAAAGACACTGTGTAGTCTGGTCATATAAGAAGTGCAGATAGTGCAGATTCACTTCCAAGATTAAGCAATTGAATATGGATTTATCCTAGTGTCTTTATGCTTAAAAATGCTCTTTGCTTTAGAGCCTGTTGATGATAACACGCAGTTATCTTGCTTCATGGAGAAGTTCTATTGGGTCTTAATGAATTGATCCTCTTATCAACAAGAAATGTCCTTCTTTATATCTGCCAATACTCTTTTTCTTAAAGCCTGCTTAATCTTATATTAACATAACCACATCAGCTTTCTTAGGCTTAGGGTTTGCATACTATGTATTTTCCAACTTTTCAAAAGTAATTGAAATGTGTTTCCTATAAACAACATATAATAGAGCCTTTTTTTTAACCCATTGGATGATCTGTTTTTTAACTGACATGTTCAGTTCATTTGCATTTAATATAATTATTGGTATGGTTGGGTTTAAGTCTCCCATCTTGGTGTTTGTTTTAATATACATAATTTATTTGTAGAAGGAATTTTTTACAGTATTCAACTTTATTAAGCATCACTGTAAGCTTCACATTAATTATCAGGCCTTGAAGAACCATAAATTTGAGTTCTAAGGGATCTTTAAGGCCACTTAGTGTTATCCCAATTGGGAGAAGAGTTGTACCAGGATACATCAAACTTTACAAATGAAATCAATTATCCCCTAATAGTTCTCAGAAATCATGACAATTCACTCAGTCCTTTTATTTTGGGTCCTTCCTGGAGACTTGGAGTCCTGCAAATATAAGAGCACCCCTTCTACTATAGAATTTCACTGTGTCCCTAATTTGGATAAGACATGATTACTTTTCCAAAAAGCTCCCATTCCTCATCTCATTGTTTCCTATTATTTAAAAAATAAACAAATAAACCTCCATGCATTCTGCATCATCTATGTACAGACAATTAAGGGACAAGTCGGGGGAGATTCAGGGAGGTCAAGGCCCTGACCCAGGCTTTTGGAAATCTCTGCAACTCTTGACTTTTATCCTGTATCAGACACCTGACCCAATCAGGACCAACTTCTTTCTTTGGGTTAGTTTTTTCCTGTTGTAATAAGTGAAAAAAAGGAAGTTCCATGATCCCAGGAGACCTAGAAAACTGCCAAAGGACTAGTCTGCTTCCCTTTTTTTTCTTATAAAAACAACACTGTCCAGCTTCTAGAGATACTCATGCAGGTGTCAGCCCTCTGAGAGGGGAGTCAATTTTTTACATGTCTCAGCAGAACTGGACTCACACACTTTTTTAGGGGATGGACAGAGAGCCATGGGTGCCACCAGACAGCAGAACACAATGACAACTTTATTACCCCATCTGAGACAGGCAAAGGGTACATCCTGCGCCATCTTTCCTGGCAAACAGCTGGTATAAGTTTGGGACAAGATTTCTTCTGGAACTTTGCAAGTATCATGTGCAATAATAAAAAAAAATTATACTTCAGAGAAAGATGCACACATGTCACAGCAGGACTTAAGAACTACACAACCATCACAATTTATTATTTCAATTTGTCTCTCATTAGAAAGGAAGACCTATCAATTTTATGGTGAGTGTTAAGAGAACTATAAAACCAGTTGACCACAGGTCTCCTGGACCACCTACAACGCACTTTCATTTTCACAGAAATGGAAACCCCCAGCTCTGTTCACCACTCTCTGTTAGATGGCCAACTCCCTTTTCACTGATTCTGGCTTCCAGGCTCTGGGTGATGTTGGAAGAGTACATGAGCGTTACAGGTCAGAGGGCAAAGTCAGAGCTGGAAATCTGTGTGCTCGCTTGGACAGCTAAGTGCAACTGCACACTGACTGCCTGGTCCCTGTGGGGACTGCACAGACCTTCTGGTAATTTATGGGTCCATCCCACTGATGGGCTGCGGGGGCCCAGTTCATGAGTGTCTGAGCCCCTGGCACTGGGACCAGCCTGCAGAGCCCTGGACATCTCTCAGGCAATAAGGTCCCCTGTTCCTTTGCTTTCTCTTCTCTTACAGTGGTTTTTCATGGAGCTCCTATGTAACTAGAGGCTTCTTAACCCGGTTTTATTTGCACTGTTTTTACTTTAATTAGCATTCATTTGATTCAGTGAGTTTCTTATATCAAGAAACAAGATGTTTCTTCAGAAAAAAAAATGTAATGACATTACTCCTTTTAATCTGTGCTACTGTTTGGACATGGACTGCCATTCTTTTCCCTTTCCACAATGTCTCAGGGATTAAAGGATTAAAGAGCTGACCTAATGCATACCGAATTGCCTGGAGTGTTTCCACCATGAAATTGTAAAAGGTTTTACTTCTCTGAGGACTTTCAAGAGCTGGACCTTCCAGATATGTAGACTTGAGCCCTACATGCAGGGCTAGTGTGCTTGTTTATGCTTCCTTCACAGTTTTCTTTGCACACGGTCAGTGCTCACAGCAAGTTTTCTGAATCAGATTTAGTGTGACAATCTCTACATTATAAATGAGGATATCAGGGCTTAAAAGATTGGCAGGTGCTATTCAGCAGATCACTGATGGAAGAGGACATTCAGCATCCCTCCCCGAAATCCAACTTTTCCTTCAACACTCAGCTGCATGCCTGCAGCCTCTGAGAAGCCTCTGGGGCCATCCCAAGTCTACGGCTATCCCCTTGAGCCAAACTTTGCAGCTTCTCCTAGAAGGAACATTTTCAGCCTAAAATGCAGAATTTGCTAAGCTGGTGGCTTTTTTTTTTTTTTAAGTCTTTTGAAATAGTCTCTTCTTCCTGCTGATTCAGCAAACACTCCATTAAAAGGGAATTCCAAGTATCTGCCCCCACCTTACCCCACCTGCCCCATCCGACCTTACCACCTTCCTTTTGCGCCACATGCTAACCATTATGCTCTGAGCCAGACAATGCTGACCCTCTGGAAGAGGGCTGGCTGCCTTCTCAGCAGCAACAAGCCTCTCGTTCAGGTCCCTTCTTCCGGAGCCAGCATCCACCTTGAGCAATCTCTGGGTCACCCCATCCCCCGCGGGCTGGCTTGTCACACTCATCAGCTCAAGGTTCCTACCTGTCTTCGTGTTTGCTTTCCCACAACATGGTTCTCTGCTGTTACTCTGTCATAGCACAGCCAGCCAGTGGCTCTCGGGTGGTGCTGGGTTGTCCCCTGTCCTGCTTCTCTGTGAGGCCAGGGACTACTGGGCAAGAACGCTCCATCTCTTAAGGCAGGGACTCCTGCTGGCACACCTGCCATGCTGGGCCAGATCACTCTTTGTTCCGGGGGCTGTTCCATGCACTGTGAGATGTTTCACTACATCCATGGCCTGGACTCACTAGGCTCTAGGAGCTCCACGCCCTCAGGCTGGGACCACCAAAAATTCTCCAGACTTTGCCAAATGTCCCCTGGGACAAATTTGCTCCTCATTGAAAGCCACTGCTTTAGGTGAACATGTCAGCTATTCATTAAACTGAAACAGAGAACACGTGCTCTGTGATTTTCTACCTTTTGGGGGCTGACTGGGAATAAACCACTAGAGTCGTGTCAGAAGAATCAGGTTCTGTGTTCAGGAGACACACAATCAATATAAACTGCCTTTGTGGAAGCGCCAGTGTATTTTTCTTGAAAAAGAAAATAACCTTTTGTTACTTTCTTGTGCACACAGAAGCACATTGAAGAAGAGGGCATGAGTCTGTGGTATAATAATAAGCTTTTGCGTTTCTATGGTGTTTTAGAGCTTAATGAAGCCTTCCACATACAGCAGCTCAGTTTGGCATGGATCTTCCAGGTACGAAAGGGAAAATGAAGATGACGATGATGATGATACTTTGTTAAAATCATCCTCTGGAAGCTGAATTCAGGCAGTTTTAAATACTCCACTGCATTTATTTTCTTGCTAGACAAATTAAGGGCAGGCACATATTTTCCTTAGCCATAAATTATGCAAAATAGAAAAAAATTTCATGAAACATTTGCAAACTCCAGTAGGTTATATCCCATTGATCACTCCTTTTCCTACTGCAAATGGAAAAATTAATTCAATTATTTTTATAATTGGAAAAAATCCCCTTAGCAGAGTATGAGCAGGAAGAGGTCTTTGTTATTCCAGAAGTTGCTTGATAAGCCTTCTGTATCCTCGGTGCCTTGTGTTAATCAGTATACAAAACAGCAAGCGTCCCCAGCAACCTATCATTTCCAGGACTCTCTTCTCATTTTGCTAGGTTTCCTGATCTTACACGCTCATCACTGATGTCCAGTAGTGTTTTAATGTCTTCCCCTCCCCACTCCTTTCTCCTGCCTTAAGCAGACTCAGGGATGGGCTTGATGTGACTCTTGTTACCCAGGCTTCTTACACATACGGCAGAACTACCATCATTTAGAGTAAACTCCAAGAGCATGTGAAGTGGAGTTCAGGACATCATTGGCAGAATCTGCTTTTGGAACCTGCAAATTTTTCAGCCTTAGACATTCCTTTAAATTCTTTCTCTGACTGAGGAATCAGTTATGAATCCACTGCTTTCTTTTTAATGAACCCAATTTGCTGACATCAGCTGTCCTAGCATGGGGTTAATATTCATGCCCTTTATTGCATTCTCAACAAAGTGGTTATGAGAAGCTTTGGCATAACCAACTATCTAGGCAGTTCCTCCAGATGGTATTAAAGTTACAATGACCCCCAGGCTCCAAGCTATTGCTAATGTAAAGTAGACGATCGCATCACATGCTGTACAGACCATGTCTACTTGAAATTGACTTGTTGGGGAGGCAACCGGGTTTATAGTGAAAGGAAATCAATGCCGAGATCACAAAGATGGTAAAGTATAAACAGATGGTATGTGAGCTGCTGCTTTATTTGAACTTTGGTCCAAGATGGAGGGAGGGAGGAGGGGTTCTGGTGCTTCTCGAAAAAGTTACTTCTCATCCGAGCTTCACATTAATTATGCTGCCTGCAGTCAGAGGCCTGGCTGCCATGGAGAACGACAACTTCTGTCTGAAACACAGAGAACCTTACAACTTAGGAACACACCCTCCGAGCTACAGATGCCAGCCACAATCATCTCGCACATTGACTAAGCCTGGTTTGGTTTGCAGAGAGCATTCTGGAACACTCTTGTCATTTGAAATGTAATCTGGGGAGCTAGGTTTGTGGGTGCTGCAGGTAAATGAGGGGGCATCCTAAGAGGGGGCTTGCATGGGCTCTGTCTGTCTGAGGGGGGTCGCCCCCAGCTAGGCATCTGGAAAGTGGATGTATTGACTCATTAGTGGCTCTGCTCCAAGGCCCTTCTGTTATTTCCATCACTCTCTTCTGGAGGCTACTTTGTATTTAGCTAAACATGGGTGTTCACAGGACAGAAGGTGGTGCTTCACTGTGTGGCTTTTTGGGGTCACCAGGGGGTGCTGGCAGCAACCGCAGAGCAGGCTTCCTGCTGTAAGCCCCAAGCAATCTCACTGCCCAGGAAGTAAAGGGTGCCCACAGATGGACATTAAACACGCCTAGAGCCAGATGCTGCCAGCAGCCACATATTATTCTTTTTACAATCCAGCCGAGTCAGCGTGATCCCTCACCACGGAGGAAGGCAGAGCCCTCTTCCCACCCACACCCCACCTGCTGCCATCTGTGCTGGACCTGAGTCCTTCCTACAGTGGTGGGAAGACACAATGGCACCTTACACCTAGGCGGTGAGCCAGGCCCAATGCAGCTTCCAGAGACTCGGTGGGTCCCTGTCTCCAGCATCAGAGACATGGAGTTCCCGAGACACAGGACACTGAGCCACCAGGGATGGCTCCCTGGCAGGACATTCAGCCCAGGCTCCTGTATCCTCGTCTAAAAAGGTGTGTCCGTGCGTGTGTTGGGAGTGGGGGTAGGGACACAGAAAAAAGAGATTAAGTATCACAAGGCTATTTTCTCTTTTTCTCTAATATATATTTAGCTGTTCTCATGTATTTTGTTTGCTCATGTAGCTAAAGCAAGTTCACCATGGAAAAGTTATATAAAAAAAATACAGGTAAGTCAAAAGAAGAGAAGGATCTGCTATCCTATTCCCAGTAGAAAACATGGGTAGATTCCTTCCTGTCTTTTCTCTATGCAGATATTTATGTATCTCAGAAATGATCTCCTGGGTACATGCTAACTTACCCTGCTTTTTTTTACAGTTTATAAATCTTGACCATCTCCCCATGTCATCAGCTTTAATGACTGGTGCTATATCACATGTAACATCATGCACAAAGCTGGAAGATACTTTGAGAGATCAGTTTATACTTCTCCTCCCTATATTTTGCTTTCCTTTCCTCCTCGCCTTCATCCCACCCCTTTAAACAGAGAGTGAGCTCCGTGTTTCCCTGTCCCAGTTAAGAGTCCACAGCCAGATGGAAAGAAACTGCCAGCAAAACATTTTCTTTCCTGGATTTCGTTTCTGAAAGTCTGCGCCCAGGTGAAGCCAGTGTGGGAAACACCTGTGAAAGGACAGCATCAGAGGGGAAGGGGCAGTAGGAGGCCTGTGGGACCCGTGGGACAGGTGGCTGGGCTGAGAGGGGCATGCTCTGTGATGTGTCCAGAAGACAAGGCTCCCAGATTCAGCAAAGAGAACTCTTCCTAGGGTGGTCCAGGGTCACCTGAAGGGGGCATGTGGTCCGGGCAGGAGATGCCCTGTGGTCCCTGCTGAAAAAGGCTGGTTGTAATACTGCACAAACAACCCTACCACTGCCCCCATCACACACACCACCTCCCCCTGCCACGACGCCGAAGACACCCCCGGGGCCCTGGCCTGACCTGGAGATTGGGTGGGTGCAGCCATCAAAGTAACAATCCCCTTCCCACCAGCCCGGCAGCTGGGGAGACATGAATTCTAAATTAAGTCAGATTCAATAAAGGAAATGAGAGTTCTTGGAGAGTCGGGCTCATTCCATGGATTTAACCCACCCCACAGTTGTCCAATAGAAAGAGTATTTCTAATTTTTGTACTAATTAATGACTTTTTTAGTCTTCACCTGTATTTTTACATGCAATTAATTTCTTTATAAAATTTCATTTATTTTATCTTTAAAATTTGTTTTGGTCTGATTTTATGCATTTACTCTTGTGAGTTCATATTTGTATCCAGGCTTTCTACGCGGCCGGTGGGAAGTACAGGCATCTAGGGGCAACAGTGCGGTGAGTGGGGGCCCCAAGCAGGCCAGCCGGGGCCTCCGTCTCCCTCCAGCTGGTCCTGCAGGGACGGCCCCAGCCTCCCGGTGTCGACCACAGTCTCCACAGAGAGGAGCAGCGTGGAAAGGCTGCCCCGGTCACTTCTGACGTGACTGGTCCAGGTAAAGCATGGATCAGGGTTCTCCCCAAAATTAACAGGTCCAGCCTTCCTCAAAACACATGGGATGTGCCAGAACACTGGGTTTTCTCACAGTTCAGGCTACTTGGAGCTTTGCTGAGGAAATACACGATCCCAGACACCCCTGGTCTCTTCCCTGTCTGTCTTCTGTACTTGAACTCAGCCAGACGAGACGGCAGCAGCTCCTAGCAGTGAGTCTCGGGAAGTCTCAGGCAGGAGCACCCTCCTGTGGGTGGGAGGAGGCCCCAAGGGCCAGCGCTGACTGAGAGAGAATCTTAGTGTGTAGAAGTCGAACCCAGTGAGCCAAGGGGCAAAGACATTTCTGTGCGGAAGCTGAAGAGGGACTTGACAGTAACTGCGGCAGCCACAGTGCAAGAGAGGATTCGTGTGGGCCTCAGGAACTGTGTGTTCCAGGCTGAGAGGAAGCAACACAGACAGAGGAAGGTGAATGCGCCAAGAAAAGGGAGGTCTGGCAGCGAGGCGCCAGGGGCAGGGAAGAACATGGTGTCAAGAGACTCATTCTTTAGATTCATCCTTGAGTCTTATCTTGGTGGCTGCTGGCCACTTGTGTCACTGTCTTGCCAATGGGTTTCAGCCCCAGGCAAGTTCACTATGGATTCAGTGTGACCAAAGAAAATGACAGCAAAACGTTCTTGGGGTGAAAGGGTTATACCCAACTTTATTTCCAGGTGGCAGGTCAGTCACTAGAATCCCGTTCACTCAGAGCAAGTCTGCGTGCAGCAAGCCGGTCTCTGCCTCTGGGCCCCTCTGTCCGCACAGCCATCCTCCGGGCCTCTCTGCACAGCCGTCCCACACAGTCCTGCACAGCCATCCTCTGGGCCTCTGTCCTCGGTGCTGCCACCACTCCAGCCTCTGCTCTGCTCTCCTGCAGCCTGGCAGCCCTGCCACCGTGTCGCCCAGAGCACTGGGCGGAGCTCTTTTTATAGAGTCAACAGCCATGTATTGCCCACAGGTGTGCAGTGAGCTAGTCAGCCGGGGCCAGGTGAGAATCCTGGCCACAGGAACTCTCATTTTATCCACAGTCACTTTCTCCTGTCTATCACTTACGAGGAGCAACATCAGGAAGAGGACAAGATGCAATTTAAAAGTCAAAACAGAATTGAAAACCTACCTCTCTTGTTTAGCATCATGGTTACACAGGTTTATACAACTGTCAAAACTCAATAACCTGAATACTTACAGCTGGTCCATTCATTGTATGTATCACTATGTAAAATACTGAAAATAAACCCACCTCTCCTAGAACTATAAAAATATAGACCAGGAATTCTTTTGTCAGTGACATTTGCAGTATTTTAGGGGCAGTTGGAATTATAAGGTTTGAAAGCAAGAGTGAGAAAATGTTTGTATTTTCCAAGTATGATTCTGAAAATGCATTTGGAAACCAGGAAATCACCATTAATACTGCCCAACGGTGCAATTAGATGGAATCTCAGTCTCTCAATGCATGCACTGGGATGGGTTAATATGTAGTCTCATCAATAATACTGATGATAATGCTAGCTAAAGCTATTTACCATTTCTATAAGCCAGGCGTTTTATGAGTATTATCTCATTTCAGCCCCACTGTGAGCCTCTGAAGTAATGGCATTTTTCTCCCCATTTTCCTGATGAGGAGCCTGAAGCTCAGAATGGCTGTAGTATTTGCCTGAGTTAAAGAGCAGATCTAGGGTTCAAGTGCATCTCTGTCTGTGTCCACCGAGAGCCCAACTCTTGAACAACTATGTAGCAGAGAAATAAAGTGCCCAAAATGTTATTTTAAATGTAACCAAGTTAGGGAGTAATGCATGATACTTAAAGAAACCCAGTGAGCAGTATTTTGGGCAAAAGGAAACACTTTATAATATGATGAATCACATCATCTGTTGCATAAATTAATATTTTTGCATCTGCCCATTTTCTCATGATACGGCGTTCCTATACAGCCAGGGCTGAGAGGGAGAAATGGCATCTGTCTTCCCCTGGGGCCTTTCCTCAGTGAGGCAAAGGTACAAAGACTCAAGAGAGGCAGGCCACCTTTTTTCCAGGAACTTTCCTAGAAAATCTCCCCAACAAGTCCTCCTTATATCTGTTTGGTTAGAACTGTGGTACATGGCAAGGGATGTGGGGAAATGTCACTTTTTTAGAGGGTATATTGTCACTCCCAATTAAATCAGTTGTTACTGAAGCAGGATACTGTGAACCTAGCTGGATGTCCCTGCCAGGAAGAAAGAGAGAGGCAGGATGTATGAAAAACCAGAGAGCAAACTCGGAATAAGGCACAGTGACAGGATGGGATGCGGGCCTCGGTGCTACCTGGGCAGGAAGAACTGCTCGACCGTCTTGCTTAGGCACCTGCACCGGGATGGAGGCCCCAGGCTGGCGCTGCCTGTCCTGGCATCACTCAGATTGAGTTGTAGAGGCTGGGAAAGGAGTCCAGGTGGCCAGGGGTAGATGAGGAGGCTGCCACAGCTTAGACAGACAGCACATCGATGCGACCACCAAAGGATGACCATGCAAGTGTGGAAGTGAAAGGCTCTCTCCACCATGGTGCTGTTAGTAAGGAAGAATGAGGCCAAGTAGCCAGAATCACAAATGTTCACACCCGTTAGGACCCATTTTGCTGGTGCATCAGGGTTGGGGTGTGTTCCCTTGTGCCCTGTTGCATGGGTCAGTCTTTGGGGTGGAAGTGGCCAGAGCCCCGCTTTCTAGGAAGTGAAGAGGGTATAGCCCCTGTCCTGAGGTGCTGCTTGAAATGTGGGTTGAATGGGATCAAGCTGAATTTAGTTAAGGACTGTTAATTTCAAAAAGGGGCAAGCAAATGCAAGGTAGAGCTTTCCAAAGTGTGGCCAGTGGACAAATCGCATCAGAATCACTTGGAAGCCTTGTTTAAAAACACTCATTCATTCATTGAACAAATATGGATCGACTCCATGTATGTGACAAGCATACTGCAAGGGGCTGAGAACAAACCAGCAAACAAGGCAGACATCTTCTCTGGACTCTTAGCATGTGCAGCTTAGTGAGGAAACAAGGAAAGTTAAAAACTGAAATAAAAAAATAATTAAACAATCACACATTGTGATGTTGTTGTGAAAGAAGCAAATCCCAAAGGACAGAAGTCTAGAGGCTGTCTTCTGTATTCCAGATGCCACCTGAGTCCCTGTTTAGCCCTAAAGACAGGAATGAGACCTTAACAGACACCTCACCGCCAGGGATACCTTACAATCACTGAGTTTGACCTAGAAAATTGAGGGGACTTCTGCTTTAACATGATAGACGAACTTTATCTTGTCTCACCCCCTAAATCCCACTAAACTCACTAAAATGCAGGTATTAACCTACAAGTTCTTAGAGATTAGGAGAGAAAATAGCTATTGAAAAACATAGTTGTGTTTTTTAGAAGATAGGACACAGATGAAATAATAATAGCAGAGGGCAGGAACTTATAACCTATGGGTGTGTTGCAGGGAAGATGTACAGAGAGGAAGGTTGCTGATGATCAGAAAACCATTCATCCTACAGAATCCTCAAGAAGCACAAGCTTGGGAGCAGAGACTGTGCAAAGCTGAGGGGAGACACAGGGGCTGGTTGTCTTTGCACAGGGCAGTTGCTCCCCTGCCCCCCACCAACTCCTCTCCATCAGCCAACAGCCACAATATCAGCTTTATCTGTCTTCTTTCTATAGCAAGTGGACTGTTTAGTATTTGGAGAAATGTGTCCAGAAATCTGTGAGCTCATGGCCAGCAGGAGGGAAGGAGTCGGGTGCAGGGATAAAAATAGGATGTAGTAAGTTAAGTCAACGTCTGCATTCTGAACACTGGGATTCCAGGCCCCCTTCCCACATTCAGATCCCAGGACCTGAAAGTGAGGTGTACGCTTCCCTAGGCAGAAGATTGGCATGTTCAATCAGGAAAGCACTTAATGGTCCCAGAGAAAACACTTTAACACTTTATCTGTGTTCCCCCAGGGATAATGAATGGACTGATAACCAGTATTGGAATCTACCAATTAAGCAGCCCACTGCCCCAACTCTTGGGCAAACAAATGCCCAAATCAGCATTTTTAGGGCTTATCCCTTCAGAAAAGTAGACAAAGAAAAATTTGAGGAAAGCCTCCAACATGAAAGAAAACAATCTGAGAAAAATAAAGGTGGAAGGAAATAGACAAAGCCAAAGCAAACATTTTTAAAAATACAGTTATCACTATCCTCATGCAGATGAAGAAGATACACCATCCATAAAACAACACATGACTTTAAAAGAATAGACAGTAAAATAAAGCTCTTAAAAATAACAAATACATTAACTTAAATTTTTTTTTAAATCTGAAAAGGGTTTGAAGATAACTTTAACGAAATCACCCACAAGTCACCTCAGTACATGAAATAAAATGTAAATAATGGAAGAGAGTAGAAATACAATTGGAGAATACATCTGTGAAAATCCAAGCAACACTTCTAAAATGAGAGGCAGAGAAAGCAGAGAGACAGAAATTATTACAGAAATAACACAGGAAAATTTTCCAGAACTAAATCTGGGACCCCAGATTGCAAAGGTCTACTGAGTACACAGCCCAATGAATGGCATGACCCCCACATCAAGGCTCATCATGATGAGATTTCTGAACACTGGAAAAAAAATATAACACTACAAACTTCCAGGGAGGAAACATAACAGGTTGTATTCAAAGAAGTAGGAATTAGAATATTATCAAACTTTTCAGTAGCTGTGCTGGATGCTGGACAACACTGGACAAATTCCTTTAAAAAATGATGAGGGAAGATTATTTTCAACCTCGAATTCTACACTGACTCAAGAATGAACGTAGAATAAAGACTTTTTTTTTAACATGTAAGGACTCAAAAGATTTACCCAAAATGCATGCCCTTAGAATGTTCCTGGGGATGTGCTCTCACAAAAAGAGAGAGCAGATGAAAGACAAGAAGACCCTGGGAGCAGAAATTCTAGTGCAGGAAAATGGTAAGAGAAATCTAGGATCTTATCTGGGCACAATCCTCAGGAAAAATCAATGGACATTGAAACAAGAACATAGAGAGCTGCAGAAAGGAGGCTGACAGCACAAACTGAAACTGATCGATTATTATTATATGCTGTTGGTGTCCCTGGAACATTTCATAAAATAAATTTCTTGAAATCTTAGTCCCTAGTGTGATGGCATGAGGAGGTGGGGCCCTTGAGAGTGGACTCAGACATGAGGTGGGAGCCTCATGACGGGATTAGTGCCCTTACAGAAGGGGCCCCAGAGAAGGCAAGTAGTGATTCTACAACATTTTGCTATGCTGATGGACAGTGACTGTAAAGGGGTTTATAGGGGGGACCTGGTATAGGGGAGAGCCTAGTAAACATAATATTCGTCATGTAAGTGTAGATTAGTGATACCAAAAAAAAAACAAAACAAAAAAAAAAAGGGCAGTTCCTGTGTGGTAACCTACAATGAGTTCTACATGAGAGTATAAGGGGCATATAAAAGTGTAGGCAAAGGGTCTGTTTGTGTTTATACAGAGGACCAAAGTCTAATTGGGCTACCCCGAAAATGAACTAAGATATGATATGAAAAAGAACTTCCAACATCAGCACTCTCTGGAAGACTCATGCCAGAAGATGATCATCAAAAAACCCCAACAAAGATCCATGCACTGCTACAGCTGTAGATGCACTCATCCCACCAGTTCCTGGACTTGCCATGGGAATGAAGGAGATATCTAAGCTGGCCTGTGCATACAGTAAAACAACAGATTTGACTGGATCTATACTGTTGGAACTCAACCAAGAATTAGGAGAAGTGCAAATTGTAGCGCTCCAAAATCTTACAACTTCAGACTATTTACTGTTAAAAGAACATAAGGGATGTGAACATTCCCCAGGAATGGGTTGTTTTAATTTGTCTGATTTCTCTCAGACTGTTCAAGTTCAGTTGGACAATATCCACCATATCATAGATAAGTTTTCACAAATGCCTAAGGTGCCTAACTGGTTTTCTTGGTTTCACTGGAGATGGCTGGTAATTACAGATATGCTTTGGTTATGTAACTGTATTCCTATTATGTTAATGTGTGTGTGCAATTTAAGTAGTAGCTTAAAACCTATACATGCTGAAGTTACTCTACAAGAAGATATGTCAAAGAAATAATCTTCCCATGTTTTCTTCTGCCTGCTACTTCTATAGCTTTTCTTCTTCCTTCCTAATTACAACCCTTAAATAGAATTCGTGCCTCATATCAAATTTACCGAGTATCATAATTCTTCCAAGTGGTAAAGATACCTCAAGACAAATGCTGGGCATAGAAGCCACAGGGCATAAATATGCAAAGAAATAAAAAGCTAACCTTTTCAAACAATAAGGCTTCTCTCTCACTTACCAACTTTACATTTCCCTGTATGGCCCCGGAAGATGACTGGTTAGCCAGAGACGGGTAAGATTCCTCAAGGGAGGAACAACCTAAGACAGGCACAGTCGCAGGGGGGCCATCAGGTGAGAAATTGGGGATCAACAGAGGTGAGGCTTAGAACCTCACCCCCCCTGTTCTGAGAGAAATCTTCTGCATACGTGGATGTTTTGTTGCCCTTGTCTAGCTTGGATTAACACATAGTCTACAGGCACACACCTGATCATCTACATTTGCTCTCTTACAACACTCAACTATGTTTTCTACCTTTATCTTGTATCTACCTACCACTTCAGCATTTTATTAAAAATAATAATAATAAAGAGAGAAAAGTGGTATCCACATATAAATCAAGTATAAAAATCAAGTGAGTATTCATATTTGAACTGACTGTTTATAGTTCATAATGCATGAGCAAAACCGAAGGTTTCTGTGATGGCTGCCCTTGTACTGTTCACCATGTAAGAACTTATTCACTATATAAGAATTTGTTCTCCATGTAAGAACTTGTTTGTTATGCCTCAGAAGATTGGAGACTGACGAAAATTAGGCTTGGGGTGGATTAATGATTGTGCATTGAGCATTGACTCCCCTATACAGAATTTTATTGTTGTTAACAACCATTTGATCAATAAATATGAGAGATGCCCTCACACACAAAAAAAAAGTACACACTTCCAATGGTAAAATAATAAGTAACTGGGATGTAATGAATATAGTCAAGATATTGTAACACCTTGGTATGGTGATAGCTGGTACCTAGAATTGTCATGTATATAAATGTTGAATCACTGTGTTGTACACCTGAAACTAATGTAATGTAATACTGTGTGTCAACTACCCTTCAATAAAAAATAATTATCTACAAAAAAAATAAAAATAAAATAAAAAAAGAAGGGGCCCCAGAGCTCCCTCAGGCTCCACCCCACGAGGACGCAATCTGAAAAAGGCCTCTCGCCACAAACTGATGATGCTGGTACCCTCATCTCAGACTTCCAGCTGCCAGAATTGTGAGAAATAAATTTTTGTTTGTTTATAATCCACCCAATTTTGGTACTTTGCAGTCTGAACTAAATAAGATAATTATCCACTGTACATGAATATTTTTTAAAAAGACAAACTTTAAGGTGAGTTTCTGAGCAAACTGGCAATACAACAATAAAAAACTGAAAATTATCAACTCCAAGAAAGTCAAAACTCCAAACAAGAAAGAACATAGAGTGTATTGCTTGATGCAATAGTAAAAATGTTCATGGTCACCATATAAACATTTTAAATATATGATTTTACCAAGAATTGTAAATAACTCTATTGGGACAACTACAGGCAGCACATATTAGTAGTGCTGGTAAAACACCTAAATATTCAGCCACCATAGGAAAAGTCAGTAACTATTGCCTAAAACTGTTAACTCAAGAAATAGTACTATAAACATATTAGTTAGAAAAATGCAGGTAAATATAAAAGAATATAACTAGAAGGATTGGAAGTACACACACACACACACACACATGCATACTCTGTATGTCTTACCTTTATTTTAAAAATGAATGGTAACTTTTCCAAAAAAAAGCTATGTGAATTATTTTTACAACTGAGTTGTAATAAAATTCCTGAATGTCCTATAATTTAAATGCATCGTGTGCTTAAGGATTTGAGAAGTGGTACCACCTGATGAAGACAGCTGATGATCAGTTTGCATTCAATATCCTTAAGCAGTAATTGCAAAACATCAAATTGTACTTTATTATGATCCCAACTTGCAGAAGCCAAAGAATATTGAATATGTGCCTTTCCTGAGCTGAAGTGGTAAAATCTAATTTTGCTAGTGTTATAGAACACTTTACCAAGTGGGTGATAGCTGTGAAATGGAAATGTTATATTGTTCCCCACATCAACTTCATTTTGCCCTATTCTGGGTATAATTTAAAAGGTCTTAAAAACTGTGACATCTGTCCAACTTTCAGTCCCTATAATTTTAAGAAACAAGAGTATGTATGTACTTGACTCCTATTTTCCTTTCATTAATTTTTTTGGTCATGAGAATAACACGAGCAGAATGAGGAGAGATTGAACATTAAGATTCAATAGACTCATTTTCATGAGAAAAGTTATAATAGGAAGAGGAAATAGAATAAAATTCACTCTGAGATGGTGAATGATCTGATGCTAACTCCCTCCTCTGGCTGCTTTATTTCTGCAATATCAGTCTAGAAGCCTGGGTCTGAAGGATCTTTTATATAATTTAAACGTATCCTCTGTTCTCAGAACTGAGGTAACCAATTTTGTATCTTCCATTCTGCCAGCTAAGTGGAAGGCTGAAAGGAAATGAGGCGAATGTTTAGTGTAGGCAAATATATAATTGCTCTGCTAGAAACACCTTCAACCAGAAAGATACAGTAATGTAACTCATTTTGGCAGCATCTTCTTGAACCAAATACATTTCAAAATAGGGACAGGTTAGGATGCAGGCTCTGAAATTAGAATGCAGAGATATATTTCTTCCAAAATCATTTTCTCTGCCTTTAAAATAGGCAGCTGCTGCCCGGAACAGACCAGAGCCCTTACCACAGACGTGATGCAAATAGAAATCGTCCTCTTGCATTGGTGTTGTGCTACCATCTCCTTCTACAAGAGGAGAAATATCTGCATTTTTTCCTAGTTTTACCTGTGAGAGGACTGCTCCAGGTATCATTTCATTATTACATCACCTTTAGTTATCACTTTTAATTTTTCTCTTCCATTGGAGAAAGGCCTTCATTAACTAATGCTCTAATGAACCAAACTAAAAGTTTTAATGAAACTAAAATAGAACAATTTTTAAGACTGTTTTATTTAATGAAACTACAATAAAACTAAAGTTAAACTAAAAGTTGTAATGAAAATAACAATTGAAAACCATGTATGTGGGGGGATGGACATTTCTCAAAGGCAGATGAGACCCACTGATGAAGAAAATACACCTTTTGGCAAAGTTTGAATGAAAACTTTGTGAAAATACGGACTCAGTGAAAATGAAAATGATCATTTTTTTATTTCCATTATGGTATTTTTAGTTGAGAAAAATGAATTGCTGAATTTGTGCTTGTGTAATTCAAAAGCTGCTTGTCGGCTGACAGGTATTAAGTCTGTAGGTAGAAGTGTAGGTTTGGCTAAATTTTGTTTTGATGTTTGCCGCTGAAATACTGACTTTAAAATATACTACATCAAAGTTGAAGAAAAACATCCATTGGTATTTCAGACCGGCATGTTTGATGGCTTTCCTTCTGGAGAGCCCTCACCCCTGAGCTCCAGGAGAAGCAAATTGTCCTGTGGTAAAATAAGGGAGGCCCGACAGCATGCTGCCCCTCAGTGCCCCACAGACTGGGTGCCTGAGCACACACCACCACGTGATTGTCGGTCTCAACCTAGGTAGGGGAAGTGTCCGGGACACCCAGCCCCGCAGTGCTAGGATGGGAACACAGTCTGCAAAGGGCAGCCAGGAGGCAGGCCAAGGACGGGAATCCCAGCGTAAGCCTGGGATAGGAGCTCACCCCCTGTCCACTGTGTTGCTGCTGGTGGCCTTGAACTTGGGCTGAGGGAGAGACCTTCCCTGCCCTCCTCTTCTCTTCACAGCTGATGGTCAAGAGCACCTGCTTTGTACTCGGGGACTGGGGCTCTGCTCTGGCTCTGCTGTCTACAGCTGTTGTGCCCCTGGCAGGTGACTTTTGCTCTCTTGTGCCCTCTTCCCTCATTCGTGTAACAGGGAAAATGATACCTATACAGCCAGGAGTTAATATGAGAATCCAGGTGATGATGTGCTTAGCACCGAACCTGGCATATAGTGAGTGAGGAGTGACAGTTATTAATTGCTTGTTCATCTACTGATGCTTTAATATTTGTTGACCTCCTACTAAGTGATGCTAGGGGACACAGAGATGAACCAGACACAGCCGTCCCCTCGGGGAGCCGGCAGTTTCCAAGTGGGAGCCATGTCCAATGCAAGCCCTCTCACTGTTTAGGACCAAGACTCCAGACACCATTTCAGGACGTACATATGATCTCCTCCCTCAGGACTCTGCCCACCCTGTCCCAGCCAGGATGCCACTGCTGCTTGTCCCTCTCTTTAACTGCTATTTGCCCTTCTAGCTTCAGAAAATCTTTTATCCACAGGCTTTCTCCCCTCTCAGAGTCCTATTGTAATTATGATAAGTAGCTTCTGGAATTGTGTAAAGTGGGAGAGAGAGAGTCTCACAAAGGCAAGGGATGAGAGAGAGGCAAATAGCAGGGGTCCCCTTCCCTGAGTGCCTAGCCAGGGCTCCTTGATGGGATTTAACAAACATTTCTCACAGAGGAAGTTTTGTCTCTGACTAATGGCATTCACCCCATGCCAAAAATAATCAGGAACCAGGGACAAAGTCAGCATCCAAAGAGAGAGTAGGTACCCAGCCCACACTACTAGCTCCCCTGTGCTAAAGGCATAAAGGACTGCTTCCCGAGCAGGCCTGTGGCTGAATGCACGTGGAGAGCCACCATACCACCTGGGAATTTTGCTGCCTGGTGGCAAATCTTTTGAATCAATTCCTGCCTTTAGAGCTGGAAGTCCTCAGGGTCCTCGTTATTTTATGCTGCAAAAATTTAACTTCTCATAAAGCAAGAAATGAGCGAGGGGGACAGGTCGGAAGTGAGGAAGACACGGACTTGGGGGTGAATATGGTTGAGCGGTTGATATCATTTGACTGGTGGAAGCCAAGCGCATTTGGAAACTGGAACACCCACGTGTCCAGATCTCTCTCAAGATGCGGCAGGGGTAGATGTACACACTGAATCTGCAGAAGCTTCCTTTGGTCTTTGAGAGGCACTTGGGTCCAGGAGAAACAGAGTGGCTTTCCCTACTGATCTTCATCCTCGGTGGCCCTACCAAGAGCCATCTCACCCAAGGGCGTCATCGAGGGCTCTCCACAGCCTGCGGGAAGCCAGATGCCCCAACACCCTGCATGCTCAGATCTGCCTGATTACAATTTCTTTCCTTTCTTTTTTAAGGAACTATATCCAATACATCAACAACCCAAAGAGAAAATGAGTAAATTACGACTATAAAAAGTCTATCAATAAACAAATCTTCTAACTTTATTTAAATAGTGTTTTCAAACTTGTTTGCAGGTAGGATTGTGTGTGTGTGCATCTATGTGTAAAACACCCTTTACCACTGCCTCTAGAACACCATGATGTTTGCCTAGGACCCACAGGCAGGAAGGGAGTTGCCCCTGGTACCCAGAAGTGGGACTGAGTGCACTGTTGGTCACTGGTACATCCACCCATCTGAGTTCTGATCTACCCATTGCCCAAATGTCATCCTGAGCACCACTGTCAATAGCCTGCCTGGCATTGTCCCATCCTTAGTCACCAAAAAATCACTTATTCATTGACAAATACGTGGACTGTGCCAGGTGCTGGGAATGCAACGGTCAGCAGAGCAGACCTGGTCCCCACCCTCCGGAAGCTGTCGGCTTGTCAGGGCACACCGGCTGCTCCCTGTCCCTCAGCCTGACACAGCCAGCCCCCCAGATCCCCCAGACACCCACACCCCCAGATGTGCCTCTTGTGTAACACACCTCTCCTCAGACCATCACTAGGTAATGCCAGCACCACTGCCACTGTGGTGGGCGCGAGCTGTACCTGGTCCCTGTGTCATCAGCAACTCCCTTCTCCCAGCCTCCCTGCGCACTCCGACCGGGAACTCCGTAAGTCACCTTCTCAGCAGCCGCTCCCTGTGTACAGTTGCCCAGTGAGTCTGTCCACTCCTGGCAAAGCTTCACGTTCTCCCACCTCTGTGCCCTGGCTCGTGCCTTTCCCTCCCTGGCCCTCTAATCTGCACAATAAAAGCATTTCAAGACTCAGCTCTAACCCTGTCTCCTCAATGAGAAACTCAATGCTTGTCCTTTCAAGAAAAGGGTCTTAACCTGCAGCCATAAACCCTTAAAATGGTTTTTAGATACTCCAAACTGGTGGATCAGAATCATCTATGGAGATTTCTTCCCCCCAAATATAAGCCTAGAGTCCACTTCAGACTGATGGAACTAGAATACTGGTTTCTGCTGTTATCCAAAAGCAGTGTTCCTATGAAATCTTTTATAAGCTGAAATGGCATAAAGCGAAGAAGCAATTACCATTAATTTATGTGGAAATATTTTTGAGCATTTCTAACCTCCAAAAATAACCTCTTAGGCTTTTCTGATACTTAGGACACACCTTGCTCACAGGCGCACAATTAAATTGAGCTTAAGACGCTCACAGACACATTTCAAAGCTCTGGCAGCTTGATGCTGAGCTGCTGAGCGCGGTTCCCAGGGAAGGAGCCTGGCAGGGCCACTCTCGCTGCTCAGGGCGCACGCTGCCCCTACAATACCCACATTAACTATTTTCACTCTGCCTTTTTCTGTAAAAGTGATCATCCTCTTGAGATTTCTTTCAGTTAGAGAAAACAGGTATTAATGTAGCTCTTTGATAAAAGCCAAGTGGCGCAAGGCAGACTTGCCAAAAGTAGGGAACTCTTGTATCTGGGGCAGGTTGATCGCATATGATGTTTTTATAAAGCAGCACAGATGATTCTGGTCCCCAGTCAGGATCGAGATACCCTACTGCCTTGGTCCACGAGTGCACATCAGGAAGAATTCAGCCGCTGCCTTGATGTGTGCGGGTGGAGAGTGTCCATAGATTGATTAGTTTCTAAACCATGAAAATCCACAAAAGGTTAGGCATGATGCTTGTGCTCCATTGCTATGTGAACACGAAGGGTACGTGTACGTGTTTGTGCCGTGAGAAAGGGCAAGGCCATTACTCCTGCTGAATACTTCACAACATTACACACAGTAACATCACACCCTGTAGATGCTCTGTTCATAGGGGTGGGGCGGAAATGGAAGAATCCATGAGACATCAACATACGTGCCATTCCCTCAGAAGAGCAAGTCAAGCCTGAGTTAGACATGTTTCTTAAAGTATTTTGGCTCCCAGCTTAGGTACCTTCTCCCCCAGCTAAACATTTATTGGAATTATTTTGCAACCTCTCTTATAAAACATATGATTAACTGCAATTGAGTGTTATGTGTTTGACAACCAATTTTCCCCTTGCAGTGCAACACCTGGAAGAATCTCAGTAAGCCCTTCAGATTCCAGTGAAGATTCTAGAAGTGCAAAGGAGAAACATCTCACCAGTAATAAAAGCCCTGGTAACAAGATATGTGGGAAACTCTAGTTTTTCGTGCCATCTGTTCAAAGGGACAGAAAGCAAGTTATCAGAAGGGAGGATGAAGAGGTGAAACATAGAATATTTTTAGGCCAGTAAAATTTCTCTAAATTGTATGAAACTATCATGGTAGATAACAGTCATTATACATTTGCCAAAGCCCATAGAATGTACAACACCATGAGAGGGTCCCCTAAGGTAAACTATGGACTCTGGGAAATAATGATGTGTCAGTGTAGGTTCATCAGTTGTAATAAATGTATCATCTGGTGGAAGGATGCTGATAATGTGGGAGGTGGGGTCGGGGGGAGGACATATATGGGAAATCTCTGTACCTACCTCTCAATTTTGCTATGAACCTAAAACTGCTCTAAAAAATACAGTCCATTAAAAAAAATCCACAAACATCGAAAACAGCAGAACTACACCAAAGCAGAATGTCATAACAGCAGAGGGATGAAGACAAAAGACTGAGTCCGAGGATTTTTCACACAAGTGACTCTGCTTATGTGCAAAACCAAGAGAAAAGCATCATAACACAGTCAAGAGCTAAGAAAAAATACAGCCTTACTTTTTTGGAAGAAACAACACAAAGATGTATGTCGATTTTAAGCAAGATAAGAATGAAATGTAAGTCCTTAATATGGGGAAATCCTGGTATAAAATTACCTGTTGGGAGTCTTACGATTAAGTTAAAAGTGGAGACCAATTGAAAATCTGGTCACAAAAGTGAAATTGTCAAATGTAACCTCTGAAAGGAAATATAAACAAACATCGGATAATATAATGTGGTTATACAACCTACGTTAATATAACAGGAAGTAGGAAGGAAGGAAGAGCATAGTAAAAACGTGCTAAATTCTCCATCTACTGCTAAACTCCATCTACTCCATCTACTACTATGTGCTAAATTCCCTCCAACACGGGAGGAAACAGAAGGACACTATTTCATTTTTATCTTTGGAAATTAGAGACGTGACTTAACGAAGGTATTTTTAAAACTTAATGGTAGCTATAAATACAATTAAAATCAGAATGTCTACCTTCCAGATGACTACAGCTGAGAAAGCAAGTCAGCCTGGCCATTCCTTCACCCCTTACCCTGCTTTCTTCTTCTGATCATATTTAGTTTTGCTTATCTTCCTCCAATAAAGTGTGAGCACCTTGAAAAAAACTGCATTTGTTTTATTCACTGCTTATCCACAGTACCTGTAGAACCAAATAAATAGATTTTTTAAATGTTTTAAGTTATATATTTCTATGTTGGCAAATATATTGTGCCCCCGCCCCGATTTCTTCCAGTTTTCTCCATCTTTCCAAACCCTGAGAACAACTGAAGAGTTCTTAAGATTTTATTCCTGTATTTTTATGATTTTAATTTTTAAAGATCTAATTCATTAATCCACAAAGAATTTGTTCTGCTGCAACAGCACAAGGTTCAGATTTTCCAACACTGCCTACTAAATAAGTAGTCCTTCCCCACTGGTTTATAATACCTTTTGTTTCTTTTTTCTTTTTTCTTTTTTGCCATATGACACATTGTATATATTAAGTCTTTCTCTTGGCTGTTCATTCATGGCTGTTCATGAAACTGCTTCATTTCGTTGCTCTGTTTGATTTTTTACAGCACAACTCCACTGTTTTAATTGTTGTATTTAAATATGTTACTTAATCAGTTTCATTTTTATTCGTGATGTTAAATAAAACATAACAATGTTTCCTTGTGGTGAAAAATCTGAAGGAATCTAAGTAACCAACAACAGAGGAATGGTGAACAAAGATACATGCACACAATGGACTACTAAACATTAAACAAATCAAAACTAATGGTTGTAGCTGAATTACCCCCACACCTATGAACACACTTACAATGAACACCACTTCCCAGGACTGGAAATAGATGGCCCACAGAACAATGTTCTGACACCCCACGCCAGCTGCCACGGTGCGAGGGCCCTGTGATGCATTAACAAATCGTATTTCTGAAGAATTCTTAGTGACCTCAAAGAATGTTCGTGGCATGATTAAGTCAAATAATCAAGACAGAAAACTGGAAGTGTGATATGAGTCCAGTTTTGTTTTAAAATCTGCCTGCACATTTTAAAGGCTAAACAGAAAATAGAATAAAATAGTAAAAGGTTTTCATGGTAATACAAATGACTTTTCTTTTTACTTTTCTGCAATTTCCAAATTTTCTTCCATAAATTATATTTTCAATGAATAACTTGTTAAAACACCATACGGAGACAAGTTGAAAGGAGCTTGTTGTGAAATGTGTAACGTGCCAAGCCGCTCAGGGGCCTTCGACACGGCCAGGCTAGCCTTGCTCTAGGGCAGCCCAGACAAGCCCTCACTCCTGGGCCAGGGCCCGCTCACCCCCTTTGCTTGCCAGCCCCTCTCTTCATGCCTTCTCCCCAAACACGCTCTTAGCCACTCACCTCCTAGTCCCCAGTTCCTGCTGCAGCCGCACATGGGACAGGACGTGCTGTGGGGAGCTGCCCCACCAGGGTCCCCATGACACACTTGGAGGCAAAGGTTTGCTGATGCTCTCCTTTCACTGCCATCCCTGCCACCGTCATGAAATGAAGCCACAGCTTGCCCACAATGGCCCGATCATGACTGCGAGATCGCACAGCCCTTCAGCTCCGTAAACCTGACTGGATGGGGGAGAGAGCTGGGAAGGTGGATGGTATTTTGGAATTGTTTTCTGTGATTTGGGAAATAACTGGGTGAATAATCTTGGAGTGATAATTTTTTTTAGTTCCTGACTCTTGTTTACCCTAGTGTTTGACTTCTCTGAAATTGTTTTGTTTTGCTTTCAACAGGTACAGTTATATTTCTGAGGGAGTCTATGGGCTACTTGCTCTGTGGACAAATGACGGCCAGTCGTCTGGGATCCTTCCCATCGCTGAGGAAGTGGATACATTGAGGGACTGGTGTTCTGCAAGAATCGGCCAATCTGTTACAGCCGTAGGATACCACTGAACGTGTCTGTGGATGCGATTTCATCAGAACTTCACAAGGGCCCTTTGAAGAACCATTCTTTCCATTTTGAAGACAAGGAAATAAAGACTCAAAGTGTTTCAAATTTGTTTGCATTTGGTCAATGACAGAGTCAGGGTTCCAGTCTTCTGAATCCCCTTTCCGCTGTAAAACCATAATCTTGGCCATACATAGCTATCTCTGGATTAAATTTATTTGTTAGAGGCCACAAGTTCCTAGAATGAATGCTCCCTCAAGGAGACTGGTCCATATTTTTAAGTCCCTGGTACCTGGGTTGGCCATAGAGAAGTTACTAGCACTGTTCATCAGAGTCTACGCAGAAAGAAAGGAAATTACAAATTGGCACTTTGCAAAAAAAAATCTGAATCTAAATTCTGAGTTCTTTCCAAGGGTCATTTGCTAAGATCAAACATAATTATTAGTTGATTTCATCTACAGAATTATAAAGATCATAAACAGAAGAGACCACTAGGGATCAAACCTGAACCAAATAAGAACACAACACATGATTTGCTTTTAAAATAAGAATTTTAAAGGAGGAAAATAAAATAGATACCTGGCATACCTCATGAGTAGATGATGGCAGGGAGATGTAGGTAGTGGCATTTCTTCTTAAAGTTACTTAAAAACAAATTACCTGACCACTAGACCAGTAATAGAATACCTTATGCAGTAAAACTTAATGCATAATTTAATATTTTATGTTTATCATATACATCTACAGACAAATAATACATTGCATCCTTTTGAGTTAGTATTCACAGTTACTCATTAATGATAAACACATTGAGGAATCATGCAGGACTTCATATGATACTGTGTCATGTTTTTTCAGGCTTATTTAATATCAAACAAGTCAACACTAATGGTGATAGCTAAATTAACATCCATGCACATGAATGTACCTAAAATGAACACCAGTTTCCCAGTAAGGAAACATCACGGCCCACGGAATGATGCTCTCATGCCCACCTGCTTGCCAGAGTGAAGCACCCTGTGAAGCAGACAGCACAGCTCATAAATCAGGTCACAAATGGCCAGGCTCAGCTGTGTCCCTGCGTCCCTCTGTTCCTATCCGTGGAACGGAGAGAACTATAGCTGTCTTGTAGATCTCCCCCTTTGCATGGGGAAGGCTCTGTGGGACCAGGGGCCAGGCCTGTGTGTTCACCACTGTGCATGGGACTCAGCTTGGTCCCTCACATCGTGGTGTTCAGTAAACGTCGGCCAATGATTACATGAGACCGTGTCAAGGAATGCTCTTAATAAAAGATAAAGTGTAATCCAGACATTTGGTACAGTAATAGCTACTATGTATGTGAATGTGACTGTGGGCCAAGAATTAGGTTAAAGGATTTACATAGATTATTTCATTTAATACAATAATCTTCTGAGCTGGATTATTATATTATTTCCCATGTTCTACAGATGAGGTGACTGATATTGCCCAAAGCACACAGTTGGCAGGTGGCATAGCTGGAACTGGTGTCCAGGAGTATGCAATCCTATGCCCACACATTTAGCAGCTCCTTGTGTCTGCTCTTAGCTTTTTAGGGGATTCTTGAAGGTTTGTACATTATGTTTTCCAGAAGAACTGGCTGGTCCACTCATCCATTTATTCGTGTACTCAAGTAACATTTATTGTCTCACATTTGGAAAGAGAAATGTGCTAGGCAGTACAGGAAAGCAAAGACTCATAATACGCAGTCTTTCCCCAAGAAAATTAGTCTAGGCAGAGGGGAAAAAGCCACACAGAGATAAGGAATAAGTGATAACTCAGTGGTTAATAACTGTGCATGAGGACAAATGCCACAGACCCCATTATAACTGCCTCCTCTGGTATGTACCAGTGTCAGGACATTCAGAGAAGAGTATGGCCATGCAAGTTGGGTCATCTGGGAAGTTTCTAGAAGGATCATGGACCCACGCTGGCTCTTGCTCTTTGATCAAGATGTTGCTTTTGGAGGTGGGAGTCAAAGACATGGAGGATAGGAGAGGGGTGCTGGAAACAAAGAAGTCTGGGTGCTAGTGGTCAGGCAGGCTCTAGCTCCTCCAGCTTCATCTGTAGAGTGGAGATGACAACCATGTGTTTTGCTGAGTTGCGATAGGAATTAAAGTTCCACTAGGGAGGAATACACTGTGATAGGAACTAGCATGCAAACTGGTGAGCATGGTGCTAGCTGCAGAAACTACTCCATAAATGGCAGTGATGCTATGTAATTATATTGCTTTTCCTCACTTAAACAGAGAGACGAGAAAGAGTGCTTTTGTGCTGAGTCTAACTCTCCAATGGAAAACTCTCTAATTTTTTAGAAAAATGAAGGAAAACTCCCTGAGGCCCCCACTTCCCTGCTAAAAGGAAATTATGTTAATTAAGCACACAGAACACAGAGGAAAGTTCGAATTTCAAATGCTGACTTCGACCCTCTCCAAGGCCAAGAGTAAAACTTTAAGTGCCTTTTTACATATATCATTTTAAATAACATTTATCATAGAAAACAAATGGGTAATTTTTTAAAATCAAAGCTTTGTTCTTGGCACAAAGATTTCTCTTAGCATTCTTCCTTGGCAACTGAAATGGCCTCTTAAAAGAAAACAGAAAGAAACAATACACAATAAAAAGTAGCAAATTTCAAGAGGACTTATTAGTGACAAATTAGAACATATTCAGCAGAAGGATCTAGAACCCACGGCATGAGAAATAGTTTTAAGTTCAAGCACCTAGTGTAAGAAGAGGTGGTTTTAGGGCACGGTGATCACTGCCTTCCATTATTGATGAGCTGTTGCATAAGAAAAGGCTTATTCTGACTTGTCCCAAGGAGCAGAAATTAGGCCAATATTTTAAGTTTTAAGGACAGAGATTGGACTTAATATTTTTTTAAAAGGAGGAAAATAGAGGGAAAAGAACCCAACTTCCTGACAGTCACAGACAACTTGCTGGCTGCCCATAGACAGGGGAACGCCCTGCAGGAACCCAGTTAACCAGCTGCCTGGAGTGGTGCTCTCGCCTCTCCTAGGAGACCCTCCTCACCCACCCTCTCTGCCCATCTGTTCCCCACACCACAGCCAGAATGACCTTTCAGAATGGAAGTCAGATGATATTTATGCACTTAAAACATTACAAGCCAGTGATTCACACGCTTATCTTCACATTAGAATTGCCTGACCACCATTTAAAACCCTGATTTCCAGGCAGTACCCCCAGATCAATTAAAATCAGAATCTCTAGGGTCAGGGCCCTAGAATCAGCTTTTTTAAAGCTTGCCAGGTGATACCCAAGTATACAAGGTTGCGAGCCAGTCCCTTAGTCCAAGGCCCTCATCCTAATACGGTTAGGAGACCCTCAGGGCACAGCACCCACCCACCCAACAGCTTCCTCTCCCACGCCCCCCTCCCTCTCCCTTCGCTTTCCAGCTACACTAGCTTCCTTTCTGTTCCTCAGTTACCGTCACCCCTCTCGTCACAGCATCCTGGCACATGCAGATCTACCTGCGAGGCAGCCTTATCTTAGGGAGGTCTTTCTACCCCCTCCCCGCCTGGTACATGGTCTCAAAGCTAAGGAAAACGTGACCTCAGAGCACAAGTCATGGTTATGAATGTAAACCTTATTTGTATATTTGATCACTGATTGAATCACCCATCAAACGTCAGCTCCTGGGGGAAGGAGCAGGGCGACCAAGCACGTTTCATTTGCCTGAGTCTCCAGCACCTTGAACAGCGCCTGATATCCTAGATTGGATGGATGGATGAGTGGTATGGATGTATTCTCTGCATAGCTTAACATGACCTAATTTTTACTGAAAAACTCTACTTTTATGCCTCTTTACTCCTAAGTCCGCTCTGCCACTCGCCCCTACTGGCAGTCCTCCCAGGAGTCCAGTCCCAGCCCCTGCACATGCTCTGAGCTGCCAAAGGAGTCAGACTGACCTGGGGTCTTAGGATTTAACTACTTAGTAAGTGGTGATTACAGGTAAGCTGCCTACCTTCTCTGAATGTATTTCCTCATACGGACAAGAAGGAAATTGATATTAATTTCATAGCCACTGTAAGATTTAATTGAATTGCTTAGTACAGCACTTAGCCCATGACAGGTGTAAATAGTAATGGTAATGCTAAGAGTAACAATTAACTTTCATGCTCTTCCCTTGCTCAGGATTCCTCAAAGGCTCTCCCCTCGAATGCTGCACTAAAACTCAAACTTGGCTAAAGGACCTTCTTGTCCATTGTCTTTGCTGCTCTCCACCTTGCAGTTTTTATTTGAACATATTGAACTGGAGGATTGGATGCTCCATACCTCCAAATTTTTGTCAGCACTGATCTTCTGTTGGGGCATCCTCCTACCTCCTTCCTGCCCACCCTCAATAAAAGCCCTCATTCTTCACATCTCAGCTCAAAGTCTAGTTTCTTTGTGAAGCCCCCCTGCTGCCCCAGGAAGGATTCTTCTTTTTCATTCTTTTTGAATGAAGGCACATGCATGAAGGAACTCCACTACCAAGCAACGATCACATGGTATTGTTGTCTTAGTGACCATCTGTCTACCCACTGAATGCCACCAGATCCCTGGGGTCATCTCTGCGCATCTTTGTAGCCATAGGCCCTTGTGCAATCTTACACTCCAGGCACTTAATTGCTATGTGATGATGTAGTTAATGTCCCTGACCTCAGGAACCAGAAAACAAAGGTGCAGATGGTTCTGGAGAAAGTCTTCCTTCTCCCTGATTTCTTTTATGATTTCTTTCTGAGATAGGCATCTCTGGGCTTATAGGTGGTATAAGGAAGTCACCAGTACCAACTGGAACTTAGGAGCCCTGCAACACATGTGTGCAGACACAGATTGGGGCAGGGGAGCTGCGACTCAGAAGAGCTCTTGACTCCTGATGGATCAATGCACATCCCTCCCAGTTCCAGAGAAATAGCCCAAAGCCTGTGCCTTTCTAGTACATGGTCAACAGAGCACATCCAATTTTTGCTAGTGAATCACTAAGCAAAGAAATCCAAGGCAAACCCAGAGGGAATAATTATATTCTCCCTCGGACATTGCATTTAAAATATCTCTCTTTGCAAATAATCCAATAGAATGAAGCTGCTTGGCTTTAGTGCAAGGTCTTCTAAAAGGCATGTTTTGAGAAAAACAGCAATTTTCAGACTTTTTTGCTTACACACTGCTAGATGAAGGCGCATAAGACCTGCCCAAGCACTTATAAGTAAGAAAGAAATGATTTTCTTGGTGGAGACCCGAAGCCTATGGGGCCTGAACTTTTGCTGTGCTCACCTCCTACTGGGCTCAGAGATGGTGGTGTTCTAAGAACTCAAAGGAGCTCAGATTCATGGCTTGTTGTTATTATTATGTACTTGTTCTAAAAGGATAATATCCACATATTAAATCTACATACACATTTCAGTGATGTTACCATTAAGATTCATTAAGGTTCAGCAATAGAATCGGCTCAGAGTTGAAAATATGCTTACTCTAAAGCAATCATCATCTCCATACATTACATTATCAGGGCAGAGAGGACGTAACAGATCGCTCTAATTTGAAAACTAGCCTGAACATGCATTTGTATTCCCTCTGGTACTGACTGTCCTGGGAACGCAGGCCAGAAGCCTCTCTGTGTAGATGAACTCAATCTAAGGTCAGGGCCACTCCAAGCATTTTCTAGAGCCTTTGGCATTCTCGTCTTGGACAAGTCAGAGAAGGCTCTGTCTGATGCAGCCACGTGGACTGCAAACTAGAGCTTGCCTAGGAATCACCAGGAGGACTTGTTAAAACAGGTTGTTACATCCACCACCAGAGTTTCTGATTTAGTAGGTAGAATAGGTTCTGGGAATTTGCATTTCTAGTAAGTTTTCAGGTTGCATTTCTTACAATCTTCCCAGGTGATTCTGAAGTTACTGGTCCAATACTTAGAGAGCCAATGGCATGGCTGGTGCTGCTCATTAGAATGTGACTGTCATTAGGTGTGACTGACTGTGCATTAGAGTCATCTGATAATTTGACCCCTCCCCTGTGTCTGACTTAACTGAGACTAATAAAGTAGAGCAAGCAGCCTCTCTGAGATAGATGACAGCACCACCTTTTTAAAAAATAAAACAGACATGAGAAACACACAAATCTATAGTTCAATGAATTCGTATACGGTGAGTATAATTGTGATCACCACATGGGTCAAGAAATTGAACTTTGTCACCCACCCCAGAGTTCCTCCTTAGGCCCTTCCCAATCATAAGGCCTTTCACCCTGACTTTTATAGTCATAACTTCCTTGGGGTGTTTTTTTTTCCACACTTACATAGCCCTAGACATTAATTTCATCTTGCCAGTTTTAAAATTATTTGATACTTAAAAAAAAATCTCTTTTAATTTCCAGAGTTACCATCATCCCTTTCTTTTCCTTACATTTATGTGTTGAAAAACCTGAACCATTTCACCTACCAAGTTTCCAACAGTCTGGAGTTTGTGGATTATATACTTATCATGCGGTTCGGTATGCCCCTGTTTCCCATATATTTCCTGCAAACTGCAGTTGGATCCAAAGGCTTGATCAGACTCCAGTTTGACTGCATTGGCAAAGGCAGTAGGCATGTTGTGTTCTTTCATTAAGAGGCAATATCTAGCTTCTCTCTCTTTGTGATGTTAGCAGCTATGAATCCATCATGCTTAGGTCTGTTCATTCACTGGGGATATCAAGATGGTGGTGTCTCAGTTCCATCATTTTTGTTTGCTTTTAACTAAAATGCCTTCAACTGAAATGAAGGAAATGATCCTTTCCTTCATTTATTATGTGGTTACCCAATAGGACAGTTTATTTCCCAGTTTTAAGATAATGAAAGCCCATGAAGTTGACCCATCTTTTTAAAACTATTATTATGAATCACGGACTTAAGAAAAGTACTCCTTTGTTCTAAGCAGCTCTGTCCAAGAGAACTCTCTGAGACAATGGAAATCAATACATGTGGTTATTGAATGCTTCAATGTGGCTAGTGCAAATGAGAAACTGGATTTTCAATTTCATTGCATTGCACTAATTTCAATATAAATTTAAATATAAGACACGGGAGCTTGCGGCTACCATGCATATTTCTAAGGAAATCTGACTGCTTTTACTCACTGACATTTTTTCCTTTGGGCTAAGCTGTGGTTTATTAGAGAGACACAGATAGTATAATACCCTGGTCTGAAGGAACTTAACACTTTTTAGTAGGAATCTGTTGAGAGGGGGTAAATCCCTGCATTTCACAGACCAAAAAGTAGTTGGTGTTTCTGCAATACAGAGATTATACCAGCAACCTGGAGTCAAACCTGAGTTTTTCATGATACACAGAGTAATTTCAGAGAACTGCTTAGAGTCAAGACTTTTGGAGGCATTGCTTAGAACATGAGTAAGTGTAAGCTACTGTTTTCCCCAAACTTGAAAATATCCTTGTTTCCAATGTTTCCAAATAGTAATATAAGAGCATGAATTGTTTCTGTTTTGCTCCTCATAAATATCAGATGCTCAAAAAATATTTATTGACTCCATGAATTAGTACATATGAGTCAACAAACTATTACCCATGGGCCAAATCTGGCCTGCTGCCTGATTTTTGTATGGTCTGATGGCAAATGGTTGTCACATTTTTAAATGGTTGTCACATTTTTAAATGGTTGGGGGAAAAGAAAAAGAGTAATAATATTTTATGACATGTAAAAATGATATGAAATTCAAATTTCAATGTCCATGAATAAGGTTTTACTGGAATACAGCCATCCTTACTTGGCTAGTATTATCTATGGCTGCTTCCACACGACATGGGTAAGGTCACACAACAGAGACTGGGATGGCCTGCAAAGCCTAAAATATTTCTCATCTAGCCCTTTACAGAAAAAGTCTACAGACCCCTGAATTACTCAATACATGCCCATTATTTTCCCAGGAGAAACTTGAGCTTCACATTTTAGAAGAAATTAAACATTTTAAGAAGCTCCCTCTTAGCTGTGTCCAGAGAAAATTACATTCCACACCCAAACATACACAGCTGGGTATTGGGAGAAAAGCAAGAGCTTTAATGGAGTTATTAATGTTGCAGCATAAGAAATAAAATTCTCCACAGAAATTCTTTTAAGCTCAGAAAACTTGAGGGAAGAATTTAAGACCCTGTTTCTTATTTGATTTCATAAAAATGCCTGGCGTGAAAGCAATTACCCATCCAAACTGCTTCAACAGAGAAAATATCCACTTATTCCTCCCAGATTTGGGGGTGAAGCAGGCGACATTAGCTAGTAGCATCATAAATCTTCAAGGGATCTGAACAAGAACCTTCTGAACATTTTAAAACTTAACGAGAACTAAACTCCAGCCCTGAAGAAATGAATCAGGGTGCAGTTCAGCCCTCTGTGAATCTCCATTTCCATCTGGAGTCTTTCTTGCAGGGGGGAAGTAAACATCATCCTTTTTAAGAGCAGACAAGATCAGAATTGCCTGTTTGACCCTCATATAGCTTCTCCACAGGAGCAGAATTTAATGTATCCTATTTGGGTATTGACAGTCTACTCGTGAATATTCCTCGTCACATAAAATAAAAGGAGATACGTTAACACAGCTGAATAATTGCAGTCTCTCTATGGAGAGAGCAAGTGGTGTTACAGCAAAACCATGCCGAAAGCTGTGTCCCCAAAATGACACTGCAACTTTTCAAGCTTTATCAATAAAGATGATGGTGCATAATCAAATAAAGCCACTTATGAGACAAATCAAGATAGAAATGGAACCTTTGTCATTTGATATTAAAAAAAAAAAAGACAGCATAGTGAGGACAATATATTCTAATATTCTAAGGTGGCTGCCACCAGAGAATTGCTTGAGATGGGTTCACTTAGAATCCACATTTCCTACCCCAGATTATCGACAGGGTGTTAGCAGTTTCAAGTACGTTCTTTTATTTTTGTTACCTTTGAATCTTAGGTAAGGACTATCACGTGATTGCAAAATCTTCCTAGGAGCAGAATGATGGTCCAGAGACAGACAAGGTTTAAGGCAGAGGAGCAGGAACAAGAGAAGTCAGTTGAAGCCTCATGCGATAAATTTGCTGCAAACAAAACCACATAGACAAAGACATTGGGCTTATTACGAGGTGAGAGATCCATAAAGAAATCAGGAAACTATGAAAGGTGCCACAGCATGGTTGCCTCAAAGCTTATGGTTTGGAGCTAGATGGATTTGGGGTAGAATTTTTGTTCTACTTCTTACCAGATGTGTGATCTTCAGCAAGCAACTGAACCTCATCTGTGATATTGGGATAATGATAGTATCTGTCTCTTGGGGCATGTGAGAATTAAAATAAATGGCGCTCTTAGATGCTTACACCGAGCTAATTTCATGTACTTTTCACATGGCACTCCATAAACAATTACGACAGCCAGGGTAATACAGATGGCACCTGTTGCCATCTTTAGGCTAGTGTTGGATGCAGTCTGGTATGGGATCTCATCTCATGTGGAAAGTGGAGACCACCTCAAACCCCTAAAACTGCACAAGTGAAGAACTGGGGAAAACTAGGGGAAGAAATTGCCTTATGTATAACAATGCTGATTGTCAGGCAAGAACAAAAGAATGAGGGGAGGGCCTATCTCATGAGCTTCCTGAGAATCTAGGGTCCATTTGACTTGCCCGACAAATAGATATGTTTGGGGGTGTCCACTATTTTTTCCTCCCCTTTCTTCAGGGACAAAGGTGCCCCCGTGGTCATATGTCTGCCATAATGGGTCATATTTGAGCAGGGCCAACTCTCCCAGCTCCTCCCTGGCTATAGTCAATAAGACCAGTGATAGACCCCAACCAAGACCACACGGGGCCAACCTAATCCCCTTTCCAGGAGAAACTCCTCTTATGCCTGGATGCCATATTATCTTAAGTCCTTTTACAAAATTCACCAGCAATTTTCAAATAAAATTAATGTAGATTTACAATTATAAAAACAAACACTTGTAGTAGAATATTCGTAGGGATGAGAAAGAGGTTGCAACCTTAGATCAGAAATAAAGGTTCGAAATCTAAAAAGTCAGTGAGCGCAGTGTTGGCATAGACAACCTGGGGGTACAAGAGATGAGAGCCTGGCTGGGAGAGCAGAGAAGGCACAACGCAGTGCGGTGCGTCAAGGGCCGAATGGTTTGTACAGAGAAGAGGTGAGCAGTGGGGCTCTGTAGAGCAGTGTGTTCATCACCCTGTTGCTGAAGCCCTTTGTTTATTGCAGTGAGTAGCTGGGAATGGCTCTTGGGAACCCCCAAAGTCTTCACTCTTCCTGCAAATGTCCCCAGGGGACATTAGCATGGTTTTCTGTTTGGTTGTTTTTTTTTTTTAATCTCTATTTGGCCACAGGTAGGGAATATTTTGAATTTTTGAAGAAATGAGAAATGGGATTTTCATTTCAACCAAGGAGTAATAAACTGTACAAATTAAATGGAAATTATAAAAAGCAAGCAAAGGGTCAGCTTTCTGCTATATTGTCTTTTATATTTCTCCTTTGTTCTTTCTAGTGAGCTACAGGAAACTCATTTCAGGAGCAAGGGAAGACCCTGGGTGCTAAACAATCTGGCTCCTTATCTCTGACTAACTCACAGCACCAACCCACCCATTGCACCCTGCTTCCTCTTACAAGAAGACTACACCTTATACCAAGGAAGAGCAGAACCACTTTCCACAGCCTAAGGGCACCCGACAGGATCAGCCATCTCTGGATCCCCTCTCTTTTCCTGAGTTATGACTTAAATTTGCTATTTCTCCCTTGCTTTTCAGCCATCTTTTTGGGCCAGTGATCTTGTTACACTATCAACATTACAACACAATGGCAAGATTTCACCCTGGTCCTTGTGCTAGCTTAAGAATAATGCTCTAAGCATCTAATCCTTGGGAAAGTTTGACACAAGTGGAACATAAGAGGCAGGAATGGGGACAGGAAAACTTAGTCATTTACTAAATAACCATAAATTCACTAAGCTGGAAACGGTCCAGTTCAGAGAAATATTTGCAATAATCCATATACAAAGGGAGATCATTGGACTGTGTTACAAAGATTGAGAGTATTATTCCTGAATGTCAAACTCATCCAAACACTAAACCCATTGGAAAGGTAAGTTTGGGGAATTGTATGAGGAGTATTGCAGAGAAAAGTCATCCACAGAGCTGAGTTGTCCCCCACTTACACACCCTCCTAACACTTGCAGTTCTCCCTCAAGGCTCTGGCACCCACAAAAAAATGATTGTGTTTATTAGTCATTAGAGAAATGCAAATTCACACACAACCAGAAACTGTGACCCACCAATTAGAGTGGCTAAAATTTTTTAAACTGACCATACCAACTCCTGGCAAGGATGTGGAGGAACAGAACTCTCATGTACTGCTGATACGGGTGTAAAAAGAGTACAACTACTTTGAAAAGCACACAGTTTCTTCAAAAGGTAACCATATACCTTTCACATGATTAAGCCATTCTACTCCTAGGTATTTACCCAAGAGAAATGAAAGCATCTCTCTATACGAAGATGTGTGTGTGTGTCCACAGCAGCTTTATTTGGAGTAGTCAACAACTGGAAACCACCCAAATGCCCATCAAAAGTAAGCAAACAAACTGTAGTATGTACACACAAGGGAATACTACTCTTGCAAAACTGGAATGCCAGACCCATTAAATAATTACTCCCCATTCCCCTCTCCCCTCCGCTGGCCCCTGGCAACCACCATTATGCTTTCTGTCTCTATGAATTTGATGACTCTAGGGACCCCATCTATCTTAGTCAGTTCAGGCTGCTATAGCAGTATACTGTGGACTGGGTGACTTATCCACAACAGGAATGTATTTCTCAAGTTTCTGGAGGCTGAAAGTCAGAGATCAAGTGGTGCTGGTGAGACCCCCCTTCCAGGCTGCAGATGGCTGAGTGGCATGGTGGAAGGGCTGGCTAGTTCTCTCGCCTTTGCTTATAAGGGCGCTTGACCTCATTCCTGAGAGCTTTACCCTCACGACCTAATTAACTCCCTAAGGCCCACCTTCAAATACTATCACATTGGGATTAGGGTTCAACATATTTTGGGGAGACACAAACTTTCAACTCATAGCATCATGTGAGATGAATCTCATAATTTTAAGGGTCACATTTATGTGACTTAGGTTTTTAAAGATTCTTTTAAAAATCAGAATAGTAAATGTCTCCCTTGGGAAGAGTGCAGACATATGGCTACAAGATGAATGAAGAAAACAGCCATCCTAATACTATACCGCTGAGTTCTTGGGATAGAGGAATAGTTTTCTAGGGAGAGCAGATTCACAAACTGTTTTAACTCAAGGCAATTAAAGAGAGGCAAAGATAAGTGGCTCAAGTAATTATGATGCCAACCTTTCTCCAAGAATGAATGTGAAGAATTTGAATATTTTTTGAGTATCTGTTCTCCTCTCTAAGGTACATTACCAAAACTTTGGATGGAGTAAGTCAAAGCATAGATAATTTTTCTTTTTATGTGAGATCAAGTCACAAGGTACTGTTTCAGTCTTGACTTTAATAATTATAGGAACTGTAGTTCAGATATTCTTTAAAAGACTTAAAAACAGGAAGTACAACTTTCATTCATACTAGAAAATAAAGGCAAACAAATCAGAATGAATATGCCAAAGAGAAAACCAAGGTACTAGCAAGGAAGTGAAACCAATCAGCACTCTCCCTATCCCAAAACACCCCCAAAAGCATAGAACAAGAGACGACAGAATTAAGACCAAACATATAAAAATCACTTCAGTAATTGTAAATGGTTTCACTTTACCTATTGAAAAATAAAATGAGAACAAACGATGAACAAACAAGCTAGCTTGAGCACCTTCCTCCCCCACTCCCTCCCCCACAAATGGCATGACCAGGGACAGTCAAACTCGGGGGTACAGGGTGGGCTCAGGACCCAGGGAAATGGAAGCCAGACATTCCCAGAGGCCTCTGAGCTGCTGGGGACCCTGTCCAAGGAGCCTGGAGGTCGCAGAGAAATTCCACACCATGCAGGGAAACCTCCTCCACAAAGGCCAAATTCCTCCCAGCACCTCATCAATTCTGGAGATAGTAAATTAAGTGTTTCTAAAAAAATAATAATCTGGTGATGGATTATTAGAGAAAGCAGGAAGGGTGTGCAGTCACCTCAGCCACAGGTTTTCAAATTAGAATCAGATGGAGAGGCCTGTCTATAAACTTAAAATCAGATGGGAAATTATACATGAATGAGAGCAAGTGTGATTTTTCCTTCGCAGGGACAGTCTCAACACCTGCGACCAACTGGTGTAATAACAAGCCCTGGAGTTAAAAGCATACACTCTATGTTCAGATTCCCTAGATTCTGGGCAAATACAGGTTTTCTAGGGCTCAAAATGCCCACAATCTTTTGAGCTCTCTTTAAGAAAAAGAGAACAAAATATATGATTATGAAGTTAATTTGGAAAGAGAAAAGGAATTTTTTAATTCCTTAAAAATTCTTAATTATAGCAAATACCAGTCTTAAATACCAGGCAAATATCAGAAAAAAAGCACAATAATTTTATTGTCTTCCATATTTTTCCCACATTCCTACTTTTTGATTACTTACTCTCTGATCTCCTCTTCACTGACAGTGACTTTATAATATTTTCTATACAGTAAATAGAAAAACCAGCCTTTGCTCTAGCATAATTTATCAATATTTGTGTTTATTTACCAATAACCAAGCAACATTTCTTTTAGCTTTACACCTTCCTAACAGTAATATCATGCAATTATGAGGATTATTGTTAAATTTGGGGAAACTCTATCATGTTTATGTATTCAAGCTGTAACGTTTGGAAGAATTTTCCATAGACCTACCTCGGAGCTTCATACAATTCAAGCTTTGTTTCTTCACATCTTACCTAATTCTGGTGTAAAATACCAGAAACAATGTGTCATGATTTCAGGTGAGTAGACATGTGGTAGAGCATTCCTGGAAGTCATTCTTACATCCAGAAGGAAAATATTAATTTAATTCTATACAGAAGTGACCACAAACCATGAAAAAAAAATCTCACTAACTAAACCAAATGTTTTCCAATTCACCACCCTTTCAGCCAGGTGCCAACCATGCTCAAGCCACTCCACCATTAAACCAGTTAAGGGTGAAGCATGGTGGGTGGAAAGATGGAGTGCAAAGAGACAGTAGTCTTAACTCACTGCAAACAGAACATCTTCCTTTTGCAAATCTTATCAAAAATATACAACCACGTGAACATCCCAGATCTTTGGAAACAGTGTTTGCAGAGAGGGTCCCTGAAGATTAAGCTTGACTGGCTTCCAAGGAAATCCACTTCTGCTTACAATCAAAGCCTGGCTCTGCCAGTTACTAGAGCTTTAGACAAACCCCTTATTCACTTGGTCACCTCATCTCTAAAATGGGGAGAAAATGCCTACCTAAAAAAAGGTTTATTATGAGGACGAAGTGTGATAGTGCATAGGAAGGCCTGAATCAGGCTAATGCTGGCTGCTGTAACAAATGCCAACCTTTCAATGTCTTGCAGAGCAGAGGTTTATTTCCCAAACATCAGCCCAGTGTGGGAATGCATGGTCAGCAGGTGGCATTGCTCCAAGTGGCATTCAGGTATCCAGACTCCTTCTGTGCCATGACCCTCCATTCCCCAGGGACTCAGAGATCCATACTTGAAACTAAAAAAGGAGGAAGAAATAGTGGAAAAAGGAGACCCACTTAAAACATGGACCTGGAAGTGGCCCGTTGTACAAACTCATTATATGGACAAGAATAGTCTCGTGATCGCAGCTTCACAGAAGGAAGATTGAAAAAAGTAGTCCAGGGCTGGGCAGTGGCCTCCCAGGAATAACTGGATCCTGTGCGGAAAGGGGATGGGGGTATGCTTTTCTGAGGGACACCTAGTTATCTGCCACGCGTGATGGGAGCTCAGTAACTGAACAAAAAGCCCAGAGGGGCCCATGACCTCCACAAGGTCTCTGATCTAAGCTGGGGCAGCAGCCTCAAGTGCATACAGGGAACCAGGTAGCACACATGCCTGAGGTAGGCCAGGAGAAAGAAACGTATCTCTGCCGGCCTGAGGAGGGCTGGCATGTGACACTCAGCCTCACCACTGAGGGGACCACACGGTGGGGCTGAGGCAACCTGGGGACTGCAGGCTTCACCTAAAGATGACCAGCAGCACTGAGGCCTGGGGAAGTGTAGCCCTGTGGAAATAGAGGTCCAGCGGCCAGAGCATGTGATGTTTCAAGAGAAGCTAGAAATCCAGACTTTAAAGTGAAATTTTCCAATTGATAAATGAAGTCATCGTTTAGGTATCATTAATGTACAATTACATGAGCAACATTATGGTTACTAGACTCCCCCTATTATCAAGTCCCCACCACATACCCCATTAGAGTCACTGTCCATCAGCATAGTAAGATGCTATAGAGTCACTACTTGTCTTTTCTGTGTTGCCCAGTCCTCCCTGTGACCCCCCCTACATTATGTGTGCTAGTCATCATGCCCCTTTTTCCCCCTTATCCCTCCCTTCCCACCCATCCTCCCCAGTCCCTTTCCCTTTGGTAACCGTTAGTCCATTCTTGGGTTCTGTGAGTCTGCTGCTGTTTTGTTCCTTCAGTTTTTGCTTTGTTCTTCTACTCCACAGATGAGTGAAATCATTTGGTACTTGTCTTTTTCTGCCTGGCTTATTTCACTGAGCATAATACCCTCTAGCTCCATCCATGTTGTTGCAAATGGTAGGATTTGTTTTCTTCTTAAGGCTGAGTAATATTCCATTGTGTATATGTACCACGTCTTCTTTATCCATTCGTCTACCGATGGACACTTAGGTTGCTTCCATTTCTTGGCTATTGTAAATAGTGCTGCGATAAACATAGGGGTGCATCTGTCTTTTTGAAACTGGAGTCTTTCAAAGAAGGCTCCTGCATTCTTAGGTAAATTCATTCCTAGTTGTGGAATTCCTGGGTCAAATAGTGTTTCTATTTTGAAGTCACTTATCTATTAATGGGTAAAAGAAACTAACACAATTAGTGTCCAAACACTCCAACTCTTGCTCATGATTCTACAGGTGAGGAATTCGAGCGGGTAGGGTAGGGACGGACTGTCTCTGCGTCATGTGATGTGTATGACCCAGGCAACCCTCCAGGGTCTGGAGAACCTGAGGTGGCCAAATTCACACGGCTGGAGCTGCAGCTGAGGGGGCTGGAGCAGCCGGGGGCTGACTAGACCCCTCCCTCCTTCAAGTCACTCATGATCCAGGGCAGGGGATGCCTGCAGGATCTTGTTTTTATAAATAAAGCTTTATTGGAGCAGAGCCATGTCCATTTGCTTACATATCGCCCATGGCTGCTTTCACTACAAGGCTGAGATGAGTAGCTTGACAGACATGATTGGTCGGCAAAGCATCATGTGTACTGTCTAGCCCTTTACAGAAAGAGTTTGCTGACCCCTGCCTATTAAATTTCAATAAGAGGTGCTGCTCACCCAGCTTGGACTCTGCCTGCCAGAATATCCTTCATCTCATTTCATCCCCACACTGCTGTGAAGCATGTGTACTATTCCTACTCTGTAGAAGAGGAAACAGAGGTTCAGGGCAAGGGGTGACTTGCCCAAGGTGTCCACAGGCAGTAAGTAGATTCACCTCAAGTTTGCAGGCCTCCTGACTCCAGTGACCCATGGATCAGGCCACACTGCCACTGGAGTGGGCCGTGTAGGGTCTGGTGTCAGGAGGGGGAGTGGGAGATGCAGGGGAGAAGAACGGCTCCCTCTGTCTAGAGGATCATGTCTCCACAGAGGTGGTCATGGAAAGTTCCTCTCTGGGCTAGTCTGGCCTCCCCTGGCAGTGTCATCTGCCTCCCTGTTAGCAGGCCTGAGCGTTGTAAACAAACTTTTACTTAAAGTGTTGTTTGCAAACTGTGTGCTTGTAGGAATCATGTATTCACGTATAAATCATGTATTCACAATTACAAGTGTTTCTCGAATGATTTAAGTATTTATGCATTTGTATGGGTTGTAAAATTTGTATATTGAGAGAAGTGATTGGTTCCTTCTGTAAGCCTGCGCTCCTCTGCAGCCCCCAAGAGGAAAAAGGCCCCCATAAACAGGAGCCACATTGTAGTGACAGGTAACTAGTCACCAGGAGCAGCCCTTGAGGAATGGCTTCCCGGGCCTGTCCCCAGAGAAATTCTCTGCTGCCACTAAGCCAGCAGGGGACACTGGAAGTTCCACAGAGCTCCAACATCCTCCCTGGCTGAAGAACCCCACCACCCAAGGAGTACCCCCATTCCTCCTTTCCCCCTTCCTCCTGCCCTGGGGGCCAGTTTGGGATCCAGGACAACCAAAGTAAACTGGGGAGCTGGGTGGGTGGCTACACTCTATCATCAGGCAACCTTTGCTGCAACCACATCTACTTTTATGGGGAGCCACTGGCGAGAGCAGGTGGACAGACCCCAAACCCTCCTACCACAGATTTGCCCGGCAGCCAACCCCAAACCCTCCCTCTGCCTCAGGGGGCTTAAGGGCAGCAGCCCAGAAGGGCCCTCTCGGGGGCATGGGAGAAGTGGGGACTATTTTTGTTTCTGAGTTGGGGAGATGTTCAGGGTACCACCAGGGGTGTGTGGGGATTGACTACACAGACGGCATCCGGTGGTGAAAGTGAGACCATCCGGTCTGGTGGTCAGAGGTGTCTTCTTCAGAGACTCAAAACCTTGGAAGTTTCACACCGGGTTCATCTCAGCTGTGTAACAACACAGATGTAATCACTGTAAAAGACTGCAGGGCAACCAGTGGTGCCAACCTTGATTCCGGGTGCCCAGGATCCCGGAACTCTCCCTAGGGAGTCTGGCGGCTGGAGAAGGAATGAGAGCCAGACCTCGCCGGGTGGTGAGACCCCTCTGGCAGTGAAGGTGTTAGAGCCCCATCAGAAAGCTTGCAACAGGCAAAGCCCTACAGTTCTTGGGCACAGAGGAGGAACTTGGCCTCATTTTCCTCCCAAAGGAGTTCCCACTTAGCAGGGACCCTGGAGCGAGTCTGGATGGAGACAGGCCAGCCCTTTCTCCTCTTCACCTGTTCCTAAAGGGCCAGAGCACAGATTGGCCGCAACCATCCTATGTGATAAACCCACAGCCAGCCCAAGAGAGGACGGTTCTCTATCTGCGTGGGCAGGGGCACAGAGTGCACGAGGTAATGCTCAGTGCCTTGTTAACTAGTTTTAAACACAGGTGCCTAGACATGTCCTGCTGGAATTCAGAAGCAGATAGAAAATGCATTGCAGAGATTTAAGATGTGGCTGAAATGATCCTCACCCCACACAAGCATATTGGGTGAGGGTTTTACACAGCGAGGCTTCGTAGTATCATGCCGTCAGCATCCTACTGTCATTTAGAACCGCGTCTAATTTTACAATGCTGCCCTTCCTCCCACCCCTCCCCTCCACCAGTCACTGTTTCTCATCTCTGGCTCTTTGTCTGGATGTTTGTTCATGGAATGACACCCAGGTATTAAAACAATGTTCCTGTAATCTTCCTTCCAGACAGACCAGTGAGGTATAAAGGGCTCTGGAAGGGTGTCAGGAAACCTGAATTTCGAAGGCTCCTGCCTTGGACAATTCACTTAACCTCTCAGGAATTCAATTAACTCATGTCAATAAAGGAGTAGATTACCTCTAAAATCCCTTGCAGGTCCCAAAACTATGACTCTAAGTAGGCAAACAGGAAATGTCTACAAATAACAAAGGTTGGGAAAACAGAAAATCCATTAATGTGGAAGAATTGAAGGAAGCATTCCAGTATCGAGGCTCACTTCGGAGGAAATACTTGCTGTCCAGGCATTCCACGAGCCGTTTGCACTGCACACGGATAGTCCTCACTGTTCAATGGCAAGGGTGTTGAATTTGCATATTCAAGGACAAATTCTCACTACCGTTGACCACCAATGCAATTAATCAATTTAGGAACATGCAAAGCTCTAAGGGTAAACTCGATTTGGATAAAGAACAGGTAGTTAGATACTACATGCCCTCCACCCTAGAAAATGAAACAGATCCTGTTGTGATTAACCTATTATTACTTTTTATGAGGAGGGAAGGTAAAGAGTCTTGCACCTAAGATATTCTAACAGTGCCTCACTCCCTGATGAGAGTATGCACCGAATGCTAATTAGTTCAGGTGGAATTCTCCAGGGCTGTGTCACGCCTGGCCTCTTCCAGCCTTGGCTACTTTTCTATGAGATTGGGATAAGGCTGTCATGTCTGCAGGTTTATGGGGAAGAATGGCACTCACCCAGGGGCCCATAGACCATCAGAACAGGAAGACACAGGCTGATCTACTGATAAACAGTAGGTTGCAGAGGTTTATAAATAGTTTACAGAGTGATTGAGTGTTACACTTGAAGAATCACATGCCTTGATGTCAAAGTAGCACAGAGATGTTAGTCATTATTTGGGGCATCCGGTTCAAACCCCCTTTCTACAGATGAAGAAACTGGGGCCCCTGGAGGAAGTGATGTGCCTCAAGTCACTAGCCGGAGAATGGCAGAACTGCTCCTGGAAGCTGAGGCCCGGAGAAGCGGCAGACACCTCTGCTCCTCCCCCAGCTAGGCTCTTCGTATAAATCACATAACAGCTATAGAGGACAACTGATCTTTTAACAGCTTGAACCCTTGGACTTCACAGAATCATAAAATGCTTTATTTGGGATCCCAGGTGTGTTTGGGGAGCCACAATTAACTCTAGGACTTCAACAAATCAGAAAAGTAAAGCCCTGATGTGCAGAAATCCCATGAAATGGGGAGTTTAGTCTAATTGAAGTTTATGGCAATTTTTATCTTCCGATCACAAGTTTTTGGAGTACCTCTTTCATGCCGGGAGCTGGAATAGACATTTCAGCAGCACTTTCTTCACATAATCTTCACACAAACCCTCTGGATGGCTGGCATTCCCACTGTATGGTGGCCACCCCAAAAACTGATGCTGATCGGGGTGTCACACACAGGCCTCTAGGACAGGAGCCTCGCTCATGCCCCCAGCTCTGCTGGGATGTTGGCCCCCAATGTGGGCTGGGCACAGCCAACCACAGTGGCCCCTTTCCTGGATGATGTCAATGACCCTGAGAACAACAGCTAATCTGAGACAAGCCACCAGCTCTGTCCCAACCCTGGGACAAAACTACACAAAGAGGAAGCCAGCTGGGGCTAAGTTATTCTGAGGACAGTACTCTCAAAACAGAGCCCTTGAGTTCCTATCCCCAGACCCCGAGAGCTGGGCCACAGACTTTGTCCTTCTCAGGTCAGTTTGTCCCACAGTCCTCCAATTCCTTCCTTTCACTGAACGTGAGCTCCTACCCTACCCCTGCTTTTTGTGTTACGTTGTTTTAACGGGAATCTTTGCTTACAAATAAACCAAACTATACATCGTTGTACTGTTACAAAGGAATCTTTTGTTTTTAAATTTCAACCTTTGTAATAACATTCTAAAATCTATACCATCCACATTTTTGCCTTCTTACACACAACAATGAACACAACATACAATATTATTTAATGAAAGATTTTGGGTGGCATAAAATAAATGTAGAAGGCACAGTAAGTTGGGTCAATTCTTTGCTGAGCCCAAGACACAGTGGAAGATACTCTTGGGAAGGGAGCATTTGCTTCTGTTTTTTCTTGTCTGCTAAATCCAAACATGAAACTGGGCTGTGCCTCAGTCCCCTGGATCTCCTAGGTTACCTTGGACTCCCTACTATAAAGCCTGAAGCAGACCTCTCCCAGCCCCCAGGCGTCTCCCCTCCTATCCTCCAGTTAGTGCCAACAATGCTGCCTGTCGTTCACCTGGCCTCCAGGGCTGTTATTACCCAGCAAGGTCTCAGCCTCATTGATCTCCTGCAACTCAAGAGCCTGGCCCTAGAGGGGGACTCAGAGAGAAGCACACAGCTTATGCAAAGCTATTTTAATGCTGTGGAAGGCAGGAGAGAGTTTGAGTAACAAATACAAGGAAGGTTATAGAAGGTCCTTTTGAGTCTCCTGTGCCATGCCTGCTGTCACTGGCCCATGCATGCTGCTTGGCCCCCATTTACTCAGCAGGCTCCATGCACCGCTGAGCCCATTCACTCCCTGGACTTCATACCCTTTGCCTAGCAGGACAGTAGAAGCCAAGCTACCCCAGGGCTGCACAGCATCTGAGATTTCCCTGCACATGAGTGTACTCTCTCTCATTTACTCTGCCAAGTGGGCCAGAATCTGAAAAAGTAGGACTAGTTCCTTATTCTCAGGGATCCCCTGCTGGGTTTGACTACTGACCAATACCTGGAACTGCGTCCACACCTACCTCTGCACCAGGAGGGGCACCCAGCGAGGCTCACACAGGCTCCAGACCTTTGGTGAGCACCTGGGCTGTATGCCAGGCACTGTAGTAAGCAGTGAAGATGTATGGTTTGATAAAAGAGTCCCTGCTTTCAAGAACTCCAAGACCAGGAGGGAAGCCAGGCAAGTGAAGAGATCATCACATTGTGGTGGTGGGTCCCATGTGCGCCACACGAGACAGGTGGGTGGGCATGCTGGTGCACAGGCTGCAGAGAGGCAGAGGGCGTCTGAAGCCCCGAGAACACCCCCTTCTCTACGCGCCTGCTAATGGAGAGCTGTGCTAAGTGAAGAGTTGCAGTCTATCCTGATTTCTATTGCTGTTTTGGGTTCATGCAAAATTCAGGCGCAGACCTTAGCTTTCTTATGTGATGATTAATCAGTCAACGCATATGTATCAGACACATCAACATCCCTGGCTCTCCCTCCGAGAAGGACCATGTGACAAGAAGCCTCATTTAGGCGATGGGCACCTGAGCCGGCCTGTCATCACAAAGCATCCCCGGCTGCTCTAAAGGAATCACTGGACCCTGTGGGGAACACCACTGATGCATTTCCCAACTGCTTCATTCGTTCCCCTTAAATGTATGAGGCTCATGAGTGCTTGTCACTCAGGGATTTTCGTCCTGGCCCCTTTCGGCAGCCCACACGGAGACTCAGTCACATAGCTTCCTCAGTGAATTCACATCTAAGGTTGGAACTGCCTGGAGTACGCAGGCTGGTCTCTGCCTAAAAACACAGGCACATGGGGCAGCTAGGCAGGGCCTCAGAGTGGACCTGGGCAGCCGGCAGTGAGTTTCAACTTCCTCTGACTCCTCTTCTCTGTGCTGAAGTTCAGAATTAACTCGCTGTCCCCCAGACCTCAGCTTTCTTTCCTACCCCCTAAACATGGAATGCCCTCTCTTTCAGCTGCCTTCCTCCAGATCTTTGTAAAATCGCTGGTTAAAGTCAGCTTCCCACAGGAGAATGTAACTTCCACTAGGGAAGTATCTACTTTGCCCTCTGCTGTATCCCCAGCATCTCTGGAAATGCCTGGCACATAACAGACCAAATCGCTGCTGGGTGAATGACACTCTTCTCCTCTTCAGTGCCGGGCTCTGTGGGGACGATGTCAGTCTCAAACTTTCTCCTAAATAGTCTTAGATTTCCAGTTGCTTGTCTGCATTTCATTCTGCTGCCAGCTCACACTGAACAGGCTTGCCAAGGAAATCTTCTTCTTTCTCTCCAGACCAGCCTCCCCATACGCTCTTCCAATTTCTGCCAGTAGCACCATCATTCAGTCAGCAATTCCCGGGGAAAAGCCCCACGTGCCTCCTCTCCTTCTACTGAACACAGGATGCATAAAAACCGGCATACTTGCTCACTGCAAGGTTTCCAGGTACCTTCCCTTCCTTATCAGTCCAGATCCCAGGTCTAACTCAGAATCTCATTCCCTTAGATTTACCCTATTACAAACAGCCTCCTTACTGGTCATCACCTTCCTAAACCACTGAACACTCTTCCTCCAGATTACATTCCCCAATTCCTATATGCCTCTGCCGCTTCTCTAACCCAATCAAAAGTCATCAGTCACTCCCTGCTGCCTCCTGTTCTGAGCTCTGGCATTCAGGGTCCTCCAGGGTCCTCGCTTCAACACCTTGTCCAGTCTCACCTCCAGTGATTCCCAAGTAAGGACCTTCCTATGATCCAGCATTGTCCCTTGACAACATCTTACCTCCTCCCCTATCTGGACTCAGGTCCTCTCTGCCCCCTGCCCCAGGAATCTCTTCTCAGTTCTGCACAGGGAAATCTCACCTAGCCTTCAAGACAGCCCAGGTCACACCTCCTCCATGAAGCCTTCCCTTCCCTGACCACAACTCTCTTCCTTCTCATCTGAATTCCTATAGTTTGAGTTCTCTGCACCACTGACTTGATCTTAGCATGGAGTACACTGAGTCATTAGTAATTTTGTCATCTGTCTTATCTCCACAGCCAGCTTGTAAAGTCCGTTTGAACAGGGCTCATGGCTTATGGTCTCTTACATTCCTTATAGCAGTTAAGCTCCCTGCTTTCCAAATCCAGGCCTAACAGAGTAGAGAGTCAGTGGATATTAGCTGATTTGAAAGTAAGATAAGATTGATGTAAATGTACATCATAGGAATCAAACTATGCATATTGAGGGAATGGCATTTCCTTAAGGTATTTTTAAACCATTTTCCCTTCAATAAACTTGGATATTTTGAACAGCACCAATGTCTTGTATTAGATCTGAACTACACTAGCTTACATTAGGACTTATTTCACTGTTACTAATTTACAGAAGAAAGAAAACTGGAGAAACAAATTCCAGTAATGAAAGTAGGCTATGGAATTGATCCTAGTTTTCCATAGTTAAATCTTAGCACAAATAGGGAGGGGCGGAAGATGGCGGCGTGAGTAGAGCAGCGGAAATCTCCTCCCAAAACAACATATATCTATGAAAATATAACAAAGACAACCCTTCCGAGAATAAAGACCAGAGGACACAGGACAATATCCAGACCACATCCGCACCTGAGAGAACCCAGCGCCTCGCGAAGGGGGTAAGATACAAGCCCCGGCCCCGCGGGAGCCGAGCGCCCCTCCCCCCAGCTCCCGGCGGGAGAAGAGCAGGCAGAGCGGGAGGGAGACGGAGCCCAGGACTGCCGAGCACCCAGCCCCCGCCATCCGGGCCAGAGTGCAGGGCCCTCGATACTGGGAAAACAGGGCAGCAAGAACAGAGAGCGGGCACTGGAGGCTGGGCGACAGAGGACATAAGAAAAGCGCGCGACCATTTTTTTTTTTGCTTTTTTGCTGTTTTGTTTTGGCGAGCGCTTTTTGGAAGTCTTAAAGGGACAGGGACCCCAATACTAGGGAAACAGGGCAGAAAGACCGGTGAGCAGAGGCCTGAGGCTGGCACCGGAGAATAAAGAAAAACGAACGACCACCTTTTTTATTTTTAATTAAAAATTTTTTTTTTTTTTTTTTTTGGTGGGCGTTGTTTTGTTTTGGCGGGTGCTTTTTGGAAGTCTTAAAGGGGCAGGGCGGGCCACTTAGTCCAGAGGTAGGGAATCCGGGATCTCTGGGCACCCTAACCCCTGGGCTGCAGGGAGCAGGGAGGCCCCTTACGGAGATAAATAGCCTCCCAGCAGCTCCTGCTCCAACGCGACTCCACCACTTTGGAGCAGAGGCCCGAGCCAGGCCACGCCCACAGCAACAGCGGAGATTAACTCCATAGCAGCCGGGCAGGAAGCAGGAACCCTGTCTGCGCGCAGCTGCACAGCACAAGCCACTAGAGGCCGCTGTTCTCCCAGGAGAGGAGGGCCACAAACCAACAAGAATGGAAGTTCTTCCAGCCGTCACTCGTCCCAGCTCTGCAAACTATTCCTATCACCATGAAAAGGCAAAGCTACAGGCAGACAAAGATCACAGAGACAACACCAGAGAAGGAGACAGACCTAACCAGTCTTCCTGACAAAGAATTCAAAATAAGAATCATAAACATGCTGACAGAGATGCAGAGAAATACGCAAGAAAAATGGGATGAAGTCCGGAGGGAGATCACAGATGCCAGAAAGGAGATCGCAGAAATGAAACAAACTCTGGAAGGGTTTATAAGCAGAATGGATAGAATGCAAGAGGCCATTGATGGAATTGAAATCAGAGAACAGGAACGCATAGAAGCTGACATAGAAAGAGACAAAAGGATCTCCAGGAATGAAACAATATTAAGAGAACTGTGTGACCAATCCAAAAGGAACAATATCCGTATTATAGGGGTCCCAGAAGAAGAAGAGAGAGGAAAAGAGATGGAAAGTATCTTAGAAGAAATAATTGCTGAAAACTTCCCCACACTGGGGGAGGAAGTAATCGAACAGACCACGGAAATACACAGAACCCCCAACAGAAAGGATCCAAGAAGGGCAACACCAAGACACATAATAATTAAAATGGCAAAGATCAAGGACAAGGAAAGAGTGTTAAAGGCAGCTAGAGAGAAAAAGGTCACCTATAAAGGGAAACCCATCAGGCTAACGTCAGATTTCTCGACAGAAACCCTACAGGCCAGAAGAGAATGGCATGATATATTTAATACAATGAAACAGAAGGGCCTTGAACCAAGGATACTGTATCCAGCACGACTATCATTCAAATATGACGGTGGGATTAAACAATTCCCAGACAAACAAAAGCTGAGGGAATTTGCTTCCCACAAACCACCTCTACAGAACATCTTACAGGGACTGCTCTAGATGGGAGCACTCCTAGAAAGAGCACAGCACAAAACACCCAACATATGAAGAATCGAGGAGGAGGAACAAGAAGGGAGAGAAGAAAAGAATCTCCAGATAGTGTATATAACAGCTCAATAAGCTCGCTTATTGCCTAACAGCTCAATAAGCGAGCTAAGTTAGGCAGTAAGATACTAAATAGGCTAACCTTGAACCTTTGGTAACCACGAATTTAAAGCTGGCAATGGCAATAAGTACATATCTTTCAATAGTCACCCTAAATGTTAATGGGTTGAATGCACCAATCAAAATACACAGAGTAACAGAATGGATAAAAAAGCAAGACCCATCTATATGCTGCTTACAAGAAACTCACCTCAAACCCAAAGACATGTACAGACTAAAAGTCAAGGGATGGAAAAACATATTTCAAGCAAACAACAGTGAGAAGAAAGCAGGGGTTGCAGTACTAATATCAGACAAAATAGACTTCAAAACAAAGAAAGTAACAAGAGATAAAGAAGGACACTACATAATGATAAAGGGCTCAGTCCAACAAGAGGATATAACCATTCTAAATATATATGCACCAAACACAGGAGCACCAGCATATGTGAAACAAATACTAACAGAACTAAAGGGGGATATAGACTGCAATGCATTCATTCTAGGAGACTTCAACACACCATTCACCCCAAAGGATAGATCCACTGGGCAGAAAATAAGTAAGGACACGGAAGCACTGAACAACACAGTAGAGCAGATGGACCTAATAGACATCTATAGAACTCTACATCCAAAAGCAGCGGGATATACATTCTTCTCAAGTGCACATGGAACATTCTCCAGAATAGACCACATACTAGGCCACAAAAAGAGCCTCAGAAAATTCCAAAAGATTGAAATCCTACCAACCAACTTTTCAGACCACAAAGGCATAAAACTAGAAATAAACTGTACAAAGAAAGCAAAGAGGCTCACGAACACATGGAGGCTTAACAACACGCTCCTAAATAATCAATGGATCAATGACCAAATCAAAATGGAGATCCAGCAATATATGGAAACAAATGACAACAACAACACTAAGCCCCAAATTTTGTGGGACGCAGCAAAAGCAGTCTTAAGAGGAAAGTATATAGCAATCCAAGCATATTTAAAAAAGGAAGAGCAATCCCAAATGAATGGTCTAATGTCACAATTATCGAAATTGGAAAAAGAAGAACAGATGAGGCCTAAGGTCAGCAGAAGGAGGGACATAATAAAGATCAGAGAAGAAATAAATAAAATTGAGAAGAATAAAACAATAGCAAAAATCAATGAAACCAAGAGCTGGTTCTTCGAGAAAATAAACAAAATAGATAAGCCTCTAGCCAGACTTATTAAGAAGAAAAGAGAGTCAACACAAATTAACAGTATCAGAAACGAAAAAGGAAAAATCACGACGGACCCCACAGAAATGCAAAGAATTATTGGAGAATACTATGAAAACCTATATGCTAACAAGCTGGGAAACCTAGGAGAAATGGACAACTTCCTAGAAAAATATAACCTTCCAAGATTGACCCAGGAAGAAACAGAAAATCTAAACAGACCAATTACCAGTAACGAAATTGAAGCGGTAATCAAAAAACTACCAAAGAACAAAACCCCCGGGCCAGATGGATTTACCTCGGAATTTTATCAGACATACAGGGAAGACATAATACCCATTCTCCTTAAAGTTTTCCAAAAAATAGAGGAGGAGGGGATACTCCCAAACTCATTCTATGAAGCTAACATCACCCTAATACCAAAACCAGGCAAAGACCCCACCAAAAAACAAAACTACAGACCAATATCCCTGATGAACGTAGATGCAAAAATACTCAACAAAATATTAGCAAACCGAATTCAAAAATACATCAAAAGGATCATACACCATGACCAAGTGGGATTCATCCCAGGGATGCAAGGATGGTACAACATTCGAAAGTCCATCAACATCATCCACCACATCAACAAAAAGAAAGACAAAAACCACATGATCATCTCCATAGATGCTGAAAAAGCATTTGACAAAGTTCAACATCCATTCATGTTAAAAACTCTCAGCAAAATGGGAATAGAGGGCAAGTACCTCAACATAATAAAGGCCATCTATGATAAACCCACAGCCAACATTATATTGAACAGCGAGAAGCTGAAAGCATTTCCTCTGAGATCGGGAACTAGACAGGGATGCCCACTCTCTCCACTGTTATTTAACATAGTACTGGAGGTCCTAGCCACGGCAATCAGACAAAATAAAGAAATACAAGGAATCCAGATTGGTAAAGAAGAAGTTAAACTGTCACTATTTGCAGATGACATGATACTGTACATAAAAAACCCTAAAGACTCCACCCCAAAACTACTAGAACTGATATCGGAATACAGCAAAGTTGCAGGATACAAAATCAACACACAGAAATCTGTGGCTTTCCTATATACTAACAACGAACCAACAGAAAGAGAAATCAGGAAAACAACTCCATTCACAATTGCATCCAAAAAAATAAAATACCTAGGAATAAACCTAACCAAAGAAGTGAAAGACTTATACTCTGAAAACTACAAGTCACTCTTAAGAGAAATTAAAGGGGACAATAACAGATGGAAACTCATCCCATGCTCTTGGCTAGGAAGAATTAATATCGTTAAAATGGCCATCCTGCCCAAAGCAATATACAGATTTGATGCAATCCCTATGAAACTACCAGCAACATTCTTCAATGAACTGGAACAAATAATTCAAAAATTCATATGGAAACACCAAAGACCCTGAATAGCCAAAGCAATCCTGAGAAAGAAGAATAAAGTAGGGGGGATCTCACTCCCCAACTTCAAGCTCTACTATAAAGCCATACTAATCAAGACAATTTGGTACTGGCACAAGAGCAGAGCCACAGACCAATGGAACAGACTAGAGAATCCAGACATTAACCCAGACATATATGGTCAATTAATATTTGATAAAGGAGCCATGGACATACAATGGTGAAATGACAGTCTCTTCAACAGGTGGTGCTGGCAAAACTGGACAGCTACATGTAGGAGAATGAAACTGGACCATTGTCTAACCCCATATACAAAAGTAAACTCAAAATGGATCAAAGACCTGAATGTAAGCCATGAAACCATTAAACTCTTGGAAGAAAACATAGGCGAAAACCTCTTAGACATAAACATGAGTGACCTCTTCTTGAACATATCTCCCCGGGCAAGGAAAACAACAGCAAAAATGAGTAAGTGGGACTATATTAAGCTGAAAAGCTTCTGTACAGCAAAAGACACCATCAATAGAACAAGAAGGATCCCTACAGTATGGGAGAATATATTTGAAAATGACACATCCGATAAAGGCTTGACGTCCAGAATATATAAAGAGCTCACACGCCTCAACAAACAAAAAACAAATAACCCAATTAAAAAATGGGCAGAGGAACTGAACAGACAGTTCTCCAAAAAAGAAATACAGATGGCCAACAGACACATGAAAAGATGCTCCACATCGCTAATTATCAGAGAAATGCAAATTAAAACTACAATGAGGTATCACCTCACACCAGTAAGGATGGCTGCCATCCAAAAGACAAACAACAACAAATGTTGGCGAGGCTGTGGAGAAAGGGGAACCCTCCTACACTGCTGGTGGGAATGTAAGTTAGTTCAACCATTGTGGAAAGCAGTATGGAGGTATATCAAAATGCTCAAAACAGACTTACCATTTGACCCAGGAATTGCACTCCTAGGAATTTACCCTAAGAACGCAGCAATCAAGTTTGAGAAAGACAGATGCACCCCTATGTTTATTGCAGCACTATTTACAATAGCCAAGAATTGGAAGCAACCTAAGTGTCCATCGATAGATGAATGGATAAAGAAGATGTGGTACATATACACAATGGAATACTACTCAGCCATAAGAAAAGGGCAAATCCAATCATTTGCAGCAACATGGATGGAGCTGGAGGGTATTATGCTCAGTGAAACAAGCCAAGCGGAGAAAGAGAAATACCAAATGATTTCACTTATCTGTGGAATATAAGAACAAAGGAAAAACTGAAGGAACAAAACAGCAGCAGAATCACAGAACTCAAGAATGGACTAACAGGTACCAAAGGGAAAGGGACTGGGGAGGATGGGTGGGTAGGGAGGGATAAGGGGGGGAGAAGTAGGGGGGTATTAAGATTAACATACATGGGGGGGTAGGAGAAAAGGGAGGGCTGTACAACACAGAGAAGGCAAGTAGTGATTCTACAACATTTTGCTATGCTGATGGACAGTGACTGTAAAGGGGTTTATAGGGGAGACCTGGTATAGGGGAGAGCCTAGTAAACATAATATTCGTCATGTAAGTGTAGATTAGTGATACCAAAAACAAAGCAAAAAAAAAAAAAAAGGGCAGTTCCTGTGTGGTAACCTCCAACGAGTTCTACACAAGGGTATAAAGGGCATATAAAAGTGTAGGCAAAGGGTCTGTTTGTGTTTATACAGAGGATCAAAGCCTAATTGGGCTACCCCGAAAATGAACTAAGATACGACATGAAAAAGAACTTCCAACATCTGCATTCTCTGGAAGACTCATGCCAGAAGATGATCATCAAAAAACCCCAACAAAGATCCACGCACTGCTACAGCAGTAGATGCACTCATCCCACCAGTTCCTGGACTTGCCATGGGAATGAGGAAGGAGATATCTAAGCTGGCCTGTGCATACAGTAAAACAACAAATTTGACTGGATCTATACTGTTGGAACTCAACCAAGAATTTGGAGAAGTGCAAATTGTAGCGCTCCAAACTCTTACAACTACAGACTATTTACTGTTAAAAAAACATATGGCATGTGAACAGTCCCCAGGAATGGGTTGTTTTAATTTGTCTGATTTCTCTCAGACTGTTCAAGTTCAGTTGGACAATATCCACCATAGCATAGATAAGTTTTCACAAATGCCTAAGGTGCCTTAATGGTTTTCTTGGTTTCACTGGAGATGGCTGGTAATTACAGATATGCTTTGGTTATGTAACTATACTCCTATTATGTTAATGTGTGTGCGCAATTTAAGTAGTAGCTTAAAACCTATATACGCTGAAGTTACTCTACAAGAAGATATGTCAAAGAAATAATCAATCTTCCCATGTTTTCTTCCGCCTGCTACTTCTATAGCTTTTCTTCTTCCTTCCTAATTACAACCCTTAAATAGAATTCGTGCCTCATATCAAATTTACCGAGTATCATAATTCTTCCAAGTGGTAAAGATACCTCAAGACAAATGCTGGGCATAGAAGCCACAGGGCATAAATATGCAAAGAAGTAAAAAGCTAACTTTTTCAAACAATAAGGCTTCTCTCTCACTTACCAACTTCACATTTCCCTGTATGGCCCCGGAAGATGACTGGTTAGCCAGAGACGGGTAAGATTCCTCAAGGGAGGAACAACCTAAGACAGGCACAGTCGCAGGGGGGCCATCAGGTGAGAAATTGGGGATCAACAGAGGTGAGGCTTAGAACCTCACCCCCCCTGTTCTGAGAGAAATCTTCTGCATACGTGGATGTTTTATTGCCCTGGTCTAGCTTGGATTAACACATAGTCTACAGGCACACACCTGATCATCTACATTTGCTCTCTTACAACACTAAACTATGTTTTCTACCTTTATCTTGTATCTACCTACCACTTCAGCATTTTATTAAAAATAATAATAATAAAGAGAGAAATGTGGTATCCACATATAAATCAAGTATAAAAACCAAATGAGTATTCATATTTGAACTGACTGTTTAGAGTTCATAATGCATGAGCAAAACCAAAAGTTTCTGTGATGACTGCCCTTGTACTGTTCACCATGTAACTTATTCATTATGTAAGAATTTGTTCTACATGTAAGAACTTGTTTGTTATGCCTCAGAAGATTGGAGACTGACGAAAATTAGGCTTTGGGTGGATTAATGATTGTGCATTGAGCATTGACTCCCCTATACAGAATTTTATTGTCGTCAACAACCATTTGATCAATAAATATGAGAGATGCCCTCACAAAAAAAAAAAAAAAAAAAAAAAAAAAAAGGACAGACTTCCAATGGTAAAATAAATAAGTAACCGGGATGTAATGTATAGCATAAGGAATATAGTCAAGATATTGTAACAGCTTGGAAGGGTGATAGCCGGAACCTCGAATTATGTATATAAATGTTCTACCACTGTGTTGTACACTTGAAACTCATGTAATGTAATACTGTGCGTCAACTACCCTTCAATAAAAAATATTTAAAAAAAAAAAAAATCTTAGCACAAATAGTTAAATCATCTTATTTCACTAATAACACAGTAGATTTGGTAATGATAAAGGTCTCACAAAGTAACTCTTTTGTCATGTTTGTTTTAAATGAACACAAAGGTGTTATTCATTTTGCTGATTTAAATTGATTAAACTACATCAGCTTTGGATTTTAGGAAACGTTTCCGTGCGGTTCTGGATTCTAAAACTCAGATTTTCCTCTCCCGTATGAACTGTTTGTTTCCCCCCCCCTCCCAAAATTCATTCGTAGAAGCCTAATCCCCATGGTTGTTTTAGGAGGTGGGCCTTTGGGAGGCGATTAGCTCATGAGCATGGAGCCCCCAGGGGTGCGACCAGCACCCTTAGAAGGGACAGAAGAACGCCGGCTTCCTCTGCCTCTGCCCTCCGATTCCTCATCCCTGGTCTGCCACAGAGTCTCACTGCACCTGATGAGAACCCTTCTTAATGATTACATCTCCAGAAGCGCTCTATGGATGTGCAGACATGTTATTCCCTCTGGGTCGAGCCATTCAGAAACTGGCCTCAGACAACACAGCGACGCAGCCTCTGCTGAGCCAGGTACCACAGGTACCACAGTACCCGCACGTGTGTGTGTCCCAAACTAGACAGGGCTCTCAAACTGTGGCGCCGGGACCAGCAGCACTGGCGTTCCCTGGAGACTTGTTAAAAATGCAAATGATCAGATGTCTCTCCAAGTCTACTAAACCAAAAGCTCTGGAGGTAGCATCCAGCAACCTGCAATATAACCAGTCCTCCGGGTGACTCCAATGCCCGTGAAGTGTGAGCACCTCTAGAGTGAGGGTTAGTCCCCGAAGGCAAGGAGCACGTTTTATATTTCTCTATGTCCTTCCACATGGCTAGCACCACAGATGTTCATATGTTTGTACAATGAAGTTTTATGAGTGAGTTGAAGAGATTAGTATCAATCAAATAGAACTGAGCGTGAGCCTTAAACCCCATACACCTGTAGATGCAAAGTAGGGAAGTGAACACTGAGGCGCATGTGCTGGGAGAAGACACAGAGCGGTAATGGAGGAGCGAGAACGAGAGGATGGCAGTGCCAATAACACACTTAGCCTGGTAACAGTTCCACCTGTGACGTCCCAGAACACCTGTATGTTTTGCTTTGATGTTGGTAATAAAATAGGGCACAGATGGAGAGAAGAGTAAAAAAAAAAAAAAAATGCAACTCTTTCTACTTTCTCCCTGTTATTTCAGGATGGAAGGACATGCACGCATTTGTGCTGTACCCAGCCCACCGAGATGGGCAGCCATGCACTCACTGGCCTCCCCGACAGCCGCCGTCTGTGGAGTTGACCCTGGTTCCCGCCCAGCTGTAGGATGACTCAGTGGTGGCCTCCAGGCCCAGCCTTCCACACAGTTTCCACCCAGAGATCGGCCAGCCCTCTGATCCATCACCACCTGTCTTTAATGTCCTTCAGCTGCCTGCAGGGCATTGATTATTGATGGGCCTGGGCGGGCGGCAGGTTGAGCCAAAGAGGAACGAGTGAGAACAAAGCTGCTGCAAAGGGATGCAGGTCTGCAAAGGGTGTGATGAACTATCAGAGCTGATCACTCACCTGCTATAGTGGCCACAGGGGTGCTTATACCTCAGCTGCTCCCTGGTCTGTTTCTGTTCCCAATGAGTAGGCACCCCCCTCCCCCACCCTGAGAGCCGGAGACATACAACTCTGCTCCTTGGCTGTGGTGCTACGGAGAGAGGGGAAGTGGCCGGTCAAAGCCAACGGTAGTGACAGCAGTAGCAAAGACTCAGCAAGCACATGCTGAACACCAGGCAGTGCTGCGCACTGTACATACCCTGCTCCATTTCACTGCTACAAAGTCACAAGTTTGGTTTTAGTTGGGGACTCCCGTCAAGGTCCAGAGGTAGAAAATGGAAAAATCCACCAGACTGTAGGATGGAACCCCAGCAAGCATTTCCCGAGCACGGCTTGGGGAAGAGCACAGGGTCTAGTTGAAGAGCCTGGGCTCGGACTCTGGTTCTGCCTCTCAGCGCCTCTGTGCCTGTTTTCTTCTCAGTAAAGTTGGAGCCATAGATACACGCTTCATATGCAAATTGTGAGGAGTAGGTGAGGCATATGAGGCGCGTGGGAAGCCCTCAGCGTGCAGCAGCCCCTGCTAGGCGCACTTGAAATCTTAACATTCGCTGTCCTTTTAATCTAGACAACAACTCTATGGAGAAATAGTTTATTATTCCCATTTTGCTGATAAAGAAACTGAGGCTTAGGTAGGGAGCAAAGCTAAATATTTTGTTCAAGACCATAGAGTTGGGAGGAACCAGAGAGGGGCTGTGAGCTCAGGCCTCAACCCAAAGCCCACTTTGCTAAATTCATCTTTTCCTTCCTCGACTCTCTCCCTCCGACAAGAAGAACTTCATACACAAACACAAACAAAACTACTTCCAGAGAGCACATTACCATGATAGCTCAGGTCCTCTGAGAAACAGGGGCCGCCGAGAGGAGACTGTGAGAGATGGCGTGTCAAATGCTGTGGAGGAGAGACAGCAGGAAGGAGCAGGAAGACTGCACAGCCATCCTAAGAAAGGTTTGGCAAGGCCACGGGGAGCCTGGAGCCCAAGTCTCCTGTCAGAGGATTCTCGTGTCTCCCAGGCACAGGCCTCCTTAAAATTCCTACCAAGCTCAGTCACTGGCCAAGAGCATCTTGTGGGAAGCACGATGCAAAAGGGCTGATGGACTTCAGCTGGGAACCTGGCCAGCTGCGCTCCTTGCAATCGGAGATCTGAGAGGTGCATTTTCACTATCTTCATCATTATCAATTGAAAGCAAGAATATCTAGTGAAATATTCTGGTGGGGGGGGGCACTGGAGCTCTGACCGAACAATGTTTTGATGTTATGCTTTATAAATTACATCAGTTCCCTCATAAGAGAAAAGCTCAACACAATAAATGCCTCTTGCTCCAGGCAGCCTTCCCAGGAAACACAGGCCAAGGCAGGTGCTGCTGAGTTCTGCCACCTGGGCAGCCATAGGCTCCGCCCTGCATTGCTCCTTTAGGCCCTGCCAGCCTCACCTCTTCTTTGGCTTCAAAAGCCCCCGTTTGCCCCCTACTGTTAACTTCTTTTGTTCTTTGCGACTGTGCCCTTGTGACTTGTTTCAGCTCCTAAGAAATGCGTCCTGATTCCTGAGTTGGTCCAAATATCTAGAGGCGCTGTCAGATTCCTGGGCGGTGGGGGTATTCGCCAGGGAAGTTAAAGATCAGGTGTTTTGTGCAGTCACTGAATCTTTTGTTTTCAGATGTGTGTGTGTGTGTAATTTCTAAATCCATCCTTTTCGCCACATTTCATCTCCTTCCTCGCTCTCGGGCAGTGCGATTGCTCCAAAGTGCAGTCGGGGAATACAGAAAGCAAGTCACACTGATGCTTCTGAGTGGGAGACTGATTCCATTTGTTTTAGCCCAAAGGGGTTTAAGGAAAATGTAAAATAGAAACATACATTAATTTATAAAGCCACAATCTCTAATAACCCATGCTTATTACTGTTTCACTTAGTAAATCATTACCTCGGTTGGCCTTTTTCCTGGATTATGGCTGAGAAACAGTATAAATTGTACCTTATTACCATTTGTCATTTATGTCATTCTTTTCTTCTTGACCTAGTTCTGTAAAATTTTTTATTGAGGTACATACAATAAAATGCACAAATCTTGGTCTACAGCTTGATGCATTTTGACATGTGTACACACTCATGTAACCACGACCTGCTCATCCAGTTCTTTTATGTTTTTTAATAGAAGTTTCATGATTTCACAGAACAAGTTTGCTCTCAATCACTTACTGGATACTTGACATAGGCTGACTTTCTACTTGCTAACTTCTAATGACTAGAAGAGGTCTCCCCATCTAGACTGTGTGTCACCTATGGAAGGGACTGTATATGTTTGTGTGACTTCCAGCACTTAGCATAGTGACTGGCATATGGTTAAGTGTATTAATAATCCTTTTTTGGAATGAAAAGATACACCTTTTCCAAGCACTGAAGCCTAGGGTTGGCAGTGATTCCGAACCCAAATGCCCTTCCAACAGGCAACTGCTAAAATAAAATGAGAGATTCATTGTGAAAAGAAAAGAGTGACACACAGCAGCAATTCACCAGAGAATTCTGCTTTATTAGGGAAAGGTGCTGGGTTATATAGGAAGGGGCATGGGGTGATTGTGGTGTCACTTCTATGGGGCTGGTGGCTATTGGCTAGGTGCTGGGATTAGGGGGGTGAGGGGTGATTGGGCTTCAGGTGGCACCGGCGGGAACCGAGGACCCGGAAGAGAAGCAGGAGGTTCGCCATCTTATGGGTGGGGGCCCTTCACATTGATGACTCCACCTAGTCGTTTCTGCAGCCAACACTTACTGAGCATCTCCGTATGTCAGGTTCTAAGTGCTAAAGATACAGCACTGAATGAAACAGAAGCTCCTGCCAGCAGGTAGGCTGCACGCTCTGACTTTTTCTCATTGCCAGGTGTATGTTTCCTGCCTCCTAAGAAATGTAAAATCTGATTCTTGAATCTCGTTCAAGTCAAGACCATACTGGGGTAAATCATGGAAAGAGTCCACCTGATTTCCATTTTGCAACTGAAAATTCCACTTAATCCATGTTTCCATTTATGTCAACATACAATTTCACTAATAAAACGCCAAATACAGCCATTCTTCAGTATCTTTTGAAGGTCAATAACCTTGCAATTACTATGTAAGCTAAAGACTTTATAAAGATTTGAAACAGTTTACCAGGTGCTTTTGTGTAGAATGAATATTCATATTGCAGACTGAATCGTAGGTTAATTTATAGTTGAGTTCACAGCATAAAATCTCAGTATTAATTTTAAAGATTTTCCTTGTAATTTTAACCTGCAATGTAGCAAAGGGTTTCTATAAGCTCAGAAGGACACAAGAGAGAAATAGCTGAAGGAGCTCCCTTAGGGGCCATAAATGTCAAGTTTTTCTTTGGTTTCCCAAATGAAAATTCAGTCTTCTTAGGGAAGGCAGAAATACTGCGGTAAGCAGACACACCGTTCAGAGAGGCATGGAGAGAGGCAGATGTCCAAGCAGTGTTCAGAAATATCTGCTTGAGTTCCTCCTGATTTAAGCCTTTGTTACCACTTCCTGATTAAGTACTTATCTTGGTTTGTACAATGTCCAGTTATTATTGTGGCTAATATTCTGAACCAGGGTTTCTGAGCCTCAGCACTACAGACATCTGGGGCTGGATCATTCTTTGTTGGGGGGCTGCCCGTGCACTGCAGAATGTCTGGAAGCCCTGGCCTCTCCCCACTGGATGCCAGTAGCCCCCACCACTCTCTCACTCATCCTTCCGTTGTGACAATCAAAAATGTCTCCGGATCTCACCAAAGGTCCCCATGGGGGAGGAGGACAAGATCGCTCCTGGTTGAGAACCATTGCTCCGAACAAAGACTATGACTATTAGCTCCTTGTTCTTTGCAATCGCGTATCCTCTTGGTACTTAGAAAACAAGACTACCAGTTATGGTTGGCAGGTTTCATTGTGCACAGGCACCTGGCCAAAGATATAAGGAAGAGCTGAAATCCAGCCCTTGCTCTGCTTGCCAAGCCCTGCGCTGCAGAATGGGGCTAGGTCCTGGAGAAGAGGCCTCTTTAGATCTCACGTATAGGGCCTTGTGGGCCAACTTAGCAAAATCAAAAAATGATAAGAAGACTAGAACGTCAGATGCTAAATTCATCAAGCCCAACTCCTTCCACCTTACAGACCGGAGAGCTGAGGTCCAAGGAGTTCTTTAAGGACAACTGTGAGGAAATGATTTGGCCTGAACTTTAGACAGAGCACTTGGGATGAGAAAGGGGAAGTTATTGCTCTTCAGGGAGCTTGGCCATCAAACAGGAGCATATGTTTGGGAGAAGGGCCCTTCCATGGGGGTTGGGGGGACAGTGAGGAAGTACAGTCCAGCTTGCTGGCAGCTACAGACAAAGAAGAGATGACCCTTCACGTGAAAGATGGCCTGTGGGGAGGAATGGAGTGCACTCGACCACACAGGAAACGTCCTGGGGGAAGAACACTGTGGTGACACTGCTGCAGTGGGTTCAGTTCAAAACCAAGTCCCGTGTCGGATTCATCTTTGCAGCCTTTGGGTTTAGGCGTGGCCCATATTGGCAGGGAGCAGAAGCACAGCTTAGCCCAACCCTGGGCAAAAAGTTGTTGACAGTGGAGGCCTCTCGGCCGAAACAGGAGGCCCTCCTGGGTGGAAAGGGCAGGCTGTCCAGGAAAGAGAATTCCAACAAGCCAGCGCTTCAGCCCCCGTGGCCTCGGAGGGTTCTCCTCCATTAGAAAGCGTGGCCAACTGTGACACCCTGCCTCATGACACCCTGTGACACTCTCCTGCAGCCAAACACGCGACAGGTCTCACAGAAGCTGTAGCAAACGGCATACAACCTCAGGAACCAGCACCGGCAGGTTTCTCCTCCCTGGGTTTAGGGCTGCAAGCGCAGGCAGCGCTCCGCCTGTGCTCCTGCCGGGAGCTCCAGTTCACTGACGCCTCTTTCCTGTCCCTCGGCGGTGGTATTCTAATAGGGACTACAATGCACCAACTAATCAGAACAGGTGTGAGGCAGCCCCTCTCCCCGACCCCGCAGGGTCACGTGCTAACTGGCTAGTGGTTGGATCACATGGAGACGCTGGGTCCTGGGCACGGTCCCCTTTGGTACAGGAATGTATTCCAGTGTTTTAACTCGGGCCGGGTCTTACCAATGGATATCAGCCCCGAATCTCCCCTCCTTCCTGTTAGTGAACTTGACTCTGCCTGGCCCCTGCAGACTCACCCAGGCTTCTTTCAGCAGGACCCTTAGGGGCACATAAGCTCAGGAGACCCACCCTCCTCAGAGGTGATGGGGTCGAGAGATAATATTCCCTGGCAGTCTGGCTTTCCACAGAGCACCAGCAGTGGCACCATTTTAGGGAAGAACCTCATAATATAACCCAAGCTGCCGACTCCCCTATTCTGCTGCCAAACTTCACAGATGTTTTGGCAGGGCCTGGCTGTAACAACCCATAAGGCACTAACCACAGCTATAACTAACCTGTAAAAATCAATCCAGCTGCGGCATGCAGCTGGGGAGGGGTCCGTCTCCGGCAGCGTCCCAGTGGGCCATAAGCTTCCTCCGACTGCCAGGCATGTGGCAGAGGGCTTTATGTCAGCAGCGTGGAGGCCCAGAGCACACCTCTGGCTGTTAATTCCACTGCAGGGGTTTGGGAATTCATTATTGGCGCTGCGGTGACAATGGCATGGAAAATTACCCCCTAGGGTAAGTGTTAAGATGAGGGCCTCTGAGGCTGGAACTCTTAAGAACTCTGCAGCGAGGGTATAAGATCTGGTGCTGGGAAGGGACCAGCCAGGGTTAGGTGCACAATTGGGCAGAGAAGGTAAGAGACCTGAGCCCAAGAGAACCAAGGAAGAAAATGATCCAGGCCAAAGAGGAGGCAGAACCCCCACACTTCAGACTAGGATTTTTCAATGGTAGAAATTACCAACCAGACCCATTAATTTAATTAAATCCACTTGGCATTTAAAATTTGTTCATGTCTACTTAAGATAACATGGGTGTGTATGTACATTATTTCACAAGTGAATTTTGTTTTCAATGACTCCTTCTGTTATCCTCAAAAAATTCTGGAATTACAGGAATCTCCTTGCCCTTGTTTATTGAATAATAAACTGAATCTGCATTTGGCACAAGTGTTCTGCAGTGTGGACCGAAAGCAGTCAGTGACCACAAGCCTTTTTCTCTTTTATGTGCCCACCCCTCCCTCTCCCCAAGGGTATATCACCAGTGACCTATGAAGTGACCTTATTTAGGAAGAGTTTCCCAGAAATAATTTAAGTGAAGGAAATCAGGATGCGTTCATCGTGAACTAGGGTGGATCCTAACCCCAATGACAAGTACCCTTAGAAGAGAAACGGAGGGAAAGCACAAAGGAAAAGTTGATGGGAAGACAGAAGCAGAGATTGGAATGATACGTCTCCAAGCCAAGGAATGCTGTGCATTACTGGCACCCACCAGAAGTTAGGAGGAGGCCTGGAATGAATTCTCCCTCAGAACCTACCCAGCCGACACCTTGATTTTGAACTCCTGGCCTCCAGGCTGTGAGAGAATGAATTTCTGTTGTTTTAAGCACCCGGTATATGGAAATTTGTTATGGCAACCATGGGAAATTAACACACATAATAACTGTTGACATGGCTTGGGGAACAGCATCTAATGCTGGCTGTGGAGTCAGAGGAACCTAGATTTGGATTTAAATCATGCCCCTGACACTTTCTACTTGTACAATGTTAGACAAATTATTTCTTAATGCTCCCTTCTACGCAATCAGGATAGTAAATAATATCTATTTCACAAGGTTATGAAAATGAAATGAGATACAGCTACAGAGCACCTGGCGTGGTGCCAGTACTGGATGTATTTTAGGTTATTATCAGGACCTATTATTAGAAGTTGATTGAACCCCTAAGTTACTGACTAGTAAAGAAGGCAGAAAAAGACATACGTTACTTTGAAGCAGGCATTCCGGAAAGAGAAGAATGGCTCCTCTTCTGAGAAGAAGTGGGAGTAGAGGATATCTGGGAGAAAAATTAAAGAAAAGAGTTCACTGGCTGTCTTTGAAAAGAGGAGAGAGGAGAAGAGAGGAGTAGGCTGGGAAAGACACAGGAGGGGGACTGATTTTAAAATAAAACAAGTATTGCTATTTTGGAAGATGAATGGGGGGTGTCGCTTTGTATTTGGGAGGAGGATGGAAATAGAGAAACTATTATTCTAGAGAGCAGAGGCACAGAGGCTATAATTACAAAGGGGGGTTACATATCCTGAGTGCTATGTGATTAAATGAAGGGGCTTCAGGGAGGGAATGGGAAAGAGAAGCCCAGGGAAGGGTGAATGTCCTACTCAGGATGCCTCCAGGCAACTGAATGAGCATCTGCCCATCTCCCAGGCTGGGAGTGATGGCAGGTCACAGAGCTTTCCAGGCAACTGCCCAGCAAGAGGGAAAGAGCACGTCTTGGAAGGCATGTTGAGCAGAAATTTAAAACCCTGCCAAAAGGCTGCAGAACACGTCCATGGAGATCTCACCAAGACCGAGCGGGTCCTGGAGGTGTGGTTTTGACAGCAAAGACGGTGGAGTGTGTTCTGGGAGGAAAGAGCAGGTTAGGCAAAGGTAGTGGGTGCATCATAAATGACGGGGCTACAGGAGCAGGGGACAAGCATACAGGGTGTTTACAGGGAATACAGTAAAGAAAGGAAAGAGAAAGTGGGGCACCTATCACTCCTGAGCAAGGGGGTGCTATGAGCAGTACTCAGGTTAATTAGGCAGCTCTGTGTAGAATGAATGGGAGGGGGATAAGACCTCACAGTGTTTTATCTAAAAGCTTCAATTAGTGCCAATATTTAAAAATCAAGAGATTTCACTTAAAAGCCAGATTACTGGCATGTCTTGAAAAATCAGAAGGTCTGCCAGTTCTGGGCCCATATTCTGGTGTGGCCTCAGGGAGTTTGAGGCAAGGCATTGCTGATACTCATGCCCTCCTGGTTGCAGCCCTACCTTACCCCCCACTTCACTCATCTCCATGAGCTGCTTGGGCCCTGCGAGCCAGACACAGCAAATGGCACAGAAGGGTGATGCAATATACGCCCACTCTCTTTCCCTGCAGGTCCTAGTGCGGAAATGCACCTCTGATTGAGGCAGTTGATTGACAGTGTTACTCAAACTTTCTGTACCCTTAACTACTTTTTTTTTGGTTTTGTCTACTTGTTCTATGAATTTCTGAGAGAGGAATGCTAAAATCTCCAACTACAGTTGTGGACCTGTCCATGTCTCTGTTTAGTTCTGTGAGTTTTTGCTTAATGTGTTTTTGAAATTTTGTTATCAGATGCATATACATTTAAGATTGATATGTCTTCCTAGCAAATCAACCCTTTCATCATTAGTCTAATATGGGCTCTCCAGCTTGCTTTTAGCCACAAAAATTGAGATTTTTAAAAATTGTTGTATTGTTGGCATTGGTGGTGGTGATGGTGTCTGAATCAGCCAGCGTCTTAGGGAGGAAAATCTGCAGTTAAGAATCAGAGCTCACACAAAGTCTTCATAGCTTGGCATCTAAGTAGTGGACTCACATGCATCCAGTTCTCCTTCCAGAAGGTGAATTCAAACATTCTCTGGTACCTTCATGATGTCTTTTGCAAGTTGCCAAGTATGTAGATACAGCCCCTGGGTAGACCCTATCAGGCTTATTAAATCAAGATTCTGGAAGTCAGAGTTATTAAAACCAAGTTAACTGCTACAAATTCTATATTAACAAGGTTTCTTTCTTTCTGGGTGGAATATAGGATATAAAGAAAAACTATGGGATTTTTTTTTTGTTTCTTCCATGGTTTCAGTCTTAGGGTAGACGTATCTATGGAGCACATTAGCTGGGTCCCAGACCTTGTCTCAATATAGGCATCACCCCCATCTTGATTTTCCCAGGGAAAGGTTCTGGCAAGTTCTCTTAATGTGAAGATACTATAACACTCTTCAATCAACCTTGAAAACGTTAAATGCAGCTCAGACAAGGAATCTGGATTTAAAAAGATTGAATTCCAACACTCTTAGCAGAAACTGCAAACAACTAATCGTCACCATGCAATTCCATTTGAATTTAATTAATACTTATTATTTTTACTGCTTTGTGGCATTTCCTAAAGTTTGTTTCCATCCTTTGAGCAAACTTCTCTTTGTTCTCCACCAGAGAGTTTTCAAGTTCTGGTCCCAGCTTATACAAGTCAAACAGTGACAACAGAGGCCCACCCTCTGACCTGACTAAGAATCAGTTCCAGGAGCAAAATACATGCTGGAAAAGAACCATATACCCCACAAGAATCCTGGCACACAGGCTATAACAAGATTGCAGTGGCTATGAGCTGGAGCTGAACTTGAAGGCTAGAATATTGGTGGGCAGAGAAGACAAAAGAGGTTTTCCTGACTGGGGAGTTGGGGAAGGAGTTTAACCTAGGGTAAGCCCTCTCTAACAACAGCCTCTCCCATTTGGCCTCATCTGCTGCATGAAGGCATCATCTTTCACGGGCATCCTGTCTGGGTGAAGGGCCCAGGTCCTTGGGGGAAAAGGCAATGCATGGTCCAAATTGGTTTATTGGGTCAAGATTAGTATCTGTTGTCATTCCTCAGAAAAGCATGGCTGGGACAGGGTAGGCCAATATTGATAATGGGAAGGGGAAGAATTTTTAAGTCAGGTTTAGATGGGTATCCATGTGGGGACCCTGGGAAGATCAGAGTGTGGTCAGCCTATGCATATCTACTGTCTGCCCAACAGGGGACTTACTTATATGACTCTTTTCTCACTGAGTTACAGTCTCCTCTCCAACCCCAACCTCTGTGACCTACTTCCATTCAACTGCTCATGTTGACCACAGTGCAACAAATGCATTGAGGGACTAGGAAACTGAGAACTTCTACTTCTGGCGCTGACAGACTAACTGGTAACAGACTTGTCTTCCAACCATGAACTACTAGAAAACCAAACAGAACATATGAAACAACTATTTTTCAGACATTGGACAACATAAGACAGTGTTGGCATAAGGCAGCATAAGACAGTGATCCCTAGAGAAGAGAAATGAACAAGGTGAGTCCTACAATCACCCTGGCTTTCTGCTTGGAGGCACCTTCCAGATCTCAGTGTAGGGACAGAGGTCCCAAGCAGAACACAGCAGTCTTGCTGAACTGAAGAGGCAGAGATCAGAGTTAAGAGGCAGCTTCACAGAGGAGAGGAGTGGAGAGGAAGGAACTATGCAAAGCAAGAGCTCCAGGAGTCTTCCTAGGTGTCCTTTTGAGTCTTTGGCTGTATAATAAGCTAAATATTTTTAGAAGGAAACTCCATGGGACTGGGTAAAGAACAACAATCTGTGAGCTGTGAGCTGAGTAATTCCCAGAACTCACGTAAGGTAGGGAGATACTTAGTTGCCACTAATCAGAGTGGAAAGACCATGCTGAATAGTCAGTGTGTTTAGTAGAGACTTCACAAGGGTCACCACACTTGTAGTAAAGGTAAATTAGCCCCTAGAATAAAGGCTACTTTAGGACCACTCTAACAAAGCTAAATAACAAGGCTCCACAGCCTAGATTTGATCTTCAAATACTTTAACTGCCTGCCAGGGCAAAGTCCAACTCTCTTTAAAGGAAGGCAATAGAATCCAGATGCTCAAAAAGGTAAAATTTACAGTGTCAAGCATACAATTAAAAATTACTAAACATGTTGAGAAGCAAGAAATGGTGGACTACAACCAGGAGAAAAATTAGTCCATTGAAACAGAGAGTAAGAAACTAAATGCTTACATGTATTTGTGTCTCTTATCCAAATTCCTCTTCTCATAATTAGCAATTAATTTTACTCTTGTCAGACTCTGAACATGAAGCTACTCCTGTTTATCTACAATCTGATGTGCTAGACATTTAATTAACTAAACATTTATTTAAAAAATCCTCAGAGACCAGCTGACAGCCTCTGCCTTAGCAGAGCTCTTGGCTGGCCTTGCTTGGATGGTATTTTAAAAAGCTGCTCGCCCATGGCACATGAGAATAATAAATACTAGATAGACTCCTTCTAGGGAGGTGATGTGCCCATTTCCTTTTCACCTTCTCTGGGCTTTGTAAAATTATCTCCGATCTCTACTTCCCCGTCTCCACACCTATAGTCATTTAAAAGCAAATGAATGAGAATCCACATAGCAAATATTGGCAAGCTCTTAGAAGATGAAAATTGGGAAATATAAAAGTGAGACTCTGTTCATTATTCTTGAGGAACTGTACCAAATTATGTCTTTTCCTTAATGAACATGTTAAGAAGTGACCCAACATTCAATAACCATGATTTTACAAACAGCTACGGAGCACAGCCTACAGAAAGTGGCAGTCACCATGTCCATAAGACACAGTGTTGCAGGAACAGGTGGGAGAGGGAAATTTTCTTCTCTAAATGGTAGTCCAGGAACTTAGCTTTTGCTAAGTTTCATTAAAAATGTAATCAATTCAAATTTAAGCCTCTGTTTCACATGTCAGCCCCCCACATACACACACACACACACACACACACACACACACACACACACATGTACAAGGCTCTTGATGCATAGATTTGTGTGTGAAAGCCGGTCTCTTACCATGAGGAGGATGTTTGTGCCCTCTGCCAATACACTGAGGATCACTGAATTGCAGGGCCGTGCAAGATCTCCAAATGTTATATGCTACATGTCCTGGAGTTTAAGTGGCTTCTGTCATGCCTCTTACTCATGTCATTGTGTGGGTGGCAATGTGCTGGCCAATAATGACCATGCACAACTCGGGACTGAGTGACTTTTATAACGATCTCACTCGGTTTTGAGAGCCCTCTAGGGTTGACAGCATAAGGCTAATTGGAAAGGTGACTCAAGTTATTTACCAAATAATGAGGGGAAATGCCTGTGATTTAACTTTTTACCTACTATTGTTCCCTGTGGGGTTTTTGAAGGGAAGTAATCGCCTCCTCATTATTGCAAAGAGCTACTGGTGTGTGTTTTGTTACCGCAGCCATAGTTGTTTCCTCCTCCGAACTCTCCATGGGCCTCAGTTACCTGCTTCCAAATGGCTCGAGCTTCTTTGAAGTATTCCATGAAGATCACCTCTTAATGTCCAGGAGTCACACTTGAACCAGAGGCTTGCAGTATTAGCCGGTCTAACATTTTCTAACAATGTATGAATTCCCCTTTTAACACACCCCCTACAAGAGTCTCCTTGCCATGCAAGAGGCAAGTCCACTCAGATGCCCAGATGATGGCCCGAGTCACACACTGCTCTAACCCTTCAACCACACCCCAAGCCCTGTCAACCCTTCAGTGTCCCCCAGCTGATGATACTGCAGTAGAATTCTGCCCCTCTCCATTGCTCTTTCTTTTCCTTTCCCCTTTTTTCTGTTTTTCCCTCCGTTCTTCCTTTGTCCTCTCCTCCCTTTTCTTTCTTTCCTTACTCCCTCCCTCCCTTTATTCCTTTTTACCTTCCCTCCCTCATTCCTTCCTTTCTTTTTATTAGAAGACATGCAATTTGAAACACTGTTCAGAACTACCATAACTTTCCTCCCCCGCCACCCCCCCACTGTTATTCCCCCATCTCTTTTCCCCAAGACTCAATCAGCTCCTAATAAGGACAGCTCTCTTGATCCACAAAAAATAGAATCTTGGGACCTATTTACCCAAGAAGTCATGGCAAAAAGTTTGCTTTCGGGTCTTATTTGGGCTCAACTTTTCATTTCACTCTATCTTCTGAGCTCAAAATGGAGCTGGGGGTCAAGACAACTACTTAACTCGATTCACATAACAAACTTTTTGGTCTAATGTAGCAGGTGGTAGGAGAAAAAGTATTTCACGAACCTGAGCCTTCTGGTGTATGTCCCAAGCCTCCACACAATCACATAACGTGAAGGCTCAGCCTCCAAGTGTACACCAAGATCAGAAACTCCTTAAACCTCTAAGCTAGGTGTTTCTTCTCTTAATGAGCATAAACTGAGATCCTAGAAACTCCCCACCTGCCTGCAAGGGGATATGTCATTCAGGAAAAGAGGTAATTGTTACAATTCTTGTGAAAAGCTACCATTGTAACTGCAAAAATAATTTACAGATGGTATTCATGGTGTTTCATTATTGTTTGTGATATTGCCAATGTATTAATCTACTTTTTTGTTTCTATGGGAAACAAACCACAAAGACTGCATTTCCCTTCAGATCACACCAAAGTAGCAGTGGATTAAATTGTATTTATCTACACGTATTTGGAGAAACTGGTCAGCCATACACCTACATTTTCCAAATGACATAACGGGTATCAATAATAGGGTGAAATTGTGGCCCTGAGCCACCAGACACGGAAGTTGCCCCCCAGCTGCTGCCCAGTTGCAGTCAGGCTGATGAGGGGAGGCTGTGGAACTCAAACCAGCACGCTGTGGTGCTCTGCGTTCAGCCCGCACCATCCGCGACAGAAAAACAGTGTGCTGCCGAGGGAGCGAGATGAAGGACACAGAGGTTCCCGGTATCAGCTGGACACATGGAGTGCCACGGCTGGCTCAAGGGCTGGGGGAGGGCAAGAGCAGCGATCAGGAGCAAATGAAACTCACAGAAGAGATGTCAGCCTCCAGCCGACTCCCACTCGGGAGGAAGGAGGGCAGCGGGAAGGGAGGAAGCGGGCACTGCCGTGTTTTAGGATTTGGACTCCTTGTTGCTGACCCTTCCTGGAAGCAATGTCCATTTTGCTTAGGTGCCTGGGATACAAAATGAAAATAAACCTGGTGACGGAGAGAAAGGGAATTCATTGGCTCAAGTAACTGGAAAGTCAGGGGCAGGGCTGGTGTCTGGCACAGCGGGATCCAGAGGCCCAGGTGTCACCCGTTCACTCCCTCCGTTTTTGGCACTGATTTCCTCTGTGTGGGCCCCACCCGCGTGCAGGTGGCCCTCTACTGCTGGTAAGGTGGCTGTGGCTGTCCAGGGTTCTAATCCATCCTCACCAGCAATGCCAGGCAAAAGAGGGCTTCTCTTCTTCAGTGGTTCCCACAGAAGGCCTGGATCTGAGTCTTAGCAGCTCTTATTGGTCTGCTGTGGGCCATATGTCCATACTTCAACCAATCACACTAAGGACAGAGGATGTGACATTCTGATTGGCCAGGCTACGTCACTCACGTGCTTCACCTCTGAAGCTGAGATGCGGCCAGCCCCACACTTACCACAAAGACAGAGGGAAGAATACATATTTCCCCCCCAAAAGTTGAATGCTATCAAGCAGACAGGACACAGGACAGAAAGCCAAAGTAGGTAACCACCTCAGGGTAACAAAATTGATTGAAGGGACTGGGACAGAGTTCGTGGATGGCAAAGGACTACTAAACAGAACATAAACGGTGGCCTCACATACCATCATTCTAATCAATCCACACATTGTGGTTATTCTTTAACCCCTTCAGGTTCTGCTCTTTCAAGCCATCATCTGACCATGGTCATTGCCAAAATACTACAGCTTCCAACTAAGTCTTGTCTGAGGATAAAAGCATGAGATTATCCAGGATGGTTAGAAGTTAATTTGTCCTCATCAGTCGGCAGACATTTGGAGGACTGATCATGTTTAAAATATGCAGTGATTGCCTTTAATTATTCTTGACAGCTTGTAAGTTTCCATATTTTTTTACTGACTTAATGGTGAAACCACTTTTATGGCTATTATACAGAAGGTAAGTTTCCAGTGTGAACTTGCATAGTTTAGATGTTTCTCTGTCATTTTCTGTTTTATTCCAAGTACTAGAAATCATCGTTTCTGTTTGTTAATTATGTTGATGCCTCTCTCAACTGTCCTGTTGTCCTTAATGTTAGACAAGAACACTGTCTTGTCTAGAGAGATTGTTCTGAAAGTCACAGACAGCAAACAAGAGCCTTCTGGCTGGTGAATTCATTTAGGAGATCATGAAATGGCAATGTATTCTCTCTAGAATCTCTATTAGTCACTTCTACTGACTCACAGTAATTCCCTCTCTGAGCAGAAGTTCCCTTGAGGCAAGTCCCTACCATATGGCTATTTCAAAGGGGAAGAGTTTAGAGTGATGTTTACAAAGCAGAGAGGTCTTGTGACTCCCAGGCAGCAGATACGTATCTACTGAAAGGAACCAGGCCCAGTGGTTGTGCATAGCCCTGGCCGGCACTGCCAAAGGTGCCATTTTAACCACCTTACTCTGCTTCATGCCCACTTACTCCGCTCCAAGTCTAGCCATTCATCCCACAAATGCCTGACAACAGATAATAAGGGCATAAGAGGGTAAGAGAAAGAACATGAGATCTTTTCTGCTCACAGTCCTAGGCTTTCATACTCATTATCTCACAAGAGCCTGAAGGAAATAAAATTCTGTCACCCCAAAATATCACACTTTGACATAAGGATCACTTTGAGCTCAAGGCAGTTAAGACAAAAAGATACAAAAAACAACAACAACAAAGGGTTCTCTGCCCTCCCCTATATGCTTAAAAGCAGGGTCTCCCTCTCCTTCTCTTCAACAAGAAGGAAGAAGTTGTAGACACTTATCAGTCTGGAGACAGCACCAAAAGAACCTTTATTTAAAACTTTACTAACTAGCCTTTATCCACCATCAGTTTCTAATATATTTGCCTTCCTGAAGCTTGCCACCCTTTGCCATCTCTACAAATTTGTTTGTTGGAGATGTTACTTAAGCCTGAATTCTAAGCCACCTCTTTGAGTTACTCATCTCTGGGTATTCCTCTGTGCTACATGTGCAATATATATGTTAATAAACTTTCTCTTCTCTTCTTAATCTGCATTTTCTTATAGAGCCTCAGCCAAGAGCCTGGAAGTATAGAAGGAAAAGATTTTTTCCCTGCCCCTACAAGCCTAATAATTACCTGTGAGTTCAAATGGCAGGTATCATCACCATTTCACTGATGAAAAGACTGAAGCTTATCCAGGGTCACACAGCCCTCTTGGGTCCACTACCTAGTAGTGTGTGAGGAATTCTTCACTAAGGAACTGACGGTCTGCCCTGCAGATACCCATTAGTCAAGGTCATTGGTGTATTAAGGACAGCCACTGTCCCTGCCCTCCCACTATTTCATATATTGCCCAATCTCAAACTCTAGGCCGACTTGAAGCCATTTTCCCTCATCTTTCCAAGGGACCAAATGTAAGATACCCAAAGGGCCCTTGAATGTTCCAATCCAAAGAGAGACCCAGAGTTTACTCAAGTGAAAGGCTTTGCTAAAACCCCAGCTGCCATCTAGAAAATGCTTTTACGGTAGGATCAACCTACTTCATTGATTCAATGTCCTCTCCACTTTTATTCTTCTTCCTTGTTTATTTATCAATCTATTACTCACTCTTTGATCTGATTTTCATTACCTACTGGAGGACCGAGGTTTCCAATGGAGGTAAGATGAACTGTGCTGAGAATGCTATAGTGTACGTAAACCAAACCTTGCCCTATCTTCTCCCTGACATGACTCAGATTGTTGGTTGGCCTTCTATGAACCCCAGATCTTTCTCTTAAAAGAGTTAAGCTCTGCATCATCAGTCCAATTTGTAACCACTGTATCATCAGTTCAATTTATAAGCATGTTTTTTATGCACTGTTAGTTAAAGAGCGAGAAGAGAAGAGACAAAGTCATATGAGACAGCCTTGTCTCTGGGATTTAGAAAAGGACAACTTCGGAAGCCATGTAGATCAAAGCTTCATGGTGGGTGTTCAATAATAGTTCCTTTCTCCAAGATCAGTCACTAAGAAATATTAAAAGAAGAACTATTATTGCTCAGGTACTTGTCAGGGGCCCAGCATTTTTTCTACAAGCTTCACATGCATTGATTTAATTCTCATAGTAACTCTCAGGTGAATATTGCCATTATCACCATTTTATAAATGAACAAACTAAGGGTAAGAGAATCTAGGTAATTGGCCTGAGGCCACATGGTAGAGCTGAGATACAAATCTGTGGGTATGAATCTGTGTCGAGATTAGATCTGAATAATTCTAGAGCTGTCACTCTTACCCACTCAGCTATGCTTTTCTACCAAAACATAGGACTGAGCTAATAAATCTATGGGAAGTAAGGGACAATATTCTGAATAGCCAAAAAGCAGTTACCTGTAGAGTGCCATTAAGCACACACCTTCCATCACAGTCTGGGAAGAACTGAAAATTATAAACTTGGGTGGGCAAGACATGTCAGGTAATTGTCTTTAAATCAAATTAGTTTTGATACTGAGTTCCTACCCTAATCCTACTGGCCTATCAAGGAATTCAGGCTCAGTGAATCAGGGGCCTGGTCCTACCCAGCTCTGGGGTTGTAACTCCAGGGGGGGAAATCCCAGGGCAAAATACCTCTAAAACCAAAATCCATCAAAGGGAGAGATAAAATTAAGAAACCTGTTTATTTCTTGCAAGCAGTCCTCCCTTCTCTCTCTCGCCCAGGCTGCAGTAGAAGAGCGCTCCACCCAACCTCTCCAGTCCAGATAAACCCTCCCAAGCCCTGTAATTATCTATTGATATGTAAATGAACTAATTCTCTCCACCCTTTGGAAACACCTATTGATATGCAGATGCACTAGAGCCAGGCAAGAGATTCTGGAAATCCTGCAATTTTACCCACAGGGGTCTTACATAAAGGAGAACATTTCAGGGGCTCCATGGCTGCCCAAGTCTTTGCCAATCCACTCACAAATCAAACCTGTGGTTTCTCAGGGGCAGATTCTGCTGCCTTCTTGCTACTCTTGTGTCTGTCCATCTTTGTTGAGGTTGAGGGCTCCAGGGCTGAGGCCCGGGGCAGGGGGGGGGGGTCCTTCCTCTCTGGGCAGACCACACAGCCAAACCTCCACTTCCCTCCCACTTGACCCAGGAGGCCCTCTCCCCCTCACAGAGACCATCACGGTGTGAGCTCCGTGAGCGCAGGGATATTCCTCTGTTTTGTGCACTGATGTTTCAGTTCCAAGGCCAGAGCTTGACAGACTTGTGCCACCTCTGCCCCTCCCAGGAGGCCCTTTCTGCCTCCCCACCCCTGGGGATCACCCATCACCACCCCCGTAGTAGCCTCAGGCCATCCAGAAAAGCGAATCCTCAGCCTGGGGAGAGAAAAACCCCGAGAACAGGACAGCAATGCTCTCATTCTTTCTAATTCTCTTTCAGCAGCAAAGACAGAATCCAAACTAATATCTCAATAATCCAGCCTACCCTTTATGGACCAGCCAACAAGCATTCAGCACTATTTACCCCTTTTAGCTGTTGGAAAAAAAGACACAAGTGTGAGGATCATTGTAAAGATTTCAAAGTTCTTCCTCGCTGAAATGCCATGGCTTGAGAGATTCCACTTTCCAGACTCGGGATAATGAGACAGTATTTGCCTACCTAAAGGGATCTTTCTTTCTCTGGAATGTTCTTTTAGTCCACCAAAGAGCTTGGCTTGCAAGGTGGAGTCCCTGGATGACTGAGCCGCCTGCCAAACTGCACCCATCGGCACAGGCAGCCTGATGATACGACAGCCAGAGACACACCAGGAGGCAGAGACACGCTGGCACAAGGGGCAGATGAATGTAGAAGTCACAGACACACAGCAGCGCACAGAAACCAGATAAGTCACTCTGAAGGACGTAGAGGCAGAGAAGGAGTCACCAGAAAGAAAACAGCACTGAGCAGAACAAGCGGTGGTGTGCAAATCAAATGTTCCCTCATTCCCCAAACTCACTAATGTTGCATTAAAGCAGAAGCTATACCAGTTGGGCACCTTGGGAAAAAATGACTTCATTTAATGGACTTAGTGCAAACCTGCTTCAAGGCTCAGCCATGTAAAGAAGGAATATATTTGCTATCCTTTGCCTGCTCTCATTTCCCAGAGTTGTCTCCACATCCCTCCACATGTACTCCATGTTTCGGGTTTGCCCTCTCAGAGCATCAGATTAAAAGCTGCCCTGGCCTCTCCTTTCCTGGCCTTTCTGGCAAATGCCTCTTGGTGTGCAGGGATGTTTACATCAACAGGCCTGCAGCTCTCAGTATGCAAGAGGCAGCTTCTTGAAACGTCTTTGTAAATCAAATTGTAATGAATTACATCATATGGGGATGGATTGAGGTGTTTGCTTTATAAATTATTGTGATGGTCAACACCGAGGTTAAGAAAAGAAGGCTTTTGTTAAGGTGGTTGGCTTTACTTTGTTTCATGCAAATAACCTCCTTCGAGGTATCTGGGTTTGGTTGATATATTGCCATTGCTATTATTTTGGCTTCTTTCTCCCCAGCCCAAATGAGATAGCTCTGAGCCTTCTGAAACACTTCCAGGAGAATAAGCATTCCGTACCCCATAAGAAGGGAAGGACAGTGATTTTTTTTATTCAGGGAGGCCCTCTGGGAACTGGGGAGTAACTGGAATGACACGGGACCAGGAGTCAGGAATTCTCTCCTTCTGGGCTGTGTCACCCTGAGTAGGAAGCCTAAAGTCAATGGGACAACCTTACAGGGACAATGATGAGAACAAATAACATGTGGTGCTGTTCATTAATGCAGCAGTATGCCCAGGGCCCCGCTCTGTGCCAGGCCCTGGGGACAAACTGAATGAGACAGACAGGATCCCTGCTCTTGTTACAGAAAAACCTGAAAAAACCTGGACTGGATCGCTGATGGAAGAACCAAGAGGCACTCAGAGGTCTTGGAGTGTTGAGGTTTTAATTTTACTTCGGCGGGCTCAGAGGGGAGTCATCTCCCAAGGTCTGAGCCCCGAACAAAGGCAAGGGGAGCGAAATATATATATATATCTTTCTGCTTCTGTATGTGCAACATTTCTACGTGCACAGCAAGCAAACAAGGGGGAGTAAGTTTAGGGAGTGAGCGCCTGGCAGAGCAGGAAGTTAAGGGAGTTTCTGTTGTCTTTGCTAAGAAGAGAAGCAGAAGGGAGTCACCTGGACTAGATTGATGTCCTGGTAAATTTTTCCCTATCACTCCCATGAGACCTACAGTCTGGTAAGGGCAGAAAACGGGGGGATGGGATAGGGGGTGGTAGCATTCGTTTGTTAGGGTTACAGTAATGAGGTATCACAGACTCAGTGCCTTAACAGACATGTATTGTCTCACCCACAGATCTGGAGCTAGATATCCAAGATCAAGGTTGTTTGCTCCCGAGGGGGTGAGGGAAGGATCTACTCCAGGCATTTCTCCTTGGCTTGCAGATGAACCTCACGGTGGTGGCCTTCCTGCTGTGGGTCTGTCTCCACATTTATGCCTCTTATAGGGACACCAGTCATACTGGATTAGGGCCCACCCCAATGCTCAGTAACCTCTGTAAAGACCCTATCTCCAAATCAGGTCACATTCTGAGGTTTTGGGAGTTCGGGCTTCAACATCTGAACTTAGTGAGAGACACGGTTCAACCCATAAGGATATATGAATACTACAACTGGGACATGAAGGAACTTCCTAGGAAAATATGAGACAAGTATCTGTGTGGGTGGGAGAGGAGGGAGTGTCGCGGGAGGGGAGGACCCCTCGGCAAGGAAGCGCTGAGGAGGGGCATCCGAGCTGAGCCCTGGCGAGAAAGACACAGCCAGCTTAGGAGGGGCCGGGGCAGAGCTCCCGGCACCAAAGGCACAGGGTGTGGAGGCAAGAAACCGCTTGACAAGAAATCACTTGGCTTAGTGGCCCCAAGGCACACAGCACCCTGGGAAGCATCAACCACAGACAAAACAACAGTGTCATTTCTGAGACCCTTCCCAGCCAGCGTCGGGGACACTGGCCTCTAAGCTAGTCTCCTGTCCACTCTGCCCCAAGGAGGAAGGAGGCAGGGGAAGCCCTTCCCCCGCTCTATGACCCCGGCTTGGATCTTCAGCTTGGGCTCTTCGTCTTCCCAGCCCCGACTTCTCCCCAAATCCGCATCCCTCAGTGACTCTGGTCCCGCTGTCCCTGCACACCGGTGTGAGGAGATGGCCCTTCGGCTTCTGAATCAAAAGTCTGCTGATGGGATTCCAGCCGACTAGGAACCACGAAGCAGGAGACACTGTGAGGGCAGGGGCTCTCTTCTCCATTCCTCGCTGTTCCTTCATTCAGCAAACACTAACTGAGCCTCCAATGTGTGCCGGGTGTGTCCTGGGGCTGGGAATGTGCTTGGGGACATCAGCCGCAGTGGATGGCCCCCTACTAAAGCTGTTCAAGTAATAAGATGGCAGTGGCTGGGACGCACAGCAGCCGAGCATACCTGTGTACCCTGCTCCCTCCTGAACCTGTGCACACTGAGAGTAAAGTCATGAGGACAAGAAAGCCGGACAGGAGATCAGCAATATTTTGAAAGATAAAAATCTGATAGACAACAACTTTGACTTCCTTTCTCTGCTCTGGCAAGTGTCCGCAGAGAGAGCAGTGCCAAGCACCCCAGAAAGGCCTGGGGACTCGCTGCCAGGCTGCGAGAAGGGTGAGCACATTCACCGCGAGCCAGGGACCTGCGGTGGTCAAAGTGTGCGGTGGTCAAAGTGCTGAGGGCTCGCACCCTAGTCCTCCACTTACTCGCTGTGTGACACACGTCCCATTTCTGAACCTCTCTGTGCCTCTCCTCACCTGTGCACTGGGGAGAGCGATAGTGCCTCTCTGATGAATCTGTTTTGAGTGTAACAGGGAACACAGAGTCATATAGGGCAGCCACAGACAGAGTGGGCAGTCAGGAAGTGGCCGCTGTTACTAGTGTCAATCTTTTCTCCCTCTGCTCCAAGGATCTTCCCAAGGACCCTGTGGTCTCAAACCACAGGGTCCCTGGTCACGAGGCTCTGAGCCTCCAGGCCCCCAAAGTCAGCATTTCCCTCTGGGCCTCGATGACTGTCCCTCACCCAAAGGTGCCTGGACAATCAGCCATCAGAGGAGTGAAGAAGGCAGGTCAGGTTTGTCTGAGGAACGGAAATCAGGTAAAGGGACCACCACAGCAGGGAGATGAGCAGGACGCCCCAGACACAGTGTCCCCACTGGGTGGCCTTTCCCAAGTGATTTCAGGCTGGACAAGACCCCCAACTTCTGGGCTGAGGAGTCCGGGCTCAGCTCTTAGGGCTTGGGGGGCCCCTGGGGACCTGCCTCCTGCCTGTCTCCAGTCGTGTGCCCACAGTCGGCCCCTCTGGAAGTCTATCTGGCAGCTGGGGGTCAGGGAGGGAAGGACCTGCTAGCCTAGCCCTTGGGGCCTCCCTATAGCCTCCAGGCCACCTCTGCTTTCTCTGCTCCTCCTGGAATGTGAGGGCTTTGGCCCCCAGGAGCCTGGCCCTTCCTCCTGACATCAAGGCAGGAACTGACATAGCTATAGCACAGACACAACCATGTACATACTTCTGCAAAGCCACAGGAAGTGCGGGCTCTGTTGTCTCACAGGCTGGATGTCACTGTCTTCCGGTGAAAGCTGTGTGACCTTGGCAGGTGGCTTGCCTTCTCTGATCTCCAGCTTGTTCATATATAAAGTAGGAGAAATTATATGAATGTCCCCATTATTACTCATCACACAGTATTGAAGTGCTGTTTAAAATCATGGCGCTGGGTTCTTCAAGCAGAGATTATGTTCTAGGAAGCAACCTCTGGGAAAGGCAGGCAAGGGGTACAGCATTCATCTGTCAAAGATTTTAAACAGAAAGGGAAACCATGTGAGAAAGTCTCCTGAAGCTGTTTTTCTGGAAAATGCACTCATGGGGAACATCCCGTGCTTCACAGCACAGTGACAGGCTCACTGAACAATAACATCTCATGTTTATTGAGGGTTTACTATGAGCCAAGCCCTGTGCTAAGCACTTTCTGTGCACACCTTTCTCATTTAGTCCTCACCAAAGCCCCATCTTACACAAGGACACTGAATCTTCAGAAGGGTTGGGAACTTGTTCAAGGAGGTGTCCCAGCTGTATTTGATGCCAGGCACAGCCCAGAGCCCCCTCTTTCCTGTTACGTGCATGGAACACAGTGTGCTATTGTGACTGTACTTGTTAATCAGATCAGCCTCAAAAAGCAGCCCCTGCTTTGCTTTAAGTTTCTGCCTCTGAGCCATCAGCAGTGAGCCATGAGTGCAAGGGCTTCCTTGATCCTCAGGGTGTGAACGTGGGGCCCTGTGGCAGGCCAGGAGGACCAGCTCAAGGTTAGACTGTCCTACAAAGTCTGCTTCAAGCTGTGGCAGGCTGAGGTGAGGCCTATAAAAAAGACCCACCTTCAAACAATCTCCCAAGTGTGTGTGTGTGTGTATGTTTACAAGTGCACGTGTGTAAGGGGGTATGTGATTCCCATTTTAAAACAAGGCTGTGCTCACCATTTCCCGAAAGCCCCTCTCACTGAAGCCAGCCCTGCCCTGTCTGCAGGCACTCACCCTCTCTCACTCAAGGAGATCCTGGGCACCTGGTGCACAGGGACAAGCAGTGTGCTGGGGCTGTCCCCATGTGAACTAGAACCTTCTGCCATCCTTAAGCTCATGAGCCTTGGTGCCTTGTGGCTTTTTTGAATTCCAAGTGTTTCTCTAGTAATTCCAGTACCTGTAGGTTTGGCTGCCCTTCGTCCTGGGGTTCTAGGAGGTCCTCCCCGCCCTCTTGCTGCTCCTCTTCCTGCCAAGACCCCTACCACCCCTGAGCCGCCTTTCTACCTACCCTGCCTTTACCATGGGTGGACTCTTCTGTCCCATTAGTTGGTGGCTGTGGCATCAGACTTATTTTGAGCACTTCTGAGGTATTAATTCTTCTTAAAACGCACAGAGTGAATTTTTCTGTAGTATTAATTCAACCGTCTTACAGCGGGGACCGGAGCCCCCTAAGAGGATAAACTGTACTGCAGCAATTAGTGGACAGATCATAATCCAGTTAGGGCTTCACTGCTTGATTGCCATCACAGCATTGCCAGTGAGGAAGAACTCTTCTTCCTTCCCCTAAAATGATCCTCCACTCTTCAGAGCGTTCTCTGCACCTGCCTCAGACGCCCCAGGATTTCTGAATAGCACAGCTGTCAGGGCCCGGCATCTGACCTACCTGACCCCTAAGGCATCTCTGAGATGGTGCTATTCCCATTTGCAGATGCAGACACTGAGGTTCATGGAGATGAAGCTATCTGAAGGGCTACCCCACCCCATTCTGCATGCTTCCCATTCTCCCTGCAGTGCCTAGGGCACAAGCATCTAGACAAAACTGAGTGTCCAGCACGACAGTGTGGGAAGTACCCAGGGGCACCCATGACCATGGTCTGTATCAGTCCAGGGAAATTTCCAGGGCAGATCAAGACGCAAGGCTGTATCAGAGCAGAAGGGCCATCACTGGGCCTCACTCACGCACCACGCAGCATTCCCTGTGTGAAGGTGGCACTCACACGGTCCTTCGAGCACTGTTATTCCTGATCATTTGTAAAAATCCACCAGCAGGCTGTCCTGGAAGCATTGCAGCAAGCCCTGGACTGAACGTCGTCATCCAGAATGAAAAGAGCGTGATTCAGGGTCAGTTCTTACGTGCAGGACATTTCAGTCTTTAATACGTTATTGTACATTTTGGAGCTCTAAAGGAGGAATTCAGACTATGTGAACCATACCTGTATTGTATTGTGTTCTATTGCACGTATTACATCATATCATACTATATATGCAGAGCCAGAACAGTTCTGTGAAACTCCCTTTGAGAAACACCAGTTTAAGGTCACCTCTTCTTTTCCCCTCTCCTCGCAAAAGAATTGCTTCTGGAATTTTAATTATAAATTTCCTCTATGTCCCCAGATGCCCACCCCCAAGAGAGCAGCAAAGGTGCAAAGCACACTGAATTCTTAATCTGAATTGAGACTGGGTTCTTTTACACTGGGAAGGCTATAGCCATGGGTAATCAACATCATTTTATAATATGTTAATAGTTGTGCTTCATGAGAGCAGGGTCCCCATGTCCCCAGGTATGAGCTGTGATGAGAGGAGCTGGCTCATGCCCATCAGAGTTCTAAAGGCATAAATGCCAACATACACTTGAGGGAAAAATACTCCCCAGGGAAGTCCCAACATCAGGGTAAGTTTTCCACTGAAATTGGTGTTTCACTTTCTAAAACTTAAAAAGATTTTTTGTTTTGTTTTGTCTTGTTTTTTGAACTGGGGACCAAGGGTAGGATCAAAGCACCGTGCCAGGCCTTCCTCACCTTAACTGTCATGCTGGGTGTTCTGTTTGGGGTGTGTGCCAGGGTTCGGAACCACTGGCCACTAGACTTGGAGAACCCTCCAGTTTAGATTACTGCCTGCAGGAGTTCTCTGGAATTTCCAGCTGGGGTTTGCATGATGGACAGGCTCACCTTGGAGGGCTCAGTTTTGAGTTGGGAGTGGAATTTGAAGGCTGGTATCCTCAATGCAATGTCTGTAAACTTAGAAATAATCCCTCCTCACCTGGGAAGCTGTGACTGATGAAATTAGAGGGTTTTTTAAAAAGTAGTTTGATTGTAAGGAACAGAAAGCAACTCCAGTGGGGAGAAAAAGTGCATATCGGCAGGCTCCAGGTAACTCATAGGACTGAGGAGGGCAGGCAAGACAGGGCGCTGGATCTCTGGAAGTGCGGGCTTATGTCCATCTTCTCTAAGAGGCACCAGTAAGGCAGCTTAGCTCTGTCCAGCTTTCAGGAGCGAGACTGAAATTGGCTCACACGGGTCAGGTGTCTCCTTCTTGACCAGTCACCTTGGGTGGGGAGGGGGCACGGCAGGTTGCCAGACATGGCCCTGGCTCCCACCCCTTTGGGTGGGGAGAGATTTTTCCCAGTACAGTGAGGGCTTTCCCAAGTGGGGTCAACTCCAGATGTAATCAGGAAGCAAAGAGCCACAGATGTGACCCAGTGACCCTGAGCTGGAAAGAATGGGCATGTCACTAGCACTGAAGTGGAGGGAGGTGTGGAAATGATGAGTTTAAAGAAAATCACAGTGATTCCAAAGAGGTAGAGTTGGGGAACAGATTGTGCCAGAATGCTCCAGGAGATGGAGGATGCCTACACAAGTTCCATGGCTTTAGTTAGACAAGCTTTTTAGAAGGGAAATTCAATAGGGCTACCGCCTGACAGAAGAGCTGGCTCTTTTGCTCAGATTCTTACCCACCAAGAAGTCATGTGATCTGCAAGGGAGATTGCAAACAGCCTGCCATACACTTTATTTGATCTACATTTTTGTTTGCATTGTAATTAAGTTACGTGCTATCTTAGATACTGTTGGTTGTCAACTTAACAGCCATCCTTCTCAACCTCTTCCCAAGCAGGTAGAATCCACCTCCTACCAAAAGGCTGAAAATACTGGATATTTCTGTGATATAGTTCTAGCCAATGTAGATAAAGGGAATTTTTCTTAGGGGTGCTGGGAAACATTTTGCCCCTCCATAAAGAAAGACTCAAAAGTAATTATCTTGTCTAATGATCGGAGTCCTTTCTTCCTGCATTTGAGCATGATTGGATGAAGATATGATTTCTGGGGGTACTGCAGCCACCTTGTGACCATGAGGGAAGTACCACTGCTATATTGAAGATGGTGGAACAAGAAGATAGCAAGGGCTGGGGGTCCTTAGGACCACCTACCTCTCAGTTCGTTGTTATTTAAAATACTCATAAACCCCTATTGATCAGGCTGATTTCGATTGAGTGTTTTGTTACTTACATCCCAAAGCCTCTCAGTGGAAATAGTTGCCCGATATTAAATCAAACAATTTTACATTAAAATGCAGATTCTTGACTTTTCTTGACTGGCAACACTGGGCTTACCTTCCTACCTGGCAATAACAGCCTAGGACTTACAGAGGATCAGCACCTTTTGCCTGCGGTGTGCCCCTTAGTTCTCCAGTCAGTCTCCACCACTCCCTAACGTTCTGACTTACTCATTCACTGCATTCCTTTCCTAGTCCTTCCACGTATTTGGCCTTGTGCCCAGTGATCTCTAATTCAATTCTGAGCAGGTCCACTTGGAAGGAGAAAAAGTCTTCTGGACCGCAGGTTCCAGGATTGGCTCTGACACCCTGTATCATGTGCAACCTCCTTTGCCAAAGAGACTGAATTAGTAAACCCTCACATTCAAAAAAAATCAGGGACTGAGCAGCAATGCCTTCATTCATGGCCATTTTATTAGTGCATTACGGTGTTATGTTTCCTTTATATTAATGGAACACGAAGTAAAATATATGGATCTACAAAACCACCTGTCTTTTGTGAACAGCCTTACACATTTACGACTCCCAAGATTCTGGCTATAGCTTCATATTATTATGTCCTTTGTAATTTTAATTACAATTTAATGAAAGCTTTTACATAGCCTGTCTTCGGATTTTCAGTTTAATTCTCGGCATTAACAATGCTCGGTTCTTTGTTTCTTTTCAGAGTCCTTCCATTTATCTTTAAATGCAAGTGTTTATGTTAAATTTACATTTCATGGTCCAGAATTTTAAGTCATCATTAACCAAAGTGTTATTTCTTCCACTTTCCTCCTGCTTGCCATGTAGAACGTGGATAAAACTAGAATCAAAGAAGTATACAGACTGCATCTGGTTTGGAGATTTTTTTTTTAACAGCAGCAAAGGATCCTTTTCCTACATTTCTTTTCATTTTTGAAAATTATAAACTTTTAGTTAAATCAAAATATTTAATTTTCTAATTTAAATGAATTGTAACTCTGGATTTTACATTTTAAAACTTAAAACTTAAATTATGTCTTAAGAATTGCTATGATTTAGCTTTTCAAATATCTCACATTCATTCTCAGAGTTGCCTGTGAGTGTCAATGCTGTGATTTAAAAAATCAATACTCTGATTTTGGATCTGTTAATTTGGGAGTAAATTCAAGCCATCCTAAAACAGAATGGCCGCCGCATGGCTCTGGGCTGACACTGGTTTGGAGGGATCATAACAGGAGAGGATCACACCAGGTTCCTTTGATGAGGCCTTCACAGGGTGGTATGCATGCTCAAGGGTGGAACCCACAGGCCAGATGGCTGATCACGGACATCTTGATGGTTCTAACTGACTTGTCCAGCCCAGAACCACTCAGGTAACAATTTATACAGCCACTTGAGTCCTTCTAATTGAGTCTAGTCTGTTACACTAACTGCTGGAAAGTGACAGTCTTTAGACATCAAAAATGCATCCCTTCACAGCAGACCAGGAACCTGGAGAACCACATGGTGCCTCTGGGCCGAAATGAATGGAGGGAAAGGATGCCGCTGTGGAAAGAACACGCTGGCCCAGGAGCAGTGTGCTCTATACTCAGACTAAAGAAGGTTTCTCGACTTGCTGCATTTAAACAACACGAGGAGCTAAGCCAGAGAGACGCAGGGCATCTGGAATTCTGTTCTTGCACCTTCTACACGAGCCTGATCATGCTGAAACACTCTCCACCAGACAGGACTGGGAACACACTGCCACTTGAACTCTTCCAGAAGAGTCCCGCAAAGCTCAGACCCTAACGAGGAAAACCCCCCACGCCGCTCACCTAGCTAGCGCCTAGCAAGGATGTGGTACCACCAGCCCTGACAAATGCAGTGACCTCTGCCCCATCCTTGCACTCAGGAGTCTTTATCTTCACTGTATTTGACGGAAGCCTATGTATGAAGTTACTCCTCTCGTTTTCCTTCCAAATTCAATGATTCAAAAGCCCTGGAAACGCTAAGGCTACAGCTCCAAGCTGCAGCTGCATTTCAGAGACATGCGCTCTGAGAAGCTGACCATTCAGAAAGCTTCCGAGCCTTTGCTTCCTGGCTCAGCAGCTGGAATGATCTACAGCTGGAGCTAAGCTGAACGGGCTCCCCACCCTGGCCTCGGCTGGGGAACACACTGCATCTCCAAATGACTCCTGTTGCCCTGGACATCCAACACCATGTCTTCTTCCAAGTGGGGGGTTTTATTATGGTTTACGACCATGAAAACATAGGATGGTAGCTGTTACGTCAAACATTTCAGGTAAAGGGAGTGACCACGCTGCACCCACACCACCCTGCAGCCTCTTTCCACACGTCTCTCAGAAGCTGTTCCTGGGTCCTTCCTTTGCAAATTCAAGAAGGTTGAAAGGAGATATTGAAAGTAGCAGGAACACCATCAACAGAATGGAAGCAGAAGGGTAACTTGAGAAACAACTGAGGAGAAACACGCTACAGAAAACCTCTATGGTGTTATGGTGTTGGGGTGAAGAGTGCGCCCCAGCTCATCGTCCCTTGCCCTGAGTCACTAGTCATACGGGGCCTTCGGTGATCCCCTCCAGAGGCATACTGGGCACGCTGTCGGCTGTGGGTCCCTCATCTTTCTTCAGCGAGGTTGGAACTCGGAGACTGACGTACGGTTTGTGACAGGCCGTGTTGGCCAGAGGAGGGTAGTGCTGTCTGTAGCAAATGTATGCAAAAATGAGGCCGATGACTCCACCGACGAAAGAATCTAGGCAGGAAAGAGAGAAATGGGAGGAATGTGTTATGATTCAGTCAAACATGGCCAGTTATGTTTAGGAAAGCACTTCTCCACCTGCCCCGGAAGCTGGTTGGCTTACTAGACCCCCTAAAAAACTAAAGGGAAGAGAAACCATGCCAGAGGCATCAGTCTGGGTGGCCTCTGCAGGCTCTTAGCGTTGCCAGAACTTAAAGGTTCCCCGTACATGTGTGTTTGATTCTCTTTAATTCTTTAATGTGCACCTGAGCATTGCACAAACTCATATTTGCATTCCTGACTCCTAAAATCAATTCCAGATTACAGAAGAAGAATTCCAGCCATCTCTATAGGATCAAAATGCAAGCAGGGGCTGTCATTTCTTTTTCTTTAGCAAGCTCCTGCTGCAGTCCTATAGTAATGCTGGAGTGCCACAGGACCCCAGCTAGTGTTCTGGTCTTGGCTGTGTGGAAAGTGACTGCCCAGGGAAGAAATGAGCCTCCTGAGTGACAGGCAAGTGAATAAAAGAACTCATGACACACCAGGCTTGGCAAACTCAATGGACCTCTGTGGAGAGGCCCAGTGCCTCCAACAAGCTGCAGAGCTTGAGCAGGATGGCGAGCGGGGAGGCAGACAAGGCAGGCGGGTCACCTGCAGGCAGTGCAGGCCCCTCTACTATGGGCGGCCCCTTGCGAATTAGGGCAGTCAGCTGGTGCCCAATAGTGACCCCATGAAAGCAGCCTACCTAATAATCATCATTTTGTGTGTATGTGTGCAAGTGTGTAAGCACACAAGTGCACTTTAACTGTGTCTATGGATTATTCTTGCCAAAAAGATCCTAACACAATAGAAAACCTCTCCTGACAAAAGAAACTTTGAATTCTCATGAAGCTTGCTGCCACGAGGCACTGGCATTCTGTATTTCTCCATTTGGGGCTTTGCCCTTCCACACTTATCATCTTGTTGGATCGCACGTACCTCCTCTATGCGGGTACATCAAACCCATTTTACATTTATGGTTCAGAGAGGCCAGTGGAACTCTCCACAGCTGCACCTCGTTAAGAATACAAGTGCACTTGAACTCAGGTGTCCTGCTTCTGTGCCCCACTGTTCCACAGGGCTGTGCTTGGCCCCTCGCAGGTTTGCTCCAGGCTTTCTGACATCCCAGCTTGCCAAATGCAGCAGGCTATGCCCGAGGGCAGTCCACTGGGATTCAGTGAGGGACTGTGGCTTCCTTAACTGATCACGGTGGTGAGTTTCCAAACACTTCCCACTAAGCAACACACTGTATACTGGGCTCATTGTAAGTCACAAGCTGATTCTCCTGTGTCTCCTGCAGGGTCTTCTGGGCTGGCTGTCAAGGAAATGTATCTTCTGAGAAAACAGTTTAATGCTTAGGTATCTGCACGATATTGATCAGTCCTATGATCCCATTGTAGGTATCCTGGCTCCAACTAGACAGATAACAATAATTTTTGAGGATAGAGACAATATTTTGGTATTTTATTATCTTTTGAAGAATTGCTTTTCTCTTCAGCATTTTTGTTAGACTAATAGTAAAAAAAAATATTAAAAAGTTCCATAATAGCTTTAAGCTCTTTTAAATACATTCAGTAATTTTGCACACGTCACATTGTTTGTATGCAACAGCAAAACAGCTAAAGAACACAGGCTTTTCTGGGGTGGCAGCATGTTCAGCGGCACCGTGTGCAGAACGAGGGCCCGGTTGCTACTCTGGCAACAGGAATGTGGGCACAGCAGCTCAGGACGTTTTCTAAGTGCAAACAGAGAAGGTTATTCTCCCGACTAAAAGCCATCCCACTGCTCGCAGGGAACTGACCCAGTCCCCTCGGCTGTCAGGGCTGCACACTGCGTCCTGCCAACCCCCAGCCATCCCTCCACTCTCCAGGGCAGCTGCTGTCTTCCCTTCCTTTCCTCATCATACTTGCTTCTACTCTCTTCCCCTCCTCTCTGCAGAAGCTGCTGCAATCCTGGGAATCCCTTCCCTTCACCCCCTCACCTATTCACCTTCTACTCCCCCTCCACAGCTCAACTCAACATCGCTGTGTGACAAGGCCCTCACCTGACCCCAGACTAGACCAAGTTTCCCAGATACATCTTTTTTTTGCATGTATCTTCTTTTTTAAAATTGTATTATTATTATTATTTTTTGGTATCATTAATCTGCAACTATATGAAGAACATTATGTTTACTAGACTCCCCCCATCACCAAGTCCCCCTCACACACGCCATTACAGTCACTGTCCATCAGCGTAGTAGATGCTGTAAAATCACTACTTGTCTTCTCTGCGGCACAGCCCTCCCCATGCCCCCCACCCCCACATTATACATGGTAATCGTAATGCCCCCTTTCTTTTTCACCACCCTTATCCCTCCCTTCCCACCCATCCTCCCTAGTCCCTTTCCCTTTGGTAACTGTTAGTTCATTCTTGGGTTCTGTGATTCTGCTGCTGTTTTGTTCCTTCAGTTTTTCTTTGTTCTTATACTCCACATATGAGTGAAATCATTTGGTATTTGTCTTTCTCCACCTGGCTTATTTCACTGAGCATAATACCCTCTAGCTCCATCCATGTTGTTGCAAATTGTAGGATTTGTTTTCTTCTTATGGCTGAATAATATTCCATTGTGTATTTGTACCACATCTTCCTTATCCATTCATCTACTGATGGACACTTAGGGTGTTTCCATTTCTTGGCTATTGTAAATAGTGCTGCGATAAACATAGGGGTGCATCTGTCTTTTTCAAACTGGGCTGCTGCATTCTTAGGGCAAATTCCTAGAAGTGGAATTCCTGGGTCAAATGGTATTTCTATTTTGATCTCTTTGAGGAACCTCCATATTGCTTTCCACAATCGTTGAACTAATTTACATTCCCACCAGCAGTGTAGGAGGGTTCCCCTTTTTGCACAACCTCGCCAACATTTGTTGTTGTTTGTCTTTTGGATGGTGGCGATCCTTACTGGTGTGAGGTGATATCTCATTGTGGTTTTAATTTTCATTTCTCTGATGATTAGCGATGTGGAGCATCTTTTCATGTACCTGTTGGCCATCTGAATTTCTTCTTTGGAGAACTGTCTGTTCAGCTCCTCTGCCCATTTTTTAATTGGATTATTTGCTTTTTGTTTGTTGAGGTGTGTGAGCTCTTTATATATTTTGGATGTTAATCCTTTATCGGATCTGTCATTTACGAATGTATTCTCCCATACTGTAGGATGCCTTTTTGTTCTATTGATGGTGTCCTTTGCTGTACAGAGAATTTTCAGCTTGATAGAGTCCCACTTGTTCATTTTTGCTTTTGTTTCCCTTGCCCGGGGAGATATGTTCATGAAAAAGTCACTCATGTTTATGTCCAAGAGATTTTTGCCTATGTTTTTTTCTAACAGTTTTATGGTTTCATGACTTACATTCAGGTCTTTGATCCATTTCTAATTTACTTTTGTGTATGGGGTTAGACAGTGATCCAGTTTCATTCTCTTACATGTAGCTGTCCAGTTTTGCCAACACCAACTGTTGAAGAGACTGTCATTTCCCCATTGTATGTCCATGGCTCCTTTATCATATATTAATTGACCATATATGTTTGGGTTAATGTCTGGACTCTCTATTCTGTTCCATTGGTCTGTGGCTCTGTTCTTGTGCCAGTACCAAATTGTCTTGATTACTGTGGCTTTGTAGTAGAGCTTGAAGTTGGGGAGTGAGATCCCCGCCACTTTATTCTTCCTTCTCAGGGTTTCTTTGACTACTGGGGGTCTTTGGTGTTTCCATATGAATTTTTGAACTATTTGTTCCAGTTCATTGGCTGTTGGTAATTTGATAGGGATTGCATTAAATCTGTATATTGTTTTGGGCAGGATGGCCATTTTGATGATATTAATTCTTCCTAGCCAAGAGCATGGGATGAGTTCCATTTGTTAGTGTCCCCTTTAATTTCTCTTAAGAGTGACTTGTAGTTTTCAGGGTATAGGTCTTTCACTTCTTTGGTTAGGTTTATTGCTAGGTATTTTATTCTTTTTGATGCAATTGTGAATGGAATTTTTTCCTGATTTCTCTATTAGTTCATTGTTAGTGTATAGGAAAGCCACAGATTTCTGTGTATTAATTTTGTATCCTGCAACTTTGCTGAATTCCGATATTAGTTCTAGTAGTTTTGCAATGGAGTCTTTAGGGTTTTTTATGTACAATATCATGTCATTTGCAAACAGTGACAGTTTGACTTCTTCTTTACCAATCTGGATTCCTTGTATTTCTTTGTTCCAGGTACATTTTGATTGCCCCCACCCCACATGCAAGGACAATGGTAAATAAGGCCAGACTGTGCCACTGTTTAACCTTTAACCTTGGACTCTAAACTCCATGAGGGCTGTGTTCATCTTGATGACTGTTGATTCCTCAATACCCAGAACAATGCTTTGCTCACACAGAAGTTGGTTGAGGACATGGATGAGTGAGCGTGTACAGTAACCGAGGGGTTAGACTCTGGCTGCTGCCCTGTGTGTGCCCTTGTGTGGGTCCCTGTCCCCTCTCTGGGCCTGTTAGTTCATCAGTAACATAAGGGCACCGAACAAGCACATGGCAGCTGAGAGGCCTTCCCACACCAGTGTTCCAGCAATTTGGCCCCTAGGGTCAGCCTACTGAGACCAGGCATTCAGATTATTTGGAAACTCTGCCAAGGCATACTTAGAAAGTAGGTTATATCCTTGGTTGGCATTAAACCTCACTTAGAAGCAAAGATCATTCTAACTGGTCAATGGGAGAGGCCAGTAATTGTGGCTACTTCCTCTCCACAGCGGCTCAAATATAGTGAGACTGCATGGCACCATGTGGCAGCAGAAAGGCAATTAAAACATATTAGTGTCTGTCAGCTCTGGTGGGCAGCCACCAAGGTAGGACCATCTGGGACACAGGGGTGAAATCCAGGAGCCCATGCTAGCTCCAGGACAGGCACCTGTGGCCACGGTAAGGTACCCGGTGCCTACTCTCACCCCACACCCAAGAACCCTCCAGCTGCGGAATCCTCTAGGGGAGACACTGTAGCCCCCACCAGGGCAGGTAACTGCACCTCTGAGCCTCAGTTTCCCTCCCTGTCAGTACCCACATCATTGAGTTATGATGGTGATTTAATGAGACTGCTTCTAAAGATTATGCCAGATATGCCACCAAATGGGACCTTAAAATACAGTGTCTAAAAGACATAGTGTCCATCACTGTTGTTCTTACTCAGTCCCTCTTGGAACTACTGGGGGCTTCCTACCCCTCCCCTGCCCTTCTCACATAGCAGCTCAGCAGCCTAGGACTCCAATCACCTTCACCTAGCCAGGCTTGCGTAACATTTTAAACACACTTCTAGTGAACTTAAAAAACATTTGTTACCCAAGAAATTAGAAAGTAATATGTACCATGAGTTCCTGCGTGGGGTCACAAGGTGTAATTAATGGTACTAAATCACCCTCCTCAAAGGGAGAAGCTCTTCACATAGCCTGTGGCCAGCAGCCTATAAAAATGTGCCAGGGTTTTTCTAGTTCAAAGTCTTAGAGTTGCACCAATGTCCTGGTTTGCCTCCTACCCTAAGAAGCAGATCCGTGGGGTGTTATTTTTATTAGCATCGGAGATGATCCACAATGTCTGCACTTGAGCCACTGACTACTGAACAGCCCAAAGAGCAAAACCTACCAATGATGTCATTTGGTTTTCTATTTTCCATGACACGGCATTTCATTAGGGGCATCACTGACCTAAAGATAAATCACTCCAAGTATACACTCCTAGGCTTACTGATGTAGCAACATGTGTAAGAACGGTGATTCCTGCTGACGTGTTTCCCATTTAATGGAATGAGTGGAGAGTGGCATCGCAGGCCCACCAGAGTTATCCCCAGTAACAAGGCCAGTGACGGGTCTGGCCAAGCCGCCTACTCAGCAAAGTCACTCAGGGCTTGGTTTATGACGAAGGTGGCAAACAAGATCCAGAAAATGACTTACCGTATGAGGGGGCTGGTCATCAGGGGCCTCAAGCACGCTATTGTTATTCAGACAAAATCGCACTCACATCCTGAGGGATATGTGCTGACAGTAAAGCGGGGAGGGGACAAGCAGACCTTCACTAGGGACAAAACCACTTGGGAATGACTTTGCCCTGAGTATGACAGTATAGGCTTAGAGGGCTCCAAAGGGGAATAAACAGACGTCAGTGTCCCTGGAGCACAAGCGTCGCTATCTCCATACTGAGCATTGATGCCCTTCACCTGACACACGGTTATTGTTGGGGTATCATGTGTAATGCCCCATCCCAGGCCACGAGGCTGAGCAAGACAGACATGCTAAGGGCAAGATGACACTAAACAGTGCCAGCCTCATCAGTGGGCTGCAGCTCTGATATGCACTGTGGAGGGGAAGCATGGGTCGGTGACTGCCCATGGAGTGGCCTCTGGACCAGGGGCGTTTCACTGAGGACCTGACCACAGGCCAGCCCCGCAAGATGAGCAGGCATGGGCTGGGGGAAGTGGGACATGGAGGCAGGCACCTGCAGTCTTCCGGGTAGAGGAGGGAAGGGGCCTGGCATATTTGAGAAACTGAAGAAAGGCCCATCTTTTCCCAGAGGGGTGGTGTCTTTATAATGCTGCTGGACATAAGGTGACCAGGCTTCAGTGCAGGCCAGAAAAGCTCTTCCATGTACACACACGCTCTACTGAGCCCTCAGCATGGACCAGGTCCCCACTGACTCTCAGGACTAGTGTCTGAGCACCCCTTAGCCTGCACCTACCACTCAGCGATGACTCCCACCTAACTGCCCAGCTCATCTTCATTTCCCCAGAGCTCAGCAGTTGTTCAGTAAATGTTTGGGGAACTGAGATGCACTGAACAACATTTACAAAGTGTACCGAAAATAGACATCCCCAGCCACAAAAATCCACACATTGTGTGACCCAATGTATGTGCAATGCGCAGTCAGGGAAATCCCTAAAGCAAAGCAATAACTTAGTGGTAGCCCGGGATTTGGGGGAAGAAAGATGTGAGTTCCTTTTTGGAGTGACAAAAATTTTCTGGAATTAGATAGTGGTGATGGTTGCACAACTATGGATATACTAAAAACCACTGAAATGTACACTTTTAAAGAGATGAATTAAGAGTTATGAATTATACCTCAATATAGCTCTTTAAAAAGGTAAGAGAGAACCAATACCCGATGGGTTTCAACGGTAGTGGGAAGCAGGCTAGACTGAATCAGGCCACCTGGATTTGAATCCTTAATGTAAAATGGGCAGGACCCCACTCCCTTCTCATGAGGTCAAAGGACAGCAAAGGATCCCACGGGATCTGGTACACTAAGATGCTCACCTGTGCTGGGGCACAAACACGCAGAAAGGCTTGTCAGGTACCCAAGGAGGGAGGGGGCAGGAACACATCCCTCTCGGTCACCACAGCAACATCCAACGTCACTGAGCTGCCTTGACCCGGGACCTTGTATGCCTTGGGCTCTGTGACCCAAGATATTAGGGTAAAATCAGCTCTGGCAAACTCAAGAAACCCACGTGATTCTTGCTGTCCTTTTTATTCTTCTTTCAGTGAAGCTTCCTGTTGGGGCCTTTGAGTTTCTATAAAGACCTTACATAGCACAGAGGATGCGTGATCTCCCTGGGAAACTAAATTGGAAGGGCAGTGGTATGTCTGTCTTTCCCAAGTCCATGCCTCATCCAGAGAATATGCCTGACATCCAGGCACAGGAGACACAATGAATGAATGAATGAATGAATGTTTAAAGTCTAATTTTTGGGGGGGGTCATTTTTTAAAGGGAAATAACTTATAGAAAGTAAGGTTAATTTTAGTAAAACCAGTGAAAAGAAAAAGTGATACTATAAGAAAGGAATAAGATTTAGTCAAAATCATTCATTCATTCGTTCAACACATATTTATTGAGCATTATTATGAATTGAATTGTGTCCCCAAAAAAGATATGTTGAAATCCTAATCCCAGAACCTCAGAAAGTGATGTTATTTGGATATAGTCTGTACAGAGCTTATCAAGTTAAAAGGGAGATCATTAGGGTGGGCTCTAATCTGACCGTTGTCCTTATAAAAAAGGTACATTTGGACACAAAGAGAGACACACAGAAGAAGACAATGTGAAGAAACAGAACAAAAACACCATGCGAAGGAGGCGGCGATTGGAATTATGCTGCCGTAAAACAAGGGACATCTGGGGTGACTGGGAGCTGGAAGAGGCAAGGGAGGATCTTCCCCCTACCTGTGTCAGAAGGGGTGTGGCCCTGCCACCCCTCGATCTCCGGACTTCTGGCCTCCAGAACCATGAGACAGTTTCTGTTATTCTAAGCCACTCAGTTTGTGGAACTTGGTGACAGCAGCCTCAGGAAACTAACACAAGACCTACTACGTGCCACACCAACAAGACACAAAATCCCTGCCCGCATGGAGACTATATTCCAGTGCAGAGGTCAGCAAACTGTGACCATGCATTTGAATATGGCCTGGCAGCTTTCACACTGCCGCAGCTGAGTCAAGTACTTCCTGCAGAGACTGTACGGCCCACATACAGTCTAAGATATTTACTATCTGACCCTTTACAGAAAAAGTTTGCAGACTCCTGCTCTGGAGGATAAGGACAGACAATAGTGGGTAATAAATGACTTAAATTGTAAGATGGTGGTAACTGAGCCAGGTGAGAGCAGTAGGGAGCATGGGGGAGGGGAAGCACTTTCAACACAGAGGTCACCGCAAGGCATCCTCACCTGGTAAGTGACAACCTGCAGGGTGAGAACAAAGGCAGGAGAGGGAGACTGGCTGGGAGATTTTGAGAATCCTGTGGTTTGGGCTACAGGAGGAAGAAGAAACTGGATTCTGGAAAAGTTTTGAACATACAGCCAAGAGAAGAAACCCGAGAAAATCACAGAAAGCAGAGGGAGGAGCCCCTGCAGCAAAACCAAGCAAAACAAAGCTGTTGATGGGACGGGGTGGAGGGAAGGGCAGTCAATGTCCATCTTCGCTGGGAACCTTTCCCCCCATCTCCACAAGGGGAAAGGCCAGGGCCAACCCAGAGGCAGAGGGGGCAGAGGGGCAGAGGGCCGGGCTGAGAAAGCCTCCCTTGAGCCCAAAAGCACCCCATCCAGGGTGTCTGATCCCAGGGAGGGTGACCTGGGGCTGCTCGAGCTTCCCTGTAGGGATGCCCTGGTAGGAAGGCAGAGATGGGCGACTCACGCGGCAGTCAAGGCTCAGACCCCGGGTGGCATCTGGCAGCTGATAATAAATGTGAATGCAGCCCCCACCGCACAGGGCAGTCGACTGTGGAGGCAAAATAAGGTGAGATCAGTCCACCCAGGACTGAGGGCATCAGAGGGAGATTCCGTTTATGGTCTGTGCCAGGTGGGTGTGTCTTTGGTAGTTGAAGGGCTCCTTCTCAAGTCACTTCATTTAGAAAATCCAGAGATTGATTCTGATGGCCAAAGAGAGGCCTGGTCAACAGTGCGTGTCCCTCGCTGGTGTCTGGGGTTGGGGGGGGCTGCAGGGTTGAGGAAGGGGGGCAGGGAGGGAGAGGAAGGAGCAGCTTCTGCCTGGCTTTTCAGTGTGACACATGTACAGTTGTTCAGAGCACCCCTGGCCCCCCAACACCACATCTGCAGGGTTGGCAACCTTCTGAAATCTGGTAACAACACATAACTTCATTTCAAATCACAGCCCTTCACAGCCCAGTCAGGGAGATGTGGTGAAGGTTCTTGAACACTTCAGCCCTGTCTACTATGGTGACATGGATGTCCTCGGACCTCGGGCTGGGTGGGAACAGGTGGCTGTGTCCTCCCTTGAGACCCTTTGTTCGGGATGACACTTGGAAGAAGATGCTCCTTCTTATAATGCAACATCACACAAGGCACCCAGGGCTGCTTAGAAGGACCTGTGGTGAGAGGGAACCAGTGCTGGCCAGAAGGTCACCACCAAAGCTGGGGTTACAGGAGGAAAGCCTGGGTCCAGACCCAGGGATGGGAAGGGCAGAAGGAGCTTGTGATCTGCCCACGAGTGGAGTAAACAACCCACTCCAGCCACTCCACCATGACCTTCCGCAGGCTGGAAACCACAAACACACACAACGGAGTCGAAGCAGAAGAGGGCTCAGCGATTTGCTCTGCTCTTTCTCTGCATTTTTCTCCATCTATGATTCCCCTAACATGGGAATTCCACAAGTCTTAACACTTGAAGACACACAGTTAATCACAAAAGTAAGCCTCTTTGTAAGGCCCCTGGCTTTGTAATTAGTATCACCCATGAAACTCTACGGCTTCCAGGTGACCTGCAAGCCAGCATGTCACAAAGACGTGGAGAACCTCAGCCACACACAGATTTAGCATCCATCCAGCTGGTTTTATTTCTGAAAGAGTCCTGTTAGCTAAATGGTTCATGTGCCCCTGCACACCAAAGCCTGTGCCCTCCATTTTCCCTTAATAAAGCAACATACATGTATTTGGAGTGGAGCTGGGAAGGCAGAAAAGACTGTAAGGATACAACTACGATAATAGGCAGAGCAAAGCATTTGAGATTATGGGCTATTTATTGGATATGAATATATAATCAAGTAATGGGATGTACTTCCCCATTAGGCACAGTTGCTTAAATCAAAATTGAAATGGAGTCATAAAATCCTCATAATATTAATGCTGTTAACCAAAGTCTATAATGAGAGAGACTCGGGTTCAGCTGACGCCTATGGGGCTCCGCATGAATTCTTATCCTGATGGATGGCATCTGCCCATGGGCACCGGGCAGCTCAGCCCACCCGAGAAAAGCAACAACTTGTTTATCTCAATCAGGCATCCTGCCTCAAACACCCGCCTACACGGCAGTCGAAGGCCTCGCCATCCATCCCTTCTCCAAGCTGGGAACCTCGGAGGCCTCCCTGATTACTCCCTTAACAAGTGAGGGCTGAATGAATACAATTTGCTGCTCGTGGTACACTCAGCTTCTCACCGCGTAACAAGCGAAGGACAGACCGACCGGTGCGGATCAGGGTTTTCCAACGTCAGCAGCAGACATTCAGGACTACTGGCCTGGGCAGTGACAGATGGTCTCACAAAGGGGAATCAGGTAAAATGGGCCTCACTCAGCCCATTAGAAGATCCAAGGAAAGGCACACACTTTTCCTGGCTGATTCCAGGGGCACATACTGAAGAGCTAAACTAGTACTTGGGCCACATCAATGACCCTTACCAACTACTGCACACTCAGCTTCGGCTGCACCCGTCCACCATGACACAGCTATGGTTCACCCCCTAAGTATGGCCATAAACACCTCTGAATATCAGTCTCTTGCTTTGCTTTCCCATTTGCCCACAGAGCATTAATATTCTCTTTCTACTGCTCCAAGTTCCTTTCTGTGCCAGCTGGATGGGATGAATGCAAAGCCCCGCTGCCAGCAGGCCGTGGGTACACCAGCTGCATCATGAGCCCGCCGTTTCCCCAATGCCCAGCACTGCTGCTTCTCCCTTTCCTGACACGCCGGCTACAGCTGGGTAATGACCAACAGGACCGGTGAGTGCCGAGAAGGTGTCAGTGAGGCCAGCCTCATGTCTTAGGTTTTTAGGCCCAGATCCCTGCACAAAGTCCCTTGCTGCCTTCCAAGATGAAGCAAAAATCTATTCAATTCTGAAACCCTTAATCATTTCCCAAATCCAAAGTAACTGAATAAAAATGAAAACCAGGGATTAATAGCTTACAGGAAGATTGTGTTCCAAAGACACATCTGCCTTCAAATCAGTTGTTTGGGAAATAAAACACATCCCTCTTTAGAAACAATGCCCACAGCAACAGCAATACCAGTTCGTATCTCTGCAATATGCTTTCATTTATAAAGTACGTCCAAATTCATTATTTCATTCACTCCGTGAAAGATTTGGGGATTACTGGTCCCATGTTTGGAAGAAAAAAAACTATAGTTCACAAGGGATCAATGAGAAGCAGTCCCTAAAACACCATAATATTGTGGCGTGTATTTCCCACAGTATTCTTCAGCCCATAATATTCTTCATGGAGGAATGCCCCAATCAGATGGGTGACAATGATTCTGCTGGAAAATATTCCCAGTTCTCAGGGAAATGGGGCTGTACTTCTGCTATTGGCTCAGCAACTCTCTCCCGGCTTCCCTCTCATGATGGAGCTTCATACTATCCAGAACTTCAGCCAAGTCAGTGCTGAAAGCAGAGAAGAAGGGAGGGGGCAGGACGCAGCCTCATGCCCGGCACTGACCTCCCCGTCAGCACAGCCATAGGACCCTGAGCTGCACTGGACGCAGTCACATGTCCAGAGTAGGAATTACCTCTCTTTCCCCTGCACCCCGACCCTTCGGATTGAAGCTGTGCTAGAGGCTCACTGCACCCAGAGTGTGGGCTCCCCAGGGGACAAGGAGGAGGCAGAGGCCAGGGAGGAGCTAGAGAAGCTCAGGAGGTACTGGGAGGTGCAGAGACCCCCGGAGAAGATGGGGAGAAAGGGTCTCAGCTAGGAGTCCCCCTCACTTCTGGCCTCATCTGTGGCCTCACTGCCACTGGAACAAACACCTGGGAGAGGTGAGAAGCAGGCAGGACCACAGGCAGCTGGCTGCAGAGACAGAAATGAGGAAGGATGGGGACAGCGCCTGGTGGTAGCAGGACAGGAAAGGAAGAGAAGGGGCAGGCCCCAGACTGATCATGCCACTCAGCCAGGGAGGCTGGATTGAGGCCCATTTAATTCTGTTTGTTTGCATAAAGTTGACCCATTGGAGCCCTGCACCAGGGCTGCTCAGGCCCTGTCAGAAATAACAGACTCACTTGTGAATGCCAGCTCCCGGCCACGGAGCCAGACCTACCCCAGGAGTCTGATTCCTAGCTCAGGGTGGCCTGATCAAGGTGATCTGAGGATTGCCCTTTGGGAAACACGGCCCCTAATCCTGCCCCCCCAGAAGCCTGAGAACATCACCTATGTCTCTCCTTCCTGTTTGCTGGGACAGGTGCTGCCACGAGCTTTTCATCCAGTCAGGTCTAAAGCACAGTCGCAACTCAGTGAAATTTAAGGTGGCCCAGCAGTTCAGGCAGGCGTGAGCTGCAGCTTATCTGCAGAGGGACACAGCGTGGTTCAGTTTTATTGCAGGAACAAGCCCTGGTTTTGTGTTATTTTAACTTTTCCCAGATACCCGAGGACTTTATATATACAGGTAAGCCTCATCCCAGCCCTGTAGCGGCTGCTCGGAACACTGCATGTGACTGACTGATCCCTGGGCTGAACCCCGCCTTCGGAAGGGCATCTGCACTGCAAAATATGTCCTTGTGAGATGGATGTGAGAAATGAAAGGAGCCAAAACCACTTGGCACCAAGCCCGAGGACTGAGGCAAGCACTCCAGCAGGGAAGTCACAACTGGTTCCAAGGCCAAGGGCCTGCCCCCCTGGCAGGACTCAAGCAGTCGCCCTAAACATGAAGGCAGAAGAGAGCTACCCATCTGTCCCCAGCAAGGGCATAACGGAGGCCCGAACTCACTTAACAGTCATGTTTCCTTTAAAACTGTATCTGCTCTGCCATTTCCGACTCCTGACAGTGCGCGCTGAGTTCTCCCTGAAAAGGTGCATTTCAACCCATCCCTCCAGGAGAGTGTGAAGCTGCCCTGGGGACCGGGCAGGCCCAGGCAGGGACTCACCTTGCCAGTGATGCTTGTAGTCACACATGCGGGACAGGGCGATCATCATGGCACAGTACAGGGGCAGGATGGCAGCGCAGAGCCGCCAGCTCTTCCCCCGCCCGCTCTCGGTGAAGCAGTGCAGCTTGCCAGCCAAGTAGAACGTCGTGAAGCCAAGGCCCGAAAAGGCAACTGCCAAAGAGAAACAGCAGGTGTTACTCTAGCAGGTAATGAGTGGCAGGGACATAGGGCATCCTGGGCATCCTGTCTGCCATCTTGAACACCTCCAGGGCCAAGGCCATGTTGGCACCAGTCACCATCCAGGCAATCTGTGCTCTTGTTAGAACCACGCTGGTATGAGGCTTTCCACGGTGAGAATGACCTTCCAGCCTGCATGTGACCAAAGCCTGTTTCATTCATTCATTCAGCAGTGATTTGTGGGCTAGACCTGCCTGTTCTGGGTGGGGGGGATATAAAAAGATGCATCAGATGCCATCTCTGGTCTCAAGAAGCTCATGGTCTCATTGAAAGCCATGGCAATGCTAACAGATAATTTTAATATAATGTGTTGCATTCGATAAGGAAAAAGTGCATAACAGAACAAGAGATTGGGATGACTGCTTAGATTTGAAGGGTGAGGGAAAATAAGGGGTTTGGGACTAAGTGGCATTCAGTAGGATGGGACCAGCAAATGCTATGGAGAAGGAGGTTTGATGGAGAAGCCAACTCATGACAAATTCCTTGTTTCCTCTTAGAAATTAGGGCTGTTGGTTATTGATTTTTAGAATTGCAAAGATGACCCATGGCTACGCTAAATCCATCATCAAAAGTGTGGAGGTTGGATGTAGCACAGGTAATCCCCAAGCTTTTCATCCAGTCAGATCTAAAACACAGTTGCAACTCAGTGAAATTTAAGGTGGGGGTCTTTTGTGGGCTTAGAACCATGGTCCTCAATCCTGGTCACACATGTTCACCTTTAAAACCTCAGAGCTTTAAAAAATACTGGTAGCCAGGTCCTGCTGCCAGACATTCTGGTTGTAATGGTCTACTGGTCTGGAGTGTTATGTGCATGCATGTGCACATGCCCATGTGCATGTGTATTGTGTGTGTACTTCCCAGGTGATTCTCATGGCAGCCAGGACTGAGCTCAGGTGCTTTTGTTGAAGTCAGGTTCTACAGTATCTACCATCTCTGGACACCAGCCTAATCAAAACTTTCCCCTTGACTCAAACATACTCCTGACTGGCAGAGGTCTTAGGTAACCAGCCCACATAGCGACTTGGTAAAGAGGTGTTTATCAATACAGTAAGTGCCAAGACACCAAGGACCTTAGGTCTCACCTGAAGCTCGAGCAGCAATCTCAGTATCAGAAGTTGTTGCAAACACAGAATCCCAGGCCTGCTCCAGACCTACTAAGCAGCATTTGAATTTCACAAGATCCACAAGGGACCTCCTGCACCCTGAAATCTGAGAGGCCCTGGCCTAAAACATCCTCATCCTCTTTGTAAGAAATCTCAGAGAATCCATCGTAAGGAAATAATATAAAACTATGGGGGGGATCTAGAAGATATTTTTTTGCATGAAGTTATTAATGATTAAGAAAAATTAAAGTGATCAATGCAGAAGCAATGAGAAGGAAACTGTGATATTTCCATTCAACAGACTATGATACAGCCATGAAAATTATTGTGATTATGCAGCACTATGGACAATACTTAAGACACCACATTCAGTGAAAAAAGCAGGACCCCAAATTGTAGGCTCAATATAATCATGGCTATGGTACATACAAATGAGTAACCTGCAGCTTTAAACAAATGATCTCTGATAATAATGTGCCTTCTTCAAAGGGATCCCCCAGGTCTGAACATAGCTTGTACCAAAGAACTTTTTCAGCAACCAAATTAAACAAGGTAGCATATTTTTCTTCTATTTTAAACAGAATATTAAAGTGGGTTTATCTCAGGAATAAAAATGAAGCACTTAAACATAGTTGAATAATGACCAGCACTCAAACAGCAGAGCTGTGCCAACATACATTGACTAATTCTGTTTAAAGTAAGAAATGTGAGAAACTTCATTGCCCAGGCCTGTTCTAGACTGTTTGTTATGATGTAAGACCTTTAAGTGATTTACAGGGCCTTTCAAAGTGCCCTCGTTTGGCCACTGTCCCAGCAAGCACAACGGGTTCTTAATTTCCCATCCTCTCCCACTTTGCTCTGTTCCTTCTATCCAATTACTCTCCCCCAAGGTATCAGAGTGGGAGGGGGAGGCTGGACAGTCGGCTCCGATGGGTACTGGCCTCATCCTGAGCTCTTACGTGAGGAGTAATGGACTTCAGTCAAATCAGACAGTTTAGCAAGTCTAACACCTAATTACACTGAATGTGGGAAGCAGAAAAGAACTGCCCTGGGCTTTGTAGGGTTATGGATGAAAAATCTCCAAGATTTCAATCATAGGAGAGGCAGCCCTGAGTGTTGCCAAACTGCCATTTCTTAGGAAAAGAAACAGGAAAAAAAAAAAGGGGTCAGTGAGTGCAGAGTGGATATGGAGCAGCAATCTGCACATAAACCCATAAATGGTCTGGAGACTTTCAGACAGATGAGCCCCAGCTCAAGCAACCACTGCCATCCGAGCCTCCAGGCACATTCACAAGACAGGCAGGGGAAGAGGCTACTGAAAACCCTCCAAGGTCAAGTACCGGGGCAGATGGCCCAAGGTCAGACCCTCGGCCCACCCTGGATCACCTCCTTGCTCCCCAGTAACTCAACTTTGGCCAACTTTGGCCAGTTTTCAGGGCAGACATCTGTGGCTCATGTTTGGAGAGCAGGTGAAATGTCTTCTCTACCATGCAGTGGGACCCATACTGCAGCCCTTGACAGTGTCGAAGCACGTGCTTCTTTGAAAAGGCAGAGCAATTCAAAGATATTTCTAAAGGCTGAATTCTACAGTCTACATCCTCTGGGCATCGGGCAGCAGCCAGTGTTCTTTAACACATTCTACCAGGCCTCAGGGCAGTATTTTTAAAGCAGCACAGTGTGCCTAACTTTTCTAGGTGACATGGTAGACTCCAGGTTGATGCTTGTCACTTTCTCACTGACATACAGTTATTGAACCAGCATAATGTCCTTTGGCAAAGGGCTTCTAAGGCACTTCCTTCTGACTCGGGAGGCACATCTAACTTTGGATGGCATGGGTGCTTTGCATTCCTGCTCTTCCAAATACCATCTGAATAAGAATAAGGCTCTCCCAACCATACTGAAATTATCTGATCCTACATTTTTTCTGCCACCTCTTCCTGTGTGATTGGGGGATTTGAGACCAGGATGTAATCTTCCTTAGCTTTCCAGCTCTGAGATCCCCAAACCCATCAACGCTCAGATTCAAATTCAACTGGGAGGAAAATAAAACAGGGAGTTTTCTTAAGGAAATGCTTTCCAACTCTAGTCAAACTACACCCTATCCTCTGCTCAAAGAAACATGCATTTGAGGCCCCAGAGGCTGTAATGCTTCTGATGCTGGTGCAGAGCAAGCGAGATGATGTTCAGTCCAAGTGACTCTTTCCCCCAAACACAGCCCTCGCTTCCCACATGGTTAAGAAATGGAACTGAGGGCAGAGCATTCAGAGCACTGGACATTTTAGAAGATAGGGATTATTAAATAGGATAAATGTATTCACACTTAGCTAAATTATTAACAACAGAAATATGATTAGAACGCTCCGAAGCCAGCAGGGTAAAGGATACTGACAGTTCCCAGTCCTTGGGGTTCAGAACTTGTTCATTTGCTCTCCAGAGTGTAAAACACTCACACACACACACAGACGTGTTCACAGTGATCTGTGCGGAAGAGCATATGCCCCTTGCTATCAGAGCCTGTAGCAGGTTTTCTTGGCTAGAAGCAGCTGATGGTAAATATTTATATGTTGATCTGGCTGTGGAAAGCAAAGATACTCTTGGAGCCTCTAAACGAGGGAGCAGATGAAAGAGGATGGGTTCCCCACCCTGTTTCTGTCACTTCCAGCGCTCACTTGGTGGTTGTCAATGGGAATAGACAAGCAAAGTATCACAGTACAAGCTGCTGGCCCAGGACGAGACTCCAGGCCTGGTCCATAAACAGCACTACCTGCCTGCCTGTTTGCAGGGAAAGGGAAGCACTGATTCTTCTTCCAGGCTATGCAGATGACTGCCACAAGTTTACAGCTCTCCCGTTGCAATAAAGGTCTACTTATTGACCTGGCATAGTGAAATAATGTGGTTTGCTTTCCTCCCAAGTTGACTTTTAAACCAAGTGGAAGGCCTCTGGATCCCAATGATTGCAAGAAATAAGAAGGTTGGCACAAAAAAAAAAGACAAAGCTTCAAAAATAAATGAGACCAGAATCAAGGGGACAGACCCTGCTTTTTGTGTTGTATTTTTCACTTTTGCTAATTGTAATAAATCTCCCCAAACTGATCATTCCTGTCACTGAAAATGAAATCGCACCCTGATGAGGTAATCTTCACAAACTGTCCATATTACGAGGCCCAAAGAGTTAGTATTTTCATCTTCAAAAGAGAGAAGGGCAACATTAGGTGGCTGAATACATCTTAATATTGAAGGATGTTTTGAGGAGGATGTCACCTCTGCCAGACCATCAAGGCCATGGACATGAGAACAGGCGTGCCTGGTCAGCAACCTGCAGACCCCTCCAAGCAGGAGAGTGCTGATGGGAGTCAGGGATCCGGGTTCCGTCTTGGCTCTGTCACAGACTGAATACATGATCTTGGGCAAGTCACTTTCCTCTCTGGGGCCTCAGTTTGTTCTGTACAATGATAGGCTGAGCCACAATGGGCCACCACGTTAAGCCCATGGAGGCCAGACACACAGCAAACATGAGAAAACAGCTGGACACTGAAGTCAACTTTTTGTAACAGAAAGCCCTCTTATTCTGTCTTCTATTAATGTACTGTTTCTAGACACTCAGGTAAGAGATACTTTACTTTCTGAAAAAAAATCAATGGCCCATTTGTGATGATAGATGCCAACTAACACCTGGACTCCCTGCTGAGAGACAATTGGGAGTGGTGAGGACTAGGGTGAAATGGACATCATGGTCTGTTTAAAGATACAGCACTGCATCCACTGCAGCTGGGGTTGCCATGTAGAAATGTGGGCTCTGTGTTCCACAGGTTTTGATCTTCTGATGGAAGAAGGAAACCCTGATATTTATGGGAAATGTTTCCATTTAAAAATATTAACAACTAATCAAAAATTAATACAGTGTGGACCAAACAAAACTTCTCTGTTGGCCAACAGGGCAGAGTCTGCGAGCTACCAGTGTGAGAGTTCACTCAAGTCCCCGCCTTCCAATGCTGCTGATTGTAGACTGTTTAAATAACCCTCTAAGCCTGAGCTGAAAATCAAACATGTCAGCTCATGCCTACTCTCCACAGTAGAGCAAAGAAGCACTTAGTAAATTTGTGGTGATTTTGTTTAAACCAATAGCAACACAAATTAAGTCATGCAGGATATACGGGGACTAAATAATCCATTCAAGAGTAGGGGCTACAGATGACCACCGACTTACGAGGTTCTACAATTTTTCAACTTCACGAAAATGCAAAAGCTTTATGCTAATTCAGGAGAAACCATACATTGAATTCTGAACTTTGATCCTTTCCTGGGCTAGCAATATGCAGTACACTCTTCTCTTGTGAGGAGGCAGGACAGCGATCCGCGACTCCCAATCACGAGGGCAAACAACTGATACACTGACAACCACTCTGTCCCCATACCATCATCTGTTTTCAGTTTCAGTACAGTATTCAATAAATTACATGGGCTATTCAACAGTTCCTTATAAAATAGGCTGAGTTACATGTTTTTGCCCAAAAGTAGGCCAATATAAATGCCCTAAAGTATGATATTCAGTAGGTTAGGCATATTAAATACATTTTCAACTTAATGGTATTTTCTACTTACAATGGGTTTATCAGAACATAACCCCATTCTAAGTCAGGGAAGACCTGTAGTGTGTGCTGTTGAAGAGGGTGGGCAAAGAGAAGGCACGTGGCACTCAGCTTTGCTACTAACCTCCATGTGAGCTCACCTCTCAGGGCTTCAGTTTCCTCATCTATACAATAGCGTGAGTAGCACTTAACTCACAAAGTTATCTTGAGGATCAGTTCATGAGGAATTGTAAAATGCTTAGCACAGTGTTTGGCACCAAGTGATCACTTGCCTAACACTTTGGGTTGTAGCAGCTGTTATGGAAATTTCCAGAAAGTTCCATTCAGAAAGAAGATGACTTCACAAAGTCTACTCCTGCAATCTGCAGCTCTTTAGTTGTATAACTGCATGCTTGCTTAGAAAGAATTCTAGAGTGAAACTCTCAGGCTGTTATAATTCCATAGCCCCTGAGGCTCTCAGTAGATGTAAAATAATCTTAGCTGGTAGAATGAACAAAGAAGACTCAGTGAGAAGAGCCAGTGGAGGTATCTCTCCCATCCCTCCTCGCAGAATACCTGCAGATGAGAAGGTCTGACAGCCAGGGGGCCACTCCTGTCTTCAGTGACTTATAATACAGCTTTTCTCCTAGGATTCCAAAGAAAGAAGTTCCACTGTGTTAGAACCTACTTTAATGTCGCCATGGCCCCAAGTCCTTTAATATGACTTGTTTCTCATTCATAGTTTCAATTTCATAATTTGTCAATTCATAGTTTGGCCTAGCTAAGATGTTTGTTCTGTTTTCTTTTTATGACGAGCTCTATTCATTAATACTCTAAGGTATTGATCAGAGAGAATGTGGGCCCACAGTGCATCTACAGCCGAAACCATTCAACAGTTTTAAGGAAAGACAGCTATTTATTCTTCATGGAATTATCAATAGAAGATCATTAACACCTGATTTAGCTTCCCAACCAGTCTTAACAATTTCAATGGAAAATTTTGATGAAAATTGCATTATTAGATTCTGGAGCCAGTGGCTTTTTTTTTTTTTTAAGCTCACCTTCTTTCCAATTCAGCAGCTATGACACTGTTTTGCTCTGATATAGGACAAAAAGTCTCTCTTTGTTGGAATGAAGAGAATTCTCAAAATCCTTGAAATATGGATCTCACACCAATGATTCCTTTAAAATTTCTTTTAAGGACAAGACTTCATCACAATCAATGTAACTCGACAACCTCAAAAGTATCAATTAATCCCAGTAAATAATGTGGGGAGAGGATTTGGGTCCTGATATATCTTAGTAAGCATGTACACATAATTCCTTTTCTTTGCATGCGTATGGCTAGGTAGACATAGATCCCACTAGACTGTAACGCCACTAGGGCAGGTCTTACACCGCCTTCTTCACTCTTGTATCTAGTCTTACATACTGATTGTCAATTAGCAGCCCCTAATAAAAATGTGTTGAATGGAAAGAACTTGGCCCCATGGTATGCTGTTATCATCCATTCCGGCATCCATCCTCCCAACACCTATTTATTAACATCCTCTCTGTGCCAGGGATTTTGCCGGATGCTAGTGATGGGAAGATGCATAAAAGACCCACTTCCTGCTCTGGAGGAGTTTTATTTGGGAAGAGAACTGGAGTAACAAAGGAACCTCCATGGAAGCAATAGGACTGGAGCCTGGGAGACAGACAGAGGGAAGGGAGTGTAAGATAATTTCACTTATCTGGAATTCAGGGGTTAAATTCATTCAAACCTGCAGTAAAGTTGCCTGCAATTCTAGGCAGGGTCAGAATGGCTGTTGGTCTCAGGTAGAATTACTTCCTCTAATACCATGGGCCTTAAGCTTTAACAAATATTGCTGGGCTGGTGAGCAGCTTAAACCACCTGCTAGGACAAAGGGGATGGGGTGGGTCCTAAGCACCAAAGGGAAGGCAGGTTGAGCCTGGGGCTTGGAGCCAATAGCACTCGACTGTCTGAGCCACAGGGATGGAAGGAATCATCTTGGCCCCACTGATGGAGGCCAGGTAGTCAGGCAGATCTGGTAGATACGACCCCCAAGGTGTGGAAATTACTGAAACCTATAGCTGCTCAGAGGAGGAGGGTGGATCTAAGCACAGTGCTCCTGTAACACAGCCAGGCGGCCCTGGGTATGCACCTGGGGTATGCCCTTTCTGTGTGACTGAGGGCAAGGTCCTGAACCGCTAAAACTCAGGCTTGCCACCTGTGGAGTGGACAAGCCACAGCTGTCCAGCAGAGCAAGTGGGGAAACCAATGAGAGAGCGTCCGTGAGCTGCTGGGCAGAGTGCCCGACGTGCATCAGGCCCTCAAGGAGGTCTGTGTCTTTTCCCTCCCCTCTGCTTTCTCTGTTTAGGCCCTTTCTCAAAACCATGCTGCCTCACCAGGAATCTGAGAACATGGAAAAGGAAACAAAGCAAATGCACATACAAAGACAGAATGAGAATGGGAGCTCCGTGATGCAGTGTGGCCCCGTGACCAAGGCGGTGCCCACATCGGTTGCCATGACATACCCTATATCAGTGTCAGGCACATCAATGATGCTCAGTAAATACAAATGAATGAACAAATTAATGAAAGGAGGGAATGGTAGGATAATAGGGAAACTGGACCAGACAATGTGTACTCTTGGGGGTTCGAAGGGACCCACGTGTTGGGCATCCTTTTTCTGCCTAGTTCCTCCTGTTCACTCTGTTCCAGTTTCAGTTTAAATGTCATTTCCTTAGAGGCCATTCGGGGCCCCACCAGTAGGTACGGCAGATTCTCATGCTGTAGTGTCTGTCCTTCCTGACACTTGCCACCACTCTTTATTTAGGTCCTTCTCTCTTGTCCTAGATTCTAAACTCTGTGAGGGCAGAAGCTGTGCCCCTGTGCCTGAACTCAGTAGGTGCTCAATTAATGTACATACAGAATGAAGGGCTGAAGACCTAATAATAAGGGTCTTCACCCTTCACAAAAGAAGGCAGGGGTGCACCCAGTGGTGGAGAAGGGTGAGATCAGGCACTGGCTCAGAATAATGGGAGGAAGGTGAGCTGGGGTCTGAATTCCCCCTGACCATACCCCTTCTCCAGACATGTGCACAGCGGCCCTCCCTCCCTCTCCCTCCCCACTCCCCTCCTTCACACAACACACTTCCCTGTGCTGTTCCTACAAGGATGACCCCAGAATCCTCCTGGAACCTTCAGAAGAGAAATCCATCCCAGATACCTAGGCTAGACTCCAGGGAACAATGTGGGCTGCTCTCAGAGTTCAGAGAGGGTGAAGCTATAGAAAGGGAGGCAATACAAGATTCCAAGGGTCTAAGGTATAGACAGGTGAGTAGCACTTCAGTGAACTAGAGGAGAAGAAAAGAGAAATCTGGCAACTTGAATGGGTAGCAAGAGCATTCCATCAGAAGGACAGTCAGGTGTTGCAGGCCCCCCACCTGCCAGGCACTGTGCTAGAAGACTTCATTACCTGGCCTTACTTCATCCCCGGAACACCACAACGACATAGGTAGTAGGTCCATTTTATGGATGAGAAATGTAGGCGCAGAAAAGCCAAGTTATTTACCAAAGTTCAGTGTAGCCCTTAAGAAACTGTAAGTGATTTCTACATAGAGCCAAAAAGAGCAGCTTTTCTTAGCATGATTACAGTTATAGCACTGCTCACTGCCTGCTTGTTTTTATGCTGCCTATAAGTATGTGTCAATCGGGTCACCACTGAAGCCCTGGGACCCAGCTCACTGCTGGCAGGAGAAGTCACCAACATATGGTGACTGAGTGAACATAGAAATGGTGGAGACCATTCATTCATTCCACAAACACAACTGGATTCCATTAGGTACTCTGGCAACAGGCCAACATCCTTGGGGACAGAAGGACATATTTGGCCAGGGACGGTCATGCCCCTCATCTCTTGCTTCCAGGCAAGGTGATAGCTTAGCTACCTGGGTCGGATGAGATTTCCATCTCATGATGGAAATGGCGGCACAGCCTTGTTTGAGGATGAGCAATGGGGAAAAGGAAAAGGAAGCAAAGGCTCATAGTCTGAAAGCAAACGCCAGAGGCAGGAAACGCAGACAGAAAAGGCAGACTACCACGTAGGCTCCCCGAGTAACCCCCGACCGCATCCCCACAGGGGATTCTGTCCGGAGAAAAAGAACCCACCCGGGATGCACAGGAAGTGCAGGGGGGGCACGAGCCACAGGGAAGGGACTGGCTCTGGGGGAAGGACATGGCAGCTCTGTCGTCAGTCCCCAGAGGCGCTGATCTCGGAAAGGGGCCGAAGCAACAGCAGAGGAGGATTAAGGGTTTTTAAATGACAGAGTCACTTTGCCCCCCCCATACACCCCACACTGCTGGATGAAAAATTCTTATTAGAAATCTTAAATGTTACTCCTCACCCTAGAGAGAGCTGTGAACAGTCATCCAGATTGTGGGTGGTTTGAGCAGAGCACCCTACTCTACAGCAGGTCTAAATCCCCAGGATAACTTTTGCTTTTTTCCATTTTAATTATATGCCACAATGATCTGAAATACACATGCAAGAATAAGTCTTCAAAATGGAGAAATGACCTATTTCCATAATATCATTAGGGGAGCTGATAAAAGCATGGGCGGAATTCAGATAAAGATAACATTGTAATGAAAACTAATTTTATTTTACCTTCAAAGGCCTTAACAGAACATGCATTTGATGGCAAGATCTGAATACTAAGGCACATGTCTGAGAAACAACTAAAAAGGCACTAGCCATTAATGTGCCCAGTGTGCCCATCTCATTAGCCTCTGCATGGGGTGCACGGACTCCAGGAATGGTTGCTCCTGCCCAGCTGTCTCCTAAGGAAGTGACCTCAACTGCACCTGGCTTTCATGACCTGTCACACCACCTGCATGCAGAATTTGCTAGGGAAAAACAACCCTTCCAACTTGCCCCTAGCAGCCGTGAACAGACCACCACCCATCCAGGAAGAGAGTGTGAGAGAACAGGAAACATATACTTGTCTCTCTCCCTGGTTCCTGGCACAGGGCTTCTAAAACCCTTGTAAATTCCTAAGTGGTAGGAGTGCTAGGAGCATCTCTTGTTCTAATGAGGCAACTAGGTGGGCTCCTGGGTGGCTCCCAAATGCGGGCTGGTCACCAGAAAGATTAAGTCCGGGTTAGATGCTTGGAATTTTCAGCCCCTCCCCACCCCCACCCAATTCTCCAGAGCAGAGGGAGGGGCTAGAAATGGAGTTAATGATCCATCATGCCTACATGGTGAAGCCACCATAAAAACCCAAAAGTACAGGGAGAGCATCCAGGTCGATGAACACATCCACATACTTGGGCTGTGACCCCAGTTCCATGGGGTAGAAACTCCTGTGCTCAGACCTTCCCCACCCTGCTCTAAGTATCTGTTCATCTGACTCTTCATCTGTACCCTTGATCATACCATTTCATGGTGAACTGGTAAGCGTGTTTCCCTGAGTTCTGTGAGCTGCTCTATCAAATTCATCAAAGCCAAGGAAGGAGTCTCGGGAACCTCAGATTTGTAGCCAGTGGATCAGAAGCACAGGTGACAGCCTGGACTTGCAATTGGTATCTGAAGTATGTGGAACAGTCCTGCGGCACTGAGCCCCTAACCTGCAGGATCTGAGGCCATTTTCAGGTAGACAGGATCAGAACTGAGTTAAATTGTAGGACACCCAGCAGAGAACTATCTGGTGGGGGAAAATGCCCACGCGTCTGGAGGCAGCGGTGTGGTGGATGTGTCTGTGGAGTGATGTTAGCGGAGAGCCACGGGAGGACACACTGGGCTTTCCTACACAGAAGGCAATGGGCTGGGCATCAAGGGGCACGCCACCCCTGAGGCGCTTGACTCAAGCTAAGAGGAGCAGCTCCCAAGAGGCATGGAGGCTGACCACACAGCCCTGTCAAATGGTCTCAGTCCTGCACGAGTGGCAAAGGAGCACCACACTGACTTCACAGTTCTGTCTTGAGCTATGCTGGGCCATTGCTTTCATTACTGAAGAGAACAGCCTGCCTCCCAGTCTCAGGGCTAAAGCCGCACATGCCCAGGTACTGAGGGGGTGGCTTCCCAAGCTCCCCATGTCCTGGATTCTTTCATAACCAACTCCTGTTACTGAAGACGTCCGTGCTCATCTCTCACTTACCCCCTAAGAAGACAGACCATAATTATAACAAGAGCCTAGTGTATCTGACATACACAAAGCTGCCCCCCACTATCACTTACATCATCCAACTTAAAAAAATATGTGTTTTATGTTCATGTAAGAATGTTAGACTTTTTTTACATTAGGAGGACCATTTAAACTTTGGATGCAAATATGTGGCATTTTCATCTCCTGTGACTTTGGAAGACACTGCTGATTGGTCAAAGGGACTCCATCAAGAAACCATCTTTGGGCTCAGAATCTTCTTCTAGACAGTGTCCCAATAGTAATATGACCCACACAACAAGTTGAAATCCACCTGGCTTCTTTTAAATCATTTAATCCAAGACAACACAAAATAGAACACAAAGAGAATCTTCTAGGTGTTAGAAGATTTGGGTTCTGGGTCAGAGTGGTGTCCCCCACAGTGGTCTCAGCTATTTGCCAAATGCAGACAAGGTCTGCCTCACCCAACTCTCAAAAGACATGATACAGATAACCAGAAATAATGAAGCTGGTCTTGAACCCTCATCTGTCTGCTTCCAAACTCAAGTTTAGTCCCCTTTCCAAATAGAGAAATAACTTAATTCCCAAACCCATGGACTTTATTTTCAGCACTGTGACAGACTATATATCCTGACTTAAGTAATTAGATATTGGATGAAATATAAAAACAAGAAAACAATCTTTTAAACATACCACTGAGTTGATACAAAGAAAAAAAATGAATGAAAGTAAGGTTTCCCAAATGAAAGGAAAGCAAGGGTCTCAGACATAAGGGCGCAGCAAAACCAGACTGGGCACTGTGTCTGCAGAAACCTGTAGACCTTGAGCTTCTACTTTGATGTCTCCATGGGGCACAGGATGAAGAGACAAAGTCTCAGCCCTATACAAGGAGGGAAAATATACCAGGAGGCCCTGAATAAACCTTAGATCCCAAACGCTTAAGTCAGTAAGAAAGGGAGCCTGCTCTTCAGAAGAAACAGGGAAACTTGTCTGCCTTCACGCGCTGTGTGGAGAGATCTCACAAGGACAAGATGACTCTCATATGTTTTTGCTGCCCAGTTCATGGTTCTCATATGGTCCCCAAAAATCTCAACTGTAGATTTAATTTTGGATGGCCCTGGAGTAGGTAGTACTCTCTGGAGGAATTCATCTTCAATCCAGACATCAAAACGCTCCACAAAATAAAGTTCTAGGAAAAATTAAAAGCCTACGATAAGAAAACTCAGAAAGACAAAAGATTTCAGGGCACATATAGGAAAAACTGACTTAAAATAACTTTAGACAATATAAAGCACAGAATGTAAAACAATTATTTGCAATGTTTAAGGAAATTATAGAGAAGCAAGAAAATAAGGATGAAGAACAAACATAAAAAACTATGAAGCAGTTTCCAAAAGACCAAATAAAACTTCTATAAATAAAAATATATTAACTGAACTTAAAAACTCAAGAAGATAGATTGGACAGCATGTGAGACAAGGCTGAATAGAAAATTAGAAGATCAAAAGATAGATTCAAAATTTTTCCAGAATGCAGTTTAGAAGAAAAAAGAGAGAGAGATGAAAAATGTGAAGGACAGGTTAAGTGACAAAGTCAAACAAATGTCTGTCTACCTGGGGCTCCAATTCAGAGGAGAAGATAATAGAATACGGAGGAAGTGCTATTCAAATAAATAATGGCGGAGGATATCTCAGATTGTTGAAAGACACTAACATGAGATTTGGAAAGCCCAGTGAATCTCATATAAGATATATACCAAGATATCCACAACCAAGACACATAATAATAAAACTTTATTACACATGCAAAGAAGCAAGATGCTAAAAGCACAGAAAGGGAGAATAGAGTATTAACCAACTGATTTCAAAAATGCCAAAAAACCAAAGCTAGAAAACAGAAAATAATATCTTCAAAGTTCAGAGAGACAGTAACTGTCAAATTAGAACTCCGTATTTAATAAAGCTGTTTTCCAGAAATGAGTTCAAATAAAGAATTAGAAAAATAAAAAACATAGCATTTACCACAGATGAATTTCAAAGCAGGGAAAGGATCTATTTTAGGCAGAAGGCAGAAAGGCTGAGATGGAAGAGGGAATGGTGAGCAAAGGTGGAGTCATGTATGTGGTTCAACTATGCACAGGTTGGTGGTTTTGTTGTAAGGAGAGAGAAAGAATCAGCGAGAATTAAAACACCGAAGAAAAACACCAGACAAGTTTGAATGCATTTATTAGAACTAAAGCATTTGATGTCTTTGAATTAAAGGTCCAGAAAAAAAAAACCAGACACTAATTAACTTGAAACTTTGTTAATTATGTGTGTTTAACTACAGGCTTGATAGAATTTCCAAACAAAAAGAGGAAATAAGAATGAGAGCATGAAAACAGTTAAAGAAGTAAGGAGAAAGCAGTACATAATGAATGATATAAATAAACCCTAACATGTGAGTAATGATATAAACAAACCCTAATATATGAGTAATCACACAGATACACAATTGATATTTGCTCCCTAGCTAAAAGTTAAAAAAATATATACATAAAATATAGAGCACAGTCATAGGATTAAAAAAAGATACAAGAAGCAAATATTAACCAAGAGGAAGGTAGTGTCAATATTAAAAGTCAGATGCTCTTTTCTGTAAAAAGCAGCATTAGAAATAAAGATGGTCAGAACTATGACATCTACCACAGAGTGGAAAATTTTAATGTGCATTTTTATAATTGATAAATGAAGCACAAACAGAAAAATTAGAATATATAAGGTTTGAAAAGCACAAGCTCGGTCTAATGGACATATATAAACTGTATGTCCAGCAATGTAAGATTTTACATTCTTTTGAAGCCATATAGTACATTTATGAAAATTGACCATATGCAAAGCCTCAGAACTAGCCTCTAGATGAAAGGATTGGTAATTTTTACAGATCTCATTATCTAACCACAATTCAATTAAAAGTATAAATCATTTAAAAAATATGACAAGAATAATATGTTTAAGAATCTGTTTTTAAAAAGCTCTCTAAACAACTTATGAGTCACAGAAGAAAAATGAAAATTAGAAAATTTCAAAAGTAAATTTAATGAAAACAACATGCCTTAAAGCTTATACAATATTGTTAAAGGAATATGAATAGGATACTTCATAGCCTAAATTGCTTAAGTTAGAAAAAAGAGAAAGATTTGATTATTGAGCAATGCATTTAAGTTAACTCAGTCAGTTAAAAAAAGAACAGAATAAATTCAAAGCTGAAAGAGGGGAATAATGAAGATAACAGCAGAAATAAGGTAAAATAAAACAAACAGCAAAGAGGCTCAAAACAAAAGTTGGCTCATTGAAAAGACTAATAGATTGACCTCTGGCAAGATTAACAACAAAAATATTTGGGAGATGGGGGAAGGCACATCTAAGCAAGATAGAAATGAATAATGCAGATATTAAATTTATGGATATTATGAAGTACTTGTTACAATCTTTTCATGCGAAAATAGAAATTACACACACACAAAAAAAAAATAACCTCGAGAAAAATTTAAAACACAAGAGTTTTATAACCTTAAGTAAACTGACTCAGTATTTTAAATTTCTGGACCAAATATTGTAGGGCCATATCTGCCAGACATCCCAAAAGGAAACAAATAATCTTATACAGACTTTCTAAAGAGAATTAAAAATGAGGGAACACTCGTTTTATGAAGCTGTTGACTGTGCTGTTCAAATCTTATATATATTTCCCATTTATGTCAGCTCTCTCAGTCACTGATATGAGTATTAAGGTTTCCAACCATTTTGGGTGGATTTTGTAGATCTTTTACTTCTCTTTTGTGCTTCTGTCTGGTTTTGATAACAGTGACTACAAAGTCAGACAAGTGTGGCACAAGAAATGAGAATTATCAGCCAATATAACTCAAAACATATTGATAAACACCTTAAAGAGAGTATTATCAGCCAAATCTAGCACTAATTAAAAAAGCGAATGCCTCTTAATCAAAGTGGGTTAATTCCAGGATTTCACACTGGTTTAATACTTTATAAAAATTGGTTACTATAAATCACCACATTAACAGATTAAAGGGAAAAATACCAACTTCTCAGATGCACAAAATTCAAAATTGATTCTTAGCAAACTAGAAATAAAAGGAACCTAATAAAGAATGTCTACCCAAAAGGTCATACTTAATGGTCAAATATTGAAAGCATTCCCTTTATATTAGTAACAAGACATGGATTCTTGCTTTCCCCACTTCAAGAATATTGTAACAGGAGGTCCTAGCTAGTAAAGTAAAATAAGATAACTAAGTAAAAGAGTTAAGTATTGGAAAGAAAAAAATAAAACTGCCATTATTTGCAGGTGATACGGCTTTCTTTGTAGAAAACTCAAAATAATCTATCGATAAATAATTAGAATTACTAGGCAAATTTAGCAAAATCAATCACCAAAGTCAATTATATTATATTTCTGGATACCAGGAAACAATCAGATAGAAAATGTGATTTTAAAATGAAATTACAATAGCAGTAAGAATATAAAGTACCTAAGAATTAATATAATAAAGAATGTGCAAGTCCTTTAAAGAGAGTACAAAACTACTAAAAGACATTAAAAACCTAAATAGACAAATAAATATACTATATACTCAGATAGGAAGATATCATTTCTCCCCAAATCGAACCACAAATTCAATAAAATGCCAATCAAAATCTCAATAAGGATTTTCATGGAACTTCATCAGCTGATTCTAAAATACATATGGAAAAGCAAAGGACTAAGAATAACCAAACCCCAACCAAAGAAGACCACAGTTGGAGATGTGGTAAACAATCCTCTAATTCCAGTAATACAACAATTATATCCCCCTACACCCTTGAAATAAGGTGTGGTCATGCAACTAGCTCTGCCAATGAAATATGAGTAGAATAGGAGGAAGCATTAATGTTGATGTGTAATTCTCCATGCTCTCTTCTCCCTTGTGGAAGCACATGTTGACATAACAACAGAGCCTCTGTCTATCTGGACCCCTGAGCATCTATAATTAAAATGTAACATAAGTAAGAAACAACCCTTTTTAATTTGAGGCCATTGAGATTTATATTCAAAGAAAGCCCAATCTAATCTGACTAACATGGAGATTTGCCCGACTAAATCTCATTGCTATTAGGCTATAATGGTTAGAACACTGCAGCAAATGGTACAGGAATGAGCAGAGAACACTGGTGGTCAGCCAGGGAAATCTGAAGATGGTTTGCCTATGTCATGGAATAAAAATGTACTCAAATGGGGAGGTGGAAATTGCTGGTTGGACTTTCATTTTGATTACAGACACACACACACAAAAATGTCCAAGCCAGCAGAATACACGTTAAGGTCTTCATACTGGAGACTTCTGGGCAGTAGGAATATAAAGTTCTTTTAAAAAAAGTTTGCTTCTCTGTATACCCTAACTTTCTACATTACACATGCACTGCTTCTATAATAATAAAATAATCATTAAAATAAATGAAGGAATAAATACATGAAAGAATGAATACACCAACTATGGAAAGCAAGGCCCAAAAAACATAAAGATAATGAAGAAGACAAGCAGAGAGAGGGAGTAGATGTTTGTCACACAAATAACCAACAAAGAACTAATATCCAGAATATTTTTTAAAACTCTGTAAGTCAATGAAATAAAAGCAGACAAGCTGATTGAAAAATAGGCAAAAGGCATGAACAGTAAAGTCATCTAAAGAGGAAACTAAATTCCATGAAACTTACAAGATGGTGATCCAGTTTATTAGTTATCAGGAAGATGCAAATTGCAACCCCCTGGAGCTACCATCACACTGTCTGAACTGGCAAATACTCAATCCTGGCAACACCAAGTGTCAGCAAGGCTGAGGGCAATGGGAACTCTCAACTCGCTGGTGAGAGTGTAAAAACAGGGGGCATTATTTCTTACAGCTCAAGGTGAGCAAATGCCTCAGAAATCTCACTGCCAGGAATACATCTGAGAATTACTTTTGCAGTAAGTGCACCAGTAGTTCACAGCAACACTGTTCATAACTAGTCCAAACTGAGATGACTCAAATGTCCAATGACAGAATGATTCTTTTAAATTATGGTATAGGCATGCCTTAGAATGTCACACAGCAATGAAAATGAATAAATGTCTACTACAGACATAAACGAATAGAAGTCTCAAAAAGCAATGGTGAGCAAACCAAGTCACAAAAATATATTCTGTATGACTCCATTTATGTAACCTTCTTTTTTTAAAATTAAAGATAATCACCATAGTGGAAGAGAGAACAATAAGCCCCAAGGAGAGTTATATAGGATATCTAGGAGTATAGTTAAACCGTATATATGAATCTAAGTGTTGAACACGTGATAATCTGTTTCCTGTTGTTATTTAATATTTAGAAATACAACTATTTAACAGTAATAATAATATTTATGTAAACCACACATACATGTATTTTACTGTTAACTAATTATCCCAATAAAACAACATTAGGGTACTAAGAAAACTTTATGGCCCAAAAACAAATGCAGAATTAGAGCCAGTGTATTTTAAATATTTATAAATTGTTTGCCCTACCACAGGGACTCTTCAGCCCTTCATTTGCTCATCGAGCAACTTGGGCCACTTAAAACAAGAACAAGTTCAAGTCCCCTAACCCTGGTCTCCTTTCATTGTAAAGCTTAACTAAAAACTCCAAGATCAGAAGGCAGGCAGTACACATGTCAAGGCTACAGGTGCCAACTCCAGAACACACTGGTGAACGTAAAATACAGGATCTGGTCTTTGGAGATGCTAAGTATCATAATTAAGAAGGTTTCAAATTACATTTTTATGACAATACCAATTCGTTTAACCAGAAAACAGAAGCAAAAGTCCTCAAGAAAAAAACAACAAAGGAAGCCTATCCAAACATCACCTCATTATTCAAGTGCAATGAACCCCAGCTAATACTTAATTGCAAGGGGCATTTGGGGGCTGCAAGGAGAAATAAGACATGGCATTCTCCCAAGGCATGTGATTGATTTTTCAGATTACAAAATTCAAGCCACTGAGAATTCTAAAAACATTGATTTAGCCAAAGAGAGCCCAGGGAACACTCAAAGCTTGTAATGGGAATAAATACAGAATAAATGAAACTGGCCAGGATGCCTGTTACAGCTCTTACACCGGGACATATTTCAAGCTTCACTGCTATTTCATTTTTCTAAAGTAGCTATTTCTTCAGGGTGCAATGACAGATCTCATCTTTTTCTCTCCTGTTCATTGCAACCCATACCTGTGACTCTCTGCCATTTATTATGATGTGTTTGCATGGTTTACACATGCTCAGAGACATGCTAAACCAAGACTTGGATTATTTATTTTCTTTGGAAATTATTAGCAGTGAAGCATGCCTCACAAGTCTGAACATAAAATAAAATGCTTTTGTTACAAAGTTTTTGAAGAAGAAAATAGCTACGTTGTACATGAATCGTCAATTGGAAATTTCTTCACTGGCATTTTGAACTAAATATAAGATAGGTAGCCATTTATGCAAAGTAGCATCCAAGTGCCTGGGTTTGAATCCTAGCTTCACTGCTTACTAGTTGTGTGACCTTGGGCAAAACCCTTAACCCTCTAGGTCTCACTTACAAAATGGGATTAAGAAGAACATCTATTTCATAGGGTTTTCCTGAGGATTAAATAAAACATTGCATGTAGAACATTTGGTACAAGCCTAGAATAGAGTAAATGCTCAATAAACATTAGCTGTACAGTCAGTGGAAAATCTCCATGCTTAGTTTCATATGCTCTGCAGGAGACTGAACTTTCTCTGTGTTCCTTCTATTCCAAGTGGCAAGCTTAAATTTAATACTCGTGTCTACAGCATTTGATGTCCAGCCCATGAAATTTGAATACACCCTGCATACCACTAATCAGACACTTGGGCCAGAAACTATTTCACTCCCAGTATGATTTCAACATGAGAAACAGGATAAACACTCCCTAAGACACTAAAAGCCCTTCCTCATGGGATCAGAAATTTAAAATCATGGACATCAGGAAAGGTGCCAGAAGTCCTGATGACAGGGAAATATCCTGATTTTTTAAAATGAGACTTGAAGAAGAAATTAGAATTCTGGAAATTAAAAGACAGAAACATCCAATATCAGTCCCTGGCAACATTCATACAATGGAGTGTGTGATCTCCAAACAGTGTTCACCATTTTCCTAAGGCAGCCAGGGGAGAGGGAATTAGTCATGCAAAAACAATAGATCCTGGGTAACCATGTCTACAAGTTGGTCTCTCTCAGCATACAGAGCCAGTTACACTCTTGGAAGAGTCGCTTCTTTATTGTTTTAACTTCCTTGCTAAACCAGAGTTCCTGGAGAACATGCTGTCTTAATCACTTTTGTAGCCCCAGCACATAATTTAGTGTTTGGAAGCCATGCGGCAATCAAACAATGTTTGTGGGGTGAATGAATACAGACAGCATCAACCTCCTTAAGGTCACCACCGGAAGTGATAGATATGAGACTCAAAATTACATTCAGTCATTCAGTCATTCAGGCACTAAGCTAATCAGACCTGCCAAGTCCCATGCTCTTTCTGCCTTGCATGATGACACTCTCAATGGGTCTTAATCTTAGTAAGGCATTTACCAAAGCCACACCTGAGAACTTCAACAGACTTAGCGACAGGGGGGCTATTTTGGAGTTTTGGTAGCTGACTGAACAACTAAACTAAACAAGCAGCAATGCCAAACACACCAGGGGCCTTGGTCCTGTTTGTGTCCACAGCCTTTCTGAATGACCAGGCTCAAAGGGACTCAAGAGCAGGTGCCGACTAAAGTTCTTAGGATGCTGAAGAGAAGTCAAGGTTCTTTTCCTCTCAGCAGTTTCACATGTCAGGTGCTCAATGCAAGGAAAATATAAAGTGTGATTCAAACACCAAGGAAAAAGGCCAGTTGGGGTCAGCCCACCATTTGGAAGCTTCTACATTATTTAGGTCAACAATAGTACTATGGAGTGAAACTTCCTCCACGGAGCCAGGAGTTCCTTTTCTTCTCTAGAGGCAAAAACAAGGGCTTTGCTGTTTGGGTTCTGCTTGTTGTCAGTGTTTTGGGTTTTTTTTCTCCCTTTCTGGTACTATTATCTATTCCTTCCCACCTCCACTCCCTAGATTTGGCCCTCAGTTTAACTAACAGCCTCTGGGACATTAGCAGTATTCCCAAAACTTCCTACAGGCAGGTTTGGGGACAGGCCCGGCAGTCATATGCTGCCCAGAGTGGGCAGGCAAGGCCAACTGCCGTGGACCTCTGGGTGGGCAGGCGCTGGGGACACTGAGGGGAACAGCCAGCTCTGGGTGGCAGCTCGGGCCACTGCACTGGTCCTCCCAAACATCTCTCTCCTCCTCTGATTCTGGGGGCATCTCAGATACCCATGGGCATCAGAAAGCCCCAGGTACATGAGCCCAGGGTACTGCGTGCTCAGGCAATCTCACTGACAGCAAACAGCTAAACTTACAGGGAATTCACTCAAAACAGAGCAAGATTTCATACTAAATAGTGCAAAAAGCCTTTAACTGAGATTCCAGCTTGACAAGTTAAACTATAACTCATGAAAATAAATGTATATTTAACACAATATGAGTTACAATTGCACTAAACTAATTGGCTGAACAAAGACTAAATCAATTTTTGATTGTTTTTGACGTAATTGAGGAAGTAAAAGTATGCGGCAACACAGCACAACATTTTTCCCTCCAAATCAATCAGGGAGATCTATTTTTACAGAAATAGTAGCAGTAGTCATCACTTTTCCTCATTTATCTCTCGTAATTCTTTGGTATTTGAATCAGTCTCTTCTGAAGCAATTGCGCTGGCTTCATGCTACTGGGTTTGCTCTATTTCAGTTGTTAACTGGTCTAACTCTGATGCAGCAGTTCTGCAACTTGACTTTCACTGACTTCATGAAATCCTGCATCTTTCTAAAGAGAGGAAGTTTTATTTCATCATCAAGTTGCCTTGTGTTTAGCTTGTACTCTCATATTACTACATCAGCCAATGATCAGTGAGAACTGAACAAGGATGGGAGGCTCCCCCAGGAGCAGGAACAGATGTTTGGGAGCAGGTTGATTCCGAGAAGTGGTCGATTCATGACCACAGATTTCCTGTCACGGCATGCTGACTTTAGCTTCCCCACACAACTGCGTAACTACAAAGAATCAGGTGAGAAGAATTTGGGTGCTGAGAACCCCGATTCTTTCCAGTGCTGTGGAGCTCTGTCTATTCTATAGCAGTCATCTGGGGATGAGAATTTTAGGGGCGGCGTTCCAGCTCCTTCCATTGTGGCTTTCAAAGGCTTTTCCTGCATCAATTCCAGCTCCAGTCCTTGGCACTCAGCTCCTTGAAGAGATTTGGAATTCAGCAATGCTGATGTGCCTTTCCAATCACTGGTGCCGGCCTGCAGCTTTGGAGAAATGAGACTCAGAGGGGAAAGCTGGTTGGTGTTCTGCAAAGTAGGTTATGGACTCAGTCAGTTCAGTAGAAGAGAAGCGAGAAGGAAGGGGAAGAGAAGTAGGAGAAATGGGAGAAGGACAAGAAGAGGAGAAAGCTGTCACCACCACTTGTCAATTGAGTCAAAATGGTCCATCTGGTCCACCAGTCAGACTGCTTTCCTGGGAATGAGCATAAAAGTATGTGCATGTGGAACACAGGAAACGATAAACTTCCCAAGACTTCCCAAGACACTCTTTGATGGCCAACAGCGATAGAAAAGGGATGGAAAATGTCAAAACCCTGCAATCGAATCAAATGCCAACTTTCTACCCAGAGGGATGATGATGTATTGTCCCAATTTCAGCTTCAGTGTTTTACACATTAAATAAAGAAGCTGTGATTCAGTGAAAGGTCATCTAACTACAGGCAACCGAATATCTGAGTTCAGAGAAAAAGCACTTTATTCCCTATGACGGTACAGGTTTTTGTCAATGAATAAGAATCTGGCCTGCCGGGATTAGAAAAATGTGTGGACTTCACAAGACATACATATTTACTCAAAATAACTATCATCATCACCACCTGGGGCTCTAAGGTTCAGAGTTTTATTATGAAGCCAGTAATTCAACAAATACTTACTCAGTTCCTGCTATGAGACTGGCCAGGTACTATGCTCAGCTGTGGGGAACAGTGAGACAGACCTGGCTCTTGGCCTTATGGAATCTAGAGATAGACGTAATCACAAACTGTAGACAGTATTAAGAAAGGAACAAATAAGCTTTGGGGAGAGAGAATAGCTGATAGGGCCAGGGAAGCACCACTTTGTATAAACTGGAAAGATGAGGAGTAGATATGCAAAGGGCCCTGGAAAGGTAGGGAACAGCAATGGAGGCCTCGAAGAGGGAGAGCTTCATACCACCAGGAACTGCCAGGTCAGTGTGGCTGGAGCAGAGCATGACTCAAGATGAGGCTGAAAGATTAGGCAGAGGTTAGCTTTTTATAGGGTTTTGTGGAACATGGTAAGTCACTTGAATTTTATTCTAAGAGTTTGATTTTTATCCTAAGACTTTAAAGGGAAGGCTAATGGAAAATAAATTGGTCACTGCATGAGTGGTAGGGAGATGAGCAAACGTGGAAGCCGGAAGACTGAGGAAGAGTCCTTTGGCCTGAATCACTGTGCCAGAGGACAGCCACTGACCTCAGGTTGCCCTGTTGTATCGCAATGTCATTTCACATACCACCTAAATATAATCACAATTTATAACCCGCTTGTTTCCCAAGTAAATGCTATATGGAAGCCATCAACTAATCAAGCTGTTCTGAAATATCCTTGAGATTCACTAATAGGTAGTCAGTACATTTTGAGTGTCTGAAAATTGTTGTTTTTGGTCTAGCCTTTTTCTATTGAGATAAAATTTATATACAAGGAAATGCACAGATCTTAAGTCCTGAAAAACTTCTAAGCAACTCCCCCCAAAAAGATACTTATAGACATTTCCAGTCCACCCTCCTCCAGCCTATGACCGCTCTCTTTGTCAAAAAGTAAACCAACCATGTGTGTGCGGGTCTATTTCTTGACTCTGTTTGGTTCCATTAATCTATTACTTATCCTTAAGCCACGCTGACTTGATTATTATAGCAGTCTTACTGTCAATACTTTAAATTTATGCTTCTTTTTCCAAATTGTTTGGCTATTTTAGGTCCTTCAAATTTTCATATAAATTTTATAGTCAGCTTTTCAATTCCTACAATAAAATTTTAAGTAGGATTGTGCTAACCTCTAGCTCAATCTAGGTTCATATTTTATTCTCTGCATGTCTTTGTCAGATACTGTTATTGGGATTATTCTATAACCTTATTTGCACTATCTTACAGAACTGATGGAACCAGTTGGGAAGTATTCCCTCCTCTCCCATTTTTTTGAAAGTTTTCTGTAAGATTGATAATACTTCTTTAAATGTTCAAATGGAAGATACCACTGACACTATCTGAGCCTGGAGATTGATTTCTTTCTACAAACATTTTAAATTACAAATTAGGTTTCTGTGTCATCCTTGCCAGTTTTGGTGAGCAGTGGTTTGCAAGGAATTTGAGCATTCTGCATACATAGTTGAATTGACTGGCATGAAACTGTTCACAATATTTCCTTATTGTCCTTTTAATGGATTTAAGGTCCTTAGGAGCAGCTCTTCTTTCTTTCCTGATATGGGTAATTTATGTGTTTTATTTTTCCCTCAATCAGTCTTGCTAGGAATTTATAAATTTTGTTCATCTTTAAAAATAACAATAAGGGTAATTCCAGCACCAGTTTTTCCCTCATAGCTGGGAGTTTTGGTATGCCAAACAATTGCTGGCATCTAAATCAATCCCCAAAATCTAACACCAATCATCTTGGGTCCATATGTACTCATTATTCTTAAGAAATTCAAAAGCATGTGACTAAAGCAAATGAAAAAATTAGCATATTTTGAAAGTTTATTGATACAATCCTCACATCATGAAATATTATTACATCCATTTCAAAAAATGAGAAAACCAAGGCTTAGAGAAATTAAGCAATTACCAAAGTCACAAAAGCCATTTTGGATTCGAATTCATATGCTCCAATTCTAACACCTATGCACTTTGCACTCAACCTCCAAGTTTCCATGAGAAAATGATTCAGGACCACATGACCATCACTTGAGCAGCCAGCCTTTGGAAAAATATTACACTTCATGAAACTGGGCTGAATGCAACTGGGAAAAGAACTTTGGAAGGAAGATGTCCATTGGTTTTTCACAGGGCCGGAAAGGGTCACATTATACTAAATAAGCGCTATTGTTGATGGAAATTACAGAAAGCAACACTTTGGCCAAATCTAAATGAAGGTAGCTCCTTTTGACTTTCTGATAGTCAATCATTCTCTCCCTGGGTACCTCCTCCAAATTACCAATTGTTTGCTTTTTTCTTTTTTAAATACAATTTTCAACTTTTGCTCCATAAGTTATGATTGATAAAGACGGGAAATGTCACTTGCAAGCTTATGACATGCTGTTTGATCAAAATCATTCCATTTCTGTTAATTTAACAATAGGTCCTTATAGAAATATGCTTTGCCTCCCAATTTCTAGACATTTCTTTGAAAAGCATTTGTTTCCTCTTAGCCAAGAAATACCAGGGTTTAACTAAATACTTACTTCAATACTGTTCTTACTGAATGCCTGATTTTAGGAAATGGAGAAAAGTAACTGTCCTTTACATTATCTTTGCTCATCACTCTTACAAATTTAAAAAAGCAACTACTTCACGGACATCGATTTTGGGAAGAAGAACATTGTCTTTGAACTCTGTGAAATACTGGACATACATATCAGACTGATTTCTTGTGAGCTTCTGCTATTCATTTCACTTGTTACTCAAGGCAGACAATAAATTATTCAATTCTAGAAAACAATCTAAATGCTAAAAACAAACTGTGCTTTCCATTCTCCTTTACATTTGAATTTACAATGGGCAACCGTCTGTGTGCATATTCTCTGGCATTATCCACATAACCACTCTGCCAGAGCAACAAGGTAACTGGTGCAGAGAAGGGAATGAGATCTTTCTAATCTCAGAAGGTTTCCAGGAAAAGATGGGGAAAAGATGGGTAGGTAGGATGTACATCCATTTTCTCAACATTCTTCTGGACCAGCTGGGGTGGCCTGTAGAGAAGAATGCCCTTGGAGGGGAAGAAAACGGACTGCAGGCCAGGGCAGTGACTGTGGGTACTTGAGGCTGATTGGTTAGAGAGCATGTGGTGGAAAGGAGAGGAATGTGCTCACCTTAAAGGGGGTCAGAGAGTGTGGTGATTACTTTATGTGTCAGCTTGACTGGATCACCAGGTGTCCACAGAGAGTTGGCTACACTTTATTTCTGGGTGTATCTATGAAGATGTTTCTGGATTAGCATTTGAATTGGTGGACTGAGTAAAACAGGTTGCCCTCCCCAGCATGGGTGGACATCGTATCACTCAATATATTGAGGACCCGCACAGAACAAAAAGGTGGACAAGGGAAGAACTCGCCTTCCCTCCCTGACTGACAGCTTGAGCGGAGACACCAGCCTCCTGTCCTTGAACCATCAGCACTGCTAGTTCTCAGACCTTCAGACTCAGACTAGAATTTACACCACTAGCTCTACCGGGTCTGAAGTTTGCAGGCGGTAGATCATGGAACTTCTCAGCCGCCATGATCACATGAGCTAATTTCCCATGATAATTCTCATTATATAGACACTACTGGTTCTGATCTCTGGAGAACCCTGACCCTGACACATGCAGAGAGAAAATGCCAAGTGGTTCACGCACAGTTTAGGAAAATCCCCAGATTGGAATTCCCCGATGAATTATTAAAGCCACTGGTGAGTGACTGTGAGTGATCCAGACCTCTACATCCTCAAGGCTGGTGCCAGAGGGCCGCTGACGCCACCACAGTGAGAGAAGGGAAGTCTGCATTTGGGGGCTGGGGGAACAGAGTCCAGCTCAGTATTTCATTATAAGGAAGGATTAAATGAAACCCGGAGGCCAGCCAAGCCTCCATGCAGCCCACCTTTATGCTGCACTGCCATTTTCAGGGCAGAGTCGGGGAAGGAAACAACATCCCAGGACCCTCCTCTGGGTCTCACGGACCTCGCAGGCTCTGGCTCTTCCCACCACTGGAACTGGCAGTGGGCCACAGGACGGCCACACAGGCGGGGCAGCCTGTGACAGGCAGCTGTGCGGGTGCCAGGATCCCCAGGCCCCACCGCGACTCTGCCTTAGCCATCTACAGGCAATGCTGGTGCTGCCTGAACAGGCAGGCTCTAAAGGCACCGGTCACGAGGATACAGCTTCTCCTACCTGCCTGCATCCCGGAGACCTCCTGGCGTCTGAGGCCTTGGGACATTAGGCGCTGAGTCTCAGTGCACGGGCAGGCGAGTCTCAGGTGTCAGTGGGTCCTGCTGGCTCCTCCTCGCAGCAGTGCCCACCAAGGTGGCCCAGCCCTGCCACCCACACCCACGCCAGTCCAGTGCCCTGGCGATGGCTGAAAGCTGCAGACGGGCACCGCGTTCTTCACAATCCCCTCCTACCACTCATAGGATCCCATAACAGATGCTTCGTGTACCAGCCTCTCTTAAGAGAAAGCATATTATCAGACTGCCCTGGGAGAAGAAAAACTCCATCCAAGTGAGTGTTGCAAGGGCATGGAGGAATTTTTGCAGACTTTCCAAATGAAGTCAGTGTTTACCAACAATCAGGCACCTAACTGTTGGGAATGCCCGGGGTGAGAAAGAAGCATCACTGAAAGTCACTCTGCAGTGGGCTGTGGCTGTTGTGGCCAATTGCAAAGCTTTTGAGTGCTCATTTCTCAGGAGCAGTTGAGGAAGGAGGGCATGGGCTGGCTGCAGGGGAGTTGCTGAACATACTTGCACAAAGTGCCTCTCCGCTGAGGTGCACCCAGTTCCCTGGGTTGGGCCAAAGCCCTCCAACAGCACCTTCTTTTCTGGGGCAGGCGGCCAGCTCCCCTGCAGCGCACTTGTGCTGCCATGCCTGTGCTAGCACAAACCCCGTCTCTCCTGAACAGACCGCAGGAGGCCCAGTAAACAGTGGCTCCCAGGTTGCCTCCACATTTTTAGGACAACCATCCTAGCTGTACCCAAGGACTTCCCTTTGCATCTCACACAATTATGTCCGTAGAGTTGGCCATTCACTTAGAGAACTGTCCCTTCTGTTCTTCAACTTTAGCCACCATCCAATGGGCAATGCAATGGAGGAAACCGCAGGTAATGACACTCAACATGAACATCAGGCTCCGACTCTGGCCCTCTGTGTCTGGGTCGGCGCTGGCTGACACACTGGCTGACCTCACTCTCAGTCCCTGCCTCTGTGACCTTTCCAGGTGTGGGGGCAGCCGTCAACTGTTCTTGGAAATGACCCTCCAGCCTGAGGCAGACAGGCAAGAGCGCCACCCTGGGCTCACTGACCTGGCCACGTGCAGAGGCCTTGCTCAAGCAGGGCGCCTTGGAAAATACATTTGTTTTCAAGAATGCTCTAAGTGGCACACTGCAATTCTTAAATGCACAGCAGGCATGATTGGAGAAATGTTTTTTCAGTTTTTTTATTTCTGCTTTGAAAAATAGTAAGACACTGAGTTTCTGAAGCATAGAGATAGGTATTTAGAATCAAATTAATTCTGCAGGTATAGACATGAGAACCACCACAAAGTAGTATGTTGACTGAATGCACCACACAAGTCTCACAGCTAAACACAGACCGGGAACAAATTATTCAGAACGTAATAATCAGACACATACCTTTCGACAGGGGAATAAACTCAAGTGATGCATTTGTAGTCTACTGTCATGCTGCGACAGAAACAGCACATTCAAGTAGACACCTGCTGGGACAGGACATGGCACTCCATGACCTCATTCAATTTTCCCCCACACCTTGAAAGGTAGAGATTAGCTCTCCTATTTACACAGGCCCAAAATCTTGAATCCACTTGCCCAAAATCACATTGTTATCAAGTACTGGAGGCAAGCCACACTGAGCTCTGTCTGCATTGGAAAATATTTCTCTATCGTAATGAATACAGAAGTGTTCTTGGATACAAAATAATTTATTTATGTAGAGCAATTTAATGCCTAGAAAAGCAAATATATCATTTTGAGCCCTAGGCTAAATCTTAAAATGGCATTCTTTTGACATCCAACAACATATAATTATGATCATATGGAGAAAGAACAAAAAAGTGAATGCTCATTGTATTTAGGCAGAAATACAAACATTGTAAAATGACCTGCATGCCCTGGCCTTCTTCCCCATCACCAAACAATTACTTATTGCATGCCCATTGCTGTCCATCAAGGCTGCCAAGAATGGCTGTTGGAATACTGACTGCCCAAGGATGCCCAGGTGACAGGCGAGGTCTGGGCTCTGCTCGCTGCGCCTGTGCATGGGATGAAATCTGCAGGGAGGAAGAGATGCCCTGTCCTCATCGGCATGAGGCACCAGCTGGGCTCACAGTGGCCCTGTCCTGTGAGCTCTGCTAGGACAGGGATTGTGTCTGTCTTAGTCACCACTGTTCAGTCCTGCGTCATGCGCAGGCCCAGCCCAAAGCAGGCATCCAATAAATATGTGTTGAGTAAGTGTCCACATCACTAAAGAAATGAGAGAATGAATACCTTTTAAAGCATTTACAGAGCATTGGGAGTTTCACCTAAGACTTCGTGCCCAAGGCCGAATGGTGAAATATTTGACACTACCTCCCTTGGCTGAGCAGCTCGAGCTGGAAAATAGGCTGAGATGACCTCTCAGTTCATAGGTCATGGGGGCAGAGGGAGGGCAGCTAGCTGTTCACAAGGCTCCCTCGCTCCAGCCAGTCAGCAAACACCAGTCACCCTCCTTCTCTTTTCAGAAGGGAATCATTTTGAAAGAAAACAAATGGAATTTGTTTTATTTGTGAGCTGTGGTAAATAGCATCCAGGCCAAAATATTCGAACACCTGACCAAAAGACCATACTAATAAAGGACAAAAGCGTGAACCATACTGTTCACACAGGGATGCATCACTGCAGGGTCTGGGGAGGCTCGAGAAGGTCAGGCTTTACAGGGCATCTCGTCAGTAAATGAACTACAAGGAAAGCAGAGGTTTCCTTCCTTCCTGCCTTTTTGATAAAAAACAGCAGAGTTCCTCCTGACCCAGAAAAGGGAGATCACCCAATACGGGCAAACTGTTGCCTGAAATGGAGTCCATTCATTGGTGGAAATAGGCACAAAGAGGATCCCAGAGAACTTTGAACCTCTTAAAATGTCTGCTTATTAAAAAAAAAATCATGAATGTCAAAGCTCTGGAGTGAAAAAGCTAGTTCATCTCTGTCCCCACAGCCCCAGTCTCCAGGACCCACTCAGGCTTCCAGGCAGAAAAGACCCCAATTCACAGCCCACATGGTCTCCACAGACATTATCAGCAGGAATCCCCAGCTCTGCTGCAGGAGGCAGAGACGGGAGTCAGTGTTCCAGAAGCACCTACTATGTGCCTGGCATGGTATAGGGTGCTTCCCTGCCTTATCCCCTTTGATTCCCACAACAGCTCCTCTGGTAGGTATGTTTAAACCCCCTTGTTAAATAAGCTGATAACACTGCGACTGCAGGAGACCACAGAATTTCATAACTCAGTGTGAGCTCTGAAACCCCACCCCAACCCCATCCCTTCATCTTCTAAGTAAAGAGAAGACTCAGCAGTCCAGGGGTTTGCCATTAGAGCCCACTGCTAATTAGCAGCATTGCTGAACACACTATCCCAACAGCTCAGGTCTCTCTCTTACTCTAAACAAAGGAGAGTGTTGGGTGTTCTGAGAACTCAGGGTCAGCGGTGAGTCTGAGGTCCTGATCACACATTCACAGCATAAATGTGGCTTCAGTTGAGTCATTACTCTACTAAGCTGATGACTCAATTAGTTCAGTAAATATTTTGGGCCACCCATAATGAGCCATTCGCTGCACGGGGCACTGGGAATATACCAGTGCTGGGAATGGTCGCGGTCCCTGCCTTCAGGGAGCAGTTGTGGACAAAAAACAAATAAATACAAGCAGGATGAGTGCAGTAGACACAGCTAAGTGCTATGCCAAAAATAATGAGAGTGGCATCCAGGGTATCAGGTCAGTTCCCTTTAATAAGGCCACATTGAGGCTGAAACTCAAGGACTGAGCAGAAGCCACGGCAAAGTCTTAGCCTGAGTTCCCTCAGGATGAGACCCTGAGATGGGCTCAAGTGCAAGAGGTTTATTAGGACAATGATCTCAGGAAACCTCAGTGGGGAAGTGAGACAGGGGTGGAGAGAAAGCCAGCAAAGCATGTGACATCAGGCTGGTAACCACTGTGAGCAGCAAGGACTCAATCCTGCTGGATGACTCTGGGAGACAGTGTAAAATAAAACATGCTCCTCAGAGTTGTCTCACCTCAAGGGCAAGGGAGCTGGGGTACTTATCACCATCCCCCACTGATCAAGGGCTGAGGGCTGCCCTAAGGGATGGCGTAAGGGTTTACTGACTGCATGTCCAGTCTGCCATGAGCACGGGTAGCCAGCAAAAGCCCTCAGAAAGAGAAGCAGGTGCTGGTAGTTGGAAATTGGATTGGTGTGCATGACACAGTAAGTGCTGAAGAATATGGGAAGGGTTCTGACAGCATTTGAGAAGTATGGGAGAAGGGCAAGGAAAGAAAGAATAAGAATACCTAACGCAGAGGAAGCTGTCAGGGTCAGGCTCTGAAATGAAGAGCTTGGGTTCTGAAGTCACTGATCTTGGTGTAAATGCCCACTCTGCAACATGCTGGTGGCACGCTGTTGGTGCATATTATCATCCTCTCTAAGCCTCAGTTTCCTCATCTGGACAAGAAGACTAATAATAATAAAACTGACTGCACAGGTCTGTTGTGAGTATTAAATGGGTAACTCCTTTAAAGCCATTAACACAGTGCCTGAACACATTTTACATGTTCATACGACAGCTGTTTGCATTCTCATCAAGAGGACAGGGAGGTTGGAATACAGGAAGCAACTATTTGTGAGGAGCAGGACATGAGATTAAAGAGGCAGCAGGGACCAGAGCCTCATGCAAGGGCCCGAAGATTATGCAGGCAGACTGGATTATCCTTCAGGTGCCCTGGAAGCCACTGAGGTATTTTAAGCTGTGGACTGACCTGATGTCATCATTCTAAAATGCCATTTTCTTCAAAGGCTTGAAATACTTTTTCTACTTCCATGTCCCCAGTGCTAAACCCACTCCTGGCACTGAAGGAAGGTGCTGTTTAGCACTAATTAGCAGACTCCAGAGGCTGATGGAAGGGAAGATGCATTGGCTTGAACTACCCAAAGACTGCACAAACTTGGCTGTAGAATGATCTCTTTCATTTCCTTTTGGCAGAATTAACTTCCTAATTAGGTTGGCTCCCGCACACATTAAAATGACTTTGCATTTTCCAAATAGACGCCAACAGAGGCAGGAGGGGTAGCCCTCAGACCCACGGGGAGGCATAAGGAAGCAAGCCTAGAATGAAATGTTTGCTGTGGAACCCCCACGGGAATAACTTATGTACTTTTATGAGTTCTAACCCAAGGAGAAAGGAAACACACTGGATCAAAGGATATGCATTCTAGATATGAATCTGAAAAACCACAAAGAAAGGGCCTGGTGGTTAAGAACCCGAAAGATAATGTTTCTATGTCACAGCCCCAGCTGAGGATGGGTCCCACCTCAGGATGGGACAATTTCTAAGAAAGGGAATTGTGGAACAAATCTGGCTCATGATTGATTGGTTGAGTTCTTTCTTTCTTTCCATCCATCCATACCCCAAAAGATGTCCATTACAGAGGACTTGTAGCAATTTGAATTTCTATTTTTGGAACACATATAACATCCTAAATGATCTCTAAGCCCAAATTTGGAAGATTGTGTTAAATGCCAATGGTTTGAAACAGTGATGAAAGGAATGCACACAAAATATCTATCCAATGATTCCTTACCAACTCAAGTCCATATGTCACCAAGAACAAGATCTCTCTGTTATGAAAATGTTTCACAGGATGTAACATGTGTGAGGCACATTCACAAGATGTCATTACACAAAACAGGAACAGTCCTCCCATCCACAAGAAGTCATTACATGAAATAGGAAGATATAAAATAAGGAGCAGGGGACATTTCCTAATGATAAAAAGATCAAAATATCAAGAATACATAACAATCATAAATGTATATGTGCCTATAAACAGAGCTCTAAAATATATGAAGGAAAAAAAAAAAAGAGAAAGAGACAAATCTATAATCATAGTTGAAGATCATCAAACCCTACTCTCACAAATTGATAGAACTTTGAGACAATGAAGAGAGGTAAAAAATGTCTGAATGACACCATCTTAGCTGATACACATGAATGTCACATCCCACAAATGCATAATACATTTTCAGGTATGCATAGCACATCCATTGAGATAAAGTATACACCAGGCAATACAACAAATCTTACTAAATTTCAAAATACTGAACATACTGTTTTCTGTTTACAATAAGACTGAATTTAAAATTCCTAACATTAAAATAGCTACAAAAGCCTTAATATTTGGAAAGTCTAAAAATCCCCTTCTAAATAAGTAAATCAAAGATAGAATCAAAAATCAAAAAAGAAATTACAAGGGAACTTAAAAAATACTTTGAACATAATCACAACAAAAGGACAATATACCAAATTTTGTGGGGTACAGCTAACCTAGTACTTAAGGAGAATTTATAGTTTTAAATGCTTTCATTAGAAAGGAAAAGGACTTAAAAAAATGATGATTTAAATTTCCAACTTAAGAAGCTAGAAATTTATGAGTAAGTTAAACACAAATTAAAAACAAGGAAACAATTCAAAGAACCAAAATCAATGAAGTAGAAGGACAAAAAAAATACAGAAAATCAATACAAAGTTTTGATTTGGTTTTTTGAAAAGATTAGTAAAATTCATAAATCCCAAGGAAAATTAATTTTAAAAAGTAGAGAAAATACAAATTAGTATAACAGAAATGGAAGAGGGGCTATCACTACTGATTCTATACATCAAAAAATCAGTATGGGAATGTTGCAAACAATTTTATACTAATAATTCAACAACCTAGATGAAATGTACACATTTAAAAACAATTTAATCAAGACTGACATAGGAAATTCCATTTCTAGGATAGCAATGCGAGGAGCTATGTGGACCTACTCCCAAGCAAAACTGGGGAAAATTATTTCTTAAAAAATAATTTTAATCTCTGGAAATAGTCCTAAAAGCATACGGTGAAGGAGCAAACATCTATTCAAGAAAATATATTAAAACTCAGTAAGAACAGCAAGAGTCTATGGCATTTGAATCATGATCCATACCCCCCTCCTTCTCTCCCAGCCTAGTGTGATGGAAACCCCATTTCAGGTGGGTGCAGCCCAGAAAACAGGGCTCCCTCATCTTCCTCCCCCATCTAGTCAAGGACAATGGTATCTTCCTGGGCGGGGCCAGCTATCAGCATTTCTCACCCTCAAGAAGACCAGAAGCTACCCTGGTCTCCAGTGTCCAAGTCCTAAGGCATGAGAATCAGTCAGAGAACCTACCACTCCCCTTGACCCCAGCTTCAGAGACTGGTAATTGCCAAAACAACCTTGAGGAAAACAGAACAAAGATGAAGGATCCCAACTGCTTGCCTTTAAGACCTACCATCAAGCTACAGCAATCAATAGAGAACATGGTTCTGCCATAAGGACAGGCACACAGATTAATGACCAGAATATAGAGTGCAGACACAGACTCACATTCATAACAGCCTATTAATTTTTGCAAAGGCATCAAAGCTATTCAATGGTGAAAGGCAAGTCTTTTCAATAAATGGTGCTGGAAAAAAGAAGGATACAGAAAAATACAAACTTCAAGCTCTATCTCACTCAATGAACAAAAGTCGATTTGAGAAAAGCTTAACTATAAAATAAAAACCATAGTTTTTTAAGAAAACATATGAAGATATCTTTGCAACTGCAGAGTGAGAAAAGATTTCTTAAAAGGACACAGAAAGTGAAACCAGATTAAAGATGGCGGTGTGAGAGGAGAGACAGAGGCTTCCTCCTAAAACTGGATACAGTTAGAAAATTTAATTGGCACAACTAATCCTGAGAGAGCAACAGGAAAGAGGACGGCATCAGACTGCACACACCTGGAGAAAAGAGCAGAGCTCACTGAATGGGGTAACGTACCAGAGCTGTGGCTCCCGGGACCCGAGCCCCTCCCCCACCCCAGCTCACCGGCGGGAGGAAGACAAACAGAGCAGAGAGGGAGTGGAAGGCCTGGGACTGCTGAATACCTAGCTCCAGAGATCTGCTCTGGGAGCACAAACCTACATTTCATGGTGCTTTCATGAGACTCGCATGGAAAGTTACTAAAGGCAGAGTTCCTGGGGAGACTGGGATTCCGGCTGCTTGTGGAAAGCGGGGATCCATATCTGGTTGCTCTGGGACAAAAACTTATACCTGTGTGACCGCCCCACTGGCTCAGGCAGTGGAGACAGGCACAGCAGCCAGAAGGTGGGGTACAGCTCTTTCCTACCCCCAGGCACCAGTACCGCTCCCCTGCGACCCCTGACATTGCTTTAGGGGCTCAGCAGCTCCAGAATAGAGCTTCTGGGCACTAGAGGCCGCCAGATACAAACATGAAACGCCAAAGGAACCTTGTCCAGAGGAAAATTATTAATACAACTTCCGAGAAAGATTTAAATGATATGGATCTCGTGACTCTTCCTGAAAGGGAGTTCAATATAAAAATCACCAACATCCTAATGGAGGTACGGAAAGACATCCAAGAACTCAGGAATGACTTCAGGTCAGAGATCCAATCGTTAAAGAACACGATGGAGGGTATTAAAAGCAGGTTGGATACGGTGGAGGAGACAATAAATGAAATAGAAACTAGAGAAGAGAAATACAAAGAAGCTGAGGCACAGAGAGAAAAAAGGATCTCTAAGAATGAAAGAATATTGAGAGAACTATGTGACCAATCCAAGCGGAACAATATTCACATTATAGGGGTACCAGAAAAAGAAGAGAGAGAGAAAAAGGGATAGAAAGTGTCTTTGAGGAGGTAGTTGCTGAAAACTTCCCCAATCTGGGGAAGGAGATAGTCTCTCAGGCTATGGAGATCCACAGATCCCCCTACACAAGGGACGCAAGGAAGACAACACCAAGACACATAGTAATTAAAATGAGAAAGATCAAGGATAAGGACAGACTGTTAAAAGCAGCCAGAGGCAGAAATAAGATCACATACAAAGGAAAACCCATCAGACTAACATCAGACTTCTCAGCAGAAACCTTACAGGCCAGAAGGGAGTGGCATGATGTATTTAATGCCATGAAGCAGAAGGGCCTGGAACCAAGATTACTTTATCCGGCAAGATTATCATTTAAATTTGAAGGAGGGATTAAACAATTTCCAGATAAGCAAAAGCTGAGAGAGTTTACTTCCCACAAACCATCTCTGCAGTCTATTTTGGAGGGACTGCTATAGATGGAAGTGTTCCTAGGGTTCGATAGCTGTCACCAGAGGTAGTAAAATCATGGTAGGGAGGGGGGAGCAGCTGATTGCGAGGCAAATGCAAAATAAATTGACTTTCCCCAAAGTCAATCAAGGGATAGACAAAAAGTATAGAATCTGTTACCTAATATATAGAGAATGAAGGAGGAAGAAAAAGGAGGAGAAATAGAAAAGAACCTTTAGATTGTGTTTGTAACAGCATACTAAGGGGGTTAAGTTAGATTCTTAGATAGTAAGGAAAGTAACCTGGAACCTTTGGTAACCACAAATCTAAAGCCTGAAATGGCAATAAGTACATACCTATCGATAATCACCCTAAATGTAAATGGACTGAATGCACCAATCAAAAGACATAGAGTCACTGAATGGATAAAAAAACAAGACCCATCTATATGCTGCTTACAAGAGACTCACCTCAAACCCAAAGACATGCACAGACTAAAAGTCAAGGGATGGAAAAAGATATTTCATGCAAATAATAGGGAGAAAAAAGCAGGTGTTTCAGTACTAGTAACAGACAAAATAGACTTCAAAACAAAGAAAGTAACAAGAGATAAAGAAGGACATTACATAATGATAAAGGGCTCAGTCCAACAAGAGGATATAACCATTATAAATATATATGCACCCAGCACAGGAGCACCAGCATATGTGAAACAAATACTAACAGAACTAAAGGGGGAAATAGACTGCAATGCATTCATTTTAGGAGACTTTAACACACCATTCACTCCAAAGGACAGATCCACCAGACAGAAAATAAGTAAGGACACAGAGGCACTGAACAACACACTAGAACAGATGGACCTAATAGACATCTATAGAACTCTACACCCAAAAGCAACAGGATACACATTCTTCTCAGGTGCACATGGAACATTCTCCAGAATAGATCACATACTAGGCCACAAAAAGAGCCTCAGTAAATTCAAAAAGATTGAAATTCTACCAACCAACTTTTCAGACCACAAAGGCATAAAACTAGAAATAAATTGTACTAAGAAAGCAAAAAGGCCCACAAACACATGGAGGCTTAACAACACACTTCTAAATAGTCAATGGATCAATGACCAAATTAAAATGGAGATCCAGCAATATATGGAAATAAATGACAACAACAACACAAAGCCCCAACTTCTGTGGGATGCAGTGAAAGCAGCCTTAAGAGGAAAGTCTAATGCCACAATTATCAAACCCCAATGAATAGTCTAATGTCACAATTATCAAAATTGGAAAAAGAAGAACAAATGAGGCCTAAAGTCAGCAGAAGGAGGGGCATAATAAAGATCAGAGAAGAAATAAACAAAATTGAGAAGAATAAAACAATAGAAAAAAATCAATGAAACCAAGAGCTGGTTCTTTGAGAAAATAAACAAAATAGATAAGCCTCTAGCCAGACTTATTAAGAGAAAAAGAGAATCAACACACATCAACAGAATCAGAAATGACAAAGGAAACATCATGACAGACCCAACAGAAATACAAAGAATTATTAGAGAATACTATGAAAACCTATATGATAACAAGCTGGAACACCTAGAAGAAATGGACAACTTCCTAGAAAAGTACAACCTTCCAAAACTGACCAAGGAAGAAACACAAAATCTAAACAAACCAATTACCAGCAAAGAAATTGAAGCGGTAATCAAAAAACTACCCAAGAAAAAACACCCGAGCCAGATGGATTTAACTCGGAATTTTATCAGACATACAGAGAAGACATAATACCCATTCTCCTTAAAGTTTTCCAAAAAATAGAAGAGGAGGGAATACTCCCAAACTCATTCTATGAAGCTAACATCACCCTAATACCAAAACCAGGCAAAGACCCCACCAAAAAAGAAAACTATAGACCAATATCCCTGATGAACGTAGATGCAAAAATACTCAACAAAATATTAACAAACCGAATTCAAAAAATATATCAAAAGGATCATACACCACGACCAAGTGGGATTCATCCCAGGGATGCAAGGATGGTACAACATTCGAAAATCCATCAACATCATCCACCACATAAACGAAAAGAAAGACAAAAACCACATGATCATCTCCATAGATGCTGAAAAAGCATTTGACAAAATTCAACATCCATTCATGATAAAAACATGATAAAAACTCTCAGCAAAATGGGTATAGAAGGCAAGTACCTCAACATAATAAAGGCCACATGCGATAAACCCACAGTCAACATCATACTGAACAGTGAGAAGCTGAAAGCTTTTCCTCTGAGATCGGGAACAAGACAGGGATGCCCACTCTCCCCACTGTTATTTAACATAGTACTGGAGGTCCTAGCCACGGCAATCAGACAAAACAAAGAAATAAAAGGAATCCAGATTGGTAAAGAAGAAGTTAAACTGTCACTATTTGCAGATGACATGATATTGTACATAAAAAACCCTAAAGACTCCACCCCAAAACTACTAGAACTGATATCGGAATACAGCAAAGTTGCAGGATACAAAATTAACACACAGAAATTGGTAGCTTTCCTATACACTAACAATGAACCAATAGAAAGAGAAATCAGGAAAACAATTCCATTCACAATTGCATCAAAAAGAATAAAATACCTAGGAATAAACCTAACCAAAGAAGTGAAAGACCTATACCCTGAAAACTATTGGATACTCTTAAGAGAAATTAAAGGGGACACTAACAGATGGAAACTCATCCCATGCTCTTGGCTAGGAAAAATTAATATTATCAAAATGTCCATCCTGCCCAAAGCAATATACAGATTTGATGCAATCCCTATCAAATTACCAACAACATTCTTCAACGAACTGGAACAAATAGTTCAAAAATTCATATGGAAGCACCAAAGGCCCCAAACAGCCAAAGCAATCCTGAGAAAGAAGAATAAAGTGGCGGGGATCTCACTCCCCAACTTCAAGCTCTACTACAAAGCCATAGTAATCAAGACAATTTGGTACTGGCACAAGAACAGGGCCACAGAGCAGTGGAACAGAATAGAGACTCCGGACATTAACCCAAACATATATGGTCAATTAATATTCGATAAAGGAGCCATGGACATGCAATGGGGAAATGACAGTCTCTTCAACAGATGGTTCTGGCAAAACTGGACAGCTACATGTAGGAGAATGAAACTGGACCATTGTCTAACCCCATACAGAAAAGTAAATTCAAAATGGATCAAAGACCTGAATGTAAGTCATGAAACTATAAAACTCTTAGAAAAAAACATAAGCAAAAATATCTTGGATATAACATGAGTGACTTCTTCATGAATATATCTCCCCGGGCAAGGAAAACAAAAGCAAAAATGAACAAGTGGGACTATATCAAGCTGAAAAGCTTCTGTACAGCAAAGGGCACTATCAATAGAACAAAAAGGTACCCTACAGTATGGGAGAATATATTCGTAAATGACAGATCCAATAAAGGCTTGACATCCAAAATATATAAAGAGCTCACGCACCTCAACAAACAAAAAGCGAACAATCCAATAAAGAAATGGGCAGAGGAACTGAACAGTTCTCCAAAGAAGAAATTCAGATGGCCAACAGACACATGAAAAGATGCTCCACATCACTAGTTATCAGAGAAATGCAAATTAAAACCACAATGAGATATCACCTCACACCAGTAAAGACGGCTACCATCCAAAAGACAAACAACAACAAATGTTGGCGAGGTTGTGGAGAAAGGGGAACCCTCCTACACTGCTGGTGGGAATGTAAACTAGTTCAACCATTGTGGAAAGCAACATGGAGGTTCCTCAAAATGCTCAAAATAGACTTACCATTTGACCCAGGAATTCCACTTCTAGGAATTTACACCAAGGATGCAGCACTCCAGTTTGAAAAAGACAGATGCACCCCTATGTTTATCGCAGTACTATTTACAATAGCCAAGAAATGGAAGCAACCTACGTGTCCATCAGTAGATGAATGGATAAGGAAGATGTGGTACATATACACAATGGAATATTATTCAGCCATAAGAAGAAAACAAATCCTACCATTTGCAACAACATGGATGGAGCTAGAGGGTATTATGCTCAGTGAAATAAGCCAAGTGGAGAAAGACAAATACCAAATGATTTCACTCATCTGTGGAGTATAAGAACAAAAGAAAAACTGAAGGAACAAAACAGCAGCAGAATCACAGAACCCAAGAATGAACTAACAGTTACCAAAGGGAAAGAGACTGGGGAGAATGGGAGGGTAGGGAGGGATAAGGGTGGAGAAGAAGAAAGGGGATATTATGATTAGCATGTACAATGTGGGGGGTGGGGGAAAGAGGAGGGCTTTGCAACACAGAGAAGACAAGTAGTGATTCTACAACATCTTACTATACTGATTGACAGTGACTGTAATGGGGTTTGTGGGGGGGACTTGCGGTAGAGGAGAGCCTAGTAAACATAATGGTTCTTCATGTAATTGTAGATTAATGATAACAAAATAAATTTTTTAAAAATTAAAAAAAAAAAAAGGACACAGAAAGCAATACCCCTAAAAGAAAAAAGTACTAAATTAGATTTAATCAAAATTTAAAACTGCTCAAAATTTAAAGACACCTTTAAAAAAATGAATAAGCAAGCCACTGATGGGAGATTAGAAGGCTTGTAAATAGAATATGAGGAGGTTCTACCAATGAATCATAGACAAAAAGAAACTGAATGGGTGAAGGACTTGAACAGCCACTGCACCAAAGAATATATGTGAGTAGCGAACATGCAAATGAAAATGTATACATCATTAGCCATCAGAGAAATATAAATTAAGACAACAAGGAGATAACTACTACATATCAAAATGACTAAACTGAAAAGGACTGACAGCAGCAAATATTACCCAAGACGAGAAGCACCAGGAAGTTTCATACATCGCCAGTGAGAGTATAAAACCACACAAGCATTTTGTAAAAATATTTGGCAGTTTCTTCTAATGTTAAACATACACAACTTTCTACCATACAATGTCACTCGCAGTTAGTTAGACAAGATAAATGGCGCCACAGACCTCTAGAAGAACTGCTCATCATTGTTCACAGCAGCTTTATGAAGACTCGAGAACATTGTATACAGTGCAAATGTTTCCCAAAGAGAGGATGGATACACAATTTGTGGAATATTCATGACAGTGGGATACTTTGCAGAAATAAACATAAATTACTGATACTCCTAATGACATGAAGAATTTCAAGACATTATTCTGAGCCACAGCTTCCAGACACAAAAAGAACACGCTGTGTGATTCCATTTATATGAAGTTCTAAAGTAGGCAAAACTAATCCGAAGTTTAAAAAAGAAAACCTGAACAGTGGCTGTTGGAGGGGATGAAAACTGCCTGGAAATTGACAAAAAGGGACTTTTTGGGGTTATAGAGATATTCTATATTGTGACAGGAATATGGGTTACATAGTAGGCCTGTTGTCAGCATGCAAATGGCAATGAGTTATGCCTTTCAGTGCAAATTTTACCTTAAAAAGCTAAAATATTAAAAAATATCATCATCATTATTGAATGGCAGTAGGAAATGGGCAGAGAAAAAGCAAGAGGGGCAGAATGTTGTACCTGGAGCAGAGGTACTCATTAAGCTTCTGTTTCCTTTTATATGTCTAAGACTTTTTTAAATAAAAGGTTAAAAAAGAAAGACCAGAGCAAAAAGGCATTAGGTTTTAATTATGACCTTTAATCTGGCCCTGATCTTTTTTTCATAGAAATCAAATAGTCAGCCAAGCCTTTAAGGGAGAGTATTCTGAATGAATCAGACAGTATTCATTTCTAAAAATATTCTATTTATTCAGACCAGGAACTTGGAGAGTGGATGAATTTAACACCTAAGTGATCAATTTCTATCACATATTTGTCTGATTCCCCTAGAATAGTGGTTCTCAGTCTGGGCACTATTCACACTGGGGGGGCTGGATAATTATTCATTGTGGGGACTGTTCTGTGCACTGCAGGGCGTTAAACAGCATCCCTGGCCTCTATGTACCAGATGCTATTAGCACCCCACCCCCAGCTTGTGACGACCAAAAATGTCTGCAGACATGGCTAAATGACCCCTAGTGGGCAAAATTGTCCAGTAGAGAATTACCACCCAAGAACATGGACAATTATCACCCCAAGGGGCTGAAAATTGGTTCTTGGGGTGATGAGAAGATCTCAGGTGTATTTGCACAGCCACCACACATAGCCAAATGTACAGTACACCTGTGGCACTAAAATTCCATGGCAAAGAGGAGCAATTGGGAAAAAAGTGTCTACAATAAGGAGGAGGGTGGTAATCATCATAAAAAGATAGAGCAACACCAGGCTGCAACCAGGTTCTGATTCTGCATAAAGCAGTCATTCCCTGGGGGTTTGGCCCTCCCAAAGCAAGCCTTTCCGAGGTTCAGGGGAGTCTTCATTTGGATGAAAGAGCTATGTCAAAGTGAGTACAGTTTGTTCCCGAACCTCTGAAATCATCTTAGAAGCTTGAGATGCAGGATAACACACACCCAGGGAAAAAGCTATGCGGGGCTCTCGCCAAGCCTGGTCATGTCCTTTGACAAGATAGTGAACGGGAAGCTTTCATTGCTAGGTTTTAAGAGAAGCTACACAAATTGAGTTGACCTCAGACAAATGACCACCAATTTGTTCTGGTCGAACCAATGACCTCAGCAGCCATGCCATTTCATACCATTTTTCCAAAGAAGAAGAAAGTGGCATTTTTCAAGATTCCCATCTACCAACAAAACCCCCAGACAGCAGTTTCATTAAATGGTACAAAAGAAACGAATCGTCAGTCCCCTCTGTTTCCCTTTTCCTGTTTCTTTATGCACAAGCCTGCCTCATCACTCCAGAAGCCAGATGGCTTATAATCCTGAATATTCATGCTCCGTGGGGTTACACCTGGCCAGTTAGCAGAGATGATACCTTGTGATAACTTCTCGATCCATGGTTAAAACCCATTTAGATTCTTTCAGGAAAAACAAACCCTCATATGCTCAGCTTGTAAAGACCCTTCTGTGTATACACTTCACTCTCAAGGACTCTGCCATCAAAGGAACACTGAGGCAGAATGAAAACCTTCGAACATACGGTACCTATGAAACTAAGAGCATTATGATGGTATTTCTGATTTTAAAACGATAGGGAAAGAAAAGAACAACAGTATAATGGTTCATTTTATCTGTCACGGCTAGGCCACGGACCTATCTGTTTTGTCAACACCAATCTAGATGTTGCTATGAAGATATTTTTTTTAGGTGTGATGAGCATTTATAACCATTTGACTTTAAGTAAAGGAGCTCAACCTCCAAAACGTGGGTAGGCCTCATTCAATCCGTGAAAGGCCTTAAGAGCAAAACCTGGGGTTTCCCAAACAAGGAATTCTATCTCAAGAAGGCAACACAGAAACCCTGCCTGACTTTCCAGCCTGCTGGCTTGCCCAGCCAATTTCAGACTCGAGAGCCCTACAATCAAGTGAGCCAATTCCTTACAACAACTATTACCCCTTCCTCCCTCTCTTCTTCTCTCTCCTTCTCCCCCTCCCTTCCCCACTCTCCTTTTCCGTGTACACACACACACACACACCCCTGGGTCTGTCTCTCTGGGGAACCCTGACTAATGCAAACAGGAGCAATGCAAACAGAATCTGTATTAACATAGAATCTGCCTTAAAGGGAACCAGGACCACCCCAGCTGCCCACCACAATGTATGAGGCGAAAGCAGGGGACAGGAAGCTTACTGACTTGCACAGCCAAGGAAAGGTGAATCTAAGATGCCCACAGAGGTGCTGATGAGAAAGGCCTGCAAAGCTCTGAACTGGAGCACCAGGTACTACAGGTGGCCAGGGGAGATGTGGACGGGAATCAGAGAAGTAGGTGGAAAGTCCCCATTCAGAGCAGTTCGACTTTCACAGGAATGAAGTTTCCTCATGCTGGCATTTACAATTCAGGGATTTTTTCCTCCCTTTTTTTCTGAAATCTATACTCTTCATGGAAGTTGAAACAATACCCAGTCCAAGGCCAAGATTATGTTATGAAAGACAATTCCCTTTTCAGAATGTCCCTGCTTAAAGCTCCCTTGCCTTTCTCCACTGTAAACCCCAAGCCTCTCGTCATTCTGAAGGAAATCACTCACTCTTTGAAACTGTGATCTGTTTTTCCAATAAGCGTGGCTTAGGCTGCCATACAGAGCAAGTCCCTTAACGTGTCTGCTGTGGAGACATACCATTTGCCACGTCTGCCACATGAGCACTTCAGTTTGTCTGCTTAGGGCAAAGAAAGAACAAGATCTTTTTCTTCAAAAGAAATCAATGCTTGCTCTTCTGTTTGAAGAAAACCAACCATTCTGCAGGATAATCTGTGGACATCGACTCCCTTCCAGTCACCAATTATCTGTAAACAGAGCAGAAGCAAGCCCACGTTTCCCTCTCATGGGGAATTGATCTTAGGAGAGATCCCTTGGTCCAGGACTCTCCTCCATCGGCTCATTCAAGTGCAACCTATACAACTGATCGCATTGGAGGGAGACAGGGTGTGTGAATTACAATGGCAGTCCACTGCCATGACCCCTCTGAGGTCCGCCACCTCGTCTGAGGGGCCAAGAGCCACACTGACAATGAGGCTTCCCATTTGCAACGATAAGAAATCCAGAAACTGCACTGATGATTTTTCTAAGTGGATTGGGCAGCTCCCTGCAAGGCAACCACTGACCTGTCATAGATGAAAATACCTTCATGAAAGCCTAAATCTAGACTGGGTAGGATTCTGAGCCTGCCAAGCAGTAAAAACCTCTAACACTTTAAGTAGCATCTTAAGCAAAAGATGGTAATAGCCTCTATAAAAAGCTTGTCTACCACGGATGGGACTTCAGCCACACACTTGACAAGGCAGCTGGCAGGCAGCCCTGGGAGAAAATGCATTTGGTAGGGAGGGTGTGCATCTTAAAAAAAACTTTTTTGTGGGGCCTGGCCCCTACTCCCTGTGGTCCAGCCACCTTCTAACTTGCATTACTCACATGGGAGCTACTTCCTTCCCAAGTTCAGGTACAACAGTAGATACTACACTGTGCTACAGTCCTCAGTCAACCATTTGAAAGGCAGAATTAAGGTTTTCGCACAGGGCTTCCTCTCATTCTGCTTTGAATTCTGATGCCCCTGAAAGTTCAGCCCCAAGTCTTTGGGAGGCTAGAACATGTTCTAAGACAACAAAGAATGTGAGTGACCCTACAGGGACAGAGAGGGAGAGCAGATGGGAGCCAAGCCCAGGTGAATCCTCTTTGGGTACCTCTAGACAGCGCCAGCATGGGAATCCCTGACTGTAAGGAGACAACAGCGCGGTACAGCAGGCGTCCCTCCAGCTGGCGGCAGCAACTCCTCCAAACAGATACTCGCTCAAAAGGAGACTGAGAGGAGAGACAAATTCGGAGAGGAAATGATTCCAAATGGATGTTCTGCCTTAACAGGAATGACTAAAGCCTACAGAACCTGGAGCCCTACACCTTCGTGCATCGCTGTGCCTCCTGCCACGTTCACTTCAGTGGGAATTTTAAGGAAGCACACACACACCGTAAAGGGCTTCCTCTCCATCACCTGGGTGGCTCTGAAGACACACCCTTCCCACTAACCAGTAAGGGTTCAATCCAAGTCCTTGTATGCTTTTCCCAGGGCGCTGTAATAAATGACCACAAACCCAGTGGATGAAAACAAAAGAAATGTATTCTTCCAAGTGCTGGAAGCCAGAAGGCCACAGCCAAGGTGCGGGCAGGCCACGCTCCCTCGGACGGCTCTGGGAGCAGAGCCTTCCTGGTTCCTTCCAGCTTTCGGTGCCCCAGGTGCTCCTTGGCGTGGGGCTGCACCACGCCAGTGTCCACCTCCATCTTCACAAGTCCTTCTCCCCTGTCTCTCTGCATCTCGAATATTCCTGTCTTTCTCTTAAAGTCATTGGATTTAGGGCCCACCCTAAATCCAAGTTGATCTCATCTTGAGATCATTAACTTAATTACATCTGCAAAGACTTTTTCTGAATAAGCTCATCTGCACAGGTTCCTTGGGCTCGGACTTGGACGTACCTTTGGGGAGGCCATTACTCAACTCACTAAACTTTGCAACACACTACAGGAAAATATGAGCTATTTATTTAAATGAATGTGGACCCTGAATACTCCATTCTACCAAAAGCCCCAAGACAGGGTCGGAAGGTCAACTAAATGTCCCTGAATGAGTTACTAAATCTCTTAGAGCCTCACTATTCTTAATGCTTAAAATGGGGACAACCTGGCCTGGCAGGGCTACTGTGCAGGTTGACAGTGATTCACTGAAGAGTGCCTGGCACCCTGAATCTTCTGGCTGGCCCAAGTCTCCAATGGCTCTGAGCAAAATAACTCTGCAAGAAAAGACCTCCAGTTATTCCTTGATTCCACCACAATCGGTGTGTCTTAGGCACTTAGAAAAAACAGATAAGGTCATGGTAGCAGGCTTGTCAAAGGTAAATATGATCACTCCTCTGGGCAATCAAGGACTTAGATCATGAGAGCAGTCTGTCCCCTCCCGCATGGTCATCAGTGGCTGTGGTTCTTCACTAATTATCCCAGAATCACCAACCTAAATATACCATCTGTCACTGCCTGGGGACTCCCAGGATATGAGCTATGTCTCATTTTTGTGTCTCCAAGACCTGGCACAGGGTCTGGCACCTCAGTCATTCAGTTCACATAGATGGATGAGTGAAGGCATGAGGCCAGATACCCTGGAACCTGGTAATAAACGATAATATTGGGAACCACTATTTATTAAGCACTCTACATATACTGAGTGGATTAAGTAAGATAATGCACCCAAACATTATGGCATGTTGGACACTCCAGAAATGTCAGTGACCATCATCGCTTCTTTTAACCCCACTCCAACCAGTAACGGAGGCATCCTCATTCCCATCTCACACGGCAGGCACTGAGGCACAGAGAGCTTAAGTCACAGAGCTAATACCAGGCAGAGCTTTGCTTGAAGGCTGGTCCTAGAGCACAATCTATAATTAGACTATCTATTAGCAGTGTGCGTGTGTGCATATGTGTACATGCATGTGTGCATATGTATATATGTATACACATATATGCTGTGTACTGGTATGCACACACACAACATACCTCCATCCAAGGAATAAACTAGAGAGAACACTGAACTGAAAAGCAGAAGGGAAACCAGTGAATTCCTTTGCACTGCCAAAGTCTTCAATCATACTGCCAAAGGGTAAAGTGTCCCATGTCACACTCTGCCAAGCTCAGAAAATTGACACATACAATGTTTCATAAACTTCAGGGCCTCATCTACAGGCTTATTACGTCCCATTGAATATCTTGTTTCTAAGCCAACCACCCCACCCAACAGTGAAGAAAAATGAATTGTACTCAACATTCATGTACCAAAGCCTTTGTCTCCACCTAAACTCCCAGACTGATGAGGAAACACGACCAGGGAGGGGCAGGGTGTCCCAGCCACGGCACTTACAGGAGGAATGGATGCTGGGGAAGCTTTTGCGGCCCTCGGACACCAGATCAGGGTCACCGGTGCAGTGCATTTCCGAGTTCATCACTCCATCTGGAAAGCAGCGGTAAAAGAAATCGGGGCGAGGTCTACAAAAGACACCATGGACATTTTCAATATAAAATGCTGCCATCACAAACGAGCCCCAAGCTGACCCCCACTACTCCCTACAGCCCCGAGCTCCCCAGAGAACACTGTGGACATGGTGGTCTTGGGAAAAGCTCGGGCTTTGGGGTCAGAAAGATCTGTGTTGGAACTCCCGCTCTGCCCCCTCATAGTGTCCTGGCCTTCCTGTAGCCTCCCAGCCTCAGTTTCCACATCTGTAAAAAGGAGGAGATCAATACCTACCCAAAGGTGAGGTCCTGGGGTTAAGAGGAATGACTTACAGGCAGGACCTAAGCACAGGGCTGGCAGAGAAAAAGGTAGATCCTGCCCCATCTCCAGCTCTGCCATGCATAAACTGCTTCCAGCATCCAAGACTCCAGGCCCCTCATGTCCCTACATCTTGAATTTGGGTGGCCTATCCCCCTTCCCTGAAAAGCAGGTCTCACTTAACCTCACTAGAACACCTGAAAGCTTAGCTCCGTGAGGGCTCCCCTGGTCCAGGTCGTGGGAGACAGACTCTACAGAAGAGGGTGGAAGCCAGCCCTGATGTCGGGCCCCCTGCCACAGACATGCCTGGCACTTAGTGAGCACTTACTGGGTACCAGACACAGTGCTAAGCACCGCAAGCTCATCAACATCAGACGATGCTTGTGACAACCCTGGGGCAGCCCTGGGGACCTTCTTCATTTCACAGGGACAAAAACGAAGGCTTAGAAAGATTACATTCCTGCCCAAGGTCACACAAGTGGCAAAGACGAGCTCTGAACCCCTGTAATTGGATTCTTCAACCGACATGCTTCACCCCATGATTTTCCACCTCACTCGAGTGAGGATTCTCATGTAGATATGTGGTGGTGGGTCACTGCACATTAATTCCATCTGCGTTTGCTGAATGCTGGCCAGGGGCAAGGCTCTGCTATGGGGTCACTTTGGTGCACATAACAGTTCACAGTCCCCACATACTGACTCACTGGTCCTCCCAGCTCTGGGATCTAGGCCCCAAAATAATCTACCAATATTTATAAATATCCATAATCCATCAGAGTTGCTGGCATACTGTCTCTCCCCTACTCAGATAGCATTTCTCCAAGCGTGGCTATTCACCTACTGATCTGGGACCTCAGAGCATACAGGCTTGAGAATCAGCATTCTACCAGAGCCCAGAGCAACTCCAAGCAGGGACGGTAGGAAGTACAAGTAGCCCCAGGATGTGCAGTGCCTGACTTGTGTCCACCTTCTGCCCCCTCATTGCCGGCCCGCACCCTGACCAAGCAGGTAATCAGGGAATGCTGAGGTTCTGAGCGGGGAGAACCTGGCCAAGGCCAACAGCAAGTCGGAGCCGCAGTCAAGTCTTGATTCGCAGCTTTGACGATTGGTCTCTACAAAGACTGGCTCACTTCCAGAGCAGCTGGGGGAGAAGTTAAGCTCAGTGGAAAACAGGACTCATTTCCCATGGGTGTACAAGAAATGTGCCAGAAGCCAGAGCTCAAATGCCAATTCATTCCTCTTATCCCAAAGAGAACAATAAATAAGTCATCTTACATATATTTTTGGAGGCCGACACTCACAAGTGACTGGGTGTCTGGCAAGGCCCTGGCATCGTGGTGGACACCAACACAGGCCTTGGCTCGCCGGAAAGTACAGTCAGGGGGCACTTCCTCACTACTGATCTCCCACTTTCTGAAATGAGTGAGTTTGTAACTCAAAGGAGAGGCAACATCTGTCCTGAGACAGGAACCCCAGAAGGACCACAATTTAAGGGAACATCAGAAGAACTCAAATCTGCCCCATCCAGTGTCCAGTGGCTAAGGAGTCTATGTAGATGACCTTGAGCGTCTAAGTTGTTATTTGATTTTTTTGCAACTTACCTTCCCACTATTAATTTAATAGTGTTTGTGCAGACTCCATTCAAAGCAAGGGCCAAGGACACCGCTACAAAATAAAACCAACAGACAGAAAAATAACTAGCTGGCTCTCACACCAAAATCATCATCAGATTCATCACTGTTATATCATAACAGTATTTAATGTATGACCATAGAAATATGAGTCTTCATAATTGATAAACAGAGTGAAGTTTCGGTGGCTAGAGTAAAACAAAACTAGGACAGGGCTTCGGAAAGTGAGTCTTAAAATGCCAAACCCCTAAGATGTGAAATTTACCTCTCCTCTTTGACTGAAATGTTCAATACTGCAGGAAGCCCATCTATCATGTCCTGGCCTGATACGAATAGTATATAAAATTTAATATGACAGCATATAGGATTTCTTTGCTAGTAGCAAGAAACATAACTTTTCTGGCAACCTTCTCAGACAGAATTCTAATCATAGCAGATGCTAGAAACCTACTTCAGAGTAGGACATTCCCACTCAGTAATTATCTCCTTGTTGACCCACCACCCACTGATAGCTATCCATGTGTTATCAAACAAATAGCTGTTCCTGAGAGAATGAATAGTCCCAGCACCTCACTGGGTTTTGAGCAGGTTTGCCCAAGTGGTGCTTTGTTCTACCTTAAACAGTAGGAACATCTAGAATACATAATTTTAAGACATACAACATAGGGACTTTCTCTAAGCAGCTTGGAAAGAAGATATGGCTGGATGAAGTACAGATCACCAAAGGTTCAGGTGACAAGAGTCACAGAGCTTTCTGTGCAAGGACCTCACATCTCCCTCCTGTGTTACCAAGACTGCACAAGGGTCAAATCAATGTGATGGAAGATCAAATGCCTGGCATAAGCAATAAATACCTATTGATGGCCTGTTTCATTGCTTTGTTGAATAATAAAACACATGAGCTACTTTTCCCTTTGGCAAATATTAGCTATTCAATACTAGCTGAAATTTATGTAAGAAAATAGCAGTGGAGGAACATTTTCAGGAAAGAGCTACCTAGAGTAATTTGTGGTCATCAAGGGAGACAAATGTGTTGTTCTACAAGCAGAGAGTTCTGTGGGATGGCCAGCAACCCAGTCACCAAGGGCACAGGCTAGAGATGGAGACAAAACCCACCTGCTTTTAACAAGTCATGGGAAACAGAAAGAATGGGAGGGACCAGTTCAAAAGCACACTTTTGCCAAAGGGAAACTAACCACCTATGTGTAAGATGGGGAGCAACTGGCCATACCTGAGTGTGAAAGCAAAGGAGAAATGAGCCGCAGGGTGGAAAGCAGAGATGAGTTAACAATAGGCAGAGCCATGCATGCAACTGGGGTGTGTAACAGAACTAAGTGGGCAGAGGCTTGGAGAAATCCTCCCATTACATACTGCACACACAGACCCTTCCAGCCTAAAATGCTGGCTTTCCTTCCCTCTTGCAAGCTCAGAGCACCACTAAGAGGTCTCCTATCCACAAAGGAGCGAAAATTCCCTGGGCTCTCTCACTGCTCTATCCTCCCTGGAGCCATGACAATTAACAAGCTGTCCTCAATGGACTGGAGTCTTTTCCTGTTAGTGCTGGTCTGGGGCTCACTGTTGGTTCCCAGCTGGGCCGGGCTCCTTACCCTGATGCTAGAATGGCCTTAGCTCAGAGGTCATCTCCAGGAGAAAGCATCACTAGCTCATCCCCTGCTGCCGTTGGGGAACTTCTTGATCACTATATCCATCCAGGACACCATACCCATTTCCAACCTCTGCACCAGCTGGGTTTATAGTAGCACAGAGTAATTCTTTGAAAAGCTTCAAGTAGCTGGGCTAAAAAATGTGTGGATGTGATGTAACCATCAAAGGCTGGCAACTTCATTCTTTGATCCAAAAGCCTGAAGGAGACAGAAAAGAGCTGGGATCTTCCCTATTTAGGGTGGAAGTCACCTCCGCATCCAGGAAGTAAACTGAATCGATTACTACTTTCATCTGAAGAGCACAACCCCCAGGGGACAAACGTGGGAGCCTGTTGCAGAGACCAGAGGGAAGGCTGGGCTTAGATCAGGCGTGAGAAGGGCTGGCCGAGCTGGAAATGAATGGCCCCAGTCAGAGTGCTTGTTGATTAACAATAACCCAACAGGCCGGTTCACAAGGAATGTGTTTACAGCGTCCTGCAGTGCTACAGGTTTGACAGAAGAGTCAGGAAAACAAACCAGACTGTCTGATAAAGAAATTCAAAGCAATGTGACATGTGCATTGGCCTGCAAGTGGCCTGTATTGAGGACACTACTGCTTATTAGCATCCCAGGGAACCAGAGGGCTTTTGTTGTTACTTTTGTCATTGGGAGTCAGCACTGCAGGATTTGTCACCGGGTTCTCTGTTCCGCAGACTGGCTGTTCTGCAGGATAAATCCTAAGAGCCCAGTGCTGCACGGGACAAGTCTTCCTCCTCAGTCTGACAGCAGATGCACAAATGTGGCTGCTGTGGACATTCAGATAAGGGAAGGTCTTGGGGTCCAGGTCTGCTGAAGATGCCTGAGTACAGAAGCGGCCTGGACACTAAATCACTCTCACTGTGAAAGTCCTGAATTCCAGAGGCCATTGGAAAAGCTACACCTGGTTTTCTGTCCTTGGTTTTTAAAGATCACTCCCCCACCTCCTACCTCCAAGGCTCCCTAAAAGAAGTAATTTTTTTTTAAAAAAAAGATGTACACTAGGAGGCTCTCCATCACTGTTACAGGGCAGACTCATTTATTTAGGCAAACAGAACATCCAATAACTGCACCTTCTCTGTTACTGTATAGGAGGCAGGGTGTGGTGTGCAATTTTGAAATGTCACCCTAAGGGAGATTTAGCTGACAATGAAAAGGTCTGCAGAAAGTAACTGCCAGCTACTTCCTGCCATAACAACAGCCCAGCTCCAGAAGCCAGCAGTAAATCATCCCCGTAACCCTAAGAGACCGTTCTTACCCTCAGACCTGTATCTCGGGACTCTGAGCCAGGGAGCAGCTGCAATAAAAAGTGAGGCACATGGATTTCCAGGTCAGCTGAGAGGGCTCCCAGCAGGACATCCTGGGGACCAAACAGCAGCTGGTCCCCATGGTGACTTGAGCCACGTGTGAGAGGGCACCTATGCCCTTCTTGGAAAAACTGACCTGCCGCCTCAGTTGAGGAGACTTAGACCATGTCACCACCAAACTCCCACACCACAGATGAGCAGCTGGGATTCACCCCTGACCTGAGGCGGGGCATCTGCAGGCTGGCAGAGACTCATGACTTTTGTGTCCAGCTGTGAGCAATGAGCTGAGCCTCAGTGTCTGTGTGGTCAGGCTGGACCGTGAGATGCAGTCCAACCTGGAGGTGGGCCTTGGAGCTGAGCCATCGTACAGAGCACCCACACTACCAGCCCAAGCCCCAGAGACACCAAACGTTGGGCAGCAGAAACAATGTGTGAGGAGAAGAGGGAAGGCCTGCTACTGAGGGGAGCTGACAGGAGCAGAGAGGGACGCTCCACCCCGAGGGCCCAGCTCCCTATTTCAGTCCCCACACGCTTCCTCTGTCCTTTTCTCCCCTGTTCCTGGGTGTCTGTGAGATTGCTTGTAGAGCCCCACAACTAAACCCCTAATTTATGTGAGCTAATTTGGGAGGGATTCTATCCTTTCCAACTAGACAGAACCTAACCAAAGCCTGGTTATGTAAGAAATGTTTCCTTTACCGCTTCAGAGCAGAAAGCCCGGTAACGGCTCTCTGAATACCCTGCATATTCCCCTCCCCTCGCTCCCTTACCAAGAAAACGGAAGCCCATGTTCTGCTACATGTTCATGTCCTCAAAGCCCAATCATTAAAAAACATATCCTTTTATGAGGAATCTCATTTTTCCAGATTTATACCTAACTGAATGGTATCCATTCAACACACCACAAATACAATTTGTGTGAGGGGCTGGATAACTTTTCAGTGAAGTGTCAAAAAACAGCAAAAATTCCGTTCTAATTGTCAAAAAGCTGAAAACCTGGCTAGTTTATTTTGGTTGTTAAACAAGCCAAACAGTTTCACCTGCTCTTAATACTGTCATTTACTCAGTCACAGGATTAACAAGCACATCAGAAAATAGATGTAATCCTAAAAACAGCATACTCATGTCACATGCACATGTAACTTAGCTTGGAGAGAAGTTATAACCATATTATCTATTCAGTGGTAAAGACTGTAGCACTCTATATACAATAACAATTGCTTAACTGCCGAGATGTCCCCAAACTAAAGATGAGTTATGAATTTTCTCTCCAATTTTGATTACATTTTACATCTGTTGTGCCCATTTTTGTCTCTAGCCCATGAGGACTGGTCGTCAAGGAGCCTGTGGTTGATTCCTGAATCTTCCATGATGTGGGCCCACTAGCCACAATTGTAGAGTTGGACAGTCAGTGGTGACACCTGATGCACTTTGCCTAACAGCCAAGAACTGCCCAGCACGCGTCGAAGCAGCCCAGATCTCCATGTGGATACTGACTTCACATTCAGCACCGAGGACAGTAGCAATGGGCGGCCACAGAAGATACAAGACCTCTCTGTGCATGGCCTTTTAGGGCTGAAAAGTTTATCTTGTTTTGTTTCTCCAGAGCTTAATTTGTCTAAAAGAAAAATAAGTTTGGTGCAACTGAGGTTTTTCAAAATCTTGTGTTCTAATTAAGTTCAGCCCCATCCCCTAAAGCAGGAACTGTGAATACTCTACCTAAGAAGGCTTCCTTAATTTCAGTCTTGTCTGTTCGCCGGATTATTTTCACCACACAAATAACAGCCAGGGGTGTGAGGAAAGAAATTGCCTGGAAGAAATAACAAATAATCCCTTATGAGGATGGCAGTTTGCTATCAGAGGGCTGATTAATAATTAGTTCCAGCTAGCTTCATTTAGACTCACTGGTTGAATGATCTTACTGAATTCCTGACCTCAAAGAAAACAGGAGGATTTATATCTATACTTAGAGACTCCATGGACTTGAGAAATGGGAGGCCTGATTGTGGGTTATAATTGATTTGTAATTACTGGGGGCCACATTTAAAGTGGTGGCTTTTTAAACAGAAAAGAATAGCCTATAATTATGATGACTCATCTTTGCCAGTGAACCCCTCATGTCCTCCCCTGCAGAAGGTTGGAAGAACTCTTGGCCTCCCTTCCCCAGCTCACTGGCAACAGGGGAGCACGTAGGAGTTGCTTGGGGCCAATCGACTCTTCCTTTTTTGGTGTTCTTTTGTTGAATATTCATCTCTCTGCAGAGCAGAGATTAGTCTTTTTGCATGAAGTCTCTCCACTTCCCCTCCTCCACCTCCTTTCCTCCCCTGGCCCAAAGCACACAGAAATACATTAAGTATTCCATGAATCAAGCTGGTGGATTCAGAGGCAAGCAATACTCATTAGAGAACCCTCCATGGGGCAGAAACTATGTTTGGGTAGCATCAGCTACTGGCGACTCTTAAATCCTCACAATGGCTCTGTGACTGTGCCAGGTTTGGGAATGAAATGATGTGCCCGAGGTCACACAGCTGGTGAGCAGCAGGGTCAGGCTTTGGAGGCCTTTGCTTCCTCCCATACCTGGTCTTTATTCAGCATTCTATAACTAGTTATAATTGTTTTCAGCATTCTAGCAACCAAAGAAAAGGTATTTATGCTACTTCCTTATGATTATAATGTCTCAGGATAACAAAATCAGAAGTGACTAAATATCTCACAGATCCACAGCTGGCCCTACAGACAGTACCAGGAGGGATGAGGTCTGCTAACAACTGACCGATTGTGTTCATGCTTTTGGAAATCATACCTGTGCTGAGTGTGATGTCACTTTTTGGAAAGGGGCTTTCTAACGCAGCTAAGGTGTGGCTAGAAGATACTTTGGTTTTATAAAATCAGAGTTCATCCAAATGAGCCCAGTCTTTCCAAATAATCAACGATGCTCTACACTCTTGGTACAACCACACTGCCAGAGCTCATGCCATCTGGGGGACTCCTCTTTGGGAACCATCTGCACAGACAGTTCATGCAACATGAACAATCTGCCTCTCCCTCCTCGCTGGTTTCCTTCTGACCATAAATGGCAGTAGCCGGCTTGATGAGCTTCCTTGTCAGCCACGGCCCTGAATGGCATGGCTGTTAAAACAGCAAAGAAGCAAGTCCTGTTGCCAGGGAGGATGTTCAGAAGAACATGGCACCAGTCTAAGGGCAGCTGTATGAGAGGAGATTCCGAGCCAAAGCAGAGAAGCAAAGCATTTCCCAGGAATGACTCAGAAAGGCAACACTCACATGGGTTAACAGTTCCAGGACATTTGTGGAAGTTTCCACAGGTGCCTGGGTGGCTCTCACAGCTGAATGATGGCAGGGCTTATTATAATGCTGAGCACCTTAAATACACTGACAGGACAGGCCTGGGAATCTACATTTTGTAAGGAGCATCTAAAATGATACTGATGCTGGTGACTGAGCAACACCAAATCAGGGTTTTGACTCCCTCATTCAGTGTTGAGCAATGACGGGAGCCCCTGCTCACTCAAGTCCAAAATTACAGTCAAGGTCGAAGAAGTCCTTGGCTCCCTGGTTCCTCTCACTTCAGGCAGGGCGGACCGGGCCACTGCTCCCAAATAGGAGTAAGCCCGTCACTGAGCACTGAACAGCACTGCAACAACCCCAGCAACCGTCAGACCTTATGTATGAGAACGCAGGATTGGCAAACATACTACAAGACGATCCCAGGTGACACACATAGGTTAGACAGAAATCAAATCCCAGAAAAGAAAAGACCTGGGAAGACTTTCTGAGACTCCAGAGGCTGCCTACAGGGATGCTGAGCAGGAGCGGACCCACCAAAGGAGATGGGCCCACATGGGAGGCCACAGCTCCAAGCTGCACCTAATGTCACCCATTCTACAACTTTCCAAGCTAGACACGTTGGTCTCTTGCTGTAACCACTACCATCTGCCTCCTGGGCCAAGCTAAGCAGCCCACAGGGCCTAGGGCTCCCCAGCTCCTACAGGCTGCACAGGCGGGGCTGCAGCCCTCCCAGGGCCCCAGCATCCACCCAGGCGGCCACAGCAGGAATGCCTGCCCCTGACCACGCGGCCATCCTTCTCTCCTCTCATCCTGATTGCATTTGGGCTCCACTTTCATTTCTTCTTCCTGGAAACATACCTGTCAGGCTCTTGGGCAGCACAGTCCTCAAATCAGGACACAAAGAGACATATTTACACTTATCATCTGGTGCCCCCCTTTCTAAAAATATTTTTTGACTAAAAGTTGGAATTAAGAGATGAGATCCCAGAAGGCAACACATGAGGAAAACAACTTCCTCCTGGGAAAAGCACCTCTGGATGGAGTGGAGGCGGAACGAAGAAAGGCGAGGCACCCCACTTCCACTCGGCAAGCCAGGTACCCTGAGCCCAGTGCCCACCCCTGGCACAGTCCCATCAGATGCCTCTGGAAGCTGCTCCTCTCCTGCCCGAGCCCGTGGGGGAGACACCAAGGAAGGAGTGCTTGGTTCTTCCACCTCAACCGGAGGCATGGAGGCAGGGCAGGCAAAGTCTCCCCCAGGGCTGTTCACCCTGCGATGAGTGTTTCCATGGCTTAAAAGAAAAGGTGGAAAATCCTGGTAATGAGCCCAGTGGCAAGACAGTTCATGCTTATAAAATGGACCTGAGAGAGAAGAGAACAATAAATTCCAGCCAGCCACTGCCGCAGGGTGCACAGTGCTGTGGGGTGCAGAGAGCATACTGAACCTTCACTGTGCTTGAGTTTTCCTCATCAGCTATGAGAACACAGCTGCTGAGTGTACACACATAGGTTAGACAGTACGTTAGATAACATGTTCTGAAAACTTACTATGGACCATCATCTGTTCCAGGCACTTCATGCAAATTAACTCATTCCATCCTCACAGCAACCCTATGAAGGCTCCTTATTTAAAAGATAGGAAACTAAGGCACAGAGAGCTTCAGCAACCTGCTGAAAGTCACACAGCTAATAAGTGGTAAAGTGGGGATTTGTACCCATACTGTTTTAAATCAAGCCCTGTGCTTTTTTTATCCAGTGTGATACAGTTCTCACCTTAGAAGTAAGGAGCATTAAGCTAATATGGTAAATGCCTTTTCTCTGGAGATGGAAGAGGAGGTAAGGAGGCTCATTTCTAGAGACATGGTTCAGTCATAGAAATGTCAGTGGCAGCTGTCACTCAAACAGTAGGTGTAAGCATCTACTGTGTGTGAAGGGCTTTCCTCACATTTGTCTAATCCTCTAATTATTTTGTTGGGAGAAACATTATTCTCCTTGTTCAGAGAACAAAACTAGAATGCAGACAGATAAGTGAACACACAAAGGCATGCAGCTAGTAGGACAGGGCACCCCCACCCCGAGCTGCCATGCTGCCCGGTGGCATCCTGCATTGCAGTGATCACCTTAGTCCAACAGCCTCATCTTACAGATGGGGACACTGAGGCTGAGATCATGTTTATATTAAAGAACATTTTGTAAACTACTAAGGAATTGTACTACACGGCACCCTCACATCAGAATAATCTGTATAAATCAGAAGCAGGATCTGGTACGTGGTCTTGCATGATGCTATTCCACAGGCTGGAAAGCAGAGCTCCATAGAGGGAAATATGTGGAACAGATGCAGATTAGAGGGCAGCTGCATGGAAGCCCCAGCTCTGACCCTTACAAGCTCTGTGACCTTGGGCATATCAATTCACCTCACGACCTTTGAGTCTCAATTTCCTATCTGTAAAATGATTATAATAATAATATACATAGCAAATACTGTCCCTAGGATTTATGTTCCCTAACAGTTACCAAAAGTTTTTTATGTACCACACCCAAAGTGAAGTGTCATAAGTCCACTGCCCCATTTGATATTCTCAGCACCTGGGAAGGGGAGGGAAGTGTTGAGAAAACCCCGCTTTACAGACAAGGAAACTGAGGCAATGAGCCGGAAGGTGGTTTTTCAATTCACATAGCTAGAAAATGGCAAAGCTGGGGATTGACCTGAGGCAGGCAACCCTGGAGCCCACACCAGCTGCCCATCCACAGAGTCCAGCAGAGAGCGAGGATCCAGTGTATGTGGTTGTTGGCTATGATGTCATTACTTCCCTGGAAAAACTGCTAACATATTACCCAAGCCAGTAAAGGGGTGCCAGACATGGGAACAAAACACCTCAAGCTCCAGTGCACCCGTGCCCTTAGGTCTGAGTGGTGCAGAGAGGAGGTCTGGGACACAGACAAGGCAGATTCCGGCAGGCACCTGGCCCATGCCCTCCATGACCAATGTCCCCAACAAGGGCCCGCCCTGTGCATATCCGCCAGAGAAACCAACCTCAGAATCACAGTCAGGCCCAGGCCGCTGCTGCACCCGGAAGGTGGGTCAGCCCCGGGCACTGAGGCAGGGCACTGTGCTGCCGAGGCTTCCAGAAAATGACAAAGCCTGGAGCCGCATGTCTGAAGCGGGAGAGACATGAGAATGCCAAAAACTTTGAACAACTGAAAGGGTGCAAAGCCCAAGTGCCCTGCTGGTAGGGTGCTCACCGAATAAGAGCTGGTCAGGGGGTTCATTCACATCAGACAAAACAATGGGCCTAAAGTGCATTAATTTCTGGCGTTTGACAGAAAGGTATATTGGCAATGAGCTTATGAAGACAGCTCAGGACACGCAGACACCTGGAAAGGCCCTGCTGTGGGTAAACAATTACAGCTAGTCACCAAGAAAAGAGCTGCCTAAGACTTTTCAAGAGAGACTGAAAATTAAACTGTCTATCACAAGCCAGTGTTGTCTCCTTTCCTTCCTCCTTCCCCAAAACTGACTTTCTGTCCTCCTCAGAAGCATCATGTTCTAGAACAGGAAACCTGTTATCAATTCAACACGGTATCAGCAATATTCTACATAAGTAAATTTTCTGGACATATTGTAGCCCAAGCAAGAAGAGACGAGGGCAAAGGAGAGGTCTTGGGTAGATTCTTTTTAGGGCTAGGAAATAAATTGGGGAACACCTATCATTCCTTCAATTCCCTACCTGGGTCTCGCCTGTTTTTCAAAGGCTTTCCCATGATGCTGAGCAATGTGCCTCACGTTCATCCGTGTGCCCCAGTAGACTAAGAACCCCTGTCTTATTCAGCTTTGCATCTCCACTACCCAGCACCCTGCTTGGCTCAAGGCAGACACTTTGTAACTCTCGGCTGAACTAAGTAACAGCAAACTAACCGGAAGCTGTCCACAGTCAGTCAGCTCCCATCCCTGCCTCCCTCCACCCCCCTCACCCCACAGACCCTCCTGTTCACTGGGACCAGCTGGCCCTTCCTGTCCCATTTCTGTGCCTTTACACACCAGCAGTCCCGCGTGTGACCCGTACTCACCAGCTCTCCGCATCACCCGAGCCCCCAAGGAGGGATCACAGCTGAATGGCTCCACGGGGCTCTGCACTCTGCCAGGGGCGTTCATATCTCCGTGCAGCCACTGGTGGCCATATAACTTTGAATAAGTTGCTAAATCTTACTACAGTTTAATTTTCTCCACTGAAATTAGGGGATAACAAAAGTGCCAGTCTCAAGGGATTCTGAGAAGGATTATCTGAGGTGCTGCTTTTAAAGAGATGAGCATAGTTCCTGTACTCAAAGAGATGGTGGCGCTGCTTGGTACTATGATGATAAAAATGAAGAGGAGGGTGGTGGTGGTGGTGGTGGTGGTGATGAAGCCCCCTAAAAGTTTACCTGAGCCACTGGCCTTTTCTAGATTCTAGTTTTCTTTAGCACGCCATCTCCCCCAGGAGCCTTCAGGGTCCCAGAGAGTGTACCCCAAGTCTGATTTGACTTCCCATCACCTGCAGTTCCGACAGCTTTCCTCACCCACAGTGGGCTCCTGGAAGTGTTCCCTCCACGTACAAAGACACAGCTACTAAAGGCAAGAAAGAATGTACTGAACTTCCTACCCAAAAAGTAGATTTGCAAAGATGCTCTGAAGCCCTCATGCTCAGCAAGGAACCTCTTCTGAACAAGGGAGCAGCCTTCCCTACAGGCAGCTGGGAGCCTGGGCACATCCAAGAAAAGCGAAGGCAAGACTCAGGACATGTGAAAAGAATTCTCAGCCTGTCTCCCTGGTCAACAGGAACCTGGAGTCAGCACAAGCTCTTGGAATCAAACAGTCCAACCACACCCAGTTTTCATGTTGACGGCCATGTCACCTCAGTGCACCATGCCAAAGACAGATGACATGCAAGTTAGGGAAAGTCCCAGTGATGTTATTACTATTTACTGTACACCTAATCCCTTAACATTCGGATACTATTTTGTAGTATACAAAAATTACTTGCAGTATACAAGTTACTTGGTAAACTTCTCTAAAACACACACACACCCCTCCAGAGGCACTAATGTCTCAATAAAAAAGCACCTGGGTTAATGCCAGATGCCTTTAAAAGAACACTTTGGTTAGAAAGAGGCCCCAGGATTTTGTTTATACATTAAGTAATAAAATTTGAGCTCCCTAAGGAAACCAAGCTAAAAAGAAAAACAGTAAAATAAATATATTCCATTATATTCTTCCACAAACACCTGAAGGTTTTAAAGGATCAAAGCAGACAAATGGCATCATATTAAACTCATAACAAAATCCATGAGTGCAAACCTAGTTTATGTGGTGACAAAGTATTTTTCATCCTTTTGTTATAGGTATTATAAATATATCTATCCTTGATATATATGGAATCCCACTAAATCGTGTGACCCAATGAATGAAATTCATCATCTATTATTAACAAAACAAAAGGTTGACCTTATTTCATTAGGAGATTAGAATGTATGAATCAGGATTTGTGGCTGAATACCCTTCTATTCTCTGAGAACTCGTAGCCCTAAATACCTCCTTTACTCTCCCCTTCCCACCACTGCCAACATGCAGATATGCTCCATCCTATTTGTGTCTGCAGCCAGAATTATTTGTAGCATTTGTATCCAGACTTCAAACAATTCAGATATCGAGGACACAGCACAAACTTCTCACAGTAGCCTATGTGAACATTCACCTCCAAATCATGTTTTACAACACATGAAATGTGAACTCTTTGAGGAATGGGGATAAGTAATAAATAGAGGCTTCCCCCTATTAAAACCATTGAGTAAGCTAGTTAGACACATACTAGCTCCTTTATTTCTAGGATTTATAGAAGATTTGAGTTAGAGAAAAAAATGAAAAAAGTCTAATATTAATATGAGCATTAGGTAATGCCCTACTCACAAACACCCTAATGTTTCAATCTCTCTAGTTTAACCCTAGCAGAATCCCCCTACAAAAACCTAGCTTATTTTCTAGCAGGAAAGTAACTATTAAAAAGCAATTAAAGTAATACTCCAATGCTCATGTAGTATTATGGGCATTTGGGGATGTTTGCAGACACAAAGATATATCCAATCATCATTAATTAACATTCCCTCCATAAAATCAGAGGAATTTCTTTCAAAATGCAGAAATATTCCTCACACGTTCTATGACAGTCACTTATGTCCCCAGAGGCATGAGAAACAAATGGCTGGTCAATAGGAATAAACTTCAAGCTGTAAGGCTGGCCAACCAAAAGTTGCATGTATTGTCCTGTAACAAGAACTCAAATATTTCCTCTGCTATAGAAAGGCCTGATGGGAAATCTCCAGGAGTCGATTAACATCAGTAAGGAGTCCTGGACACCTGGCTCCTAACCTACAGGGCAGCCTCACGGCTGAGAGCTGGGCTCAGGGCTGGCTGCCTGGATATGGACCCCGGCTCTGCCCCTCACTAGCTGTGTGGATTTGGACAAGTTCCCTCATCTCTCTAGGATCCATTGTGCAGCTTTAAAATGTGGACAGTAACGATATCTTCTTCTCTGGGATGTTGGGTGGGACTGAGATAACCCTTTCTTAAACTCTCAGCCACGTGCCTGGCACACAGGGAGTGAAGTGTAAAAGGCTGCAATCACCATGGGGCAGAGTGAAGAGGTAAAAATCATCCCAATATATCCACCAGCTGTTTGGATGTTTTCCCATTTATTCTAGAAGCAGGAAGACATAAGACACCATCCAGGGGTTGAGTCATGCATGGTGGTCAAGTGACCAGCTAAAACCAGTAAAATGGTTGACACAGCTCTCCAAGGTACCTAAGTTTGGCAAAGTGGAGGTTTGTCCTAAAAGGAGATGGAACAGAAAAATCTGTTTCTTGTCTTATTTTACTGTAAATATTTGGAAACCGCTTATCATAGCTCAGGTAATCAGGCCCCTTCTTCTCCAAAGTGGCAGGCAACTGCTATTTCTCCCACAACCAAGGAGCACCCTTCATGACCCAGAACTGAATTTTAATTCGAAGGGCTGCTCACCTGCTCTTTCTTTCGGAGCGCTCACCATCTTCAGCAGTGGGGGGAGAGAAGCAGAAATGAAACCCATTCGGTTCATACTTGGGAGAATGGTCAAATCAGCCATGAAATCATGGTACTTACAAACATGAGGCGGGTAGGTACGTTGTCTGACTGCACCAAAGGATTTTTATAGAGCCAGATCTCCTCTGGCTGGATGACTCTCTGGAATGGGTCCAAGAACTCTGTAAAACTAAAACAAACGAAAAGATGTGTGAGGGTCCCGCACGCACTCTGCTGCCCACACCTCCTGACACCCTCAGGTGCAGAATCCAGCCGCTGGGGAAAGGGGGATGGGTGACAGGCTGTCCCTACTGAGGGAAAAAGCAAGTGAATTACTGACGCATTGTAGAACCTTTTGTGGACACCTGCTAGCAAGAAGCAATTCTGGGCATAAGAGAACAGTTGTGAGGCTGACATACAAAAACCTCAAGAACCCGGGGCTCCAAAGTGATGTGGAAGCCTCAGAGCAGAACGGTGGCCCGACTGGGCCAAGACAAGGCCAGCAGGACAGTCTCTGGGCATGAAAAGGGCTTCAGCTGGAGCCAAGGTGAAGGGGCGGCGGGCACCAGCCAGGCAGGAACTGACCCGGCTCTTCCCTCGTTACTTGACGGCATCTTGCAACACTGCCACCAGTAGGGGGCAGAGTGAGAAAGAAGAGCTGAGGACAAAGACGGAGACAGAAGGTTGGGACCGGAGAGAAACCCAGAGGGAGGGAGGGAGGAAGGGAAAATGGGAATGAGATGCATTCTGGGACCGCTGCCAAGAAAGCACACAGCTCTAAGCACCCACCTCCTGTCTCTTCACCCTCGGAACCCACAAGACCTGGGCAGATGGAAGGTAATCACCCTGAGAGAGAACAGGAAAGAAGGACAGAGCTGCGGGCATGTGGCTGCTCTGTCAGCTCCCAGCCATCCGGCCACCTCCCAGGAACCCGGCCCCACGCCTGCCTGAGGAACTCGGTTCAGAATGGGGGTCCCGCGAGAACCAGCAGACCTAGGCTCAGGAGTCTTGAGGTGTCACTGGGTTATAAATGCGTCGTAAGGTCAGCCTAGGTTCAAGAGAGAACTGACTCCACCTCTTGGCAGGTCCCATTACAGCAAAGCAGGTAAGTTGAGAGATACGGCGGCAGCCACCTTCAAAATACCATCTGCCACCCACAGGCTGACATCACTGTAATAGCCTCAGAGACCCCAGAACCTCGATTCCCATTTCTCCCCCAGAGATCCGGCCACAGGGCCAGGGCACCAACACAACGCTGAGTGCCACACCCCCTCACCTCGTTTGCCTCCCGGGTCTTACTACTCGGATGGCAATTCTTTTAAGCCTCATGTGCCCAGCCTTTTGCACATTTCCTCACCCCGCTACAATCACTCACACACACACACACACACACACACACACACACAAGCCTGAACATAAGTAAGCAGAAGGCAAGCAAAGGCAATATTCTAAGATACAGAGAGAATCCACTAAAATGAACTGAAATAGAAAGGAGAGAATCCACTAAAATGAACTGAAATAGAAGAGAGGCCAAGGGAGATATGTGCTGGGACAGAGCGAACAGCACACAGAAAACTAAAATAGAAGTGGAGCCACAGCAAAACATAACAGAAAACCTTTTCCCTTCTGGGGACCTCGGCTGCCGGTTACTCCTTCTTTGGTCACCTGAACCTTCACCTACAAGCAGTGGGTGCACAGCCAGGGGCACACACAGCACCACAGGGGGCTCCCCAGGCCTCTGAGCAGCCTGGCAACAATAAAGACGTGACCTTGCCCCTCGGAGGATCCGCAGTGAGGGCCGGCCGCGGTACCTAACCCGCAGTGCGAGAGGAACGCCGCTCACACGGCTCACCCACCTGCCCTGCCCCACGCAGTCTGTCTGCCTGTCTCCCTCTCTCTCTCTGTCCCCTGGCAGCTGGCCCTGTTTTCATCACCAACCTGACTTTAAGCTGCCTGGGATACACATCTGCTTATACAGGAAGTTGCTCGGTAAGGGACAGAATGGACCAGCATTTCTGCCTCGTTTATTCATTCAGCAAACATTTACTGAGAGCCTGTGATGTTCCAGATAAACATATACCCCAGTGAATGAACCCTAAACACAGTCCCCACTCTTGCAGACATGACAGTCAGGGGACCCTAAGTGCCAACTGACTGGGGAATGAGATGTCAAAGTGTTTAGCTATAGGTATGAGAACACTATGTACACAGATCTCCTACCCTACCTGTTTTGAGTTGTGCTTGTTTGGGCGCCTCACTAATTGGATCCACGAGATGGCTTCCAACTTAGGGCTGCTTGAGGACCCTGGCCCCCTAGGGATGTTCCAGGGTGTGCATGTACCACTGTCCACATGCTGAATGGGGTAACAGAATCGGCCCAAGCCCTGAAGAGGGACCATCTTGACATCACACTAGCAAGAACAGCAAGTCCCTGAACAAGAAACAGTGACGCCACTGTCCCTGCGCCTCTTCTAACTCAAAGTCAAGTCCTCAAAGGCCCAGGATCTCCCCATCATCTAAAAGATTCCCTAGATCATATACCTTGATAACAGGCTTTTTTCAAGACAGGTTCACACTTCAGTCACATACTTGACACAGATTTCTACCTCCTTTACCCACAATCATAAATAACACAAGATTAGACTGAAATACGAATTTAATCAGACCATTAAATTTGGTTGAAATCCCTGCTTGGCATTTGCCAGCTGGGTGGCCTAAGAAAAGTCGCTTAACCTCTCTGAGACTTCATACTTTCCTCCCCACCCCCAGGATGGCCACACCTTCCACAAAAACACTGCTATCCTGGCAGGAAGAAACGTTAGTGTGGAGGGCCTCAATCACAGCAGGCTGCTGTTCTGACAAATGCGAACATGAGTGATGCTGGCGGTGCTCGACCAGGTCTGAGAGAGCCTCCTTCCCTCCCCACCCCAACCAAGGGGCAGTGAGGTCGCATGCTGGGCAAGGGGCTCACACAGAGGAATGTCAACAGCCACCACTCATCATCTGGCCATTATACGAGCAAACCGTGGCCAGAAGGTCACGTTCAACTTTGTGGTCCGAAGGAGGGAAAACAAGACGCGTGATGTAGAAGCTTTACAGGCAAGAGCAACAAGCATGCTTCCTAATTGCACTAATGGCTTTTCCTGTCTGGTGGACCTCTCCTGTGCTCCTGTGCAAAAGGGAAACCACTTAGAAATGGACATCGGATGTGGTCAGCAGCCCAGGCAGGCAGCCCCGCATTTAGCAGGGAGGAGGGGTATCAGATTTCCCGTCAGTCCTGGGGAATCCGGGGAGATAAGGCTATTGAAAGAACATACTGATCAATTACCTCTAAGCCTCCAGACAGGCCTTACAGTTGAGTCGGGGTGCTGGCCCCCCACAAAGACAAGAATAATAGTTATAATAACTGGTATCATGTTTGGAGCCATCTCGCGCAGAGCCCTTTATGGGAGCTTTCAAATACCACCTCCTTTCACCTGCATGAGAACCCGCTGAGACAGCATTACTGTAATTCCCATTTTAGAGATGAGAGCGCTGAGGCGGCAGGACAAGGGCGTCTTGCCAAAGGGTGCACAGCTCTACGCACCAGAGAATGTCCGCGATTCCACGTCCTCCTCGGCATGTGTGCTGGGTAAAATCCCAGCAGGCAGCATCATGAAAACACACACATACACACGCACACGCCTCCCATCAGTAATGGCATCAGTGTAATGGCATCAGTAATTATTTCAATAGGAGATAAAATTTTCCTCAATTAGAAATACAGCCTTATTCTTAGGAAACACAACATGTAGCTCTCAGTTCTCAAGCTGTGTGAAACCTGAGATCAGATTCTGGCAAAGAACAGTCTGAAATCTGCTGTGCAGGAAGGATGAAAAGAAAACACAGAGAAGGTGGTGGGAAGAGAAATGCAGACCCCAAGCAGAGGCTCCCGTGCACTGCCTCCCCCAGGTGCGCAGAGAAGCAGGAGCGCAGGCAGCGGCCTTCACTGAAGCCACCTGCCGTCACCTGGCTTGGGGAGAACTGCCTCCAGGGGGCCAGCTGCACAGTGAGAGAGGCCCCTGGAGCCGCCATCCCAGTTGTGGGTGGACCCTCTTACTCTGCACTTAGCCTCTGCAGGTGAAAGGACTGAGGTTCAGCAGCATAACCGTCACCCGAGGCCCAGGCCAGGGCACAGGCAGAGCCAGGCTCACGGCCCCCTCTCCTCACCCCAACCCACATGCCCTCTTCTGCTGTGTGGGCACAGCCTCTGGAGGGGCAGTGGGGTCAGATTTCCACTCCCCTTACCGCCATGTGACCTCGGCAGAGCACATCACCTCCTGGGCCTCAATTTCCTCCTCTGTAAAGTGATGCAGACAAAGCACCTGCCTCAGAGGGCTGGTCTGAACAGACGTGTTGCTGCTGTGAAGTGCTGGGAGAGGCACCAGCATACCGCAAGCTTCCTGCCGTGTGTTGCTCTACTCCAGCCCATTAAGGCCCAATATCATGTCCTGCCTTGACATCTGAAACCACAGGGGCTTTGAACGGCCTAACCACAAGTTCCTCTTCCCACTCTGCTCTCTCAGTAAGGTCCCCTAGCCAAACAACCCTCCCGACCAAGGGGGCAGCTACAGTTCCTGTTATTCCCTGAGTCTGGGGTCTAGTCCCCTGCCAGCCCATAGAATCATTCCAACAAGCCAATCACGTCCTCCCGCAGGAACCAAGGAGCAGCCCACCCTCTCTGTAGTACAAAGCCTGCCGTCCACAGCCTGTGGCCCTGCATGCCATGCAGCGGCCCCCTCCCTGGGCTGTGAGCCTAAGTGACTGATAAACTGCTGCCCATCTCTTCTGCCCAGTGTCAGGGGCCAGCCCATCCCCCCAGGGCAGGCACTCCCTCCTTGCCAAGGGGGTAAATAAAACGTGTGCTCCATGGCCAGGCCCTAGTAAGCATTATGGGGCAGGCAGTGGTGGCAATATGTGGGCCAAGCCTGGAGCTGTCACTGGCCTATCCAGCTCCCAGGAAGAGGGAGAGAGGACCAGGAGGGGCTGCAGGGTAGAGCCGGCTACCCACTACAAGACTCGCCCTGCTCAAAACAACGCTACTTTCTGAAGTATCTATGTCTTGCCAATGGGTTTCACCCAAGGGCAAATTCACTATGGATTCAATGTGACCAAAGAAATGACAATAGAATGTTCTTGGGGTGAAAGGGTTACACCCAACTTCCCACGGTGACAGGTCAATCACTAAAATTCCATCCACTCAGAGTGAGTCTTCACGCAGCAAGTTGGTCTCTGCCTCTGGGCCTCTCTGTCCCCGCATGGCCGTCCTCTAGGCCTCTGTCCTTGGCACTGCCACCACTCCAGCCTCTGCTCTGGTCTTCTGCAGCCTTGCAGCTGTGCCACCGTGTCACCCAGGGCACTGGGCAGGGCTCTTTATATAGAGTCAATAACAACACATTGCCCACACGTGTGTAGTGAGCTAGCCAGCCAGGGCCAGGTGAGAATCCTGGCCACAGGAACTTTCACTTCATCCACACTCCACCCCTCCAGGATTCTCACCTCCCATTCTATGTGCCCTCAAACCTCTGCAATGGTCCCTGTGCAAGAAAGCTGGAGCACTGTAACCAAATTCCATAATAACATAATACAACAAACAAATAACAAACTTTACAACAAATATAATAACCCTCAAGCCTGAGGAGATCCATTGCCACCAGTGGTCACCCTGGCTGTATCCAAGCCAGTTCTACTCAGATGAGTTAACCAACAGGACTATGGGTGGGCCTTACAGTACCCACCTTCTCCAGCCTCTCCTGCAGAAGGTCCTGCAGACACACAGGCGCATCCTGGTGCCACAGCTCCAGGCACCCAGTTTCTTTCCATCTGCTCCTGCCTTTTCAAACCAACCCACACCTGGGTCCTTGCAACCTTCACGGGGCCCTGTAACTTCTTCCTCCGAGAAGCAGACCGTATTTCCTTTTGTGCCTGAGCCTGAGGACAGAAGCAGAGCGCGGAGCGCCCCACAGCCTGAGGAGGGGGCTGCGCCTCTCCTGGAGGAGCCCGCGGCTGCAGAGTCCTCCTGGCTGTCCACCCGCTTCCAGCCGGGTGGGGTCTCCACCGAGGAGGGGCCGATGCCTCCGCACCAGCAGGGCCTCCACCCCCACCTGTTCGTCACACCTCCGCTCCTGCATGTCTGGGGCTGACGGCTCCACTGCACCCTCCACCTGCCTCCTGGCACCTGGCAGCCTGCGAGCCGCTCCTTCTCGGGCCTCTGCTCCTTCTCGGGCCTTGGCTCCCCCTTGTGCCGCCTCCTCTCCGGCCTTTACTATTTCCACAGCACTTCGTAGTGACGCCATTTCAGTCAGCAACAATTTTCTTTCTCCTGGGGTGGGCCCCAGTCCTCCACCCTTCCCAGCACCACATGTCCACAGGGGACACTCGAATGTCTCCCCGTCCACAGGGGCAGCTGCTGACACACCCCTCCCACGAGGGCAGCCTGTTCTTTTTCTTTGGTCACCAGTGAACCAATTGCTGATGTTGTGAATTGTCTTGCCAATGGGTTTCAGCCTCGGGCAAGTTCACTATGGATTCAATGTGACCAAAGAAATGACAGTAGAACGTTCTTGGGGTGAAAGGGTTACACCCAACTTTATTTCTAGGTCGCAGGTCAGTCACTAAAATCCCATCCACTCAGAGCGAGTCTGCCTGCAGCAAGCCGGGCTCTGCCTCTGGGCCTCTCTGCCCACACAGCCATCTCAATCTCCATCCTCTGCTCTGCTCTGCTCTCCTGCAGCCGTCCAGGAGCGTCCGGAGCACTGGGCAGGGCTCTTTATATAGAGTCAATAACGATGCACTGCCCACACATGTGTAGTGAGTGAGCCAACCAGGACCAGGTGGGGATCCTGGCCACAGAAACCTTCACTTTATCCACAATCTACATATGAAATTATGTCCTCTCTGGGATTTGCATTAAAGTACTCCCACCATAAAAGAGGGAGTGGGAGCAGTGGAGGGGAACAGATGGAACAGAAGTGCTGATAACTGGTGGAGGGCATTTGCAAATGTCCACAACAAAAAGGTTTTTTTTAATGATTGTGCTCATTGGCCAGCAAGATACCACAAAATTGTTTTTTCGGCCAAAGTAACTGATACTCTTGGAAAGTATCAGCTGTGCCTGGATTTCACTAAAGTGTGACAATGGGAAGAGAAATGAAAAAATAATCAGGGAGAAGAAAGGAGGATGGGGAAAAATCAGAAGCAGAAGAAAGGAGAGAAATGAGAAGGTCTCAAGTCTTCACAAAATGAGTTCCCTTCAAAACCTGCACACCTGGACATACCAGAAAACCCTCCATTCACAGGTGATGGAGAACTTAATGCAATGAGGAACCCTCTCCTGCCTTATGCGGCCCAGACTGCATGCCCGGGAAAGGAGGTGCTTCATAAATAGGCTGATGCGGGGCCAGGGTAGGTGAGCTCTGAAGAGGCAGGGGACAGGGGCAGAGCCAGGCTGCTGAGCTGGGGACTCAGGGAACCTGTGGAATCTGCCTCCGCCTGCTGCCGGGGCTCCCTAGCAGGGCCAGCAGCACAGAGCCCCCAGGGACTGAATACCCTCTAGGGCAAATACAGTCCTCGCTGGAAAATCAGGTTTGGTGCAGGAACCACCGTGCTTTACTAAGCTTCAGGCAAACAAACGCCACTCCAAAGAAAAAACTAGTAAAAGATGGAAGAGGAAAAAAAGTGTACAGTAAATTTCTTTGCTAACAGACCTCAGTCTCCAATCAATCTTTGACCCTAGATGCTCAGTGAACCATTCAGTCCTGGATTAAACAGGAGTCTTCAGGAATTCAGCTTGAGCGTAAAGCACTCTGGAGCATTCTATGTACCCCGCCTGGACCAGGCCACACAAGATTCCAGAATACCCCACTGAGTAGTTCTGGGGCAGAACAGAGTTCCACTCAACACACAAGGCAAAACACAGTGAAGACAGAACTTAATCTGAAGGGGCTTTCTGAGCTGTAATTTTAATTAAAATACATCAGCCAGAGAGCTCCTGTTCCTATACAGGGGCCTGGAAAGTGTCTGGAGATTTTCCTCCAGTAACACAGTAACACAGGTGGCATCAGACCTTTCTTACCTGAGTCCGTGGCAGGTGTCAGCAAAGTTCAGACCTGAACAAAGCAACCATTCTCTCCATGACCTATTGCTCTCCTGTGAGTGATGAGGCCAAGTTCCCCTAGAAGGGTCTTCAGTAGGGCTGGTAGGCGAGAGGAGGCAGATGCAAGACACAGAACAGCAACAGCAACAAAGCAGGTCAGGCTGGGGACGCCGTGATCAGATGAGAGGCTGATGGTGGGAGCCCAGGTCAGGGAAGAAAACACGTGAGCATAAGATGCCAGGATGCAGCTTCCTGGAGCATGCGAACCTGCTCGGCAGCTAAGGGCCAGAGAAGGTGAGTTTCCCCACTACCCTGAAGAATGGCCAGGACTGTGGCTTCTAAGTGGATAAGGAGCCCTCACTTTTGCCCCCAAAAGTTTTGCTGTCTGTTAGCATCACCAAGTGTCTCTGTGGCCACCTGCACTGTAAACCCTGAACTCTTCAATGCAGAGTCAAACTGAGTCCCAGGCTGTGGACTTGGGCTTGACCTTGGAGATATCCCCAGGCTGGTGTCTGTGGCCCCAACAATAGCCAGCTCCTGAGTCGAGGACCACATGGTGGCTGCCCATCAGTATGACTGGGCTGCATGGCTGGGATCCATCTGCTCACCTGAAATCTTCTAAGAAGAGGATCAAAAATAACCATGTCATCATCACTGCTGTGAAGACAGAGCATAGTGGGGCAGCATGTAAGGGCCACTGCAGAACATCAGCAATAAGAGGGTCCAGGGAGTCTCGTCTGCTTTTGATCTGAGCTGTACCCCCAGGGCTCAGAACAGTGCCTGGCATGTAGTAGGTGCTCAACAAATATTTGTTGAAGCAAGACTAAACAAATAAATCCATGGCAGCTGCTTCAATGAAAACCCAGTCCTCCACCACATGGACTCTTGAGTCAGAGGCTGGCAGCTGGCCTCCCTTGGACAGAATGCAGCCTGCTGCTGTTTGGTCTGGGCGTCTCAGTGTTTTTAAAAAGTGTGTAATTTATGGCCAGTATCTAAAAACCAGGAGCTCTTACAGAAAAAAAATCTGTATTTCTGGCTTCCGTTGAAGAATTAGGTCTGGCAACCTTGGGCTCACATCTCTCTGGGCAATACTGAGAAGCAGCTGTCCACTCTGGGCAGGACAGAGTCCAAGCAGGGACCTGCCACACCCATTTGTTTGCAAACTCCCCAGTTCAGCTGTGCTATGCAATGTCTGTGCTCCTCTCTGTGGCTGCTTTACACTGACTGCCGGGTGGCCTGGGAGTGGGCAGCATTTAACAGTCCCCAGGACTGCGTGGGCTCACCCTACACAGCCAGCTCCCTGTGGACAAGTGCACCTCTCTCTTCTCAGGGAGCCCGGCTTCTCTGGCTGTCCCTTGCTGAGAGGTTTATTAGGGCTCATTGGTCCACAGCAGTGTGTGCTTAACTGTCCCTGCCACCGCGGCCACCACTGCCTCCCTGCTGAAAGGGCCACTTGCAGACTTGCTCTCTTCCCCACCTGTCCTGAGTGCTGGAACGAGCCCAGCCCCCTGGCACCAGTGAGAACTGGGCTGCATGCACAGACTGCCAGAATGGCTCCTAGTCAGAGAGTGAATGAGGTTATCATTCAGACAAAGACAGACAAATACTATGTGATCTCACTTACGTGTGAAATCTAAAAAAGCCAAACTCATGGAAACAGAGACTAGAATGATGGTTATCAGGGAAAGCGGAAAGGGGGAGATGGTGATCAAAGGGTAGAAACTTCCAGCTATAAGATGAAAAAGTTTTAAGGATCTAATGTACAGCATAGTGATTATAGTCAATAATACTGTATTATATACTTGAAATTTGCTCAGAGTAGATCTAAAATGTTCTCACCACCAACAACAAAATATCGATCATATGATGTGATACAGGTATTAGCCAATGCTACAGTGGTACTTTTCAATATATGTGTATCAAACCAACACACTGTACACTTTAAACTTACACAATGTAATATGTCAATTATATCTCCATAAACCTGAACAAAGAAAAAATAGAACCTAAGTTTAAAGATTAAGTAATACTGATAAAAGAAGGCTAATAGTATGCTGCTAAATAAATCAACTTGGCTTCTCTACCTTAAATGATTTCCCAAAGTCCTTTAATTTGTCGTTTTACAAGTGGTATCATATGAAGTGAATCAATAGCCAAAGCAAATGGAAAAATTACCAATCAGAAAGACCACTTTATAAAATAGCAACAGTGTGGCAAATCACTAGATGCCCAATCAGCAGATGGGTTGACTACCTTCCCACCTGGACATGTAATTGCTTTGTTTAAAAACATAACAATAAAACTCCCCAGCTGTCTCTAAAATATGAAAAATCAGAAGCAGAAGAGTTAGTCTTGCCATTCTCAGCCTATTGGCCAGCCTGCTAGAGTTACCAGAGAGATTCCCCAGAACGTGCAGTCATTCCTGGAAGGTCTTACTCGGCTTTCAAGATTTTTGCACAGCACTGTGTATCTGGATAATCAAATTTGGGAAAGGGTATAATCAAGCTGATTTAGCCACAATTATCTCCCCCTATTATACTTTTCGTTACCCCATTCTGCAATTACTTGCATGGAAAATTTTTATGTAATGGGGACATGTGGGAAAAGGCAGAAGATCCCTTCTGAATCCTACAGTGAGCAAGGCTCAGCTCTGCCCACAGAGCCTAGGCCCCTTCAGAACACAGCCCAGTGCAGGCTGACCTCAGTCAGGTTGGTGGGATAAATGACAGGCAAATGTCCAGTGAGCCCCCTCTCCAAAGCTAGTGCTCCCCAAACCCTACACTCACTTGAAAACACAATTACCAGCCTCCAAGAGCGGTCTGGCTCCCTGTCTGATCAACAAGACACCAGTGACCACCACCAGGCACGCCCAAAGGCAAGCCGAGAAGTAACCCCTAAAAAAGAGGGACTGATGTTTGTTCCTGGCTCTGACACCTGAACGTCCATTCTCCCCCCAAATCAGTAGTAATTTAAACCAGTATCATTTGTAGTACCTGGCATTCATGTGCCACACACTGAATGCACAATACTTCTCTTCAACTTCATATCCCTTAATGTTGTATTACTAGTACCTATTACTCCCATTTTATAGATGGTCGGACTGAGGCTCTCAGAGGCCACCCAGTATTAGTGCAGCCAGATCTCAGAGCCATGTTTGAATGGCTCCAGAGCCTGTGCCCATACTAAGCGATCTTTTAAAGGAGCATTTTGGGAAGGAGCAAAAAAACTAAAGAAACTGAAGGAAAGCCGCTCACAGATGGAAGCTCGGGGGGCCATCCTCATGTAAGGTTGCTGGCAGTGCCAGAAGGCCCTGTGGAGGGTGTGAGAAGCCCACAGAGGCCTTGGTCTCAACTGGCACCTCAAGGTTGAGGCACAGGGCCTCAAGATGGCACCTGCATCTCTTAACCTCGGTTTCTCCATCTGTAAAATGCATGGGTGGCCCCTAAGCAATACCATTTACTGACTTTCAGGGTTTGGGGAGCTTCTAAGTGAGAACAGAGCAGAGCAAGAATGTCCTCAGCCTTGGCTGCACACTGCACCACTCCAGGACCTTTTAAAAATATCACTGCCCTTGCCCTGCCCCAGACCAATTAAATCAGCACCTCTGGACATCCAGGGTGGGGCAGCCCTGCTCCGGAGCCACCTTACAGAGAGAGACAGATGGGGGGCCCATAGGACACATAGCTGAATTCTCTTTGCTTTTACTGCTCCTCTCTCTTTTACTTTGGATTTTCTCTTTGGTTTTGTCTTTACCTCATTTATTTCTCTGCCGAATGAATCAATAATGGTCCATTTAAAAATGTGACAAGGAATCCACAGTATTCGGCCCCAAAACACATGCATGTTTCAGTTCTGCCCACAAATCCTTCTACTTTGCAGGAACTACCCTTTGGAAGGAGGCACGATTAGTCATGAGCTGAGCCAGCAACAGGAGGTCAAGTCCAGTCCACATTCAATCTCTCTGACCCTTCCTTCTGTCTCTTCTTCTTCTACTTTTAAAGACAGAGAATGAAATTAATCCTATCCAGAAAGTCCAGGATAACCTCTCCATCTCCAGGGGAGCTGATTAGCAAATGTTCATCTGCAACCGTAATTCCTTTCACCATGTAAAGTAACACAGTCATAGGTTCTGGGGGTTAGGATGTGGACCTCTCTGGGGGAGCACTATTGTGCCACAGGATGTGGACCTCTCTGGGGGAGCACTATTGTGCCACAGGATGTGGACCTCTCTGGGGGAGCACTATTGTGCCACAGGATGTGGACCTCTCTGGGGGAGCACTATTGTGCCACACACTTGGCCATCTATGGTGATAGGCTGTGGCAATTCACTCTTAGCTGCAAGAAAAATCCTGGGCCCTCCCATTTTTGTATTATTTATATTACATGTAACATGTACCAGAAAAAAAAACGGACAAGAAGAAAACCCCTAAGATGTTAATAATGGTTATATCTGCCACTATATCACATTTGTTAAATTTCCTGTGTGTGGCATTTATTCCCACAGATCTTTGCTTACTGCTGGGGAGTCCCCACCCCCAGGTGAGACGCTGCATGGGAGCTGAGCCCTGCCTGTCACTCACATGCCAGGCCAGTGTGGTGACCACAGGGGACACTGACCGAGGACTCACTGTGCGCCCAGAATGTTCTGAGCGCTTTACATGCATTAACTCACTCCATCCTCACGAGCCCCCTCAGAGGATGGTGTCACTGCGCTTTACTGTCTTCTCTGAGCAAACTGTTGCAGCCCACCTCTCTCAAAGCCACCCACACAGCCCACAGGGGGTCTCCTGGTACCCTGACCCACCTCTGCTAATGGAGGCCATTACTGATTCTGAGTCCTGTCCTCAAACAATCATTTCTAACTCATTCTAATTCTGACCTGGATAAAGACTTTCTGGAGAGCTGCCACATGGACAAGGCTGAAGCCCTGGCCAGGAGTGCCCCATGGGGTAGGAAGCAGGGCGCTGTTCCTGGTCAGCGCCAGTGGACACCCCTGCAGGGCTTCAGTTCCCTGGGCCTGGGAGGCGAGGCGGGAGGCCTGCAGGAAGCGAGGCAGCGATTCTGAGTAAGGGATGGGGGATCTCAAAGAGCCCAGCCCAGGGGAAGCAGCCAGAACTTCAGAGCCCGGTGGAGCTGGGTCAGCATGCGGGCTCTGCCCCCTGGAGCTGTGACCCTGCTGTGCCCCTTACCCTCCCTGAGTCTCTGTTGGGGCTCATGGCCTCTGAACAGTGAGGAGGTGCACAGGCAGCTGGTCTCCCACCCGGGGGGTCCGTGCTCCTGTCCTCATCACGCTCCCCCTGCACTCCGGTACACTGGCTTCCCTGAGGCACCTGGAACTTGCCCCCTTGTCAGGAATCTCACCCTTGCCATTCCCTGTACCTGGAATTCTTCCGCAGATGCCTGCATGGCCTGCTCCTCACTTCCTTTAGGTCTCTGCTCAAACAGGATCTTGTTGGTCAGTTTTCTTGAACGTTTCCGCATATGATAGCAACACCCCAGCCCGAACCAGCCGCTCTCACCTGGATGTTCTTCCGCTCATCACCACCAGCAGAGTATCTTCTTACTTGGGTCCCCACTCATGGTCTGCCTCACCAGATAGAACATAAGGTCCGTGAGGGCAAGCACTTTACATTTTGTTCACTGCTCTATCCCCCGGGTCTAGGGTTCTGCCTGAATGTCTAACAGGTGTTCAAAAGAATTTTCTGAGGCATGAATATCCCCCCTCCATAATTTACAAGGGGAAAAAAACGCATACATTTACTAACACGCCCTCTAACAAATGGCCTGTAATCATACCTTTGGCTACAGGAGAGAATTCTAGGAAGTGAATTCTGCATTTCACAGCTGAGGTTCAGAGAGGTCAAGTCATCAGACTGTAGTCATATAGTCAATAAGGAGCAGCAGGGACTCAAACCCAGGGCTCCCTGGCCTCCAGCCTGGGAGGTCCCCCCATCGCCCCACACCGCCGCAAGCCTGCACGAGGCCAGGGTCGACGTGTCAACCATGCTGACGCGCTTGGCCACTCCCTGTCCCAGGACCCCGGGGGCTCCACCGCCAGAGTGCCCAGGGTCATGCGCAGGCCGTGAAGGGTCAGCTGCCGACCTGAAAACAGTGATGGGGAGGCAGAAAGGGGCTCTAGGAGACGGGCACCATGTCCACAGCCACTGGACTCCCATACTTCCCAGACACTAGATGGAATGTCGTTAAGCCCCAAGACATCAGCATCATAGCATCAGAGGCCCTTAGAACAGGAATGAACTGCAGTCGTCAGCTGCTTACTAGCTGGGGTCCTGGAACAAGGTCTTGGTGTCCTCATCTGTCCAGTGGAGACACCAGCACCGAACCCCGCAGGGAGGCCGTGAGGACTGGCAGCCACAGACAGCCCGAACGGTCAGCTGTTGATGTCGAGGTGGTTTTTATCATTAGTGGACAACTCGTCCCCTTCCATTTTTAAAACCCTCTCTGCAATTCAGCATTTGCTGTTAATCAGTGACAGCTCTAGCTGTTTCAAAGCTCTTCCATTCAAGGAACTGTGTTGGCCCTTCTTCTGACATCCCCTGTGCTGCCCTGGGGCCCCCAGGGTGGTCCACACCCTCCTTCCTGGGTGGCCCACACACGTGCATGGTCTGGCTAGCATCCACAGCTCCATCACCTGTTCCTCACAAGACAAGGTCTGCAAACCGGCCACTGCCTGGTGGCGAATGGGCGACAAGATCCAATGGCATGGGGTCCAGAGCCCTACCCCACACTCTGAGAATGGAAAAACCACCAACCAGGGCATCTCCTGGGCATCTACTGTGTGCTGGCCACCAGGCCACTGCTCGGGGCAGGGCATCTAACAAGGCAGGTATAGGCCCTGCCTTCCAGGAGCCCTTGGCACAAAGTGGAAGATGGTCCATCACAGAGACAACAGCTTGGTGAGCACAGCATGGGGGGAGAAGGGGTGCCATCCATCTTGCAGGCTTAGGGACAGCTCCTGGAGAAAGAGCCCAGCCTGGCCAGAGAGGCAGTATGAGTGGGTGAGGGGGCAGGACAGGGACAGTGGGAGGCGTGCCTCGGGGGGATGTGCTGGGAGGCAGTTTACCATCCTTTACATCTGGAGGCCCTACTGCTCGTAACAGCAGAAGAGGCATAATTAATTTTAAAAATTGGCATCCAGGAAGCCCACAGGCCTGCCTAGGTCTTTTGTACCCCAACTGCCTCTAAGCCAGGCCTCTCCCATGGCTGGCGGCTGCTGCTGGCTCTGCCCAAGTGGCTGCAAGACTTCACATGTAATCCTGTTAAGGTTTACCTTGTTAGTTTCAGACCCATCATCTCTGCCAAGAATTTTATGAATCTTGATTCCATTATCCTACATATTAGACTTCCATCCTGGTTTTGTGTCATTCGCAAATTTGATAAGCCTGCTTTCTATGTCTTCATCCAAGTTGCTGAATTGATAAAGTCTTGAACAGAGGAGGTCAGATCCCGAGTCCTGAAGCGACATCTTCTCCCAGCTGTGCCCCAGATACACAGCCAGCATAGTTCTTTCTGGACATACTACTTGTTCAACGTCTAACTACTGTATTAGCCAGGAGACATTCTCCTGTAATACTCAAGCGGGGCACAAATTTGTAATGAGAATTATAATACCTCACTCATTGAGAACTCGGCTACCTACCTCTTCCCAGATAAGAACCAGCCAGCAGTCAAAAAAGCCTCTGAGCATGCAGAATACTCAAGTACTTAAACAGAGGTGGGCTATCTATTCAGACCTTCAAGCAAAACCTATTCACTCTTATTTTACACATTATTTTAATAAGGTGACTATCTCCTTTCAAGGAGTTGGCAGATTAGGCTACAAATTGGAACTAGAACCAGAACTTGCTTTCAGTAAGCATACTTTCTATAGCCTTTCAAGAAGAGAGAAAAAAATTTAAATGATAAGAAATAAACCACAATCATGAAAACCCCCAGTTAGTGCATGGGAAAGGGATCTTACACTTCAATACACCAAAAGGGAGCCCAGGACCACCTGAGGACCAATAGATCAAATTATATTTGGCACCCTTTGTTTTAAAATAAAGACAACTTTTTTAAAAGATACATGATGATATAAGGGTCATTGACAGTGTGCATAAACATTTATTCATTCAGCAAATGTGTCCTGCACACCAAGATGCACAAGTATAGTGGACATGGTGGAAAGGCACTGCCCAACACCAGTGACCCCAACAGGCAAGGTCCCTGTGCGCAGAGCTTACAACCTGTTGAAAGGGGACAGATAATAAACAGGGTACCAATAAATAATGGACAGCATCATTTCAGATTAAAACAAATGCTATCAAAAAATAAAACAGGGTAACACAATAATGCGATTGGCTGGGGCATAGAACATGGAACAGAATGCTTGGTAAAGGTTTCTCCAGCAAGGGGCATTTAAACGGGAATGATGAGAAGCAGCCAGAGCAGGCACTGCAAAGAGGAATGTTAATTGGTACAACTTTTCCAGAGGACAATTTGGCAAAAGTAAAGGGAAAATTGCTCTAACCCAGATATTCCTTATCCAGGAATTAAGCCTAAGAATATAATCAGAGATGTGCACAGCACATGAGCCAGGGTGTTCAACACAATGTTGTCTACATCAGCTAAAAACCAGAGAAAACCTACTAATGTCCAATACCAGCAGGCTGATTGTTTTTAATTATTTGCCTTCATTTAATGACCTGTGTTGCAGCTGTAGGAGAGGAAAAAATAATTTCCCTTCTACTCTTCTGAGTTCTTGGCTGGAACCCCTATAACAAAAGACAGATTAACAGGAGAAAAACAGAAACTTACTAACCTCATATATACATGAGACATACCCACAGAAAAATGAGTAACTCAAATCAGTGACTTAGAACTCCAGCTTATATAGCACCCCAGTAAAAAACAATAAATTAATGGAGAAATAACAGGACAAATGAAAGGAGTTTTAGGCTTCCAAGGGCAGCTGACTGTGGGAAGGTCAATATATGAAAAGAGACTAATGGTGCATAAAAACTAGTTAGTAAAGCTGGTTACCATTCCTCTGGTGCCATATCCAGGCTCATTGTCCTCAGTGACCAATTTCTGTCCTTCCTGGTAGAGAGAGGAGAAGGGACGCCCTTGAAAATTTATGTCCCAGTTTTAGGCAAAGAGAAGGGGGCAGGGAGCCCTAATTGCATCCACCTCCTCTCACCTGCCTTCAGCTCAAAATAATCCTTATGCCAAAGTGGCAGATTTGGGGGTAACATATTCTGTCACCCTTCACAGCTTACAAAAAGAGCAATACCTATCAGCACAGGGAAATATTGAGGGTGTAAAGCCAAATGAAAAAGGCAGGCTACAAAATTTTATTTCAGACAAGACATATTTTTTGCGCAGAAAAAGTATTATGTGTCACGGCAGAAGAGGGGAAAAAAGACTAAAAGAATACAAACCAAAATGTTAACTGTAGTTTCCTCTGGAAGGCAGGAACATAAATAATTTCACCTTCTTTCAATATTTCTGTCCATCTTATATACATTTCCTGCATCAGCCTGTATTTTTTTCATAATTTTAAAGATGTGTTTATTTAAAATAAGAGCTAGCAAAGATAACTCATTTAAAAACTGTGGTTTTGTAAGAGGTAAACTTCTTGGAGTTAATACAACAACACAAAAGCACTCACCCCTGGGAAGAGGTGTGAAGTAACTGAGGTGGGATTTCTGCCTAGAAAATGCGGCTGACCTCACTAAGGACACCCTATGAGAAGGTTGTAGACAGTCAGCTACAGGCATGAACTCTGAGGGGGGTGGAGACCTGGTAAACCATGGTGTGGATCTCGACATTTAATAAAGTCACACATGACCATACTACCCCTGTGTCCTCTGCCTCCACTATGCTTGGTCTACTCTTCACAGCCTCTAAATGACAGAGCCCAATGGAAGAAGTCCAGGTGCCACCATTCCCAAGGAGCTCAAAGCTGCAAACCCAAAAGATGGCAACATGAGAGGTGAGAAGAAACCTCCTTTGAAAACCACATATATTATGAAAATATAACAAATACAACTAATCCTGAAAAAGCAACAGGAAAGAATGCTGCAATAGATTGTCTACAACTGGGGAAAAGAGCAGACCTCACAGAAAAGGGTAAAGTACCAAAACTGTGATCCAGTGGGACCCAAGCCCTTCTCCCACCCCAGCTCACCAGTGGGAGGAAGAGAAACAGAGCGAGGAGGGGGTGGAGGCCTGGGACTGCTGAACACCCGGCCCTGGAGATCTGCTCTGGGAGCACGAACCTGCATTGCATGGTGCTCTGGAGACTAGTGGGGTTGCAAAGCTAAGACAGGTGGAATACTTGGAGAGACTGAGATTCCAGCTACTTGTGGAGAGCAGGCACCCACAACCAGCCACTCTGGGACAAAAGAAAGGCAGGCACTCTGAGAGACTTCCCAACAACAAGAGGGCTGCTAAAGGGACAAGGATTGCACAGAGCTTGCTGCTCAGGAGAAAGGATAGGCGGACAAAATTGTCCCAGCACACTCAGCCCAGCGGTTTGGGAACTTTCAGGAGCTTCAGGCACTCCATCCCCCTGGCTGGCAACACAGCTCCAAGGCCCGCCATCACAATATGCAGCCTGCTGCTCCTTCCTCCCGGCTAGCACCAGCACACAAACCTGTTGCCCTCACCATTGGGCCAGCCAGCCAGAGGGCAGCACTACCTACAGCATAGCAGAGAGGCTCCTACCTGCATGCTCAGCCCACTGGCCCTGGCAGTGGAGGCAGGCTCTGCAACTGGGAAGCAGGAAAGACCTCCTTCCTCCTGGAAGACACCAGCGCTGCTCACCTGGGACACCCGTCATCACTCCAGGGGCTAAGCAGCTCAACAGAGTAGAGTTTCAGGGCACTAGAGGGCACCACCTAAAAATATGACACATCAAAGGAATCTGGTTCAAACCAAAATCTCACAAACACCAGAAAGAGGGCCAAGTGAAAAATGAACTCACCAACCATCCTGAAAGAGATATCAAAATAAAAATCATGAACATGCTCATGTAGCTACAGAAAAATATTCAAAATCTCAGGGAAGAGTTCAAGAAACAGACAGAAATTTTGAAAAATACAGTATCCAAAATGAAACATACAATGGAGGGATTTATAAGTAGATTAGACAAAGTAGAGGAGGCAATAAATGAAATAGAAATTAGAGAACAAGAGTACAAAGAAGCTGAGGCACAGAGAGAAAAAAGGACATATAGGAAAGAAAGAATATTAAGAGAACTGTGTGAACAATCCAAATGTAACAATATTAGCATTATAGGAGTGCCAGAAGAAGAAGAGAGAGAAAAAGGGATAGAAAATGTCTTTGAGGAGGTAATTGCTGAAAATATCCCCAATCTAGGGAAGGAGATAGTCTCTCAGGCCATGGAGGTGCACAGATCTCCCAACAAAAGGCAGAGTTTTAAAGGCAGCTTGAGAGAGGAAAAAGGTCACCTACAAAGGAAAACCCATCAGGCTATCATCAGACTTCTCAACAGAAACCTTACAGGCCAGAAGTGAGTGGTATGATATATTTAATGCAATGAAGCAGAAGGGCCTTGAATCAAGAATACTGTATCCAGCAAGATTATCATTTAAATTTGAAGGAGGGATTAAACAATTTCCAGATAAGCAAAAGCTGAGAGAATTTGCTTCCCACAAACCATCTCTACAGTGTATTTTGGAGGGTCTACTATAGATGAAAGTATTCCTATGGCTAAATAGCTGTCACCAGAGGAAATAAAACCACAGTAAAGGAAGTAGACCAATTAATTACTTAGCAAATGCAAAATTAAATCAACTACCCCTGAAGTCAGTCAAGGGATAAACAAAGAGTACAGAATATGATACCTAATATATAAAGAATGGAGGAGGAAGAAAAGGGAGGGGAAAAAAGAACCTTTAGATTGTGTTTGTAATAGCGTACTAAGCAAGTTAAGTTAAACGGTTAGATGGTAAAGAAGCTACCCTTGAACCTTTGGTAACCACAAATCCAAAGCCTGCAATGGCAATAAGTACATATCTATCAATAATCACCCTAAATGTAAATGGACTGAATGAACCAATCAAAAGACACAGAGTTACTGAATAGAGTAAAAAACAAGATCCATCTATATGCTGGCTACAAGAGATTCACTTCAAACCTAAGAGCATATACAAACTAAAAGTGAAGGGATGGAAAAAGATATTTCATGAAAATAATAGGGAGTAAAAAGCAGGAGTTGCAGTACTTGTATCAGACAAAATAGACTTCAAAACAAAGAAAGTAATAAGAGACAAAGAAGGACATTACAAAATGATAAAGGGGTCAGTCCAACAAGAGGGTATAGGCTTTATAAATGTCTATGTACCCAACACCACAGGAGCACCTACAAATACTAATAGAATTAAAGGGGGAAATAGAATGCAATGCATTCATTTTAGGAGACTTTAACACACCACTAACTCTGAAGGACAGATCAACCAGACAGAAAATAAGCAAGGAGACAGAGGCACTGAACAACATATTAGAACAGATGGACCTAACAGACATCTACAGAACACTCCACCCAAAAGCAGCTGGATACACATTCTTCTCGAGTGCACATGGAACATTTTCAAGAATAGATCATATACTAGGCCACAAAAAGAGTCTCAGTAAATTCAAAAAGATTGAAATTGTACCAACCAGCTTCTCAGACCACAAAGGTATGAAACTAGAAATAAATTATAAAAAGAAATTAAAAAGCCCACAAACACATGGAGGCTTAACAATATGCTCCTAAATAATCAATGGATCAATGACCAATAAAAAGAGAGATCAAGCAATATATAGAGATGAACGAAAACAATAGCTCAACACCACAAAATCTGTGGGACACAGAGAGAAGTATGTTGCAATACAGGTCTACCTCAGGAGAGAAGATCAATCCCATATGAACAGTCTAAACTCACAATTAACAAAACTAGGAAAAGAAGAACCCAAAGTCAGTAGAAGGAGAAACATACTAAGGATTACAGCAGAAATAAATAAAATTGAGAATAAAACAATAGAAAAAATCAATGAAAGCGAGAGCTGGTTCTTTAAGAAAATAAACAAAATAGATAAACCCCTAGCCAGACTTATTAAGAGAAAAAGAAAATCTACACACATAAACAGAATCAGAAATGAGGAAGGAAAAATCACTATGAACATCAAAGAAATACAAAGAATTATTAGAGAATACTACAAAAAACTCTATGCTAACAAACTGGATAACCTAGAAGAAATGGACAACTTTCTAGAAAAATACAACCTTCTAAGGCAGATCCAGGAAGAAACAGAAAATCTGAACAGACCAATTACCAGCAATGAAATTGAATTGGTAATCAAAAACTACCTAAGAACAAAACCCAAGGACCAGATGGCTTCACTGCTCAATTTAATCAAACATTTTAGTGAAAACCTAATACCCATCCTCCTTAAAGTTTTCCAAAAAGTAGAAGAGGAGGGAATACTTCCAAACTCATTCTATGAGATGAGCATCACTCTAATACCAAAACCAGGAAAAGATACCACAAAAAAAGAAAATTACAGACGAACATCCCTGGAGAACACAAATGCAAAAATACTAAACAAAATATTAGCAAACTGAATTTAAAAATATATTAAAAAGATCGTCGATCATGATCAAGTAGGATTTATTCCAAGGATGCAAGGATGGTACAATATTTGAAAATCCATCAACATCATACAGCATATCAACAAAAGGATGAAAACTACATGATCATCTCCATTGATGTCGAAAAAACATTCAACAAAATTCAATATCCATTCATGATGAAAACTCTCAACAAAATGGGTATAGAGGTCAAGTACTTCAACATAATAGAGGCCATATATTACAAACCCACAGCCAACATAATACTTAACAGTGAAAAGCTGAAAGCTTTTCCTTTAAGATTGGGAACAAGACAGGAATGCCCCCTCTCCCCACTGTTATTCAACATAGTACTGGAGGGCCTAGCCATGGCAATCAGACAACAAGAAATAAAAGGCATCCAGATTGGTAAGGAAGAAGTTAACTGTCACTGTTTACAGATGACATGATATTGTACATAAAAAACCCTAAAGAATCCACCCCAAAACTACTAGAATAACTGAATTCAGCAAAGTTGCAGGATACAAAATCAACACAAGAAATCTGTTGCATTCCTATATACTAATGATGAATAGCAGAAACAGAAATCAGGAAAACAATTCCATTCACAGTTGCATCAAAAAGAATAAAATACCTAGGAATAAACCTAACCAAGGAGATGAAAGACCTATACCCTGGAAAGTACAAGACACTCATGAGAGAAATTAAAGAAGACACCAATAAATGGAAATACATCCCACGCTCGTGGATAGGAAGAATTAATATTTTCAGAATGGCCATCCTGCCTAAAGCAATCTACAGATTCAATGCAATCCTTATCAAAATACCAATAGCATTCTTCAATGAACTAGAACAAATAGTTCTAAAATTCAAACAGAACCACAAAAGAGCCCAAATAGCCAAAGCAATCCTGAGAAGGAAGAATAAAGCAGGGCAGATTACACTCCCCAACTTCAAGCTCTACTACAAAGCCACAGTAATCAAGACAATTTGGTACTGGCACAAGAACAGACCCATAGATCAATGGAACAGAACTGAGAGCCCAAATATAAACCCAAGCATATATGATCAATTAATATACGATAAAGGAACCATGGATATACAATGGGGAAATGACAGCCTCTTCAACAACTGGTGTTGGCAAAACTGGACAGCTACATGTAAGAGAATGAAACTGGATTACTGTCTAACTCCACACAAAAAAGTAAACTTGAAATGGATCAAAGACCTGACTGTAAGTCATGAAACCATAAAGAAGAAAACATAGGCAAAACTCTCTTGAATATAAACATGAGCAACTTTTTTCTGAACACATCTCCTCAGGTAAGGGAAACAAAAGCAAAAATGAACAAATGGGACTATATCAAACTAAAAAGCTTCTGTACAGTAAGGGACACCATCAGTAGAGCAAAAAGGCATCCTACAGTATGGGAGAATATATTCATTAATGACATATCTGACAGGGGGTTAACATCCAAAATATATAAAGAACTCACACACCTCAACAAACAAAAAGCAAATAACCAGATTAAAAAATCGGCAGAGGATATGAACAGATACTTCTCCAGAAAAGAAATTCAGATGGCCAACAGGCACGTGAAAAGATGCTCCACATCGCTAATTATCAGAGAAATGCAAATTAAAACCACAATGCGATATCATCTCACACCAGTTGGGATGGCCCACATCAAAAAGACAAACAACAACAAATGCTGGCAAAGATGTGGAGAAAGGGGAACCCTTCTACATTGCTGGTGGGAATGTAAATTAGTTCAACCATTGTGGAAAGCAATATGGAGGTTCCTCAAAAAACTAAAAATAGAAATACCATTTGACCCAGGAGTTCCACTCTTGGGAATTTACCCAAAGAAAACAAGATCCCAGATTCAAAAAGACATATGCACCCCTATATTTATTGCAGCACTATTTACAAGAGCCAAGAAATGCAAGCAACCCAAGTGTCCATCAGTAGATGAATGGATAAAGAAGAGGTGGTACATATACACAATGGTACATTATTCAGCCATAAGAAGAAAACAAATCCTACGATTTGCAACAACATGGATGGAGCTAGAGGGTATTATGCTCAGTGAAATAAGCCAGGCAGAGAAAGACGAGTACCAAATGATTTCCCTCATTGGTGGAGTATAACAATGAAGAAAAACTGAAGGAACAAAACAGCAGCAGACTCACAGACTCCAAGAAGGGACTAGCAGTTACCAAGGGGGAAGGGTGAGGGAAGGTGGGTGGGGAGGGAGGGAGAAGGGGATTCAGGGACATTATGATTGGCACACATGATGTTGGGGAGGAGATCACACGGAAGACAGTGTAGCACAGAGAAGACAAGTAGTGACTCTGTGGCATCTTACTACGCTGATGGGCAGTGATGGCAGTGGGGTGTGAGGGAGGACTTGGTACTACGGGTGAATGTAGTAACCACAATGCTTTTCATGTGAAACCTTCATAAGAGTGTATATCAATGATACCTTAATAAATAAATAAATAGGTAGGTAGGTAGATAGATAGATAATAGATAGACAGACAGATAGACAGATAAAAAAATTTTTAAAGCTGCAAACACTCAGGGTGTCTCAGTACAATGGCTAGACTTTGCCTTGCTGCATTTCATCCTGGGGATGAAAACTTGTCCAACTCAAGTGACCCATGGCCTCCCCCAACTCTTCTTCTGAGATACTCTGTACATCCAAAGGACAAGCCTTGACCTCTGTCCCCCTGTATGCAGACCCAGGAGATGAATACGGAGGGCTCCTTCCTTTGTAGGTGTAAGTGTGCTCCAAAGTCACCTTCCTACAGCTGCCTCACTCACTCACTGAATACTTCCTGAGCATCTACTATGTGCCAGGCACATATCGGAGGTAGGGGTCGCAGTGGAGGGACAGCAGTGAACACCAAAGTCAAGGCCGCTCCTCTCAGGAAGCTCACAGTGGAGCAGGGCAAAGGCTTTCATAATCCCAGGACACACCAAGAAATTATACCTGGACTTATTTATATGACATTGATTTGTACTTAGGACCTGACTCTGTTCAGTGTGAAATCAAACCCAGCTCAGCCCACAGGCAGATGTGCTTTCTGATTTCCCACTTTAGACAAGGGCTCAGGATTTCCAGCACAGCCAGCAGAAAAAAACAGAGCAATTTTCAAAATACCTCAGAAACAAAAAACTGCCAATGGCAACACTTCTGGGGCACAACCTTCACAAAGTTCTTCCTCTTCTTTTTTCTTTCAAGCTTGAAATAATTAAATTTAATTCAAAAAGTATTCAACAAACCTTTAGATTCTCAGAGAAAGAAAAAGAAAACCCCCAGGCAGTCATTCTAAGTGCTGACACAGCAGCAAGATTCTTTTCTAAACACGGTTCTGGATTGATTCAAAGCAGGCAGCTCACGATCCAGAGAGGAAAATGAAAACCGTGAGACACACCTTAGGCGTAACGTACACAGATAATTCATCAGGCTTCATCCAAGGCTCTTGGTGCTTTTTATGCTGCCTGTTCCCAGGCAGACACTGCTTTCCAACAATGCCTGCTGACCTGCAGAGAGAGCTTCCACTTGTGCAAAAGAGAAGCAACGATTATGGTGAACTGAGACAGATAATTCTTACAAAAAGGTGGCTCGCACAGGCAAGATAAGGTCAGGCTGACAAGAAGACCACTGGAATAAGGGCGTAGCAAAAGACAGTTTGCTATGAAGATGGGGCAAAAAGGGCAGGGGGATTTCTGGAAGGGTTATGGACCGTTATGACGACAGTGGCTTGAATTTGTAGGGTGCTTCCTGCATGCCAGGCTCCACACTGCCAGCACTTATTCCCTGAAAGTTTCCGGTAAGTACTATTTTTATCCCCACTTTGCAAATTGGTAAACCAAGGAAGGAGAGTTGTTAAAGTAACCAAGCAGATGTGGAGGCAGCATTTGATGCCAGGCAGTCTGGCTCCAGATCCTGGGATCCCCGGCACTACAATCAAATGCATCTGACTGTGGGTTTGTTATGACCAAGATCCATGCCAGGCACTGCAGGCAGGAGGCCAGGGTGTGGGTGGCTTGGGACAAAAGCACTTACCCTACTGCAGCAACAGAGCGGTGAGCATACAGAGCTCCCGGGGCCAGGCAGACCTGGCTCCCATTCCACCTCTACCTCTGGTCGGCAAATGACCGCTCCCCTCCCTGCATTCCCAGAGCGACAGTGAGAAAAATAACAGCACCCACATCGTGACGGTGTAAGAGTTAGATGGGCCAATTAATTGCACATAAAGTATAAGAACCTCATCTGGATGCATTTTTAGAATTTAAGGTTACTTGTACTATATTTCTGCAAAGTAATACAACTGTATTTCTTTTAAATATACTATAACTCTGACCATTCACTAATTCACATAGAGAACCCTCCAGGTCACCCAAAATAGTGTCGTGAAACAACAGGTAGACAATATTTGGCAAAACCGATTTGATAATGAAAAAGGTACTGATTGAATTTATTAAACTGTACTGTTTCAGGCTATACCCGTTTGGATTTTTTTGCAAAGGTAAATATACTTTCTGATGTTGAATACTATATGTCTTGAAACATTCATTAATAAGGTCATACTCATCATCAGTAGTCTGACTTGAAGCATGAATTTTCACTTTTTAGATTTTCTTAAACTAAATGTGCTTATAATAATAATAATAATAATAAACCTATCTAGCACACAGTAAGCACTCAGAAAGAAAGAAGCTGTTATTGGCCCTGGAAAGCAGTTCCAAGGGCGGGTCCCAGCTGCAGAGCTGGCAGCAAGGTCAGCGAAGAGGAGGGCACAGCCGGCCCCGGCAAAGCTGACCCCCGACTCCTCCTCTCCGCATTGCCTCCCAGCTCTGAGCACTGCCATTCTTCACACCCAGGCCCCCACCTCCACTGAAACCCCCTAACTCCCGGTAACTTCCCTGGCCAGAAAGACTGGTATGCCTGTATCCCGATCTATAAGGCCCCTGCTGTCTCCCAGCATTTGGCCCCGACTAGTTATCTTTGTGCTTCCGGGGCCTGGCACAGTATCTCACACAATGGGATGCAGTCAGGGCACGTATGAGGCTCCAGGAGTGCAGGAAGAAGGTGGTTTTAATACTGCCTTAAGTGAGAGGAGTGAACTCTGCCCTGTATGTCATCCACTTCTGCTCCCAGGACAAGGGAATTGGACCCAGACAAGCAGTGGGTCACCATCTGCAGATATACTGCCAAAGTGCAGATGTTGTCAGAGTGACACACGGGACCCTCCAGGTTTTAAGTCTGGACTTTACAGAGAAAACACTTCCAGAATCACTCACCCCTGAACTTTAGGTTCCATTCCTTTTCCTGATACTTAAAACAAAGTCCACATGAAACATAAGGTGGATAAGACCATGAGGAGAGGACACCACCTCACAGCCTCATGTCCAGAGGTCCCTGGGCCTGTGGACATGTCTCTCCCACGTGCCCCACAGAAATGTGATAAATGCACAGAGTGGAACTGTCAGGAATTCCTTTTTTCCAGCTTTACTGAGATCTAATTGATATTGTATATGTTTAAAGTGAACAATGTGTTTTTTTGGCACAATATTGCAAATGGTTATTGCCATAGTGTTAATGAACACCTCCATCATGTCACATAACTACCATTTAGTTACCTTTTTTATCATCTTTTTTATGATGAAAACACTTAAGGTTTACTCTCTTAGCAACTTTCATATATGTAATACAGCATTGTTAAATTATAATCACCATCCTGTACACTAGAGCTCCAGAATATATTCATCTTACAACCGCAAGTGTTGGAGGAGGTGGGGAGAACATTGGTCAAAGGACTTCCTTGGGAGCGAGAATCTGTTCTGATGAAAAGCAGCTCTCCTGCCTCACTGCCCCACGGAGGCTGTCAGGAACACAGCTGCATTTAAAGGATGGCAAAAGGACAAGTCCAGATGTGCAGAACCTACCCCTTACTTGGAGCAAAGGAAGTCACATGCTACCATAGCCACAAGTACTGTAGCTACCGTAGCCTGCGGGGCCAGGAGTCAAGAGCCTGAGGTTCTAGGCTCAGCTCTGCTGCTGAACAGTAAGGAGGATCTGAGTAAGGCCCTCTGAGAAAAAACAAAAGAAGGGGGAGATGGATGAGACTGCCTAGGGACTCTCACAGGCCAGACACTGCGTGTACTGTAACTCACTCTGTGGTGTCTTCTGGTAAAATGTCAATGTTCCATTTGCTTAGTGCATGTCAATCCCTTTCATATCCATGATTTCACAGAGGTTGTCAGGGTCATTTAATTATCAGAAAGCCTCAGTGCCAGTCCCCTCTCTCGTCCTCCCAACCCAAATCTGCTGTAAATCATTCCAACACATAAAACCCTTAATTTAAATTTTTCACTGAAAGCACTTTCATCTCACTTTATTAACAGTATGACACTGGGTAAGTTCTTTAGCCTCTCTAAGCCTTGAATTTTTCATCCAAAAATATGAAGAATTATAAAATTCTGACCTCATAGGGCTGTTTGAAGATTTAAGGAGTAAACTGTCATAGCACACTGCCTGGCATTTATAGTAAATAATAAACATCAGTTATAACTACCATTATCATTACCATCAGCATCATTGCCACCATCCCCAGAGCCAAACAATCCCAGTTTGCCACTTACAGCAAACACTAAAAGGATCTTTTGTGTCTGGAAAAATTAAAGCATCTCTGTTTCATGTAACTTTTCATAAATAAGGTATTCACACTTTTAAAGTCCAATTTGATATGTTCACATCACATAACTGAAAATCTTTTCATTGGTCCACGAGACTGAATTAAAGCACAAAACATCCAGAACCATATATTTGAATCATGAAAAAAAAGATAAATGTGGGATTTCTACATAACTTTGTCATCAGTATTATGTACATTTACTCAGAGCTGATGTGGTCAGACAAGATATCATAGAAAAGTAAATTCTGAGCCAAGTATTGGAAAATAGGAAAGACTTCAACGGGCAAAGAAAAAAAACCATAAAAACATTCATAGGTGAAAGTAAGAATCAATGACTTTTTAAGAAATTTTGTTTTGTATATGAAAAAATATAAACCTTGTGTCAAAGAAAAATTTGCACTATCTTTTTAAAGAGACATACACTTCAAGATGGCTGATTAAGCCCATACATTTTGTCTCTTTTCCCTCTCAAAACATCACAAAGAAAACATAAACAAATCCAAAGCCAGACTGAAGAGCCTCAAGGGGTGCCAATCAGTGAAGCACAATAGGAAAAGTAATTATGAAAAAGAGAAAGCAGATGAGAATAAAATAATGGACAATACAACAAAAAATAAATGTCCCTGAAAGGAGGTTAGCCAGAGAGGAGAAACCCAAAACTTGGTACACAGATTTCTTTCAAACCACTGGCAACTCAGGAACTGCACTGTGCAGGTCAAGACCCCAAGGACCCCAGTGGAAAGGAACAGCACAGTCTAAAGAGTGAAGCAGAGATTTCAGCAGCTCACTGGTGCTGAGAGATAGAGCTGAAAATTCTCCAGGTTAGACTATCTGCTGAAACCTCAGAAGAGCCACACCAAAGGAATAAAAAACACCTCCCAAGACTACAGGATGCACCTAGGATCAAAGGAAAAACCAAGACAGACTTATCCAAGCATAGCCTAGAGTCAAGGCTCCAAGGATTAAGGTGACCCAACAGTAAATTCACTGCATGCAAGAACAAAACTCGGAATCTTTATCAGACAATAATGGCCCAGCATCTCCATAGTGCATGATTCACTGTGTCTAAATAAACAATGTAAAATTACTACACATGTAAAAGAAGCTAGAAATTGTGACCCATAAACAACAGAAAAAAAAATAGACCCATGGATAACCTGTTGTCGGGATTAGCAGAAAAGGACTTTCTATTAGGAATATATTAAAACATTATAGGGAAAGATGAAGAGAATGGGTGAACAGGTGGAAAACTTCACTAGAGAAACTAAAACTCTAAAAAGGAACCAAATGGAAATTCTAGAACTTAAAAAATATGAACACCTGCAATAAAAAGAAATTATTGCATGGGCTTAGACAGAATAGACACAGTAGAATAAGGAATTAGTCAATTTGAAGATAAGTCAATAGAAATTATCTTAAACTGAGCCATAGGAAGAAAAAATATTTTTTAAAAATAGAGCAGCCAAGTCATGTGGCACAATATCAAACTGTCTAATACATGTGAAATGGAAGAACCAAAAGGAAAGGAGAGAGAAACTGGGAGAAGAAATAATATGAAAAAATAATGTCTTAACAATATTTAATTGGTTAAATGCATCAAACCATAGCTCCAAGAATCTCCATGAATCCAAGCAGAATGTATACAAATGAAACCAATCTAGACAGATTATAGTCAAACTTCTGAAAGCCAAAGATGAAAGAAACTCTTAAACACAGCCAAGCAGAAAAACATGTCATTCAGGAAAGCACCACTAACAGTGGCAGCTGACTTCTCATCAGAAATAATGGAATCTACAAGGCAAATCAAAACCATCTCTAAAGTCTTGAAAGAAAACCGTCAATCTAGAGTTCTATACCCAACAAAAATGTCTTTCAAACATTAAGGCAAAATAAAGAAAATTCCAATAAAACAACAGCCAAGATACTTCACTTCTAGCAAACCTGCCCTGCAAGAAATGCTACAGACAGTTCTTCAGACTGAAGATACATAATCCTAAAGAAAAAAACTAAATCTGAAAGAAGTAGTAAGGAGCATTTGAAATGGTAAATATGTGGGTAAAACATGTTTAACTTAATTTCTGTAAAAGTACACTGGTTGTTTAAGATGCAAACAATTTAAATGTTTTATGCAACTTATACAAAGAAGTGAAATCTATGGCAATGTACCAAAGGCATAAAAGAAGAAATGAAAGGAAGTTTTACATTGTACATGAAGTGGTATAATACTGACTTAATAGTGGCAAGTAAAAAAAAAATGCATATTCTAATCTCTAGGGAAATTACTTAAAAATTTTTAAGAGGTGTAGCTAAAAATAAAATAAAGTTGATAAAATGGAATATTAACAAGTATTTGATTAATCTAACAGAGAAAAAAACAGATGGGACAAATAGAAAACAAACAGCAAAGTGGTAGACCTAAAGTCAACCATATCAATAATTGCATTAACTACAAATGGCTTAACCACTCTAATTAAAGGGCAGAGACTGGCCAGACTGGAAAAAATTTAAAGGTACAACTAAATTTTCTGTTTAAAAAAGACATACAATAAACATAAAAATATAGATAGGTTGAAAATAAAAGAATTTTAATAATAATAAAATTTATAATTTTTTTATAAAATCCTATTCTGTGCAGAAATTAGTCTCAAGAAAGATAATACAGCTCTGTATTAAATAAAGTAGACTTCAGGATAAGGAATACTAACACAAAAACAGAAACTTCACAATGATAAAAGGTTCACCAGAAGGTAATATTTAAGAATACTAACTAGAAATGTAGACATAGGAATTTTGACTTCTAAATCACTAGAGGGAAAAAAAGAGGGTAGAAAAGAAAACTTGGGCTATTCAGGCAGAAGCAAGAAATGAAGAGGGAAAAAAAACATTAAAACACACAAAAAAAGGAAAACAATACTTTGGTAGCAGTACAACAAAATATTAGTTCATCTTCTAAAAGAAAGTGAATGTTTATTTACCCAAGTTTGACAAAGGTAGCATATCTTCACATTTAGACCAAATTAAAAATAATGAATTTCAAAGAAGGCGAATAGAGAATATCTGAAAAACACAGCTAACTTGCTTTAATATAGAGCTTTGTACCCACCAAACAGAGAGAAAGCAACCTCCAACTTCACATAGTTAGTAAATAGCAGATTAGTGCTTTGAACCCAGGCATCCTGGCCCTGGAGCCAGCAACCTGAACCTTTGGCTATGCTCCTTCCCAGGGTGAAGAGGTCATTTCTCCTAAGATATCTAAATGTACTATAGAACTACAATAACTCAAATGTTACACTGAGCCACCACCAGGCAAACAGATAATCAGAATAGAATTCACTTACAATCCCATAGATATATGAAAATCTGTATCCAGTAATGGTTACAATCCAGTCACTAAGAAAACAATGTCTATTTCATAACCAAAAAACCATATGCAAGAAAAATTAAACCCTCTACCTCACTCCATAAATAAAAAACAAACTTCCAATACATTAAAGCATTAAAATCAAAAAACAAAAGTATACAATACAATACAGAAGAGTAATTCTATTTTAGATTAGAAAGAACTTTCTAAACAGGACAGCAACTCTGAAACCATAAAGGAAGAGATTGAAAGATTTAAATACATAGGAATCAAGATGTGCACAATAATAGAAATTGCAAAGAAATTTAAAAGTCAACCAAAGATACGGATAAAACATTTGCAACATATGAAAGAAACTATTAATATCTCTAAGGCATAAAAGCACTCCTACACATCAGCAAGATAAATTTAAAGATCCAGTAAAAGCATGGATAAAGGGAAATAAATGACAGATATTTCACTAAAGATACACAGAGTGAAAAGATGCAAATGCTATCTTCCCTCCAGTGGTCTAAATATAAAACATTAATAACATCCAGCATTGGCAAGGATGTCAAATAATAGATGCCTTCACACTGTTGGTAGAATGTAAGTATGTATAGCCATTTGGGTGGATGATTGGTGGTATCTGTCAGAATTTAAACAGTATGTGCCTTTTGACCAAGAAATTTCACTTGCAAAACTTTACCACAGCAATACTTTAGCAGGTGCACTACAGCGTATGCACAAATGCAATGTTGTTTGCTGTAGCAAATAATGAAACCACTCTAAAATTCCATGCATAGTATTACACAAGGGAACGCTACATAGCCAAATAAAAGAATCAAGTAGCTCTATATAGTGAGAAAATATCTCCACGATAAAGTAAAAAAATTCATAGACAAAATGTCTTCTCAGCTTTCTTTTTTATTACATATAAATGTGGGTTTAAAAGTTTAAAAGGTGAAGGGAATGGCAGACAGAAGTGAAGGAGTTCAGGGAAACTTACACTTTGCCTACTGTTTTATTTTTACAACTGTTTTATAATCTTAAAAAAATTTTTTAATGAGGGGAAACACACTCATTACCATCACATTCACTTTTGTGTAATCCTTTTGAATATTTGCCCAAATCAGACATATTTCCAGTTGTTGCAATTCTGAAATATATTTTTGTGTAGGGCTTTTTTCTTAGACCATTACATCATAAAATTTCACCATGTGTCTTCCTGATTTTCAAACTAATTCTTCTAATAGCCATATAGTATTCTCTTTGTGTCCATAATTTATCAAACCATTCTTTAAATGTTGATTCTCTGAGTTTTAATTTATTTAATTTTTGACAACTATTTTTGCTTTGCATTATATGGAACACAGCAAAGAACATTTTTATACATGAGTATGTTAGCATCTCTACATCAGCACCTCGATGTGTTTTTCTAAGAGTACAAGTCAAAGGACAGGAGTGATATTATGCCTGTCTATGCACTGCAGTACTGCTCTTCCAAAGGATTGTGTCCATTTACAATTCCACCTGCAGCATCTGATCACAACTGTTTCACCAAAATCTTGCAAATGCTACGTGCTAATCCTTACTTTCTAAGGTAACTACTTTCCTTTAAATATTTTAGTTGATATAAAATGTGGAAAGGTTGACTTTTGACGTTTCAGATATTTCTAAAGCGATCACACAAGAATCATCCAGTGCCCTAACGATATCTCGTTAATTTCTTTTTTACCCAGTAACAGGAAAGGTCCATATTGGTTTTCCTGATTATGTGTGAAAGTAATAAATGTTTATTATAAAATGATTTAGACAACAAATTGTAATAAAAAAAAGCAAATATTATATAATCCCATCAGCCCAAAATAACCACCATTAAGATTTTGTTGTACATCTTTATATCTACTTTTCTTACAGAAATGGACACAAATCGATTTTATTACATGACCACACTAAAGCAGCATTATGCATACTTATTTAACCTGCTTTTTAATCACTTAATCACTTAACCACTTAACAATAGTTTATGGATATCTTCCCAAGTCAACAAATAGTGATCTACATAATAATTTCAATGGCTATACATTCTTCCATTGAACCACATAAAAAGCTTGTGCTAATCTATATGCAACGTTATTTTGTTGTTTACAGATGCATATCTACATTTCTATGGAAATCACATATTTAAATGTGTATTAGTTATTTGTGTTTTTGTTAGTTGGCTCTTCCCAGATGTTGTCCATTTTTCTTTTAAAGAGCTCTATTCGGATGGGAGGTAGAAGATGGCAGCATCAGTAGGGCAGGGGAAATCTCCTCCCAAAACCATATATATTTTGAAAATACAGCAAATACAACTATTCCTAAAAGAGAGACCAAAAGATAAAACAGCCAGGCTACATCTACATCTGCCAGAACTCAACATCCCATGAAAAGGGTAAGATACAAAGCCGTGACCCAGCTTCCCCCCACCCCAGCTCACCAGCAGGAGGAAAAGAATCAGGGTGCGGAGGGAGTGGAAGCACAGGACTGCTAAGTAACCAGCCCTAGTAATCTGCACCGGGAGCACAGACACACATCGCATGGTGTACTGGATATTAGAGAAACAGAAAAGTAAAATCTGAGATGGAGACTGCGAGCAGGTCCCCACAGCCAGCTCCCCTGGGACAAAAGAAAAGTGGGCACTTTAAAAGTCTTAAAGGGACAGGGGTATAACAGGTGGACAAAATCGTACTGGCACACTCAGTCTAGCAGGCTGGAAATCTTAAGGAACTTCAGGCGCTCTAACCCCCTGGGTGGCAACGCAGCTCCAAAGCCCCTCACGGCAATAAGCAGCCTGCCGTTCATTCCCCCACCCCCAGCACTGCAAGCAAACCAGCTGACTCGTCATTGCTGTGGGCAAGCCAGGGAGCAGCCCCGCCCACAGCAACCACACAGAGTCTTCTCCTACTACGCAGCTAACCGGGCCAGACCCATGGGCTGCCCCCAGCGCACAGCCGCCCGGCACAGGCAGAAGAAGCCGGGGAAAGTCCGGAAGGCATGAAGGGGTGCCGTTCTCACAGGAGAACACACCCGGCCTGCCTCCGTCCCCGGCAGTGCCCTAGGCCATCCTGAGGGCCACCCCGCCCATGACAGCTCAGGGAAAAAACCCAGAGACTGCCCCCTGAGTGCGAATAACCAGCACAGGCAGTGGAGAAGGGCAAGGCGACCAGCAAGCAGGAAGGGACTTTGTTCTTCCAGCTGACACATGCACCACATGCCGGTGATCATTTCTATCACCATGAAAAGGCAGAAGAACCTGGTCCAGTCCGAAATCACTCAAAGAACGCCAGAGAGAGGGCCTGGCAAGATAGATATAATCAAACTTCCTGAAAAACAATTCAAAATAAAAGTCATAACCATGCTGATGGACCTGCAGAGAAATATGCAAGAGCTAAGGGATGAAGTCCAGAAGGAGATAACAGAAATGAAACAATCAATAGAAGGACTTAAGAGCAGACTGGGTGAGGTGCAAGAGACTGTTAATGGAATAGAAATCAGAGAACAGGAATACAGAGAAGCTGAGGCAGAGAGAGATAAAAGGATCTCCAGGAATGAAAGAGTATTAAGAGAACTGTGTGACCAATCCAAATGGAACAATATTCACATAATAGGGGTACCAGAAGAAGAAGAAGAGAGAAAAAAGATAGAAAGTGTCTTTGAAGAAATAATTTCTGAAAACTGCCCCAAGCTGGGGAAGGAAATAATCTCTCAGACCATGGAAGCCCACAGATCTCCCAACACAAGGGACCCAAGGAGGACAACACCAAGACATATAATAATTAAAATGGCAAAGATCAAAGACAAGGACAGGGTATTAAAGGCAGCCAGAGAGAGAAAAAAGAGATCACCTTAAAAGGAAAACCCATCAGGCTATCATCAGACTTCTCAACAGAAACCTTACAGGCCAGAAGAGAATGGCATGATATACTTAATGCAATGAAACAGAAGGGCTTTGAACCAAGAATACTGTATCCAGCAAGATTATCATTTAAATTTGAAGGAGGGATTAAACAATTTCCAGATAAGCAAAAGCTGAGGGAATTTGCCTCCCACAAACACCTCTACAGGGTATTTTAAAGGGACTGCTCTAGATGGGAGCACTCCTAAGACTAAATAGATGTCACCAGAGAAAATAAAATCACAGCAAAGAGAGCAGACCAACCAAATACTAACTAAAGGAAAAAATAAAATCAGCTATCCACAAAAGCAGTCAAGGGAAACACAAAAGAGTACAGAATAAAACACCTAACATATAAAGAGTAGAGGAGGGAGAACAAGAAGGAAGAGAAATACAGAATCATCAGAGTGAGTTAAAGTTAGACGGTTAGATAGTAAACAAGCTACCCTTGAACCTTTGATAACCATGAATCCAAAGCCTGCAATGGCAATAAGTACATATCTATCGATAATCACCCTAAATGTAAAGAGCGCTTTTCTTATTGATTGGTAAAAGCTTTCTGTGTATGAGGAACATTAACTCTTAACTCTGTAAATTAGGGAAACAATATCACCTTTTGGGGGATTACAAACTTAAGCCATCTAAGGTGTGACAAGTGCCTAAGACAAAGCTGTCACACAGTAAGTGTTAAATCTTGTCTCCTTTCTTTCTTCTCTGGCCAAGGTGGGGATACAGGTCAATTAAAAGATACCTACTCAGACATACGTATTGGCCATTGCTTTTTCTCAATGGCTTCCCAGACAATTATTTGGAATGCCTCTTCCAAACTACCTACATCCTAGTTCAAGTCTCAGCTCTACTGTGGCGTTGAGAGCTTCATTACATTGTGATATGGGGTATATTTTAATTGACCTGTATCACCACCTCCCCAGAGGAAGGAAGGGGGATGGAGGAAGGACTGGAGCTTTAACACCTACTCTGTGCCAGCTTTGTAGTAGGCATGTGTCACACATTACATCACTTCTTCTTTATAGCCTCCTGGAAGGTGATATTCTTGTCCCCACTTTACAGATGAGGAAGCTACATCTTTAACTCAGCAGTCCAGATTTAACTCCAAAGCCCATAAGTTAACTGCAGCGCCATGTTGCCACCCTCCTGCAGAGCGAGGATCAAAATCGAGGCTTCCTCACCACTCGTCAGAGCCACCATGTGCTTTACACAAAGTAGCTGTTCAACAGATCCAGATTGAGGCAGCATGCACACTAAATCTCTCTTTCATAATTAGAGCAGGACTAAGGGAAGCCAGTTCTTGTTTAAAAACCTCAGATGAATAACCCAGCATTTCCACTCCTAGGTATATACCCAACAGAAATTACAAATGTGTTCACCAAAACCAACAGCAGCATTATGCTTAGCAGCTAAAAACAGTAAGTAACCCAAATATCCATAAACAGTAAAAGGAGTTAAGAAAGAGCTGCAGTTAAATTTCATTGCAGTGCAATGAAACACTCTACAGCAGTGAGAATTAACCAACAACCGTGCACAACAAGGAGGAACCTCAAACACATGCCGAGCAAAAAGTGTCACACACAGGAGTACACACTGTGTGATTCCACTGGCACAGAGTGCAAAAACGGTGTTAAAGCTCAGGGTGATGGAGACCCTCGAGGGGTGGAAAGGGGCCTGGTGGGTAGAGGGTATTCTGGGTGGCTGTGCAATTATGAATCATGCACTTCCTTTGTGTGCATTATTTTTAGATTGAACTAAATGAAATTCTTGTTTTTTTAGGTCAAAACAGTCAAGTATCTGCAATTTCATGTGGTTTAAATTAATACTTCAATAAAAACACGTTTTTAAAACCCTCTGGTAAGGAAAAAACATGTAGCAGTGACTGGCAGACTGCGACCTTTCTGGAAACCAACCTCAGTGCTCCTGGAACTGATTCCTGCTCCTTTGTCTTAGGTGGCAACAGCATGACAGCTAGTCTCTAGACTCCGTGGGACAATTTTTCGAAGTCAACATATTGAAAGACGGTGATAAAGCTGTCCCCAGGCTCCACAGTCCCAGCTCTTCTCTGCTTCCCGCTCACCCATCCCAGGCATCTCCAAGCCCCTCAACACCTTCGGGCCTTTAGCTGAATGATGAGGACACACCCACAGGTATGTATGGTCCTGTATGAATTCACCTCCTCACCATGAACCAGTGTTTCTAACTCACCCACACAGCACCAAGATTATATTTTTTAAAGAAGCGGTATTACTAAGATGATTTTCATATTTAAAAATTCTATTATAGACAAATAGAGATATGGAGGTTTTTTGAGCCTTGTGTGGGTCATAAAAGGCATAATCTTTTTAACTAATTGAGATAACTTTATCCACAAGTTATGAAACTGATGATCTCTTTTTGTATTGTTATAAGCATTTCTCTCCCTCTGGGAAAATGCCATTGATTCCCCGAATTCTGGGAACAGCCAACTCACTTTACAGTGGCAAATAATATTTCAAACAGAAGGATGTGCCATTTGTCAGATGACATGGCAGCAGGCTTCCCAGGGAGGGGAGAAGTGCTCGGCACATGTGGTCCCACATGCCCGGCTGGGAGTGGAGAGGGTATCTGATGGAAAATCCCTGCAGCAGGCACCCAACAGAAGTCTAGGTAATGGATGCAGACTTGGAAGGAAATGATGGGAGCACAGCGTTTTCCTGCCTCATTATCTAATGCAGTTATGCTAATAACACATTTGATTCTATGTCCTAGAATCACAGTTGTAAATGGCCAGCAATTTAAGTCACCATTGAGAAACTACAAGCTGGAAGCCACCCCTCTCCATTAGACAGCAAGCCACCCACACTGCCCTAGAGGGATACACATGGCTCATTGAATGGTGAGAAAAAATATGCTGGGGCACAAACATCCTCATGTATAAAAACATTCATTGCTGTGTTCCATACAAAGCAAATACAGTTGGCAAATAAAAAGAAAATAAAAACTCAAATGATTTGAGTTCAAAACATTTGAAGAATGGTTTCACAAATTATGGAGACAAAGAGAATCCCACATAGCTATTAAAAGAATTATTTTGAAACTCAGCAAGATACATGGTGAAATTTTATGATGTAATAGTTAAAGAAAAATGCCCTACACAAAAATAAATCTCAGAATGACAAGTATGGAAATACATCTGATTTGGGGCATATATTCAAACGGATTACATCAAAATGAGTGGGATGGGAATGAATGGCAAGTTACATACCTCACTTTGGTGGTGGGGGGAGCTAAGAGGAATCATTTAAAATAAATTTAAAGGTGTTTATTATTCTATAGAAATCCTGACTAAACCATTTGTAATATGAGTATCACATAGTCTTAGCTACTTATGGCATTTATCTTTAGTGTACATTATGGATTCATTAATAAAAAGATAATAACATTTCCACTTGTTGAGCACCCACAATGAGCAGAATACTCTCTTGTTTAATATTCATGACCCTTATATTCAGGATCCTGCTAATATTCCCATAGGACAAATGGGAAAACAAGGACTTAAGCTGGATAAACACTTTCCCCAAAAGGCTCACACAGCTAATAATCAAAACCAAGATTCAAGTTTTGGCTACAATCATGACCATTATGGCTACCCTGCCATTCTTAGACACTTCATGTATTTAATAGATACTCTAAAGAATGGGGAAAAGGCAGCTAATTTTTGTTCTGTGCACTGTAGGCATTTAATTATCTAGTAAAATCCAGTGAAGTAAGCTTTATTCCCATTTCCCACACAAAGAAACTGAGGTTCAGAGATTCTAGGCAACTTGCAGGTTAGTGGCAGAACGAAGATCCAAATACAGACCCGTCTAGACCCAAAGCCCATGGTCTTTCATTATACCACTGTCGCAAACAACTCTATTTCTAGAAAGTAAGCAAAAATTTTACAGGTGTATGAGTTAGATAGAATAGACTTACATTACAATAGCCTAATCAATCTCCAAATCCCAATTAGCACAGGAAGTTTCCTTCTGTCCCATGAAGTCCAAACCCAACAGCATGACACTCCGGGGCAGCTGCCCTGCTGCAGGCATCTTGCAGCTCTGCCATCTCAACACATGGCCCCCGTGCTCACCACCAATGGAGAAGGACTATGACAGGCCACTAAAGGGACATATGTTGCCTCAACCGAGAAGTGGCACCTGTCATTGCGTCCATGTTCCACCTGGTCTACCTTAGGGCCGATAGTAAAGGCAGGGGTTTGGGAAATGTAGTCTCCTGCATGGCCAGAAAGGAGAGAAGAACTGGAGGAGACCTTTGACCGCACGAGGGTGCAGACTGATGTCAGTAGTCCCCAAACATGGTGACAGAAGGATCACCTGTTGACAATGCAGATTCCCAGAGCTCCAGTCTGTCTGCTGATCCCATCCAGTCTGAACGGAGCCCCAGAGAATTCTGCTGCAGGTGGTCTGCCAACCCCCCTTTAGGAAGCCTTGCCCTGGACCGATGCAGAGCACTCAGAGGTCTATAAAAACGATGGCTGGAAATCGAGTGCAACCTGGTGAGCATTCAGGAGGCACCAAACATGCTTGTGCCAAGGCCTCGGTTGGGATATGAGGAAAGCAAAGAAGATAAAGATACGGTGCTAGCTCCACAGCACAATAGTTCCCATCCAGAGCCCGCTGTGCCAACTACTGACCACAGGCCAGGCGGAATAAAACAGGCCCTGGAGAGCATAGTGGGGCCCAGCACAGAGACGGCACTGTCCTCACAAAAGTAACAGGGCCTCCCTGCCCTACATTCCACCCCTGAACAAGAGTCTGATCATGGCACTTTTTGTCTGAAGCCCCCCAGCGCACCCAGTTACTGCCTCTAAGGGAAGGCCCCCCCCTCCCTGCGGGGCACTCACATCATCAGCAGTCTTGGTCCAGACTCATTTCCTGCTACTCTTATACCCCACCCCAAACTCTCACTCTATGCTGAGGTCATCCCTGGGGGTCTGATCCCAACCAAATGTGCCTCCAGGCTTCAGCTTCCGATGCTCCGTCTGCAGGAATGTCACTGGGGCAGGACCTCTGTACCTGCCAGACGATGCTGAAGACTCAGGTGAGATGTGAGCTATGGACAGCCTTCCCTGGCACCCGGGTCCTCCTTCTCATCCCTCCCGGGACTGATTAAAGTAAACTGAGCACTTTGCTCCAACTACCACAACCGTCCCCAGCCTGGAATCCCAGTCTGGACGCTTACAGGTAATCATGAAAGATCTGTTCCTTCCTGTCAATATTCCAAAAACCTACCTGGCAGCCAGTGCCCTCAAGCAACTCACCGCGAACAGCTGAAGCGCCAAGTTCCCCTACATCTGTTTGGAATTACACCAACCAAAGTATACGAGTGAAGGGGAGAGAAAATAACTACCACGAGGGCAGGCACCTAGAAGGGGCCAGCTAAGCATCTGTAAACTGGATGAATGGTAAAATGTTTGGAGGCAAACTTTCCAAAGTGATCACACCAGGGAAAATCACTAATTGTGCTCTGTCACACACTTGCTTGCCAGACTGTGAGCTCCTGGGAAGTCCTCAACCTACCTTCTCTGATCATCCCCCAACACCTGGCACAGGCCTCCTGCAGTGCAAGAGCTCTAAGAAGGATGCTGGGACCATCTGAGTAGAGGCCAACACCGTTTCCTGGGCAACCTGGTACCCTGAGCAGACCCACAGCTCCTGGAGGGACATCCCAAACAGAAACCAACCAGGAGCCACAGAGGGGAGAGAGGAGAGGCAGGGATGGGGGGATGGGGGAGGGACTGAGGACCCCCGGGACCCCAGGCTCACAAGTGTAACAGGTAGATGGCCTTTCCCCCAGTCAGCTGCTCAGTTCACCATCCTGTTCCCAGGGCCCTTCCTGCTGTGCTGTCAGTAAAGGCTGTTCCAAAGGACCTGATGTCCTGGAGGGCGAAGGCCAACAGCTGCGAGAGAAGCAGTATGCCTCTAATTCTTTAATGCTACCACTTACATTCTTACCTGCAATTTATTCACCACATCTTCCCCTCCAAATACGTAGCATGCCCTCACTCCATCTCTTAGGGCATGTGAACTACAACTGCTACCCCTCCACCTTTGACACGGCATCTGTGGATAAAGTGAAGGTTCCTGTGGCCAGGATTCTCACCTGACCCTGGTCGGCTCGCTCACTACACACGTGTGGGCAGTATGTCGTTATTGAATCTCTATAAGGAGCTCTGCCCAGGGCTCTATGAGACATGGTGGCACGGCTGCAAGGCTGCAGGAGAGCAGAGCAGAGGCTGGAGTGGTGGCAGCGCCGAGGACAGAGACTGAGATGGCTGCAGGGGCAGAGAGGCCCAGAGGCAGAGACCGGCTTGCTGCATGCAGCCTCACTCTGAGTGGATGGGATTTTAGTGACTGACCTGCCACCATGGGAATAAAGTTGGGTATAACCCATTCACCCCAAGAATGTTCTACTGTCATTTCTTTGGTCACATTGAATCCACAGTGAATTTGCCCGGGGCAGAAACCCATTGGCAAGACAGTCTCCTAAGAATCTGGTTTGAGAACACCAGTGACATCTCTCCCCACCCATCACTCCAGGCTGTGCATCGGCTCCTCTGGAGATGACGGGTCATGTAAGGGGATGACTTCCAGGATGTAGTCACTGTCGCCCTAGCTTGGAAGCTGGTGCCTGAAGTATTCTATCTTTGGCTTTGGGGCATGGGTCAATTGCCTGTTCGAATCCAGGTTATACCTCCTGCTAGCTGAGTGTCTGTCTGTTGGTGCTTAACCTTCCTAAACCTTGATTTATTTTTAAAGTGGGGAGAATGAAGGGTCCACCTCAAGTGAGACAGGCTTAAAAAAGAAATCCCAAGGAATGCCTTTTGCACATAGTAAGCCCTCAAATGTCCAACACTGGCTGCTAACTTTTCTAAAACAGTACGGCAAAGTGATGGAGAGTCCAGATACCACAGCAGGAGCATCTAGGCTCGGATCTCAGATCTTAATATTTTCATGCTTCAGTTTCTTCCTGCATAGGTAGACTACCAAGAGACCTCTTCATCAGGTGCATATAGGCTCAAATGATATATGCAAGCCTCTCCGTTAGTGCCCGGCACATAGTAAGCCCTCAATAAATGGTAGTTACTGTACTGGTGATAGGAGTAAAGGGCAAGTAGAATACCATTGGTGCTGGGGCTACTGACTGGCCCCTCATTTCCAAACTGCTTTCTGAACAAGGTCAGGTGCTGGCTTTGGCATGCACAGAACCATTCCCAGAATCTCTGCTGGAGTCTTGCGTGGCAGCAGGATGGAGGAAGCCCACTGGTACCCTTTCTGTCTGCTCAGCACCCAGCCCCTACATAGGAACAAACAGGCCTCCAGGCCCATAAGACGAAATGCAGCCTCAGAGCTACACATCTAACTTTGATTTTTTCCTAAACACTGGACTCCTCCAATTTATTTCTTGTTATGTTAAACTATGTGCCAGCCCTGATTTGCATGACTTACTGCTGATTTTCTTCCCAGTGATTGAGCTTCTTAGTCAGAACTGCCCAGAAAGTCTGAGCACCCTTTGGGCCATCTTTGGGGGTTTTTTCTGGAGCACATCCTCTTGGAATTCTGAACCACCAAAACTCAGCACTAACCCTGGTTATGGACGGAGCAAGAGAAAAGCCTATATCTCTACTATCCATAGGTCCAAAAATGCATTTCATTAGCACTAACTTCAAATCTACAGGGGCACATGGGCATCAGGCAGTGGGGTCCTGCTCTCATACAGAGTAAATATGATCAGAGAACAGGTGCATCTATGGATGATGTTTCCCAGAGGCAGCAGTTTGCAAAGAAGTAAGGTATCCCCACAAAAAAAGATTATTCTCTTATCCTGAGAAATAGAGTAGATCTACCAAGCAGAACCAGATGATGAATGTTATTAGCTAAGAGAAATTAGATTCAGCTTGACCAGAACTTTCTAAACTGACTGGGGTAACACCCTACTGCTGAGACCACCATCTCCCCAAGAAGAGGTGGCTACCCGCCACTGAATCTTGCCATCAGACCAGCACTGGCAAAAGGAAGAATAAAACTTCCCCCAGAAGTCAGCCTCTGTCATCTCCCCAGAAGCTTATCTGAGAAAACAAAGGGTCATCTGTAACCGTGCTCCAAGCCTGTCCTTCCCAAGTCGTTATCTGCCTGATGATAAGAGCATCTGAACATTCAACTCCCACCCAGGGAGTCTTGCGCAGACACAAAAGCTGTCTTTGCAGGTAAAAGCCACAAGTTGGACACACTGTTCATATTTCCGATTTGATATAAAACCAAGGAATCATCCAAAAAACCAGGGAATCAGCCATCACTGCCCAAGGGTTTCCCTTTTGGGGTCAGCAGATCCCCCATTAAGTAATTAATACAAAGGGGAAACTTGGAGAAAAAAAACATAAACCACTTGCCCAGTGTTCACAGGACATCCTTAGAGGGAGCAAGAACCACATATAATGGTGATTGTCAAGTTTTCAAATCCAGTGCATTGACCATTATATATTTGTAAACATTTCATAAATGTTTTGGGGGATGTTTGAAAACCATATAAGTATTTACATATCATTGGAGCTTTTTTAATCTGACAAGTCCCAGCAGCAATCAAACCAGGCAGCCTAAGAGCCTACCTCACTTTATTTCAGCACTGCACATGCACATTAACTAACCAATAGTAAATCCTACTGTGCACTGAGCACTATCATTTCTACCACATCATAATCCAATGGGGTATATCCTGTCTGCCATTGGAAATTGTCCCCATCTGATCACACAGCAATTACCAGTTTTCCTGTATATCCCAAAGGTACAAATAGAGTAAGAGGAAGGAAACGTGTTTTCTGTTTTCCCAAATACATCAAGACCCAACTGAAGTTTTTCTCGTTTCTTCTTCCCACTGAATAACACTAGTGTTTAGTCAAAAGCTGGAAGAGGGGGCTTGCCTGCATCTGGGGGAGCTCACGGCCCTTTCTGGTGGTGTGAATAAATACTCTGGATGAATTTAATCCCTGGTAAAGAAAAACATGCAAGAAAGGGCCTTTCTTTCCATGTGCATACCCTGGGCTGCACCGCACAGAAGTCAACTCACAGCCTTCCACCTGCCATCAATGACTCCGGATTTGGGGCAGAAATCCAGAGAGGGGCCTCCTGTTTGGAACAGCTCAGTGGGCTTTTCAATACAAATAAAACGCCAAATCCAGAAAAAGTCCATGTAACTTCAATACTCAAAATTGATCAGAAAACAGCCATGGGCAGAGGGGGAGAGTGAACCTGACCCACCAATGCAGGGAGAAGCTGTGGGTGCCTAGGTGACAGGAGATGGCAGGGGCTGCAGAGTGGGTCTGAACTGGGTTTCTGGGCTTGGGCTGACAGGTAGGGACACTGACATCTCCCCGCTGTTTGGGCCCAGAAGGCCGGTGGGCAGTGGGTCCTCGGGGCGCCTTAGGGTCCAGACATCTCTGAAAGAAACTGAGCCAGCGCCCCCTCCTCTTTCCAAGATCTCTTATTACCAGCCCCTCAGAGCTACCCGGGGCATTGCGCGGCTGCCCTCAAAGGGCCCCCGCCCGCACCCTAACCGGACGTAGACTCGGCACAGGGTTTCGGGGCGCTTGGAGCCCATACCTCGGACTGCGGTCCCCGACTTCCTCAGCCTCCGCACTAACAGTTTCCCGGCGGGAGAAGCACCGCAAACGCCTTCTGGGAAAATCCTCACCAGGACCTGGGGGGCCAAAGCCAGGGACACGGAAGGAGACCGAGCCCGGGCCTGGGCACGGCATGGGACGACAGGCGATGGGCCAGGGGCGAAGCTTGCAAACGCACGCAAGGAGCAACTTGCCCAGGACGCGGGCGCGAGCGAGTGAGTGCCCGCGTCCAGGGGGGCAGCCCTGAGTCCCGCGCAGGGCTGCGGAGCCGGCGACGGGCGCAGGCGTGGGGACCCCTGTGGCGGCGGGACCGCTCCCCGACGCGATGGGGTGGCAGGAGCAACGTTCAGCCCGGCGCGCGCGGGTCCTTCCGAGCACAGGGTCCCTGGAAGGGAACCGAGAGGGCCTCCATTGGTCCCGCAGGACACATTCCGGGCACTGGGCGGGGAGGGGACCTCGAATCCAGGCCCCGCGGGACGCGGTGGCGCAAACAAAGTTGGGGCTCAGAGACGCTCGGTCCGTGGGTCCCCGCGGCCGTGCACCCCGCCCGCGGCGCGCCACTACTTACACGAAGACCCCGAAGAGCAGGGCTCGGACCCCGATCTCGATGGCCAGTTCCCGCATGGTGCGGCCGGAGCAGCTCCGGGGCGGCGGCGGCTGGTGCTCTCGGCGACTCCCGCAGCTCGGCCGGCGCCGGCTCGCCAGACCCGGGGCGCGAGGGAGGCGCTCCAGGCCGCGGGCGGGGGCGGGAGGCGGGAGCCGGGCGGGGGCGGGGGCGGGGGCGGCGGGGAGGAACCAGCGCCACCCCCGTCCGCGGGCCCCGGCGCTCCGGCGCTGCGTTCCCGCGCCCAGCGAGGAGCGCCTCGGGGACTCCCCGCCCCTGCGCGCTGCCTCCGCGCCCTGGGCCCGCGCCGGGCGCCCGCGGCCCGGGAGGGAAGCCCGGGGAAGCCCCGCCGCCGCCTCCCCGCCCCTGCGCGCTCCCCGCTGCCTGCCGCCCCCCTGCGCTTTCCCGCCGGGCCTCCGGCTCGCGCTCCGCCGTCCGGCCGCCCGGCGCACGCACGTGGGCTGGTAGTAGGAGCGCGCTGGGGATTCTCTCCGGCTGGAGGCGGCCCTGGCGCTCCCTGTCTACACCTTCCCACCCTGAAGTACGTCCTTTTTCCTAGGAAGTTCCCCCGAGATCATTCTCAGGCTGCGTATTGCCTGCAGGAAGCTCCAGCCAGGCGCCGGAGCCCTGGCACAGACTGAAGGCAAAGGCAAGCCTGGCTCCTCTCCGCGCCACCATCGCCAGGTGGCCCCTCGGGATCGTATGCCCCCACCCCGACCCTCGGCAGCTTTGGGCTGCTGGCTGTGAAATGTGAAAAAGGCCCGCCCAGTCCCTGCCCCCGGCAGGCGGCCGGGTAGCTCATCGCTTACACAGGTTTCAGTCATAGCACCTGAGGGAGCTGGGGCTGCAGGTAGGACCAGGAGCCTCAACCTCAGGGACCAGAGTCAAAGGTGAGGCTCAAAGGCTTTGCAGGTGACCTGGGGGGTCATGGCCTCACGCCAGAGCCCAGCGGGGGTTGGCCTTTGCTTTCCCTTTAGTCAGGATTATGCATATTTCTTCTAGCTTTACTAATTTAAATCACATGGACATTCAAGCTGCAAAACTCCACCAACCGTAACCATCCATAAGATGATCCCTGGGCAACCCAGATCGCTCCTGGCTCTTAAGAGAGACCCAGGCAGGGTTTCCTGAGCTAGGGAAACAGATTAGGAGGTGGCTCCTGGAAATGGGGTGCCACACCTCTGTCCCAGAAAAAAGGGGGAGTAGGCAGAAAGAAGACCTTAGGAGGAAGGCTTTGGCATCAGCAAAGGGGCAAACAGACCCCACCTCCAAAGGGACACATGCCAGATCCCAGATACCGAGGCAAGACATGTCAGGGTCGAGGGAGACATCGGTGGGCGGAGCGGGAACAACCGGGGCTCTGTGTGAAAGGAACTCCACACCAGAAGCCCCACAGGCAGGGACTACATTTAATTTGTTCATCACTCTACACCCAATGCCTGGCACGTGCTTGGTGAGTCTTGGTGAGAGGATGAATAAATGACTGACTGACTATCTCATCAGGTATGTGGGGTATCAAGTGTGGGTGGAGTGGGAAGGACTCCGAGCAAGGAGGTATGGTTCTGTGTCCTCTGTGTCTTGGGCCCTGAAACTATCCCGGACACAACTAGACTTCCATAGGTTGGCACAGTGGTGGAGGAGAGCCTGTGTCGACCAAGTGAACCCTAATAATGCAGATCCAAGACTGTCAGGTGGCCGGATGCCAGGAGGGGATACTCACAAGATCCCGGGATAGTAAAACATCACTAACCTGTAAACATCAACTGAGCACAACCTGTGCAAAGCTATGTGCTGGGTGCTAGAATTCATTGTCCATATCTGCCCTCTAGAAGATGGTGAGCCAAGAAATCATGAAAAAAGGTCAAGACACTATGCAAAGCAGTATTAGTAAGTGCAAAGCAGTGCTTTGGAAAACTAGATCACTCAAAGGTCTTCTGACCTTCGGAGTCATTCCTTTGGTCTGGGTTGGCCAGAGGAACATGAGAGTCAGTTCCTGTAAGACAAAGGAGGAAAGCAGAAAGGGAGGAAATTCCCAGTAGAGGCAAGAGCCTAGGTGCAGAAGGTGGAAGGGGTTTTTGGAAGACATAGTTGGTCAACCCCCCTGACAGAGCACGGGGATGAACCAAGGGGAGGTTCGTGGTAGAGACCTAGCTGTAGTATTCCTGCCCACCAGGGTCGGTTATCAGGGTCACCGAATTAGAATCTTTGTGCCATGCTATGTTTATCATTTCTTGCTTATACTAAAGATACCTAGAGAGGGAGTTTGAAAAGGCTATATGACTTCACTGCTGTAGTCATTAAGAAGTGACTTTGATACATATAGATCTAAAGAGCTGCCCAGTTCAGCCTTCCATCTGATGCCTGAATTCTCTGCTATCCCCCTCTAAATGATCATCCTGTGCATAATGGCATCTTGCCACTGATAAGAAATTCACTCTTGAGGGAGGTCATACCCTCTTGGGACAGCTCTGTTGAAAGCTTGTCCTTACAGGGAATTGCAACACACCATCCTGCAATTTTTATCAGTGCATTAGTCCTGCCACACCTGTTCCCACACCCTGCCCAACAGCTGCACAAAACTGATGGCAGTCAGAACCTCTGGAGTGGAAATCAAGAAAAAAAAAAAAGAATTGCAAAGTCCAGGGGAAATTAGGCTTCAGGCACAGCTGGATTCAGGGTCCAAGCAACAGCATCAAGATATAGTTCTTTCCGTCTCTGCTCTGTCTGCACTATACTGGCTTCAGTCTCAGGTTCCTGGTAGTTGCAAGATGGCTGCAAGAATTCCAGCTTTGCACACTCTCTGGGCCAAATCTGGTGGAAAAGACTTTTACCTTGACCCAGCACTCCCAGCCAGTGTCATTGAATACCACTGGTGCTGCCCAGCCAGAAACTGGTCACTGTGGTGAAGGAAACATGGTGGAGTGATTGTCTCAGACTTGAGTCACATGCTTCATCCCTCAGTTAGGAGTGGAACCTTCACCAAAAGCCCCAGAGCTGAGAGTGAGGGAAAGGCATAACCCCCAAATAGAGGGCTGATACTTCGGAGCAGGAACAACTTTTGATGTGGAGCAAACAAACAAGGGCCAAGACACCCTCTTTCATTCCACAATCAGGCAAATAGAAAACAACTGGCCTGGCCCCCAAGTTCTTGTCAACCTCAGAGTCTATATGCCATGTGCTCCATGATAAGGAGCTGCCCCACCTCTGCCTTTGTCAATACAGACTTGCAGGACTGCCTTTAAACAAAGCTGTGTGTCACCCTGAGGCTTGTCTGCTGCTGCCCAGTCTCTTCTTCACTCCTTTTGGCAACCCTGTCATCTGCCTCTTCTTCTTTTCCATTTACCAAAGTCGCCTTCAAGGGAAAACTCTAGCTCAGTTCATTATAAAAACCTCAATCAGGATACTGCATGGGCTCTCTCACAGAAGAACTTGGCACTCAAAGCAGGTCCCTCTTGGAGGGCAGACAAGCTCTGCCCACCCTGAAAGGGCTGAAGATGACATCCTTGTTGTCCCACATCCCCAGATTCCACAGAGCAGCCAGCCACTCCCATGAATTTGGAGGTGGCTAGCTCCGGCAGCTGTCCAGCTGTTAACGTGCCAGACTGTAGAGCCCTCCAGAAATGCCATGTTGCGGCACCAGCAGATAAATGAGTCACAAGGGAGAGAAGGAGTAAAGGCGGGTTAGGTAAAGCATCCCAGCCATAGTAGTCAGGTGCCCATCTTGGCAGCCCCTGCTGGGTCTTCCTAAGATTACCATGGAACATGATAAGTTCTGTAGTGAAGGAAGCATGAGTTAGAGATTTCAGCAGCCTCGGAAATGTTCCATCATAAGAAATAAACATGCCAATCCCTTGCCTAGACATAATAAGCACTGTAACTATAAAACATGAGACTGATATTTGAAAAATCACTTTAGTGTAGACACTCAGTTAAGTGCAGGTTCCCCAGTGCCTTTGTGGCTGCATACACTTTCAAAGTGCCATTTGGGGAAAATCTCTCATACTGCATATTGAGCTTATGGGCGTGCCAAGAAAATCACTTTCATCCCTCCATTGTCAGGCCTCTGCTGCTGGATTTTGTCCCAGTTTTGTCCACTACGGTGACCCTGTATTGATCAATCTTTTAACTATTTCCAAAAACCAAGGCCACTTTCAGAAAACACAAATTTGTAATAATCTTTCATAGTAATCTCATTTCCAAAAGTTACATTTTTTATGTCAACAACACCTACCTAGCCACTCTAAGAGTATACCAGGGCAACAGGAAGCCAGATGGTTGGTGACCCTTATCTCTGGAGACCCACACATCCAGGCTTCCCACTGTGGCTGCCTGGTATGAATCTTCTGTGCCTATGATGTGCCTAAAACACCAGGGATCCAAAAGGAATTTCAGAGGAGGTCAATTTCAATTTGGTCCACGAATATCTTCCACCACAGTCTCAGTGAATACCTGTCTGCTCGAACAGTTCCAGGGATGTAGGCTCACTCACTGCTCATTCCATTCCTGGAGAAATCCTCTGTTGTTTTGAGTAGAAAGAGACTTACCTGTAGTCAACATCCATGGGTCCAAATTGTGCTTTGGGGACTACACAGAATAAACATAACACCTGTCCACCCACGTTAAAGCCCTTTATTCTACTACTGGAAAGAGAGCTAGAGAGCTGGAGATGGTGACAAAGAGAGACGTTTCTGTTCCAAGTTAAATATTCCCACGTCTTCCATTTGCTAACATTTGTAAGACCTCTGTGGATATTAACTCCGCAGACCTAATGCTGAGATGCATTAAGCCAAATTCCACATAATAAAGGTAACTTCTCTACTCCAGGAAAGCACACAGAAAGTGAATTAACCCTTTCATATCTTTGGAGTAGTTGTTCCTCCATCAAAGGAAAACATATGAATTAATAAAGTGTCTGGGGAGAAATGTTATCTTTATTTCTTAGAAAGTTCTATGTTAGGAACTTACTTTTCCAGCAGGAATTTTGTCTATTTTCAAATTCACATGTGAAAAGTCAGACATCACTTCCCTTTATTTCATCCAAATAGAAATCTCTGTGTGGGTGGCACCTCCCAGACTCCCGTTGTCATACACGCTGGGGCACAAATTAGAATCCTGGAATTTTAGTGCAAGAAGAAAAAATTGAAGAGGAAGAAGGCTTTGTACTTAGTGCACAGCCAGTTCTACTCCTTTGCTTGTCAGAAGCCTGGGGCCTTGGCAAGACCCCCAGGGAGTCAGGCGCAGGATCAGAGGCAGGACTAGAACCCGAGTCCACTCACTCACAGTCCTGCACACCTTCACTACCAAATTCTGGGAACAACCCAAATGTTCATTAACAGGAGAATATGGACAAATGGTGGTGTGTTCATGCTACGGAAAACTATTCAACAGTAAAAACAAAGAAGCTCCTGGTACATGCAAATACATGAATACATCTCAAAAATATAATTTTGAGCAAAAGAAACCGGACATAAAAGAGAGCATACCATATGATTCCATTTATACAAGCTTCTAGAACATACAGGCAAAACTGGGCCATCACTACAGGAAGCAAAATGATGGTTACCTCTGGGTGGATACAAGAAAGCAGCCCAAGGGAACTTTTGAGGTATTAGAAATAGTCTACAGTTACCTGAGATGCTGGTTACACGGGTTCCTACATTCGTCAGCATTCATCCAACTGTACCCTTTTAATCTGTGTATTTAATTGTGTATAATTTGTATCTCAATTCTTTTAAAAAGAGGAAGAACAAAAGAAAAAAAAAGGTCACAGGATGTGGAGGAAATTCTCAGTGGAATCCCCCAAGCCAAGCGTGCCAGCTCCTCAGTTTGTCCAAGTATTTCGTCAGCCATGGGGTTGGATGCATTCAGCTCAAATGCTATGGCTGCCCCTCAGAGACTCAAAGGGAAAGGTCGCCTCCAGAAACTGTCTGGAAGCTGCCCAAATGTTCTTTGCAAGGAGGCACTCAGATAACAGTAAAAGTTATTTCCCTGGCCACTGATCTGGTGAACTCAGGACTTCCAGCCCATTCTTTTGGAACAACTTTATTTGTTTTCAAATGCTTCATAGGCAGACACTCTCCTCCTGGTATCTTCATGTGTTGGTTGCCTTTTTACCTTCAGAGGAAGGCATGGACAGCTCTGCACAGCTCCCCACCCCACTCTTCTCTCCCCATCAAGGGAGACCAGGCTGTTCATCCATCAGCCTTTTGACCTCCACACCACCTTTTGATTTATGAGTGCTGAAAATATATCTACCAGCAAAAAGAAAAAAATGTTCTTCTTTATTAAGAACCAGGGTCCTCCAGGTCATAACTACTATCCTGGGATGGAAGTGGGCTGCAGGACCCACCCTACAAGGCCAGAGGAGGAGGTGCCTGCACGGGAGAGTTGGAGGGTCGGGGGAGGATCTCCCCTTCCCCAGCCTTGCTAAAGGCAGTTATTTCGCTATTACAGCTTCATTCATTCAGCAATGGTTTCTTCCCCTTTCAAAGAGCGAATCCTCCCAGGTGAAGTCATATCTTAGGTATGTTAATGATCATGTCTTCTTTTTCATATGTTCACCTGCTATTTACATGTCCTCTCCCATGCATTACCTCCTTGATCTTCACCAGAGCACTTGTGGAAGAGAATGTTATTGTTTTTGTTGTTGTTGTTATTATTATTTATTATAATACCTACCTTTTTTGGCAGATGTTGATGGAGGGGATGGGGGTGAGATAAAGCTCATGCAGTTACACAATCACTAGGCCACTTAGATGACTGGTTGGAGCATAGACGTAAAAGGCAAGTCTTCAGTGAAGGTCAGTGCTCTGCCCTGCATGCCGAGGCCCCCAGCCCTCCTTACCTAAGAGCGGATGGACTGATGGCTGCGAGAGCAGAAATGGACCCAGGACCAGTGTCTGGGAAGGTAGGAAGGGTGCATGGGGCAGGGTATTGGAGTGAGTAGCAGGGACTGATAATGGGAAGGCAGGAGTGAGCAGGCCCACCTTCACCTGCCCCACACTTCGGCATAGCTGTCCTCTGAGAAGCTTGCATATGCCAGCTCCTCACTCAGAACATGCTCGTAGCTGAAACTACTTCACCAAGGCTTCTGGGCCAGCATGTGAGTCAAGTATGGTTCCTCCAGTACCAACTGACAGAAAACCCAACTCAAACTGACCAGGACAATAATGTCCAGAGTGAAACTTTGGGTTCAGACTCAAGTTGATCCAGAGCTCAAACAATGTCATGAAGCCACAGTGTCTTTTGCACTACCCCTCAGCGATACCCTTCTGTTCTCCATACTCAGGTTGGTCCTCTCCTTGTGGGCACGTTGACTGAGAGCTCTAACTTATAGTCTCTCAGGTTCAAGTTCAGCAGAAAACATGTACATGTGTATGTGTGTTTTTTTCCAATAGCTTCTGCCAAAATCCTGAGATTTAGACCGGCTTGGGTCAGGCGACATTGTGGCTGGGGATTCAGGATGCAGTGATGCTGACTGGGATAACTCCAGGTCATTGACCTACCCCTCAAACCAAGAGGACTGAACATGGGAAAGGGGTACAGCCTTGAGCTCAAGTTAGTTACCATGGGCAGACAGATATTGGGAAGGCAAATCTCAAGTGCTCACCACTCAAAATGCCCACCATGTAGATCTCACTAGAAGGTAATCACCATTAGAACCAGGACTGTTCTACTGTTCAGCCCCCTAGATAAATATCAGGCATAGAGTGGGTACTCTGCAAATATTAATATTTGCCATATGAACAAATAAATGAGTGAAACTCAAGCACTGGGAGAATCTACTAAATATGGAATTCCATGATGTTCTTTTGCTCCTCTCTTCCTTTGTTCAACGAGGGTTTGAGGAAAGAGTTGGGTTCACAACTACACCCGGCAGCTACGCCTGTTCTGTTAACCCCTCTTACCTGGAAGTCCACTTGCCAAAACAGGGGACACATCAGGGGACACATGTTGTTTTCTATCAAGATGCAGGTCACATTGATGAGTTTCACAAGTTAATATATATACATATATTAAGACTGCAACTTGGAGCCCAACTTTTAAAGAAGTCTTTTCACTCCTTATTCTCCTTCAAAGAGGTTAGAAAGAGTCTACTGCAGGGCAGCAGTATGTGGAGGGCAGGGATGGGTGGGTAAGTGCACCTTGGCACGGCGGCCCCAAACGGCACGACCGGCCACCCACCGCACAGCCCTCTGAACTTTCAAAGCCACTATCCTGCGCATGGACAGCCTCTTCTGACCTGAACATAAAGCGGCCTCCCTCCTGGGAACGAAGGTTGTCTTTCTAACTTCCTACCGACCGACCCATCCGATTATGACTCCCAAAGCTGTGGGCTTCTCTAAGCATAACGTGTGTATAATGCTGAGATTTTAAGGGCACATGAAACCTCCATAAATTGACTGTAAAGTTTGGAGTATGTCTTTATGTTTCTGATGAAAGAGTGTATCATTTTTTGTCTGACTCTCAGAAAACCAGCATCTTGCCATCACACAAATCCTGAGAATTAAGCTAATATGGAGGAAAGCAGAGGTAAGACTGGAGAAATCAAGCCCCATTGACATCGTATGAGGCCCTGAGGTGAGCTATGCCTAATGCTACTAATACATGGGCTTCCCAGTTATAAAAGCCACTACATTCCTGGTTTGGTTGAGGACAGTTTGATTGCAGTTTTTTCTCTCATTGAGACCAGACTGAATCTTTAAATCTATTCCATCAGTCACAGAGTGTTTGCCAAATACCTGCCATGTGCCAGGCACTGTTGAGGGGTATGTGGGGGCCACAGATGGTATAGAGGCTACAAGGGCTTAGTGTGAAAAGCAAGAACAACACCCACAAAGCGAGAAGCTAACGATTATGCACTACATTAAATGGTACAGACACTGGCAAAATAGTTGAGAGTGGTTATTCTGTCCATCCAACGCTGTCAAATAAAATGCCATTCCAGAGTGACTCCTGCCCTCCTTGGCCTCTAATGACCATGTGCCTGACCAGGAATTGTCAGCAGGGGACAGGAGGAGAAAACAACGTCACCAGGACAAAGCTGGCCCCTTCCCATTTTACCTGAAGCTCATCTCTTTACTTAATTCACAGATCTGCTTTATCACTTTCCAGGACACAAGATGTTCTGACACTTGAGAAATAAGTGATATTCACAAGATGTGCCCCCTCTCCATGCAAAGGGTGCTAATGAGAATGGCTGCCAGATCTCCCCTCTCCCCAACCTTTGTCCCAGGACTAAGGTAACAGTCCTCCCTCCCTTTCAAGTTCATCATCACAGAATTGAAACACCAACAACTTTCTTAATCTATGTAAGGAAAAGACAACATAGGGATGCCAATAACTCAGGTTTTCTTTGATTTCTCAGGTTTGCCCTGGTGGGCTGGAGCCAAAAGTTAAAAATAATAGGCCAAGTTCCCAGTTGTCCCACCAGGTAGGGCAGCCAGGTATCTCTTTTAATCACTAAGAGCCATTCTCTAAAGCAGGCATCTCTGGGACAGGGGTGGGCAGGTGAGTGGACCGGCCACTGTTCACTGACAGAGACACCCCACAAAGGATGGTTCTACACTACAAGAACTGCACTGTTGCTTTTATCTCAAAACTTAAGGTTCAAAGAATTATTGGTGACAGATAAACATTTGGGGAGGGTGGACCGCTGTGGGAGACAGGTGTTGTATAGTCTACACATCTACACATTGGGAACATGATGCATGATTCTTCACCAGTTTTCCCTGAGTGCTACCAGCATTAGGTAGACAGAAGACACCCTATTCCAAGAGGAGAAAGCCCCTTGGTTTTCAGCATCTTCTCATTTGTGGTGTTGGAATGAGTTAATAAACTGAAGTGCTAGTTAATAAAATGAAGGGAAGTTCTTGGGAAACAGCAGCAGATCTTGGAGGCTGAAGGAGGGAGGGGCTGGCAATTCTGCCGGCCACGTGCCACGATGTGGCAGTTTCAAACCTGGCTCTGGGTCAGAGGCGACAGTCAAAGGGGTACTGTGTTAAAATACATAGTAACCCCTTCAAAAGCTGTCATAAAAAAGAACATACACCTGCTGGGTTGCATACACATGAAATGTGCAGCCACATAAGCTCATGTTTGTGCAAACTCTAGGGGGAAGAAAACCTGTCTTCCATCTTTGCATAGGTCTGGGCTTTGCATGAAGGCGGCAGCAATGAGGAGGCCACACTGCACTGGTCATTTTAAACATTCTGGTCTCTGCACGTTTCTGCACATGAAATGCACAAACAGGGACACCATGGCCTGCCCAGTGCATGCCCTTTTCACTTTGAAACAGTCAGCTGTGCAGTGACATGAATGTCTGAGCACTGACACTGTGCAAATGGGGCAGCTGTCTCAGGAGGATAATCCGTATGCTGGAGGCTGTTTCGTGCTTCTTAAAAGGTTCCTCTGCTCTTGCTTGACTAAGATTTCTGGAATGGAAGTAGAACTGGTTCCAAACCTCAGTTGGTTCTAGGTTGACATCTGAACTGGCCCAAGGGGGACAAGGAAAGAGAGAAGACAGAGGAGGCCACTCTGGATGGGTAGGGGACAGATTGAATAAGCAAGGGGACTTACATTCGAGGCTTCTCTTGGGCAGCCTCAGCCTCAAGATCGTAGATTTCTGCACCCTCCCACCAGAATCTTTAAAGTCTATAACAAAGTGCTGAACTGGGGTTCGTCATGTATATCATCACCCAGATGGTCTCAACAATGTCTCTAGTCCTTGAAAAGGACAGGGAAGGGTGACAAGCCTCCTATTGCCCAGGGCCAGCTGGAGGGCCAACCTGAGGCCACAGGCTCTCAATGACCTTCCCCAACAAGTGGTTACCAGATCTTAATGATTCAGTCCTGAAAGCATTTACTACCCATCTCTCACACTTCTGGAAGTTCAGCTGAGAATATGTACAGTGATTGCCAAGTGAGATCTTAAAAAAAAACATCATTAGTATTTGTAACAATGTACCTGTGTGAAATCAGAATTTTTCTTTTCCATGTGATCCAAGCAGCGTGCAGAAGTGAACGGAATGCGGAGCAGGAAACAGGCAGCATCTCTCAGGCCTCCCCAAGCTTAGCTTGGGTTCCTCTAGAGGCCAACCCTAACACAGCACTTGTAGCTTATTGAGGAAGTAACCCCAGGAAGCCCTTCAGGAGCGGCAGGAAATGAGACAGGGGAGAAGGGACAGCCAAAGCAAGGTCATTATCATTGTCCAGCAGGTGGCTGCTGTGGCAGCGCCCCTGGGGAACTCAGCAGAGGGTCTCAGAGTCACCCCCACCCCGGCCCGGGAGCCAGGTCCTTGTCCACCCCCTCCTGTCAGTCAGCAGTTGGGAGCCACTCCTGGGGGTGCCGAGGGGATACTTCTGGGCACATCTGGCCTCTCTGAGCTCCAGCCAAGTCGATGACAAAGCTCTCAGCAAAAGTCACAGGTGTTTGCATTTGGAAGCTGAGGACCCTTGTAAGAGGGATGGTGAATACCGAGGGGTGGGGAGTGGCGTGAACAGTCCCTGCTACTCCCCCACCCCCACCAATGTCAATAACAGGAAACTGTTCAGTGTGCCAGACACCTTGCCTGTGACACCGACCTCATGAAAAAGGTTCTATTCCTACTCCCATTCTACAAATGAGGAAACCGAGGCTTGGAGAGATTAAATAACCAGCCCGAGATGCCATCGAATAAATTACAGGTTCAGCACTTAAACCCGGAGCTATTGGGCTTCAAAATCTTTGCCTTTTATCCTTGCACCAACCTCCAGTCTTATTCATTCTCATGAATAATGTTAACTAATTGGCTGCCCTGTTTGCTATCCCACAGCAGATCAGAAACAGAAAATGCCAGCCAGACAGGCAGCAGCTGCAAGTCAGCATTCAAGGATGACAGGAGCACCACCTCACCGAAGCACCACTCAGCCTAATGATGAACACCCTATACAAGCAAGCACAGAAAGGTTAGTTATGTTCAGCACCTCCTCTTTTAAAAGGAGCATAAGGGATGTGGTCTCTGGAAGACTTCCAACAAGATCGTGAGCGATGTCCAGGTTTGTGCTTCAGAAGTCTATTTTAGTGATCTGGGTGTAGCCATGCCTGGGCAGAGCTGGGCAAGTGAGGTGCTACAATCCCCGTTACAGAAGCTAAGCTAGCTAGACGAGCTCAGAACCAAGGAGCAGAAATGGCTGGCGAGCCGAGGGGTTCCCTTTGGGAGAAAGCCGGATGGCCTCTTGGACTGTCAAAGCTCCCCAGCCCCCAGAAGAGGAGGGCCACTGGGACAGGCGCTGCAGCCTCTCAGCTGACGGCTCCTGCCAATGACCTCCGGCCCGACAGGGAAAGAGGCCTCTGGTTTTAGGGAGAGGCCGTAAGGCCATGTTAAATTAAGGGAGAACATCAGGAAGAGACAGCACCTCCCTTCATCTTCAAAGCTCTTCCCCAAACAGCCCAGCTCCGGGGAGGCTCTGCAGGAGAGGCTTCTGTGCAGTTTCAGAGGAGGGAGTGAGGCGCAGGCTCCCAGCAGAGCCAGACCAGAAGGAAGAGCCTCCTTTACAGCAGGTGCTCGGGTCTGACCACCCACCACTGCTCTGGAGAGTTCACAACTCGGAAAAACTGTCCTTCAAAAGAAATAGGCTGACCACCATTCCTTCCATCACAGTCTTGGAAATCGATGGTAAATAACGTTTTTACCATCAGATTCTCATCTGATGTCTTGTTCCTATAGATCAATCGGCATTTGAAGGGGAAAATTCCCACAAGCTGCTCAGAAACAAGCCCTGCCTTATGGTTAAGTCACCCCTGCTTATGGAGACTCCTGTCTCCACAACACTATAAATCTGTCAGACAATTAACAAGCAGCATTTGCCTCTCATTTGAACATCAAACAAAATTCACCAGTTCTCTTCTGCTCCACGCTCCACCATGGTTTAGCTAATTCTGCAATTACACCATGTAAGCAAAACAATGCAACCTGCAGACAGAACAATATTTCATGCAAAAGCTTGAAGCTGATAATAATATTATCATCTCCACTCCAATCATTATTATTTCATACGATTTCAAATCACCTAATGAAATTTTTAGGTCTCATTAAATTAAAAAATAAAAAACTCTGCCTACAAGATTTGTTAAGTATCTCCTTGTGGGAGAAAATGCAACAACTTCTAAAACGATGGACTGCATAAGAAAACTAAGCTGCAAGAGAAATTATGAATAGGTTGGCCAATGATTCTGGGTGTTCAGCCATTTGCTGAGCCCATCTCCTGTTCAGTGTTACTCAAGCAATGGACAATCCCTTCCCAGCTCTGGAATATCAGAGCAGACTTGGCAGAGGGGGGAGGCAAAGGGTCACTGCTTTTTATTATTAAAGTCCCCGGCTGGAGGATCTGTACACCAGCTGTAGCCTTATTCACAACCCATGTTTCCACTGAGACATGAAAGGGTAAATAAAATGTGATCTACACACAGAGTGGAAAATTATTCAGCCTTAAAAAGAAGGAAATGCTGACAATGTGCTACAGCGCGGGTGAACCTTAAGGACATGATGTTAAGCCAACACTAAAGGAAAGTATTGTATGATCCCACTTGCCTGAGGGGCCTAGAATTGTCTAATTCATAGAGCCAGAGAGTAGAATGGGGGGAGGGCAGAACGGGATGTTAGGGTTTAATGGCCACAGAGTTTCAGACTAGAAAGATGAAGCTTTGGGAATGTTTGGATGAAAGATTGGGAACGTTCTGGAGATCGCTGATGGTGATGGTTGTACAACAGTGTGAATGTACTTAATGCCACGAAACTATGCACTTAAAGATGGCTTAAATAGCAAATTTTAGGTTACTTGTATTTTACCACAGTTAAAAAAAAATCCCCTACTGCAAGAATGTCCCATTTTGATGTCTGCACATCAACCAAAGAACAATGATCATTCACAGCATCGCTCAAAACTCACGTTGTTTACCATTTGAATTCTCATTTGCATCTATTTACATCCCATTTGCATTTTCACCTCCTCTTTTCTGTGGCTAACAAGGTGTTGTTCTCTGTTGACAACTAAGTTGGAAGCATCCTGAATAGACTTTCCACTGGAAGTAAGAAGTTGGGGGGAAAAATCAAGAGCAATAATCCTAGCACTTCAGGCTTCCTATTTCAAAAATTTGGCACAGAAATGATGTTGGGTTGAATTTTTTAATATAGAATAGTAAAAGCTTTGATCTTTTTTTAAGTTGAAGATTTTAGACATACATAATTTTCTGCTAATAACCTAAGAGCAATTTATATAATTTTTCATAATTTGCAAGAAATGAAAAGGTCAAATGGAGAGAGACGGAATGTTTTTAAAGCTTTCTACCCAGTATAGATACATTCTTCATTTTAGTGCCATCGCTCATATCTGTCTGGCAGCTTGGTTTCACTGTCTTCCTTTCAAAAGGGACTTTTGTGCCAGCAAAGAATTACACAGAAGATTCTAAAACAATAATAATAATAATAATAATAATAATAATCCCCCTTTAAGAAGAGATGGAGCTGAATTCCTGAAAGTATGTTCCATGAACAACCTGCTTCAGAATCACTATGTGCTTGTCAAAGATGCAGAGGCCGCACTGAGGCAGAAGTGCTGGGGATGCGGCCTGAGGGAAGGCCCGACTGAGGCAAGAAGGTGGGTAAGACTAAGTTGCTTGTGGCTCAGCAGGGTTGCATGTCCAAAGGCTGGCTAGCAGGGAGCAGACCATGGGCCTGGGGCCTGACGCCACAGCCCCCACCCTGACCCCAGGTGTCCTGTCCCATGTACCTCATGGCCTCAAAATCCCCACCTTCAATGACCTTAGACACTCCCATTGGCTGGCTTTGAGCAGACAGTGGACTCTTGCTGCCTCAAGACCATTCGTCATTGAGGACAAAAAAGTAACGGCCAACCTGGCACTGGAGCCTCAACACCCTCCTTCGGCTTCTCTGACTGGCCTGGCCGCTGTGGGGTGACCCTGCCCACAGCTGCCACCCGTCTGCGCCTCATTCAACCAGGCCCCCCGCCACAGGTCCACAAGAGTGGCCACACCGGGGCTGGCAAATGGAGGTTTGTCTCAACCACTGCCTGTGACTCACTGACAGCTGCGGCCAGGGGAGGGCTGAGTCAGGGACCTGCCTCTGTGGACTGGCGATGCCCGACATGGGCTAACACAGGCAGGACAGCCTTCCCAGGATGCCCTTTCTGCCCTTGAACTGCTTTAAGACATACATCTCATACCTCTGTGAACTACTCACTCATTCATGTAGTTACGAGTGCTTATATGGCATTTTCTTTGTTCAAGGAAATCTTCTAAGTGCTTTAAAAAATACTAACTCATTTCATCCCCGTAACAACATCGAAGCTAGGACTATTTTTAACCTCATTTGCAACTGAGACAATTGAAGCAGAGAGAGGTTCGGAACCTTGCCCACAGTCACACAGCTTGCAAATGGCAACATCCACTCAGGCCAAGGTGGTCTGTCTTCATAACATCTGCCAAACTGTTTAGTAGGGCATGTATTTAGTTAACGGCAAAATAAATCCCATCAATAAAATCAGTGTAGTAAGTTCTGGTTGCTGTTACCCATCCTGAGTCTTACTTTCTCTTTGTTGAAAGAGGAGATTAAGGATCATTTTTGAGAGGCATTAAAGGAAAGAAGCCTTCTTACTGACATCACTGGAACTCAAAGAGAGTTGTAAAACGAGTAACTTTCTTATTCTGTGGGTCAATATTATTTAATGCTGCAAAGGGCACAATTTATGGTGCCTTTTAGGGAAACAAGCTATTGACAAATTACTGCTTTGTATGTAGCGCACCTATGAGTGCCAGAGGGCGGTTTGCTTTCTTACAGTTTAAACCTTTTCTTGATAACCAGGTGTGCTATTAATTCAATGAAAAGACCTTATCTTTTGTGAGCAGAGAGCTTAGCCCTGGTCACGTGACTGGAAAATCTTTGCAAGTTGGGTCTAAACTGACAAAGTCTTTATAGTGGAATACTTCCGGTCAATATGCAATCATCAACTGATACTGATATTGATCAGGGACAGTGTTCTCAGCATGTGGTCTCAGACCAGCAGGAGCCACATTACCTGAGAACTTTGTAGAAATGTAAATTCTACAGACCTACTGTATCTAAAGCCGTAGATAAGGCCCAGTATTCTATGTCTTAACAAGACCTCCAAATTTGAAAAACTGGCCTAGAAAAAAATAACCAAATAGAGTCCATACCATATTTGTCAGTCCCTTGTCATGAGTTAGATTCTAAGAGTTTAGCAAAGAATCAAATACAGGCTCTACAATACTACCTATGTGGCCTGAGAAAGTCATTGAACCTCCCTAAATCTCACTTTCCTTATTTGCAAAATGGGAATAATAAGACCTACTATGTGGTATTACCTGGATTAAATGAGAAAAATGCATCCAGAATGCTGACCGTGCACAGAAGGTAACAAAATGCTCAAGAGGTTATTAGTGTTGTCATCTGTATGGGTACAATAGCATTTGATAAGAACTGTTTTAAAAGGGAAAGGATTGTGTCATGGGTAGGAATTCTAACACAGAAAGATGGATCCCCACTCAGCAGCTCAGAGGGTGTCCAGAGAGAACCCATCTTGGCCAAAAGATGTGGCTGTCGGCCAAAGTCTCCTCTCACTGGGCCACCATTATCCTAGAGCAGCCACACTCCCGGCGTTGAAGATCCCTGGAACGTAGACATTGATCCTTTCAATAGACACTTCCCGCCAGACTCTTCTCCAGACAAGGAAACATCTGAAAAGAATGAGTGGGGAGGCCATGGGGGCAGCAAAAAAGACAGCCAGGATGGAATAGGAAGGAGGGAGGAGGGGACCCTTCCGAGCAGATCCCAGCCTCCCTCCACACCTCGGCCCCTCACCTTTGCCCTTTTGAAGCCAGCATGGCTTGCCTGTAAAATGTGCAATTCCCCTGTCCCTGGACACAAACCTTTCCCTGAAATCTACCCATACAGGCTGGAATTTTCCAACCAAAACTATACTAAAACCAAAGGGGCCAGGGGAATAAACATAAAGGAGTCAGAGAAACAAATACAAACCCCCAAAACCAGTGGTGCTCACTGAGGACTGGGCTTTGATCCCATAGCAACAGCTTAACAAGTAGCTGCTGATTGATACTTTCCATTAAACTGGAACCACAGGGCCGCCCATGGGGAAATGCCACCTGCCAAAAGGAGACGGAAATCATGTTTTGGGCAGGCTCGATTTTCTCTCTCATCTGAATTTCTACCCCAAACCTTCATTTATTTCTACCCCGATATCTTCACTGTTCTTCCCACTTGCTCCTTTGTCTAAGTCAGCCAACAGCAAGTAAAGTCAGGACACTGCACAGAGGGGAATTGAGTCACATCTGAAGGATGAGAAAGAGGCCATCAGGCAGGGATGGTAACAGTTAACCACGACTGGGTACCTGCTACTTGTCAAGAGCTATACTGAACATGGTACATCCACCACTTCAGTTAATCCTCATAACAAATTGACAAGGCAATAATAATATTAGCTATTGTTCAAGCAGGCGCAGAAAATGAAAGCTCAGTCTCAGATGAGAAAAAAAGTTGAGAAGTGAAGAAGACGAGCTGCTCTATCCATAGCTACATCGGGGGTCTTGGTTGTAAAGAACAGAAACCAAAGTTAGCTAACTTAACAAGCAATTCTTTGGATGGATTTTATAACCTCAACAGAAAAGACAAAGAACCAGACTCAAAAAAATAATAATAATAAGCAAGAACAAGCATGACCCAAGCTGCAGAAAATCTCCTGTGGTCACACCCAAAGAACAATCTGGCCAGGACAGTCCCCGGACCCTCTGCAGTTCTCTGGCCCTGACTCAGCCGCCGTTGGCCATGGGTTACTTCTAGTGTCCCTTCCTTGGTGTGTCACCACCTTAGATGGACGCAGCAGATTGGCTGAGTCTGGGGCAAAGACAAGCCCTTGTTCAGCTTCTAGAATCTCTGGCGGAATTCCCTCTGCCACCAAGATTCAGACAGTGCAGGATGCCCTCTTAGACCCCTTCAAATCCATGACGTCAGGCATAGCTGCGGAAGCCAGCTTGAGCAAATATGTCCCTGTGCCAGGATAGCAGACCCCAAAGGCCAGCTAGCCTGACGCTGAAGAATAAAAACAGGTAGGTAGCCAGGCGTCCGGGAGAGAGGGGAACTGGCATGCCTCTCTCATGAGGTAGTTCAGCTTTGAAGACACGATTCTCAAAGCCTTTTCCCTGGAGTCAGTATCACCAGCCTTGTATCAAGGCCCTGTCTGCTCTCTAAGGCCTTGAGGCCCCAACTCCATCTGGATGACAAGGTCCTTATTATAAATGATGTGTGGTGGCGGATGAAGGTGACAGATAGAATGCTCCAGAGTCAGCAGGCTGGAAACCTCCCCACCCCGAGCACACCACTCCTCGTGGCCGGTGCTCAGAGGAACTGGAGCAGGGAATTGTGCTCCAGACGGGTAAGGTCGTGAGTCTCTGCCGAATTCCTTCAACAGAAGGAGTCGCCATGACCTTGGGCTGTTTCTTCCATCTGAGCAGTCTGGACCTGCATCCAAATTTCCCAGCGTATGCTTGTGCCGACCTGAAAATCTCAGCGTGAACTCTGTTGCACAGTGATGCACTTTGTCAGACTCCCAGAGCTCCCATTATTATAGGTTCCTCTTTTTGCTTATTTCCAGCTTGACGCTGGAGGGTCGGATGAACCATTAAATAGGACTCCGTGCACATGCTGAGTGCGTAACGAATCTGGCCACTGAAACTAAGGCACGAACGTGCACATGGTGAGGAGAGAAAAATTACCACCACGAACATGAGCCCAGCAGCTGACGGAAGGTCCAACAAAAGGAAACTTTTAATGGGGAAATTTAATTTCAAAGGAAAAGGCTCCAGAAAATTATAAACACAATCACTTGACTTAATCATCAGCATTTGAATAAGCTCTGTATGAGAAACATATTTGAACATTTATAAAATTAAGATGCTAAAATTAATGTTTAGCTATTATAGAAGCGCTTATAATTGTCCCACAACCGTACATAATTAAATATAGCAATTTCAAACGTTACGGGATGGGCCCCATTCAACGAAACTAGTGTCAAAAGAGAACATGGAATATTTACCAGAGGAAGTTTGTGAGCTGTGAGCCCCCCTGTGGCCATAAAGCCCCTGTGGCCATAAAGTGCCGCCAAGGCCCCTGGGCACCCCCTCCCCACCCTGCACCCAACTCCCCCGAGCTCTCAGTCCTGGAGGAGGTGGGGCGTAGGAACCACAGCCCCAACGAGAGGCCTGACTCCTTCACCAGGCCAGGTGCTCTGATTCTAAGAGACTGCTGGGCAGTAAAACACGCCCTTCTGTCCGGTGCCAATCAGGGACATTAGAACAGAGCCCAGACCCTCCCAGACCTCTCTGTTACCTGGCAACAGCGTCTCACATTTATGGAGCAACAGTTGATGGACAGTGTCATTTGACCTGTAAAGAAAGCACCATCATTCCCACTTGCAGACACTGAAGCCAAGGCTCCAGGACACCATGGGACTTGCCCAAGATCCTTCATTCTTCAGACCTGATTTTAAATGCCTCCCTGACCATTCAGTACAAAGCCACACCACCGCCCACCCACACCACCTACTGTCAAGCAGTCCAACATCTTTGCCTCCACTTCTCAGAACAGGAGCAAATTATTCGATCCACGTTCCGGTCAGGTTTGCTCTGTGTCTCCCATACTAACATGAAAACTCCAGTGGGCCTAGAGCTGTCTCATTCACCCACGTGCCCCTGGGCCTTGGTGCTCAGCTAGTATCCGGAGCCAGGAGGGATGTACAGCGTGTGGCTGGGCCAGCTGACTCCAGACTCGTTGGGGAGCCTATTCTCCCCCACAGCTCGTTGGCTTGGTACGAGCTCCTGGGCATCCCACGTGGGTCAGCCGGCAGACCCCTCACACTCGCTGGGCGCAAGGTGAAACTCTGCATTTTGTCCCACAAACTCATTCCTCCTCCTTTATTCAGCATCTCCATAGGAGGCCCCATTCCCCCCACCCCCACCCCGCCCCAGCTGTTCTTGCAAAACCTGGGCATGTCACCTGGACTCCTCTGTATTTGAATAGCTCCTTCACCTCCCACCATATCTAACAAACAGCAGGTCCTGCTAATTCTCCCTCCAAGGCACCCACCTGACTGCATCTGCCAATTTCCTTCCCAGCCACACCTCCTGGCAGGTTATCATCATGATTCACTTGCATCAGGGCAGAAGCCTGTCAGCTGTCCTTCCCGGCTCCAGGCTGCAGGCCCTGGGGGCTTCTGAAAAGGCAGAGCTGAGCCTGTCTCTGGCACTGAGAACCCTCCAGGGGCTCCCTGTTGCCTTTACGAGAAAGTGCAAAATGGCTAAAGGAGCCCTTTGGTGATCTGGCCATTGGTCCTTCTCCATCCTCGCCTCCCACATCCCACCCTAGCCTTATATACTTACAGAGCTCCTTAGTGCCAAGCACTACACCAGACCCTTTCAGGAACATTATCTTATCAAATTCCCACAACATCCCTACAAGGGAGATATTACTCTTCCCATTTTTTTAAGTGAAGCAGGCTGAGGCAAAAGTGACTTGCCTGGGACCCCCAGGCCTTCAGGTTTGGAGTGGATGGCTCCTTCTATCTCAGCCGGCTGCTCCTCACCCTCATTACCATCACTGACAATGTCACCCACTATGTATAGGACATGATGCAAGAGAGACTCCAGGGCACGCTCCCCACTCAACAAGTCTAAAAGCCCTCTTGTTCACACACAGGCAGCAAGGTGCTAACTGGCGACCACCCAACAGTAGAACTTTGAATCCTCAGCACCTAGAATAGTAGCTGGAACACAGCAAGTGCTTGAAATCTTTGATAAGTGGATGATCGTCCATACTCTATTTCCTACTCCATGCTGCTTTTTAAGAAGCATTGTTCTCTCTGGTGTTTCTAGAGCAGTCCACCTTGTAAAAGGTAAAGCATAAGAGAATATGAGCTTGACTCATGTTCTTCTCTGGTTCTTTCAGGCTCCTGTGGATCTAGAAAAGATGCTTTTCATTCTCCAGATAGAACACTAATTCTATCATGACACAAGCTCTACTCCCTTTGGCAAGTTCTACAATGATGTGATTAAAAGCTGGGGTAAACATGCTAGGAGACATGAGCCATTCACAGACTTTGTCCCAAGGTTGCCGTGTGTGTGACAGGGCTTTGGGCTAACCTGTTTTCGGTTTGGAATATAGATCTGAGCTCTTGCAAAGCCCCAGTAATGCTGTGGATATGCAGAGGCAGCCCCAGGAGGAGGAATGTTCTAGGCAACTGCTCATCCAGTTGCAGGAGTTGTCCGTTTATTCTAGTTGCCATGACAACTTTGCCCTTCAAATTCGGTAAGTTTCATGAATAAGATCACCCTGGTATTAAATTTCATGAAATAAAAAAAACCACAAACAGGCTGACTCAGCCCTGGGGGGTGTACTTTGTGTGGAGGACTTCTCCCATAAAACCAGCCACAAGATAACAAAAGTCTCTGAAGCCTAGTAAACATGAACAAGAAAACAATGAAAAACTCCTCAGTTTTCATCGCATGAATTCAGGATTTGTGAAACTCAAAAACCTTCGCCTTGGCCAGCAGTTGGTTCAAAACTTATATTTTGGCTATATGAATGAAGACAGGACTATTTCTTAATAAAATTGACTCTACTTATAAATAGATATAGATATAACGCAGTGTGGATATGTGTAATTGTCACATAAAACTGCCTAGAAAAATTACGTGGCTCTGAAGGTTGGATTTTCCAGTACATGGTAATGTCTGATTAGAACATCAACACTGACTAGTGGGAAAGCTTGGGATTTGGGCCTAGGATCATATGCCACTAATAAGCTATTTTTCTCATTGGAGGGCGGTCATGATAATAAATAAGATAGTGCGTGCTTAAAAACAGTATGGGTAACTTTTATTTAATCCCATCTTAGCAGACTTGGGTTCTTACGCTCCTGCTAGTTTGGACCCTATTTCTCTTTTACTGCATATTAAATATTACTACTCTGCTGCCTTAGACAATCACATCAAATTAGAAGGTTAGACCAGCGAGAAGTTTGTAGATTGGGTACATTGATGGGCACTTGGCTACACGTTCGTGCACGAGTAGACACTCAGCATCAGGACACCAGTCACTGAGCAGAAATCCTAGGCCTTCCTGGCACAATAAGCAAATGCCTGATGAGTGAACTCTGAGCACTGAGTTTACTCTAGGGCCAATGACTTCAGTCTTGGAAATGAGAGGTGCCCGTAAAAACCCTTCCAGGCTGAAATGTCCATTATGACCTTTTCTGTGCACGTGATCACAAAAAATTGCTTCTTCCAGAGGCATCTCAGTTTCTTGACAGGAATCACCATACCTGGGGGCCATAATTTATCTGAAGGGCCTTCACATCCCTTCCAGACTAAAATGCCCATTTATCTCTCCCACTTTCCAGCTGGTTAGCATGCCAAAGCCCATAACCACCTGCTTCTTCTCCAGAGGCTAGAGTGAATGAAAATGGGCAGATGGTATGTGAGAGCAGAAGAAATCCTCTAACCCATTCCCAGCATCCCTTCTTTCTTTACCCATTCATCCATTCATTATTCACTCATTTATTCCATGAATTTGCTGGATACCTATACACTGATATGCCCTGTATTAAGCACTGGGATACCATGGTGAACAGAAGCCAGAACTGACTTCTCACCTTTGCTCTCCATTTTCCTGTCACATGGGCTCTGTTCTTGCACACTATTTCCTGCCCCAGGACATTTACACTTGCTGTTTCCTCAAACTACAATGTTCTTCCCCCAACTCTTCATAGAGCTCATGCCTCCCATCCCTCTAGCCTCAGTCACAAGTCACCTTTATGGAGAGGCCTCCCTCAACTACACTAAGAGGAATCTCCCCTCCCCACACCACCCTGCATTTATTTCCTCATAGCTGACATGAAATTATTCTCATTTTTTTGGACAGTTCTTTGTCTTCTTCCCTGCAACTGGCACACTGCCTAGCATACAGTAAGACATAACAGAACTTACTTAGCAGTTAGTACATGTCAGTTGCCTTTTAGAGTGTTTTATGTGCACTCTCCCAATTAATCATCCTTACAAGCCTATGACATGGGTACTAGTAGAGGCATAGAGAAGCAATTTAACTTGGTTATACAGTTAGTAAGAGATGAAGTTGGTTTTTGAACTCAGGAAGTTTGATTCTAGTGTCTGGGATCCTAACCCCTACACTAGACCAGCACTCAATTTGTCAGTGTTTTGAATGAATGAATGTATAAATATATAAATGAATGAATCTAGGGTGGAAGACAAACATTAAACAAATAATAATGTGACAACACATCAGTAAAAAGAAATGTAGGCTACGATGTGAGCACCTGAAAGAGAGATCAGGCCTAGTTGAGAGCATCAGGGGAGTCCTGTCTAAGGAAGTGATACTTATTTAAGCAACAGAGTGGAGGGCAGCTGGGAGTTAGTGGAAGATGAGGGCCATTCATCATACAATCTGTTGGTGACAGAGAAGCAGGCTGACCACAATCGTCAGACCTCAGGTTCAAAACAAATCTCTTTATGATGTTGTTAAGAAACAGGCAGGGCATACCAAGGCAGGAGTGAAAATTGGTAAGATTTTTAGAAGGCAATTTGCAGAATCCATGCTACCTGTTAAACAACTTGCAGAATTTAAACTATACCCTCCTTTCAACCCCACAATTTCCCTTTTAACTATCTTTCCTACCAGTAGGCTTGCAGATGAATAGAGAGATAATGTATAAGAAAGATAGCTTTGAAATAACCCAAAATTGAAGAATAAAACCCAAGTGTTTATCAATAGGGAAATGGATTAAATACATTTTGGTGCCACTATATTGTGCGAAATATCCTGGAACAATTTTTTAAATGATTTCATTATGATGCAATAGCATGTACATCTCTACCAGACATAGGGCCAAGTGCAAAACATCAAGTAACTGTTCACTACGCACAGACTCATCCTATTTACGTATTTTAAAAAGAAACCAAAGCTACGCCTATGTGCGCGCACACACACACACACACACACGCGCGCGCGCGCGCGCACAGTTATAAATGCATGTTTTGAAATGGCTGGAGTGCTCTGAAAGAACTTTCAGCAAATTCTTGTCTGTGGTTTCTTGGGAGGAGAAGAAAGGAAAAAAAAGTCTAACTAAAAAAAAATCTGAAATGTTTGAATTTTACAATGAAAATGTAGTCATATATTGCTGTGATTTAAAAAAAATAAGTAAATCTAATATTGAAAGAAAAAGGTGTAAGTGCATTGTGTCATCATTATAAATAGAAGTCCCCCTGGGAATACACCAGGGGTTCCGCAGGAGGCCCCACCTCGCCAGAGCCCAGCAGGCCGCCCAGCTCTGATCTGGGCCATCTTCCCAGAATACCTGGCTTGCTCTGGGTTGCCTCCTCGTTCACGCAGGTCGGTGGCTCTGGGATTGACTCCTGGCTTACCCCTGACTCAGCATCTGAGCTTCATCCACGGCTCAGGACGCCTGCCTGGGCATCCACCGTTCCACTTGGGCCTCGCTGTGGACCAATCAATATAGTTTAATTTTCCTGCTCCACGGGTTTCCTTTCCCTACTGGGAAGTAAGGTACAGTACTCCCCTCAACTCCCCAATTTAGCCTCAGAGCTGATGAGAAAGGAAACTCTGCATATCTGTAAATGAGGTAAGGGTACATTCATAGCACTGCCTGGTGACAAGATCAAGATTAAGCTTTCCACTGGAATTTACCCTTTCTCTGCTGGGCATGCTGAATCATCCATTTGGCTTAGTTTTCTTCCCAGGATTCTGAAATACTAGCTCAATGAATGGGAAAGCAAAAGCATTTTTGGTTGGTTGAGTTTTTAGTTGCATTAACAAACAATGTCTTAATTGGGTGCTTGGACATAGCCATGACTACTTCTCTGATTCCCCCCTCCCTTGGCATCCTGACCCCTGCCCTCCTCACCTGTCCCAACAGCATCAGTGACCTGTACCTGGTACTCTGTGTCCAGCCCAGACAGTCAGCCAGGAGAAAGGAAGAGAGCACGCGTGTGTGTGAATGTGAGGAGAGCAAAGCATCTCCCACTTTAGTTCAACAAGCTCTCCGAGCCCCTGATGAGGGCCATACCCTGTATTAATGCCTGGAAGCTAAGAGCCAATAAGACAGAGACCTTGTCTTCTTGGAACTTCTAGTTCAGTTCAGGAGATTGACACAGGAACACATTACCCACATACTGTCTGGTGAGGGATAAAAACAGTCATATGTGCAGGGAACTATGAGTACAAAAACTAGGGGTCTTTAGCTTAGCTGGAAGGTTCTGGGAAGGCTTCCTGGAGGAGATGAATGAGTAAGAGTATCTGGGCAGAGAAAGATGAGGAAGCAAAGGGAGAAGCAGCAGTGAGTGCTTGCAGATTGGCATCGCTCAAGCATTAGTCATGGTTGCTGGGTCAGTGAAAGGAGGTGGCGTGGGAGAGGCAGGGTGACAGAGAACCTTCGTGACAGCTCTCATGATTTCCAGCACTTCAGAAGGTGGCACCGGGCCTGTGAGTGCTGGCCTTCCCAAGCACTGACCGTTACTTCAGCATCCTTATGTAGATTGTGTTGTATTTAAATGGGTTAGGGACAGAAATGTCCTATTTGCTAAATCTTGGTTAAAACTGTACTTGACCCTTGTTGTCATTCTTTTCTAAAAGAAAAAAAAAGGTCCATTTTAGAAAGCTCTAGGCAATGAGCAGCAGGATGACTGCTTTTCAGGGACAGCCTCCTGCATATCCAAAAGGCTTACAGTCCTGAGGAGGTGAACGCAAAGCTTGAGGACATGTCAGGCTCAGGACGTGCCCTAAAGAGTTTCTCTCCATTTTGCTGAATCTCTGGTTTGGAAAGTGTGTCTGCAGAGGTGATTTGCCTCCCTCTTCAAAGGACAGAATGACCAGATTTTCCTTGATACTGGGGTTTTGCAGTACAGCCTGGATATTGGCACTGCAGTGTGCTAGTGGATTCTGATTTTGTGTGCTAACAGGAATGAGTTAAAATCTCTTTTCTATTTCAGGGCACTTCTCACTGTATTCCCTGCCCTTTAGTCTTCATATCATTAGATGCTTTGTTATTTGGTACATGCATTGCTGCTCTAACAAATTACCATAAATTTGGCAGCTTAAACAACACAAATATATTATCCTATAGCTCTGGGGGTCTGAACACTCCTTGGCCAGAAATCAGGGTGTTTGCAGGGCTGCATTTCTATTGGAGGCCCTTGGGGAGAGTCTGATTCCTTGCCATCCTTGCTCCCAGAGGCCACCCATCTCCCAGATGGCCCTCTTCCATCTTCAAAGCCAGAAATTCCATCACTCCAACCTCAGCTTCCATATCCTCTTTTCTCATTTTCTGACCCCTGTGCTTCCCTCTTTCAGTTACAAGATCCTTGTGATTACATTGGGCCTTCTAGGATAATCCAGGATAATCTCCCCATCTCAGATCCTTAAACACATCTATAAAGTTCCTTTTGTCATAGTCAGATGTTTACAGATCCCAGGCATTGTACGTGGACAACTTTGGGGGCACCACTCTTCCATCTACCACAGAATCTGAAGATCTAGATAGGTAGTCATTATGGTCTCATTGTGCACAACAATGTCCTTTTGTCACCTTAAAGTGCCACTTTTGCCTTGTTTTAATCCTTGGATTTGAATTACACTTTGCGCGATGTTAATACCATTTGTTGGTATTCATTTGATATGTCTATGCCCAGCCCTTTGCTCTTAACCTCACTGAATCACTTACTTTGAATATCCTTGCAGTCAAAATTTGCATTCTTAAAAAAACTGAGCCTGTGGTTTTCTTATTTTATTGAGTGGATTTGACCCTGTCATGGTTACTGGTATCCCGTTTCACCTCACTTTGTTATCTTTTCTTGCATGAGTGCTGCTTTTTAAGGTTTTGATGCTTCCTTTTCCTGTGTGGGTTGCCTCTCAATCTTATTTAGAGTGTATTGCTTTTCCTTCTGATATTTAGAAAGTTTGATTCATCTGCCTTTGGTTCTTCAAGTGGTTACATTTATACATTAATAAAGAGAGAAGCCTGAACCTCTCTAATAGTTGACTTACCAATATTGATGCATCTGTTATATCTTCTCCATGTATGGAGACAGTTATTTATCCTTCCTCTCATCTCTCTGCACAAATACATCCCTAATTTTCATTTGCAATATTATTATTCTTATTGTTGTTGTCATGGTATCAACCACATTGTAAAGATTTATGGCATTTGCCTTCAGTTATGGTTTGCAGCCCTGTTCTTTCCAGATGTACCCATGAGTCAACCCCTCACTGCCAGCTTTTTGGCCCCATGGTCTCCATTTAGCTCCCTCTGCCCAAGCCCTACCCTCAAATGTGACCCACTTGCCATTTAGATACCTGAAGAACTCTTTCTTTCCTTTTGCATTTCACTATCTTTATTGGTCTATGTCTTACTATTGATCATTCTGCATCTTTTGTTTCCAACAATAAAAAAAATGCTTATTACCAGAGAAGGAGTCAGCACCAAGAAGAATCTGTAAAGTGCACCTTATTAAAACAACCCTTATCTTCCACTAGTTCCTCCATATATTTTCGAGTTTCTAGGGAATTGCATCATCCCTTGAAATGCAAACCCTCTTACCCGTGTAAAAATGAGCACATATTCTAGTGTATAAGCCCCCAAATCTAACTGCTTCTTTGAGTTTCACTTCTTTCCTATAAATTTGTGTGCACATAAAATATTAGCAGAATTTTTATTCTTTTTCTCCTGTTAATCTGTCTTTTGTCATTTAAATTAGCAGCCCCAGTCACTAAATGTAAGAGGATAGAGGAAAAGTTTTTCTTCCCTGACTCTCTCCCTACCTGCTAAACTCAGCCACACCTACCTTCCCCAGCTCCTGGAATGCACAGTGCTGTCTGACTCCTGCACAAATCTATCCCTCCACCAGAAATGGTCCCTTACTCCCCAATCTCTGCCCATCTCATCTCCAGGTTTCAGCTTAAATACAGTAAGTAGGTTCCCTCTCCATCACCACACAGTTTGTTTCCTCAGCTCTTCTCAATATGTTTTTGTGCTTAATTATTGTCCCATTAGAATGCAGACCCCAAAGGGCAGGAACCATGTCTGGCAGGCTGACCACCAAGTCCCTCCAGCACCCAGCACAGCACCCAGGTATGCAGTAGGTGCTCAGAAACACTTGTTGATGAAGGAGTGCATTGTCCTGAGTAAATTATTCTGGTCAGGGAAGAGGCCTCCTACCCTACCCAGGATTGCTTCTGCTGACTTCTATTTTCTCTATGTGTGGATCCACATTTCCAGAACCAAGCTTACAGTTTCCCACACTCAACATACCTTCACCATTCTGTCATCAGGAGACACTTCTCCCAAGAAACCAGAGTGATGGCAGTCTTCCCCCTCCTCTTCAATTTCGTACACACACACCCCAAAGCCAGCAATGGCTCCACAGTCCACCAAGACAATTTACACTTTCTGTGAATGACAGAACTACAACCTTTCAGAGAACCTGAACATTGCCACCTAAAAACCCTTCCTCGTGTAACTTTCCAGAGAAACTCAGAAACAAATGTTACAACATTTTATAGAGATTTGGCATTTGCTGCACCTGAGGATACATAAGTGAATTAATTATTTAGCTATTTCTGTAAAGCAGCCCAGAAATACCTTTGCGGTGCCTGTGTTTAATTCTGTCTCCCTTTCATATTTTACTACCTTTTTTTCCTTCTATGTTTACTCCATTAAAGTCTATAATAGCATTAAAGATGAAAGAATGCATCCAGTTCTTTTAAAAGGCTAATTTCCGCCAAGCCTGTGGTGGCTGTTCAAGCTGATTTCTCCTTTAAGGAGGAAATGACTTGGTAAATTTCTGGGAGTCAGTTCTTGGTCAGTTCTCAGCCTTGCTAATTTATGTGCTTATTTGATCAAGAGTCAGCTTACATTGCAAACCTACTAAACCTGAATTTCCTTCATTGTTGGCAACAAAAAAGAGCCAACTTGGTGTATGTAAATCAAGTATTTGCTCCTCTCTGAAAGTCAGAGTGTAGTAATTGTTCAGTAATGGAAACCATGAGTTGGTAGAAATTCCATGAGGCCAGAAGCTATGAGCAGATAGAAATGACAGGATGGAAGGAAATTCATGAACTAGCAACTATAGGAAAAAAAGATTGTTACCACTGTTAGGCAGAAAAATAGATATGAGAGGGCGCAGGGAGAATAAGGCCAGTAAAGCCCACTAAATGGGACTCAAAGAGTTAACCAGATAAAACCAGGGAGCCAGAAAGGACTCACAAAGTTAACACCCTTTGCAATGTGCATTCATTCCACATGTTCTGAATCTGGGCTGATCTTGAGACTTGTTCTCGCTAATGCAGGTGAGATGGAGCAGAGACATGGGTCCAGCATCATGATTCATTTTCCTTAAAAAATGTCAAGATATGAATAGCATAATAAGAACAGGAAGGACTTATCTTAAGGCTAAGATTCCATTTTAAAAGAGAATTGGGAAGTTATGTTCCTGGCATATTCTTTGGTAATCAGCCAACAACCTATCTTAAGATAAGGCAAACAGTTTTAACTGGTGTGTTCCCAGTGCTTGGGGGTAGCCACTGTCTGGGAGAAGAACAGGACATTTATCCTGCAGAATAATCTGGAGGACTGACTATGGATAATGCGACTGTCTCTCTCTGGAGAAAGACATGAGACCACATGACAAGCTTGTACCTGCTGCCCCTTTACCTTTATCCCATTCTTGAAAATCCTTAAAAGACAGAATCCCAGCTTTGAAGTGCGCCTTTTCTCTGAGGTTGTCCGCACTCCCCTTTCTTCGAGTGTGTACTCTTGAATAAAGCCTCCTCACTGCTCAGCTTACTGGGTTTTGTCTCTGCGCTCTCCTAATGTGAAGAGTCTTTGTTACTTTGCTATTTCATTTTATTCTCTAGGCTTAAGCACAAGCCGTCACTCTGTCTCTGTCCTACTTCAGGTAAGTAGGGATGGGCTGCTGAGAGCTCTGACTTGGGCCTGCAAGTTCTTATCACCTGGGCAACCCAGATGGAGCTGCCGCTCCTACTCGTGCTCTTTAGCAGCCTGCCTGAAACTCTCCTTTCTTTGCTTTGGGAAATCCTGAGAACATAATCCCTCTCCATCCAGTGCTCTGTGGCTCCCCCAAATCCTGGCATGGTGGGGACTCGGTTCCCATGCCGTGCAGATCCAGGCAGGCACTGGACATCAGGTGACACTGGCTTCAGGACTTGGCAAGGGAGGTGCCCCATACTGAGCAGGAGCTCAGTAAACTCCCCTTCTCTCTCTCTCCTTCCTGTTCTCTGCTGCCTGCAAAGTAGCTGCCATTCCTTCCCACTCTCGTTTTAATGAATCCCTTCCTCACCTTGTACTCTGACTTCCCTGCATCTCTGAACTGAATTCCTCCCCAACACCATGAGGCTTGAACTCCAGGAAAGGGAGCAATGAATGGCCACCTTGAGTGGCAGATGTCATAATGTGGCCTCAAGAATAATAATAGAACCCAAGTGTCTTCCAGTCCCCCTCTGAGGCCCAGCTCTACCACTGAGTTGGGAAATATACTTACAGCTCTCCCTATTGTTAGGGGGTAACCAGAATAGGTCCTGGCAAGCAAAGCTCCAAGCCAGGGCCATTAGTCCCATAAGGAGGTCAAGTGGTAGGTATGGCTGGCTTGGTGCAAAATATCAGTACTGGGGAGAAAAACAACTCAAATACAGGTTCACTTGAGGGAAGGACTATGGTGTGTCTCTGTAGGTAAAGGAAAGCATGTTTCCATGGTCAGGTTGGAGAACAGTCTTCATCATGCACTAAACAAGTAGTGTGAGGCATGGAGTTGGCAGAGCCACACATATGACCATGCAGACTGTGCAAAGCCTAAGTCCCACCTCCCGGTGCTACAGGGAATACAGTAGTGAGAATAGAGTCCCTGCCCTCATGTAGCTTATGCTCTAGTTGGGGTTACAGGGAATAAACAAGTAAACAGATCATAAATGTTACTGATCAGACTGTGATTAGTGCTGGGGAGACAATGACACAGGGTAAGGGCTCATGGAAGATGCATTAGTTTCCTATTGCTGCTATAACAAAAGTAATACAAACTTAGTGGCACAAAATTACTCCTTTACATATCTGGGGGGCAGAACTCCTAAAATCAAGATGTTGGCGGAGTTATATTCCTTCCAGAGGCTCTAGCAAAGAATCCGTTTTCTTGCTTTTCCAGCTTCTAGAAGCCATCTGTATTCCTTGGCTCCTGACCCCATCCTCCACCATCACAGCCAGTGGTGTGGCATCTCTCTCATTATATTGCCTTTGCACACTATGATTCCCCTGCCCCCTTTTATAAGGATCACACGGTGATTATATTGGCCTCTTATGTGGCTACATTGCCCCATGCAAACAACTCAGGGCAATATCTCCAATTCAAGATCCTTAATTTAATTTAAAAAGTCTCTTTTTCCACATAAGGTAAATGTTCATAGGTTCTAGGAACTAGGATATGCTATCTTTAGGGGACCATTACTTTTTCTATCACAGAGGGGTGACCTTTCTGAGGAGCTAATACTTGCACAGACATGTAAGTCATGCAAAGAAGTCAGCCTCAGGAAGGCATGGAGATGGGGGATCTGAAGCAGAGGGTCTGAGGCAGGCGCAAGCTTGGCTCAGTCAAGGGCAAATACTTGTGTGAACAGAGGTTGGATGAGGGAAAGAGGGCATGAGATGGGGCCAGAGAGGTGTGAGGGGCCGTGGTGAGCTGTTAGGATCTCACTCTACATTTGAAAGGCAACTATCCAAGGATTTTAAGCACAGGAGTCACATGATTTGATTTCTTGTACCTTAAAGATCAAGATCATTCCAGCTGCCCTGAGTAGAATAGACTGCATAGGGCAAAAGTGGAAGTGGAGAGAAAGTGAGAGGCTATAAGGGTGTGACAGGCGTGCAGTGCAGGGGCCCTAAACAGGGGCTGCAGCGAAGATGGTAAGAATCCAGCGGGCTGGGGACATAGTCTGGAGACTGAGGAGACCCTAAGCAAGCAGTTTACTTGGGATGCAGATCCCAAGAAGCACTGGGAGGGCGTGGGGCGCTGGGGCTGGGAGGGGAGAGCCCCAGTACAGGGCGGACGCTGGGGCTCAGTCCAGCGGGCACTCTGAGGGTCAGGACTCCCCAGCAGAGGGCGAGGACACTGTGGCAGGTATCCACTCCTCCCTCCCCTACTGACTGAGGGGTGCTCAGCCCTAGCAGATCGCCCCACCCCCATGGCCAAAGAACACCCCTGGGCAGAGAACCGGGAGGCTGTCGGCATGTCAGAGCACTTTCCACGGCAGCCCCCAGGGTGGGCTGAGGGGAACAGGTGGGCTGCCCCAGCACCTGTCACGCTCACAGATCTCTGTGTCTTCCAGAAGGGACAGGGCTGGGACCCAGGTAGACTGGCTGCCCTGGAGAGTAGCATGCACAGGGCCAGTAGGGCTGAGGTGGAGACCAGCTCAGAGGGGTCGGGCTGGTAGACCCAGAAAGATGGGCAGCTCTCATTAATTTTCTCAGTGAAATAAAAACAGAGGTCATCAGCTAGGAAAGTGGACGGGGAAGGTGTGTGAGGTTTGCGGCAAGCGAAGGTATGAAATCGTCCATGAGGAGTGTGGAAAGGTGAATTTGCTGAGGGAACACAGTGTGGGTTGGAACAGTGCCCTGTGCCTGTTTAGAGATCAGAACCCACCAGCCCAGTTAGTACTTCCTCCCAGCGACAGGCAGTGCTTGGATGTCAGCAAACAGGTCTGGGTCAGTCAGAGCTTGGACATGTATGTCAGGTGTGAAGATGGGCAGATGGCGGGTGGGGGGGGGGCACCGGAGAGTTAAGGCTTTGGCATGAGGAGGAATCCAGGTTTTGTGGGGCCTGAAATGTAAGCACATCTGGGTGCCCTCTCAAAGAAAAAGCTTACAAAATCACAAATATAAAATGAAATATTTTAAAATGAGAAAATAAAGCATAAGAAGTTTTAAGACTCAACACTTAGCACAGACATCACAGAAATTCAAAAAAATCAATGTTTTATTAGTTGCCTATGCCAACTTTCTTCCCTTCTTTTCTGTCTCTGTTTCCTATCCGTATGACGAGAGTTTTGTGTTATTTTCTATACAGAGAATAGAAAGATACTTCAATGTTTCCTCTAACAAGTTGATTGATATCTGTTTTTTTTCTTGCTGATGGTTGGTGAAATAAAGCCTGTGACTTCACACAGATACACTTACTGTTTATAATATTGCTACAGGCTTTATGTTACAAACACAGAAATGTGGACAGAGTCTGTTATACACGATGCCTATCAAAAAATACATAGCTCATTTATAATTTAAATGTCGCATCATCAAGGACATTCTTTCTGACAAGGCATCTTGGAGAAATTCCACAGACTAGCTTCAGGGTTCATGCATTTCAAAGCTTGGTTCTCCCCCATTACTCATATGCTTCCTGTGGTGGTCATGTGGAACATGCTCATCTCACAGTATGACCTCAGGCCCTAGCCCCTTGGGTCATGGTGGCAGGTGAGTCAGCACAGCAGACAGCAGGAGTGTTCCTGGAAGCCATTTCCCAAGAGAGCAGTTACTGAGATCATAACTATACACACACATTACCCCTCTAACCTAAACTAGATGTATCCCTAGCTCATTTCCCCTCAGCCACATCCCTTACCACTGCCCACAGCCCCCACCAACCCTGCCCAATGAAAGGGCATGTGCGACAGGAAGTTTGAGTAGAGAGAGAGAGAGTGATTTTAGCTGACTATGGTTCAATATCTCACTTTTGCAAATTTCGCAATAATGTGATCTTGTGACCTTGCTAGCACCTCTCCCAGGGCCTTGGAAGGAGCCCTTGCAAGTGGGGACAGCAAGGCTGAATGTCCCTAGCTACACAGTCAACCCCCTCTGTAGGCATAATTGTAGCGATGGGTCATCTCATCTCTAAGCTTGATGACAGGTCTGGACATAGCGGCTCTGGGCAGTAAAAATGAAGGAAGGTAAAAGGTCAGAAGGTGTGGATCATGTTGAAAAGTGTTGAGGTGGGTGGCCTTGGAAATACAGGTTGTTCTCAGGCTGAAATGCTTGAATTCAAGATCTTGGAAGTTTCAGAGGCAATAGAGCTGCTGTATGGCCATGGGAGCCACAGGGCTTACACGGAATGGAAGCAATGACCACTGGACACAGGAATTCAAGAAACTGAAAAGCCAAGCATCACGTGTATTCTAGAACCACACTGTCCAGTATGGAAGCCACTAGCCACATGACACTATCACACTCAAAATAACTAAAATTAAAAATTCATTGCAAGAGCTCAGTCACCACATGTAGCTAGTGGCTACTGCACTGGACAGTGCAGTTATAGGACATTCCCGTGATAGAACATCCTATTGCACAGTGCTGATCTAAGAGATGCTGAAATCAGGAACAATTATGACCAAAGTATTGGGATAAGAAAATGAGGCGGGGTGTCTGAGTTTAAATCCTGGCTCCCCCAGTGCCTGGTGATTTATTGCCTTGGACACATCACTTTTAGCCTGTCTGTGCCTCAGCGTCCTCGTCTTTAAAAGTACTGTTATGGGAAATAACAGTACTTACCTAGAGGGTTGTTGTGAAGATAAGTTAATATGGTGCTTAGAACAGTGCCTGGCACATAGGAAATGCTACACAAGTGTTAGCCATGTCCATTACGTGCAAAAACCTGCAATGAACCAGGGAGAATAAAAGGAGGAACCAGAGTCAGAGATGGTTGCAGCAAAGGGGGCAGCAGGTGGCATAGCTTAAGGGTGGTACTGGAGAGATGCTGAGACTTTGAAGGGAGGAGGGCAAAGCTGGCCACAGGACAAGGGAGGCCCTAACCCCTCTCTGGGCTCTAAGAAACGAGGTGTGGGGTGTGTGCAAACTGGCCTGCTCCTGAGAGGGCTGCCAGGGAAGCTGGACACCCAGGGTGCAGCGTCATTCCTCCCGCTCAAGGAAGGTGGCAGCATCGTGCAGAGCAGGGGCCCATGCTGTGTGGAATTTTGCTGATGGCAGCCAGTGTCCCAAATGGCACAGGGTAAAGCTGGGAAGGCAGAAGAGGGGAGAACCCACTCAAATGGCACAGTCTCACCCAGGAAGAGCCACGGTGGCAGTGCTCACCTGGAGGCTTGCCCTTCGGTGGTGACACGCAAGCCAGGGCTAAGGCATGAAGGCATGCGGAGACCGGGGCTCTCCTGGGGGACGTGGGGAGCCAGTGCCAAGTAGATAAGGTCACTTGGCGGTTTACAATGATATGTTGGATGGTGTCACAGCCAGGCGTGCACAGCCTCAGATGAGTTAGTGTCAAAAGTCAGGTGAACTTTTAATCCACCTCCCCATCACTATCTACCCATCCCCCATTCGTCTGTCCCCCTGTCCATCTATTCACCCATAAATCCATACACCCACCTATGCATCCAGCTGTCCACCCTCCTACCTGCTCACCTGTCTGTCAGTCCAGCCACCTACTACCTACCCATCTATTCATTTATTTAAACCCTCGCTAAGCACCTGACACATGCAAGGCTTAGGGTTTCATTTAGACACCTGAAGCCTTTTCAAACGTATTATTTCCATTTGCATTTACTCCATTTCTCTGTACAAAGATGCATTTTGTGCATGTAAATGCCCTGTCTCATTTATAATTTCATTTTCAAGACCACAATTCAAGCCATCTTTCTCCCCACAGAGGCCTCTCTCCTTCATGCTATTTGCAATGCTTGTGCGTGACTAACCATCTTCTCTAATCATAATAAGCCTTCTCCCAACACTGTCAATGTTAGGCAAGAATGCATCATAAGCACTGTGGTGTCATTTACCAAAATTTAATAAGAAAACGATAGCTTGGAGTGTGTAATTTTTCCAACAGCAGAGACATTTGCCCAGGGAGAGATGGATAAATAAAATCCAGTTACATAGCTAATAGAAAAACCAATTCATAGAGGAAAGAACTGTTGGGAATGTGTGCTGAGCCTCTACTGACTCCAGAATAGTGTTTAGAGAAAGATATAATGGCTGACATGTATGCTCTTACTCAGTGCCAGGTTCTTTGCATGAACTGTTCTATTCATTTATTGCTTCACTAAAAGACAAACTTAGCTGTTACCCCACTTTGTAGAGAAACTGAGGTGTTGCTCAATGTTGCAGCCAAGCAGAGGCAGGGAAGCTGGAATCTGCAGCTCAGCAGCCTGTCTCCAGGGCCCGTGCTCTAACCCTACTCTCCCACCCTTTTGCATGTGGGAGAAACCCCAAGAGTTGAGGCTTAATTGGAGACTGGGTAGACAGTGGAAATAGCAAGGCCTAGAAGTTAAGGGTTCCAGGCTCTAGCCTCCTTTGGGCTGTCACAGCATCGTGTTACCTGCATAAGTAACTTTACCTTCTGGTTCTGATAAAATGAGAAAGCTGGATTGATGATCTGCATGCCTGGTCCAGTCTCAAAGCCCAGAACACCCACCTTGCAGTCTGCAGGATTCATTCATGGCAGTAAGACGAAGTCGCTGCCAAGTTACCCAAGCAACCAGAATGGGCAGAACAAGGACGGCAGGTGGGAATGTCAACACACCAAGCAGGAAACACAGTCTGCACGACTGTGTGCCTAGCGAGAGACCACAGAAGAGCCGGCAATCAGAAACTGTCTCCACAGCCCCTTGATGCCATCACCCAGAGGCTCTGCAAACCCCGCAGCATCCTTCACAACAGCTTATAAGGAGACACATATCCCAGCACAGAGAAGACCACTGAGTCACTGACTCCTCCATTCAATAAACACATGCTGTGTACTTACTACGTGCCCCAAGGGACCCAGTTGTTGGAGACACCAGAAGATTCGAACACAGAGGCAGGAGACAGACACCCAGACACCCAAGCTGGGGAACTCCAATGCACCCTGCATTGGAAGAGTGCACAAAGGTTTTGAGACCACAGACTGAGAGCCTTTCATCCATGCTCTCCCCAGTCCCTCTGGCTTTTTCCAGTTCCTCGAACTTGCCCTGCTCCTTCCTTCTGCTTTTCCCAGGTTCTGAAACGCTCTTCCCTTGCCCTAGGGATGCTGGCTTCTCATCCTCCAAGTGACAGGCCCTTGGAGAAGCCTCCCACTTCCTCCCCTGTGAGCTCCTGTCATCCTCCATCTCAATATCCAGTTATCTTTATATAACCTGCCACTGTTGAAATCACTATTTACTTACTCCCTTTTTGATTTATGCCCTTGGTAAGCCCTGGGTTCCAGGTGCTGGACAGCAGGACAGGTGCTGGGTCTGCTTTATCTACCAAGTGTCCCCAGTATCCAAGCAAGTGTCTGTTACAGAATTTCAAATACTTTCTGAATGAACAGTTGTCTAGGGAGGACAGGGAGGGCTCCAGAGGGATAGGGAAAGCAGGGTACCCAGGTATGTGGTGACGTTAGAGCTGTTCAGGAGATGAGCATGTGTAAACGCACTGGGGCGAGATGCAGAAGGGAGAGCCCAGCAGGACACTGCCTGATGGGGAATGAGGGACTTTTACCCCATTCAGTACTTGAGGATCTCAACCTTGGAAATACCTGCTCTTCTGTCTTTCTTCTTTGGGAAAACCGCTCAGTCTAAAACAAAACAAGGCTAATAAAAACAAGGAAATAATGCAGATTACAGCTTATCAGCTGCATAAGGGGGGGAACCTCATGGTTGATGAAACTGCACATGAAATGAATCATGATATTTTTCCAGATTTTTCTACTAAAGAAGAATACACTATGTCTGTCTTGGTATAATTCCTAAAAGGACTGACAGTCATTACCACATTAGTCTAATTTATACTTGCTAATAGGCCCATTGCATCATTCTTGTAGATGAGATCAACTCCAGACAGCATAGCTCTGACAGGGAAGCGGGGTGAGGCCTGGTCAGCTGGAGTATCTGTCTGCCCCTCATCCACCCCAGTTATCAAATGCCTTCTTCCCATCTCATCCTGGCTTCATTCCTAAGGACAGGATGATGTGATTCTTAGTCTGCACTCAGGACTTCCTCTGGGTCTCAGAGCATCACAGAAATTTGGTTTGTGTCATCTTCCAGTCTCCACACAAATACAGATGCTTTGTCTGTTCCGTCCATGTTACACATTTACATAGAAAGTATGCCCAGGGGCTTTTAGTCGTGAGACAGGACATTTACCAATGCAAATGACAAGGATGTCGCGTTACATTCAGATTAATTCTGAACACGCTCATCACAGGGCTGGTGCCACAGTGCACACACCAAAGGAATTAATGATGATTAGACACCCTCCTTGTCGAATGGAATTGGAGAAGCTCCAATTACTTGGAGTATATGCCTCCTCAAATGAAATGAATGAACACGTCCTTCCTAACAGTGAAGCCCCCACGTCTCAGCGTTGGCTGCAACCTGGATTTCCAGTGATGCCGTCTCTGTTATTAGCCATCCTAACAGGAGCATTTCACAGAACTAAGGCTGGAGACTACGCTACATGAATGTTCTGGTGAGATTCTACAGCAAAGCTACAACATCACATTCCAGAAACTTCTGTGTCATAAAACAGAGACAAAATTATGCTTTGAAATACCCTTGATTGAATACAATGAAGAGTTTCCATTTAAGCAATAAAATGTTCTTCTCCCCTTGCCAAACTCACTTTTGAATTCTTCTGTGGAAAAACTTGATGCTTTTCCCACCTAATAACACTTGAAATTTTTAATTAGCAATGCTCTTCCAAAGAGAAGTTAAACTTTAGAGTCAATTAGAAACTTATTAGGAATTAGTTATTTCAATAATGCCCTGTCTTTGTGGTTTTGGAGCGATGTCTGTCTCATATCCCTTGAGGCCACTTGACAGTGTGAAAATGCAGAAAAAAGCCTCCTGGGGACAGCCACTCTAGAGCTATTCTACACAAGTGACAGCCACGTTCCTTGAATTCTAGGAAAATGTGGGATTGCTTTCCTGTTTAACAAAAAACTCTTAAACCAAATAGCTCAGGCCCAAGGAATTTGCTATCCACACAAAGATAATTAGGAGACATCAAGGCCTTACTCCATTGCCACAACTGCCACAGATTAGACGGAATGATAAGTGCCCCCACAATAATATTGACGTGAACAACTCCACTGAGTTTCTGGGAAGTTCAAAACACACTCATGAGCAAGGATATTTCCTCCAGGAAACTTGACTCTGCTAACATCAGTGATCTGCAGGCATGAAGTATACAACAGATGATTGTCCAAAGGCCTAACTGGCTAGTTCTCCCTTACACTCTCAGGCAAGGTGCTTCGATAAATTTATGGGGCCCTTTTATCTTTATTGAAGCAACTGTATAAAACAAAGGTGAATAATTCTATAATTTGGCCTATAAAATGAAATAGACTGGGAGTTTGAAAAAGACAGATGCACCCCTATGTTTATCACAGCACTATTTACAATAGCCAAGAAATGGAAGCAACCTAAGTGCCCATCAGTAGATGAATGGATAAAGAAGATGTGGTACATACACACAATGGAATATTATTCAGCCATAAAAACAAAACAAATCCTACCATTTGCAACAACATGGATGGAGCTAGAGGGTATTATGCTCAGTGAAATAAGCCAGGCGGATAAAGACAAGTACCAAACGATTTCACTCATCTGTGGAGTATAAGAACAAAGAAAAACTGAAGGAACAAAACAGCAGCAGAAGCATAGAACCCAAGAATGGACTAACAGTTACCAAAGGGAAAGGGACTGGGGAGGATGGGTGGGAAGGGAGGGACAAGGGCGGGGGAAAAGAAAGGGGGCATTACAATTAGCATGTATAATGTGGGGAGGGGTTACGGGGCGGGCTCTACAACACAGAGAAGGCAAGTAGTGATTTTACAGCATCTTACTATGCTGATGGATAGTGACTGTGAAGGGGTATGTGGGGGGGACTTGGTGAAAGGGGGAGCCTAGTAAACATTATGTTCTTCATGTAATTGTAGATTAATGATACCAAAATAAAAAATAAAATAAATAAATGAAATAGACTGGGTCTTCCATAAACTGGAGTCCTGGGCCTGGCAGGCATGGCTCATCCCAGGTTGTACCTGCAGTGATCAGCTCGCCTCCGTGTCACACTGTCTGGGAGAGGACCAGTGGTGGGCAAGCCAGTGGCTCCGCTGGCTTGTTTCCCACCCTGGACTCAGGACTGCTCCACAGAGGACCAGCCTGCAAATGTGATAAAATGAGTACAAGGAAATTTCCACCAGCTGTCTTCTTCCCATGTTATATTATTATTCTTATTTCCATAAAGACAAGCATGCCCAGGAAGGGGAAGGAAGACCTCAAACTCTGCAGAGAAAAGTTTAAAATAAAACAGAACCACTCATTCCCCTGCCATTTCCAAAGATAACCACTATCCACATTTCTTGCACATCCTTTCAGTAAAATATTGATGCATGTAACTGCATATATTTGCATATACTTTTAAAATATTCAATTAGGATTATGTTTTATGTATATATGCCATTCTTGATTTTTCTCTTAATTGATGTTGACAATCATTTCATATTACATGTATCTCTATTTTTATTTACATTTTGATTTTATATTATGGAAAAATATACATAACACAAAATGTACCCTTTTCAGTGTAGAATTCAGTCGTATTAAGTACATTCTCAATGTTGAATGCATAATCATGTGCAACCATCATCACTATCCATTTCCAGAATTTTTCATCTTTCCAAACTGAAACTCCCTATGCATTCAACAGTAACTCCTCACTCTCCCCTTCCCCCTCCCCTAGCAACCTCTATGCTATTTCCTGTCTCAGTGAATTTGTCTATTTCAGGTACCTCATACATGTGGATTCATACAACATTTATCCTCTGAGTCTGGCTTATTTCACGTAGCATAATGCTTTCAATATTCACCCACATTGTTTCATGGATCAAATTTTCATTCCTTTTTATGACTGAATAATATTCCACTGTGTGACTACACTACATCTTGTTTATCTATTCATCTATTGATGGACACTTGGGATGCCTCCACCTTTTGGCTATTGAGATGCAAGTATTGTTGAGACCCTACTTTTAATTCCTTTGGGAAAGTAGCTAGAGGGGGAGGTCCTGGAGCATATGGTAAGTCTATGTTTAACTTTCTAAGGCGCCACCGAACTATTTTCCGCAGCAGCAGCACCCTTTTGCATTCCCACCAGCAGTGTAGGAGGGTTCCAGTTTCCTCACATCCTCACCAACACTTGGAATTGCCCACTTTTAGATCAAAAACATCCTAGTGGGCATGAAGTGGTCTCTTACTGTAGTTTTGATTTGCATTTCCTATTGATTAGTGATATTAAGTATCTTTGAAGATATACCTAGTGAAGTTCTTGTTCCATATTTGAAGTGGGTTGTTTGTTCCTTTTTATTTTTGAGTTGTATTTATTTTTAAGTAAATTTTTTATTGAAGTATTATATATATAAAGTGCAAAATCATCAGTGTAGAGTCTAATGAATTTTCAAAGTGCACACATTCAAGTAATCACCACCTATATCAAGAAATAGGCTATTACTCAGCACCCCAAAAGGCTCCCTCATATCCCATTCTAGTCATTACTTACCCCCAACAAAGCTTACCCCCTACCCTGGACTTCTATCACTACCATTCAGTTTTACCAAATTTGAACTTCAGGCATGTAGAATCATGCAGTATGTACTATTACACTCTCTTTTACATCTGGTTTCAGTCACTCAACATTATGTTTGTAAGACTTACCTTGGTTGTTGCATGGAGCAGTATTTTATTTGCTTCATTGCTGTATAGTATTCCAATAGTACGACTATTTCACAATTTATTGATCCAGTGTTTGCAGTTTGGACTATTATAAATAGAGCTGTTATGAACAGTCTTGTCTTTGATTTGCATGCATATCTGTAGGGTATACATGCTGGGTGTACTTGCTGGGTTATATGGTATGCATTTGCTCAGTCTTAGTAGATGCTAATAAACAGTTTTCAAGTTATAGAGTTGTGTTCTCAATTTAAATAAAGTTACTTGAATTTCAAACATAAATAAGGTGATTGTACCAAGTTATACCCCATCCAGCAGTGCAGTTACCCCAGAAAAAGTACCCCACTTCATTTTAGTAATTCCTTATATAGATGCACATAATAAAATTATCCAATCTTCTATTGAAAAATATTTAGGTTGTATGTTAGAGTTCTCCAGAGAAACAGAACCAATGGAATATAGATAAATATACAGAAAGAGATTTATTATGAGGGACTGGCTCATGTAATTGTGGAGGCTGAGAAGTCCCACAATCTGCTCTTTGCAGAGGCCCAAGACAACTGGTGGTATATTTCCAACCTAAATCCAAAGGCCTGAGAACCAGGAGAGCCGATGGTGTAAGCCATGCTCTGAATCCGAAGGCCAATGAACCAGGAGTGTCAGTGTTTGAGGGCAATAAGCAAGAGTCCAAGCCCAAGCAGGGAGCAAATTCACCTTTCGTTGGCCTTTTGGTTCTATTCAGGCCCTCACCAGATCGGATGATGCCCATCCACACTGGTGAGGTCAATCATTGCTCAGTCTAATGATTCAAGTGCTAATCTCTTCTTGAAACACACTCACAGACACACCCAGAAACAATCCTTCACCAGCTCTCCCAGCATCCCTCAGTCTAGTCAAGTTGACACATTAAATTAACCTTCACAAGTTGTCTCCAGTTATTTTATTTTTTCCACTATAAAAGGTGCTACCATGAGCATCCTAGCACATATAACTAAGCAAATTTTTCCAAGCATAATCATAGAGTGAATTACCCACACTGCATAGGAACCTGTGTATGCATTAAACATTCCGATAGACATTACTGGATTATCCCCTAAGAGGTTGCAAACACTGCCATTCCCACCAATATTCTGAGACTGACTGCCACATACCACCTCCCTTCCTTGTCCACAGCAGAGCATAATTTAATTTCTCCAATTCGACAAGTGAACAATGGCATCCCTTTGGTACTCTGACTTGCATTCTTTAACTATAAAGTGAGGTTCTCACTTTCATTTTGAACCTGCAGTCAGTGTCAGGAGGAGACAGCAGCTCCAGCCCAAAGGTAGGACGAGCAGCTTCCCTCTCCTCCCACCAGCAACCTCACCACGCAAGGCAAACGGTAAATCTGACTCAAGTTTTGTTGCCAGAGAGACCGACCCTCAGGCTAGGAAGTCTCAGAAGCAGCGAGTGTGTCGTAACTTCTGCCATTCCCGTAATAATTTTTCTTAATGCACCAGGGGTGAGGTGGGGTTTCAGTAGAGCACGTGGCTGTCTCACGCCTGGCCGCTCCTTCAGTCCTAGCCTCGATGACCAGCCCCATCTCTCTCTCGAGGCAGAAGGGGATCACAGCTCCACCACCGGCAGCACATGGCTCCTAAGGACTTGCCTGAGCTGCTGAAGGTCCTCACAGTCTCCTTTGACCAAGAAAGTTTGAGTTTTAAGTTCTCCCTGTGGTTGGACCCTGATCTGTGTGAAGACTAACAGTGAGTCCCAGGCTAGCTGGTTTTTAGGAAATATTGAAGCCTACTGTATTAATTTCCTGTGGCTATTGTAACAAATCACCACACCTGGGTGGCTTAAAACAACAGAATGTATTCTCTTTCAATTGTGGAGGCCAGAAGTCTGAAATCAAGGTGATGGCAGGAATATATGCTCTCAAAGGCTACAGGGGAGAGTGTGTTTCATGCCTCCCTCTTGGCTTCTCATGCCACTAGCAATCCTTGGCATTCTTTGGTCTGTATCTACATACCTCCGATTTCTGCTTGCCCAGTTGTCACATGGCATATTCCCTTTATGTGTCTGTCCAAATTTACCTCTTTGTTTAAGGATACCAGTTATATTGGATGAGAACCCCACTCCTGCGATTTCATCTTCACTTGATTACATCTGCAAAGACCCTGTTTCCAAATAACATATTCACAGGTACAGAGTGTTGGGCTTTAACATATCTTTTGCAGGGATACAAGTCGATCCATAACAGCTGCTTAAACCTGGAAAATTGTCTCTAAAACATCACCTTTCCAACCCATTCTTCACCTTGCACCTGAGTCATTTATCTAAATTATAGGAACTGTCCCCCAACTCCCTCTCTCAGAAATTTGCCACAGCTCCGGACATCAGAATCAGATCCAAACTGTAGCACAGGAGCCCACCACTATCTGGCCCTTTCTAATTTCTGCCTCTTCTCTCACTACTTCCCCACCCACCCACCTTTCCCCAAACATACCCTACACTTTGACCTTTATTTCTATGCCCATAATGCCTTTCCCTCATCTACTCTACCTCCTGAACTCTTATTCACATCTCAAGCCCCAAAGCGAATCCACCTCGTCCAGGAACCTGTCCCTGAAGGTGAATCCCTTCTCCTCTGAAATCCAGAACCTCCTCCTCGCATCACTTCATTCTGCCTATAGCCACATCCTGATATATCTGTTTTCCCTGCCACATAATTTCTTCAAACCAGGAACTGTGGCCTATATGAATGAGTGCCTCACACGTAGTAGGTGCTACCAACTGGAAGAGACACATGCATGACTATTTAAGGATGGTGGTGTAAATCTCTAAATTGGTTGTAACAGAGTAGAATAGGCAAATCACCATGTCAGATGATCATAAAAATGAATAGGGACTGGGGAGACAGCAGAGTAGGAAGCACCAAGAATCTCTCTCCCCACTAGGTAAAAACTGCACTGGTGGACTCCATCTGATGGAATCATTTTGGAACTCTGGAGTCCGTTGAAGGCTTGCAACTTCCAGGGGAAGTCTTGGATGGTAATTTGTGTTTGATTTCTGTCAAATTCAGCTTAGTAGCAGCTCTCCACCCCCTCCCCCAGCCCTATGGCAGGCAGCTGAGCACATGTTCCTGGCAAAGCTTGTGCACAGCTTGCAGGAGCCCGAGTGGGCAAAAAAGATCCTGTCCTCCGAATATTGAGGATTTGTGTTCTGACTGGTGATTCTGGTCGCAGAGAGGCAGACAAAGAGGTGGGCAACCATTTTTGTTGCACCTCCCCACACTGTTGCGAGTCCTTTCCCCTCCAACTAAAGTAACTTCCAGGGGATTTAAAGAGCTAACACCCTTTTTATCTCTATCGTTTTTTTTTCCCCCCTTTTGGGAGCTAGCCAGTAGAGACTAGGACATTCAAAAGAACTGCATATATGGAGAAAATTAGAAAGTGATCACTCATGCCCAGGAAAAGGTGCAGTCTGAAAAGAACTGAGAAAACCTTCTGTTTACACTGCAGGCTAATCCTTGACAGAGACAGCCTATAACAATGAAGCAATAACTATAACAATAACAAGACAAAACAATAATTACAACAAAAGCAAATCTTGGGGAAGTGGGTGAATCCAATTTCCACACTTGCCACTTTATTAGATTCAAATGTCTAGTTTTCAACAAAAAAATCACAAGGCATACAAAGAAACAGGAAAGTATGACCTTGCCAAAGGAAAAAAATGAAACAGGAGCTATCTCTGAAAAAGAACTTATGGCAGATCTGCTAGACAAAGACTTTAAAACCACTGTCATAAAAATGCTCAAAGAACTAAAGGAAAATGTAGAGAAAGTCAAGAGAATTGTGTATGAAAATATCAATAAAGAGAAAACCTAAAAAAAAAAAAAAAGAAATTCTGTAGCTTAAAAATATAATAACTGAAATGAAAAAGTCACTAGGGGGATTCAAGGCAGATTTGAGCAGGCAGAAGAAAGAATCAGCAAACTTGAAGATAGGACAATGAAAATTATGGGGTCTGAGCAATAAAAAGAAAAAGACTGAAAAATATTCAACAGCCCAACGGACTTGTGGGACAGCTTTAAGGGGTAACATATGTATTGTGAGAGTCCCAGAAGGAGAAGAGAAAGATAAAGAGGCAGAGAGAGTATTTAAAGAATCAATGGCTGAAAACTTCTCAAATTTGATGAAAGAAATGAATATGAACATCCAAGAAGTTCAACAAACTTTAAGGCGAACTCAAAAAGGCATACACCAAGACATATTATAATCACACTTTCAAATGACAAAGACAGAATCTTGAAAGCAACAAGAGAAATGACTCATCACACATAAGGGATCCTCAATTAGATTATCTGCAGATCTCTCATCAGAAACTATAGATGCCAAAAGGCAGGAAGATGATATAATCAAAGGGCTGAAAGAAAGAAACTATCAACTAAGAATCCTAAATCCAACAAAACTGTCCTTCAGAAAGTAAAAGAGAAATTAAGACATTCCCAGATAAATGAAAGGTAAGGGTGTTCTTTACCACTAGACTTAAACTGCAAGAAGTGTTGAAGGAAGTCTTGCAGGGTGAAATTGAAGGACACCAGACAACAACTCAGCCATATGAAGAAATAAAGACTTCAATAAAGTTACTAAAAGGATTCCCATGCTTTTGATGTGCTGAATCCCCTGTAACTCATCCTCACCATTAAAACTCTTGTATGTTGAAAGAGATAAATAGACCCAGATGATCAAAGATCCATTCTAATTAATGGATATATTCATCAATAAGGTTCACATTCTTACCCATACTGCTGTGGAATTTGGGGAGACAAAAGTGAGAACATTATCCTCTATAAATATTCAAGGAAGAAGCAAAACTTTCATTCGCTTTTGAAACAGAGTAATTAAATTCCTACATAGTAAAAGGAGCATGGGACTTAGATTTGGGCACATATGTATCTAAGTCTGAGCTTTGCCTTTCACTTGTATGGTGTTGGAAAACCAGTTAACCCTTTAAGTCTCAATTACCTCATAATAATACCATAGTATTTGCCAAATTATAGAGTTTTTATGAGGATTAAGAAGGATAATAAGTTTAGTAGGGAGCCTGGAATGGTTTAAACACCAGAGAAGTTGCAAACAGTTGTAATTATTTTTCCATTGCATTTGTAAAGCACTTTTCAAAACAGGCATGCTATTATATCTCTATATTGATATATACTCTATATTCCATTCTCTTTAGGCAAACTTTTTCTTGGCTCAACAAATTGAATGAAAGTTTTTAAAAATGAATAGAATAGGGATCTCAAGCCAACTCCCTTCCCTACTGAGGAAACAAAGACCCCTTGTACTGATTGTAGGTAGAGCCTAACACAGCAACAACCCATTTGTTTCCACATCTGTCTCCCGTCTTCCTTCACTGCACCCTGAGGATAGATCCATGTTCTGTTTGTATTTATATCCCAAGAGCCAAGCACAGCACAGTAGCCTCCTGGCGAGAAGTGTCTGTTTAGTCCATCAATTCTTGGACTACTGAATCCGAATTAGGCCCATTGCTTGCTGGTGGTCTGACTTAGAACCAAGTTTAGATAAAGCTGCAGATGTTAAGCACCTCGCACAGTTGTCTTCAAGGAATGGTAGCTATTTGCATTGTTATTTATTACTAAAAGGAGGGTGAATGTGACTTAGACTCAGTCTAGATGAAACTGCATTTCTTTCAGAGGTTGAATTGAGTTCTCTGAGGAGTAAGAAAATGGAGCAATTAGGTGATAGTAATTGAGAAGAAATCTGAAAGCTGGTTCCTAGAGGTGCTGGTGGCACAAAATTCAGGGGCACGTCTTCTATGTGCAGAAGTGAGTACAGGGTGCACTCGAGAAAGCCCCGAGGTGCTGTAAGGAAGAAGTAATGCCTTCCCAACACTACCGCCACCCCATCTCCTTCATCTCCTTGGCTCTTTCCCATCTTGGTGGATGGCTCCCCTGTCCACCCTGTTATAAGTTAGAAACTTCAATGTCGCCCTTCACCCTTAACCTCTCCATCACCACCACTTCTAAATCCAAAACTAAATCTTATCATGTTTATCTCCTGAATTGCATTCAAAAGTCCACATTTTTCTATCACCCATCTCAGTTCGATTTTCCACCATCTCTCGCTGGTTTCCTACCTGCTCCCCAACTTCCACTCCTGCCCCTTCCCACAATGCAGCCAACAGGTGCTTGCAAAATGGAAATTAGATAATATATAACACACACACAAAACACCCATTCTTAAAACCTTTTAACAGTTTCTCACTGCTTTTGGAATAAAAACAAATTCTTGGCAATGCCTATCAGACTCTCCATAGCCTGTATTAGTGCCTCCTCTCCAGACTCATTTGACTTGTTCACCCTCACTCAGTGCCACAATGGCCTGTTCTCAATTCCTGGAGTATGTATGCTCTCTCTCACCTCAGGGCCTTTATACTTGCTGCTCTGTCTTTCTGGATGCTCTTATTTCACCTTTGAACCTTACTGGGACATCCTCATCCTTCAGATGTCCATTCAAGCACCACTTCCCCAGCAAAGTCTACTTTATCTCTTCTGAATAGGTCAGATCTCCTATACTATGAACCGCATGTCTGAGTAGGTCAGATATCTAGGACCATACATGCCTCTCCTCTTTGGCATTTATTGTTGTTTCCATTTTAGTGTTCCACTGTATGATTCTTTGATGCATGTTCTCACTGCACTGCAGGATCCGTAGGGCAGACACCATGTTCCTTCCTCATTACTGTGTTCCTACAACTGACAACAGTGCCTGGCATGTAACAGGTGCAGAGTAAACTTGATGAATGGGTGAATGATGAATGAATGAATGAATGAATGAATGAATGAACACATACCTTTATACTTGCCCATGATTGAAATTTCAGTATCCTGTGCCAAATTGCAGAGGAAGACGATTGGCTTTAGGGAATGTATAAAGGAAAGTGTTACTGTCACCCAACTTGTCATTCAATAATCTCAGTAGGGCAACCCCTGCAGCTACAAACACACTGAGTAATTTGCAGGCATCTGCTGCCCAGGGGATCCTAGTTAAAAATCCTCCTCAAGCAACTTGGATGAAACTGTTCAAAGAAGTTATTTGTGTTGACTTGTCCATTGGAACATTGGGGGATGTCTGCCAAAAATAATGATTTCCATTTCAGCACAGTAAGGGTCTCTTCTGAGAAAATTATCCAACAGGTTTGGCTGCCTCTCCAAGCACCTGATTGAAGGTTGAGAAATGGTGTCAACAAAATAGAAAAAGACATCTTTGTCCTCATTTACCATGCCAATAGCCATGTAGCCTTTCAGCTAAAACCCAACTAAAATAATTCAGACAGAAGTAAAAAGAAAGGGGGGAAGGGTGGCAGCAAACGATGAGAATGGTGCTTTGCGATGATGGCTACCGTGTGCCGAGCTCTCTCTGTGTGCCAGGCTCTGTGTAAAACTCCCTCTGGGTGTTGTCTTACTCAGTCCTCAGAAACACCCTCCAGCCGAGGGCACCATGATTATTGCCTTTCGGTTAACTGAGGAATGAGTGGCTCAAAGAGGTTCAGTGACTTGACCAAAGCCCACATCCAGGAACACAGCCCAGAGCACAGACCAGAATCTCCGACCTGGGTCCCTATGACTCCAGCTGCACGTATGTCATTGTGGATTATAAACCAAATAAATACCTACCTACTGCCCCAACTTTCCCAGTCCCCCTGCAGCTAAGCACAGTGGACCAAACCCACATCGGGATGCCAGTTGTGTGACCAGGAGTTTGGATAAACAGCCCTGTGTGGGTATTGTTATCCAATCTTACAGATAAGAAGCCTGAGTCCTGGGGAGGTCATTGACATGCCTACAGCCACACAATTCTACAGAACCAAGCAGAGGTTCCCAGGGATACCTAAGAAAAGGGGACTGAGAACTGAGACTTGGGTTGATGGAGGACCTGACGCCCGCTCTTTTAAAGCCCACTGTGGTTTCTTTGCATTCCCTGCAGATGCTGACTGAAACAATTATTCCTCTGTTTCCACGGATGCTGAAACCATTTCAACATTAAGGCAGTGATCACTTAGCAAAATAAATACATTGTATGAAAGTCACAGGTCTGACTTACATTAATGCTCTATAGTCCGTCCATGTGGGGAGATCAGAACCCCAACAGGCTACTCATCCCAACACTGCTTTTCCTGCTTGTCCTGGATGAAATCTCCACTAACAAGGGTCTGAAACAGACCTCAGACCTCTAAAGCACTATTTCCTCTCCTGGAGGTTCTAGAAAGAAGTCAGGTTTCCCCGGAGACCTCTGTCTGTCCCCAGCCACCCCAGAGCCTGAGGAAGCCTCAGAATGATGGTTCTCCGAACAGTTTAAATTACATCTGCTGAGAAAGGAAAGTGGCCCAACGCAAGTGAGAAATTCCATCAGTGTTTCCCTCACAAATGATCTCTTCCCTTAGGACTTCAATTATTCTTCCAGCGATTCTGATTAAAACATAATCACTTTCACAGGAGTTCACATGAGACAGAGTTCTGGAAAAGAAAGGATTCTTTCTGCATAGAAATTAAAGGTACAGAATTTTAAAAGACACAACCTGGAATCAGATATGTGGTATTGGCAGGACCCATCGATTTGTAAAATCTTCATGCTCTCTGACACACCAGACCCCAAAACCTGCCCCGTGATCAAGATGGGGGTACACACGTGTGCACTGCAAGAAACTACACGAGGGCAGGAATCTTGGTCTAGGACAGAGGCCAACATTTAATAAATGTTTACTAACTATCTATTCATTGATCAAATAAGCGGAGACAACCCGATACTAATCAGTGGGGGATAGTTCAATGAATTAAGGCAGAGTAAGGCGATGGAACAGGTTACTGTAAACATGTGCCCACATATAAGGTGTCCTTGGTATGCTGCTGACAGTACAGGGCATGTCTTGAATTATTGCATTTTTTTGCCAAAATGACTTGAAGAATGAAAGTCCTGGAGGCATAGCATGTGTGTGTGCATATCCATGGCATTGCTAAGGGTCTGGAAGAGTACACATTAAACTGTTAGCCACTGTCAGCAGTGTTGTATCCAGGGAGTTGGACAAGAAGACGGGGTTTAAACTTCTGCTATTTACTTTATATTCTTATGTTGGGTTTGAATTTTTAGCAATGTGCATTAATTTTGCAATTTAAAAAAGTCTACCAATGGCAGAAAAAAATTAAATCTGTTGCCTGTTTGTAACAGGTAGAGAAAACTTGGCATCTCTGCCTCCATACTGTATTGGTCTCCTTTGCTGCCTTACCCTTTGGGCCAAAAGGAAAAAAAGAGGAAAAGGGCTTCTGCTCAGCCCTGGAGCCCAGCACATAGGCTTGTGAATCATCAAAAAGAATCTTGCCTAAAGGTTAAGATGTCTGCAAATAGCTCCTCACCCGAAGCTCACCTCCTCTGGGAGACAGGGAAATGTGTATGAAAATACTGATTGCCCCATCGGAGAGTTTTAGGAACATCATGGCCAGACTTGGGTGGACAAGAGTAAAGTAACCAAGCACATGGAGTTTCTCAGCTCCCCTTGGACCTTGCTGGTGCTCAGATGTCTGCAGCCTTCAGTTACCTCCTATCCTGCTCCCCCTCCAGCTCCCCTTCTCCCTAGCATAAAAGAAGCTTGTGATCAACCCTGAGATAAGATGGGGTTTCAGGACATTAGTCTACTATCTTCTTGGTCTGTGGGTTTTCCAAATAAAATCACTTTCCTTGCCCCAACACCTTGTGTCTCGACTTATTGATAAGTCGTGTGGCAAGCGGCACAGCTTGGACTTGGTAACATGCTTCCTTAAATACCGAGGTCTCAGCTGCACAAGCTTCTGAGTTTCCAATTCTCTGAAATAGTGGCATTCTCTGGCATTGCTCTGCCTCTCAGGAACTCCCGGGGTTCCAGATTTAAATGTCATCTGCGCTTGCCTGTTAGCCACAGTTCAAGGGTGATGGGAGGGCCGGGATTGTAATGGAAGTTAATAAAACACAAGGGTTAGCCCTGGCCAGTCACTTCGCCTGAAACATCAGAAATCAAATATCCACCTGACATAATAGGAAAAAATCATGTAGATTACCTGTCATTGGCGTTTGGAGATGAAGCTCTGGGGCAAGTGACACCGCTGATAGTTGCAGTGAGCATATTACATCCACGGGTAGGGGCTGACAGTGACAAACATAAGTGCCCACCACCGAGGCGGTCCAGGCAGCGACTGTGGCAGGGCTGAGAAGGGGTCAGAGGCAGTAACTGGTGGCTCTACTGGCCACCCTGTGTCCTCTCTTCCCTTCTTCTCTTGTTTTGCATCCTCCGAGCCCTCTGAAGGGCTTCCCTCTCCAGTGCCAGGGTTAGCACTGCTCTGTTCACCTTGCTGTTCCTCCAGCGCCATCTCTTGGGTTGTCCTCCCCAGCCAGTGTGTGGCTCTGGAATAAAGCACTGGTTCCCTGCTTCCTGAGTCTTAAAAATAAGCACTGCAATCTGCCTTTTTGTTCATTTGACAATGTTTATTGCCTATTAGGAAGGACAGGTAAGAGATTACAAAAATAGGCACTTAAAGGAATTATAAAAACATGAAGCAGCCATCCAACTTTGTACTCATCAGAAACATGCTAGAAGCTTGCAAACGGCCCCGTCCCTAAAGGCCCCTGGGGTTGATATATGTCCACATAAAACTTTCCATATACATTTAAAATTTTTTTCACATGTAGTTTATACTAGTGAAATCACTGGAAGATTTTCTAAACCACTGAAAAGAAAGCTAAAACAGTACTGACAACCCAATAAATCATATTCCAGTAATAACATAAAGAATCCTAAAAGAGCAGGAAATAAACATAGGCCACAAAGAAAAAAGTCTGCACCTCTTCATGCCTAAAATTAAGCTGAAATGTTTTAGAATATCTTCCAGAAAATATTCTAATTAAATATTAATTGTATCATTCATAAATGTGTAATGGAGATACAGATCATTGGTTTCTTCTTAGAAACCCACAATTCAGTCTTTAACGTTTAGAAATTCAGAATAAAGCAGATGATACAATTCTTCTTCTGTCATTACACGAAAGTGAAATACCAAAGACATGAACACATGTGGAAATAGAATGGTAGGCAAATGGAAAACACTATTTCTGGCTGATAGAGAAACCTAACATAAAAGCAGCCCAGGAGAGCCTCTTGAGGTCACAGTTGGAGAGTTACCCTAAGGCCTTTGTATCCCCATTCCCAGCAAGCATCTGCTGTAGTATAGGCTGAGCTGTCCAAGAAGGGGAAACAGAGTCAGGCTACAGCCCTAAACCAGAAGGGGCAGAGGATGCAAGATAGGCTGAGGTCATGCAAGGACCTCGGTCTTCCCACCAGGCCACCTCTGTACGAGCAGATTCTGGGGAACCAGGGATGCATGGGACTTAATAAGATCCCAGCTGGCAGAGGGCACCACGAGCTTCAGATGTCCTCCTTCCATGCCCAAACTATCAAAATTTCTTTGATTTGCAAGTGACAGATCCACTCGAGCTAGATGGGAGTGTGGGGAAAATGAAAGGAAATTCTCGGAATGATACTGGAGCATTGCATGCATTGTTGTACAGCTGGGGAGCCTGAGACCTTCTCTCTACGTTTCTACCATTAATACGACTTAGCTCCTGCAATACTGCAATGCAATTCTGATGCTCATCATCTGGAGTTAGGCAGACTCGCAGATTAGGGGCTCAGTCCCCAAAGAGACTGGTCCTGAAGGTCCTCATGAACACCTCGGGTCCTATAATTCACTAGAATGACTCAGAGAGCTCAGGAAAGCCCTATACTTACAGCTTTGTTCTAAAGGACTAGCCAAATGAAGAGACATGTAGGGCAAGGCCTGGGAGGGTCTCAAATGCAGAGCTTTTATCTTCCCCCATAAGAACAGGGCTCATCCCCATGCTGGCACACTGATGGGTTCACCAACCAGAAAGCTCACTCAAGCCTGGGTGTCCTGAGATTTTGCAGGGCTTCATTGTGTGGATGCAACTGACTGAATCATCAGCCACATTATTGGACTTGATCCCCAGACCCTCTTCTTCCCCAAGGTCAGGATGATATCACTTGGCTCAATTTCCAACCTATTAATCCACATGGTTGGTCTTTCAGACACGACCACCCCTATCGGGAGTCCCCTTAACATAACCCAGGTGGGTACAGTCAGCCACTTAAACAACAATTCCTGTCACTTGGAACACTCTGAGGGCTTAGAAGCTCCCTTCCAGCAACCAGGCAGCAAAGGCCAGACAAATTCTGTAATATACAGCTCTCTAAGCCCTGCTTCTGGGTCTCCATTTCCTTTCTTAGAAGAACAAATCTAACTGGTCCAGTTTGGGTCCCAAATCCACTCCTGATTTAGTAAACCACAGAGCCAAAGGGCAGAAATCAAGATGCTAGAACAGGACTTTGGAGAGGAGGGAGCAGGCAGAACTCCTCCCCCACGGGGTCCACTGGGCCCTGATTATTAGCATCAGATCAATAGTCCCAAAGTCTGGAACCAGGAGACCTGGGTTCTAGTCCCAATTATTCCCTTGAAAACAGGTAATATATATATTTAATGGTAGTATATATAATTAATGAGGAAATTGAATATATCCCTGGACACTGTGAGTTGAAATAAGTACCATCCAATCTGTCAGAAATGTGATAAGAAGCCTGGGGAGGGTGGAACTTTGTACAAGACAGTTTATTTCATTAAAATGACAACATTTTCTTCAAGTAATTGAAATCTTCTTCAATCTTGCCCAAGTAATAGCAAGAATGTATTGATTGCAGGAAGTTCAGAAATTAAATTAGGTCCCCAACTTGATAAAATAATTTAAGAAATGTATACTAAAGAAACACCTATCACTCTGAAAACTACTTTCAGAAACAGCCGAGGATGGAAGGAAAAAAGACTGGGTATGTTTGAGTTAGTGAAACAAACATGGGTGATTTAATGGAAAAGACAGCTCAAAACTATGAAATGGCATTGCGCCACCTGCACAAAGGCAAGTCAGCGTCATCGGGAGGGATGCAGAAATCCCACCCAAGTGCCAAACCCTGAAGGCACAACATTCCTTATGCTTTAGACTCCTTAATCATATATCCCACAGAAACTGCTGCACATGGTCCCCCCATAGAGTGAGTTGATGAGGAAACAATATTTCTCTTTTAGAAACAATTGGGAAAAAAACACTTGGATGCTTGGAATCATGCTATGTTCGTGGGACACTTTCCCTTTTCCAACTTGTCAAGTCCACCTGGAAAGAAAAAGGTGATGCCCCGTAAAGGACCCTTAGGAGCACTGGTGTGTCCAACCAACACTGACCCAGGGACGCCCTCAGGCAGCAAACAGAAGGGCTTCGGGAAGCTTCTTTTTCAATATTGTATTTACATAAGACTATACACATTTTAGGGAATAAATATCAGGCTTATCTTCTTACAGCGCCAGTGGTTTGTTGCCTGGGCAAGAGGTGCAGGCGGGAGAGCTCAGGCGCGAGCACCAGGGCAGATCAAGAAACCCCGAGCCGCGGTGTGAGTGGGAGAAGGCAGTGTTTCTAGTTTGGCTTTAGGCTGCATTATACACAGCCGGGGAGGTTTAGCTTCAGACGGACTCATGTCACCTTTGTCTTTCTGCAGATGGGCTGGCTCTAAGTTGTGCACACACACACAAAGTAACACACACATAGGGACAAGTAAAGCAATTACAGAGAACGAGAAGGTTGGCAGGCCGTGCTGCTGGCCAGATCCTCAACAGTGCTATGCCTTCACCGTGCGGCTTGATCAAAAGGACAGTTTAGTGCAGTGAGTGGCGTCCCATGGGTTATAGAACTGGGGAGAAAAAGGAGTAATTTCCGAGAGCATGTGAATGCATGTGGCCGCAAGCACAGCCATTTTTATCTTCATCTGGTTGCCATAAAAAATAGAATGACACCATATTTGTGCCTATAGGTGCTGTTGAAATGAAATAGAAATTCTTTTCAAACCTACTTTAAAAACACTCCTCAAATTATCCATAGCATTATTTGGTCATTGCATCCAATCTCAATTAACAGATACTAAAAGTACAACTATATACAGTGAAAATCTGGGCAAGTTTATGCCATTAAAATTCCTCAGCCCCTAAAAGCTGGGAATCACTTATCTAGTCCACTTGTGTTGGTACCAGTGAGAATGCTTTACTCATACCAGCAAATGAGGACTCACTGAACTCAACCAGCAAACAGAGACCTGCATACATGGTGAACTGCTTTACAAAGGGCTTGGTGAGTTATGCTCCATGCAGACCAGCTCAGGGGGAGAAAAAGTAGACTCACAAAAAACTCCTACAGATTGTCAAGCCTGACAATTTTAAACAGGAGTGGCTTTTACAAACAGTAATTAAAGCCTCTTTATGAAGCCTATTTGTCCAAGCAGAACACCCACAGTTGTTCAACAGGAAGGATTCAGGGCAGCCATTCATTTGTTCTGTGCCTTCCCTGCATGCACTGTCTTATAAGATAGCTAAGGGTTGGTGATACAGACTGAATTTTTGTTTCCCCCTCTCTCCAAGTTCTTATGTTAAACCCTAACACCCAATGTTATAACGTTTAGGAGGTGCGGCCTTTGGGAGGTGTTTAGGACATAAGGGTTTGAGGGTGGAGCCCTTATGAGTGGAATTAGTGCCCTTAAACAGAGACCCCAGACAGCTCCCTCACCCCTTCTGCCCTGTGGGGACACAGCACGAAGACGGCCATCTGTGAACTGGGAGGGGTGTCTTCATGGGACACCAAATCTGCTGATGCTTTGATATTGGACCTCCCGGCCTCCCAAACTGCGAGAAATAAATGTTTGTTGTTTAAGCTACACAGTCCGTGTATTTCATCATAGCAGCCTGAACAGACTAAGACAGTTGGGCTCTGGCCTCAAGGAGTTTCCATCTGGCAGGAAAATGAAGAATGCAAATGATGCATACATATACTCAAATACAAATGCTGCATGTCCCACCTATGCATGGGATCAGCACATACCCAAGTAAGAGAAGTAAGAGAAGCACGAATTATGTGCCCCAGTAAACCAGAAGATGGAGAGAGATCTGTAGCTGCTGAAGATCAGGGAAGACTGCCTGCAGAAGGCAACATCGGAGCTGCTCTTTATGAAGAAGAAGACTTGTTGCCACAAGGGGAGAAGGAGTCAGATCATAGGCAAAGTGTAACTTGGGGACTTGGAATTTGTACGTGCTTCACAGAATATTGACTTGTTGGAGCCAAAAGATGGGTAAAATGTTAATAGTCTCTTTGCTTTTCCTGAGTCACTGAGGGCCATGTGCACCCAAGAGGTAACACAGGAGCCAAGGCTAGATCAACCTGGGCCCCTGGCATTCCCAGTCGGTGGCTTCAGGGAAAGTCCCAGGAAGCACATCAGCTCAGATGTCCCTGGCTTTTCCCATGTGCATAATGCAAGCCCCCCCAGCCCCTTGAAATGCTCATCTATGGTCTCCCTCTATCACACACACACACACACACACCCCTGCTTTGATTTCTATATCACACACACAGCTGCTTTGATCTCTCTCTATCACACACACACACACACACACCCCTGCTTTGATCTCTCTCTATCACACATACACACCTGCTTTGAAGAATCACCAGGGAGCCTTCACATAGGCTCACAATAGTTCTTGCTCTCTGTCTGTGCTGCCACTGCCAGCCAGTGACCACAGAGCTTACACTAACCCTGGAGTCAAGGGAACAGTCGCTCCATTTTCCCTGTGCCACCAGCCTACATGGGCCAGGTTAGGCCGCCTGTCCTTCTCCAAAGCCCCGCTGTGCTCCACGCATATGCAGGGGTTGGGGTGGGGAGACATCCTCTCTTCGTCACATGTTGTCATGGCTCTCGCACAGCCAAGCCAGGGGTGACCCTCGTGGCTTCATTCCCCTGTGGCATCTCTCTCCATGGGCCTCAGACACCGTCCATGGGGGCAAATCACTACCACCAACAGAGACCCACGCCAGGCCACTCTTGCTTCCTCCATACAAAGCCTTCCCCCCATCAGCCAAACACACTCCAATGGCCTCCTGGGAGTAGTTTGTTAGAAGGTAAATTATGGAGAAATAATTCGGGGCCCTAGACTTGAAGGAAAGGAGTGGGAGACACCTCACCTCACCTTCTCAGTCCAAGTCAGCCAAGCCTAGGCCCAGAGCAACTCTCAAGCAGTAGGCATGGGGAGGTGGCTGAGCACTGACACTTGTTTACCTAAATGTCTTTAGTTGATGCTAACATGCACTTGAAGCCAAGAACCATGTCTGGGTGTCCCCTACTATCAACATATTATATCATCCCAAGCCATCTGGGAAAGGAAAAAGATATCATCAATACCAAGGATCGTTTTTAAACCAATAGGCCATTTTGCTAACCTGTGAAACGCATGCTCAAGGCCTAGAAGAGTTGGGGGCCAAATAACTCCCATCTTCAGGTGTTTTTGAACCAGGCACAGAGTGGGGTACGTGCAGTTACCCTGGGGCACGCGCCTTGGTTTCTGCCTTGCTTTCCCCATAGCTTTGTCCACAGCAGGGAAATTGACAAAGCAGACTCTTTTCAACAGACTTCAGCTGGGCAAACCATGTTATGACCAGCATGATAAAGACTGAACTGAACTAAATGGAGAACCAGCAGACTATTAGAGCTTTAGTGTACCTTCTGGGCAAAATTCCTTCTTCCCACTGTTCATACTCTAACCAAGTGACCCATCAGTCTCCCACTGCCCACTCCGCTGTCATTCCTGCACAGCCTCTGCAGACGCACTGGCCAGTTTCCCCAAAGCACGCACCGCTCTCCAGAAGGGCAGACGAGAGCTTCTTTGACGTGCTCCATGAGGGACTTCCTTAAATCATACATTTCAGACCCCTAGTTCCCTTCAAAATAGAAGAGGGAAAAAAAATGACCCATCCAGCTCTTTTGAATGCTTACATTTTAAAAATATCTTACAAGAAATGGTATTTTAAAATAGCACTCAGACATCAATATTTTTAAAATCTTATAGTCTCGTTATTGAAATTGTTACAAAGATACCAGCAAAGCATAACCTTGCTCCAAGTGGCTAAAAAAGCTATTAAAAGTGGGTCTTGTTCTTTTAACCTTCTTGTAAGCATATTTCGATAACTGCTTAAATCTATGTTAATATCATAATGGCTCTGTGCTGCCAGCTAATGTGATGGACTATGAAGTACAAAGAACTGAGTAATTTCCAGATTATGGGACTCAAATCTATTCTTAATGGGCACCTAAATGTGTATTTATGTATTACCTCACAATAAATCACAGAAATTATCCAGAAGATTTTAAGCACATATTCGAAAACTCCTAATAGCTTCAGAAACCTCAATAAATCTCATTTGTACGAGTTAATACATAATGTTTCATTTGACTTACACAAGAAAAATGCATTTTAAATGCCTGTGAGCCAAAAAAAAAATACATCTATGCATGTCACCTTGGCATTCAATTTTCCAAAAGGTAAGAAGGAAAAAATAATGATCTGCCATAATACTGAAAAGTCTATTCATTTATTTCTACTTCTTATAAATGAGATATTTTATTTTAAAAAAAAAAGGAGACTGCACTTTGAGAAAATTTGAGTTAATTATCCCGATAATTTAAATTAAATTACTAGCTATTTGAAATATTTAGACTATTAGATCCAACCTGAGATAGAATGGTTTGAATTACTTACCTCATATAATCACACCAATTGTCAGTCTCCATTCTAGGATTGTTTCAGCTCTTACCATAACCAGTTGTGGTTATAAAATGTTGGTGTATTCTTAACTCTCTATCCAAAAAAGTCTAGATTGCCTTTTCTGCCATGGAAAGTGCAAACTAATTCTGCTGACTGAAAATTGGAAATTGCCCTGTAATGAATTGCAACTCATTAGTTGCAAATGAGCTTTTCCCATGGCTTGGGCTTCTCTGCACACTTTCTGGGCTTGCTCCTCCCCAGCCCAGGATGCTGGTAAGGCAGCCCTCTCCATCCCAAGCCCTGCCAGCAGATGATCCTCAGGCTCCAGCCTGCACCCTTCCCACCGGCCCTGTGCCCTGGACTCCCCCACAGCCAGCACCCACTGGCCTTCTGCCTGATTCTACCAGGAGAGGCGCTGCAAGGTCATGAAGGCGGGAGAAAGGAAAACTGGGGTGTCTGTAATCTTCGGCTCACTTTAGATCTCTGTAGTTCGGCAGGCCCCCAAAGGCCACAGCTCCTGCCCTGAGGTCCTCTCCTCCAGCTTCTGCTCCTCCTTCTGGGTTCCAGCAACTGCCCCTCAAGCCAAGGGGAGGTAAGGACAGCCTCAGGGACCCCGGTACCACCCCTTGGGGTTTTCTCTTAATCCTGCTCACACCTCATAAACAGCCACCTCCACTGTGTTTTCTAAGTTACTTTGTACATGTCTCAGCAGCAAAACCAAACTGGGTCTTTAGCTTTATCCCTGTTTCTTGCAAGGAAAGAGCCTTTATATGATTGGACACATTTTGGTTTTTCCTCATTGAGAATTTTAACCCTCTTTTGTGTTACATCTACAATAATTTGTGAACTTATTTATTTCTACCTGCTTTTGCATTTCAGGTCAGATTTTTTATACTGTACTTATTTGTCAACATAAAGATTCTCCCATAGTAAAAAGTAATTATTTACTTATATAATTTTATGTATCTATATAATTATAATTTTTATGTGTCCGATTAAATATAATTTCTGTGTGGGTCTTTGTGGGTGTTTCTGGGAGAAATTAGCATTTGAATGGGTGGACTGAGTAAAGCCCCTGGTCCTCCTCAATGCTGGTGGGCACCATTCAGTGCCCTGAGGGACTATTTATACGTGATCGCACTTGGAAATGAGGTCTCTGCAGAGGTAATGAGGTAAGATGAGGTCATACTGCACTAGGGTGGACCCTGATCCAGTGGCTGGCGTCCGTATGAGAAGAGGACGCGCACACGCTGAGGAGACAGCCACGTGGAGCGGGAGGCAGAGACTGGAGGGGCGCAGCCGCCGGCCCTGGAATGCCAGGGCCGGCCGGCCCCCACAGGGGCTAGGACGGCAGGGAGGACTCTGCCCCAGCGCCCTCACAGGAGCGTGAGGCACCTTGGCTTTGGACTTCCCGGGGCCAGAACTGTGAGAGAATAAATTTCTTCTAAGAAATTTCTTTTAAGCCACCCGTTTGTAGTACATAGCTTTGGAAGCCCTGGGAACCCAGCAGGGTTGGGGTGAGTGCTCCCCCGCCACCCACACGCCTGCTGGGGCCTCCCAGGACACGGCATCTCATTCTGCCATGCTGTCAATACTCCCGCCACTTCAGCACGCGTCCCATGGTCAGTAACGTGCATTTGGGCAGTTGTGTCTGCTCCCCTAGAACCTCTCCCTGCCTGCACCCCCCTAGCAGCATTTCTTCCTTCACACTTCGCCCCTCATGCCGCCTTTCTCTCTAACCAAGGCCCCTTCCCCACTTCCAGGGAGAAGACAAGCGGGGTGACATGAGTCCCATAAAAGAAAACCTGATGCCCAGGTGCTGCCCAGGTGGCCCCTTAGGGCACAGACAGCAGCAGCTCATGTCAAATGTCACCACCCAGGCCACATGTGCCTCTGGCTACCACCCTCCTAAGATGCTGGCCCAGCAAAGACAGTGACACTTTAAGATGGATTCCATTTCTCTCCTGAACTGTCACCTTTCCCCACTGAGGCAGGGACACGGTTCTGTGGTTCATTGCTGCAGCGCAGGAATACGCCAGGGCAGAAAGCAACCAGCCTGAAACTTCCTGGCTTCCGTTTTCCAAATCCTGAGCCCACCAAGCTGGTAGGAAGAAGCAGGGTAACATGGTGAGGGGCTTCTCGGTGAAGAAGAGATGTCCCCAAGATGGGGAGAACAGCAGGGCTCTGGCGCCCCCCACAGAGACAGCCGGTTCCAGGGAGGAGGCCCGAGGCTCTGGTCAGAGGCATGGAGGGTCCCAGCCCGCCCACAGCCCCAGGCCCCACGGCCTAACGGCCTGGTCAGCGGAGGGACAGACAGCAGTGAGACCCTTTCCCTTTCCTGGGAATGGAACGAATCCCAAAATGACTAAGATGGGACTCCCCCAGCCTGGTGGCAGGAGAACTTAGATCTAATAATTCGGTTTTAATAAAATAATTACTTATATTTCTTATACACCTGAGTTACACATCAGTAAGTCTCCCTTTTGAGTTAAGTGATGATTGAGATGGTTGAAAGACAAGTAATTTACAATTAAAATGAATGGAAGCCAATATTTCTTCTACATTACACACAACAGAAATATGGTCATATGCTTAATAGAAGACATCTTCTAGCATGTCCCAAGGAACACTTTCCATAACAGCCCAAAACTGGAAATTTCCCAATACCCACTGGCAGAAGAATGGATAAATAAACTGTGGCACCTGCATACAATGAAAGAGTGCCTGGCAATGAGAACAAGCAGCTCAAAGCTACACGCAGTGTGGATAAGCCTCACAAGTGATTCTACTACAAAAGCAGGCAAATGCATCCACTATTAGAAATTAGGGGCATGGCTGCCTTGGGGAGAGAGAGTGATTACGAGGGACGTAAAGGGGCTTCCAGGGAGCTGATTACAGTTTATGAGAATCCTTTCAGCTGAGCTTCTTATGCTTTGGGCACATTTCGGCATGCCAATTATATTCTTCAATATTTAAAAAATTTAAGGGAATGAGAGAGTTTCAAAGAGGGCAAAGATAGAGACAAAGACAGAAATACACTGGGACAGACGGAGACAGAGAAGGATGGGCAAGGAATAGAACAGACATCCCACCCTCCCCAAAAGCATGTGATGTGTGGCCGTCATTAGGGTACTAAGTACATTGGCTTGGGATGGGGTGGGGGTGGAGTAATACATAAGATGTTTCAAACTACTAGGTCTGAGTTGACATTCTATTTGTAGGAAAATGTTGGCACTAATAAGCAACCACAAATGTTGCTCCTGCCTTCCCTCCCCTATCACCTACTGACTATGAACAATGGTGCTAAGAGTTTGAATTTTATAATAAGCAGAGCTGTGCAAACTCTCATAAATACCTGGTGCAGGAGGAAAGGACTTCTATAGTCAGAGACAAACATTTGCATTGGTTTGTTTCTGACTGTGGTAAAATATACAGCTTGCAATGTTTCGTGCAGAAATAATGCCACTCATCCGTAAGTCATAGCAATTTAATGCCTATTACAAATAGTTACATAATTGTTTTCAAAAACTGTCATATTGCTGGCATCATGTAAAGGCACATAAAACTATGCTCAGGATATTTCCATTTTGGAAAGCTGGGCTAGCACGTGCCCTGCCTCCTACTCCTTATTAACTAATGAGAGTCCCAACCAACCTTGTGTATAGCCCAAACGATCTTCAGGCTTAACAAAGACTCTCAATTATGGGTTTTTCCAATGGCTTAAGAAATGTTATTTTATCTGGGGACCTCCAAGCCCCTGGAGGATAGGGCATGAACTATTAATTGCTGGCATCAATATACACCTAAAGAGTATATATTTGGACACGACCCTCATTACTTCTCAAGCACTTTTCCACTTGATTTATTCTTCTCCCTTATATGAATGCATGTTCATAACCTGCATTACAGGTCCTCTAATGATGCCATGTCAGATCCAAATGTCACCTCATTATTTCTGACACTCACAGAACCCACAACAGTCAAAGCCAATTATAGACTACAGGTCTCCCAGAAGGCCTTGCCTGATACAACAGCTAATAAGCTTCAGGATCATTATGCTTGGAGATGGCCCCGTATAACTGAAATCTGTGCATATCCGTCCTGGGCAGTGGGCCCTTCCGTTCACAGGGGTGAAGAGATCCAGTGTGGTATAGCTGCCTGCTGGAAACCCCTCTCAATGCCCAGCAAAAAGATTCATTTTTTTTAGCAGCTTTGTGACTGAAATGCTGTGTTTTAGTCCAACAGACACAAAGAATCGGTTTCAAATAGTGGCTCACTGACTGAGTCAAGGTGGCTGAGCCGGAGCCATGTTTATAGATTTGGTGGACAGCTGGCCAGAGGAGAAACTTGCCTGACATTTGCAAGGTCCAGGTGAAGCAGCAGTCCTTACTTTTGGAAGGCCGTTGTGATTAGCAGGCACCGAAGCGCTGGGGGCTCCAGTCTGTCCTTGTTCTCCCCTCAAAATACATCCAGCTCTCTTCCCAAATGCCAACCTGCTGGTCCACGGCACACCGAGGCCCACCTTGGACCGAGGAGGAGATGTCTGCAGACTTCTCCCCCAGCCCCTTGGTGCTCCCCATCAGCAGTGGGACCTGCGTGGCGGCTTCACAGTTTGCCTGCAAGCTCTGACCTCCCCACTGGGGTTTGTATTTCTGGAGGGCGAGTTCAGATTTTCTGTGACATTCCAACTCTCTTTTCTAGATTCTCCTTCCACCTTGAAGGACTGGCCTGGTCCTTAAAAGTTCTGGAAGGAGCCCTGGTCAGTGGAGACCATGGAAGCAACCAGTGGGAATTCATCCCTTTAACAAATATTTGTTGAGACTTTTCTATGGGCCAAGCACTCAAGATACAGCCAGCCCATCCTCCCGAGCCTAACACCTACTAAGAGGATATGAACTCTCATTTACTGAGAACTTGTAATGTCACAGGCATTGGGCTAAGGGCTTTATGTAAAGGATTTCATTTAATTCTCACAAAAACAATTTTATAATGTAGGTACTATTTACTTCCATTTACAGACAAGGAAACTGAGGCATAATGAGGTGTAGACACCACCAACTCCAGATGCACAGTCTGACCCACTTCACTCTTCAGTCTCCTTGAATAGGAAGACCCAAAACAACCCAGGTAAGGTCAAAGTGCAACAGGCACACACAGCAAGAATAAGCTGGCCCCTGAGCAAGTTTCTCCTCTCATGCTCAGAGCTTTTAAGTGACTTTAGTTGAGGAAGACAGCAATCCTGGAATGATGCTATTGGCACATGAAATAAGTCTGCTCAGAGGATAGTGGATGTGGGGTCAAGGCCAGATGCAGGCCAAAGGCACAGGCTGATAGCCAGACATGTCCAGGTCCAGATAAGTTGTTTATTTCATTTAATGCATGGAGATATTGTTACACATCAAGCTCAAAATACGTTACTTAACTTTTTCCTCTGTTAGTAAACAAACAAGTGGTATAATGAACACAAAAGAAGAATGCCCACAGTGAATAGCTGTTTTTCTTTGAGATAAAGGAGAAGGGAGGTGATTTCAGAAAACTCTCACTTTGCAAGTCAGATATTTCTTAATATGTCCATTTTTAACAGTGAAGTTACATACTTCTGTAACCAGAAAAACAAACAAATGAATCTGCTAATGAGGCTAGGAGTTTATGTTACAGTATTGATTCAATTAGAAGAGGCTGTCCCAGCAAACACCATTTGTGCAGGGCAGCTGCTGGCCCAGACCACGCCTTCCTCACTTCCCTCTCTGCCCCATCCCCTTGTCTTCACATACTTCAGAGAAGAGCACTGAATTAGGGATTGCTCCACAGTAATGAAGTCCAAGTTCACCTGTAACTGATCTTGCCTTATATCTCTTTCTCAGTTCAAATCAAGGCCAAACCATTAATCATTCTAGCAGAGCCCAGAAAAAAATTGCATACACTGAGCCTTTGAATTTTATCACATACTGCTCGAGAGTATATTGAACCCCCAAAATTTGACAGTGATTTCATTACAATTTAAAAATATCATTTATAGGAGATTTTCAAGACAGCGGCATGAGTAGGGTGGTGGAAACCTCCTCCCAATACCAAATATATTTTGAAAATACAGCAAATATAACTATTCCTAAAAGAGTAACCAGAAGACACAGTACACCAGCCAGGCTACATCTACATCTGCCAGAACTCAACATCTAATGAAAAGGGTAAGATACAAAGCCATGACCCAGCAGGACCCAAGCACTCCCCCAACCCCAGTTCACTGGTGAGAGGAAAAGAATCAGAGTGGGGAGGGAGTGGAAGCACAGGACTGCTAAATAACCAGCCCTAGTAATCTGCACTGGGAGCATAGACACACATTGGATGGTGAAGCAAAATCTGAGACTAAGACTGTGAACAGGTTCCCACAGCTAGCTGCCCTGGGACAAAAGAAAAGTGGGCACTTTAAAAGTCTTAAAGGGACAGGGTTTAACAGGTAGACAAAATCATCCCAGCACACTCAGTCCAGCAGGCTGGGAACTTTAAGGAACTTCAGGTGCCCTAACCCCCTGAGTGGCGATGCAGCTCTGAAGCCCCTCACAGTGGTAAGCAGCCTGCTGTTCATTCCCCCCCATCGCCAGCACTGCAAGGGAACCGGCTGACCCACTGTTGCTGCGGAGCAGCTGGGGAGCAGCCCCACCCACAGCAACCACACAGAGGCTTCTCCCAGCATGTGGCTAAATGGGCAAGACCCAAAGGCTTGCCCCTGCACACAGAGAGCAGAGACCAGCACAGAGTCCAGAAGGCACAAAGGCACTTTATTCTTGCAGCAAACACTGCAACCCTCACCAGTGCCCTAGGCCATCCCAAGGGCTGCCCCACCCACAGCAGCTCAGGGGATGAACCCAGAGGCAGCTCCCTGTGTGCAGTAGCCCAGCACAGGCAGCAGAGACCTGCACAGAGTCTGGAAACCATGAAGGGGTGCCGTTCTTGCAAGACAAAACGCCACTCACCTGCAACCCCCGGCAGTGCCCTATGCCATCCCAAGGGCTGCCCCACCCAAGGCAGCTCAGGGGATTAACTGAGAGGCTGCTCGCTGTGTGCAGTTGACTGGCACAGGCAGCAGAGATGGGCAAGGTGACCAGGAAGCAGGAAGGGACTTTGTTCTCCCAGCTGACACATGTGTCACTTGCTGGCAATGACTTCCATCACCATGAAAAGATAGAATAACCTTGCTCAGTCCAAAATCCCTCAAACACCAGGGACAGAGCCTGGTGAGACCGAAATCACTAATCTTCCTGAAAAAGAATTCAAAATAAAAGTCATAAGCATGCTGATGGAGCTATAGAGAAACATGCAAGAGCTAAGGGATGAATTCCAGAGGGAGATAACAGAAATGAAATAAACAGTAGAAGGATTTAAGAGCAGACTGGATGAGGTGGAAGAGACTGTTAATGGAATAGAAATCAGAGAACAGAAATACAGAGAAGCTGAGGCAGAGAAAAAAGGACCTCACCTCTAGGAATGAAAAAATATTAAGAGAACTGTGTGACCAATCCAAACAGAACAATATTTGCATTATAGGGATACCAGAAGAAGACAAGAGAGAAAAAGGGATAAAAAAGTGTCTTTGAAGGAATAATTGCTGAAAACTGCCCCAAGCTGGGGAAGGAAATATTCTCTCAGACCATGGAAGCCCACAGATCTCCCAACACAAAGGACCTAAGGAGGAAACACCAAGACATATAATAATTAAAATGGCAAAGATCAAAGACAAGGACAGAGTATTAAAAGCAGCCAGAGAGAGAAGAAATATCACCTATAAAGGTAAATCCATCAGGCTATCATCAGACTTCTCAACAGAAACCTTACAGGCCAGAAGAGAATGTCATGATATATTCAATGCAAAGAAACAGGAGGGCATCAAGACAAGAATACTGTATCCAGAAAGATTATCATTTAAATTTGAAGCAGAGATTAAACAATTCCCAGAGAAGCAAAAGTTGAGGGAATTTACCACCCACAAACCATCTCTACAGTGGATTTTAAGGGGACTGGTCTAGAAAGAAGTGCTCCTAAGGCTAAATAGATGTCACCAGATGAAATAAAACCACAGCAAAGGAACTAGGCCAACGAAATACTAACTAAATGCAAAATAAAATCAGCTATCCACAAAATCAGTCAAGAGGAAACACAAAAGAGTACAGAATAAAACACCTAACATATAAAGAGTGGAGGAAGAAGACAAAGAAGGGAGAGAAATAAAGAATCATCAGACTGTGTTTATAATAAGTGAGTTAAGTTAGAAAGTTGGATAGTAAACAAGCTACCCTTGAACCTTTGGTAACCACAAATCCAAAGCCTACAATGACAATAAGTACATATCTATCAATAATCACCCTAATGTAAATGTACTGAATGCACCAATCAAAAGACACAGAGTAATAGAATGGATAAAAAAGCCAGACCCATCTATATGCTGCCTAGAAGAAACTCACCTGAAACTCAAAGACATACACAGACTAAAAGTAAAGGCATGGAAAAAGATATTTCATGTAAATGATAGGGAGGAAAAGCAGGTATTGCAGAATTTGCATGAGACAAAATAGACTTTAAAACAAAGAAAGTAACAAGAGACAAAGAAGGACATCACATAATGATAAAAGGGTCAGTCCCACAAAAGGCTATAACCATTATAAATATCTATGCACCCAAAACAGGAGCACCTACAAATGTGAAACAAATACTAACAGAATTAAATGAGGAAATAGATTGCAATGCATTCATTTTAGGAGACTTTAACACACCACTCACTCTAAAGGACAGATCCACCAGACAGAATATAAGTTAGGATACAGAGACACTGAACAATGCAATAGAACAGATGGACCTAATAGACATCTACAGAACTCTACACCCAAAAGCAGCAGGATACACATTCTTCTCAAGTGCACATGGAACATTTTCCAGAATAGACCACATACTAGGCCACAAAAAGAGCCTCAGTAAATTCAGAAAGATTAAAATTCTACCAACCAACTTCTCAGACCACAAAGGTATAAAACTGGAAATAAATTGTACAAAGAAAGTAAAAAGGCTCACAAACATATGGAGGCTTAACAACATGCTCCTAAATAATCGATGGATCAACAACCAAATTAAAACAGAGATTAAGCAATATATGGAGACAAATGAAAACAACAGCACAATGCCCCAACTTCCATGGGACACAGTGAAGGCAGTTCTAAGAGGAAAGTATATAGCAATCCAGGCCTATTTAAAGAAGGAAGAACAATCCCAAATGAATAGTCTGAATTCTCAACTATTGAAACTGGATAAAGAAGAATAAATGAGACCCGAAGTCAGCAGAAGGAGGTACATAATAAAGATCAGAGAGGAAATAAATAAAATAGAGAAGAATAAAACAATACAAAATAAACAAAATAGATAAACCCCTAGCAAGACTTATTAAGAGAAAAAGGGAATCTACACACATAAACAGAATAAGAAATGAGAAATGAAAAATCACGACTGACACTACAGAAATACAAAGAATTATTAGAAAATACTATGAAAATCTATATGCTAACAAGCTGGATAACCTAGAAGAAATGGACAACTTTCTAGAAAAATACAACCTCCCAAGACTGACCAAGGAAGAAACAGAAAATCTAAATAGACCAATTACCAGCAACAAAATTGAATCAGTAATCAAAAATCTACCCAAGAACAAAATGCCTGGACCAGATGGATTCAAGGCTGAGTTTTATCAGACATTTAGAGAAGACATAATATCCATTTTCCTTAAAGTTTTCCAAAAAATAGAAGAGGAAGGAATACTTCCAAACTCATTCTATGAAGCTAGCATCACTCTAATACCAAAACCACAAAAAAAGAAAATTACAGATCAATACCCCTGATAAACATAGATGCAAAAATGCTCAACAAAATATTAGCAAACCGAATTCAAAAATACATCAAGAGGATCATACACCATGACCAAGTGGGATTCATCCCAGGGATGCAAGGATGGTACAACATTCGAAAATCCATCAACATCATCCACCACATCAACAAAAAGAAAGACAAAAACCACATGATCATCTCCATAGATGCTGAAAAAGAATTCAACAAAATTCAACATCCATTCATGATAAAAACTCTCAAGAAAATGGGTATAGAAGGCAAATACCTCAACATAATAAAGGCCATTTATGACAAACCCACAGCCAACATCATACTGAACAGCAAGAAGCTGAAAGCTTTTCACCTAAGATTGGGAACAAGGCAGTAATGCCCACTCTCCTCACTTTTATTCAACATAGTACTGGAGGTCCTAGCCACAGCAATCAGACAAAACAAAGAAGTAAAAGGCATCCAGATTGGTAAGGAAGAAGTCAAACTGTCACTATTAGCAGATGACATGATATTGTACATAAAAAACCCTAAAGACTCTACTCCAAAACTACTAGAACTAATATCTGAATTCAGCAAAGTTGCAGGATACAAAATTAACACACAGAAATCTGTGGCTTTCCTATACACTAACAATAAACTAATAGAAAGAGAAATCAGGAAGACAATTCCATTCACAATAGCATCAAAAAGAATAAAATACCTAGGAATAAACCTAACCAAGGAAGTGAAAGACCTATATCCTGAAAACTACAAGAGATTCTTAAGAGAAATTAAAGAGGACACTAACAAATGGAAACTCATCCCATGCTCCTGGCTAGGAATAATTAATATAGTCAAAATGGCCATCCTGCCCAAAGCAATCTACAGATTCAATGCAATCCCTGTCAAAATAGTGACAGCATTCTTCAATGAACTGGAACAAATAGTTCTAAAATTCATATGGAACCACAAAAGACCCTGAATACCCAAAGCAATCCTGAGAAGGAAGAGTAAAGTGGGTGGGATCTCACTTCCCAACTTCAAGCTCTACTACAAAGCCACAGTAATCAAGACAATCTGGTACTGGCACAAGAACAGAGCCACAGACCACTGGAACAGAGAGTCCAGATATCAACCCAAGCATATACGATCAATTAATATATGATAAAGGAGCCATGGACATACAGTGGGGAAATGACAGCCTCTTCAACAACTGGTGTTGGCAAAACTGGCAACTACATGTAAGAGAATGAAACTGGATTGCTGTCTAACTCAATACACAAAAGTAAACTTGAAATGGATCAAAGACCTGAATATAAGTCACGAAACCATAAAAGTCTTAGAGGAGAACATAGAGAAAGGTCTTGAATATAAATATGAGCAACTTCTTCAAGAACATATCTCCCCAGGCAAGGGAAACAAAAGCAAAAATGAACAAGTGGGACTATATCAATCTAAAAAGCTTCTGTACAGCAAAGGACACCATCAGTAGAACAAAAAGCCATCCTATGGTATGGGAGAATATATTCATAAATGACATATCTGATAAGGGGTTGACTTCCAAAGTATACAAAGAGCTCATGCCCCTCAGCAACAAAAAAGCAAATAACCCAATTAAAAAATGGGCAGAGGATCTGAACAGACACTTCTCCAAAGAAGAAATTCACATGGCCAACAGGCACATGAAAAGATGCTCCACATCGCTAATAATGAGAGAAATGCAAATTAAAACCACAATGAGATGTCACCTCACACCAGTTAGGATGGCCAACATCCAAAAGACAAACAACAACAAATGCTGGCGAGGATGTGGAGAAAGGGGAACCCTCCTACACTGCTGGTGGGAATGTAAATTAGTTCAACCATTGTGGAAAGCAGTATGGAGGTTCCTAAAAAAACTAAAAATAAAAATACCATTTGACCCAGGAATTCCACTCCTAGGAATTTACCCTAAAGATTCAGCAGCCCAGATTTAAAAACACATATGCACCCCTATGTTTATCACAGCACTATTTACAATAGCCAAGATATGGAAGCACCCTAAGTGTCCATCAGTAGATGAATGGATAAAGAAGATGTGTACATATACACAATGGGATATTATTCAGCCATAAGAAGAAAACAAATCCTACCATTTGCAACAACATGGATGGAGCTAAATAATATCATGCTCAGTGAAATAAGCCAGGCAGAGAAAGACAAGTATCAAATGATTTCACTCATCTGTGGAGCATAAGAACAAAGCAAAACTGAAGGAACAAAGCAGCAGCAGACTCACAGAACCCAAGAATGGACTAACAGTTACCAAAGGGAAAGGGACTGGGGAGGATGGGTGGGAAGGGAGGGATAAGGGGAATAAGGGGCATTATGATTAGCACATATAATGTAGGAGGGGGCATGGGGAAGGCAGTATAGCACAGAGAAGACAAGTAGTGACTCTACAGCATCTTACTACGCTGATCAACTGTGACTGTAATGGGGTATGTGGTGTGGACTTGATAATGAGGGGAATCTAGTAACCGTAATATTGTTCATGTGATTGTATATCAATGATACCTCAATAAAAAAGAAAAAATTGACCACATGTTGAGGTGAGAGAAATCCTCCACTGGTATTCCCACACCTGGCTCTATGCCTTAAATGAGACATTTTTCCTCCCTGTGCCTCCAAAGCTCCATGAGTAAAAGCGAGGGCTTGGTTAGATCTAGGGTGTAAATCAACTTCAATTTATAGCAGTGAGAACTTCTTATTATACCAAGAAGGATTGTGATGCAGCATCCAAGCCTTGTGGGAGAAAGTTCAGATATTAATCAGCAATATCTGAAAATAAAAAAGGTCCATTGGTGCAGGAAGGTTGTCCTGGAGATACTGCTGCTGTGTCCCCGAGGTCTAAAACCCATGCAAAATGGGGCTCTGGCATGTACTCTACTGTCATCTGCTCCAGAATTGGGGGAGGGTTGCTCATTTTAAGAAGAGATGCCAGGCTGTCTCTACTCACAGGAGTTCTGAGAGGGAAAATGCAGAGATGGGGCTGAGAGAGAGGGAGAGAGATCCCTGTAGGGGATCAGAATATGCCACACCAAAATATGTCCCTTTGGAATACAGATGTTTTTCAGCTAAAGATGATGGGAAAACAGCAAATGCCAAAAAAGCACTGTCCTCCCCACCCTCCCCCAGTTGCCTGAAAGCAGGCTCAGATGCACTTCATCACTGCTCTCAACTCTAGACTTTTATCAGCCCAGGAGAAGCGACATAACAAACCGTGCTAAAATAACCCTCATCCTCTGTTGGTCTCTCCCATATATTTACCTTCCCCCAGTTTGCTGCCCTTGGGAGCCGACAGCCCTTTCCTCTGTGTCATCAATTCTCTACTTATTTATTATTCTTTACTTATATAAGCCCAAGCTCTAAGTCCCCTCTGAGTTTCTCATCACTGAATTTCTCCTCATGTGTGCACGCAGGATGTATTGTAAACTCTGCTTTGCTCTTGTTAATCTGTCTTTTGTCCATTTAATTGCCAGGGCCCTAGCCAGAGAATCCAGGAAGGTAGAGGGAAAAGGCTTTTTTCATGTCCTACACCCTGCAAAGGAGAAGCATCCTATTCAGGACCAAGTGTTCTGTTCCCTCCCCAGAGGCTGCATCCTTGCCCCCCACCTGAGCCCAGCTATTTGTCCTACCCACCCCCAGACATACTGAATTGGGGCCTTTGGAGGGGGTTCCAGGAATCTGTGGTTCAACATGCCCTCCTAGTGAGTCTGATCCCAACTCCCACCCAACCCAACGCCCACCAAGGGCTGAGAGATTGCTCTCACTAACCCCACCATGACCAGATTGGAGGACCCTCTGGGTACAGCAGTCCAAACCTTTGCTCTCCCATCCACTACAAGCTTAACACCCAACAGTGCTGCCAGGTCCTCCTGTGTTGCCAGGTTTTCTTCTACACTCTTTGCTCTCTGTCCTTCCTCCTTCCTTGATTTTGCAGTTGCCTAGCTGTGCATGCAGCAGAACAACTTCCGGGTAGGCCAAAGACCTCTCAGTGACCAGAAAGTCTCCTCTTGCACTTGGCCACACTGCGAAATAGCCACAGAGCCATGCTGGGGCAGGGCCCTCAAACCTCATTGGGGTGCTTGATGAAAATACAGATTCCTGGGCCCCATCCCCAGAGAGTCTGATTCAACTTATCTGAGTTCCAGGAATCTGCATTTTAAGCCAATTCTTCAGGTTCTGGGGGAGCAGGTGATATAGGGGACCACATCTGGGGAGCCTGTCACTGGGTGGTGACCCATCATGTGGAAATGCCTAGAGCAACACGTCCTGGAATGAGAAGATAGTGCTTCCTGATTTGTAACTGATGACATCCATCCAAAATGTCTGTGCCAACCACAAATTAATGACCTCTGAGCAATTTGTGTAGGTGGCAGCCCATGTAATCAATCTTAATTCACAAACACTTCTGAGTGCCCACACAAGGGTAATGATGTGCCCAACCTGAAACGTAAATCTCTCAAATGGAAATTAAGCAGATAGATGTAAGACTCTGGTGGGCATAATTCAACGTCCCAAGGGGTAGCATTAGTTAACAGGATTGAAGCTCAAAAATCATTTGAATCATCAGTCTGCCCTGTTCAGAGCACACCTGATTTCAAAGCCAGTGCAGGAGCCTGGAATAGAACCCCCTCTCCTCTCTGACGCAGGTGTCCCAGGAACCTGGAGACCCTGTGGAGGGCTGAAGTCACTTTGCAAAGGAGGACAGTGAAAGAATCAAGGACAAAGGAGAAATCAGAAGAACACCAGTCCTCACACCTCAAAGTGCCCACACCCTGCCTCAAACAGAGGGAATGCCTGTTACACTGGAAGACAGAATCCAGACGTTACAGAGGTCATGGATTGTCCATCCAACCCCTCTGTTTGGGAGAAGGTCCTTTCTCTCCTGCTACGTGATGACCTGTGGGTTACAAAGACTCACCTGCTCTGGAGGTGTAGCAAGGACCCGTATCTGTTTTCCCTGCCCAGTGATTGGACACACAGCTGATCATGTGGCCCAAGCAGAACCAACTGGAGCCCTCCCATGATATTTCATACGCTTGAAATTGGGAGATAAGGAGGCCATGTAAGTTCAGAGATGCCACTGGCCAGTTTAGCTCCCCCACGGCAAGAGCCATCCTGAAAATAAACAACACAGAGGAAGTAGAGCTGGGACATGGAGACAAAGTCCCAAGGCCTTTATTTGAAGCCCAGGTCTATGGCTGAATTCTACATTACATGAGCCAATGCATTACTTTTGCATTTGTTTTTTATTGTAGTAAAAAATCACAATATAAAATCTACCATCTTTCCCATTTTTATTTTATTTTATTTTGGTATCATTAATCTACAATTATATGAAGGGCATTATGTTTACTAGGCTCCCCCCTTCACCAAGTCCCCCCCACATACCCGTTCACAGTCACTGTCCATCAGCGTAGTAAGATGCTGTAAAATCACTACTTGTCTTCTCTGTGTTGCACAGCCCTCCCTGTGCCCCCCCACGCACTATACATGCTAATCGTAATGACCCCTTTCTTTTTTCCCACCCTTATCCCTCCCTTCCCACCCGTCCTCCCTAGTCCCTTTCCCTTTGGTAACTGTTAGTCCATTCTTGGGTTCTGTGAGTCTGCTGCTGCTTTGTTCCTTCAGTTTTGCTTTGTTCTTATGCTCCACAGATGAGTGAAATCATTTGGTACTTGTCTTTCTCCACCTGGCTTATTTCACTGAGCATAATACCCTCCAGCTCCATCCATATTGTTGCAAATGATAGGATCTGTTTTTTTCTTATAGCTGAGTAATATTCCATTGTGTATATGTACCACATCTTCTTTATCCATTCATCTACTGATGGACATTTAGGTTGCTTCTATATCTTGGCTACTGTAAACAGTGCAGCGATAAACACAGGGGTGCATCTGTCTTTTTTCAAACTGGAGAGCTGCATTCTTAGGGTAGATTCCTTGAAGTGAAATTCCTGGGTCAAATGGTATTTCTGTTTTGAGCATTTTGAGGAACCTCCATACTGCTTTCCATAATGGTTGAAATAATTTACATTCCCACCAGCAGCGTAGGAGGGTTCCCCTTTCTCCACAGCCTCGCCAACATTTGTTGTTGTTTGTGTTTTGGATGGCAGCCATCCTTACTGGTGTGAGGTGATACCTCATTGTAGTTTTAATTTGCATTTCTCTGATAATTAGCGATGTGGAGCATCTTTTCATGTGTCTGTTGGCCATCTGTATTTCTTTTTTGGAGAACTGTCTGTTCAATTCCTCTGCCCATTTTTTAATTGGGTTATTTGTTTTTTGTTTGTTGAGGCGTGTGAGCTCTTTATATATTCTGGACGTCAAGCCTTTATCGGATGTGTCATTTTCAAATATATTCTCCCATACTGTAGGGATCCTTCTTGTTCTATTGATGGTGTCTTTTGCTGTACAGAAGCTTTTCAGCTTGATATAGTCCCACTTGTTCATTTTTGCTGTTGTTTTCCTTGCCTGGGGAGATATGTTCAAGAAGAGGTCACTCATGTTTATGTCTAAGAGATTTTTGTCTCTGTTTTTTTCTGAGTTTTATGGTTTCATGACTTACATTCAAGTGTTTGATCCATTTCGAATTTACTTTTGTGTATGGGGTTAGACAGTGATCCAGTTTCATTCTCCTACATGTAGCTGTCCAGTTTTGCCAGCACCATCTGTTGAAGAGGCTGTCATTTCCCCATTGTATGTCCATGGCTCCTTTATCGAATATTAATTGACCATATATGTTTGGGTTAATGTTTGGAGTCTCTATTCTGTTCCATTGGTCTGTGGCTCTGTTCTTGTGCCAGTACCAAATTGTCTTGATTACTGTGGCTTTGTAGTAGAGCTTGAAGTTGGGAAGTGAGATCCCCCCCACTTTATTCTTCCTTCTCAGGATTGCTTTAGCTATTCGGGGTCTTTGGTGTTTCCATATTAATTTTTGAACTATTTGTTCCAGTTCATTGAAGAATGCTGTTGGTAATTTGATAGGGATTGCATCGAATCTGTATATTGCTTTGGGCAGGATGGCCATTTTGACGATATTAATTCTTCCTAGCCAGGAGCATGGGATGAGTTTCCATTTGTTAGTGTCCTCTTTAATTTCTCTTAAGAGTGTCTTATAATTTTCAGGGTATAGGTCTTTCACTTCCTTGGTTAGGTTTATTCCTAGGTATTTTATTCTTTTTGATGCTATTGTGAATGGAAGTGTCTTCCTGATTTCTCTTTCTATTAGTTTATTGTTAGTGTACAGGAAAGCCACAGATTTCTGTGTGTTAATTTTGTATCCTGCAACTTTGCTGAATTCAGATATTAGCTCTAGTAGTTTCAGAGTGGAGTCTTTAGGGTTTTTTATGTACAATATCATGTCATCTGCAAATAGTGACAGTTTGACCTCTTCTTCACCAATCTGGATTCCTTGTATTTCTTTGTTTTGTCTAATTGCCGTGGCTAGGACCTCCAGTACTATGTTGAATAACAGTGGGGAGAGTGGGCATCCGTGCCTTGTTCCCGATCGCAGAGGAAAAGCTTTCAGCTGTTTGGTATGATGTTGGCTGTGGGTTTATCATATATGGCCTTTATTATGTTGAGGTACTTGCCCTATATACCCATTTTGTTGAGAGCTTTTATCATGAATGCATGTTGAAATTTGTTGAATGCTTTTTCAGCATCTATGGAGAGGATCATGTGGTTTTTGTCTTTCTTTTTGTTGATGTGGTGGATGATGTTGATAGATTTTTGAATGTTGTACCATCCTTGCATCCCTAAGATGAATACCACTTGGTCATGGTGTATGATCCTTTTGATGTATTTTTGAATTCGGTTTGCTAATATTTTGTTGAGTATTTTTGCATCTATGTTCATCAGGGATATTGGTCTGTAGTTTTCTTTTTTGGTGGGGTCTTTGCCTGGTTTTGGTATTAGGGTGATGTTGGCTTCATAGAATGAGTTTGGGAGTATTCCCTCCTCTTCTATTTTTTGGAAAACTTTAAGGAGAATGGGTATTATGTCTTCTCTGTATGTCTGATAAAATTCTGAGGTAAATCCATCTGGCCCAGGGGTTTTGACCTTTGGTAGTTTTTTGATTACTGCTTCAATTTTGTTGCTGGTAATTGGTCTGTTTAGATTTTCTGTTTCTTTCTGGGTCAGTTTTGGAAGGTTGTATTTTTCTAGGAAGTTGTCCATTTCTCCTAGGTTTCCCAGCTTGTTAGCATATAGGTTTTCATAGTATTCTCTAATAATTCTTTGTATTTCTGTGGGGTCCGTCGTGATTTTTCCTTTCTCGTTTCTGATTCTGTTGATGTGTGTTGACTCTCTTTTCCTCTTAATAAGTCTGGCTCAAGGCTTATCTATTTTGTTTATTTTCTCAAAGAACCAGCTCTTGGTTTCATTGATTTTTGCTATTGTTTTATTCTTCTCAATTTTATTTATTTCTTCTCTGATCTTTATTATGTCCCTCCTTCTGCTGACCTTAGGCCTCATTTGTTCTTCTTTTCCCAATTTTGATAATTGTGACATTAGACCATTCATTTGGGATTGTTCTTCCTTCTTTAAATATGCCTGGATTGCTATATACTTTCCTCTTAAGACTGCTTTTGCTGTGTCCCACAGAAGTTGGGGCTTTGTGTTGTTGTTGTCATTTGTTTCCATATATTGCTGGATCTCCATTTTAATTTGGTCCTTGATCCATTGATTATTTAGGAGCATGTTGTTAAGTCTCCATGTGTTTGTGAGCCTTTTTGCTTTCTTTGTACAATTTATTTCTAGTTTTATGCCTTTGTGGTCTGAAAAGTTGGTTGGTAGGATTTCAATCTTTTGGAATTTTCTGAGGCTCTTTTTGTGGCCTAGTATGTGGTCTATTCTGGATAATGTTCCATGTGTGCTTGAGAAGAATGTGTATCCTGTTGCTTTTGAATGTAGAGTTCTATAGATGTCTATTAGGTCCATCTGTTCTAGTGTGTTGTTCAGTGCCTCTGTGTCCTTACTTATTTTCTGTCTGGTGGATCTGTCCTTTGGAGTGAGTGGTGTGTTGAAGACTCCCAAAATGAATGCATTGCATCCTATTTCCTCCTTTAATTCTGTTAGTATTTGTTTCACATATGTTGGTGCTCCTGTATTGGGTGCATATATGTTTATAATGGTTATATCCTCTTGTTGGACTGAGCCCTTTATCATTATGTAATGTCCTTCTTTATCTTTTGTTACTTTCTTTATTTTGAAGTCTATTTTGTCTGATACTAGTATTGCAACTCCTGCTTTTTTCTCTCCGTTGTTTGCATGAAATATCTTTTTCCATCCCTTGACTTTAAGTCTGTGCATGTCTTTGGGTTTGAGGTGAGTCTCTTGTAAGCAGCATATGGATGGGTCTTGCTTTTTTATCCATTCTATTACTCTGTGTCTTTTGTTTGGTGCATTCAGTCCATTTACATTTAGGGTGATTATTGAAAGGTATGTACTTATTGCCATTGCAGGCTTTAAGTTTGTGGTTACCAAAGGTTCAAGGTTAGCTTCTTTACTATCTTACTGTCTAACTTAACTCGCTTATTGAGCTATTATAAACACGGTCTGATGATTCTTTATTTCTCTCCCTTCTTATTCCTCCTCCTCCCTTCTTCATATGTTGGGTGTTTTGTTCTGTGCTCTTTTTAAGAGTGCTCCCATCTAGAGCAGTCCCTGTAGGATGCCCTGTAGAGGTGGTTTATGGGAGGCAAATTCCCTCAACTTTTGCTTGTCTGGGAATTGTTTAATCCCTCCATATTTAAATGATAATCGTGCTGGATACAGTAGTCTTGGTTCGAGGCCCTTCTGTTTCATTGCATTAAGTATATCATGCCATTCTCTTCTGGCCTGTAGGGTTTCTGTTGAGAAGTCTGATGATAGCCTGATGGGTTTTCCTTTGTAGGTGACCTTTTTTTCTCTCTGGCTGCGTTTAATACTCTGTCCTTGTCTTTGATCTTTGATCTTTGCCATTTTAATTATTATTTGTCTTGGTGTTGCCCTCCTTGGATCCCTTGTCATGGGAGTTCTGTGTACCTCTGTGGTCTGAGAGGCCATTTCCTCCCCTAGTTTGGGGAAGTTTTCAGCAATTATTTCTTCAAAGACACTTTCTATCCCTTTTTCTCTCTCTTCTTCTTCTGGTACCCCTATAATGCGGATATTGTTCCGTTTCGATTGGTCACACAGTTCTCTTAATATTCTTTCATACTTGGAGATCCTTTTATCTCTCTCTGCATCAGCTTCTCTGTGTTCCTGTTCTCTGTTTTCTAGTCCATTAATGGTCTCTTGCATCTCGTCCATTCTGCTTTGAAGTCCTTCCAGAGCTTGTTGTATTTCTGTATTCTCCCTCCTTAGTTCTTGCATGTTTCTCTGCAAGTCCATCAGCATGGTTATGACTTTTGTTTTGAATTCTTTTTCAGGAAGATTGGTTAAATCTATCTCCCCAGGTTCCTTCTCAGCGGAAGATGTAGAAGATGTTGAAGCTGTCTGAGTTAGTCTTGTCTGGATCAAATTTTTTTGCCTTTTCATGTTGATAGGTGCAGTGGTATGCTATTGACTTATCTGTCAGCTGGGAGAGCCAAGACTCTTTCCACTTGCTCCTGGCCTTTCTTTACTGGGACAACTGCCACCCCTAGGGGCTTGTGTTGGGCAATTGCATGTAGACTGGGTCTCTGTATCTTGCCCCGCCGTTATGGAGGAAGCTCCCTTGCTGGGCGTGGCCAGCCTCAGGCTGCTGCTCTGCTATGGCCGGGCCCCAGAGGGGTAATGGATGGGGGGCCTCTGTTTGGCTGTTTACTTCTGTAAGGGGTCTCAGAGCTGTTGCCCAGGGGGTTAGTGCACCCACAGTTCCCTGGAATTTCCAGCTGCTGGACTGTGACCCGGGATGCTTCCATCCAGCTGTGGGGTCCCTGTCCCTTTAAGACTTTCAAAAAGCACTCACTTTTCTTTGTCCCAGGGGCGCCGGCTGTGGGACCCACTCACAGGTCTTACTGTCCTGTTTCCCTAGTATCCAGCACCCCACGCATGCACTGTGTGTCTGCGCTCTGGTGTGGATGGCTGGGGCTGGGTGTTCGGCAGTCCTGGGCTCCGTCTCCCTCCCACTCTGCCTGCTCTTCTCCCGCCGGGAGCTGGGGGGAGGGGCCTCAGGTCCCGCCGGGCCGGGGCTTGTATCTTACCCCTTTCACCAGGCACTGGGTTCTCGCAGGTAAGGATGTGGTCTGGCTGTTGTCCTGTGTCTTCTGGTCTCTCTTTTAGGGCTAGTTGTATTTGTTGTATTTTCAAAAATATATATGTTTTTGGGAGGAGTTTCCCACGGTCCTACTCACACCGCCATCTTGGCTCCGCCTCCCCATCTTTCCCATTTTTAAGTGTACAGTTCACTGATATTAAATATATTCACACTGTGTGCAACCATTACCACCATCATCTCTATAACTGAAATTCTATACACATAAAATGGTAATTCCCCACCTCCTCCTCCCCTCAGGTCCTGGAAACTCTACTTTCTGTCTCTATGAGTCTGACTAATCTACAGACCTCATGTAAGTGGAATGATACAGTTTTGTGACTGGCTTATTTCACTTAGCCTACTATCTTCAAGTCCATCCTTGTAGCATATGTCATAATTTCCTTCCTTTTTAAGGTTAAATAATACCCTATTATATGGATATGCCACCTGTTGTTTGTTCATCCACTGATGGACACTTCGGTTGCACCATCTTTTGGTTATTATGAATAATGCTGATATGAACACAGATGTACAAATATCTCTTTTAGACCCTGCTTTCAATTCTTTTAGGTATATACCCAGAAGTAGAATTGCTGGATCATATATTTCCATTTTTAATTTTTTGAGGAATCGCCATACTGTTTTCCACAGTGATGGTTATCATTTTACACTCGTACCAACAATACACAAGGGTTCCAGTTTCTCCACATCCTCACCAACACTTGTTCTTTTCTCCTTTTGATAGTAGCCATCCTAATGGGTATGAGGCAGTATCTCATTGTGGTTTTGATTTTAACTTCCCTATTGATCCGTGATGTCGAACATCTTCTCAGGTGCCCATTGGCCATTTGTATATCTTCTCTAGAGAAATGTCCATTCAAGTCCTTTGCCCATTTCCTAATTGAGCTGTTTGATTTGTTGTTGCTGAGTCGTAGTAAGTTGTTTATATATCTTAAATTTAAATTAACCCGTTGTAAGATTTATGATTTGAATGTGTTTTCTCCCACTCCATAGGTTGCCTTTCAACCCCATTGATAATGTTCTTTCATGCAGAGAAGGCTTGAATTTTGATGTAGTCCAATTTATCTATTTTTTCTTTTGTTGCCTTTGTTGGTGTCCTATCCAAGAAATCATTACCAAATCCAGCATCGTGAAGCTCTCCCCTAGCACCGTGAAGCTCTCCCCTATGTTTTCTTCTAAAAGTGTTATAGTTTAACTCTTACGTTTAGGACTTTCATCCATTTTGAGTTAGTTTTTGTATATGATGCAAGGCAAGGGGATTTCATCTCCTACAGTTTTCCTATATTTATTAGTTCTAACAGTATGTGTGTGTCTATACTCCTTAGGGTTTTCTATACATAAGCTTATGTTGTCTGAAAACACGTAATTTTACTTCTTCATTTCCAGTCTGGATGGCTTTTCTTTCTTTGCCTAGTTTTCTGGCTAAGACTTCTAGTACTACGTTGAACAGAAGTGGTGAAAGCAGATACCCTTCTCTTCTTCCTGATCTTGAAGGAAAAGCTCTTACTTTTTCACCACTGAGTGCAATGTCTGTGAGCTTTTCATGTGACCTTTATTATGTTGAGTTTATTTACTTCTATTTCTACTGAACACGTTAGTTTTTAACTTGAGTAAGTTTTTGCTAGGTCCCTGTTACTTGCAATCAAGTGATTCCTCACTAAAACAAGCATATTGTAATGTCTGAAAATACTTAATACTGGCAAAGACGAGCACCTCTGGTATACCTCGGTAGTGCATAACATCACAAAGTTAAGGAACTAGCCACGGCCAGCACATGGTAGTGTGATTGCTGGGTTTACAGAAATGGGTATCCTCGTAGTCTGGTGTGTTTTAATTCCCTTCCAGATAGATAGGCCACTTAGACAGATCATGGAATACTCATGCATGTTGATACACCTTTCACTTTCAGAGGAGGTAGAAATGGACCAAGAAGCTTCACCACAAAAGGTCAAGCACAGAAGGGAGAGGAAATCTGATCAGCACCCAGCAGCTACAGGTCTCAGGCATCGTTTGTAGATGAACAGCCATGGATGGTGCGACCATGTGTGTGGTCTGACCACATGTGACTCATCCTCCCAAGTCCAGAGGCAGAGATGACTCCATGCTGCCTCTGCAGCCCTAGAGCACAGCCTACCTTGCTGACCCCAAGCAGTCCTCACAGAGTCCTTGAGGATGACGTGACTTTTAGATAATTAAAGTGGCTTATGGCAAATGAGAGGAGTTAAGCCAGAGTGCGATTAAACTTGGGTTTGGGGCATTGCTCTTCTTGGACCATTTGTCAGCACCTGGAGTTTGCGGGCAGCATGCTGGATGCTGAGGACAATGAGAGAGAAGACCTGAGGCCAGCTGACCCAGGGTTTTGGTGAACACAGCTGCGAGGACTGAATGGTGCTCATTTAACACTGTCAGCTTCCAAGTACTGATTTTTCAAAGCCCATTCATTCCCACCATCTTCAGATGTACAAGCTGAAACCTCTGACAAAAAGACAGACTGACATCTCTCATGCATAGCATGCTTGCCACATTTATCATCCCTCCTGCTCTCCCCTCTATGATCCCATTTGACTTCTGGGTGACCTGCTCCCTCTCATCCTACGGTGATGACACTGCCTCCAGGCAGCCTTCCCCTCCTATGTGAATGAATCACTCTTCTGGTGTTGCTTGTACCTCCATGCAGTGCTGACTTCACTGTCCCTTGCGCTATGATCAGCTGTCTCTCCCAACTGATTGACAGCTCCTAGACAACAGGGACCTCGTTTAGCTACCTTTGTATCTGTTCCATCCTCTTCCCTCAAAGCCTTGCATAATGCTTATACATAATAGGTACAGAATGCATGCATGTTGCACTGAAATAAATGGAATCTCATATTAAATGAATATGGGAATTACACACACACTGAAGGATTGGGCTTTTAGGTGGTGAGGAGACTCAAATCAAGCAGCTTTGAACAGGTAGAGAAAGGAGTATGAAGACCTTGTAGTCAGTAGACAGTGGGAATAAAATCAGTGCATGCTCTCCACCACAAAGTAGCTGAGTTTTCCACAGACCTCTCATGCCTGCAAAGAGAACCACGTGGAGATGGAGAGGAATGAGTTTTCCTCTCATGATTTGTCCCCCACATCCATCTCCAAGGAGAGAATGGGAGGCTGACTTCTAGATAATTACATGAACTCAGATCATTCCATTGGCTCTGCAAAATTGGATTGAAAGGGGAAAAAAAGTTTAAAGGGAATCATTAGCGTTAATATCCCAGGAAAATTACCCTAAAATAATATATTTCAGCCCAGCCTGAGAGAGACTGGCTGGATGGTAGAACCAGGAAAGCTTTACTGACTCATGAGTGAAAATCATTCTGAAACTGCTGGGCATCAGAGTCACCTCAGGAACTTGAGCAAAGGCAGGAATTCTGATTCAGCTACATGGGCAAGCCTGGGAATCTGCATTTTAACAAGCACCCAATGCTGTTGGTGCAGGTGGCCAGTGACATGGGCTTGGAGAAGCACAGCTGCAGGATAACACTCTCTGAACCCCCTGGGGGACACCGCTCTATGGCACCGTCACTGCTGTGCTTGGCAGTCCAAGCCAAGCCAGAGACATAGGCGGGTGAGCCACTCACCTTCTGGTTGAAAATATGAACAGTTAATCAGGTAGAAATGTGAATGTGAGGCTGTGCTCCTCATTCAGAGGTGGGGAGGGTGAAGCATCGGCTTCTCAGAGAGCAAACCCTGCAGTTTGTACCCAGGATGCCTCCTACACAGGCTTCACCTGCATAGTAGTCAATTCCTAAACACAGTGTGAGTAAATGGGAGGCAAAATCACATAAGAGTTAAATGCAGAATGGATTGTTTTTTAATTAAAACTATTTCATATTTCAGGAGAATTAATTAAACATAACTGTTTCCATCTGATATGTTTTCACACATGCTCAAGAGAGCAGCTTACTATTGGAATTTATCAGACATGCTTAATAAAAGCAGAGAAGGAGAAGACAAGATGGAGGTGGTTTTAGGGCTTAGGAGGAGCCTTTTCATGATTAGATTTTCTGGGGTGGATATGATTAGACTTTGATTTACGACTTCTAATCTCATTTCACTGCATGGAATGGCAAGCCCTCAGCATCGGGTAAACACTGAAGAGATGACTCAGCAGCAGAGAGAAAACAGTCCCAAAACAAAAAATATACCTTCATCCTCCAGTCAACATTAAGAGATATTCTAAACTTTCTGGTGAGATGATGCTGTTGCCAAGTTGAAAACAAGCTTGGAAAGCCTTTTGGAGAGCTCTTTAGGTTTGAGATTGTTTAGCAGACCAAGATCAGGGACATTTTTGTCATACAGTAAAGGGTCTCCTGAAATACACTGAAAGATAATTAAGATTGCAAAGGCAGTTGCTGGAGCAGTTCACTGCTTGGGCTTTGAACACAGAGATCTGGGTTTGAATCCACTTTTCTTAATCCACTTTTTAGCTGTGTGGCCATAGATAAGCCACATAACCTTTCCAGAGCTCAATGTCATCATCTGTAAGATGGGTATGGTGATAGCAGCTATAAAGAATAAATGTGCTAACACAGCCCTAGCATGTCTCAACAGGTGATACAAGTATAATAATAGCAGCTCCGAAGATTAAATGCAGTAACACAGCCGTGGTAGGGAAACCGCTGATTTTTCTTTGTTGATGTCCAGCCTTCCCATTTTGCTTCCTGATCTCCTGCCCATAATTTCCTTTTCTGCTTAAATTAACCAAAGTTGGAGGAACTGGAGACAGGGTTAATCACTAGTGGCCAATGATCCCATTAACTATGCCTACATGATGGAATCTCCATAGAAACCCCTAAATGAAGGGGTTCAAAGAACTTCCAGGTTCATAAATGCATCCACAAGCTGGGAGGGTGGTACACCCCAAATTCTATGGGGACAGAAGCTCCTGTACTTTGGACTTTTATGGACCCCATCTGGCTGTTCGATTGTATCCTTTGTAATATCAATTCAGTAAGCCAGTAAATAAGTACTTCCCTGGATTCTGTGACCTGTTACTGGAAATTATTTAACCTGAGGAGGGGGTCATGGGAATTCACAGTTTGTAGCCAAGTCAGACAGAACTGTGGGTACCTGGAGCCCACTATTTGCCATTAGCATCTGAAGTGAGGGACAGTCTTTTGGGACTGAGCCCCTAACCTGTGGGGTCTACACTAACGGGCAGTTAATGTCAGAATTGAATTAAATGGCAGGACACCCAGGTGGTGTCCCCATAGAGGAGAATGGCTTGGTGTGGAAAACCCACACATTTGGTGTCAGAAGTTTTGTGAGTGTAGAAACAGTTTTCATTTATTGTCTCAAAACAAAGAATTCAAAACCCCAACAGAAGGCAAAACTACTGGCTTTCTATTTTCACTTGAAAGCAAACTGACGATACTGTATTTCTCTTAAACATTGTGCACAGGAAGTCTAAGAGCTGCCTAACCCACATTACCACAGAAACGCCCGCTCTGGATTTCTCTATCAGAAAGTAAACCTCAATGGAAAAAATCCTAAATTTGGATCTTTGAAGAAACAGTACAGTACGGAATTTCACCGTATTGTCTTAGCTACCTTTCGCCCTTCTAAAGCCCTTCTTCAGAATTCCATCCCTATTTTAATATTTGGGTTTCAATGAATTTAAATATAAATCAAGTGAGTTCTTTGAAAATCCAGATTCAAATCAGGAAATGTGCAAGGAAAACTGAAACTATCTAATTTAAGGAAGGCTACCTGACACTGTTCCCACTAGGGTTTTTTCAGAGAAACAGAACCAGTTCAGGACAGATACAAATATACGTACATATAGAGAGAGATTTATTTTAAGGAACTGGCTTATGTGATGGCAGGGCCTGGCAAGTGTGAAATTCATAGAGGTAGCCTGAAAGCTCAGTCAGGAATTGATGCTACTGTCTTGAGGCGGAATTTCTTGGCCAAGAAACCTTGGTTTTGTTCTTAAAACCTTCAACTGATTGAAGAAGGCCTACCTACATTATGGAAGGTAACCTCCTTTACTTAAACTCAACTGATTGATTGTAGATGTTAACCATGTCTATAAAATAACCTCACAGCAACACTTAGACTAGTGTTTGATTAAATACCTGGGTACTATAGCCTGGCCAAGGTAACACACAAAATTAACCATCATCACAGGCTTAGCAGAATCCAGTAATTCATTTCCAGCCTTTCCCCCATGCCCTAATCCAGCCAAGTGAGTTATTTGGCAAGCTATGTTGATCATACAAATTAATTTGATCAACCATGTCCTCATTTCACTCATTTTGCTAATAAACTTGTAACTTCACATATGTGTGTGCATGTATATACACATATACATGCATATACATGTATATGACCCTGGCATCTGTTTATATACCTGTATATATATCTTTAGACATATAGATACATATATATGATACAACATAACTTTGAAATGTGTTTGCTCCAAAACCTTTTCCTGCTCATTTCCTCCTCATACTGGCTGTATTTTAAATGAACATTTTAAATTACTTTTTCTGTAGATGATGCTTTCAGGTTCATTTCATCTCCATTTTTTTGTTGTTGTTATAGTGATTATATTTAACTTGCATTTTAATTTCAAACCATTATGTAGTTATTGTTTAGAGCCTGGAAAATTAATCTGTTCCCTGCTCATCCCTCAGATATCAATGACTTTGCCATATTAAGATGCAAAAAGAGAAAAACTGTGCCATTTCATGTCTAATCTGTGACTGCAGTGCAGCAGGACATTGCTGTCCATTAACCTCTTGTTTAATTACTTTGGCAAATGTGGCTCAAAAAGAAAAAATTGACAAGAAAATCACTTCCTGCTTCGCCGCAATAAACACAGGAGAGACACAAATGGTGCGGTACTGCTAAGACTCAAAGCACAGGAACACAATCATTTCTGGTATTTCAGAGGGCTTGTTTTTTAAATGAAAAAAAAAAATCAGTGAAACTCCTTGCTTAACCAATCCTCATCTATTTGTTTTCTCCAGACTTTATGATGATCATTCTGTTAGATAATACCCTGGACAAGCCATAATTCAGAGAGATTTAATTAGCTTTAATGGTAACACTTGCCTATGCTTAGCCTTCTGGAGATTCATTGCAACATCATGGCATAAATTGGCAAATGCCTACAATAGGGAATGCCTGGCTGTAACTCGCACCTCTGGACTCCTATAAAATCAGAGAAAACCACCAGCCTCTTCTATCTTCACTTTCTGACTGATTATTCTCCATTCTCCCACCAAGTGATGGATGACACCCTCTTTGGGTCCAGCAAATACTCGACACACTGACATTGTCTCAGAAACAAACTAACTTCCCTGCTTTTTCCAAGACATGTTTCTCTCCTTTGAACTGGTATTTTCATCCTTTTCATCAGCATGAAGAGTTACTATAACCGACATCATCTGAGTCTATGTTTGCTGTGATTTGCCTTGAAGGAAACCAAATAGTTTGCCCTCCTTGGATCTCAAGAATTAACTTGGATTTTTTTTTTTTTGCTCAGTCAGGAATGTTCCAGATAATTGGGGATGTGTTTTTGTTTTTAATAATTTGGAGTTATTTTCATTTAATTATTTCCATTTGATCTGGAAAATAATGAATGAAAGTCCACGTAACAAGACAAGGTTTAGAAAGATACCAGTTTATAGAATGTTTGTCTATGAGTTTTCAGGAATTAAATAACTGGAAGATGAATATTAAAACAGAGTGACTGTAGAGACCCTTATAAGTATTTTCCCAGCCTAACCAGGGAAAACTGCTTCCCTTATTTTTTAAAATTTGTTACATTTATTAAATTTAGTCCTTCCACCCCAGAGAGATGCATAACTGAATAGAAGCAAAATATCAGATAACTGTTTTGTGAGAGACTCAAAAGATAACAAAATCTCTAAATATTTTTTCACAAAATGTTACCACTTTCTGAGGTTGATCAGAACTTAATTTAAAATCTTTTTATGTCACCTTTAGTAACTGATGAGCTGCCCATACTCCTGAAGACCTCAGAAAGACATAAAAAGTTCTTCATCTGTAGGTATCAATATATAATTGCATGTAGGTATCTGAGCAATGATCTACATTTCTAGAATAACCTCCCCTTTAATACCTGGGGACAAGGCACAGAGATCCTGTGCACAAATAATAAGTTGCTGATGTTCAGCAGTTGGATTAACAGGCATGACTAACACAAATAGCAGGTATCACAACTTTGCTGAAAGGAGCCCAGCAAAAAAAATAAAACTGGTGATGGGGGAGTTCATAGAAGGTTGAGTGGCTGGGATTAACCTTCCTTTAGGGGTACACATAGGCTTCTTAAAAATTAGGGCAGTCCCTCTCCTCAGAAAAAAATAAAGTATCAAAGAGAAGGCGTAGCAAGCACCGTAAGAAATGGAGGAAGGAAGGAGAGAAGGAAGGGAGGAGAAAGGCACAGAATTGACTTGCACATGCTCCCTGGAGGAAGTCCAATTTACTTTTTGCAATTTTGCAAACAAAATTCAGGATAACATTAAGAAAGTGGAAAACATTTTTTTTAATAAAAGGAAATAAAGAATGGAGAACCTATGCTATCTCACAAGAATCAAATCAAATCAAAGGGGATCTGAAAGTTCCCAGAACACAGTTTCTCTGTAAAATAAGTGAAGGACTGAATGCAGATTTGCAGTGAGTTTATCTGATACAGTTTCAAGTGTCAAAAATTGGTAATACTGGCTACTTGGTAATGGTAAACAGGGATGGAAGAGAAAAGAGTTGCTTGGTTGAATAAAGTTTTAAAATTTAAATTCTTTAAAAAGGCCAAACCAGTTGATCTGAGACTAGGGGTCTGGCCATGCCAGCACCGCCCCCACCCCACTAGACCTGGCTTTATTCCAGATGTGTGGTTGTTCCTCCCAGCTTGGGTTCAAGTCGTGAACGGAAAGGACTTGCCTAGACTCAGACCCAACTTGTTCTTATTATTTACCTGTATACTAGGCACTGTCTGGTTCCAACCATACATCAGAGACATCTTCTTCCAGAAACAGAAAATCAAAACCAGCAAAGTCAACCACCACAACAAATAATGTAAACCCTGTTACTATGAACTGATCAAGGAGCCTTCTGTTGGTCAAAGCAAGACAGGAAGCATGATGTGAACATGATTCTCATTCCATGTGTTAGATTTAAAAAGCATCACACACGTCATCCTGGATTCCTCACTGTCCCAGGCCGGCAGAGCCTGACAATTCCCTGAGCTCCTTGCAGCTCTCTTCCCTGCTCCATCACTCCAACACAGCCTCAGCCCCGCTCACCTCCGGCCCTCCCGGAGCACCTTTCCAAGCCCCCTGTCTCAGGGCCTGGGGCTCCTTCGTCTGCCTGCCAGTCAGATCAGCTGATCAAGTCATTGCCCAGAGGAAATCCTCCAGACACTCCTCAGTGTCTACACTGAGTTTCTAATACCTGGGTACACCTCCCCAGCGGGTATTAAAGAGTTGTACCCGGAATGACAGGAAGCTGCCAAATAAACACGGCCTGGCTTCCTGAAGCTATGATTTTACTCAAAGATAGGGGAGGGAAAACATTTAAAAAAATTTTTTCAACATGGGGTTACTTGCAATATATAAAACTTTAAATGGAAACCCAAGACTTCAAAATAATGTTGTATCTGGATGGCCACTTTGGACTCAGCTCTCAGAGTGTGTTTACTATTCTGTGCTGTGAGGATATTTCAGAGAAACTGTTGAAAAGTTTTGGATTTGACAAGAAGTCTGAACTCTGTTCATGCCTTTTGACACACCAATCTTTTATTTTAAGCTTTTTCTTATTGAAGGGTAGTCAACACATAATATTAAATTGGTTTAAGGTGTACAACAAAGTGATTCAACATTTACATACATTGTGAGTTGATCACCGTAAGTCAAGCTATGATCTGTCACCATACAAAGTTGTTTCACATCATTAAATATATTCCCTATGCTGTACATTGTAACCTCATATATTATTTATTTTATAACTGGGAATTTGTACCTTTTAATCCCCTTCCCTTATTTTGTCCATCACCTATCCCTTTCCTCTCTGGAAACTACCAGATTGTTCTCTGTATATGAGTCTGTTTCTGTTTTGTTTAGTTGTTCATTTGTTTGCATATTAGATTCCACATATAAGTGAAATCATATGGTATTCGTCTTTCTCTGTCGGACTTGTTTCATTAACATAATACCCTCTAGGTCCATCCATGTTGTCACAATGCCAAGGTTTCATTCTTTTTTATGGCTGAGTAATATTCCATTGTGTATATGTACCATCTGTTCTTTGACAATTCATCTACTGATGTACACTTAGGTTGCTTCCATATCTTGGCTATTATAAATAATGCTGCAATGAACATAGAGCTGCATATAGCATATATCTTTTTGAATTAGTGATTTTGTTTTCTTTGGATGATTACCCAGAATTAGAATTGCTGGATCATATGGTAGTTCTATTTTTAATTTTTGGAAGAACCTCCATACTGCTTTCCATAGTGGCTATACCATTTTGCACTCCAACCAACAGGGCATGAGGGTTCCCTTTTCCCCACATCCTCATCAGCATTTGTTATTTCTTGTCTTTTTGATGATAGCCATTCTGACAGATGTGAAGTGGGATCTCATTATGGTTTCAATCTACATTTCCCTGATGATTAGTGATGGTGAACATCTTTTCATGCTGACACACCAATCTTGTTATGGAAATTTACCCTATAGAAATCACCAGTCACATGCCAAATATAGACACAAAACATGGATCATCTCAGCATTATTTATAATAGGAAAAAGTTGTAAAAATGTAAATGACCACCACTCTTTTAGTCTATACATACAATGGAATACTTTGTGTCATATTACAAGATGTGCCTGAAACATATAAAGTAACATAAAAATACGTTTGGGATATATTGTAAGTGAAAATGCTAGTTAGAAAATAGCATTTTATTGTTCATACATAGAAGAACAAGCAAAAGACTGGTTTTGGTTGCAACTTTTCTTCTTTTTGGTTGTCTATATTTTTTGTAATGAACATGTAATGCTTTTATAATAGATAGGCATAAATTAAGAAATTTCTCTCTTTGGGGAGGAGGAGCAGGGAAGAAACTCCAGACCTCAGCACACAACACACACGGCTGAGGATCTAGCCCCCCCCCACCTCCCTCAGCTGCATTTCCTGCTGCTTCTGCGCTGGTCCTTTGCCCACAGCACTGGCACAGCTCTGCAGCTTTCCTGTACTTTTCTTATACTTACATCTACTCTTCTTGTACCTACATCTACGCTGTTCAGGTTCTGCCTCTGCCTGACATGTCCCTCTTGAACGTTCTCACCTGGCACATCACTTTCCTGACGATAATTTGGCTTCCCATTGGGCCTTCACCTGGAGACTGAGCATTCTGGCCACACAGTTCAGTTGTCTTGTCCTCCTTCACAATAACACTCTTTAGTGTAAATTAATATAAAGTCTTCTGCTTTTATAAATCGGCTTTTGTGAGCTTGGTCAGTGCGAGCCCCCTCCCACAGACGGTTCCTCGACAAGTCTCACCACATTGGGGATTTTGGCTCACACAGATGGTGCCCAGGTTTCGCATCATGTAAAACCAGTAAATGTTATCCATTGAGCCTTGCTGAAGCAGCCCACCAATTGGCCTTCATCCTCAGAAACCAAACAACCCCTACGCCACGGCCAGACTGGGGCCCCCGCTTCCCACTCCCAACACGGAAAATCTCAGTCACTCAATCAGACAAGCCGAGGAGCTTCACCCCAGGTGTGCCCCTAAGAGATCTTCACCCCAGGTGTGCCCCTAAGAGATCTCATCATGTGACAGAGCAATGAGAGAATGGCAATAGCCACAGATACATTCCTGTACTTTTCATTCCTTTGCTCCATGTCTAGTTTTGAGCACTGAGTGTGTGCCAGGGAGCGTGTTCATGTACATGCAAGTGTGTAAGTCAGGTTAACAAAGAAAACACAATGTATGTCCTCACTACGGCTTATTCAACCCGATATCTTGGCCTCTCTGATGAAGAACCACATTTCTTAGACAATTTTTACTCACCACGCTGTCCCCAATTGTAAACATAAATGGGGAGGTGAGGCAACAAAAGCAGACTTTGAGCAAGAATCCTGACAATTTTTTGTTTTGGGGAACCAGGAAAAAAACTGTACCAAATTCCAGGGCCCCATCCATCATGGTGAGAAATACTCTTACTAAAGCTCAGCCACTCTAATAGATGATGCTGGAGGTAAAGTTGGATACAAATAGCCTGCCGCAGTAACGATCTTCAGCCAGACATGTCTCTGGCCTTACTCGTCTGCTGCAGTTTGCTTTACGAAGCAATGAAATGTCTGAGGATTTCCCCTTGCTTTTAGAATAAATTTTTAATATATGGTCATAAAGGAAGCCTGTGTCAGCACGGTTTGCACTCCTGACCGCCTTGGTGAAGAGAAAAATAGTAGCTGCAGAAGCACATTTCTCAAACTAAAAAGGTCCAAAGGGGGACGATAAAACTCAGAGATGAGGCTCTTCTTTTTGCAGGTTATCAGGACATATCTGAAGCCTCTGCCCAGACATGAGCTATTGCCAAGTGCAACAGTGCACCCAAGCTTGCAACCAAGTTAACAGTCTGAGCCACAGCGTATCTTCAGTCCCACCTGACTAAGCAAAACTAATGAATGGTGATTACCATGGAGACATTATGTTTATGGCCCAGCCTCTTGCTGTCTACACTGCATCTGCTTCAAGAAGAATGAGTGTTTAAAAAATCCTCAATCTCACTAGTCATCATGGAAATGCAAAGTAACACTGAGATGTCATTTTTCACCTGTCAAAGTACAGATTTTTTAGATGTTGATGCCCAGGACCGACAAGGGGATAGGGAAGCAAGCACCCTGACACTCTGCTGGAGGGGGTGTAAACTGGTGCAGCTTCTGGAAGACTTAGGGCCCACGTGCATTATAAATTTAAAATTTTATATATGCATGAGCTTGGGATTTTTTTTTCCAGTTGAGAAAACAGAAAACTTAATTCCTAATGACTTGATCAAACTTATTATCTCACAAGACAAGTTTTTAAGAAGCTTCAGAGCTGGTCACTTCAGAAGCCCCATGGCATCATCACAGGCCCAGATTCTCACCATCTTTCTGCTCTGCCAGTGTTAGCTTCTTGGCTCAACCCTTCATGGCTGATCACAAGGTGGCTTCTACTTTCAAACATTAACATATTTTTTGATCTCCACAAGACGTAGAAATCTTCTTGAGGAGCTCCCCAGGAGGCTGCCCCCTCTACCATTTCATTGGCCTACTGTAGTGGTTCTCAAAGTGTGGTCCCTGGACCAGCAACAAGCAACAGCCCCTGGAAACTTCTTAGAAATGCAGTTTATCAGCCCACCCTGGACTGCTGAACCAGAAACTCTAGGGTGAGGCGGATTCTGTGGCTCCAGTTTGAGAACCACTGACCTAAGTTGACCACTTGACAAGGGATGTGGAATTAGCACAACTGGCTTTAAACAATCATGGTCGATTCCCTGGGGCTGGGGATGGGCTGCCTCTTCTGAGCACAAGGGTCTTGCCTCTCTGACCTCCCACCTACCTGCCCACTGCATGATGAGCACTACCATGTGGCATTCTGTAGCATTAGGAGGTTTTCCAGCTCTGGGAAACCTAACTCAAAATATCTATAATAATGCAGGGGCTTATTGACTCACAACAAATATAACAAATAAAGATTCATTAATTCAGATGTTTACCTCTCTAAACCAGAGGTTAACTTCTTCCTCTTTTATGTTCCTTTCTTTCTCTCTTTGTGGGGGATGGACGGGGGAGGGAGATCCTGTGCTCATTTTAAAATATATCAAATTCTTTGATAGGCCACCCTTCAAAACATGAAGCCCAATCACCCTCCCCTTGGATGGGGGTTGTACTAGGGACTCACCTCCAACAACAGAATGTGGGGAAAGGGATGGTGTGTCCCTTCAATACTATGTTGTAAAAGGTATCATGGCTTTCTCCTTGCTGTCCTCTCTTGGGTCACTTGTTCTGGAGGAAGCCAGCTGCCATGACGTGATTACTCAAGCACCTTGGGGAGATGCCGGCATAGGAGGAGCTGAGGCCTCCTGCCAGCAGCCATGTCCCACCTTGGACGTGAAGGAACCCGGTCTAGCCTTCAGATGACTGCAACCCTGGATGACATCTTGACTACAGCCTATGACTCACGATACACCCTAAGCCAGAGCCATCTAGCTAAGCTGCTCAATAATTCCTGACCCCTGTAAACTATGAAATGATGTTTGGGTGTTTTTAATGCAATAAGTGTGGCATGATTTGTTATATAACAATATATAACTAATAGAAAACCCTAGAAAGACAGCTTGGACTTCGGGGGGTACACAGCTTTCTTACTTTACAAACTTTTCTTCTTCCCAAGACAAGTCTGATTCCCCAACAGGAATGGGTTGAAGATAACTTAATCCGCATTTTCTTGCTACGCTCAGGCCCTGTTACTGATTCTGATCCATTATGTGGCAAACCCTTTATTGTGCTGATTCTTCTTCATTTAGACTCCTTGGCATCTCATCCTGCATCAGTTTCTCTTGCCATTTTTCTATTCTGCATTCTAACAGGGATCTACTGGGAAGTAAATGCACCCCATTCTATAGCAGTGACACTAGGAGTAGAAATTTCCAGCCGTGCATCAAGGGTGAAGGAAACAGTCAAAAGACTTGTGGCTCAGCCTTGTTGGTAAACTTCAAATCCCCCTCAGAAGAATGGTGCAGACACCTGGTGAGGCATTAGAATTTTCTGGAAATTTTAAGCAAATTGACATGATCTTCCCTGCAGGTAACTCAATTCCTCTGACTTAACTAAGGCTGGTGCTTTTGTTCTGCCTGCAATAGAGGTGAAGGATGCTCTCAACCAGTGTCACCATTTGCCCATAGAAGCTTCCAGGTGGTAGGTGCTCAGCAAGATCAGGGTACAGGGAGGAAATGAAGGTGCCCACCTGGTGCTTATATATACTGCACTGGAGCCTGTAAATTCCAAGTACTGTGTCTGCAGCGCCCACACTAAAACTCTGAGCCTAAGTCGGTGTTTTCCCATAAGGTAGCAAAAGAACCACCTGGAAGGGCTTGTTAAAAAGCTCAGCTTCCTGGACTGCATCCATGGCCCACTGGGCAATTCTGATGCACCCTAACTTTTTAGAACTGTAGCTATTTTTTAATTGAGGTATGAATTACATACATTAAAATATACAAATTCTAAGTGTTCTATTCAGTAATGTTTGACTGTCGTATACACCTGTGAAACCATCCATAACAAGATACAGAATATTTCCATCACCCCAGAAAATCCTCTCTTGCCCCTTTCCAATCAAACCCCACCCCAAGAAGCCATGACTATTAAGTTTCTATCATCACAGAGAATTTTGCCCTGAACTACTGCTTTTTGAAACATTTCAGCTAAAACATAATAAGAAACCTGCCATTTGAGATCTCTGAACAAGCCATTTCTATTCAGCAGGAGGAAGACACTTCAATAGTCTGTTTAAGGAGACTGTTCAATTTGCCCAGGAAAGCCAACCAAATGGACCTTTTAGTGATGCAAATACAGTGTCTTCTGAATTGGCGATGTGGTTGAAATGCAATTCTGAGGAGCTGAAACGACATTTGGAGGGAGAATGTTAGTTTCCGTGTTGGAGGCAGGGCTGCAGCTCTTAGGTGTTGCAGGAAATATGTGTCAAGGACAAGAGAGAAGTTGCTATGGCATCTGCCCTCCCTGAGCTCTTTGGAAGGGGTCCAGCCCAGCATTAAGGGCTGAGATGAACTATTTTCATGAGAAACCTTCTGATACTCTGGACTCAGATGAGCGTCTTCAGCAAAGGCAACTGAATGGCATTTTTCCCCATCATGCTTCCTAACTAACATATTGCTGGCATCTAGGGAAGACTTTGATACTGATATATTTTTTATATCTGCCTCCCTCATTGCATGAATTGTCTTATTAATTCTAATTGCTTTACAGTTAATTTGCCAGGATTTTCTAGATACATATCTTCTGAAAATAGGGACACTTTAAATTTTTTTCTAATTGTTATAATATTTCCCGCCTCATCACTTCAAGCTATCATTATTATAATAGTGTTAAAATGAAGATATTGGTGTTAAACTTTTAGCCAGCCTGAAAATGATACATTTGGAAATAGAGAAACCATAATCAGAGTAAACAGCAAGGAGGCCACATCAGCAGTTTGGGTATGATGTGATAATGGCTGGTGGTGACTGAGAAACAGAAAGAAGAGATACAGGTGAGAGAGATTTTAGATGAAAAAATGTTGAACTGGGGTAACAGAAGGCAAAACCAGTGTAGACCATGGTTCCTAATTCTGATGGTTTCAGGACAAAACCATGAAAAGAGCTCTATTTTGAATCAACCCTTTTATCTTGAAAGAGGTGAGAAGGAGATGAAGCATGCATCTTAGTTTATGACAGATTTATGACTAAGGGTTACAGATAGATTAGCAAACAGCTTTGTTTTCTACTTTATATCTATGCTATGACCCTTAACCTACCAATAAGCAAAATATGTTTAAAGAATTAACATTTGATTTTGATTATCCTACTTTGCAAAGCAATCTTTCTTTTGGGATTTCAGAGAATTAATTCTAAGAATTAATTAATTCCAAGAATCCAATACTTGGGATGCATGGAATTAGAGTGATGTGGTTCACCTGACCACCTCAAGTCAGTTGATGGCATATCAGCCCCAAAAGTCCACAAACATACCCATTTTTAATAGTTCAAAATTTCATTTTTCTCCCCTTCACCCAATTTCTAATCCCATTCCCATCACACTATATGTATACACTCTCTATTTAACATATAACTCCCCTGTATGATTGTATTTATATCTAAAGGCATCCTTAAAATATGAATTTCTTTCCTCAGAAACAATTAAGCTGGGTGTCTCATGTGACTTTTTACTTTTTTTTCATTCAATATTATTTATTGTATTTATCAGTGTTTATATAAATAAAGAGTATTGTGGTTGACAATAAAAGGAACACCTAGTGATCCACCACGTGCTGATGGCTCGTGCTCTGGAAACCCAACCTGGCCTGCCTGATTCAACCAAGTCTCTCCCCCAATGGGTAACTGTATCCCAAACTTTTGCTTATGATTTCCTTACCTTTATTATGGACAGGTGTTCCAGGAGTTCCAAGCTCTCAAAGCCTTGGTATAGTCAGAATGAAACTGGTGCCAATGTTGTGACTGTAAAACCACATGTGTCATGTACTCCTAAATGATACATTGTGCAGTTTTGCATGCTTTTAAACTACAGAAATGGAATTATATGTCTTCTTACACAATTTTTCAAAATTCAATTATATGAGATTCAGTCCCACAGATACTTGAAACTGTTGTGTATTCGTTTTCATGACTGTGCCACGTTATTTATCTATTCTCCATCCTCACAGATTTGGATTGTTTGGAGCTTTTACTATCACAAACAAAGCTGGTATGACATTCTTATGCGTATGTGCCGGAGTGTCTCCATGCTGAAAGGGGAACCACTGGGTCCGGAGCAGGCCCGTCCCCACCTTCCCTAGATGACACCAGATGGCTGTCCAGAGTGGCTGCAGCGCTGGCGCTCCTCCCAGTGGAGGACAGGTGTCCCAGGAGCTCCAAGCTCTCAAAGCCTTGGTATAGTCAGAATGAAACTGGTGCCAATGTTGTGACTGTAAAACGTGGCTTTAATTTGAATTTTCTTGACAACCAAAGAATTTTATAATCTTTTTATGTGTTTATTGATCCTTTGGTGAAGTGACTATTAAAGTCTTCAGTCTTTTCTGTTGGGCTTTTTATTGGGCTTGATTAGTAGGTAGTTATTTTTAACTGCTCTATGATATTCCATTTTACACATTTATCAGTTCCTCTAATTGCTAACTATTTAGCTTATTTCCAACTCTTTGCTATTACAAACAATGCTATGGTAAACGTCCTTGTGTTTTCCTTTGTGTAGGTGAGGCACATAGGTAAGAAATGTCTCCTGAAGTAGAACCACTGGGTTTCAGAGTACGTACATATTCAGTTTCCCCAAAGGTTGACAAATTGCTCTCCTGTCAAAAGAGCAGCACCAGTTTCCATCCTCCTATAAGGTGATTATGTTTCCCATTCATTCCCCCACATTTGCTAGCACGTGACATCACCCACAAGGCAACTTTAGATACAGACTGTCTCATTGCATCTGTAAATAATCCTGGAAGGTAGAAAATTACAAAGAGCCAACATTTTCCTAGTATTTTACAATTTGCAAAACACTTTGATATCACATAATCTAGTTTATTTTATGGTCAAAGCTCATTCTCTTGCTAATCATACTCAAAATCAATGTGCTTTGTGTTCTAAATCCAACATGTGCTTCATACTTTCATGTAAACACAGGTGCCTTGCTCACCCCAAGTGCACCTCCCAAAAGTTTCCCAAACCCTGCTCAGTTAAGAACTAGACCTTGTCCCATACCCTGCAGAAGCACATGAAACCAGAGATTGTTCTCTGTCGTTGGGATCTTCCAAAGGGAGGATGCGGCTCTGACATCTGCTCCCAGATGACCCTGCGTCCTCCTAAGCCACAGAAGGCGGTGATTCCTCAAACATGGAAAGGAATTTGGTTACTCATCAGCCAAAGATAAGGACACACTGCCCAGCAAAGAGATTATAACTAGCAAGTCTGTTAAGGACACAGCTCCTGCCTTTTCTCCCTAAATATACCCTTTCCCCTTCTTGTTTTCATTATCCCATGTTTGGTGATGGGTTGGGATACAGAATGGGCCCTAATATCCTAATCAGTTGAGCATTTCTACCAGTAGCTTGCTCATGAATTGTTTATTTTTCTAGGGCTTTGCAACTGTGTCCCCTATGTTGGCAATATGTCATCCTAATGATTTCATTTTAACAGTAATGAATTATGACCCTGTTCTAACGACAAGGCGTATGGCATCCCTTTTCAATCCCTAGTGAATCCGTGTTGTAGTAATGAATGTTAACTTCATCAATAACATTAGAAAAAATCAAATTGTATTCTCCAGTGCTGTCATCCGCTTCTGTAATCTTTACATTCCCTCATTTTGACTAATATTTTCTAGATTTAGCTTCCTTTTTATTTAGAAAATGTTCTCGTTCATGCATATCTGTCTGAATTACGACTTCCATATTCTAATTTCACTAATAATATTTGAAAACCCGTGTTGGGCCTTTTCACAGAACAAATATATTGTGTACAACTGAGACAACCTGGGCTCAGGAAAGAGAAGTCCTTTGGCCAAAGCCCCAGGGAGGGAGCCAGGATTTTAGCCCTGGATTTAGATCTCAAAATCTCATGCTTTTTCTATTCTGCCACACCACAGCTTTGCAGTTTTATTGTTGTTTTTCAAACAGCTTACACTGAACTCCTAGCTTTTTATTTAATTTTCTTTATAATCCCAAAGAAATTAGGAGGTATCATATCATCTACAATATTTCATAGAGCATCTTGTCATATTATGGCCTTTCCATTCCCTTTCCTTGTGAGATTCACTACCAATAACCTGGGTCTCTGGATTTCTACCTACAAAGCTCTATATGTATAGATTTCTGCTTTTGAATATCTTAGGAATCTATCTGGAACAAGTGAGAATACCACCCCCTTTCAGGTTTCAAACTTCAATCTTCTGATAGGAATTTCATTTTCAAATCAGTGTTACAAACCAAAGGAATTTTGACTCAGATTCAGCTAAGAATACAAAATACCAGATTTCATAAGAATATGATGAGTCATTTAGGATAAAGAGTCTGAGAACAGGCATACTTAGATGTCATAAAATTGTCATTGTAGCAATGTTCTCTCTCAGATTTCCCTTCTAGGCCCCTATACCTTTACAATCACTGTCCCCGCGCCCAACTGCTGTCCCTTCTCACCTTCCATCTGCCTGTAAAACTTCTAGCTCAGAAATGGTGTCCTCATGATGGACATATTTCCTCAGATGTCCACACTAATCCCTTGTGATTGTCACGCCCTGTCTCCATGTGTGCATCCATTCACACACACAAACACTCATTCATCCTACAAACGTTCACTGAGGGCCTACAATGTGCCAGCTACCACTCTGGGCCCTGGGATATACCCAGCACCTGGCAGACACCAATCCCTGCCATGTGGACATTATACTTCAACTGGGGACATCAGACGACATTCATAACACGTAAATGAAATACAGTTTGCTGGCCCATGATCAGTGTGATGGGGAAGACAGAGCAGGGAAAAATGGATCCGGAGCATGGAACTGGGGAGGTTTCAGATTCAAAACAGGGGGTCAGGGTAGACCTCACTGAGCAGGTGACATCTGCGCACAAAGCTGAAGGAGGACAGGGAGTCGTCACCCATGCTGGGGAAGGAACATTCCAGGCTGGGGAACAGACAGTGACAAGGCTTAGGGCAGGAGACCCGTTTGGCTGGAGCAGAGTGAATAAGCAAGAGGCGGTGCTCAGAGAGGCCATGCGGACCAGCCGTGGCAGCCGGCCGGCCATTCCAAGGATGCTGGGTTTTCACAATGAGTGAAATGGGGATATATCAGAGGAATTTTGAGCATGCTGGGGCATGGAGCTGTGATCATTTTAGAAGCCAACAAGACTTCTAATTGGCTAGATTATGAAATATGAGAGAGAGTAAAGGATGGCTCCAGAGTACATTTGCCATGACAGCCCTTAGTGCCTGGGTCATAAATGTTTATGCATCGCTCCCCCTTACTGGACTATGACTTGGCCAGGACAGAAGCTGTTTTTGGATTCCCAGTGTCCAGCCTAAGAATGACACACATGGGCAAGAAATGTGTGTTGAGTCTGATGGTCAATACCAGTGTATCTTGACCATGAGCTTTCTTAGAGAACAAGAAAGCTGAGACAAGCTTTTGGACATTGCGGGACAGCAACAAGGCAAAGGCAGGGAGAGAACGTCTGCCCGGCCCTCTAGCCTCTCACCTCAGGATGGGCATTCACCAGACATCATGAACACTGTTCTTCCAGGGATGGATGTGAGAAGTGCTGGTGTCGAACGACCTCTTTACTCAAGGGTGCAATCGCAGATGGAACCCTTTGTACTTGCTGATAGCTGGGGGGAGACGCCTCTTTTCAGAGTGTTACAGTAGGAATTATTTAGAACCATAGAATTTACCCAACACCTCGATTCAACTGAGCTGGCTGCTTAGGGCCCTATGAAGACTCAGATGGCTGTAAAGCAGGATGGGGGGCGTACCAAGAAGCCCACTAGACTGCCAGGAGATGCCCCTCACTGGCAACCGCAGCTGTCTTGAAAGCGTAGATGTCAGGATTAGCTACAGTGCCTTCTGGATGCCCAGCGTGTCCTCTGATCCTGTTCTGTCAGTTCTACTAAGGATTCCCCTTCACTGTCCTTGACGGCCAAGAAAAAAGCTACTGGGAACAGCATCAGTAAGAGTTTCTAGAAAGCATATTTTTCAGAGACGAACTAGAACAGCTGAAGCAGGAGTGAACATGGGCCTGGCCACAGAATAAAGTGCTATTCTTTGTCCCACTACCCCCATGCGGCCTGAGAGGTGGGGTGAGCAGCCAGGGCTGGATTATCGAAGGATCAAAGTACATACCCAGGGCGCCAGCAAAGCAGGGAAAGAGAAAATACATTTTTAAATGGAGCAAGAAGCCATTTAACTTTCAGCATGTATGTAAGCTTCCTGTCATTTTGAAAAATAAAGTATTTTGTGGTTTACAGTCAGTCTTTCTGAATTCCATATTCCAGATGGTAAGCTCTTCAGTGTATAAAGTCTCTAACCCAGCCCCATCAACAAACCGGGGTGGTTTCTCAAAGCTGCATTTTGGATATGAGAAAACAAAACCACTCCATCTGATTCTAAAAGGCAAGGTCTTCTATGTGACAAATTTACAGAATTAAAGCTTCCGGATTCCAGAGGAGGGTCTGCGGCTTGCCAGCTGCGGGAGGCTACACATGATCACAGAGCTTTCCGGAGCATCGAGCTGCTCCCATGTGGTCCCAGGCTGCACCCGGTGCTCGCCTCCTTCCCCACAGGACGTGCACACAGTCTGTCCACATGGGCCAGAACAACCACCGGTCCCGAGGGGAAGGTATTTCCACCACCATTGGAACTACCACCAAATATTACCTATACAGCTCTTATGCTCCTTGACACTTGCTATATTGCAGTAGGTTTATTTATGCTCTTTGAACCAAGGATGGAAAACATGGAGCACTGTGCCGTGCTCCTCCCAGCGTGCCCATGATAGGTGTTATATCTGACCACAGTGTTTTGGCCACTGCTCCCAAACTAGGTCTCAACATTTCCTTGGCCTGGCGCTCCGTGCCACCGTGACCAACCAGCCAACCCAATGGCAGTGGCATGTGACACGAAGTCTGTCTGTCATCCTAATTCTGACAATTGGCATTTTGAAGGGCAAGAACCATGTCTTCTGCATCTTTATATCCTATTAGTATCTGGCCCCTATCTCAAATTCAGAAAACCATCTAGATTAATTTTCCCTTCAGAACTTTAATATAGATTCAGCAAACTTTCCCCAAACATGTGAGAATACAGAACCAAAGAAAACATGGTCTACAATCTCCAGAATCTTAGAGACACTAAACAAACACTTATGAGGATAGCTCTGATGAAGCATCTATCATAGCAATAATCCCAATGAAATTCTGTGTGGATCACTCTGAAAGGCAAAGAGACGGCCCGGAAATTAGGTTATTTAAGTGCAAGGTGCTATTCTAAACAAATAGCAGTAAAAAAGTCCAGGCTCTTTGGAGAATTGCTTTGCAGCAGAAATACTGCCAGTTCCTCAGAGATCCCAGCACTCAGTGATAAAAAGCCTTCGAGATGACTTCTATCATTACTAAGCCACTCCTTTCCCATCCGTTTTCCTCACTACCATTGTTAAGAAATCGGACAGGAAAGACTTCTGTGACTGGGTAATGATTTCTTCTGAATCCTTTACACCAGTCAGTTGTAAGGAGCTACCCAGTATGACAGTCTGATTTCTTTTCCTTTCTCCTTAAACCACCCCAAACAGGAGTTAGGTTGTAATTCTTGAAAGTGCCTTAAAACTTTTGTGAGCCTCATCAATATACCAGGGCCGATGCGCACACATTTGAGGTGATGCCTGAAATTCCCATTGGGATGGAAGCTGTAGCTCTCGTAACACTCAGTTACCCTGGCTAACGAGGCCAATTAGTCAGTCATCATAGCTTTGGGGAACACCAGCAAAGGGTCTGCTCGCCTTTGGAGCAGGCTGCACAGTCATCGTCACATTTTATGTGTCAAATTTCCAATGAAGTGAGGTGTGGTTGGGGTCTTTGCTCATGTTTACTAACAGTATGCTCCTGTTTTTATGCCCTCCTCCCATTTTTTGAGCAGGGCAATGACTATTTGGAGCAAATAGCCTGAGATTGTGCCGTGGGTCCTTCCGGATGAGCTCAGTTGTCTACATTTCTTCAGCACTGATGCTCAAATCAAGTGAGTGAATGTACGTGAGAGCGTTCTGCATAGCAAACAGCGTTTAGTAAATAGTGATCAGCAAATAGTGGTCACTCACCCCGTAGGCCCCATCATGTTCCAGCCACCATCGGGTCAGACCCCAGCGCCCCACAGTGGCTGCTCAGAGATCCCTGAGGCTCCCTGTAGCTTCTGCTCTGAGACTTCCTGGGGTCAGTTCTGTGATTGGAGTAACGCAGTTACTAGCCAAGGAATATCAAGGCCCCTGGCAGATCCCAGAACCTAGGAGAGATGCATTAAACAGATTCTCCCTTAGAGCCTCCAGAAGGAACCAGCTCTTCTGACTCCTCGATTTCAGACTTCTGGCCCCGAGAACTGCGAGGAATAAATTTCTGTTGTGTTGAGTCATCAAGTTTGTGGTAATTTGTCACATCAGTCCTAAAGAACTAATACATCAATGAATGAAGAAAAACCATTCAATAACATTCAACATGAGCTCATAGAAAAAAACTTTTAAAAAAGCAGGAATGTAAGGAAAGGCACTTACAAATCGGGTGAAGAGGTTCACAGCACACGTTTAACACAGGTTTAATACTCAAAGCGTGGAAAGAATTGCAAGTTGATAAGGAAAAGACAAAAAAAATGGAAAACAGGGTACTACACATGAACTGCCAATTCACAGAAGAAGAAACTCATTCACACAAATTACAATACTAATGATAGTCCGTTTCACACTTACCAAATTGGCTGAAAGTTTAAAGGGAAACTATCAAGTTGGCAAGTGTGTAGGAGAATTAACTCAGTGGGCCTGATGGCTCAGATTCTGTCTCTTCTAGGGAGGGCCTGCCTGTATGACGAGGCCTTGGCTGGATCCTGGGACTGTGCTATTGGACTATTCCCCGTGCTACTCACTGATAAGGGCGTTTTGCATTCTTCAACATACCATACCAGCGTGTCCAGATAACTTGTACAAATGCTCTGATGTATGATGAACAACTACTTTCCTTTGACAGGTCTGGAATTTCAGTACTATAGCTAGTTACAAAGACACTACGTGCCTGTACAGCCAACCTCCAGTCCCTTAGGCTCAGAGAGCTTCCCCTGGGCAGACAACACTCCACACACACGGCTGCAGCTCGGGGCTGAAGGAAGAAGCATGCCTTGTGCAGCTGACAGCCATGGGGAGGCCGACAGCTCTCCCCAGGCTTCGTCCCTTGTCTTTCTCCCCTACGGCTCCTGCTCTGGACCCTCTCATTGTAAGAAATCACAGCTATGAGTAAAAACTCCTTCCAAGTTCTTTGAGTCCTTGTTTTGGGGACCACGGAAACAGTGGTAATATGGAGAACAGGGGTTTTACACACAGCTGGGGTGCCAGTCACCTCAGAGAGCATCATGACAAGACTGGAGGAAGTTAAAAAGACGTACACATGCCAACTCCTAGCAACTTCGTATCTATGTTTCTAATCTAGGAAACCTCTCCCTCAAGGTCACACACAAAAATGCTCACTGCATTGTTTCTAAAAGTGAAAAACTGGAAATAATTTCAAAATCCATTGATAGGAAAATGGAAAACTTAACTGTCATAAATTTAGATAGGAGAAAATGGCAAAGCATTCAAATGAATGACTAAGAGCTATATTAATACAGAAAAGCCTTAAAAACAAAATGTTATGTAAAAGAAGAAAGTTGAAAAATTACATGCATAGTATGATGCTATTTATGCAAAGTTTAAAAACACATAAAGTTAATTATTGAAAGCATAAAAATGACATGCCACCTTGATGATAGAAGTTGTTCTCTAGAAAGAAGGAAAGAAATAGGATGGGAGAGAGGTTGGAGACAGGGTCTTACATAGATATGAGTGTTTTATTTCTTACAGAAAAAAAGATCCACAGCAAATATGGCAAAACATTAAGATTTGCTGAAGCTGAATGGTTTTTGCTATATTATTCTATATATTTGAAGCATTCCACAATTTAAAAAAAAAAACAGGAAAAGGAAGGGTCAAGTAATTTTCTTCATATCACAAGTTACATCAAACCGAGATTTGAGCTCTAGCTCCCAAGCCTGGCTGCAAACTTCATTCACACCCTTTCATTTCAGCAACCTATTCACGAAAACCCAGGCAAATCAACCTAATCCCATGTACAGTATGCTCATGCAGAGCTCTGAATTAAACCCCAAAATCCTCATTTCACTTTACAACTTTAGTTGCTATTTACCACATTTAATTACATTCTGAGTTCTCACAAGCTCTTAATATGATGGTCCCACATTAAACACAAAGATAGATAGACTTCAGGATGTAATAAAAACTCTAAAAAAGAAATGGCTACTAAATCTCTTGAGCTATGTGATGTCTTGTAAAGTACTGAAGAAAACAAAATTAAAATCAATATGAAGGTCTCAAGACGTACAACTTGGTCAGCTGAGTATCAATTAGGAGCCGTTCTTAATTAAATAATCTGTGCATGCTAATGGATTCATTTCATTTTCTAAGAAATACAGGTAGTTTTCAGTTTGTCACTGAAACTTCATAAGCCAATATACTTTATATTTAAAGATGAAAAGCCAGAGAAGGGTAAAGATCAAGCATTTGAGTTCTCAAAAAAAAATAATAATAAGCAAGAGATGTCAGGCATATAGACTGATGCTAGTTTCATAATTTTAACTGAAAGGGGGAATTGACCAGTTTTGATTAATGTTTTAGATTCTCCTTAATTAAAACTTGCCAGAAATTATAAGGAATTGTTTTAATGTTTTTTGTCAACATACTTCAATTCAATTTTATAAATGTCTCATAAGGAACTACTTATAAAAGAAACATTGTGCTAGGTTCCATAGAGGTAAGAAATCCCTCCGGTATGATAATAGGAAAAACCACTACTGCTACTCTATTAGATACCTCTCTGTGTGCCAAAATTTCTACTAGAAGATTTGCATAATCGGAGGATAATGAACTATGTGTGTGTGGAGGCAGAGACTGAAGGATGTAAAGAATAGTCAAGGAGCTCGCTAAGACCACAGAGCAAAAATGGAGGGCCATGATCAGAGAAAGGAATTTTAAAGTTTGAGATACTGAGAATAGAGATGTTCTCAGTGATTGCAAGGTTGCAATAAAGTATGCATTTTCTATCGTTGCTGTAAAAAATGTACTAGCTTAAAACAACAGCAACGTATTGCTTTACAGTTCTGTAGATCAGAATTCCAACATGGGTCTTACAGGCTAAAATCAAGGAATGCAGGGGAATTTCCTTCTGGAGACTCTAGAGGAAGAATCTGTTTCCTTGCCTTTTCTAGCATCTTGAGGCCACCTGCATGTCTCATGGCCCCGTCCTTCATCTTCAAAGTCAGCAACCCAGGCCCATCCTCCTCACATCACGTCACTCTGACCTCTTTATTTGTAAGGTCCCTTGTGATTATATTGGGTCCATGTACATAATCCAGGATAAAATCCCTATCTTAAAATCAGTTGATTAGCAGTTTTGATTCCATCTGCTTCCTTAATTCCCCTTTGCTATGTAATGAAAGATGTTCAAGGACTCCTCATGGATATCTTGGGACAGATGTTAGTCTCTCTACTTCATTGAGGTTGCTAGCAAACTCCAACCCAAACTAACTTAAGCACACAGCGCTCTTTATTGGAAAGATGCTGTTACATCACAGCACTTTAAGGGCAGCCCAACCTCAACCCAACCAGAAATCCCTCTTTTCCAGGGTCATCTACGCCATACATCAGCAGACATGTCTCCCACTGAAGACGGGGTCCCTTTATCCTGGATCCACACTTCAGAATACGGCTGCCTGCAGTTCGTGGAATTTTATATTACACTGTACCCCTTACATTCCAAGCAACAAGAAAGGGAGCTTGCTCCCCTCTTGCTCTTGCTGTCTTCTAGCTCCAAGTTATCAGGGAAGACACTGCTTGGTCCATCTTGAACCAAGGTCTTGGCTGGGGATTCAAAAAGGCTGCCAAAAAGAACTACTGAAATAGAGTAGAAGTAGGGGTAAGACGAGAAGTCCTCCAAAGAAGATGGAGTGATAATGTGTAAACAAACCGATAGGCATCTACAACAGTGACTAAGCTGAGTAATAAATAATCATCCTGGTACCAACAGCCATGCAGACCAGAGGGAGATACAGAAATACACAGATTTCAGCATAATGGGATAAGCGTGATTATCCTGTGAAAATCCTGTGGGGAGTCCGAGCGACCTCTTTCAGCAGCAGAGCTCAGTGAGACTGAAACGTTAGGTGGAGTAGAGGGAGGAGCCCAAGATGAAGCTAGATAGAAAGGCTAGAAGCAGATTTTGAAATGTCTTCCACGGCAAGTCAAGGTCTTCTTTTAAAATAGGTGACTAGCAATAGATCAAACTTGTGTTTTAGAAATATCACCCCTCCCCTTGGTGGCTAGACAGGGCAAGCCTTGGTCCAGAGGCACAAGCCAGGAAGCCGTTGCTGCAGTCCAGGGGAGAGTCCAGACGCGGGCCAGCGCATTGGGATGGAGTCGGGGAAGGATGGAGGCACCTGCAGAACGGGATTTCAGAAGGCAGAGGACAGCAGAGCCGGCTAACGAGAAGGGGAAATAAGCCTAAATGGTCCCCGATGGTGCTTCGCCTGGAACCTGGGAGCCTGACTCCAGAGCAGGGACATCCTGCTGATTGGGAAGAAATTAAATCTAAGCTGACTTTTGGTGACTTTTAGTGTTTTTCAGGGATGTGCTGGTAAATGTTTATCTACTGCCTCTGGTTGGGTGGGGGGCGTGATCTGTAGAGTTTACTGATTTCTGTGTAAATACTCCTACCATGGCCAATTTCACACTACCAACAGCAAGTCACCAGAGGCGGAGTAGGGGAGCCAGCCAGTAGCGGTTGGCTCCTGTACACCTCTGGCGTTTCATTCTTCATCACGATGCTCCTTTAAAATTGTTGTGTCTCATTCACTGGAGAGGTGGACTTTAGATCAAGGCTTCTCCAGCTGGACTTTGAGGGCATCTGTTGCCCATAGACCTCTCCCATCCAACCTTCTTCTGGCCTCCTCAGCAACTGACTCTCAACCACAACATAAAGGAGAGAAGAGAGCTCAGTAGGTTTGTAAATGCTCAGCCAAATATTGACAGGAGCAGCTAGTGGATGGGTGAAGAGAGAACACAGCAGGGGACACAGGAAGGCAGGGTCATACAGCAGCTAACAACGGACACAGAAGTCAGACCATCTGCGTTTCAATGCAGTCCCTCTAATTACTAGCTCTGTGACTTTGGCCTCGTTATACAGCCAGTCTGTGTCTCTGATCGTGGTCTGAAGAATGGAAATGTGTAACCAACAATACCTTCTTCCTAGACTTATCAAATGGATAAGTAAAATAAGGTAAAAAGGGGCTTGGTGCATAATAAGCACTTAATAACGTACCGATGATAACAATGAAAACCCCATTTCACTCATCTAAACTAAATGCTGCTAATGACGTTACAACTGAAGGAAAAATGTCTTTCATTCCTTTGTTGACTCTGATAAGGAATCGAATGGTGCACGATCAACATAATGGGAGATGCTGTTATGTCTTGTGAAGTCTGAGCATTTGGGAACGCCTCACTCGTCCTTATCTCCAAAGCAGAGCATGCTCAGTAGAACTGAGAGCTGGACTGAGCATCAATGCTGCAGGGTCTGTGAGAATGAGGAAGATATTCAGCTGATCTTTGATGAGCTTATATACTAGCACATTTTTCCAAGATGTTAATGACATCTGTGTCTGCCTCAAGATGGATGTTTCCTAAAGGTACCCAGGAAACAATCAATAACAAGGGCTACCACATTTATCTCCAAAAGCAAAAGCAAATTCCTCTCCAAAAGCTTCAATGGCAGCTGAAGTGTTTTCTCTGCTTTCATAAAAAATAATCAAATGTCAGCCTTGTAAATATTTACGATCCTGTGCAGACATCCCATACTTGAACATCCATTGTTTGAAGACCATTTGAGTGCTTTTTGACAGAAATCTTATATCCTACACAGTTGGAAAAGTTTTATGATACTTAGAAATACTTTGAAAACATGCTTTTATAATGTTTTCTAGGATAAGGTCACAAAGGTAACTCAATGTGATGGTACAGGCCCACCCAGAGCTTCATCTACTCTATATAAATGCCCACATGCTGGTGCATTTGTAAAAGGGAGGGGCAAATGAGTTTACTGGCAAGAAGGCCACTGACTCTTACCCATAATTAAATACTTTTTGGGTCATAGTGTTTCCATTTCTCAGATGAAATTCCTGGTAGAATATAAGAAGGAAATGAGAGAAAATGTGAAGAAATCATCATAGCTGTAACACATGGATATTCAGCCAGGCAGGGGTGAGGTACTGTGTTCTAAGTTTATGATCTTCTGCCAGTAACTACCTACGACTTTAAACAAGTCATCTGGGCCTCAATTTCCTCAATAGGAAGAAAAAATCTTCAAGGTTACAGAAATATTGAGCATTGTTAATGTATTATTAATCACTCACTTAAAAATGAAATTATTTCTGACTTTCTGATGTGTCTTCCTACTCTAAAATACAATGGTTCTATCAATTTGATAATGAGCATCTAAGAATCATAGGAAAAATGGACATATTTCACCCAACTGCTCAAGAATAAGCCCAACCTCTGAAACCATGAGTGTCAAGTACCTCATCCCATTAAATGTCTGGGCATTACTTAAATTTCAAGCTTTGCCCATTTCTCTCTACTCTGCTAGGAAAATCAAGAGAAAAGGAAAAATAGAGGCTTTAAAAATAATCCATGAAGTCTATTTAAGAATCAGCAGACTATTTAAATTTGTCAGAGGTCAGAAATCTACAATCGCTTGCCAGGATTTCCTTGGTGTGACTGGCCAATTGGAAAAGCAAGTTATGCACTTACAATAATACCTAATTGACATAGAATTGTCAGAGGATGAGGAGTTGCATGTAATGAATTTTCCAGAAAACTCTTTTTTAAGCATGAAGGAAAGAACACTTTCTAAAATACATAGCCCACTTCCCTAGCTGCTTAGCCTGAGAAAAATGAGCTCAATTAAACCTTTTGGGAAATCAGGTTCAGCACCATTGATTATCCATGGCTGTACAAAAGTGTGCTAGTTTATCACATACTGTCCAGGCAGACATGGCCAGGCACTAGCTTTCCCAGCCTGCCTTGCAGCTACAACCTGAAAATGTGGCCCATACTTGGTCAATGGGACATTCTGGGACACTTCAGGGAAAGGGGATGGGGGAGGCTTGTTTCATTTTGCTTTGTTTGGGGTCCAAATAAAAGGATGTGAGAAGGGGAAAATGACTCTCCTTTCTTTTGGACGTAGCTGTGACCCCCTATGGGGGAGCCATGGCAATACCCTGAGGATGGAACTCCTTGGAAGGAGCATCACTAAGCCCGACTTAAGCCTGCTAGGACTCCCTACCCCACCCTGGATTTCTGGATAAGTGAGAAAATGTATATCCTCTTGCGAAGTACTGCAGTCAAGAGATCTTTTCCTTGCATCTAAAGCAAGTTCTCCGGGAAAGCCCAAACTGGGGTTCCGAGCCAGACCATGTGGAGCAGGTGACCCAGCAGCCCTTCCATGTGTGGAACTGCAGGTGCTGACATTCAAGGTGGTCTTTTCCCGGACTGAGGTGCGCTAGCTTGTTGGCAGGTATATGCTCTTAGGCCTCTGCGCCCCAAAGGTGACAGACAGGAGGGGGGGCAGATGTGGGGTGGTTTGGTGTCCAGGTAACAGGGTGCAGCATCCAGTGTAGCTGTGAAGAGCTGGGGCTCCGGGCCCCCACCACCTCCCAGCTCCACCACAGTCCAGAGGTCACGCCAGCCCCCTGCGCCTCTTAAGCAGGATAATAAGAGGGCCCTCCTCACGGGGCTGCGGGCAGGACTGATGGCTGGAATTCACTGCGTCCATCATAGCACGGATTGCAAGATGTATCGGGAGCAAAGTGTATTTGAACTGGGGAGATGTGCCGAGTGTATACATGGGAAGCGCCCGGCACAGAGAAAGGGCCGTGGCAATGCTCACTGTGACTGCAGAGCAGGAAACAGGGCCTTTCCCCACAGCTCCGTGTAGGGCCCAACACAGAGTGGCCCCTCGGGGACCCGTGGTTTGGGCAGTGTCCATGCGGAGCACCTGGCAAGGAGGCTGGCAACCCCACAGAGGGCACCGCCCACACTTCGTGGGAGTGAGTCCAGGGGAAACCAGGAAGGCCTGGGGCCAGGCGGCTGGGAAGCGGGTGGGGGGCAGTGCAGGAGCCCGGTGGAGAAAGGAGCAGGAGATCGGGGTCCCTGCTGCGCACTCAGCTGCATCCGTACACACGTGCTTCCGTGGGCTGTTGGGGGCCGACTCCATCTGCCCCTCCATGAAAAGCCCCCAATCATGCTACACTCTGGTGGCGCTTTTTGACCAGTGTGGGATTCCCCCCTCCCCACTAGGGTCAGTCTGCTCGCTGCTCCTAACATCCTTCCTCTCCTAATTGCCTTCCTTTAATCTTCCACATCTAGGAGATCAGAACACCAAATGCCACCAACTTACTTGAAAGGTTCTTCTGTGAGTAAAAAAAATATATATAGTCGCTTCATTCATCCATTCAGTCACCCAACAGGTGATTTCAAGCACCTACTTGTGCTGGAGAGACACTGTCCAGGCGCTGGGGACTCAAAAGGAGCAGAGGGACCAGGCTCCTGCTCTGGTGAAATTTACATTTCAGAGGGAAGCAGAGACAGACAACATGTAATCAAAGCAAACGAAGATGATGCAGGCGATTGCAGGCGATGGATAATAACCACTGCGTGGGAGAGCAAACAGCATCAAGGGTGAGGGGAGTGGCAGGGCAATCAGGGCAGGGGGAATGTTTAGATCTGATGGTGATGGCCACTCTTGTGAAAGTGTCATGTGAAGTGGGACCTGAACAAAAGATGGAGCCCAACTTGCTGAGGTCATGCGGATTCTCCCACAGAGGCCGAGGCGGGTGCCCAGGACGGAGGCATACTCCCCAGGGTGTATGAGGAGCGGGCAGGTGGCTGCTGTGGCTGGCGGCAGCCAACCATGGAAGAGGCTACAAGAGACCCTGGTGTTCGTCCAAGATCAGCAGGAAGGCACGGCAAGGCTATTTGTGGTGGTGGTTTGGGGTTGGTTTTCAGTCTCCGAAAGAAACACTGTGATTTGCACATTAGTCGGATCCCCGTGGCTGCAGCAGAGGGGGGAGACTGTGGGGAGCAGGTGGGGAAGAAGGGGGCCCGCTAGGAGGCTGCAGCCCCCCAGAAGAGAGAACACTGGCTGGAATCAGGATGGTCCACTGGCGGTGAAGAAAGAGCAGGGCTCAGAGTCCAAATACATCTCAGAAGGGCGGGGTTTGTGTGGGTTGTATTGTGTCCCTCAGAAACATATGTCCAAGTGCTAATCCACGCTGCCTGTGAATATGGTCTTATTTGGAAATAGGGTCTCTGCAGATATAATCAAGTTAAGATGAGGTCACATTGGATTAGGATGGGCCCTACATTCAATGACTGATGTCCTCATAGGGAGAGAGACGTGAAGACAGAGACACACAGCGAGGAAGCTGGGGCGGCTCAGGGATTGCTGGCTACCAGCAGAAGCAGGGGAAGCAAGGGAGGACTCTTCCCTAGGGTCTTCTGAGGAGCATGGGCCTGCCCACATTTTAATTTCTGACTCTGGCCTCCAGAGCTACATGAGCATAAATGTCTATTGTTTTAAGCCACCCAGTTTGTGGCTATTTGTTCCAGCACCCCGGAAACGAATACAAGGCTGCAAGAGAGAACAGCATGCACGAGAGAGGTGAGAGTTTTGTAGGGCAAGAGTAAAAGGAACACACACTGTAATGATGGAAAGAGCTTCTGTGGAGGCGGTCACAAACTACTCACCTGCAGATGCCACCACATTGCCTGGAATGCTGATGATGCAAATGCGAGTCATTGCCTGTGGGGACACTGGTTATGTAACCAGGTTGATGGCACATGGCTGAGTGAGTCTCACACGTACACACTGGTCCCCTTCCCCCTTCAGCACCTTGCTGCTCACTCCTGCCAGCAATGTCGCCCTAAGAAATTTATGCCACTGGGAATAGCGCTGTTAAGTCCGTCTGCACAGTGACCTGCAGAGCCTTATCTGAGTTTTTTAAAAAGTCCTTCTTTCAAGTGAAAAGATCATTAGACACAGTTTAGAGACAAACCACAGATGAGTGCTTTAAGATAAGCTGACCATTGAAATGATCTCTTAATGGAATCGTGAAATAAACCCCATCTCCTGGAATTTTGCAGGGTAGGGTTTTTGGAGAGCCACCCAAGTGACCCTATGCATCCGAGCCTGCTTCTCCCTGCTTTGGGCTGTGGGGAGCTGTGTGTGTGACAGTCTGTCCTGCCAGTGGTCAATGCCTTGAGGGCAGGGATTCTGTTTAAATTTGTCCTCTTTTAAGCTCAGTACATCCATTTATTCAATAAATAGTCATGGAGAGCATTCTGTTAAGCCCCAAGCATCCTTAGTAAATAATTGCTGAATTGGAGTTAAATATATTACACTCCCTGGTAGAAATAATGCAAACAGATGACGGAAGGAGGGATTTGCTCATTGCTTAAAAGGATAAAAAAAAACTAGTAGACAAGTCTTTTGGAAAAGATTGTATGGTCTCTATACCTGAAAAAGACTGAGACGAAAATAGATAATGGAGAAATTCACCTGGTAAGACACATTAGCTGGGCCAGGGGATCTCTAAGTCCTACCCAGCTCCTGGGTATGGTGTTCCATTCCGGGAGGAAGGACAGAAAGACAAGGTGCTCACAAACATAGTCTCAGAGACAGACTTGAGTTTGGACAAACGTGGGGGCCAGGTAGCCATGTGCTAATTGTGACCTCCTACTGTCCTCTACCCTGTCCTTTCCTATTGATCACTCAACCTACTTCGGAATTATGTGTCAGTTTTGTTTATTATGTGTCTGCTCTACTCAAGGACAAGTCTCATGCTGCAGGAGTGCTCGCTACAGTACACCCAGCACTATACCCACGACATAAAGACAGTCAGTGTGTATCTGCTGAATGAATGAATGAAAACATGGGTTATTTGTTTAATTTACTTAATCTCCCTAAGCCTCATTTCCTCATTTGTAAGATAGGAATTATCATCATATTCATTTTCCAAGGGCTGATATGAGTGTCAATGACATAAAGTATTTCAAATTCTTAGCTCATAAAAAGGTGTTCTGTAGATGAATAGGTTATAACTAATCTCATTATCGTTGACATTATGATGGACATAAGAGCTAATTTATTCAAATATTAAAAGAAAAGCTAGAGCACGGTTAAGAAGGTAAAGCACACGGTGAACAGACATTTAGGAAAAGCTTACTAAGGCGGGAGGCCTGTCAGATGGAAATGAAGGCACAGAGACACACGTCGCCTAGGAGGGGATCCCCTCGGGAAGGATGAGTCTGGAGACGCTCCCAGGTGACAGGTGACTGAGACAGCAATTTCCCTGGGAGACACCACCTGCTTCAAGAACAGCAGTGGCTCCGCTTTGTCATGGAAACCGACACAGACTTTCCCTGCCAGCCTCAAGCAAGGTTTCTTCCTTAATGCTTGAAATTAAAATATCAGAATTCTTGTCACATCGTCTAGTTTGCCACCTGAACGTCGTGTTCTCATTCCTTGTCAAGTGCCTATTTTCTCTTTACTTTCTGTCAGATTTTACCTTTGAAGCACTCAATGGTCCCAGCAAGACTTGAGAGGACCTTGTTCAACACAGAGATGGTGATGTCACAGTGACGTGCACCCAGAGCCTGGTTATAATTCACATCCCTGGTAGCTTACTTCTTTCTTGTCCAACTATTTGAATTGCAGCTTGTCCTTGAGAACATTTGATCCAGCACGTCCTGTGGGAGGACCCTGGTTTACTGATACTCTTTGAAGCAAGTCGATGGCCAGATTTCACCATGAGGTTGAGATGTGAGATCTCTAAATGGCTTCCTCACTGTAGACTCCTGAGCCATTTGTCTTTTGTCTCCAGAGCCATCTGAGGCATCTCTCCATGACATATTGAACTAAAAACCATTCGTGTTTGATCTCTTTAGTCCAGGGACTAACTTTCTGTAAAGAGCCAGGTAGCAAATATTTTTGGCTTTTTGAGCGGGATGGTCTTGGTCTCAGTGTTGCTGTTGTCGCCTGGAAGTCGCCCCAGACAACATGTAAATGAATGGGCATGGCTGTGTTCCAACAAAACTTTATTGACAAAACAGGCAGCTATTAGATTTAGCCCAAGGCCACAGTTTGCTGGCACCTGCCTTAGTGATCCATTTTGCCCTACCATTTAAAGAGCCAGAAAACTAATAGGCTCTTTTGTCTTGAGAAAAGAAAAGGCCATCCATTCTGAAGGTAAACAAGACAACTACCTCATATGCTGCCAAATAAAGTATAATTATCAAAAAGAAAATTGCCCCACAGACTAAAGATCTTGCTCTTTCATTGTTTGATCAGTTCTTCCCAGTACTGACTCCATGGGAGCACAAAATAGCAGACCCCCTTTCCCACTGTGACAAGCTCTGGTAAAGGGTGCAGAGGCTGGGCCTCGGAGCTGGAGACCTAAGCTCTAGCCCAGGCTGTATCTAGTTCCTTTGGAAACCAACTGATAGGATGAGACAAGGGCCAGAGCCCAAGAGATATGCAGGGATGATCGTGGCCCTGACATGCCAGGGCCTGGTTTGGACCCTTGCAGTTCTTCAGCGGACCTTCTTTACCCAGTCTTTTTCCAATAAATTTCATTTTGTTTTTTGCTTATGTTAGCTTGGCTGTGTGTCTGTTCTTTATGACCAAACAGTCCCTAAGCAAATTAGCAGCAGAATTAGGTTTAATGACATTTCAAGCCTGATCAGTTTATGCTGAAGGAGACATCAAATGGGCCAAATAAATCCAGAGGTTCATTTTCTCTGCAAATTCTTAAATTAATAAAGTATTTTTAAGTATTTCATAAGACAAAACTCCAATGAGGAGCGAAGAAGATTGGACTTTTATGCATTTTCCTATAGCTATTTACAGTCCAAATTTCACTTCTGGAATAAAAGTAAATCAGAGAATATTCAGTGCAAAGTCAAGTTAGTGATTCAAAAATCAGGGGAGTGTGATTCATGACACAAGATTAAAATAATTAACTCTACAGCTAAGCTAAATAAAGAGGTGTAGAGGTAAGCAAGTCTGTCTATCTCAAAGGAGTAAACAATTAATGGTGAGGTTTTGGGGATGGTGGTGAGGTACATCAGAGAAGACAGCAGGAAGGCTCAGAAAAATGTCCTCAATATTGCTGATTCCATTAAAAGGTAGAAATATCCCTCCGCAGGAATTTGCCCAATTATCTTCAGAATTAACTGTGTGGTTTCTGAGGTGGACCTGGATAAGCAGGTACAAGATGTGTTTCAGAGCATTTGTTCTCAGTCACTGGGAAGGGGTGACATTAGGGGTGCCCTTACGGCACTTGGGTCTCCCTTGAAGCCTCTGCTGTGACCTGACATGGCCCAGCCTCCAGCACACGGCACACATACAAAAACAGAGTCCTGAGCACCCAGGTGGCGTGTAGAACCAAAGTTGGGGAGCCCTGTTGTAAAGAATTCATCCCTTGTGCCTGTGTGCAGCCCTCCAGGGAGGAGCGCCTGAATAACTCCCCTGTTTGCATTCAAGAATGGAAGACCACAGTGTGAGACAGCGGGAATGCAGCCGGCAGGGCCCAGGGCCATGCTCTGAAGTCCCGACTTGTTACTAGCAACGTGGCAGGTGGATCATTTTGTCTTGCAGTTTCCTCATCTCAGGTGTATGACTAGCCCGGAGTAAGAAAATGAGGTCCCACAGGCAAAATCCTGCTGCCACCTGTTTTTATAAACAAAGTTTTATTGGAACACAGCCATGCCACTTATCTACTCTTGTCTGTAGCCACTTTTGTGCTACAATGGCAAAGCTGAGTCGCGGCAACTTGGTACGTCCTACAAACTCTAAAAGAACTGCTACTGGTTCTTTACAGAAAAAAAGTAGCCAGCCCTGGCACTAAATGCTTTTAATGACATCTTTCAAATAATCTGACTCTCTCCCATGTTTCCATCTGCTAAGAACACGCTTCCAGTGTGTGTAGTGTGAGTGTGTGTGCAAACCTGAGAGAGAAAGAGAGTCACCTTTCTCACTCACGATGATCACGGGTGGGTCAGGATATACCCGAGGAGACTTCCGGGGGCAGTGCTCGGCCGACCAAGGAAAGAGAGACCCCGGGGAAAAGAGCAAAGTTCATGGCTTCAGGTGGGCCTGAGGAGAGAAGGAATCTGAGTCTTTCTTCCTAAAACACGCAGGCTTTCTGGTGATACCTAGCAGGGTTCTCTTTTCCTCAAGTATCACAAACCCAGCCCACGGTCACGGCATTCCCTACACAAACTCAACACCAAATGGAACTGCAAACAATCGCTCCCATTGCTTTGCACGGTAATAGGTTTGGCCAAGAGTCCTACATTTATAGGATGATTTAAATTCCATCCCCTTGGAAATTGTAGGTTTCTATTTTCTTCCCAGCTAACACAATACAGAAAGAGACAGCCAACCACCGGAAGGGCAGCCAATTTCCCTTAAACTTTGCCAATTATGCAAGAGGATTGCTTCTTGTTTGAGCTATCTATGCACATTGGATGTGAAGGGATGATTTTCCACAAAGAAATCCAATTCCTGGTGGGAGAAAGACACACCAGCAGTTCACCACTGCCACGACCCTTGCTGCTGGTGGTGAAATTATGAGCTGACAGTCTCTGCTAGCTGGCACTTTTTGGATAAGGGTCATTTGTTATCTTGACAGGAGGACTGAAAAGGAATCGAATCATATTTTTAATCCACGTGACAGAAAGCATATTTGTATCAAAAATAACTGTTGGCAATTATAAAGCTGTTAAAAAAAAACATTAATCCCTAAAATGAGCCATCTATCATGAAATCACCTCATTTGAGTATTCAACAGAATTACAAAAACAGGTTCTGATCCCACCGTTCACATTTCCATGGTGGCAGCCTCCATCCCCTCAACTGCATTTAGCCAGCACCTTGGCTTATATCCTGCAGCTTAGTAACCCTCCATGGAAGGTGGAATTCTCTCTCCCAACATCTGCATGCCCACCCAGGGAAGGCTCTGAATGATCCTACTGGGGTCATCCCTGCCCTTCACCTATCACTGTCTCCATCAGGAAAAGGATTCCTAGTTAACCAGCCTTGGCACATACCCATTCCTATGGCAGGGATAAGAGATTCTAATGGATACACCAGGACTATAAGGAGTGGGGCAGGGTCCCCAAGGAATGAGAAAGGCCCTTTAAACAAGAGTGGGAAGGGGAGTTAATATCACTCCAATTAAAAGCAGGGGGGCCAGTTGCCATACCAACAGCAAAAAGCACCACACAGGAGAAATCAGCTTCATAGAAATGTACAGGAGCTAACAAATGTCCATTGTTTTGTGGTATTCAGACTTATACACTAAAGGTCGATTTGGAATTTTCTTTTTTGTTATTCACTGGTTTATGCAAGTTCTCTATTCTTCTTCCTTGTTTGTCCTTCCAGCTTGTTCACCCACTCCCCTCTCCATAATGAAAATCATGACCCAGTAACTGGATTGTTCTCAATTGAGAAATAACAGGTCATCTTTCCTGAATTCAAGCTTCTGAAAGATAACTCTTCTGTTGGTCGACGTTTGCTTTGTAAAGGGTTTGTGTATAAGAGTGTTACTATTTCCTGGAGGTCCCCTTTTGGGTTATTGGTAAGAACGTTAGGAATGGTCTGTGAGTCATTCTTGAATTTTGAATCTATGGAATCTTGAATCTTGAATCTAGAGAAATGCAAGGTGAAGCCAAGGCTCTGGCCTCAGGCTCCCATCATGCAAGGAAGCCAGAATGCAGCCATGGGCTCCTCTAGCCTCATTCCTGATCCCAGAGAGAGTATTTTTAGGACTACAACTGCTCCCCCAGAACAATGAATGCCCTGAAGTTTCCAATAGCTTCTCTCTAACATAAACTTGTTAATATTCTCTGATCGTTGTTCTTTGAACAAGCATTCCCCGTGCCAAGTTTAAAGGAATCATATTTAAGCCCAACTCCCTCAAAGCAGGAAAGGGCACCATTTTCTCAAGACTGACTTTATTTGACTATGCCTTGTGCTCTTTCATTCCCCACTTTACTTTATTATCCTAAAAATATTATTTAAGCCCTAAGTACATCAGTAACTTGGAGAAACACATGTTCAAATGTAAAGATCCCAGCTGGATTTAGACTTTGTGGTTTGGAAGCAAAATACTCTCATTCCAAAGTGACTTAAAAACTCAAAGCCTTTGTGATAAGCATATGTGGAGATTTGCTTTCCAAAGTCCTAAAATATTCTCTGCTATTCACAAAATTTCCAAATACACATGAATAAATCATTGTGATTTCTCATGGGAAATAGGCTCAAATGTTGTCCAAATAAGAACAGCCATTTGAAGTGCTTTGAGGTGACAGAGGACCACAGATTATCTAGCCACCAGACTGTAGCACCTCTGAGATGCTTCTGATGAGTCCCACAATTTCCAATTCTGAGCACATTAGGTGCCCAGTGTTTGGGAGGCACTGTGGAAAACACAATTTCTGCCTTAATCCAGACTTCAATTTGTATTGTGAGGAGCACACAAAATGCTATAAATTCCTACCATATTCCTTTACATGAGACTTCTACTATGCAAACTGCGGTCTTTGCATTTTATTTTAGCATATTTTCCATACTAGGATTTCAGTTTCCCAAATTCATTCCTTCTCTGGTTCCTCACTGCCTGTGGTTAGCACTCTGTGAAGCCTCCGTCTCTGACTTTCTTCTCCAGCCCCTCACCCAAAAACTACTCAAGCCACCCTCTGGCTGCTCAGCACCAATCATCACCCCCCAGATTGTTGCTTCTGCACTGACTATAGCATGACACACTTTGCAGCCTGGAACTTACACTTCCAGTCCAGAGAGAGTACTAGGATTTACTCTCCCACCCAAACCAACCAAAAAATGGATAAAATTGAAGAAATAATGGTTTTCAAAACACAGGACATCAGTCAGTGATGTGGGCTTCAGGCAAAAACGGTGACCTCTGAGAGATGGGAAGCAAACAGGATGAACCCTGCAGCTGCTCCAGTTTGCCATCTTGGGGCCATAGCACAGGATGGGGACACCAGACAGAGCAGACTCCCTGTGCCAAGGAGACAGAGTTGAGAGTCCAAATAGACCAAAGAAGCTACAGCTCATAGAACAGAGCACCAGAGAAGAAAGAGCTTCGTGGAGAGAGAGCTCTGGAGACTCGCAGTTTCCTCCCCTCCATGTAGTCAGCTCAGTACTGAACACTGCACGTGTGCGCAGAGACTTCCTGAGACCAGGGTCCACCTGGAAGGATCAGAGCTAACAGTGCCCACTCAGGACTGAGAATGTGCCTGTCTCTCCAGTCAGACTGCAAAATCCCATGATTCATGGGACCGTGGGTTGAGTACATAGAAGGATTTACCTTCGCCATAAGAAATAATTAAACCTAAATTAAGCATGGTTCTGATCTCTCCTAAAAAAAAAAAACTCAAAAGCAAGACTCAAAAGGATCAGATTATGCCCAAGTAACCTACATTTGCCACCAAACAAAGTTCAATATAAGGCATAGAAATATTTTAAAAAGGCAAACTTACATACAACAAGATAAACTTTACAGTCTGTAGTTTAAAAACTACTAGGCAGGCAAAGAAGCAGAAAATATAATACCTAAAGAGGAGAAAAGTTAATCAATGAAAATTGACCCAGAACTGACAAAAATGTTATAATTAGTAGACAAAGACATTAAAACAGTCATTACAACAGTAATTCACATATTCAGATTTTATGTGGTGATATGGAAGATATAAAAAAATATCAAAATTGAACTTCTGAGATGAATATTATGTCTGAGATGAAAAATACACAGATGAGACAAATAACTGATTAGACATTGCAGAAACAAGTATCAGTGAACTTAAAAGATATCACAGAATATCCAAAATAAGACACAGAGAACAGCGAATTTAAAAATTAACAGATCATCAGTGAATTATAGGAAAAGATAGAGTGGCCTAATAGATGTGCAATTGGAGACCCCTAAAGAGAGGTGAGAGAAAGGGAGACAGAAAAAGTATTTGTAAAAATAATGGCTGACCTTTTACAAATTTGATAAATGTTATAACCCACAGATCCAAGGATCTCAACAAACCCCAGAACACATACACACACACACACACACAAATAAGAAAACTACCCAAGGTACACCATAATCAAATTGCTCAAAGTTAATCACAAAGATAAAATCTTAAGGGCGTCAGAGGAAAAAAGACTTGTTTAATAAAAAAAAATCAAGGATACTTCGAGATTATAGCAAATTTCTTGTAGCAAACAATGCAGGCAAGTAGACAGAAGGTCTTTAAAGTACTAAAAGAAAACAATGTCAACCAACAAAAAATAATCATTTCAAAAGCAAAGGTGAAATACTTTTTAAGACACACAAAAATAGGAAGAATATATACCCAGCAAAGTCACATTACAAGAAATGTTACAGAAAGTCCTTCAGGCACAAGGGAAATTTTACCAGCTAAAAATAGGGATCTACACATAAGAATGAAATGGTAATTTCCTGGGTAAATACACAAGATTGTTTCTTATTTGTTTAAATTTCCTTAAAAGATAATTGACTATTTAAACAAAAATAATGCAGTGTGGGGTTTATAACCTATGTTAACCTAAAACATATGACAAAATAGCGAAAAGATGAAGACAGGAGAAATGGAAGTAAACTATTGTCAGGTTCTTATATGGCATAATCACTTTAATAAGGACAGACTATGATAAGTTAAAATGTATACCATAAACCCTAAAGTTACTACCAAGAAAACAAAACAAAAAAATTATAGTTAATAAGCCAATGTAGAAGATAAAATAGTTAAAAATAATTCAACGAATCCAAAAAAACACAGGAAAAGAGGAAAAACCGAACAGTGGGTAGTTGGAACAAACAGAAAAAAAGACAGCAAAATCATAGATTTAAACCCAATTGTATGAACCCATCACATTAAATGTAAATGGTCTAAATACTCCAATCAAAAGATACAAATTATCACATTGGCTTAAAAAAAATAAGACCCAACTGTATACTGTGTACAAAAAACATGCTTTAAATATTCAGACACAAAAAGGTTAAATTAAAAAGATGGAAAAAATATACCTTGCTAACACTAATCAATAGAAAACTAGAGTGGTATATTTAACATCAAATTTGAGAGCAAAGGATATTACTAGGGATAAAGAAAATAACTTCATAGTGATAAAGGGATCAATTTATTAAGAAGATAAAACAAATCTTAAATATTTATGTCCCTGATAACAGAGATTAAAAACCATGAAGCAAAAAAAGATGAAACTACAAGGAGAAATAGTCACACCCCCAAAGATAGTTGTACATTTCAATACCCATCTATCAACAACTGATTGAACAGGTAGACAGAAAATTGGGTATAGAATATCCAAGTAACACTATCAACCAACTTGACCAGATCAACATGTACAGAGTACGCCATTCAACCATAGAATACACAAGGTTCTCAAATGTACATGGAACATTTTCCCATATCCTCAACCATAAAACAAGTCTCAGTAACTTTAAAAGGACTCAAGTTATTCAAAGTATATTCTCTAAATCAACTAGAATTAAATTGATATTATTATCAATATCAGAATATCTGGAAATCTTCAATACTTGCAAACCCTGCAGCCTGATTTTTGACTCCTTCATGATAAAGACTCAACTTGTGTTTATAATATTGCCTCCTACTGCTATAATAATAGGTAAAACTTATGTAGTGCTTACTGTGTGCTAGATTTTGTTCTCATAATGAACCTATAAAGTAGGTGGCTTATTCCTATTTTATGGATAAACAAACAGAGCCACAAGGCAGTGAAGGCACAAAGCCCGAAGTGCTAAAGCTGAGATTTGCACTGAAGCGGTCTGGGCCCTAAGCTGCTACTCTTCTGCCTCTCAATCCCACCACTGAGACCACTGGCCATTCCACAGAGCGCTCCTGCTCCTCTCCCTTAATGTCTTTGCTCTTCCCTCCGTAAGACGTGCTCTTCCTGTCTTCTCCTGGGTCAGACATGGGCTCTTCCTGCCCTTGCCATCTGAGCACCTCTCAATTCCTAGCTCAAAGCCATGTCAATTTCATTCAACAAGCGTTCTCTGCTCCCCACAGGAATAACACAATTCCTTTTCTGAATTCCTGAAACATTCAGTAAGAATAGCCATTTTTTTTGTTGTTTTGTTTTTTTTTGCATTTTCTGTGGTAAAACAAAAGAGCTGGGTCTATAAAAGGAGCCACCAGAAGTAAAGCCGAGGAGCAGGACACGACCTCTCTGGGTCAAAAATTAGAACAGGGAGGTTGATAAAACAAACATGCCTTTTTTTTCTAATGCCCTTTCCCACCAGGTGAAGCTAGTTCCCTAGTCCCACCTGCAAGTCGCTTCCTGGGTAAATACTCTGAAGGAGCCCATGGCCAGACTAGCCACTGCCTCGGAGGTAGGTCACTTCCAGCCTCCTTCCTTCTAGTGTTCGCTTGCCCAACCTAGGCTAGGACTACCTTCTCATTTCTGGAATCTTTCTTGTCTACTTGGACGCCTGATGATCTGCAGAGCCTGACCCTGAGTCCCACATACCCCTGACACCTGTCTGCTGTTGCACTCACCATGTAACAAAGTGACCTTTTCAAAATACAAATCTTATGTTATTTTCAGCTTAATACCCTTCAATAGGATAGAGACCAAAACCTTGTACTTGACCTACAGGGTTCTACAAGGTCTAACCCTACTGGCCTCATAGCTGCATCTCACAGCCCCTCCCTGACCCTCTGAAGCCCAGACAGACAGGCCTCGCTCTCCACCCCCACCTGCCAAGTCTCTCCTTCTAGCTAATTCCTATGCTCCTTTGGATTTTGGTTAAATCCTCTCTTCCCCAGGGAAGTCACCCCTGACCTACCCAATGAGCCATTCCTCCATTACAATTTCCAAGAACCTTACATACCTGTCCTTCCATAGTCCTTGTCACCATTAAAGTACTGCAGTCACCATATGATCTTTTTAGTTAGTGATCTGCTGCACTAGACAGTAAACTCCCTGAGGTCAGGTACTCCATCCATCTTTGCACCCCTCGCACCTAATTCATAGTTGGCCCTCCGTAGACTTTGACTCAGTAACTGAGACTGAGTAAGCCTGCTTGCCCAGGTGCCACATGAATGACATGGACTATAAGATGAATAGATTCGCTTTCTCATCTTTCACTGCACATTTTTCTCCCTCTTCTTCAGGAAGCTCCTTGCCTGGGTCTGCGGAATGGAAGGACTGAGAGAGCATTTTCCAGTCCCAATGCTCAGAGAGGCCCAGTCTCCTAGTGTTTTATGGTCCTGATTTCTTTTAACAATTTTTCTTTGACTCCACAAAGTAAAATGATACCCCACACCTGTCATGTGATGTTTGTCCCGCTGTTCTACCTACATAGCTTCACCATGATTGTCTCCTGCCTGCCTCTCTGGCTAAATGGATTTTCACAAAGCACATCCTCCCTGGAGCTTGAGATTAATGTACATGAAATTGCACTGATGGGATTACTGGTGAGTGACAGGGCACAACTGAATCAAAGTGATCATTCCAAATGAATGTAAACACAGTTAGGATTTGGGAAAAGCTGACGTTAGCTTCATTTATGCCTCCCTTACCTTGGAGAAAACAATGGGGACTTTTATCTATTTAATTTTATCATTGTCAAGAAATAATACAACTCACTGTAAGTCTTGAGCCAAACAGATTTCAGATAAACATCCTCTGTTCTGCACTGACCCAAAATCAGACCCTGCAAGGGCCGTGGCATAGCGACCCTGCAACCCCGCGGCCCTTTCTCCTGGATCTCATGAGTTCATCTAGTTCCAGCAGTTTCTAAGATTTGGGGATGAGTTTAAATTAACTTTCTCCTATTAGCATTTGTGTTCATTTTTTTCCTCTTTTTACCCCAAGGGATCCGATTATATGTTTCTAGGAATCTCTCATTTCATTCTAACACCACCTGCATACTTTGCCCCCTAAGAGGGAAGGATGCAGAATAGGGTGAAGAGTGGTTTCCCCAGCAGAAGGGGTGACAGAATCGCTCTGTATGGTCTGACCTTCCCACAGCCCAGTCCTCTGCCCTCATGTTGGGGCCCCAAGAAAGAAACGAGCAGATGCCGATTTCTCACGCTCAGCGTTATTCCCAAGATGTCCTAAGGAGCCCTGAATCCCATTAAACTCCACCTAAAACCAAAGCCTGTAGCTCTAACCAACCCCTGGAGGGAAACAGTTCCAGCATGTCCCAGAGTCCTTCTCATTGTAGGGCAGCATCCGGCTAACACAAATCCCTGGGTCACGCTCATTGCTGACATCTGGTTTCCTTTTTGAGGCTTACTGCTCTCGTGCTCATCTTATCTGACCCTGATCACAGCAGGGCGGGTTGTAACGTCCCCATCTCAGAGGCACAGACACTGAGGACCTACGTAGACACGTGCCCTTTCTGCTCACCCAGCCTCCGCTCTCTTGATCCTTCTGTCTCCTTTTCCCTTCGGAAACTTCTCCTCGCGCGTCACATTCGGTTTTGACAAGGCTGTTCATCATAGGACCAGCGGCCGCCTCCTATGTGCCTCCGCCTCCGTAAGCCGAGAGAGCATCCTACTAAGAAAAGCCCATCAGTCTGGCTCCCGGAAACCCAAATCGAGCAGAGAGCGCCAAGGTGAAGGCCACTGGAACCAAGGCACAGCCACAGTATCTACAGTGGCCCAGATGCTCAAATCCCATTTTTTTCTGTGACCCCTTCCAGTCTCCTCCTAACAAATCCTTTTTTTTCTTCCTTAAGTTAATCAGAGTGAGTTTTTGTTGCTTGCCACAAGAAAAACAGCACCGGGTTTGTGATTTGCCTAAGCTCTCAGTCTTGAACACAGGTCACTAGTATTCTCTGCGCTGTGTCCTACAGAATGACAGAAGCAATGTTGATCTCTCACCAGCACAGAGAAGATGGTAGGACTAATACGGTGAATATAAATTTCCTGTATTACTTAGGACAGTGATTCTTAAATAGGAGCAATTTTTCCCCCCAAAGGATGTGTGGCAGTAGTCTGGAGTTGTTTTTGGTGGTCACAGTGGGTGGGGTGGGTGCCACGGGCATCAGCAGGTAGAGGCCAGGGATGTGGTTAAACAGCCTGTGACGCACAGGGCAACCCTTCCCCCATCCTCTAACAACACCAGTAACGAAGATTATTTGACCCCAAATGCCAGTGGTATCACAGTTTAGAAATCTTGACCTGGAGTGAATGGAGTTATCTACCGTATTAGTCAGAATACCACAGGGCAATGGTCCCCAAAAAAGAAGAAAATCAACTCCAAATTTTCAATGGCTTAACACTTAACTCATCAAAGGTCTTCAACCTGCTGTGGCCAAGTCTACTGTGCACTGGTTGACCCTCCTGCCTGTGCCGACTCTGCCCAATTCACTTGTTCCACTGTATAGAGCGGACATGTTCCACCGTAGGTGACGCCACCATTTCAGCATAGTTTCCAGTCGCTAAGGCAGGGGATGCAAGAGCTAGAGGACTGCATCCAGGCTTTTAAATACTCCAGCCCAGAAGTGACGCCGGTCACTTCTACCCATGACCCATTTGGCCAGAACGAGAAAGCTAACGGCGAGGGGGCTGGGAACCGTGGACTGGGGTTGGAGGCAATGCAAGGGATACTGAAGAGTAAACAATTTTGCCACGCTACCCATATAGCCCAGGGATGCTCTATTTTACTAGACATAGAAATCCATCTGCACAATGTATGACTAATTTACAGAGCCAGCTACCCAAATATGTCCTGTGCTGTATGTTACTCTGTTATCTCCTGGAATCTAAGTTCTTTTTGGTTTTTGGTTTTTTAACCAAAAGAATTACTTTTCTGTAGCAGCTCCTACTACAGCCCAAAACTTTTTGGCTCTGAATAAGTGTCCTAAAGGCCTGTTTTGCTTTGTGGTGACTGAACTGTGAACTGCAGTGGGCGGGACACAGCCAGCTAAATTCCACTGATTTGAAGAGCATTTCCTTCCAAGAAGGACAGTCACATAAATTAAATTATATCCATCCCTGATGCGGAGCATTTATAAGCAAGACCAAAATATTTTCACTGGACATACTTAGTTAGACTCCATTTATGCAGAGATGTCATACTGCAGTTAAGAATCTTTAAATATGTGTAAGGTAGACTTTCTCAATCAATCTGGTCAGTGTTTTTTAACACGGGCAGAGATACTCCAGCAGCCTTTTCCAAAAATAAACATCCAGGCTCACCCTCCAAAATTTCTAATTCAACAGATGTATATTGATTAAGATTTCTGAGGTTGCAAATAAAGAATCTGATTCTAGCTGACTGAAAAACAAAAAGGAAGGGTTTCTAGTAGGGAGCTTACAGAATCAGAGGCAGGACTCAGCAGCCAGGGCCTGGGAATGGCAGAACCGGGGCACCCCAGGAAATGCAGCAGACAGCTTTCAAGGTCCTTCTGAGTGCTTCAAGGGGGCTCACCTCCATCCCCCTTCCCTCTGTAAATCTCCCTGTAGTTTACGTTTCCCAAAAACGAGCTGCTAGACTGACCAGGCTCGGAAAGATATCTCCACCCTTGGTTCAATCAGCTATGGGGGTGTGCCTTTCATTAAGCTCCGCAAGCCTGTGCAAATTACATGAAATTTTGATGCCTTGGTTTCCTTACCTGTGAAATGGGGATGATCATAGCACCTGCTCCTGGAGTGAGCTGTGAGCTGTTGTGAATCCATCTTGCAACTTTAGTTGTTGTTCAACATTGTTTAGACCTAGAACATATGTAATTTGGGATTAGGATTGAGTACTTTAATCAGTACATTTCCTGAGCACTTACACTGGACCAAACACTATATGAATCCTTTGACTTGCAATATTTCATTTTAGCCTCTAAAGAGACCTACAAAGTAGATCAGATCCAGTGCCTGATACCTTGCCTAGAACATGGCAAGTGCCTCAAAATGTCAAATGAATAAATGAATGAATGGTGGTGCTGCTAATCAACCACTTCAGCCAAGATTGCTGGTGGTGACCTGCACAGGTGGTGGCCTTCATCCCTTGGAGCAGCGTTCTGTTAGCATTCCCGGACGCAGTATGTGCCCAGCGCCTGCTGGTCAGGGGAGTGCAGCTTGCTCCTCTCAGGGGGTCACCATGCTAGTTGGTGCCCCCTGCAGAGAACAAATGCCCTTCTCTTTCTAATACTTGTTCTCATTTTTCAAGAATGCATTCATCATGTATGAAAATACAGCACTGCCCACTTCTCTTTGATTTCTTACAGAGTTTACGTGTGTCGCACAGGGTCCTGAAGCAGGCAGATATACCTCCAACCATGATTCTTCATACTTCCTTTCCATGTGAACTTGGGATCATTGGTATCTTTCTGAAAACATTCCTTCTGATAAAACTGAGCCTCAGTTTTGCAATCTGTAGAAGGGGGAATAAAGATGCTAACCTAGCAATTGCATTGGGATGTGAGCTAATGCATGGAAAAAAAAACAACAGCATACTTCTTGACCCACAGTAAGAGTCCAGCCAATATTAACTAAAATAATAATCATTATTATTGATGATGATACCATGGCTGACATAGATGGAAGGAAACTAAAGGAAATAAATCAAAGTAAAATAATCTCAAATCAGTTATTTTTAAAGTATATCTGTTTCCATATTGGCTTTCCTTGATACCTCTCCTTTCTTCTCACCTATAGAACATGCTTTCTGTAACCAGACTGCCTGCATTTGACCTCAGAGTCACCACTGACTATGAATAAACTTGGGCAAGTATCTTAAACTCTGTGTACTTCAATTTCCTCATCTGTAAAATGTGGTCATATCTGTAAACTCTTAGAGTTGTTGTAAGGATTAAATGAACTAGGATTTATAAACAAAATGGTACTGACACACAGTAACTACTATTCAAATTTGTTTTAAAAAATGTTGGGGGCTGGACCAGAACACAAGGGGAATTTCTGGCTAGCTAGTATATTCAGTTAGTTGGCTTCCAGACATTATGCCTTGGTAAAGATGCCAGTTAGAAATATTTACTTTTATTTTATTTCTGGGCTCACCATTCGATCATTTTGCAAATTTGGATTACAGAAGACTTTACCCCTGTGCTCACTGGGGTCTATTCAACTTGCAGGGAGGTAAGACCATGGGGTCTTATATGGATCAAAATATCTTGAAATGTTTTGATCATTGGGATCCAGCTGTTTCCTGGCCTCAGTACAAAGAAGCCACACCTACTTCAGGTTGACTTTGAAGCCGGTGAAGTCTTAGGACACAGATGACACAAGGGCTGCTGGGAGTTAGCAGATGGCACCTGGTAAACAGGCTCTTCAAGAAGAGCAACAGCTGGAGAAGGAAGGTGACATGCCCCAGAGCAAGCTGTTTGCATATGAATGTTGCATTTCTGATGGAGTTTCCCTGAGGCTTACCACAAGGAAGACTTCTGTCAAGTTTTGTCTTCAGGAGATACTGCAAAGAAGAAAAAAGCCTTTCAAATTTCCTTTTTATTGTGGTAAAAAAAACACAAGAGCATAAAATCTAGCATCTTAACCATTTTTAAGTGTACAATTCAGTAGTGTAAAGTATACTCACACCAGATCTCCAGAATGTTTTCATCTTACAAACTGTACCCATTAAACAACTCCCCTCCTTCCCCAACCCCTCACCCCATGGCAATCACCATTCTACTTTCTATTTCCATAAATTCACCTATTTTAGATGCCTCATATAAATGGAATCATAGTATTTGTCTTTTTGTGACTGCTTTATTTCACACAACATCCTCAAGATTCATCCATTCTGTAGCATGTGACAGTATTTCCTTCCTTTTTGAGGCTGAATAATATTCCATTGTATGTATATACCACATTTTGTTTATTCATCCATTGCTGGACATTTGGGCTGCTGTTGTGAATGGTACTGCTATGAACATGGGTGTGCAAATATCTCTGAGACCCTGCTTTCACTTCATGTGGGATGTAGACCCCAGAGTGGCTTGCTACATCATATGGTACTCCTGTTTTTTTATTTTTTGAGGACACTCCATACTGTTTTCATAGTGGCTGCATCATTTTACATTCCTACAATGCACAAGCGTTCTAATTTCTCCACATCCTCACCAGCCCTTTGTTTTTTCTGGTTCTTTTTTTTTTTTTTAATTTATAATAACCATCCTGATGGGTATAAGGTAATATCTCATTGTGGTTTTGATTCACATTTCTCTGACGATGAGCGAAGTTGAACATCTTTTCTTATGCTATTACCTATTTGTCTATAATCTTTGGAAAAATGTCAATTTTAAACCCATCTTTTAATTGGTTTGTTTGATTTTTTGTTGTCAAGTTGCAGAAGTGCTTATATATCCTGTATATTACCCCCTCGTCATATATGTGGTTTGCAGATATTTTCTCCTACCCCATAGGTTGCCTTTTCCCTCTGCTGACTGTGTCCTTTGATACACTGAAGGTTTTAAGCTTGATAGAATCCCATTTGCCTATTTTTGCTTTTGTTGCCTTGTGCTTTCTATGTCATATCCAAGAAATCATTGCTAAGTCCAATGTCATAAAGTTTTTCCTATATTTTCTTGTACCAGTTACATAGTTTTAGGTCTTACATTTAAGTTTCTAATCCATTTTGATTAATCTTTGTACATGGTAAAGACAAAGGTCCGACTTCATTAGGAAATCTAGTTTTCCCAGACCATTTGTTGAAGAGATTCTTTGCCTTCTTGACGTTCATCATTTAGAGAGGATCAGGGCTGCTAGAGCCCTCCTTCTAGACTCAAGAAGCCCCAACCAGCCAAGGAAGAGAGCGGTTTAATTCACACCTCTCTCACTCTGAGCCTGTTTCACAGTTGTTATTGAGTTCGTGAAGTCAGCCCCAGTCCTGATTTTCCTTCCAACTGCTGGATATTAAACCGTTTTCAGTTCAGCCTTCTTGGGAAACCAGGTTTACTTTATGTTTCTCAAGACTTCTGAAACAATACTGTATTCAGTTCATAATCCACTGAAGACAATTTCTTTGACCAAAACTTAACTCACCAAGTTTTATTTTATCATCTGAGTACTTATTAATTAGAATTAAGATGTTTCCCTTTCCTAATGTTTGGGAGACTCTGGCAAAACACTTGTGATGTTCTTTAGAAAGTTTCATTTGATTTGTTCATTTAAACTCTGTCTCCTTGTGAAAACTATCTGCAGCAGCTTAAAGTTTAATAATTTGATATCATTTCTTGAAAAGTTACTGACAATTTTAGCTTAGGCAAGCTGATGTAGTGTAAAGCCACCACAGTCCACCCCTTGTCAACTGAACATCCATCCATACACACCTCTTTAATCACACTTAACTCCAAATAAAGACAATTGCAAAATCATGCTTGCACCTCACTTCATGCAGCTATACCTTGAATAGCTGAAAACACACTCCAAAAAAGAGGACACAGAGGATACAGGGGCCCCTTTGTCCACCTTTGGGGGACTTTCACTCCTCTTCTAGCTGAGCCACACTTCTCTTATGATATCGTGTAACTGAAATACTAAGATATAAAGGTAACTACTTTTCACACATCTTATGTAAGATGGTGGGGGAATGGGGAGGAGGTAGAAAACAATTAACATATATACAAATACAGGCATATCAAAATAAGAAAGAAATACTCATAATTCTTACAGCTTCTGCAACTTATTTCTGCAACTGATCACATGGCAACAGCTGGGCTAACTTTCTTCTTTCCCTGCTCGCTCCATGTGCCTCTTGCCTTCAGCAGAGCACATCAGCCAGGCGTGATTCTTGCCTGGGGAGGTGACACAAACCTTCGATCCTAAAGGGTCTGGGCTACTGGAAGTCCTGGCTGGATTATATCATTGTGGTTTTCCATGACTTTAGTCACAGGACATGGATGTTCTAAGAGACACCAGAAGGCACTTCCCCTTATCTCTGCTACACAGAAGCAACCCTTGATGGTCAGGATCACTCAGCCCGGGCAGGACAGCAACTCTGTTCTTTGCCTATTGATTCCATGAGAAGCACAAAAGTGGCTGCCTCGACTACCCATCTAATTGAACCATTGCTGTGTCTCCTGGTGGTAGCATTTGTCCCTTGGAAACTAAGACCTCTAGCCCAACAGACCCAAAGTCTCAGAGACGGAAAGCAAAATTCAGTCTTGTGTCACTAGGGATAATGGTAGAGGAGCCACCCTGATATTCACTCTTTGATTCCCAGGCCCAAGAATGTCATGGGGAGGACAGCACCATAGACTGGCTTCTACTTTAGAGCATATGAGCCTGGCCCTACACAGTGTTTCATCCAACAGGCACTGTATCTTCAAAAAGACAGTTCAGTGTCCTTCAGTTCAGCTCCTGCAGGATGATGTGGATATGGTCAAACCAGTGAATTGCATTAACGTGAGTCCAGTGACACACTTTATTTGCTCAAGCCCAATCTCATACATCACACTTATATTGGATGATGGAATGCTACTCTGCACATCCAATCTTATGGTTTAGTGGGCAGCACCCAGTTTTATGATAAGAGGCTCAAGTTCCATGGTCACTTACAGGCCGATGGTCAAGTATTTTGTGTTGTCCTGTAGCGTTTGTAGACACTGTGATAAAGAACCACTTCCCTCAAGTTATCCAGTGCACTTAGAAAGTTATCCAGTGCCAAACCTATTACACTGCTTATTTTCACTAAAATATTCTATTGAAGCAACTATTTGGTCACCAATAAAACTATGGAAGCAGGTGAACAAAGCTATAGAAGGTTGTTGACTTTGCATCTGTGATGGGTCTGACGTCACTGTCGGGTAGCCGGGATGAAAGTCAGGAAGAACAGCTGGACATGAAGAAGGTGAAATTGAGGACATGATGGAACTGGCAAGATAACTGAGGTCACACGTGACAAACTGGAACCCATGGCACAAACTGGAGCATGTCTGTCTCATTACACTAACCCTGATGATGCAGTGACCAAGCAGAAGAAGCTAGTGTCCCTTGCCACAGAGTTGCACATGCACCTGCCCCAGGGCCTGGAGAAGCTGGTGGAGGAGGTCTGATGGAAGCTGGAGGAACCGTGAGCTCATCTGCTTCCCTGCACCCATAACGTGAGCCAGCAACAAGGTGAGGGGCCACCAGTAACACCGTACACCGACCTTCATAGGGCAATGCCCACTGCTTCACTTCTGCTACTAAATATTGTGCAAAACCCTCATGTAGCCAACTCTCACCTAGAACCAGACACTGCAAGGAATTCTTAGAAACATAATTCCACCTACACTGACATGATATAAAGCCAACATAAGGAGGAAAATCATTTCTCAGATTGCTAAAAAACTCGGGACAATTTTTCAGGAATACATTTTCTATTCAGTGTCACTTTTTTTCTCTGATACTCATATCAATTTGACTGCAATTATTATGTTTGATTATTATGGCCATCATCACAGCAAATATTTATTGCACATTTATTATAGGACAGATATTAGCCAACTACTCTGCATCCTTAATTCTCACAATCATCCTGTTGGGTAGGTACTGTTATTTCCCTATTTTACAAATGAAAAACCAAAGCTTGGGGAAGGAAAGGCTCAATCACTTTCCAAGACTGTAAAGAGAATAAGACTGTACAGAAGGCATCCAAACAGAGTCAGTCTGACTCGAGTGTCCTTTCTGTTAACCACTAAACTGTAATATTCTAAATTTCAAACAGAATCCAAAAATTAATAAGGATCTTAATCATTCACAAATGAAAAGCTCTGGATCTCTCTATGAATTTGGTTTTCAGGAAAAGGGAACATTTTAAAGAATACTTATAATCATAAAAAGCTAAATTTACACATCACTTACACTACACCAGGGGTATCTTAATTTATGTCAAATTCCCAGAAGAGTATAAGATTCCGGTACTATTAAGTTCTTTAAAAAGCATTATGACATAAATTACTTATTTATCGTCAAGTCATATAGGATACGAAAGCAATGCTAAAAAGTAAATCAGATGAGGTAATGCAAAAACAAGGTAAGAGAAATGTACATTTACGTGTTCCTCCCCTCACCCTGAGCTAATATTTGCTAAGAGCACCATATGGGTGAGTGGCTGTAGGCATAAAACAGAGACTAAAGTCCTGCTAAGGGTGTTGGGTCTACAGGGGGGCAAAGCATCTGAAGAGGGTCCATGGCATTGCTGCTACTAGAAACCAGAACTCAAGACAGACCAAGTATCCAAGAGGAGGAAACACCAAGTGAACAAGAGTTTAGTGAAGGAAGGGAAATGTCATCTAAGCTTGAATTCCTTTCTCTTCACTTTTGTTATTCACAGAAATCCGGGTCTATGGAAGAGTTCAAAATGATTTTTATTTTAGCAAAAGAGCCTTACGTTCCATGGAAAAACAATGACCAGGGTCAGTCATGAGATCCGGGTCCTATTTTCCTGTTTCTGCCATAACCTACTTCCGTTCTCCTCTAGGTCTCAGTTTTATTACCTGTAAAATGAAGCACATGGAAGGGGGGTGTTCTTTCTAGTTCTAACAATCTGGCATTCAGTGACACTAGACTTTTTCACACAAAGAGGAACAGTCCTAAGCCCCACTTGATGCTGAAATCTGTCACTGAGAATGCTGCCATTGCTGTGTTCCTGCTGATTTTTATTGTCATGTTTTCTTAGTCTTGGTGATGGCTTCACCTAGATCTACCCCTACTCTGTCACTTTCCCTTAAGGCCACCAGACGGCTGAGATCACAAGTCCATCTGTGCCACAAGACAGAGCCAATGTTATCCCCAGTGGGAACTGGGAGCCCCAAACCAGGAGCAATCGGACCCTTCCTACATTAGGGAGACAGGCTGATTTCACACAGGAAGACACTGCTGGCAACACATTCTTAGATTAGAGCAAACTTTCAGACTGAAGAATGAAAGGGTACGTGATTCTTGACAACCATTTTTAGGACTGGACTAAAAGCAAAATAGTTGAAAGTAATCTGGGTAGAAAAGTAAGTAACCTGAGTTATATATTACCAAGAAAAACAATTTGTGTGTGTGTATTAGGTAGAGGGACTTTAAGACGGGAAAGCATCCAAGTTCCACGACTCCCAGGTTAAGAGTAGCCACCACTGACAGAGGCTAAGGAATTCCAGCCACTAGCCCACGCGTGTTACATGCATCACCTCACCTAGTCCTCTCACCAAGCTCGCGATGGAAGAGTCCCATCCCACAGATCAGGAAACAGCCTTAGGGGGAATGTTCATTCAAGATCACATGGCTAAGGAAAGACTGGACTTTGAATCTGGGTCTAACTCCAAACTTCTGTCATTCTGGCTATTTACAGTGACCCTATAAAAGGAGAACTGGACTCCTCATATAGAGGGCCAAACGTATCTGGATGAAAAGTTTAAATATGAAAGTTTGTGCCATTCGGCCATATTGAAGGGGTGTGTTGACATCTATGTTATGCACATTGAATGAGTGAAGGGTACATTCAGGATCATTTACTGAATAAATACCACATGCCTGGCACTGTGCTAGGAACTGAAAACAGGGAAATGCAAACAACATAAAATATGGCTGCACTAGAGATACATGTGAGAACGTTAGAATGATCCAGATGACAGAGTGCTAAGCGTTGCTGGGGTGAATCACTGAGTCCTGTAGGAGAAAGCTTTCTTTGAACTGAACCTCAAAGAACAGCAGGTGCTCACTACTGAATGGAGGGAGTGGAAATGTACTTAAGATAAAACCTCAGGAAATAGGGTAAGACTGAGAGCGCCAGCGTCAGCCTCTGCTGCTTCCTAAGCATCTCTGAAGCCACTGCCCCTTGACTCCCGTTAGGAATGCTCTGTTTCTCTTTAATAAGCAAAATTGATGCCCCATCTGCTCCTTTGCAGTGTGACTTGAATTTGCAGTACTGAGGTGAGGCGCCTGGGGTCTTGCTGGGCTGTTAATGAATCGAGCATGGATAACAGCCTTCCGGTCGTCCAGCTGCAAGTCAAAAAACACTCAGTCCCAGAACATGTTGGCCGTCATATGTTATTCTTTGAGGGCCCAGAAGAAAGGGGTCAGTGAGTATTTAACATATTCAGAGGCCAGAAGAAGCTTTCTGCTCCAGGAAAAAATGGCTGCTCAAAATAAAAAAAACTTGGAAGAATGAGGAAGCCCTGGAAATCAACCAGTGGGGAACTGAGAAAGTCAGTACTTGAACCAGAACACCGGCTTGGTTCTCCTGCACGGCCCAGCTCTACAGGCATTTATACAAAGCCTTGTATAATGGTAGCTTTGAAAATCTGAAATTTTGCTTAAAGATAACAAAATATGATTATTAAAAAACATATGCAAAGAAAACTGAAATCTGGTTTCAAATTCACAAGAACTGAACCATAATCTGTAGGGCACATCACCAGTTTATCAAGCTGGTAATTTGATCAGATTATCAAGAACATTTATCATTTTCTCTATCCTTGCTTCTCTTTGATCTCTATATTTACTCCTTTTCATGTCCCCAGATCATCGGCAAATTTTCCAAGCACTTCCCATTGAATCACCCTGGGCCTTTTTTCCAACTTTACCTCTTCCTTCAAACTCCTCCCATTTCCATGAGACAGGATATTGTTTAGTCACAGCCAACATAACTGAAAAGCTTGAAACCTTGACATTCAACAGATTCATAATAAGGGTTTTCTGTTTGCCTCAGCTCTCAGATTGCCTAGCACACCCTTACCTCATTTTTCACAATGACTTTGTTCCCAAAATATTGTTATCCAGTTTTTGAAAAGTAAATCAGACCTTAAGTTATAGATGGGGATTTTTCTATCTAGGGAAAACCCTTGGCCAAATAGTTTATAAACAGACTATTTTATAAATACTTACATCCTCACAAAGCCATTAATAAATCATACTTTAAATGTATTAAAAACCTGAGATACTATCCTCGGTAAATGCTTAGTTTTGCTTGTGAGTAGACATAGCTGCTGATGATTATTAATATTAAGCCTTATAAAGAGTTTCATTCTGTCAAAATCATTGCCCATTTACAAACATGGCAAAACAATACCAGCTTTCAAATTTGTATAAGAAACGGAAAGGACTGGCAGGAAATCTCAAACTCAGACGGTTTACCTTGTTCATGGAAATCAGTTGGTGATAGAATGATTTTTTAAGGCATTTCTGGAAATGAAGCCAATTAAAATTGTATATACCTTAGAGGCAATTTTGTAAGGTAGTTATATTCTCAAATGAAGTTCCATTTCTTCCCCAAAGTATGCTCACCGAAAAAATCTAGAGAAGAAAAGCAGCACACACAGATGAACTTAAATGTATTTTGATTAGTGGGGAAGGTCTAAGCAATGATGAAAATGTAGGATACAGGATAGTTATTACTTAGGAAGAAACTTTAAGAAGGAACCAGAGGTAATACACAGAAACTCTTTGCAGAAAGAAAAACTGGCTGAGCAAAGTTAAGACTTATATGAAGTTTATCTACTTCTCTCATTTTTCAGCTCACCTCATTTTTTTGCCACCCCTTTGGGGAACCAATGTCTTATGTTTCTGCCTATAGTCCCCCAGAGGTAGCCCTCTAAGCAAACCATTTGCAGTATTAAAATGTCTGGTGACACAGAATTACCTGTCCCTCCTCCCCACAGTCCATAAAATCTCCTCTTTGCACAGCTGTCTGAAAAGATTCTGTCTAGAGCAGTATTACTAAGAATGTGGTCCTAGGGCCAGTAGCACTGGTTTCACCTGGGGGCTTTTAGAAATGCAAATCCTCAAGGTACTGAAATCAGTTCCTCAAAGAGGTATCTGCATATCTGTTCATTGCAGCATTATTCACAACAGCCACATATGGGAACGCCTTAAGTGTAAATGGACAGATGAAAAGATAAAGAAACAATGGAATATTATTCTGCCTTCAAAAAGAAGATCTTACCATTTGCAACAGTATGGATGAACTTTGAGAACATTATGCTAAGCAAAATAAGCCAGAATCAGACACTTTCTTTAAAAACTTTCTGATCTCACTTATATGTGGAATATATAAAAAAGTCAAATTCACAGAAGCAGAGAACAGAACAGTGGTTACCAGGGCCGGGGAGGGGTGGGAGAATGGTGAGCTGCTGAGCAAGGGTACAAAGTTGTAATTACACAGATGAATAAATCTCCCCATCTAATGTATAGGCATGACTATAGTTAATCAAACTGCATTGATACTGTAAATTTGCTGAATGGATTTTAGATGTTCTCCACCATAAGAAAAAAAAAAGGAAACTGTGATGAGGTGGGTATGCTAATTAGCTTGATTATAGTAATCATTCACTAAATATACCTATATCAAATCATGTTATATACCTTAGATATATATAATTTTTATTTTAAAAAATAATCATAGAGGAAGGTGCGGAAGATGGCGGCGTGAGTAGAGCAGCGGAAATCTCCTCCCAAAACAACATATATCTATGAAAATATAACAAACACAACCCTTCCTAGAATAAAGACCAGAGGACACAGGACAATATCCAGACCACATCCACACCTGAGAGAACCCAGCGCCTCGCGAAGGGGGTGAGATACAAGCCCCGGCCCCGCGGGAGCCGAGCGCCCCTCCCCCCAGCTCCCGGCGGGAGAAGAGCAGGCAGAGCGGGAGGGAGACAGAGCCCAGGGCTGCCGAGCACCCAGCCCCAGCCATCCGGGCCAGAGTGCAGGGCCCTCGATACTAGGAAAACAGGGCAGCAAGAACAGTGAGCGGGCACTGGAGGCTGGGCGACAGAGGGCATAAGAAAAGCGCGCGACCATTTTTTTTTTTTTTTGCTTTTTTGCTGCTTTGTTTTGGCGAACGCTTTTTGGAAGTCTTAAAGGGACAGGGACCCCAATACTAGGGAAACAGGGCAGAAAGACCGGTGAGCAAAGGCCTGAGGCTGGCACCAGAGAATAAAGAAAAACGAACGACCACCTTTTTTTTTTTAATTAAAAATTTTTTTTTTTTTTTTAATTAAAAAAATTTTTTTTCTTGTTTTTTTTTGTGGTCGTTGTTTTGTTTTGGCGGGTGCTTTTTGGAAGTCTTAAAGGGGCAGGGCGGGTCACTTAATCCAGAGGTAGGGAATCCGGGGATCTCTGGGCACCCTAACACCTGGGCTGCAGGGAGCAGGGAGGCCCCTCACGGAGATAAATAGCCTCCCAGCAGCTCCTGCTCCAACGCGACTCCACCATCTTGGAGCAGCTGCCCGAGCCAGGCCACGCCCACAGCAACAGCGGAGATTAACTCCATAGCAGCCGGGCAGGAAGCAGAAACCCTGTCTGCGCGCAGCTGCGCAGCACAAGCCACTAGAGGCCGCTGTTCTCCCAGGAGAGGAGGGCCACAAACCAACAAGAAAGGAAGTCCTTCCAGCCGTCACTCGTCCCAGCTCTGCAGACTATTCCTATCACCATGAAAAGGCAAACCTACAGGCAGACAAAGATCACAGAGACAACACCAGAGAAGGAGACAGACCTAACCAGTCTTCCTGACAAAGAATTCAAAATAAGAATCATAAACATGCTGACAGAGATGCAGAGAAATACGCAAGAGAAATGGGATGAAGTCCGGAAGGAGATCACAGATGCCAGAAAGGAGATCGCAGAAATGAAACAAACTCTGGAAGGGTTTATAAGCAGAATGGATAGAATGCAAGAGGCCATTGATGGAATTGAAATCAGAGAACAGGAACGCATAGAAGCTGACATAGAGAGAGACAAAAGGATCTCCAGGAATGAAACAATGTTAAGAGAACTGTGTGACCAATCCAAAAGGAACAATATCCGAATTATAGAGGTACCAGAAGAAGAAGAGAGAGGAAAAGAGATGGAAAGTATCTTAGAAGAAATAATTGCTGAAAACTTCCCCACACTGGGGGAGGAAGTAATCGAACAGACCACGGAAATACACAGAACCCCCAACAGAAAGGATCCAAGAAGGGAAACACCAAGACACATAATTATTAAAATGGCAAAGATCAAGGACAAGGAAAGAGTTTTAAAGGCAGCTAGAGAGAAAAAGGTCACCTATAAAGGGAAACCCATCAGGCTAACGTCAGATTTCTCAACAGAAACCCTACAGGCCAGAAGAGAATGGCATGATATATTTAATACAATGAAACAGAAGGGCCTTGAACCAAGGATACTGTATCCAGCACGACTATCATTCAAATATGACGGTGGGATTAAACAATTCCCAGACAAACAAAAGCTGAGGGAATTTGCTTCCCACAAACCACCTCTACAGAACATCTTACAGGGACTGCTCTAGATGGGAGCACTCCTAGAAGGAGCACAGCACAAAACACCCAACATATGAAGAATCGAGGAGGAGGAACAAGAAGGGAGAGAAGAAAAGAATCTCCAGACAGTGTATATAACAGCTCAATAAGCGAGCTAAGTTAGGCAGTAAGATACTAAAGAGGCTAACCTTGAACCTTTGGTAACCACGAATTTAAAGCCTGCAATGGCAATAAGTACATATCTTTCAATAGTCACCCTAAATGTTAATGGGTTGAATGCACCAATCAAAAGACACAGAGTAACAGAATGGATAAAAAAGCAAGACCCATCTATATGCTACTTACAAGAAACTCACCTCAAACCCAAAGACATGTACAGACTAAAAGTCAAGGGATGGAAAAACATATTTCAAGCAAACAACAGTGAGAAGAAAGCAGGGGTTGCAGTACTAATATCAGACAAAATAGACTTCAAAACAAAGAAAGTAACAAGAGATAAAGAAGGACACTACATAAGGATAAAGGGCTCAGTCAAACAAGAGGATATAACCATTCTAAATATATATGCACCCAACACAGGAGCACCAGCATATGTGAAACAAATACTAACAGAACTAAAGGGGGACATAGACTGCAATGCATTCATTCTAGGAGACTTCAACACACCACGCACCCCAAAGGATAGATCCACGGGGCAGAAAATAAGTAAGGACACGGAAGCACTGAACAACACAGTAGAGCAGATGGACCTAATAGACATCTATAGAACTCTACATCCAAAAGCAACAGGATATACATTCTTCTCAAGTGCACATGGAACATTCTCCAGAATAGACCACATACTAGGCCACAAAAAGAGCCTCAGAAAATTCCAAAAGATTGAAATCCTACCAACCAATTTTTCAGACCACAAAGGCATAAAACTAGAAATAAACTGTACAAAGAAAGCAAAGAGGCTCACAAACACATGGAGGCTTAACAACACGCTCCTAAATAATCAATGGATCAATGACCAAATCAAAATGGAGATCCAGCAATATATGGAAACAAATGACAACAACAACACTAAGCCCCAACTTCTGTGGGACACAGCAAAAGCAGTCTTAAGAGGAAAGTATATAGCAATCCAAGCATATTTAAAAAAGGAAGAGCAATCCCAAATGAATGGTCTAATGTCACAATTATCGAAATTGGAAAAAGAAGAACAGATGAGGCCTAAGGTCAGCAGAAGGAGGGACATAATAAAGATCAGAGAAGAAATAAATAAAATTGAGAAGAATAAAACAATAGCAAAAATCAATGAAACCAAGAGCTGGTTCTTCGAGAAAATAAACAAAATAGATAAGCCTCTAGCCAGACTTATTAAGAAGAAAAGAGAGTCAACACAAATCAACAGTATCAGAAACGAGAAAGGAGAAATCACGACGGACCCCACGGAAATGCAAAGAATTATTGGAGAATACTATGAAAACCTATATGCTAACAAGCTGAGAAACCTAGGAGAAATGGACAACTTCCTAGAAAAATATAACCTTCCAAGATTGACCCAGGAAGAAACAGAAAATCTAAACAGACCAATTACCAGCAACGAAATTGAAGAGGTAATCAAAAAACTACCAAAGAACAAAACCCCCGGGCCAGATGGATTTACCTTGGAATTTTATCAGACATACAGGGAAGACATAATACCCATTCTCTTTAAAGTTTTCCAAAAAATAGAGAAGGAGGGGATACTCCCAAACTCATTCTATGAAGCTAACATCACCCTAATACCAAAACCAGGCAAAGACCCCACCAAAAAAGAAAACTACAGACCAATATCCCTGATGAACGTAGATGCAAAAATACTCAACAAAATATTAGCAAACCGAATTCAAAAATACATCAAAAGGATCATACACCATGACCAAGTGGGATTCATTCCAGGGATGCAAGGATGGTACAACATTCGAAAGTCCATCAACATCATCCACCACATCAACAAAAAGAAAGACAAAAACCACATGATCATCTCCATAGATGCTGAAAAAGCATTTGACAAAGTTCAACATCCATTCATGTTAAAAACTCTCAGCAAACTGGGAATAGAGGGCAAGTACCTCAACATAATAAAGGCCATCTATGATAAACCCACAGCCAACATTATATTGAACAGTGAGAAGCTGAAAGCATTTCCTCTGAGATCGGGGACTAGACAGGGATGCCCACTCTCTCCACTGTTATTTAACATAGTACTGGAGGTCCTAGCCACGGCAATCAGACAAAATAAAGAAATACAAGGAATCCAGATTGGTAAAGAAGAAGTTAAACTGTCACTATTTGCAGATGACATGATACTGTACATAAAAAACCCTAAAGACTCCACCCCAAAACTACTAGAACTGATATCGGAATACAGCAAAGTTGCAGGATACAAAATCAACACACAGAAATCTGTGGCTTTCCTATATACTAACAATGAACCAACAGAAAGAGAAATCAGGAAAACAACTCCATTCACAATTGCATCAAAAAAAATAAAATACCTAGGAATAAACCTAACCAAAGAAGTGAAAGACTTATACTCTGAAAACTACAAGTCACTCTTAAGAGAAATTAAAGGGGACACTAACAGATGGAAACTCATCCCATGCTCGTGGCTAGGAAGAATTAATATCGTCAAAATGGCCATCCTGCCCAAAGCAATATACAGATTTGATGCAATCCCTATGAAACTACCAGCAACATTCTTCAATGAACTGGAACAAATAATTCAAAAATTCATATGGAAACACCAAAGACCCCGAATAGCCAAAGCAATCCTGAGAAAGAAGAATAGAGTAGGGGGGATCTCACTCCCCAACTTCAAGCTCTACTCTAAAGCCATAGTAATCAAGACAATTTGGTACTGGCACAAGAGCAGAGCCACAGACCAATGGAACAGACTAGAGAATCCAGACATTAACCCAGACATATATGGTCAATTAATATTTGATAAAGGAGCCATGGACATACAATGGCGAAATGACAGTCTCTTCAACAGGTGGTGCTGGCAAAACTGGACAGCTACATGTAGGAGAATGAAACTGGACCATTGTCTAACCCCATATACAAAAGTAAATTAGAAATGGATCAAAGACCTGAATGTAAGCCATGAAACCATTAAACTCTTGGAAGAAAACATAGGCAAAAACCTCTTAGACATAAACATGAGTGACCTCTTCTTGAACATATCTCCCCGGGCAAGGAAAACAACAGCAAAAATGAGTAAGTGGGACTATATTAAGCTGAAAAGCTTCTGTACAGCAAAAGACACCATCAATAGAACAAGAAGGATCCCTACAGTATGGGAGAATATATTTGAAAATGACACATCCGATAAAGGCTTGACATCCAGAATATATAAGGAGCTCTCACGCCTCAACAAACAAAAAACAAATAACCCAATTAAAAAATGGGCAGAGGAACTGAACAGACAGTTCTCCAAAAAAGAAATACAGATGGCCAACAGACACATGAAAAGATGCTCCACATCGCTAATTATCAGAGAAATGCAAATTAAAACTACAATGAGGTATCACCTCACACCAGTAAGGATGGCTGCCATCCAAAAGACAAACAACAACAAATGTTGGCGAGGCTGTGGAGAAAGGGGAACCCTCCTACACTGCTGGTGGGAATGTAAGTTAGTTCAACCATTGTGGAAAGCAGTATGGAGGTACATCAAAATGCTCAAAACAGACTTACCATTTGACCCAGGAATTCCACTCCTAGGAATTTACCCTAAGAATGCAGCAATCAAGTTTGAGAAAGACAGATGCACCCCTATGTTTATTGCAGCACTATTTACAATAGCCAAGAATTGGAAGCAACCTAAATGTCCATCAATAGATGAATGGATAAAGAAGATGTGGTACATATACACAATGGAATACTACTCAGCCATAAGAAAAGGGCAAATCCAATCATTTGCAGCAACATGGATGGAGCTGGAGGGTATTATGCTCAGTGAAACAAGCCAAGCGGAGAAAGAGAAATACCAAATGATTTCACTTATCTGTGGAATATAAGAACAAAGGAAAAACTGAAGGAACAAAACAGCAGCAGAATCACAGAACTCAAGAATGGACTAACAGGTACCAAAGGGAAAGGGACTAGGGAGGATGGGTGGGTAGGGAGGGATAAGGGGGGGAGAAGTAGGGGGGTATTAAGATTAACATGCATGGGGGGGTAGGAGAAAAGGGAGGGCTGTACAACACAGAGAAGGCAAGTAGTGATTCTACAACATTTTGCTATGCTGATGGACAGTAACTGTAAAGGGGTTTATAGGGGAGACCTGGTATAGGGGAGAGCCTAGTAAACATAATATTCATCATGTAAGTGTAGATTAGTGATAGCAAAAAAAAAAAAAAAAAAAGGCAGTTCCTGTGTGGTAACCTCCAACGAGTTCTACACAAGGGTATAAAGGGCATATAAAAGTGTAGGCAAAGGGTCTGTTTGTGTTTATACAGAGGATCAAAGCCTAATTGGGCTACCCCGAAAATGAACTAAGATACGATATGAAAAAGAACTTCCAACATCTGCACTCTCTGGAAGACTCATGCCAGAAGATGATCATCAAAAAACCCCAACAAAGATCCACGCACTGCTACAGCTGTAGATGCACTCATCCCACCAGTTCCTGGACTTGCCATGGGAATGAGGAAGGAGATATCTAAGCTGGCCTGTGCATACAGTAAAACAACAAATTTGACTGGATCTATACTGTTGGAACTCAACCAAGAATTTGGAGAAGTGCAAATTGTAGCGCTCCAAAGTCTTACAACTACAGACTATTTACTGTTAAAAGAACATAAGGGATGTGAACATTCCCCAGGAATGGGTTGTTTTAATTTGTCTGATTTCTCTCAGACTGTTCAAGTTCACTTGGACAATATCCACCATATCATAGATAAGTTTTCACAAATGCCTAAGGTGCCTAACTGGTTTTCTTGGTTTCACTGGAGATGGCTGGTAATTACAGATATGCTTTGGTTATGTAACTATACTCCTATTATGTTAATGTGTGTGTGCAATTTAAGTAGTAGCTTAAAACCTATACATGCTGAAGTTACTCTACAAGAAGATATATCAAAGAAATAATCAATCTTCCCATGTTTTCTTCCGCCTGCTACTTCTATAGCTTTTCTTCTTCCTTCCTAATTACAACCCTTAAATAGAATTCGTGCCTCATATCAAATTTACCGAGTATCATAATTCTTCCAAGTGGTAAAGATACCTCAAGACAAATGCTGGGCATAGAAGCCACAGGGCATAAATATGCAAAGAAGTAAAAAGCTAACTTTTTCAAACAATAAGGCTTCTCTCTCACTTACCAACTTCACATTTCCCTGTATGGCCCCGGAAGATGGCTGGTTAGCCAGAGACGGGTAAGATTCCTCAAGGGAGGAACAACCTAAGACAGGCACAGTCGCAGGGGGGCCATCAGGTGAGAAATTGGGGATCAACAGAGGTGAGGCTTAGAACCTCACCCCCCCGTTCTGAGAGAAATCTTCTGCATACGTGGATGTTTTATTGCCCTGGTCTAGCTTGGATTAACACATAGTCTACAGGCACACACCTGATCATCTACATGTGCTCTCTTACAACACTAAACTATGTTTTCTACCTTTATCTTGTATCTACCTACCACTTCAGCATTTTATTAAAAATAATAATAATAAAGAGAGAAATGTGGTATCCACATATAAATCAAGTATAAAAACCAAATGAGTATTCATATTTGAACTGACTGTTTAGAGTTCATAATGCATGAGCAAAACCGAAAGTTTCTGTGATGACTACCCTTGTACTGTTCACTATGTAACTTATTCATTATGTAAGAATTTGTTCTCCATGTAAGAACTTGTTTGTTATGCCTCAGAAGATTGGAGACTGACAAAAATTAGGCTTGGCGTGGATTAATGCTTGTGCATTGAGCATTGACTCCCCTATACAGAATTTTATTGTTGTTAACAACCATTTGATCAATAAATATGAGATGCCCTCACAAAAAAAAAAAAAAAAAAGGACAGACTTCCAATGGTAAAATAAATTAGTAACCGGGATGTAATGTATAGCATAAGGAATATAGTCAAGATATTGTAACAGCCTGGTAGGGTGATAGCTGGAACCTAGAATTATGTATATAAATGTTCTACCACTGTGTTGTACACTTGAAACTCATGTAATGTAATACTGTGTGTCAACTACCCTTCAATAAAAAATAATTATTTAAAAAAAAAATAATAATAATCATAAAGAAATGCAAATTCTTGAGCCTCACATCAATGCATTAAATCAGAATCAGGAGCCTATGACACTCCTTTAACAAGCTCTCCATGTGGTTCTTATGCACATTCAAGAGGATCACTGACATAGAGAAATCATCAGAGAGACGGTTCTAGCAGCGGAGGACACAAGGTGGGCCAGGAGCTCTTTCAGCAAAGAGATTCGAGTCCAAAGCACCTTCACTTACTAACTGTAAGCCAATTATTGACATTGAAATGCAAAATGAAAACACTGGAAAATGGTCTAAAGTCTTGTTGAATAATTTCCCAGAAGTCTGGATGTGCGGATTCAAAATTAATGACTCAAGGTTATTGGAAATGAACAGTATGTCTCACTTAATTCTCTGGGTCTCCAGAGAGAGGCTAATTGGGGCCCATAAATTTAAAGAAATTACTTAACAAGTTGATTAATGTTTTGAGAAAGGGGTCCCAAAATGGACACAATCTGATGATTTCCTAAAAAGAGGATTTAATTTAAATCAATTGCTTAACCCCACTGTAAACAAGCTGGATCAATCTCTGCTGCAGGGGGTCTCATCGAGGTGGGAGAAGATAATTAGGGAGCAGGGCTTCGGAGAGATTCAGTATTTGCAGAGACTATTTGTCACCTTCAGGAATGTAAGAATATGGAGGGAAAAATCAAATATGAATTTCAGCCAAGATTTTCCTGTAAGTGGAAAAGGGAACACCCAACCCTAGTCGTTCCAACTTAACTAAACCATTCTCCTGGGTTAAACAGCTGTCAGGCCGCACTTCAGAACCGCAACTCCTGCTGTGCCTTTTCAACAATTTGCATCCACCACCTCGGGGGTCTGTGAGAACAGATGGGTGGGCTGGTGCTGCTGTGGGGCCAGCAGAGCAAAGCCCTCATTACTGAGCCACAGCTTCTGGCATTGCAGATCACCCAGGTGGTCTGGTCTCTGCAGGCCCAAGCTGCACCCCGCCCTCCACAGCCTTGGGCCACCTTGCTGACAAGCCAGGCTTAAACCTTCCCCAGGCCCTCCCCTCCCACCTTCCCCAGAAAGGCCCAGAGTCCCCACCCCAGTTTCTCTGCAGACTCAGCCCAGCCCTCCAATCTCAGGGCCCTCTTCAAGTTTGCAGGACTTCCCCAGGCTCCTGCTGCTCCTAATACTCTGGTTGAACTTTCCTGTGCAAGAAAAGCAAAGAAACAGGGAGGCCCGCACAGTTAGACTAAGCAGCATGGAGGGCGCGGAAGCACAAAAGTAAAAGGCAGGCCTGGGCCAGTGTGGTACAATAATGTCCCCCAAAGATGCCCACAGCCATCTCAGAACCAGGATTGTATTACCTTACATGGAAAGGGAGATTTAAGATTGCTGGTGCAATTTTAGTTGCTGATCAATTAACGTGGGCAATCTCTAGAAGTTGGAAAGATGAGAAAATGGATTCTCCCCTAGAACCTCAGAAAGGAAGGCAGCACCACTGACCCCTTTTTTCTTAGCCCCATGAGACCATGTGGGACATCTGACCTATAGAACTGTGAGATACTAAATGTGTGTTGTTTCAAGCCATTCAGTTTTTGGTCATTTGTTATAGAAGCCATAGGAAACTCATACATCAGCAAGGGCTGCAGGCTCACACTTCTTTGTGGGGGAGCACCCTGTGGGTTTTGTGGGACCTGCTGTGGCCCACATCTCAAGGCTGGATGGGCACAGCCCCTGGCTTGGAAAGAGGGTAAGAGGCAAGGAGAATAAAAAAAAGGACCTTGTTTCTAACCATCAACTCACCCCTGAAGTTTCACAAACACTGAATTGGTGGAAATTCTGAGAAATAAGATCAGTGCTCTTATTAAGGACTGCATAAAACAGATTTGATTTCCAGCTTGTAGGAAAGGGAGTTGTGTACTTTTGACTAATTAGAACAATCTTGACAAAGCATCTTCTCTTCAGATAATATCTCAAACCACATAATGGGGCTAGTGAAATTGTTCTTAGCGTACAAAAGGAAAAACGGACCTTGGCATTTTACAAACTCCTTACTTTGTTTGAAACATTTTGAGTTCATTAGCTAATTACATAATAGTATCTAACATACACAGTACTTCAACAATTTGTTTTAGGTTTGTGTAAATTCACACAACCACCTCCCTGATGGTGGTAGTAATAGAGACCCTCAGAAAAGGGCAGGTGTTGTACTAAAGATATAAATAGTATAGGGGAGTGATTTTTATGTCCTCTAGAGGAAGAAGTTCAAGGGTTCTCCATCCCACTCCATCCCTGTCTGCCCCGGTGGAGAGGAGACTGCCAAGCCAAGCGTCTGGCCTCCGGCAAAGGCCATGCCATACTTACGACAGGTTAAGAGGTCTCCTCTCTATTTTCTCAGCTGAGGTTCGTGTGCTTTGCCCACCGAGCAGCCAGGCCATGTCAGTCCTGGGCATGGGGACCAAACAGCACTTTCTCTTGCTTTCATTCTTTGTACAAGTGCCCTGAGCTGGTGGCAGGGCCAGATGGATTTCCTCTTAAGCAGTTTAGGTTTGGGAAACAAAGGTCCTCTACGAGGTCAAATCCATCTCATCAGGGGGGGATCTGCATTGGGTCTCGGGTCCAAAGACCAGTTAATCGTATGTTACCAGGAGGTATTAGTCAGAGCTCTCTGGAGACATGGAACCAATAGAATAAATAGAAACATGTCTAAGAGGGGATTTATAATAGGAATTGGCTCATGCAGTTATGGAGGCCAAGAAGTCCCATGATCTGCCGTCTGCAAGCTAGAAAACCCAGGAAGTTGGTAGTAGCCCTCAGTCCGAGTCTGCAGGCCTGAGAAGGAGGAGCTCCAATGTCTGAGGGCAGCAAAAGATAGATGTCCCAGCTCAAGCAAAGAGAGAATTCACCCGTCCTCTGTTCTATTTGGACCCTCAATAGATTGCCTGATGCCCACCCACACTGGAGAGGGCTGTATGCTTTACTCAGTTTACCAATTCAAATGCTAATCTTTTTTGGAAACCTTACAGACACACCCAGAGATGTTCTACCAGCTCTCTGGACATCCTCGAGCCCAGTCACACTGGCACACAAAATTAATCATCATGTGGGTGTTCGACATTGTGCCCCAATCATTCCAAAAATCAAGTGAAGGGATCCCAAGGAGGCAAGCCGATTCGGGGGAGTCCTGAACCAACCTCAACTGCAATATCTGAAAAAGGGGGAAAGAGGGTAGAAAGGGGGAGAAAGAGAAAGAATGGGAGGAAACACAGAATCACTCGACTAGTGGCCAGTCCTAGCCTCTGGCAACCTTGAGTCTTGCAGTGTCTGGGCCACCTTCAGGACTGTCATGGGGGGGGACCCTGCTCTGCCCCTCCAAGGTCAGAGCCGGGCGGGCACACACCAAGAGCAGGAGACGGCACAGGTGTCTCTTTTAAAAAGCACCTTTTCCTTTTTAACCATTTCCACTCAGAGCTTTTAAAACACCTTAATGATCCTAATTCCCCTGATGCATTTGCAGGCACAAAGCTCAACACGGCAGGATCTGGGTGATGCACGAACCCCTGTGCCCAGGAAACAGAATGTGCGTTTTCCCTAAGCTAATGAGCACTGGGAAGTGCACTTCTCTTTTTCTGCCACACGCTGGAGAGTTCAGCGGCTGGAGAGAGGTCACAGTTCTGTCGGGCAAGCCTGTGCTTTGGAATATGCATTTGTTGGAGAATTGCAGCTTTCAAAGTGGAAACTTGGATTTAAGCAGATAATGATAACTCAACTAATATGTTTTGAGGTTTTACACAGTAGAGAAATGCATCACATCTGTTAGATGATATATGGTCAAGTGCCAGGTAATTTTTCAAAACTTCTAGAAAAAGATGGTAGGGAATTAAAGAAGAGTAGGAGGAGCATTTTATAATTTCATCAGACTGAGTACGACAGCTCAGTTCTCTGTGTGTGTTCCCCACAGGGGTGTAGATATTAAGCACTGCTCCTTCCGTGCCTAACATTCTTACCTTGTGCCCTGAAAGTTCACCTAAATGTCTCATCACAATCTTTCCAAGGGTGGAGCCTTTTGTCCCCCAGAGAAGATACAAGCAAGACAATTCCTCCCTAAGACCACGGCAGACTTCTGTTGCATTCTAAAGATGCAGGCATTTATTATCATTGATTACTTGTCTTAATTTGACATTTAATATAGCTGCTTGTCACTGAAGCATTCAAGACATTCATACGTTTCCTTTGAACACTAAGTTAGCATTACGCTTTTCTTCCAAGATCATCATTCTTAATCTCCTTTAAACACTTCTTCAAAGCAAACAGCGGTCTTCAGTCTTTCTGCCTAAAGTATTTCCAATAACGACTGCAGGTTGTCTTGTATTTGAACTTTGATCCTCGACGATATCAGTCTTAGTGAGGCTTATAGTCCTCGGGGCCAGGAACTTCATCTTTTTATACACGCTGCAAAGCCTCTTATGAACTTACAGCCTTCAGTAAATTACATATGGCAGCCGGGTGATCGCTTTCCATCTCCACCTTTGGGACTCTGGTCATCCATATTTTATGGAGATCTCTTTTAACTAGGTCCATTAATTTTGCAGCCAGCATCCTAAGTACAGATCAGCTCCTATATCGCATGATTTGCCAACTGGTGAGTGCCAAAGGGACTCAATTTATAACATCCTTAAAGAAGACTGATTTGTTATTGTTTTCATTCAGGAGCTAGAAAGCGCTTTGTGGACTGCCCTGTCTACAGAAGCAGGGTTCACCTGGGCTGTGCCAAGTGTAGGGCCCCTGCTGCTCCAGGGTCTGGGAGGCAGACATCAAGCTAGATGATGTAAGGGGCTCCTGTACAGCAGGCTTCCTGGAAGCACCTTCCTGTAGGCAGGAAGCCACCCCCTGGAACACCCTTAGCCTGACCAGGGTCATTGGTGGAGACAGAAGGTGGGGACTGTAAGGGTCCCAGCAAAGGAAGCTGGGTCTGGAACTCAGTTCTCAGATGTGGATAAACTGGCCCCAAGCCCTCCAGGTCTTGATTTGCTTTTCCAGATCCTAGCATTTAATCACAGTCAACTCACCTGACTTAAACCTGATTTCAGGGTCTGAGTGATCAGGGAGTTCAGTCCCTGCTCAGGAGCCAGGCAGCCTTCCACCTCTGCTGAGCCTCCATTTGCCATCTATCTAGGAGGCTACCGCCAGCAACTTCATAGGATCATTAACGATAACATACAACACACAGCACAGTGCCTGGCACAGAAGCATTCAAAGCATATAAGTTCTATGTAAGTTTTCAATATTTTATTGTTACTATTCTTATTGTTTCTGAGTCAGATTCTGGCTCCTTTTGCTGCAAGTCTTCAAAGGCTGAAAGACTGAGCCAATCCCAAGGGTCTGTATTCCAGGGAAAGACAAACAGCTGAACCCTGCCAAAAAAAACTCACAGATTCTTCTGGGAACTGAAATGTTGCTTCTTCTGCAATGCGTCCGTCAGGCAGAGTCAGTGGCTTCTCCCACCTGCCACCTGGGAGTCCTCTGTGACACTCATGAGCTAACTTACAGCCCTCAAGAGACCTCTTCTTCAATAACCAAGTGTAACCTGAGCTCCCTCCCGAGTACACTCAGCAAGTGCCCAGTGCCCCTCCACTCTGCACTCCTGGCTGCCTCTTACCTGCTTCACCATCCTACCCAGGTCTCTGCAGTCCACCCAGTCCCCAGTCACAAACACAGCCCCAGAAGCTGCAAACCTGTCACCAAGGTTTAAAGAGCACATAGTAGGACTCAGTGCAAGAAAGAATAATCCTATCACAGCCCCGTGGACCAGGTATTTCATGGGGCCTCCTGGTTGGCCCCTTTTCCCCAAGACAGCTGCCAGGCTGCTGGGGGTTATAACCCTGACAGAAAACCACCAAGGTCATGTCCCTTTATCATGTGATAGAAATCTCTGCAACTCCTGTAGTGTTGCCATCCTTAAGCAAAAGATGCCTCATTGCCCATTCCAGATTCCGCTCGCCAGTTTATCTTTTGCACAGCCAGATGCATCAAATACTAATTCCCCCCAAAGTGGGGAGTCCTGAGTCTTAAGACAAATCAAGCCTCCATCTACAGCAACACAGGGAATGTGAAAGGTTGGAATATCTTTTCTTTCAAGAAAATAATATCCCAATTCCAACATGTAAGGTGCCCCCAGCAGCTCCTGGTAGGTCCTCGATGCCCATCCCACGGAAGGGGCTCACCAAAACAGAGAGGGCATCTTCCCCAAAGACTGCTTTGTTCCCATTACAGAATAAAGAATTCAGTGACTTTTCAAAATAGCATTTCCCCTTGTCCTGACCACATTCCATCCCATCATTTTTCAATCTTTTCTAATCTTCTTCCTCTTCTGCTGAGATTTCAATACATTGTATAACACATTTATACATTGTATAACTGCATATTTTATTTAAAGTGTTTTTTAACCACATACCTCTCCCCTTAGGTTCATATTGGCCCTCCTGGCCTCTGCTCCTTACTCTACCCCAGAGCCTGGACATCATCTATGTTTCAGCTCCTCAGAGGGAGGGACCCTCCCGCACTCCCAGGGGACTCACAGTTGGTTAGTCCCCAAGGGTGGTGGGCTCCACTCCTAAACATTTGTTTGTATCATTCATCTTCACCTTTCTTGCTATTCCCACTGCCCACCCCCACCCACGCCCCACCCAGAACTGAGTCTACCCTTGGCTCGGCTGTTCACAGCAACAACCACCTTGATGGTCTCCCCACCTCTACTCTTGCTCTCTCCAATCCGTTGTCCGTGCTCTAGGTAAAGCAAGCTTTCTAGAATGCAACTCTGGCCGTGTCACTCCTCAGCTTAAAAGTCGCAGTGGCTTCCCCCTGCTCTTTCACCGATGTCTCCAAAATGGCTCTCAAGTCCTGGCATGTCCCGGCAGCTGCCTACCCCTCCTGCACCATTTCTCACCCCCACCACCACCCCTTCCTACCCTATGCTTAGCCAGCTGGACCTGTTTTAGTTCCTCAAATTTGCCATCCTCTCTCTCTCCTTTCTTCTGGACATACCAACCCAAATGTCTGATCTGTGACACCTCCTCAACACCCACACTGTAAACAGATGAATAAATCAATCAGTTACTTACTGGGCTATTCACCACCTGACACATGGGTAGCTTCTCAGTAAACGTCTGAAGGAGATGAAGAGAGGGGGGATGAGGAAGGAGAAGGAAGAGGGAAGGGCACAGGGGACAGGGGATGCTGTGGCATGCTGGCCGATGTGAGGCCACAGAGAACAAGAGCCCAGTCAGTGGATGTGGGGAGAGTGAAGTACGCCAGACGAAGGCAGGGCAATGCCAGGGAGATGCCAGTCATCACAGGCCAGGGGTCTGAAGACCTTAGCCAGGCTCACTGGGTTGGGTTCTAATGGCAGGTCTCAGCCTTCCTCAGTCCCAAATGGCCCAGAGGGGCCAGGAGGGCTCCTGCTCCCTTTGGTGGGCTGTTGAACCCCATCCTCCTCACACTGTCTGCCCAGCAGAAGGGCTCTCCCTGGAGAGGGGAGGGGACGGCCGGAACTAGTAACTGAGCTTACAAGCTTGACTTTCAGCCCCAAAGCTACATCAGGGTCTCATCAGCTGGCCCTCCAACCAGGGACTCAACATCATTCTGGCCATTCTGAGCTCAGAAAATGATATGAAAACAACTAGGCTGAGAAACCAAAACCCAGATGGGTATCTCAAGCCCAACACTTCTTACCAATCATGAAGCAATTATAGAGTCACGTCATTACACAGCAAATCAGCACGCTGACTCCATGAGCAATATAAATTTTTGTCTTCTTCCTAGAAAATGTGCTTTCTCCCGCCTAGTAGTAAACTTAATATCATTGTACCACATAGCTTTTAGAGGTTCAGTCTGCATAAATTATACTTCACATGGAGCTCACAGCCTACAGGGAAGACAGAAATGTAAACAATGTATGTTATGCAGTGTGACAGCACAGGGCACAGCTCAAAGCAGACATTCAATAAACAGTTGCTGCAAATGAATGAAAGGGAGCTTCGGTAGACATGGTACAAGGTCCAAGGGACACCGCGAAAAGGTGTGGCTCAAACTGGGAAGGAAAGCCGAGTCATAGAGGACAGGCAGGACGCACTTGGTCATTACATTGGGAATGTGGTAGCAGAGGCTCTATTCAGGGGCTTATTGGAAAAAACTTGGACATCACCCAAGGCATAAAGAATACCGCAAAACCCACCAACAGTTTAGGTGAACAACTGAAACTTCGGCAGGTATGGAGCAAGTGACTGAGGAGAGACAGAAATGAAGCCAGAAAAGAAAACGCTTGCTGGGCTGGGCTGGCGGATGGGAGGGCAGGGGTTTGTTCCTGGGAGGAAGAGAAATTCAGCTGCTCAGACCATGCAGCCTCCAGTCAAAGACACTGTTTCCTCAGAAGCTCCTTTCGTGTTCCCGGACCCTGTTCCAATGCACGTGGGGTTGGGGGACTCTCTCCACACAGGCCACCCAGCAATTCTTTTAACGGCAGCAGGGTATCCAAGAACCCAGCCGGGTTCTGACGCCATCTGCCCGGAGACGGCACCAGACTCTCCAGGTGAAGGGCTCCGTCCTACACGACTGCCCTGCACCCCCCACTCCAGACCCCAGCCCCAAGCCCCGGGCTGTTACCTGTGCTTCTGTCCAACCACTACAGATTGGAGGCTCCTAGGACCTCCCCCTTAGGTCCGATTAATTTGCTACAGCGGCTCACAGAACTCAGGAAAACATGTTTACCAGTTTGGTAAAGGATACAAGTTAACAGGCAGACAAAGAGATGCACAGGGCAAGGTCCGGAGTAAAGGAGTTTCTCTCCTTGTGGAGCCTGGGGCCTGGCTCTGGGCATGTGGAGGCGCTCTGGGTCCCCAAGCGTGGAAGCTCTCTCCCTGCCAGAGAAGTAGGATGCAAAGGGAGATAGGCTCTTCTCATTGGGTTTTGTGAGGGTTGCTTTGCACAGCCATGATTGACTAAGTCATTGGCCATTGGCTGACTCAGCCTCCAGTCCCCGCCCTTGGGCGGGTCCAAAAGTCTTCATTAACATGACAAGACACCCATTTCACCTTTGAGGCTCTGCAGTATTTTCAGGAACTGAGAATGAAGACCAAATATACCTGCAAAATATATATTTGGTCATCTGAATGACCAAATATATATTTCTTAGAACTCATTATATCACAGACACACTGTTAAGATTAAAAGTATCCAGGACCTCATGCTGGTTCTTCAGAGAGCAAGTGGGGGAGAGAGGACGGTGATGATTGATACTTCCCAGCTCTAGTCCTAGGAAGCTGGCGGGGTTTGTTTGGCCGGGAACGCCCCCTCTTACTCACGGGGCAGTCAAAAGCCCCTGGCAAGTCATCAGGCCTCAGACCAGGAGGACGCAAGGCTCCTGCCATCACCGGAAGGAAGAGAACCTCACCCAACGCAGCCAATCAAGTCCAAACTCGCTTTTGGCCCCCCGGTGGAGGGCACATATGGTAGGCAGAATAATGCCCCCTGCCCAAGATTTTTCTAATCCCTGTAACCTATGAATATGATGCCTATATACAGACAGGGACTTAGTAGATGTGATTAAATCGAAAATCTTGAGATGGGGAGATTATGCTAGACTATCAGGGTGAGCCCAGTGTAATCCCAAGGGTCCTTATAAGGAAAAGAGGGAGGCAGAATTCAGAGTCAGAGAAAGATCTGCAAATGCTACACTGCTGGCCTTGAAGATGATGGAAGGGGTTATGAGCCAAGGGATGCTGACTGCTTCTAGGGAAAAAAAAGCTCTTTTTTTAAATTGAAGTATCATTGATATACAATCTTATGAAAGTTTCACATGAACAATACTGTGGTTTTAACATTCACCCATATTATCAAGTCATCACCCCCCTACTACAGGCACTGTCAGCGTAGTAAGATGCTATAGAGTCACTACTTGTCTTCTCTGCTGTACTGCCTTCCCCGTGACCACCCTATATTGTGATTGCAAATTGCAGTGCCTCTTAATCCCCTTCTCCCTCATCACCCACCCTCCCCAACCCCTCCCCTTTGGTAACCCCTAGACCGTTCTCAGAGTTTGTGAGTCTGCTGCTATTTTGTTCCTTCAGGTTTGTTTTGTTTTTATACTCCACAAATGAGTGAAGTCATTTGGTACTTGTCTCTCTCCACCTGGCTTATTTCACTGAGCATAATACCCTCTAGCTCCATCCATGTTGCTGCAAATGGCAGGATTTCTTTTCTTTTTATGGCTGAATAATATTCCATTGTGTATATGTACCACATCTTCTTGATCCATTCATCTACTGATGGACACTTAGGTTGCTTCCATTTCTTGGCTATTGTAAATACTGCTGCAATAAACATAGGGGTGCATCTCTCTTTTTTAATCTGTGATCTTGTTTTCTTCAGATAAATTCCTAAGAGTGGAATTCCTGGGTCAAATGGTATTTCTATTTTTGGTTTTTTGAGGAACCTCGATATTGCTTTCCACAATGGTTGAACTAATTTACATTCCCACCAGCAGTGTAGGAGGGTTCCCCTTCCTCCACATCCTTGCCAGCATTTGCTGTTCCTTGTCTTTTTTATGTTGACCATCCTAAGTGGTGTGAGGTGATAACTCACTGTGGTTTTAGTTTGCATTTCCCTGATTATTAGTGATGTGGAGCATCTTTTCATGTGCCTGTTGGCAAAAAACTTCTTGAAAAAGGAAAAGAACAGAGCAGAAGGCTCACCTCCAGCCTCCAGAAAGGAACCAGCCTTGCTGACACCTTGACCTTTCCCCAGTGACTGGATTTAGAATTATAAGATAATAAATTCATGTTCTTTTAAGCCAGTAAGCTTGTAGCAAATTGCTACAGTACCATAGGGAACAGATACAGTCTTTGTGTTCTACAACTGTCTCCACATTACAAGACATACTGCATTCATGGCTCCTGCCTAGTAAGTTCCAGTAGGGCCCCATAGTCACATGACAATCAGAAACCACCACCCCCGTCCATGTTTTCAAATGCTCACTGTGGGAAAGGGCATATCCAGCCCACTTGAGCACAGCTGCTCAGGGGACATTTCTTTCCTGCCCCCCACCCCTTCCTTAAGCTGCCATCACCCCTGACTTTCCTCTCAGTCAGTGCCAATTAATCAGAATAACAGGCTTCTAAAATATTCCAGAAGTGAGTGAACTGAGGCTTGGTAGCAAATGTGGAAACCGTGGGCATGAGGAAAGACATTCATCCATTTGATTAGCTTGCACACATTCACCTCGGTATAGATGTCTGTTTCTGTGTGTGTGCAACAAAGTGCAAGGAAATCACTTACAGGGGAGTTTGAACAACTGGAGAGGGGCAGCTAAAATGGGAGCAGCTCTGTGCCATCTCATTAATGGGAGAGGCAGTCGGGCTCCTTGACTGATGACATGCAATCCCCATTAGCTCTCCTGCCGTGAGCATGGCTGCCTCACAAGCTCAGAGTCCAGAAGGCAGAGGATTTACCCTCTGGGCACGGAGACACTGGGAAACTGCAGAGCAAGCTGGAATGCACCTCGGCATGGTCTATGGATGAAAGGGAGTCTTCTCAGTTTTCACTTCTGTTTTCCTCCCAGATCTACACACTGGAGACCAGCGCTGTTTCAGATGGATTGCTGAGTTCCCCTGTAAAAGCCTGCCATGTGCACAACCCTGATTGATAATAATCCAGATACCAGAGCAGTGATGTGGAGAGGTGCAGGTGGCTCATCTCCATCTTAGGCTTCCAAGGAAAGAGCTTCACTGATCATGCCATTATTTCCCATTAGCCTGAGAATGGTGCCGGTTTCTCCCTTAGAGAGAGGCTTTCTGTAGATGGATGGCTGTTTCCAAAGGCCCCTAAAAGGAACAGGGAATGAAAGATATTTTCTTCTGTCCTCAGCTAACATTGGCTACATGCTTCTTTGAATTATTCATTATTGAAATTATGCCATCAGGAGAACCAAACCACCCCCATTAAGGGAAGTTCACCCACAGAACTGGGGTATGGCTTAGGATTGCTGCTCCTTTTACTCTAATTATTTCTCCTTTAAATTCCAAACATCACCACGGTTAGTGCTGCACAAAAGCAGGATCAGATTGACCGTGAATAGTCACTGGCACATACTTTACCACTCAAGGGTCAAAATTTGTTATTAGATGTTAAATACTTTATCTCAGCCTCAAGAGATGCTCTATTGTTCATCTTTTTCAAGGGAAATGCTATCACCCAAGACATATAAACAAAAATTTTTTTTTAATGTCAGAAAAGTCTTATACTTATGTTTCCAGAAAGAGTCATTTTCAAGTTCTCCCTGGGATCCTGAGGTTGCTCTTGCTGGGTCTCTACTCCTCTCTCCGTCATGCCCTCCTGTGTACACACACACACACACAGAGTTATTTATCTGGGCCTTCTCTCTTTCTGCCTTCAGCTTAGATTAGAATCATGGTTCAGGAAGAGTGTACAAAACAGAAAATCTATCCTATTCCAATTCTCCCCACATCCCAAGGACCTCCCCTTGGAGAAAAACTGTCTTTGTGAAAATGAACAAATGAATGAACAAGGCTGAGGAATGGAAAATACACAAGATTATGCAAGCTTCACAACTCATGATCTGTGTGACCTCAAGCCAACTGCCTAACCTCTCTGTGCCTTTGTTTCCTTATCTGTAAAATGTGGATAATCATAGTAGCCACCTCACGGGGTTGTGAGAATTGAGTGCATGCATACATGAAAAGCACTTGTAAAAGAGGAAGGGATATAGCAGATGAATGGACAAAAGGTGGTACACAGATTATTTTTTAAAAACAGTTGAGAGAATAGCAATCTTCAGTGACCAATCAGCCACTCAATCAGAATTGATTTAGCACCTGGGAAGAGTCAGGCTCTGGGCTTATTGCTATGGTTATGATCAGAAACGGTCTAGCTCCATCTTACTCTCCCGAAGCATTCAGTGCAGTCGTTCCAGAAAGCATGGAGTCTCCATGTGACTGACATGGCCAAGTTAGTGCCACCTTGATGTGGACTGAGCAGGAGATGTGCTTTTGGCTCAATTATCTTTGGAAACAAACACAGAAGTAACAACATGATGGGACCATAACAAAATTCTGCTGACTGGCCTTAAAACACTCCAACTGAAAGCATCATAGAATAATTTATAAGCAACTTTAAAAGTTTGTCACTTTTTTTAAGTTTACCTTTTCCTCTATAGAAGTCATTTCTCTTTGGTTCCAGGACCAAAATTTGATCACTGTGTTACCCAGGTTAAATATTCCTAAATGACATATCACTATCATTCTCACAAATCCAGCACAAATGCTCCCCTATCCCAGGCACTATCTTGAGTACTGCAATTGCTAAAACATAAAAGTACAGACAGCCTTCTAAGCCTCATAAGGCCACAGGGGTCAGGCTTGAATTAATTGGCATCTCCATTTCTGTTTTCTGTGTTGCTGCTTCAACCAACCCCTGAAAAATTCTTTTGCAACAAGGCAGGATTAGTGCAGCAGAGGAACTGTGCTCTCTAACCAGGCTCTGGAAGCTGGTCTCATTTTCAGCTGCCTAGAATTCACCACTGAAAGAGAAGCTTGTTTAGGACTTATTTTACTGAACTCTTAGGGCCAACCCAGCAATGCAGAGATTCCCAAGGGAATGAATGACTCCTGGTCCAAGAGCAACTGGTCATAATTTCTGCAAACAAAGCTTCAAGGCACATGTGCAGCCTTGTTTCTGAACAAAAGTGAGAAGGCTTGATTTCAAAATGTGGTGTGATCACTGAAAGAAAGAAACCAGCCTCATGGGTCCCTCTCGCTTGCGCCCAGCACACTGCACCAAACTTCCACTGACCCAAAAGCATTATTTCCTGAGAATTATCCGATTGGTTTCCAAATGTCTGCTAATAATAAAAGGGCTAATTATTGAGTAGTTACTATAATGAAGACAATTTTTATTCAAGTATAATTGACATACCGTGTAAGTTTAAGGTGTACAACATGCTCATTTGATACACGTACATATTGCAATATGATTGCCATTGTAGCTCTAGCTAATATGTCTATCATACCACATAGCCATCACCTCTTTTATGTGAAGAGAATAATTAAGATCTAGTCTCTTAGCAAGTTTGATTGTTTATAATAACTGTAGCTGCCTATAATCTACACTGTGCATTCAGTCTCCAGGACTTATTTATCTCCTATTTGTAAATTTATACATGTAAAAACATCTCTCCTATTTCCCTATTTCCAGCCCCTGGTAACCACCATTCTACTGTTTTATTTCACCTCAATTTTTGAAGAACAGTTTCCCTGAGGATAGAATTCTAGGTTGATGGCTTTTCTTTCAGTATTTTTAAGATATTGTTCCACTGTCTTCTAGTTTGTATTATTCCCAACAAGAAATCTGCTATCATCTTTATCTTTGCCCTTTAGTGTGTAATAAGTATGTTTAAAGATGCCCCTCCACAGGATGAATTTTAAAGTACAAGTTAAAACCATAAGACATTACTTTTCTCCTATTGTATTTGCAAAGATTTAAACTATCAATAACATTCAGCTCTGAGGACATGCACCGCTATGGATGGGCATATAAATTGGTATCATTTTTTGGATGCTAAGTTGATATAATCTATTATCGCCAAAATGTCCCAACCTTTTCACTTGTCCTATTAGGATTTTTCTCTAGAGATATATTCAACACCTCTGTAAGTATATAAGAACATCTACTGCAGTACTATCTAAAATCAAAACTTTAAAATAATACAAATAATTATAAATATGAGATTTAAACAGATAAGAGTTTATACATCAATGAAATATACCCAATAAAACAATATTTACTGGCATATAAATATGAATTAGTAAAGACTCTTTTGAATATAAGTGGCAAGAAATGAATTCAAACTAGATTAAGGAAGAAATGAAAAGTTACAGACTCTTGCAAATCCAAGAAATACAGTAAAGGAAAAGGTATTTGTCTCTTACAAATCCAAGAAAAAGGAACACAACTGAACAGCCCATACGTTAGAAAAAAATGAGAATGAAAATAGAAAGAAAAGCAGTAGGGCTCTTAAAAAAACTATATAAAATATTATCTCTGAGATGTGAGACTGTACAGAATCCATTCTTCAGACGTTCCCATTTTCTACTTTACACATTTCTCTAGAGTTTCAAGATTTATAATACAAGTGGAAAAAATTCATATATTCCAAAATAAAACTTAGAAATCCAAAGTCTTCTCATCCTCAGGTTCTGGGTATGAATGTTTCATATTTGCTATGAAACATTATTGAAAATGTTTAATTTTTAATGTTCTCACCTAGAGGAAAACTTGGAAATATTTTCTTTCAACTCCTTTGGAGTCTGGTATTCTTAAATGTGCTGGCTTGACAATTCGAAGAATGCCTTCCTTTATACAAAATATTTGAAAGCATAGCTATTTGCCAAACAGCCTCTGGAGAAATTAAACCAAAAACATCCTCCCTTTGCCCCAGCTACTGCTCTGAATGCCCCAACCACACTTTATAGACAAGAAGGAATATGTGTCTCCCTCTTACCACCCACCTACCCACCTGCAGAACCAGGAAATTTTCACTAGAACCCGTGTGTAACGTGAGTCCTCCGAGATCAAGCCAGACACGTAACATCAAAGAACACAACCACCAATGCAGCGGAGCCCACGAGAACATCCATCACCACAGAGATGTGCCAGAAGGTTCCATTTTAAACTACACCACCTGGCCCAAGCAGAGGAAAACTGGAACATATTTTATTAAGGCCATTCAATTGAGTATGTAACTAGGAATCCCTGAGGGCTCTAAATTTTCCTTGTATATTTTTGCTTTTTCATGTTTATCCATTCTTCAGACGTTCCGAGCCCTCACCCACTCTACCAGAATCCACCTAAAGGTGTCTGAAGCTAGTGGCTAGAGAGTATTGAGGGTAAGGGACACTTTTCCTCTACCTTAGGTTTCCATGAAGAGGGATGTCAGTTAGAGTAACATCCTAGCCTCTTTCTGCTCTTTGCTTTACCTCCCCATAGGAGGAAAAGCTTTGCTGATTGGTGGGGTTGGGTATTGTGGCTCCACCCCTTTGCTTTGCCGGGGCATTTGCCTCCCTAAAGAGTGTAATTGTTTTGGTCTCACCTGAGCAAAGCTGTCTGCTTAGCGGTAGAGGCTCTGCCCAAACAAGAACAACCTACAGTTTTCCAGAATGTTCTGGACCAGATGGTTAAGTTTGCTAATGTGAAGATTTATGATCCAAAACCATGGATGTCAACTGCTCTAGGAGTAAATAGAACTGACATTTTCCTCTCCCTCTGATTTCTCTATTTCAAATTCACTCAGAATTCAAGTAAAACTTTTTACCCAGAAATCTCACTTATAGAATTTATCGAGAAGTCATCTCTACAAATAAGAAAGAACATATGCACAAAATATTCACTACTGTGTTGTTTAAAATAACAAAATACTGGAAACAGCTCAAATGCATATTCACGGAAGACTGGTTGCATAAACTTATGATACACACACATAATGGAGTAATACTAGCCATTTAAAGAAAGAATAAGGAACATCTCCATATAGTGACATGATATATTTCAAAGTAAATTCTTAAATGAAAAAAAAACGGATTATTTAGCATGGTAATTTTGGCCTAAGTGTAAAGGGAAAGAATACACACATATATACACATATTTTTCATAAGCAAACATAAGGTTTGCACAGAATCTAATTAAAAGTCATCCAGGGTGAGAGTAGGAATAGAGGTAAATAAATAAAGATAGCAAGGAGGCCTCCCTGACTACACCCTTTGTGCAGTTTTGACTTTTGAACTATGTGGCTGTTTTTCAAAATTAACATTTAACCAATAGGATAAAAAACATGATTCTAAAACTGAATACAGACAAAAACAAATTAATATAACTGTGTATCAAACTGGTAACAATGCCACATAGAAAAAAACAGGAAATTAATTCAAGTAATTGTTAAGCATGATCCTCTGACTACATACACTTAGCGGGATATATTCTAAGAATAAAACGAACTGCTCAGAAAGTCTTGAACTTTAGTTGGTAGGTTTATTATTAGCAGTGATATTAGGATAGTAATCCCGAAATTACTTTGCATATACTTAAAGACAGGACAAATTCATCAATATATTGATTTGGGGGAAGCCAATTATCAAAAAGGAGAAGGGAGATACAAATATCAAATGAGAAAAAGGAAAAACACCATGGTATTCTAGAAGTATCAGTATAAGCTTATAAATTGAAATATGCATTTTTTTCCTAGCTCTATCCACGAAAGGGTCTAGATTCAAAGACAACCTAGTAGTAAGAAGCACGTGCAGTGTTCAGTTCTTGTCCTAAATCTCATTTTCCAGAAAAGGAACCAGGGCTTCTTGGAGAAGTGACTGATTCCAGATCTGGGGCAGCGAAAGTATCAAATGAGCCTGGACCAACATTCTCGGCAAAAAAAATAAGGAATTGCTCAAAGAATGAAGGGACACATCAAATGAAAGCTGGAGTTAGATTGAAGGGGTCCTATTGGCCAAATTTGAAACAAATTAGTATCAAAAAGGATAATGACCTGTTAACTTAAAAATAAATCCATTAACCCATAGTACTACTTAAAAATAAGTGATGAAAGCTCTTCTTCATAGAAAAATGTCAACTAATAAATGTAACAGGAAGGATATAATTAGAAAATCAATGTAATAATTGATTTAGGCAAAGATCATCTATCCTTGAGTAAAATTCACTGAGTAAAAGCCTATTGGATATCCATGCAGTCTCAAAGCATCACCCCACAGATTACAAATTACACAGGCAAAATGGTATTTTTACAATGGTATAATCTGGTAAAACACAGTAGAACTAAGTGATTCCATTTATCAGTATTATCAGTGGGCAAACTGCCTCTTAATATTTTGTTAACAGGAAGGACAAAACATCACCTGCATGATATTCTTGGGAAAAATGTTTAATTTGATCTGATCACAAGGAAACATACAGACAAATTCAGATTGTCGAACATTCTACAAGGCACTCACTTAGGACTTTCCAAGTATCAATGTCATCAAAGACATAGGAACTGTTCTAGATTAAAGGAAGCTATGGAGACAAGAGAAATAAATGCAATATATGGGAAAAAATCAGCTCTAAAGGACATTATTGGTAACTAGGAGTACAGATGTTATATTAAATAATATTTTTGTATGCATTTTAAATTTCTTGGATACAATCATTGTATTGTAGCCATATGGAAACATGTTCTCATTCATGTCCAAATACTTTTCAAAATGTTAATAGGGGGAAAAGAATGCTACTTGATTGTCTCCATAAAACTCTGACTGATAATACCTGAACAGATAATACCAATTTATTTTGAGCCAACCAAAAACTATTGTCAACTTCTAGCCTAAATGTTCTTGCGAACATTCCCAGTTAACATCACTTCCCATTATTCTAGTTATTTGATTTCTGTCTTATCTCCCCTGTGGCACTGAGAACACATCTTCTCTTTTATACCCTCCACAGTGTCTAAGGCCATACCTTATTGACTCAGGAACACATCCGTTTCTTGTGTTATGAACTGATTAATAAAATTTGCCTATTTTTCAAAGTTATTTGCCAGCACTGATTACACCATCTAACCATGGTGCACCTGGCAGATTAGGGCATGATAACTACCTCTTTTTCACGAGAACCTAAGATCAAGGCTTAATTCATCTACTGAAAAATATCCACCTAACACCAGTTCTGCACCAAGTACTGTGCTAGGGTCCTGGGGAAATAGTGCAGAGCAGTCACAATCTCTGTTCTCAAGGGGCTCAGTATCCTGGAGGAAGCAAATAGGTAGTTTACACAACACAAAATGATAGATGCCACAGTAAGTGTAAGGAAAGATGCTAAGAAGCACAAAACCTGTTGCTGAAGGGGGCTGGTTCCATTTTGGAGGGAACTGTACTTACAATGACTGAAGACTGTGAGAACCACAGAACAGAACCTGAGTCAGTCATTAAGGCTGTCCTGAAATATCTAAGACTATGGTTGTAATACTTCCTGTGGCTACACCATATCTAGCTAGAGGTAAGACTTCAAAAACAAGGCACCTTGAAGCTTTGTTTATCTCCCAAAACATCCAGATCCTTCTCACTCCCGATTTGCAGGGGAACTTGTCAAGGGTCTTCAGTGCAGACGTGGAAATCCACCACTTCCCCCCCAAATTCTGTATATAACAGCTGTGATGAAAGGGCCCTCATAACGCAAAACAGGCACTGTTTATCACTTCTCTCTGCTATCAAAATAATTGCACAGTGCACAGGCTTGTTATTAAGAACTGGGCACCACCATAGAAAACATGTTGGAAAACACCTGCATTGGCAAAGCAAAAATGAGCTGACCCAATTATTTCCTCCATCTCTCATTCTGGATGGGATATTAAGCATAACTGAAAAGACCATATTGGCAAGAAATGGAAGTAATTCTGCTTGGGGGAAAAATTGCCCACAGAGCTCTATTGGGCAAAACTTTGATGTATCATCTAATTATACTTTTACACCCCTTTCCCTCTTTATGAAAAATGTCATGGGTGAAAACATGTCATCTAGAGCCTTTCACCCGCCAACAGTCTCTCCCTCACATCCAATTTGAAATTTTTAAATTCCAGTCTAGAGCTCTTTGAAGGATAATGATGGGAATGAGGACTGCCAGGCACCAGGATGGGATGCGGTACACTGTGGCTGGAACAGATGGCTCAGACAGAAGCCACCAATTCAACATGACAGCCCAAGATTAAACTGCTCTCTTTACGTCTTTCAGCAGTTTTGTGGCCCAGCCCTTATTAGCATCTCCGGAAGCACGAAGATTGGGGTCTACATAGGCACCAACGAAAAAGGCACTCTTCAAATAATGTGTGGATTTGAACAAGATTCAAACTAGAAGGGGACACAGACTTACCTGCCTTACTCATTCGCAAACCTAATAGCACAGAAGAATCCCTCCAGAGCCCTGAAATGTCCCTATGAATTCCAAACACTCAGAAATGCAATATGTTAAAAGAGTCGAGTACCAGCACAGATCATGTATGCATTTTGACATTTTTCCAGGTTTTTTCTGGATTTTACAGGAAAAGTCATTACTGATATATTTCAAGTATGCTTTGTATCCCTCCCGTCTCATTCCTTCTGTTGCTCTCCAGACAACTATTAACTTGAAGATAAGTTTCCTTCCCATGTATATTTTTACATTTTTAGTATATACATGTGTGCCCATAGAAAAACATTGCACTGTTTTATGTTTTAAGATATACAAAAATGGCATAGAATTACAGAATGTACATATTCTGTAATTGGGATTTTTCACTCACCCGTTTATTCTAGACTTACCCGTGTTGATACATGAAGATGCATTTCACTCATTTTCACTGCAGTTGTCATATATTTGATATATCTCTTTTAAGCTACATTCTTTTTAACTTAGTGTCTTTGTGAGTCCATCTGTGAATCAATCATTTTAATCTATTTACACTTGTAAATACTTTTATCTACAATCTTATTATTTGATTTTTTAATTTACCATGATTTTTCTTTGCTACTTTTCTCTATTTCTTCTATTGTTTAGAGTTTTATTTCTACTTTCCACATACTGATTTAGAAGCCATGTTTTCTATTTTTATTCCCCCAGTAGTTACTCTTAAATTTTCAATACACATTTTTAGTTAAATCTAAAGTTAGTAAGTATATGAATCCTGTTCAGAATTAATACAAAGTTAGAATGTTTTAATTTCAAACTCCCAAGCCCTTCTTCTGTGATATATTTGTTCCCACTGTCTGCTCTTAGATTCACCTGTGTTAAAATCTCCACAAATCGGTCTTTTTCTAAGCCAACTCATATTTAGATTTGCCAAAATTCTCATCAGCTTCTCCATCAAGTGCTTCTTGCATCCTTTTCTCTCCTTCTCTATTGTGCTTCAGCAGGAGAGAAGTGTCAGGCATTTTTTTCATCAGAGTCTGTGAGTAGTAAACACTCTGTCTTTGGATGCCTATAGGTCTCTTTATTTCATTATCACTTCTGAATAGTTTGTTTGGGTATAAAATTCTAGGTTTTTATTTTCAACATCAGGAAACCATTATTCTATTGTCTTATGGCCTCTATTATTTCTGACAAGAATCTTACTATTATTGTCATTCCTTATATATAAGCTCTATTTTATCTCTGGCAGCTTCTATGATTTCTGCTTAGACATTCATTTCTGCCACCTTGCTATGTTGATGTCTGTATGTGCAAATTTTTTTATTTGTCCTACTGGAAACTCTACTCTTTCAATCTCTGCTTCATGTCTTCTGATTTTTCTTTCATATTTTCCTCCTCCTTATCTCTCTGTGCCACATACTGGATAATTTCCTCAGATCTCTCTCCCAGGCAAGTAAGTCTCTTTTCAGCTCTGTCTAATCTACATTTAGACTCATCATTTGAGAGATATTTTTTTCCCCATGCAATGGCTTTATTTTATTTTCTTTCATTTCTACTTGGTTCTTTTTAAAATCTGTGCATTCATTTATCATACTGTCTTCTTCTTGTCTTCTGGTTTCTAGCTCTTCTTTTAGCTTTTGGGGTATCTTATTGTGCCATTATCTCTAGTTCTAATAATATAATTTATCCAGTATGATAATTTTCCATCATGGTGTTTTGTTGTGCGTCTGTGTGTGTGTGTGTGTCTGTGCGAGCTTTTTATTATGGAAGCTGGGAAGTCCCAAGGTCTGAAGTTGATATACTGGAGACCCAGGAGAGGCAATGGTCTAAGTTCTAGTCCAAGTATGAGTCCAAAGGAAGGAGAAGATAGATGTTCAGCTAGAAGTCAGCTAGACAGAAAGAGTGAATTCCCCTTCCCCAGCCCTTTCTTCAATGGAGGCCTTTAATGGGTTGGATAAGGCCCACCCCCACTGTGGAGTGCCATATGCTTTACTGAGTCTACTAATTCAAATGTTACACTTATCCAGAAACACCCTCATAGACACACCAAAAATTATGTTTAACCAAATATTTAGATACCCTGTGGCCCAGTCAAGGTGACACAAAAAATTAACCATCACACTAGGCAAAAAGAAAAAAAGAATAGCACTCAACAGAAAGAGTAACCTACCTGAAGGCCTCAAGGCAGGAGCATTAAGGAGAAGAACAGAGGCCACAGTGGCTAGTCAGAAGCTGGCTGACCACACATGAGGCTGAAGAGGGGCAAAGGCAGGCCTAGCAGGAGGCCGTGAGCCTAGAACAAGTCAGAGAGGGGCAAGGGTGACATGCTGACATGTATTCCAACCCCTGGCATGGTGCCTGAAAAACAATCTCAGGAAATGTTTGCAAAAGAATTAACAACCCATGAACAAACACAAAATCAACCTTGAGTTCAAAGCCATACAAGGCTAAATTATTATCTCAGTTTGAGAAAAATCAATTCTCAAAACCAAATAATACAGAGACATATTCAAATACCCATTCAACAAATATTCATAAGGCGGCTTTAGACAAGGTATTGCAGGGTACTACAGAGAGCTATCATATTTTTATTAGCAGTGCCAGACACTTTTCTGAAATCTAGCAATTTTATTTCACTTTTTTTCAGTTGAATTTAAACAATTTTAATGAAGTTTGCTAGTTTTCTTTTTTAAAAAATGCAAATACACTATAATCGTGCTTTCCCAAACCATTTTTGTCCAACTGTCACTCTGTACACATGATGCCCACCAAATATTAATGAAAATTGGTTATTTCTAGGTGGCAAGATTTTTTTAATGGTTCATTGTCTTTCATCTTTGTATTTTATCTATATCGTCTGATTTTCTAAAACATGAGTTCATATAATTTTTACAAAAACAGTAAAGTCACATTATTTTTAAACTACTGAAGAAAAAAATGATTATGATCATATCTAGTGTAGCCGTATAAACTTACATCTCTCATAGAAATTGAGGAAGAAACTTCAATCCAGACAGGTTAGAAAATAGTGCAAAGTCCTAGAGTTAAACGAAACAGCTAAGATAGTCCCTGTAAGGCATTTTGCTATCTCTGGAAAGCAGAAATCTAAAAATTCGCCACTGGAAGGCAGAAACTACCCCCTTCTCCACTTTCCTGTGGTTCCCACAATCCCCAAATACAGAGGTGAGTACCTCACACAGGAACACACACACCCCTGTGCCATTGCTACATTATTAATTAAATGCTTTCCGCTCAGGGAGCATGATCTGATACATGCTAAGTCTGAGCCACTAACGATTAGTCCTATTTCTGCATTTCACAGAAACACTACTGCGCAGTACAGGGATGGATAGGTAAACCTCTGCCTAATTTTCTGTTACAATTCTTTCTTTACCAAAGACTTTAAGGGACATGCCTTTGGAAGGACAGGGTGGGAGGAAGGGCAAGGAACCTCATACAACATGCCTCACATTTTCTCCCAAAGATTCTATCATGCTACAGACACAGGAAGATCTCCATACACATTTCTATTCCATTTGTATTTTTCTCTATTAAAAACAGTTTTTTTTTTTTCTGTCACATCAGTCATGCAGTAAGATTGGTTCATTTATTCAAAAAACACCTGTTAAGGGCTCAAAGGATTCCAGAAACTCTAGTAAGCATGGCAAAAATCAAAGATAAATAGGGCATTTTCCCTACTCTCAAAAGCTTACAGTCAGGAGCAATGTTTTCTACTATTCAAAATACCATTAAACACTATTTATTATTACACTACTGATTGAAGATTAGAAAATTCCAGAAGGAAATTCTAGAGGCTATTGCAACTATCCTCTTAAAGGTAATTAATGTGGAAAAGGGGCCAAGACTAGATGTTCAGCCTTTAAAAAAAAAAAAAAAAGAGGGTATGAGAAAAGTTACCAAAAGAACTACAATGACTTATGATTGATAGAAATCTGAGAGACCCATTCTGAAACTGTTCTACGGCAAGCACATTAGCACTGGTCGGGGGTGGTGGTGTCTGGATTAAGATACACTTTCTGCATCACTATTTACGGTATGTGGAGAATCCATTTGCCAAACTGCTCCTCCTGGAGTCTCTCTCTCTCAAGTCTTCCAGGGGATTCAAGTAACCTCCCTGCTGTAACCATAAAGTTGAAATAGAATTGGCCCCATTCTGCTTGTGGTAAGACACTAACTCACTAGGACTCAAGAGGTGTATGTTTGCAAGTTACTGCCGCCCGCATAGGAAAAATTGTCAGCTCCCCTAAAAAAAGGTAAAGGAAAAATCAATATCAAATAGGCCACGGACAACCTTTCAGACCAACTGTGTCCACCGAGGCCTAAATCTCATAGCTAGGAAGGAGTCCATGAGAAGTATGAGGATGGCTAGCAACCAAAATTCAGCCTTTTCCACACCTAGCAGAGATTTTTATGACTCTACCTGTACAGACACGTCAGAACAAGCTGTGGGCCTCCCTGCTCTACAAACACCTCCAATGTGCTTTATGGAATCAAAGTGCCTTAATGCAGACAGGAAATCCACACTGGCCCTGGAGAGCTATAACAGACTTTTAAATTTTGAACCCACAAAATTATCCTCTAAAACCCTCACAGAAAACTTGTCTCAAGCCACTCTTTCTCAACACCCTGGTTTTATTAGAAGAATTAGAGCTTATTAAGATAGAATAATCAGCTTTCCACAAACACACCCTGAGGAGTTGAGAAAACAACCGTTCTGACATCCCCATTAATGTTTATTCATAGTTTATGGTAATTTTGTAAAGTGAATATTCAACATGGTAAGAAAATATTCTTTACCATGTCAAAACTATAACCCCTCATGGTTTCACACACAAAAAGCCAATCAACTTCTCTTGATGAAAACGAACACAATGTAATTCCTCTTTCAGATACAGTAAATCATCATCATTGGTCCATGTCCCCGTTTCAACTCTTCCTAAAAGAAGAATAATAGTAAATCTTGCCATTAAAAGAGGCGTTCCATTGATTTGGGGGAATTTTATTTCAGATACGTGGAGTGCTTTAACTAGGTCTTACAGCCAGAGTTGGCTTCTTAATTTTGCAACAGCTCCCCTTGATCAAAGAGCCCAGAGTCGGCAACCCCCGGAACGGGAAGAACCGCAGGCCGGTGCCGACTTACCCAGGACAGAGGTCAGAGAGTAAGACCCCCAGGGAGCATGCGCGGAGCACCCACACAGACTTCAGTCCCTGGGGGTGAAAGCCCAGCACCTCCTCCTCCCGAAGGGCTGCTTCTGCACAGGTCCAACGTCCTTCTCCCGGAGACTCTGGAATTCTCAGGAAAGGAAGGCAGACGTTTTCTGGAATGACATGGTAAGAAACTGCATCTCTATTACCCACCCTCTCTGCAAAGACCCAGAGGAAAGGTGAAGACTCAGACTCGTTTCCTAAAAACATATGTAAGGATTTAGCCTACAAAATACTCAAGTGGGGGAGAATGCATCTCATGTTATCCAAAACAGGCCTTTTGAACTCTTCTTCCCTCAAGTCCGGTAGAGGGAAAAAGAGAAACTGGGCCAGTTACTTACAAGCAAAGGGGAGAAAAAAGTATTAATTACCTAGAGGAAAAACTTAGAGACCCTGCACAGGTACCCAGTTCCTCGATGGGAAGACCCTGACTTGAACCACTCATTCATCCATCCATCCACCCGGTCACTCACTCACTAAATGCTTGTTGACTGTGCTATGCCGGTCAAGTGCTGGGCCCCGAAAGGCAGGAGACAGCCTTGCCTGCAGAAGAGCTCAAAGTCCGGGAGGAGGGCCAGCCTGGTAAACAAATTCCAGAACAGTGTGCTGTGTGCCCAAGAACAAACAGCGGCAGCCCCAAATTAGGGGTGATATTACAACCTGGGAAGGAGGCATCTCATGGCTGGGATTTGAAAGAGAAAAAAAAGTTCATTAGGTGACAAAGTGAGGGAACGTGATTTCTCTGGAAGGAGGGAGCAGCGCCTGCAGAGAAACCAGGGCCTGAAATAGGCAGCACGAGAACAGAACCCCAAGCAGCCCCGCAGGGAGAGGAATGCAGGCTCTGAGTCCACCCTGGTGCTACCACTAGCTCAGGATTTATAAGAACTCTGGACAAATCACAGCACCTGGTGGTCTGCATCTCCACCTGCACATGAGCATCCCCAGGAGCTTCAAAAGTAAAAACCGATGCTTGACTCCAATGCCAAACCAATTATAGCAGAATCTCCTAGTGAGGGGTTCAAGCATCCATATTCTTAAAAGCATCCCAACTGATTCAACTGTGGTGTGAGCCCCAGGGCTCACTGTAAAAAGAAGTTAATTTACTTTTTTCCCATTCTCCCACCCGCCAGCCATGGTGACTACCAGTCTGTTTCTGTGTTTGAGTCCATTTTGGGTTTGTTTATTCATTTGGTTTGTTTTGTTAGATTCCACATATAGGTAAAATCATATGGTATTTGTCTTTCCCTGACTTATTTCACTTAGCATAATACCCTCTAGGTCCATTCATGTTGTCACAAATGGCAAGATTTCGTTCTTTTTTATGGCTGAGTAATATTCCATTGTGTATATATACCACATCTTCTTTTATCCATCCATGTATTGATTTACATTTAGGTTGTTTCCATATTTTGGCTATTGCAAATAATACTGTGATAAACTAGAATGTGTATACCTTTTCAAATTAGTAGTTTTGTTTTCTTTGGATAAATTCCCAGAAGTGGAATTGCTGGGTCATATGTTATTTCTATTTTTAGTTTTTTTGCAAAACCTCTATACTGCTTTACATACCAGCTGCACCAACTTGCAATCCCATGAACAGTGCATGAGGGTTCCCTTTTCTCCACATCCTCGCCAGCACTTGCCAATTTGGCATTTTTGTAGGTCTAAAGTAAACTTGGTATTTCTTGCCTTGTTGATATTAGCCATTCTGACTGGTGTGATTTGATATCTCTTTGCCGTTTTGATTCACATTTCCCTGATGATTAGTGGTGTGGAGCATCTTTTCACATGTCTGTGGGCTGTCTATATGTCTTCAGAAAAATGTCCGCTCAGGTCCTCTTGTCCATTTTTGAATAGGATTACTTTTTTATTGGTGTTCAGTTGTATGAGTTCTTTACATATTTTGGATATTAGCCCCTTATCAGAAATATCAATTGCAAATACATCTTCCCCTACAGTAGGTTGCCTTTTCATTTTGTGGATGGTTCTCTTTGCTGTGCAGATTTTTGCATGTAGCCCCCCTTGTTTATTTTTGCTTTTGCTTCCCTTTTGAGTTTTAAACCCACTCTAGGTTGTCAAAAGGGTTACATGAAATAAATGTACAGTGCCCAGGCAGTGCTACTAAAGATGACAATGGATTATGCGGAGGGGTCAAGGATAGAAAGAAGACTGGAAGATAGCCAGAGCCAGATCATCATCATCACAACTGAATCTTCCCATGCCCCCCTCGGGCCACAGCCTGACGTCCTCACAGGCATCACGCCAGCAGCCAGGCTCGGTGCCCCAGGCTCCTGCTCAGCTCAGCTCAGCTGCGGGAGGATGAAAGGCCTGGATTCAGATATTAAGGCTTTAGGGCTTATCATGTGGGTATTGATGAGCCGCATCAGGGAGTAATGTGCTCAGAATTGTATTATTTAAAGTCATTCTGACTGTATTGTTGACAATAGGTTGAAAGGGAAAGAGACAGGCAGGGAAATGATTCACGCACACACAAATATGTTCCATTTCTACATCAACAATCTCTTACCTCTTGAGCAATTTCAGGCCTCAACATTAATATCACCTGAAACATTTTTAATCATATCTCTAGAAAAGTTTATGAGTAGTACACTAAGCATACTTTCATCATCATTCAAGAATTTCATCTATTCAAAGGGTTTTTTTTTTAATGCTCTTATATTACCATATCTGTTGAAGGCGTTTGATTTAAATGATTTCCTCTAAGGCAGAGTTTCTCTAATGAGCAATTCAGATTTAAACTATTTTTCCATTACTGATATATTAATGATAGTACCACTGTTGGACTCTGAACATATATTCTAATACTATAACTTAGTAGCTGTCACTCCCATTTTACAGATGATAACAGAGCTGGTAACCCTTTAGAAAGGTCATGATGACAGAAAGAATAAACTACTCAAGTACCAATTATCTGTATGCATCTCTAGAAGTTCAGAATTATTTAACAACTCTAGAAAATAAATGTGGCAACTCAGTCTTTCTATTCACTAAACTCAGTCTAGGTGAAATAGCTAATCTATTTATTCCTAGGGAAATGGCTATCCTAGTGTAAGTTGCTCCTTGTGCTTCAAATATGCTAAATAGGAAATTTGGCACTTTTTTCTCCATTTTTTTTATTGTGGTAAAGTACATGTAACAAAATTTGCCATCTGAACCATTTTTTTTTTTGTAGATAATTATTTTTTATTGAAGGGTAGTTGACACACAGTATTACATTACATTACTTTCAGGTGCTCAACACAGTGATTCAACATTTATATACATGATAATTCTACATACCAGCTATCACCATACCAAGTTGTTACCATATTTTGACTATATTCCATATGCTATACATTACATCCCAGTTACTTATTTATTTTACAATTGGAAGTGTGTACTTTTTTTTTTCCTTTTTTTTGTTGTGAGGGCATCTCTCATATTTATTGATCAAATGGTTGTTAACAACAATAAAATTCTGTATACGGGAGTCAATGCTCAATGCACAATCATTAATCCACCCAAAGCCTAATTTTCGTCAGTCTCCAATCTTCTGAAGCATAACGAACAAGTTCTCACATGGAGAACAAATTCTTACATAGTGAATAAGTTACATGGTGAGCAGTACAAGGCAGTCATCACAGAAACTTTTGGTTTTGCTCATGCATTATGAACTATAAACAGTCAGTTCAAATATGAATACTCATTTGGTTTTTATACTTGATTTATATGTGGATACCACATTTCTCTCTTTATTATTATTATTTTTAATAAAATGCTGAAGTGGTAGGTAGATACAAGATAAAGGTAGAAAACATAGTTTAGTGTTGTAAGAGAGCAAATGTAGATGATCAGGTGTGTGCCTGTAGACTATGTGTTAATCCAAGCTAGACCAGGGCAATAAAACATCCACGTATGCAGAAGATTTCTCTCAGAACAGGGGGGGTGAGGTTCTAAGCCTCACCTCTGTTGATCCCCAATTTCTCACCTGATGGCCCCCCTGCGACTGTGCCTGTCTTAGGTTGTTCCTCCCTTGAGGAATCTTACCCGTCTCTGGCTAACCAGTCATCTTCCGGGGCCATACGGGGAAATGTAAAGTTGGTAAGTGAGAGAGAAGCCTTATTGTTTGAAAAGGTTAGCTTTTTACTTCTTTGCATATTTATGCCCTGTGGCTTCTATGCCCAGCATTTGTCTTGAGGTGTCTTTACTACTTGGAAGAATTATGATACTCAGTAAATTTGATATGAGGCACGAATTCTATTTAAGGGTTGTAATTAGGAAGGAAGAAGAAAAGCTATAGAAGTAGCAGGCGGAAGAAAACCTGGGAAGATTGATTATTTCTTTGACATATCGTCTTGTAGAGTAACTTCAGCATGTATAGGTTTTAAACTACTAATTAAATTAAATTGTGCACACACATTAACATAATAGGAGTACAGTTACATAACCAAAGCATACCTGTAATTACCAGCCATCTCCAGTGAAACCAAGAAAACCAGTTAGGCACCTTAGGCATTTGTGAAAACTTATCTATGATATGGTGGATATTGTCCAACTGAACTTGAACAGTCTGAGAGAAATCAGACAAAGTAAAACAACCCATTCCTGGGGAATGTTCACATCCCATATGTTCTTTTAACAGTAAATAGTCTGTAGTTGTAAGATTTTGGAGCGCTACAATTTGCACTTCTCCTAATTCTTGGTTGAGTTCCAACAGTATAGATCCAGTCAAATTTGTTGTTTTACTGTATGCACAGGCCAGCTTAGATATCTCCTTCATTCCCATGGCAAGTCCAGGAACTGGTGGGATGAGTGCATCTACAGCTGTAGCAGTGCGTGGATCTTTGTTGGGGTTTTTTGATGATCATCTTCTGGCATGAGTCTTCCAGAGAGTGCAGATGTTGGAAGTTCTTTTTCATATCGTATCTTAGTTCATTTTCGGGGTAGCCCAATTAGGCTTTGATCCTCTGTATAAACACAAACAGACCCTTTGCCCACACTTTTATATGCCCTTTATACCCTTGTGTAGAACTCATTGGAGGTCTCCACACAGGAACTGCCTTTTTTTTTTTTGCTGTCATTAATCTACACTTACATGACGAATATTATGTTTACTAGGCTCTCCCCTATACCAGGTCCCCCCTATAAACCCCTTTACAGTCACTGTCCATTAGCATAGCAAATGTTGTAGAATCACTACTTGCCTTCTCTGTGTTGTACAGCCTTCCCCTTTTTCCCACCCCCCCATGCATGCTACTCTTAATACCCCCCTTCTTCTCCCCCCCCTTATCCCTCCCTACCCACCCATCCTCCCCAGTCCCTTTCCCTTTGGTACCTGTTAGTCCATTCTTGAGTTCTGTGATTCTGCTGCTGTTTTGTTCCTTCTGTTTTTCCTTTGTTCTTATACTCCACAGATGAGGGAAATCATTTGGTATTTCTCTTTCTCTGCTTGGCTTGTTCCACTGAGCATAATACCCTCCAGCTCCATCCATGTTGCTGCAAATAGTAGGATTTGCCCTTTTCTTATGGCTGAGTAGTATTCCATTGTGTATATGTACCACATCTTCTTTATCCATTCATCTATCGATGGACATTTAGGTTGCTTCCAATTCTTGGCTATTGTAAATAGTGCTGCGATAAACATAGGGGTGCATTGGTCTTTCTCATACTTGATTGCTGCATTCTTAGGGTAAATTCCTAGGAGTGCAATTCCTGGGTCAAATGGTAAGTCTGTTTTGAGCATTTTGATGTACCTCCATACTGCTTTCCACAATGGTTGAACTAATTTACATTCCCACCTGCAGTGTAGGAGGGTTCCCCTTTCTCCACAGCCTCGCCAACATTTGTTGTTGTTTGTCTTTTGGATGGCAGCCATCCTTACTGGTGTGAGGTGATACCTCATTGTAGTTTTAATTTGCATTTCTCTGATAATTAGCGATGTGGAGCATCTTTTCATGTGTCTGTTGGCCATCTGTATTTCTTTTTTGGAGAACTGTCTGTTCAATTCCTCTGCCCATTTTTTAATTGGGTTATTTGTTTTTTGTTTGTTGAGGCGTGTGAGCTCTTTATATATTCTGGACGTCAAGCCTTTATCGGATGTGTCATTTTCAAATATATTCTCCCATACTGTAGGGATCCTTCTTGTTCTATTGATGGTGTCTTTTGCTGTACAGAAGCTTTTCAGCTTAATATAATCCCACTTGTTCATTTTTGCTGTTGCTTTCCTTGCCCGGGGAGATATGTTCAAGAAGAGGTCACTCATGTTTATGTCTAAGAGGTTTTTGCCTATGTTTTCTTCCAAGAGTTTAATGGTTTCATCACTTACATTCAGGTCTTTGATCCATTTTGAGTTTACTTTTGTATATGGGGTTAGACAATGGTCCAGTTTCATTCTCCTACATGTAGCTGTCCAGTTTTGCCAGCACCATCTGTTGAAGAGACTGTCATTTCGCCATTGTATGTCCATGGCTCCTTTATCAAATATTAATTGAACATATATGTCTGGGTTAATGTCTGGATTCTCTAGTCTGTTCCATTGGTCTGTGGCTCTGCTCTTGTGCCAGTACCAAATTGTCTTGATTACTATGGCTTTATAGTAGAGCTTGAAGTTGGGGAGTGAGATCCCCCCTACATTATTCTTCTTTCTCAGGATTGCTTTGGCTATTCGGGGTTTTTGGTGTTTCCATATGAATTTTTGAATTAATTGTTCTAGTTCATTGAAGAATGTTGCTGGTAGTTTCATAGGGATTGCATCAAATCTGTATATTGCTTTGGGCAGGATGGCCATTTTGACGATATTAATTCTTCCTAACCACGAGCATGGGATGTGTTTCCATCTGTTAGTGTCCCCTTTAATTTCTCTTAAGAGTGACTTGTAGTTTTCAGAGTATAAGTCTTTCACTTCTTTGGTTAGGTTTATTCCTAGGTATTTTATTCTTTTGGATGCCATTGTGAATGGAATTGTTTTCCTGATTTCTCTTTCTGTTGGTTCATTGTTAGTGTATAGGAAAGCCACAGATTTCTGAGTGTTGATTTTGTATCCTGCAACTTTGCTGTATTCCGATATCAGTTCTAGTAGTTTTGGGGTGGAGTCTTTAGGGTTTTTTATGTACAGTATCATGTCATCTGCAAATAGTGACAGTTTAACTTCTTCTTTACCAATCTGGATTCCTTGTATTTTTTTGTTTTGTCTGATTGCCGTGCCTAGGACCTCCAGTACTATGTTAAATAACAGTGGGGAGAGTGGGCATCCCTGTCTAGTTCCCGATCTCAGAGAAAATGCTTTCAGCTTCTCACTGTTCAGTATAATGTTGGTTGTGGGTTTATCATAAATGGCCTTTATTATGTTGAGGTACTTGCCCTCTATTCCCATTTTGCTGAGAGTTTTTATCATGAATGGATGTTGACCTTTGTCAAATGCTTTTTCAGCATCTATGGAGATGATCATGTGTTTTTTGTCTTTCTTTTTGTTGATGAGGTGGATGATGTTGATGGACTTTCGAATGTTGTACCATCCTTGCATCCCTGGGATGAATCCCACTTGGTCATGGTGTATGATCCTTTTGATGTATTTTTGTATTTGGTTTGCTAATATTTTGTTGTGTATTTTTGCATCTACGTTCATCAGGGATATTGGTCTGTAGTTTTCTTTTTTGGTGGGGTCTTTGCCTGGTTTTGGTATTAGGGTGATGTTAGCTTCATAGAATGAGTTTGAGAGTATCCCCTCCTCCTCTATTTTTTGGAAAACTTTAAGGAGAATGGGTATTATGTCTTCCCTGTATGTCTGATAAAAATCCGAGCTAAATCCATCTGTCCCGAGGGTTTTGTTCTTTGGTAGTTTTTTGATTACCACTTCAATTTCTTTGCTCGTAATCGGTTTGTTTAAATTTTGGGTTTCTTCCTTGGTCAGTCTTGGAAGGTTGTATTTTTCTAGGAAGTTGTCCATTTCTCCTAGGTTTCCCAGCTTGTTAGCATATAGGTTTTCATAGTATTCTCTAATAATTCTTTGTATTTCTGTGGGGTCCATCGCGATTTTTCCTTTCCCATTTCTGATACTGTTGATTTGTGTTGACTCTCTTTTCCTCTTAATAAGTCTGGCTAGAGGCTTATCTATTTTGTTTATTTTCTTGAAGAACCAGCTCTTGGTTTCATTGATTTTTGCTATTGTTTTATTCTTCTCAATTTTATTTATTTCTTCTCTGATCTTTATTATGTCCCTCCTTCTGCTGACCTTAGGCCTCATTTGTTCTTCTTTTTCCAATTTTGATAATTGTGACATTAGACCATTCATTTGGGATTGTTCTTCCTTTTTTAAATATGCTTGGATTGCTATATACTTTCCTCTTAAGACTGCTTTTGCTGCATCCCACAGAATTTGGGGCTTAGTGTTGTTGTTGTCATTTGTTTCCATATATTGCTGGATCTCCATTTTGATTTGGTCATTGATCCATTGATTATTTAGGAGCGTGTTGTTAAGCCTCCATGTGTTTGTGAGCCTTTTTGCTTTCTTTGTACAGTTTATTTCTAGTTTTATGCCTTTGTGGTCTGAAAAGTTGGTTGGTAGGATTTCAATCTTTTGGAATTTACTGAGGCTCTTTTTGTGGCCTAGTATGTGGTCTATTCTGGAGAATGTTCCATGTGCACTTGAGAAGAATGTATATCCTGTTGCTTTTGGATGTAGAGTTCTATAGATGTCTATTAGGTCCATCTGCTCTACTGTGTTGTTCAGTGCTTCCGTGTCCTTACTTATTTTCTGCCCGGTGGATCTATCCTTTGGGGTGAGTGGTGTGCTGAAGTCTCCTAGAATGAATGCATTGCATTCTATTTCCCCCTTTAGTTCTGTTAGTATTTGTTTCACATATGCTGGTGCTCCTGTGTTGGGTGCATATATATTTAGAATGGTTGTATCCTCTTGTTGGACTGAGCCCTTTATCATTATGTAGTGTCCTTCTTTATCTCTTGTTAGTTTCTTTGTTTTGAAGTCTATTTTATCTGATATTAGTACTGCAACCCATGCTTTCTTCTCACTGTTGTTTGCCTGAAATATGTTTTTCCGTCCCTTGACTTTTAGTCTGTACATGTCTTTGGGTTTGAGGTGAGTTTCTTGTAAGCAGCATATAGATGGGTCCTGCTTTTTTATCCATTGTATTACTCTGTGTCTTTTGATTGGTGCATTCAGCCCATTAACATTTAGGGTGACTATTGAAAGATATGTACTTATTGCCATTGCAGGCTTTAAATTCGTGGTTACCAAAGGTTCAAGGTTATCCTCTTTAGTATCTTACTGCCTAACTTAGCTCACTTATTGAGCTGTTATATACACTGTCTGGAGAGTCTTTTCTTCTCTCCCTTCTTATTCCTCCTCCTCCATTCTTCATATGTTGGGTTTTTTTGTGCTGTGCTCTTTCTAGGAGTGCTCCCATCTAGAGCAGTCCCTGTAAGATATCCTGTAGAGGTGGTTTGTGGGAAGCAAATTCCCTCAGCTTTTGTTTGTCTGGGAATTGTTTAATCCCACCATCATATTTGAATGATAGTCGTGCTGGATACAGTATCCTTGGTTCAAGGCCCTTCTGTTTCATTGCATTTAATATATCATGCCATTCTCTTCTGGCCTGTAAGGTTTCTGTCGAGAAGTCTGATGTTAGCCTGATGGGTTTTCCTTTATAGGTGAACTTTTTCTCTCTAGCTGCCTTTAACACTCTTTCCTTGTCCTTGATCTTTGCCATTTTAATTATTATGTGTCTTGGTGTTGTCCTCCTTGGATCCTTTCCGTTGGGGGTTCTGTGTATTTCCGTGGTCTGTTCGATTATTTCCTCCCCCAGTTTGGGGAAGTTTTCAGCAATTATTTCTTCCAAGATACTTTCCATCCCTTTTCCTCTCTCTTCTTCTTCTGGTACCCCTATAATACAGATATTGTTCCTTTTGGATTGGTCACACAGTTCTCTTAATATTGTTTCATTCCTGGAGATCCTTTTGTCTCTCTCTATGTCAGCTTCTATGCGTTCCTGTTCTCTGATTTCAATTCCATCAATGGCCTCTTGCATTCTATCCATTCTGCTTATAAACCCTTCCAGAGTTTGTTTCATTTCTGCAATCTCCTTTCTGGCATCTGTGATCTCCTTCCGGACTTCATCCCATTTCTCTTGCGTATTTCTCTGCATCTCTGTCAGCATGTTTATGATTCTTATTTTGAATTCTTTTTCAGGGAGACTGGTTAGGTCTGTCTCCTTCTCTGGTGTTGTCTCTGTGATCTTTGTCTGCCTGTAGCTTTGCCTTTTCATGGTGATAGGAATAGTCTGCAGAGCTGGGACGAGTGACGGCTGGAAGGACTTCCTTTCTTGTTGGTTTGTGGCCCTCCTCTCCTGGGAGAACAGCGGCCTCTAGTGGCTTGTGCTGCGCAGCTGCGCGCAGACAGGGCTTCTGCTTCCTGCCCGGCTGCTATGGAGTTAATCTCCGCTGTTGCTGTGGGCGTGGCCTGGCTCGGGCAGCTGCTCCAAAATGGTGGAGTCGCGTTGGAGCAGGAGCTGCTGGGAGGCTATTTATCTCCGTAAGGGGCCTCCGAGCTCCCTGCAGCCCAGGGGTTAGGGTGCCCAGAGATCCCGGATTCCCTACCTCTGGATTAAGTGTCCCACCCTGCCCCTTTAAGACTTCCAAAAAGCACCCGCCAAAACAAAACAATGACCACAAAAAAAAAATTTTTTTTTTAATTAAAAAAATGAAAATAAAAATAAAAAATGGCCGCTCATTTTTCTTTATTCTCTGGTGTCAGCCTCAGGCATCTGCTCACCGGTCTTGCTGCCCTGTTTCCCTAGTATTGGGGTCCCTATCCCTTTAAGACTTCCAAAAAGCGCTCGCCAAAACAAAACATCAAAAAAAAAAAAAAATGGCCACTTGCTTTTCTTATGTCCTCCGGCGCCAGGCCTCCGGTACCCGCTCACTGTTCTTGCTGCCCTGTTTGCCTAGCATCCAGGGCCCCCCGCGCACGCACTGTGTCTGCGCTCTGGCCCGGATGGCTGGGGCTGGGTGCTCGGCAGTCCTGGGCTCCGTCTCCCTCCCGCTCTGCCTGCTCTTCTCCCGCCGGGAGCTGGGGGGAGGGGCGCTCGGGTCCCGCGGGGCCGGGGCTTGTATCTTACCCCCTTTACGAGGCACTGGGTTCTCTCAGGTGCGGATGTGGTCTGGATGGTGTCCTGTGTCTTCTGGTCTTTATTCTAGGAAGAGTTGTCTTTGTTATATTTTCATAGATATATGTGGTTTTGGGAGGAGATTTCCACTGCTCTACTCACGCCACCATCTTGGCTCCAGCTCATCCTGAACCATTTTTTTAAGTTTACGGTTCAGCAGTGCTCAATGCGTTCACAGTGTTGTGCAACCGCCACCACCATTCATCTCCATAACCCTTCCCATCTTGTAACAGTGGAACACAGTAGACCTTAAAAAATAACTTCCCATTCCCCACTTCCATGGCAACCACCATTCTACTTTCTGTCCCTGTGAGTTCTGACCACTCTAAATATCTCATATAAGTGGAATCATAGTGTCTTTTTATGAGTTGCTTATTTCACTCAGCAAAGATCCTCAAGGCTCGTCCACATAGTAGCATATGACAGGACTTCCTTCCTTTTTAAGGCTGAATAACATTCCATTGTAGGTTTGTAACAAACCTGGCATTTTTTGTAGGTCTAAAGTAAATAATTATTGGCAAGCTCATGTGGTTGACTCTAATACAACATAATATTAATATGACACCATTCAGGATTGTCAATAACTTAGACTGAACTCTTCAGCTCTTCCTCGGCAGGTACGAGCAGGTGGATCTCGGCACAACGTCAGAGACCCTGGTCACGGAGACTGGGGGAGGCTGCAGCCCTACAGTAAGAGCGTAAGGGAGAGAGGCAGGGGCGACCTCAGTTTCCCAGTTTGGGCTTTTGAGCCAGTTAGATTTCATGTGTCTTTCTACTCCCCAAGAGTAAACTGTCCCCTTCCTTGGATCCTGCCAAACACGACCAGCCTTTGCTTCTGCCCCCTGAGGCCGGCTCATACCTCACTGATTAACCCATTGTCCTCCATGCCCTTGGGTGGCCGTGCTTCCTGCTCACAGGAGGGTCCCATCAGTGGAAGTACTGATAACATTGCCACCACAAGTGGGGCAGATAAATGCTTAAACACCGGAGTAATGATAATTCTGAAATAGAATTATTTTCATTCTTATACCAAGCCTACTTCCCAATGAGTAAGAAATATTTTTAACTCCTAAGTAACAAAGTTCTACAAGAGGTATGGAAATATTTAGTAAGGAAATAAAAGTATTCTACAAATATTTTGATTATTATTTCTATTATGTCTATGACAATAGAACAGAAAGATTTTGAGCCTGTCTTTCCAAGTATGCTGTCAAGGTCACGGGGTGGGGAAAGTATCTAAATGTGCATACACTGGAATACAGGAGTCCATCCCATGGTGCGGCCATATAGCAATTAGAAGAATTAGGCAGGCCTATATCCTCCCGTGTCTACAGATCACCAAGGCCCAAGGCATATCTACATACACATACAACACAGGCATTTTATATATGTGTGTGTTTCTCTAACTCAAGAAAGATTTTAGGGGCTAAATAGTAAATACTTGAAAGTGTTTCCCTATGGGAAGAAAAAAGAGAACAGGAAAACAGAGAAGAAAATTTTCATGTGTTTCATCTACAATTTGTGAGAGAGAAAAAGAAAGGAGAGACATGGATGAAAGTAGACAAGACGCACACCAATTTATTGCAATACATGGACCCCATCAGATCCCAATTTGAACAAATTTTTAAGTGTAAGACAATAGGGAATCCATATACTGCCTAATTGCTGATAGGAATTATTGTTAATTTGGAAAGGTAAGATAATGGATTAGTTATTTTTTATAAAAACCCTTATCTTTTAGAGACACATTGAGATATTTACATATGTAGTGGTATTTGCCACCAAACTAATCCAAAGGCAGGTGCTGATAAAAACAAGATAACCTGGTAACTGTGAAGCTGGGTAATGCTACACATAAGGTTTCATTACACTACTTTTCCACCTTAGTGTATGTCTGAGACTTCCCATAATAAAGCATTACAAAAAACCTTTTTTTAAAAACCCCTAGTTTTGCCACCTTCCTAGTTGTGATTTGGGACAGCTGTTTGACTTCTGTAAGTGTCTGCCCCTTTTTCTAAGAAGTGGGGATAATGTGGCTTGGCCCAGAGTAAACTCCCAAGAAGCTGGGATGCCCTGGGACCACTGGACATGCCCTCACCAAAGGGCAGTAGCTGTTTTACAGCAATTTGTCATCTCTCTTCGAAGGCACCAGAGAAAACTCAAACCCAGCATGTCTGAAATGGAATCCATCCAATTGGTTTAATGAGTGAATGAAAGAAAGAAAAAGATCCATGTCGTAATTCTGGTCTGTGCTCCACAGTTTCTTCCTCGTGGCTGGATTTTTCATGGCAGCTGCCAGGAATGCTCTGAATCTCTCTCACCTCAGGTGCTCAAAGTTTAGACTTCAAGTACAAAGTCATTGTGAGCTGAATTTTCTCTAGCTTTAGTGTCATTTCAAACAGCAGCCACAGGATTCCTACAACTACCAATACTGCCAATGGGAGCTTTGCAAGAGGCCTTCTCATCCCAACTTGCTTCTCTGTCCAAGAAGAGTTCTATTTTCTATAGCCTTTGTCTCTGGCAAGAATAAACATCCCAAATAGATATAATCCCAACAAAAGGATTCATGGACCTCATACTGCCTTTAGTGTTATTTGATCAATCAACACCCGAGGGTGCCGCAACCTATGTTTTTACCATTAACTATTTCGATGCCCATCTTCAAAAGATCCAAATTAGGTGTATATAACGACCATGTCAGAGACTTGTCCCAGAGAAGGTAACCATTCAGAAGCCATATTAAATTAAAAATTAAAAATTAAAAAAACAGGGAGTAGGAAATATCACTAGAGGCTGTTTTCTATGCATCTTTGAAATCTAAGCTAAATTTAATGAAAGCCTTGTAAGCACATTGCATCAAAATGTGATCTCCTGATGGATTTCATACTGGTAATAATTCCTCCATCACTGTTCGGTAATGGCACCTTTCCATGTCCTCAGGAATAAATAACATGCTTCTCATGGGCACAATTTTGAAAATTTGTTTCCGATCTGTTAGCTCCTTGGCCAATGAATATTTATTTCTAGGTAGATACAAACATGGTAGTTTTGCTGCACCATTAACTCACCAAGGAACGTAAGGGCTCTGTGTTTCCATATTGCCCTTTTGTTCTCTTTGGTGGAGTGCATACCAAACAGCCCGTATCTTGCATTTACTCATCAGTCAGCTTCTCTTAGGCAAGGTTTTTATGGCTAAGCAAAGCATTAGGAGTACAGAATCGTTACTCTGGATAGCTATAATGCACACTGGAAATCTAGCTCATTGTTGTTGTCGTGCATGTGAAAAGTGGAGCACAGAGAGCTTAGGAGTCTTGCCCAAACCAGTAAGTCTGGTCAGTGGTAACACCAGGACTAGAGTCATGATTCAGATTGTTGTTTCAGGGCTCTTGGCCCCTTGCGATGTAATCCTATGTCCTTGGACTTCATCTGGCTGGAAACAAATCATTCCCTGGGCTTTAGAAAGCAGAGTGCCTTTTTCAGAGCATTCAGGTGCCAGATAACGACTTAGGAGAATACAGTAAACCCTCCGACCGTGTTCAAAGGTCCATATCAAAGCTGCGTTTACATCTAGGGGACAGCCCTCTGTGTGGATCTCTGTAAAGCCGGGACCTTTCAGAGAACACATACAAAATCCTGACAGGACCAAGCGGAAAGGGCCCCAGAACACCACTGACATGCCAGTGGACACTTGTTCTAGAATTCCAAGCACACTAAAGCTGGAAATTGAAGGCCTATGAATACCTCCTTTCTTCACATTTAGGATTTCCACTTCAAAATGGGTGCAGAGCACTTCCTCAGGGTGGTTGGTGTGTCCATTCCCTTGATTAAAATTACTCTCTCTGGATTAAAGATGGCGGCGCGAGAGGAGAGACAGAGGCTTCCTCCTAAAACTGGATACAATTAGAAAATTTAATTGGCACAACTAATCCTGAGAGAGCAACAGGAAAGAGGACGGCGTCAGACTGCACACACCTGGAGAAAAGAGCAGACCTCACCGAACAGGGGGTAACGTACCGGAGCTGTGGCTCCCGGGACCGGAGACCCTCCCCCACCCCAGCTCACCGGCAGGAGGAAGAGAAACGGAGCAGGGAGGGAGTGGAGGCCTGGGACTGCTGAATACCTAGCTCCGGAGATCTGCGCTGGGAGCACAAACCTACATTTCATGGTGCTTTCATGAGACTCGCATGGAAAGTTAATAAAGGCAGAGTTCCTGGGGAGACTGGGATTCTGGCTGCTTGTGGAAAGCGGGGATCCATATCCAGCTGCTCTGGGACAAAAACTTATACCTGTGTGACCAGCCCACTGGCTCAGGCAGTGGAGACACGTACAGGAGCCGGGAGGCGGGGAACAGCTCTTTCCTCCCCCCAGGCACCAGTACCGCTCCCCTGCGACCCCCAACATTGCTTCAGGGGCTGAGACGCTCCAGAATAGAGCTTCTGGACACTAGAGGGCGCCATATACAAACATGAAACACCAAAGGAAACTTGTCCAGAGTAAAATTATTAATACAACTCCCAAGAAAGATTTAATGATATGGACCTCGTGACTCTTCCTGAAAGGGGGTTCAATATAAAAATCATCAACATCCAAATGGAGGTACAGAATGACATCCAAAAACTCAGGAATGAATTCAGGTCAGAGATCCAATCATTAAAGAACACAATGGAGGGTATTAAAAGCAGGTTGGATACGGTGGAGGAGACAATAAATGAAGTAGAAACTAGAGAAGAGAAATACAAAGAAGCTGAGGCACAGAGAGAAAAAAGGATCTCTAAGAATGAAAGAATATTGAGAGAACTGTGTGACCAATCCAAGCGGAACAATATTCACATTATAGGGGTACCAGAAGAAGAAGAGAGAGAGAAGGGGATAGAAAGTGTCTTTGAGGAGGTAGTTGCTGAAAACTACCCCAATCTGGGGAAGGAGATAGTCTCTCAGGCCATGGAGATCCACAGATCCCCCTACACAAGGGACCCAAGGAAAACAACACCAAGACACATAGTAATTAAAATGGGAAAGATCAAGGATAAGGACAGACTGTTAAAAGCAGCCAGAGGCAGAAATAAGATCACATACAAAGGAAAGCCCATCAGGCTAATATCAGACTTCTCAGCAGAAACCTTACAGGCCAGAAGGGAGTGGCATGATGTATTAAATGCCATGAAGCAGAAGGGCCTGGAACCAAGATTACTTTATCCGGCAAGATTACCATTTAAATTTGAAGGAGGGATTAAACAATTTCCAGATAAGCAAAAGCTGAGAGAATTTACCTCCCACAAACCATCTCTACAGTCTGTTTTGGAGGGACTGCTATAGATGGAAGTGTTCCTAAGGATGAATAGCTGCCACCAGAGGTAATAAAACCACAGTAAATAAAGTAGAACAGCTAATTAAGAAGCAAATGCAAAATTAAATTAACTATCCTCAAAGTCAATCAAGGGATAGACAAAAAGTACAGAATTTGATACCTAATATATAAAGAATGAAGGAGGAAGAAAAAGGAGAAGAAATGGAAAAGAACCTTTAGATTGTGTTTTTAACAGCATACTAAGTGAGTTAAGTTAGACTCTTAGATTGTAAGGAAAGTAACCTGGAACCTTTGGTAACCATGAATCTAAAGTCTGAAATGGCAATAAGTACATACCCATCGATAATCACCCTAAATGTAAATGGACTGAATGCACCAATCAAAAGACACAGAGTCACTGAATGGATAAAAAAACAAGACCCATCTATATACTGCTTACAAGAGACTCACCTTAAACCCAAAGACATGCACAGACTAAAAGTCAAGGGATGGAAAAATATATTTCATGCAAACAACAGGGAGAAAAAAGCAGGTGATACAGTACTAGTATGAGACAAAATAGACTTCAAAACAAAGAAAGTAACAAGAGATAAAGAAGGACATTACATAATGAAAAAGGGCTCAGTCCAACAAGAGGATACAACCATTATAAATATACATGCACCCAACACAGGAGCACCAGCATATGTGAAACAAATACTAACAGAATTAAAGGAGGAAATAGAATGCAATGCATTCATTTTAGGAGACTTCAAAACACCATTCACTCCAAAGGACAGATCTGCCAGACAGAAAATAAGTAAGGACACAGAGGCACTGAACAACACAACAGAACAGATGGACCTAATAGACATCTATAGAACTCTACACCCAAAAGCAACAGGATACACATTCCTCTCAAGTGCACACGGAACATTCTCCAGAATAGACCACATACTAGGCCACAAAAAGAGCCTCAGTAAATTCAAAAACACTGAAATTCTACCAACCAACTTTTCAGACCACGAAGGTATAAAACTAGAAATAAATTGTACAAAGAAAGCAAAAATGCTCACAAACACATGGAGGCTTAACAACACACTCCTAAATAGTCAATGGATCAATGACCAAATTAAAATGAAGATCCAGCAATATATAGAAATAAATGACAATAACACAAAGCCCCACCTTCTGTGGGGCGCAGTGAAAGCAGTCTTAGGAGGAAAGTATATAGCAATCCAGGCATATTTAAAGAAGGAAGAACAAACCCAAATGAATAGTCTAACATCACAATTATCAAAATTGGAAAAAGAAGAGCAAATGAGGCCTAAAGTCAGCAGAAGGAGGGACATAATAAAGATCAGAGAATAAACAAATAAAATTGAGAAGAATAAAACAGTAGGAAAAAATCAATGAAACCAAGAGCTGGTTCTTTGAGAAAATAAACAAAATAGATAAGCCTCTAGCCAGACTTATTAAGAGAAAAAGAGAATCAACACACATCAACAGAATCAGAAACAAGAAAGGAAACATCATGACGGACCCAACAGAAATACAAAGAATTATTAGAGACTACTATGAAAACCTATATGCTAACAAGCTGGGAAACCTAGAAGAAATGGACAACTTCCTAGAAAAATACAACCTTAAAAGACTGACCAAGGAAGAAACACAAAATCTAAACAAACCAATTACCAGCAAAGAAATTGAAGTGGTAATAAAAAAACTACCCCCACCAAAAAAAAAAAAAAAAAAAAACTACCCAAGAACAAAACCCCCAGGCCAGATGGATTTACCTCAGAATTTTATCAGACATACAGGGAAGACATAATACCCATTCTCCTTAAAGTTTTCCAAAAAATAGAGGAGGAGGGGATACTCCCAAACTCCTTCTATGAAGCCAACATCACCCTAATACCAAAACCAGGCAAAGACCCCACCAAAAAAGAAAATTACAGACCAATATCCCTGATGAACGTAGATGCAAAAATACTCAACAAAATATTAGCAAACCAAATACAAAAATACATCAAAAGGATCATACACCATGACCAAGTGGGATTCATCCCAGGGATGCAAGGATGGTACAACATTCGAAAATCCAACAATATCATCCACCACATCAACAAAAAGAAGGACAAAAACCACATGATCATCTCCATAGATGCTGAAAAAGCATTTGACAAAATTCAACATCCATTCATGATAAACACTCTCAACAAAATGGCTATAGAGGGAAGGTACTTCAACATAATAAAGACCACATATGATAAACCCACAGCCAACATCATACTGAACAGTGAGAAGCTGAAAGCATTTCCTCTGAGATTGGGAGCAAGACAGGGATGCCCACTCTCCCCACTGTTATTCAACATAGTACTGGAGGTCCTAGCCACGGCAATTAGCCAAAACAAAGAAATACAAGGAATCCAGATTGGTAAAGAAGAAGTTAAACTGTCACTATTTGCAGATAACATGATATTGTACATAAAAAACCCCTAAAGACTCCAATCCAAAACTACTAGAACTAATATCTGAATACAGCAAAGTTGCAGGATACAAAATTAACACACAGAAATCTGTGGCTTTCCTATACACTAACAATGAGCCAATAGAAAGAGAAATCAGGAAAACAATTCCATTCACAATAGCATCAAAAAGAATAAAATACCTAGGAATAAACCTAACCAAAGAAGTGAAAGACCTATACCCTGAAAACTATAAGACACTCTTAAGAGAAGTTAAAGAGGACACTAACAATGGAAACTCATCCCTTGCTCTTGGCTAGGAAGAATTAATATTGTCAAAATGGCCATCCTGCCCAAAGCAATATACAGATTTGATGCAATCCCTATCAAATTACCAACAACATTCTTCAATGAACTGGAACAAATAGTTCAAAAATTCATATGGAAACACCAAAGACCCCAAATAGCCAAAGCAATCCTGAGAAAGAAGAATAAAGTGGCAGGGATCTCACTCCCCAACTTCAAGCTCTACTACAAAGCCATAGTAATCAGGACAATTTGGTACTGGCACAAGAACAGAGCCACAGACCAGTGGAACAGATTAGAGACTCCAGACATTAACCCAAACATATATGGTCAATTAATATTTGATAAAGGAGCCATGGACATAAAATGGGGAAATGACAGTCTCTTCAACAGATGGTGCTGGCAGAACTGGACAGCTACATGCAAGAGAATGAAACTGGATCACTGTCTAACCCCATACACAAAAGTAAATTCAAAATGTATCAAAGACTTGAATGTAAGTCATGATACCATAAAACTCTTAGAAAAAAACATAGGCAAAAATCTCTTGGATGTGAACATTAGCAACTTCTTCATGAATATATCTCCCCGGGCAAGGAAAACAAAAGCAAAAATGAACATGTGGGACTATATCAAGCTGAAAAGCTTCTGTACAGCAAAGGACACCATCAATAGAACAAAAAGTTTCCCTACAGTATGGGAGAATATATTCATAAATGACAGATCTGATAAAGGGTTGACATCCAAAATATATAAAGACCTCACGCACCTCAACAAACAAAAAGCAAATAATCCAATTAAAAAATGGGCAGAGAAGCTGAACAGACACTTCTCCAAAGAAGAAATTCAGATGGCCAACAGACACATGAAAAGATGCTTCACATCACATGTCGTCAGAGAAATGCAAATTAAAACCACAATGAGATATCACCTCACACCAGTAAGGATGGCTACCATCCAAAAGACAAACAACAACAAATGTTGGCGAGGTTATGGAGAAAGGGGAATCCTCCTACACTGCTGGTGGGAATGCAAATTAGTTCAACCATTGTGGAAAGCAGTATGGAGGTTCCTCAAAAAACTCAAAATAGAAATACCATTTGACCCAGGAATTCCACGTCTAGGAATTTACCCTAAGAATGCAGCACTCCAGTTTGAAAAAGACAGATGCACCCCTATGTTTATCACAGCACTATTTACAATAGCCAAGAAATGGAAGCAATCTAAATGTCCATCAGTAGATGAGTGGATAAAGAAGATGTGGTACATATACACAATGGAATATTACTCAGCCATAAGAAAAAAACAGATCCTACCATTTGCAACAACATGGATGGAGCTAGAGGGTGTTATGCTCAGTGAAATAAGCCAGGCGGAGAACGACAAGTACCAAATGAGTTCACTCATCTGTGGAGTATAAGAACAAAGGAAAACTGAAGGAACAAAACAGCAGCAGAATCACAGAACCCAAGAATGGACTAATGGTTACCAAAGGGAAAGGGACTGGGCAGGAGGGGTGGGAAGGGAGGGATAAGGGCATGGAAAAAGAAAGGGGGCATTATGATTAGCATGTATAATGTGGGGGGAGCATAGGAAGGGATGTGCAACACAGAGAAGACAAGTAGTGAGTCTACAGCATCTTAATACACTGATGGACAGTGACTGTAATGCGGTTTGTTGGGGGGGACTTGGTGAAGGGGGGAGTTTAGTAACAATGATGTCCTTCATGTAATTGTAGATTAATGATAATAAAATGAATTTTAAAAAATTACTCTCTCTGATATTATTTGCAACCAATAAGAGTGATCAGTTGGTAACCAGAAGTGACATTTAAATTAAACAAAGTAGCCTCTTCCCCACCCACTCTCCACAAATACTGTCCTCAGCTTCTGTTGTCAGTCAACACGTCCGTCCACGAGGTGCTGATGCTTGAAGCGACAGGTCTGTGTTCCACCTCTCTCACTTCCCTCCCACCCAATCCACCCCATACCACACTGATGATTCCTGGAAATGTGTCTTGACCTGCAGTGGTTGTGACCCGCCCCCCCTTTTCCCTTCCCTAACAGGACCCAGAATTTCCCCATCATGCTGTGGAACTGGGTGGATCTGGCCACCACCAGCCCCAGGAGGGGCACCGACTGGTGTGAACAGCGAGCACAGCTCTCCCCTCCCAGCTTCAGCTCCTTTGGGTGGGCACGAGATGCAGGTCAGGCCAGGGAAATGTGGCCAGATGTTGGAGGAAGGCCCCAGGGAAGGGAGTGTCTGCAGTCTTCTATGAAAGCTGCTGAAATGAACCCTTTCTTTCCAGCTGGATGGGTGAGGAGCACCTGTTACTGCACCTGGCCTTCTTGCAGCCACCTGGGCAGCCAGTCTAGCATAAGCCCAACCACAGATGATCAGAAACACAAAAAGGAGCCAGGCCCCTGTGGACCCTGTTGGTAGATCAAGCCTTCCCTGAGGGCTGCATTTCTTCTGGACACTATTTAAATATACCTCTAACTTCTCCTTATTTTAAGTTAATTTGAGTTGGGCTTTTTGTTCTGGTTATTTCAACCAGGAGTAACCCTAAAACAAATCCATTCCCTTCTCCTCAGTCACACTAACAGTTCAGGCTATAATATTAAATATGATATATAATTATATTACAGAGCTTAGTAGTGATATCCTCTATACAAGTACAATAATACACAAGTATAATAATTTTAGAATTATAACACTGTCCTATTTACCTGCCCCTGGAATATCTACTCTGTAAACTATAATTCGCTCACACAGAGCTTGAAAAATGATATCCGATTATGGCGGTGATTGAAGGCTGATGACACAGGTGTCAGGCACTGGCTTGAGGATTTTAAAGTGCAAAGAAACGTAAGACCCTCTCAAGAACTCTGTGAAGTAGGTGCTCTAATTAACCCCATTTTATAAATGAGGAAACTGAGGCTTTGAGATGTGCTCAAGAACAAGTTACTAAGCAGCGGAGAGCCTAGCTTGAACTCAAGTCTGCCTCACTCCCAGGCCGCTGGCCTCGGTCTCAACCGCGTGGTGGTCTCCTCCTGTAAAAGCTCCCACGCCTCCCTAGTGCCTACTAAAGACGGCGTAAGCTCCTAACAGCACTCAAGGCTCTTCCCATTGAGTCCCACCACCACATTCCTGCAGCAGCCTAAGATTCATCCAGAACAGATGTGTTACTGTTCCCCAAAAGGACACAGCCTCATGTCTTTAATTATGCCAGTCCCTCTGCCAGGAATGCCCTCCCTACTCCTCTCTCTGCAAACCCCCCTTCATGCACTGAGATCCAGACTGAACATCACTTCTAGTCCACCCCCTGTGCAGGGTCCCATGGTACTGTGGTCCTAGTTAGGGGCTGACCCGGCTGCCAGGAGCGGAACCCTCTCAAGCTAGCTTGGGTAAAGGGGATGTGCGCCAAGGGGACGTTAGGCAGTCTCACCAACTTCCAAGGACAGGCAAGCCACACAGGGACCAAGCCACCGACAAACTCAAGGCTGCTGGCTCCCCCGGGCACCTTCGTCCCTCCACAATCAGACATTCCCAGCAGAGCTCTGTCTGCCACACACTACCCACACTGCCCCTGACCCTTAGTCTTCAGTCTTCCTGGGGTGCCAACACCTGCTCCCACTCCCCTGGCAGGACAGTGCCCAGCACCACCTCAGCGAGTCTCTGTCACTCACATTCCCAGAGAATCCCATCTTCTCAACCCACCAATGCGGCCTCTTCCCAGTCGGGTGTACCCCTGGCCCATTCAACCGTGGCTACTGAGTGGGTCTACCTGCCTAGGTCTACCTCTCAACGGGGGCCATGGGCCCTGCCCATGCCCTCCCCCCTCCGTGCCTGTGCCACCAGCCCATGACATCCTACTGCCAGCTCCCGAGCACTCTCCCGAGTGCTGCCTCACATGGAAGGTCAGCTGTGCTGGCGGCTGATTCCCTGTCAAAACTCTCAACCAATGATGGTCGGGCGTTGGTAAATAACCCAGCTCTAGAACTCTCTGGGACAGTGAGGTGGGTGTTGGTCCCACTGTCCCAGAATCGCCCAGGAGAAATGAGCCCTGGTTGCCCATGGCCTTGACCTGCTTACTAACACACCCTTAACTGGCTGCCTTCCATGTCCCCTTCCAGCCCCCTGCAGGGCTCCTAGGACCACCTTCCAAAATAAACTACCTGCACTCACATTCCTGTCTCAAGATCTGCTTCTGGGGAAACCCTGCCTGAGGTGAGCAGGGCATGTGTCCCGGGGCAGGGCAGGAGGTCTGAGAGCCCCAGGACTCCATTAATACAACCTTCTTTTACCTCCTATTTCTTTTAGTTGTAACACACCTGTCTCTCCAAAATGAGCACAAGCTCCTGAAGGGAAGGCACTGTTTGTTCCTCATCCTCTAGACTCCGGGCTTCCCAACAAGGGCTTTGTATAAAGCAGGCCCTCAACTGTTCCTTGGCCAGGAAATTGGATTAAATCTGCCAAATAGACATTCCGCTAACTAGATTATACCATACCCAGAGAGTCCCTTACCTAGGCTATGCTACCATAAGAGTCTCTTATGAACCAGACATCTTCTTTAAACACTAATTACATAAGCTTCTCTTGCAAGCAACATCTAGAAGCTAGTGTGCAGCATGATATATTGCAGAATACTACAACCTGCTAAATCTTGCAACTTTTAATAGAAAACAAGCCTAAATCGTAATTCCACTTTAGTTGCAGCAAGGAAAGTATGACTTCTGCCTGACTCCCGAAATCTCCTCTGAGGCCTGTTTATTAAACAGGCACCACTGAAATATTTGCACTCATTCTTATAAACTCTATTAGGTAAGTAATTATCTTTTTACTCCCCAGCTCAAAATACCATAAGGCAAATTTGCCAAAAGGTGCAGAGGGCTGTAAAAGCTTCCTTTCACCCATGTGCTGTTGAGCAATGAAATTGGTGTGATAATTAAATGTCCATCATCCTAATGTGTGTGTGCAGAAAACTCAATGGTGGCTGTAAAGGAAAATAGACTGCTGGAGAGAAAAGCCCCACTGGGCTCATGTCACAGTTTTAATTCTCTGTTTTTAAAAATTGACATATGCTGAGTAAATTACTAAATTAAAATAAACCTACCCTGAGTTCCATTTCATCTTTACGTGGACACATTGAAGGGTGTTGGGAGGGCAATAGAAAGATGGAGACTCAGTGACTCTTTCAAAGAATTAGGCCCGTGGGTTTTAACAAGCATAATGGAATGAGACAATAGTGTACAGACAAGAGTTAACAGTCAAGTTTGAACCTGCCTCTGTCATTAGCAGCCTGAGGCTTCACACCTGCAGAATGGAGATTTGAAGTAATATTGGAGTCATAGGATCAGGCTATTGTGAAGGCTGACAAGGTGATACCATGTGCAGCCCCCAGCACATGCGCCTCGGAAATGATTAGCAAAAGGAGATGGAATCTCTGTGCAAGAAAACAGGAGTGAATTCAATTAGTTCTTCAGGCCTGTTTTTTGTCTTTACTCCCTTTACATTTAGTGTTGCTGAGGGGTCTTGTTAATGTCCGGGAGAACTTTAGGCCCAGGCATCTCCAAAGTTGACCCTAGTCAGACACTATGGCAGCCAAGTTCCCTCCTAAGTATATACCCAACAGAAATGTGCACAGATGTTCACCAAAAGCCATGTGTAAGAATGTTCATAATAGCATTTGGTGTGATGTCCCCAAACTGGAAACTACCCAAAGAGTAGAATGGAGGGTACCAAGTTGTCAATAATAAATAGATAAATTGACCACCCCATCAGCAGAATGGATAAAATCGTGGACTACTCCATCAACAGAATGGATACGTCATGGCGTACTCCCAGCGGATGGCTATCCTGCGGTGGGAATGAACCCAGTTCAGCCGCAGCAACATGGATGAATCCACAGGTGTAACCGTGATTGACAAGAGACGCCAGACACCCAGGAGTACCTAGGGCAGACTCCATCTACATAACACATGAGAACGGGCAGAACTGTTCTAATCTGCACTGTCAGAAGTCAGGACTGTGGTCACCCTTGGGGGACAGTGACTGGAGACCACAAGACTCTCTGGGGCAATGGTACGGTTCCCTTACCTGACGGGGATGCTCCAAGAAGGGCAGAATACTTAGGGCAAACAAGTCATATGCTTAGAGTTTGTGTACTTATCTGTAGTTATGGCACACTTCCTAAAAAAAATCACCAAGTAAGTAAGTTGGACCGCTTAGGCTCAGAAATTGTGACCTCTCACAGCATGGCTGACCCTTGTACAGATACGGTAATGGTGGTGGGACATCACTCGAGAGCTGGCCGATCCTAGAAGGCTGTCTGCCCACTGTGGGCAGCTGCCCCTCACTGCTCATCTCTTTGCAGCTGAAATACAAGTGCACGGATATGCGGTCCACTGTAGCCAGGACACCGGCCTCCAGATCCAGCCCGGGGGCCCTTAAAAACTTTCTCTTAACCAACGTCCAAGACCGCTCACTTCCCCATTCCCATTGTCCCACAGATGTGTGGCCTGAAGGACAACGCACAGACTGTTCCGAGTCATTGCTTCAAGGGATACGGTGACCTACGGAGCACCAGGCATATGGCGGATGAGTCATTCTATTTGGAGAAGACAGACAGATGCCCAGGAAGAATCAGCAGTTCAGCTTTCAGTACAGAAGAGCAAACTTGGAATCTTCTGGAATTACAACAAGTATATACTGTATACATATATAGTTATATATATGATTTATATATGTAGTTATATATAAAAATACATAACTATATAAAACTATATCAAGTTATATATTTTTTTCAAATGAATGATTTTTTTCCTGTATACATGGGTTTTTTCTTAATTGTTTATGGCTTCAGGAAAGCATTCTTTTAAAAGTCCTCCAGTGGTACTAGAAAAAATCACTTTTGTCAACAGGAAGTATAGAGGCACTTCCTAATGTACTTAACACTTTTGTATCAGAGTCATTTCCTCCAGGATTACATGTATCTAAAAGGCCATGCAGATTTTTGTGGAAAATAAGTTGAATGCCATCATTTTTCTCCCCTAAGTCTGTGATAACCCATAATTCTCTCAGAGCAGGTGAAAATGCCTTGGTACCCCAAAATTGCCAGCGTTCTATCTGCTCCCTCTGAAATTAAGCTGGGGAGCCAACCCCCTGGAGGAGGAGAACCTCCTGGAGTCACAGGGACTGGGGGCTGCAGGGAACCCCGGAGTCAGCTCCTCCAGCCTCCCCTCCTCTGGCCTCTACCTCACAAGGCCATTTGGCAATGACAGAAAGGCCCCCCAGCCACTCTCCAGCCACAGTCACAGATGTCAGTCCTGAACTGTCAGTAATTCCATTCACGAGCTCCATCCTGCTGCCCCGAGCTTCTCTTCTCGGTACTAACACCCCCTTGTCCTTCCTGCACAGGCCCTTCACCACCCCGTGCACTGTCCCCAGTGGGCTCCAGATGCTCTCCATTGCTCTGAAGGCGTGAGGCCCGGAATGAACACATGACTCCCATCGCTATCTAGCCGGAGGAAAACTGAGTAGAACTATCACCTCCCAGGCTCCCATACCATCTCCTAAACACAACCTGCAGGCATCTGACACTCACAGAGACATACCCAAGCCCCAATCCCAGAACCTGGGGGCAGTGACGTAGTTGGAATACCGGTTTTTGCAGAAGTGATAAAATTGGGGAATTACAGATCAGGGGATGTTATTACCCCAGATTATCTGGGTGGGCCTAAGTGCCATCACGGTGGGGGAGGTGGGGATTAGACACACAGAAGAGAAGGCAGTGTGACCACAGAGGCAGAGATCAGATTGCTGGGACCAGAGACCAAGGACTGCTGGCAGGCACCAAGAAGCCAGGAAAGGCAAGAGCACAGGGCATTGGAGGGAGCACAGCCCTACCGTGACCTTGATCTCAGCCCCCTGATACTGATTTCAGACTTCTGGCCTCTAGAACCATGAGAGAGTAAATTTTGTTACTTTAAGACACCAAGTATGTGGTAATTTGTTACAGCAGCAGTAGGAAGCTAGTATGCAAACCCAGACTGAGTTTCTTTTCTTGTTGTTTTCTCCCCATAATGCTGACTTACTGAATTCAATTAATTCTTCCCTTATTTAAAAAAAAAAACTTGATAATGAAGTGGAGCAATTGAAAGGAAAAGTTCCTATTTTATTGGCTTTCTAAACACACAAAATGGACAGAAGGGCCTTGTAGGAGGTCTAAGCCTGGCTGTGTGACCTTTAATAAATCAATCTTTCTGAGTTACATTTATCATTTATAAAATGAAGAAATAACCTCTACGGTGTTTTCAGATGATTCTTTATATACCTTTCCTTAATTTTCAACTATTTTCATACAAGTCCCAGGCAATCACTGATTTAATGTCACCTCCTTAACTGTTTCCCCCTCCAGGAAGTCCTCTCTGATTTACCTCCCTTCTCTGTGGCTCTTGGTACATGTCTTCATTTAATATACATTGCTCTGTACTCCAGCAGTTGGTTTCCATACCCACCTTTCCCATGAGACATGAGTTCCTGGAAGGCAGGAGTTACGTTTTACTCACCTGTATCTCCAGTGCCCAGCTCATTAACAAAGGGGCAAATAAAGAAATGAATGACTGGCTATGAAGGATGAAGTACAAGTCCTACACAGCTAACTGACGAAAATGTCACAGGACAGGACTGAACACCAGAGTCCTGGATCCAAATGCCCCCTGCAAGGGGGGCCAGTCATCCAACAGTCCTGGTAACCGGGCTGCATTTTATGAGTATTTATATGTTTTCATCAGTGTAGATTTGACTTGTGTCACATATTGAATGAGCTTAGTCATGTTCCCAAAGCTGCCTTTGACGACGTGTATGCTTGGATTTCATAGTTACACTCAATAGAATGCCTGCCAGAGGTGCCTTCTTTTCCTTGGTCATCAAGGTTTTAGGAAGACTTTCCTAACATTTGCCATTTATATTCATAATTCCAAACTCCACAGGTGCAAAATTCTAGGGTGATGTACAAGAAACACTGTTTGGTCTAGAATCTGGCTTTTTTCCCCCTGTCCTGCTCATTTTGGTCTTTTCCTCCAGTGAAAGTGAAAGGCTCACCATGGTGGTAGATGAGAAGCACCAGACCTGCCCTAGTCCAATAAACAAATGCTACCTGCTGAGATTTTGACTGGACTGCCCCACTTTTTTTGCTGAATCTCAACATAACTCAAAAACCTTTCTGAAATCATTTGTCAGCATCATCATTAAGAGGGAGCACAGAAGTCATTTGTAACAAAAATTACGGAATCTGATTCAGATTTACAAGATAATCCCCAAATCTAGTCTTATCTATGAAAATCCATATGCTTCTAATAAAACTTAACTTGGAAATATTATCTGGTGTTATCTGATAATCAAAATCACCACTGGTACCTTCCTGTCCCTGTAGGAAGGGGAAGATCAGCACGGTCAATTGGACTAAGAGTAGATTCAAGGGCCTGAAAGAGATGGGATTTACCCCAGGCCTTATCTGTTTAAAAAAAATGACCAATTACAGCCAGCAGGAACCCAGGGCCCTCTCCCGTCCACAGTGATATCGCTCAAGATGCTAGCCCTTGGAATTACTTCTCATTTTCAAATGGTAACTCGCTAGATGTAAAACTCTCAGAAGCAAATGGATTGGTGGCAAATGTAAAGCCCTGTATGTGGACTTTTCCTACTGACCCCTTGGGACTTTAAAGGACTCTGTTGCCGCAAGTCCAGAATTCTTTGGCACCATTTGATTTTGCTTCAGAACTTTCTATATGATCTCTGCAATTCAATCCCTCTTTATTATTCTTTTTTAAATACACTAGTGACTCTCAAGTTTTGCCTTTTAGAGCCCAGGTGTTCTGTGATTCAGACTAAAGTGCTCCTAATGTTAACTACCTCTTCCTAATTTCCGTATGGACAAACAAAAACAGGTGCAATATCCCAATTTTACACATTCTTCTATTTTCTTCCAAAATGTTCAGTATACTATTGCTTGGAGGATAGCTCATAAAAGTATTGAATTACTAACAAATGCTGAGGGAGAAAGACTTTCAATCAAATGGCTAAAAATCACTGGGAGATAGAGAAAAATCTAATTTAACCTAATTTGTATAGAGTACCTAAAACGAGTGGAGCACTACAGAAGATACAAAAAAAACTGAAAAACGTTTTTGCTGTCAGAGGCCTGCAAATCTTGCTGAACATTTAGTGAAACTTGCGAAAACAGGACAGCTGTGTATAAAGGTATCAGTGGAAAGAAGCATAATGGATACAGTCTTCTCCACAGTGGCCAGGAGGGTGGTGGGCTCTGGTTGAAAGTGGCAGAATGAGCAGGAATAGTAAAGGGAGGAGCTGGGAGGAGGACTTTGCAGCCGGGTTGGAGAGAAAGAGGAAATCACTAAAGAAAAAGAAAGCACAATGCCTAGGTGGGAGAAGCAGAAAGCAAGACTTTTACCTGGAGTTCCTCTGACTTGGGAAGAGAAGTAATTGGAAATACAAGTTGGAGCCAAAGAGTAAAGGACCTTGCATGCTAAGCTAAGGAACTTGGATGGTTTCTTTGAGGCAAATGGGAGACAATAGAGATGGCTGAGCAAGCTGTGATGACGTGATTAATATCCCCGCCTTGGGCAAAATGCAGGCAGGCTGGGGAGGTAAATTACAAGATGGGTGACCATGTAAATCTATGGAAATAGATCGGTCATAAGCCAGGTTGGAGAAGGAGGGAATGATGAGGAATGAGGTCTGTAAGAGATGCTGAAAAGAAAGGGTGTTCTGGCTGGGAGACTGATTGGTGGGGAGGGCACAGACAAAAAACAGACACTATTTTTAGGCTCAGATGACTGGGGTCATTAATCAAAAACAATATGAATTCAAGGAGAGTAAATATAATGATTGCAGATTTCAGATGAAAAATGTCCAGCAATAAAAGTCTCACTTACTCAGAGCTCACCATGGGCCAGCTGCACTCACACCCTTCATGCACTCCTCACGGAGGCCTCCATGGGAGAGCTAAACGATCCCCCTTGTATAGATGGGAGAACTGAGGCCAAGGTCACGGAGGGAGGCAGTGGCCGAGTTGGGACTTGAACCAAGACCACAGTTTTGTATTCCACCTTCAAGTTTGGAGGTTGGTGATGTGGGGCTGAGACCCAGGAGAACCAGAGCTAGAGACAGATATTTGGGAGCAGTAATGACAGCCTGCGAAGAGAGAAGCAGAGAGTTAAGCAGGCTCCTGGGACAGAGCCTTGGCTGGCCCTTTTTCTTGGTTTCAATTGCAGATCTGAATTCAATAAAAGTGGCTAACAGTACCCTGTGATAAATGGCCTGAAATCAGAAGCAGTGACATTCTTGAGAAATACAGAAGCTGATTCTTTGTTTTCCTCCCATTCCACGCTTTTGTCATTCTTCTCTTCCCTTTTCAAATTCCTAGGGATCTTTTTAACAATGACCAGAGATTAACTGTCTAACCGGGAAGATTTCCAAAGCAATCTGAGTGTAATCGGAGAGAGAAACCATATAGTAATTTGAATAGTAAAAGGTTACTATAAAGAAGTATTAACTCTAAAAATGTATTCTATTCCCAAGGGGCCAGCTAATAAGTGAAAAGAACTTTGAGGAATACAGGAACAGCAGATTTAAGGAGAAGCCACTACCTTTAAAGCATCCCCCAGCTCTTCCCAGAGCTGAGATCTGACCTTGTTAGAAAGGACAAAGCTGTGGCTCACTGGATGCAGAGAAGACACTGGTGGGTGTCTTCTTGAGTGCCGGGGAAACCTGCTCATGGGGAGATGTCTCCCAGTTGAAGAAGAGGTGCGGGGGAAGCTGCTGGCAACTGAATGCTACTGGCTGTGAGTCCCGCAGGAGTCAGAGTTGCTCCACTACAAGCTGCCCAAGAGGGGTGCCAGGAGAAGCCACTGGCCACTGTGTAGGACAGTGCTGAGCACTGAGAAACGGCAAACAGCACCGGAGCTTGGCGGATGCTGGGGAAAGCCATGAACGGCCAAGCTCCAGATGCAGGAGGCAAAACCCTTTCCTCCTGCAGTCTCTCCAGCACCCCCTATGGGCAAACTTCAGTATGAGCTGGCTTGGGGAAAATATTTAAAAGGGCTCATACCCATTCCCACAGAGTAGGCAAAAAGGGTAAACTTGGAGCTGAGAGACCATAACAACTCATACAGTAACCTACCAAAATAGGTCTCATTTGTAGGTGGTGGTGGTGGTGGTGGTGGGTGGGAGGGAGGTTATTGTTGCTGGCAACATCGTTAAGGAAAGTCTGGAGCTTTATCAATCCCTTCCAAGCCTAAAAGCCAAGCATAACCTGCTCCCATATGTTCTAAGCGCAGAACTGGAACTCAACTACAGTGGGGGCAGAACCCTTCCAATCTGACTGTCTTGCATGTAAGGAGCCTGGGGTGCATTCATCTTACCCCTTAGAATAATTGTTCAACTATCCAGCTGATTGCCAAGATCCTCAGTAACACTCCCACATAAAGCCTTGTTTTGTTTGTTAATAAAGAAGAAAAACAGTCAAGCAGTCACTCTTACTAGTGGAAGGAGAGGGCAGGTTTTAGCAAATACATCCTGAGTAAAATTAAGGCAGGGGCAAGTTCACGCTCTGGGGCTCTTGTGATTTTGCTCTTATTTCAAGTAAAAGAATAATAAACTCCCACCATGCTTAACATTTGATGCTTTTCCACTTTAAGAACAAATTAAAATATTAAAACACACATAAGAGGTATAGGTATTGGAAGAGAAAATGATATTATTTGCAGAAGTTATAATTATCTCTTTAGGAAAATCATGAAGCCACCTGGAAAACTATGGTAATAATACCAAACTTCTGGAAATAACTGGATGCAATTACACAAAATTTAACAACTGCCATATAAAATTATCAAATATATATTGCATAAACAACATGGATGGACCTGGAGGGTATTATGCTCAGTGAAATAAGCCAAGCAGAGAAAGACAAGTACCAAATGATTTCCCTCATGAACTATAACAATGAAGCAAACCTGAAGGAACAAAACAGCAGCAGACTCACAGACCCCAAGAAGGGACTAGTGGTTACCAAAAACTGGAGGGAGGGGAGAGAGGAAGGGAGAAGGGGATTGAGGGGCATTATGATTAGTACACATGGTGTGGGGGGATCATGAGGAAGACAGTGTAGCACAGAGAAGACAAGTAGTGACTCTGTGGCATCTTACTATACTGATGGACAGTGACTGCAATGGGGTATGGGGGGGACTCAATAATATGAGTGAATGTAGTAACCACATTGTTTTTCATGTGAAACCTTCATAAGAGTGTATATCAATAATACCTTAATAAAAAAACAAAATAATAAAATAAAATGAATATATATATATATATATACACATATATATTGCATAAACTTACCCTTCACAAGAGCAAGAAAAAAAAGACTGCCCAAAAATCTATAAAATGATTGATGAAGTCAGATAGAGCTGGCAGAAGTTAAACATTCAAACCAAAACGTATTTCCAAAATTCCTTCAAATTACAGAAATCATATTTTTAAAAGAGTATGGGGGAAACAGCACAGGAAGGGCTCCATCAGAGGACCAGGTAATGAATTACTGGGAGATGAAAAGCAAAGGGACCACACTGACCAAGAACCATGATCAGGAAAAGGGAAAGCCACCTAGAGAACTGAGGTGACTGGCTGCTGGGGCAGGGGCAGGCCAGCCACACGGGGTATGGGCTCCGGGGCCAAGGACGCCCACAAGCCACTGCCAGGGAAACCTAAGAAATGAATTGGGGTCACCCTGAAGAAGCTGACCTACACTGACAGTAACGTTAGGCCTCAGGCTGGAGGCTGAGAACAGCCTGAAGAAAAGGAATAACTTGCCATAAGCCCAGCTACTTAAATCCACTTCCTGACCTCCGGTTGGCTAAAGTGGTCATGTTCTGGGCAATGACATTTATGTGGAAGTCACTAGGTGATGTTAGCATGCATTTCTTTTTTAATCCCTGACCCTCTCCCTTCTTCCTGCAAGAGAACTTGATAAATGGGTGGAGCTCTGGCAACCACCTCGTGTTCATGAGGATGAGGGTTACATCCTGAAGCCAGATGAAGCAGAAAGCCAGATGGAGCCTACATCCCTACTGACTTCATGGAGCTACCACACCAGACCTGGAGAGCAGACTTCAGACTTCTTTTATGCAAAAGAAAAATAAACCCTTACCCTGTAATATGGAACTAAATGCAATTTCTAATGCAAAAGATACATAACTACTTAGCTCTGAAATATGTAAAGCAAAATATGTTAGGGGAAATTAAAGAGAAATTGACAAATCAACAGTTAGCAATATATCTGTTTCTAAAATCAACTGAACTTAAATATTACACTTAAAAGGCAGAAATCATCAATCTGGATAAAAAAGCAAGCCCCAATTACATGCTGTTAGAGATGCAATTTACATTTTTAAAATGCAGACAGGTAGAAAACAACCAGATGGAATAAGATATGCCATGCAAACACTAAACATAAGAATCAGCCAAAATGAGGAACAACCTAAGACAGGCACAGTCGCAGGGGGGCCATCAGGTGAGAAATTGGGGATCAACAGCGGTGAGGCTTAGAACCTCACGCCCCCGTTGTGAGAGAAATCTTCTGCATACGTGGATGTTTTATTGCCCTAGTCTAGCTTAGATTAACACATAGTCTACAGGCACACACCTGATCATCTACATTTGCTCTCTTACAACACTAAACTATGTTTTCTACCTTTATCTCGTATCTACCTACCACTTCAGCATTTTATTAAAAATAATAATAATAAAGAGAGAAATGTGGTATCCACATATAAATCAAGTATAAAAACCAAATGAGTATTCATATTTGAACTGACTGTTTATAGTTCATAATGCATGAGCAAAACCGAAAGCTTCTGTGATGACTGCCCTTGTACTGTTCACTATGTAACTTATTCATTGTGTAAGAATTTGTTCTACATGTAAGAACTTGTTTGTTATGCCTCAGAAGATTGGAGACTGACGAAAATTAGGCTTGGGGTGGATTAATGATTGTGCATTGAGCATTGACTCCCCTATACAGAATTTTATTGTTGTTAACAACCATTTGATCAATAAATATGAGAGATGCCCTCACAAAAAAAAAAAAAAACGGGACAGACTTCCAATGGTAAAATAAATAAGTAACCGGGATGTAATGTATAGCATAAGGAATATAGTCAAGATATTGTAACAGCTTGGTAGGGTGATAGCTGGAACCTAGAATTATGTATATAAATGTTTTATCACTGTGTTGTACACTTGAAACTAATGTAATGTAATACTGTGCATCAACTACCCTTCAATAAAAAATATTAAAAAAAAAAAAAAAAAAAAGAATCAGCCAAAATGGACAAGGAATATTACATAGAAAATGAGCATCATTTCATAATAAAGTGGTCAATTTGTCAAGACATATTTCTAAATGTGACATGCCTAATAAAAGAGCTCCAAAACACATGCAACAAAAATTGACAGAATAAAGGGAGAAATAAACAAATCCACAAATCATAGTTAGAGATTTTGCCATTCCACTCAGCAATTGATGGAAAAAGTGGACAGGAAACAAGCAAGGATATAAAAGATGTGAATAATACTAGCTAACACCTTAACCTCACATTTCTAGAACATTCAAACAACTCCAATCAGCAACTACACAATGCACAATCTTTTCAAGTGCACATGGAACAGTCATTAAGATAGATCCTTAACCCAAACCAAAATTAATCAATGAAACAAGCATAAATGAGAAATAATTTTGAGGACTTAACACTATATGGACAAATTAAATCCAATGGATCTACATAGAACCCATCCCAACAAACAGAACAAAAAACATTCTTTTCAAACCATATAAACCAGGCCCAAAAGTTGACCATGTACCTGGCAGTGGTAGGCAGCCTCCATGATGGCCCCCAGTGGTCCACAACTCTCAGTAATCTCACCCTGTAGTTCTCTCCCTCTGGGGACGGGCTGGACTTCATGACAGCCTTCTGATGCATACGGTAAGGTTCCTTCCATTGAATAGAATAGGGTGGATGCCACCGGGTATAACTCAGAGCTTGTGTCAGAGAAGGCTACATGGTGTGGGCTTCACTGTTTCTCTGAGCATGCCTTCTAGAAGCCAACTTCTACAGGGTGAAGCCCGCATGGTGAGGAACTGAGGCTCCTGCCGACAGCCATGTGACTGAACCATGGAAGCCGCTCCTCCTGCCCCAGTCAAATATTCAGATGCCTGGCGTCCTCCCAACAGCTTGTTGAAACCTCACAAGAGATTCTGAGCCAGAACCAACCAGTTAAGCTGTTTCTAAATTTCTGACCCCAGAAACTCTGAGGTAATAAACGTTGGTGTTTTAAGCTAAGTTTTGCAGGTATTTTGTTACACAACGATAGATAACTAATATATAAGCCATCAAAAATATCTCCCCAAACTGACATTTATACAAATCTACTTTGCCTACCCACAAAGCAATGCAATTAAATACTGAAAAAAATTTTAAGCCCTTTTAAATAACTCTTGGTTAAGAGGCCATCAAACTGAAATTGCAAACTATTTAGTAATGAAGAAAAATGAAAACTCTACACTTCGAAACCCATGGCATGGCAGCCAGATATATTCCTAGCTTAAAAGGAATATTTCTAGTTTAAAAATCTAGTATTTATTAGAAACCAGCAAAGACTGAAATGAACTAAGCAATTGACTCAAGAAACTGGATAAAAAGAACAAAAAAACTCCAAAAAGTAAAAAGATATTGCTAATAAAAATTTAAATATAAATTGTTTTAAATAATAGTCTCAGCCAATAAGACTATGCATATTCTTTGAGAAGGCCAATAAAAGAGAACTTTCAGCATTTCTAATTTCTAACTGGCAAAAAAGGAGAGAGATGTAAATAAACTACATTAGGAATGCAAAAAGGAACAAACTCCAGATAGAGAGATTCGAGTCATTTTTTTAAAGACTTTATATAATTGAATGAGAAAAACTAGAAAATCCAATTAAAATGATAATTTTCTAATACTGCCCAATAGAACTTTCTGCAAGGATAGAAATGTTTTGCATCTGCACTAATATGTCAGCCACTGGCTACATTACTAACTATGGTTAGTGCAACTTAGGAAATGAACTTTTTATTTAAGTTTAGATAATTCCAGGTGGCTGGTGGCAACAACAATAGACAACACAGTTCTAAAAAAAGATTACAAAATTAAGAAGTAGAAATTTTACTTAGTCCAAACACTATGAAAGAATATGAAAGAGCAGCCAAAGATATACTCTAAAATATATTCCAGCCTTAAATGCTTCTTAATAGGTAAGTCCTACTAAGCCTTCATAAACAATACCCATGTTATAATTTTGAAGAATACAGAAAAAGATCACAATTATCTCTTCAAAGCTAGCTCTGATATCAAATTCCAACAAGAAAGCATGTACATCCATATACACAGAGATATACAGGAGTAACTAGGGGTCGTCAAAACACAGCCTCCGCCCCCAATCTGGCTTTTTATTGTTTTTGAGTGATCCACAGCCAAAGATGATTTTTACCTTTTTTAATGATTAGAAATTAGCTTTTGCTACAGATTTGGTTATGTTTCTTAATGAATTCAACCTAAAATTACAAGGCAAAAGAGCACATGTATGTGAAATGTATACAAAAATTAATTAATTTCTCATTACAACCCAATGAGGCTGAACCTACATGGAAACTGTTACTTTACCTTTCTGTAACGTGCCTGAGTTCACACAGCAAGTCATCGTCAGGGCTGGTAGTGGAACAGAGTCTGTGCCCCTAAACATCATGCTCTGGGTCATGCCACACAATCATTAAAAAGCAATCTACTTAGAACATAATAAAGATATGAACAAAGAGCTAGATGTGCACATCAGAGTGGAGACCTATGAAAACAAGACAAAGCTTCTTGGAGGAAGTGATGCACTGCCCTGAAGGATGGGGACTGCATTTTGTGCCTCTACTGTGCAGATTTTATGTCTGTCTCCCTTCTAGGCTGTGTGATCCTAGGAGAGGACAATGCTTAATTTATCTGCCTTCCACACAATGAATATGTTGAATTAAAAGCCTATGCTCATGGATAGATATCAGTATTTAGCAGTACCTGTCTCTGTGAAGACAAAAATATGTAAAACCATATGATAGAGTGTCACTAACAGATAACATTTGTAATCAATTTGCTCAAGGGAACACTAACTTTGGACCCCAATTAAGTGAGCTATTATCTCCCAAAAAAGAATTCTACTTTTTTCATTAGGAGACCTATACATTCCAAAAAACTATATTCTATTATTATGACTCTATTAATTATGCTTTCGATTCCATCAATAAAAATAGGTGGAAATTTATTGTCTTTTGTTTTCTAAGTACCTACTTAATATACATATTAGCAAAGTCTGAAATACTACCTGTTCCTTACAGATGAAATTTGCTGACTCTTCACTTAAACAACTATGGCTTCTCTTTCTGCTCATTCTGCATGTCCATGCCTGGGCAACAGAAGACTGTGTCATTGGTTACTCAAGGGCCCAGACTGGCCTTGAATGTTGCCAGTCACTGAGTCAAAGGAGAAAAAAATAGCCCTGGACATTTTACTGTGCTAAGTAAGCTTGGCTAAGAAGCTTGGCCCAGAATTATGACATTAGAACCACTTTAACTCATTGGTCCAAACTACTAACATGGCTGGACCAAGTCCCTAGAGGACCAAGAAATGCAATCCCACCACATGCTCAGAAGGCAGAAGGCTTTACTGATAACACACTAGTGGGTTGAATGGTGGCCTCCAAAAAGATGTCCATGTCCTAATCCCCTGAATCTGTGAATGTGACCTTATTTGGAAAGAGAAATTTATTATAGCAGCCCTAGGAAACCAATACAACATCCTAATAGAACAATCTCAAAAATGGGTACAGATGCAGTAATACTAAATTAAATTCTGGCAAATCAAATTCAAAAGTGTACTGAAACATTTCAAAATGGTTAAGAAGGGCTTTTTCCAGGACTAACAGAATGATTCAACATTATGTCTACTGATGTAATTTACCACACTAACACAAAAAAAATTTCATCTCAATAAATGACAAAAACAACCCATGTAACAAATTCAACACATATTCCCCACGAAAACTTTAACAAACTTATAGGAAATACACAAGACAAAAATTAATAAAACTGGAAATTTTTACTAGCAAACAGAATTAGAATGATCTGAATGATAAAATATAATATACTGTTAAGATTTAGTTCTTAAAAAACTTATAAATTCAATGCAATTCCAGTCAAAATTCCAAGAACTTGTTATGTCAAGCTCATACTAAAATTAATATCAAAGATGCCCAAGAATTTCCAAGAAAATAATTTTTTTAAGCAATGAAGGCAATTTCCTTATCAAATGTGCTAAAAAAGTTACAGCAAACACAACTCTGAAACTCTAGGACAGCAATAAACAACTAGATAATGAAACTAAATGGAGATATCAGGAGCAGACCTATATATTAATAGAAATTTCATATCAGATATGGCTCGTCAGATCAGAGGGGATGAAACAGAATTCAGTAATTTATTGGAGAAATCAAATAACCATTTGTGAAAAAATCAAAATATACCTACCTCATGTTACTCAAGCACAAACTCCAGATGGATTTTAAAAATAGTAGCAGAAATTATAGGCCAATGCTTTCATGACCTTAGCAGAGTAAAGAAACACACAAAACCCAAAAACTACAAGAAATTAAACTTCTTGACAATAAAAGACCCTATAAGCAACATTAAAGCATTAGAGGAAAATGAAAACAACTGCCCAGAATCAAAATTTATAACAAATACAATATATACAATTTTTAATATATAAACACTCCTATAAATCAAGAAAAAGACAAATAGAAAAATGAGAAAAGATAAATAGCCAAGTCACAGAGAAATAAATATCTAATAAACTTTTGAAATAATGTCATACATCAGTTATAATAAAATAAATGCACATTAAGACTATAAGAAAACCATTTTTGTGGCCCCAATTTGCAATGTTTGGCTGTTTTTATTTTTTTGTGGGTGTGTTAGCAACAACAGTCAGATAGATACTCTCATTATACTATATTTGGAAGAACAAGTTGACAAAAACATTATATTCTTCCGCCCAGCAAAGTTACCTAAAAGTCCATCATACTGAAATATTTTTAAGATCTTTATAATGATTTATATTAATTTTCAAAATTTTACTTACTGTGATGAGAAATTTGAAAAGTTGACTAAAATTTTATAACTACCAAAAATCTGAACACATAGAAAAATGTTCATAACAAAATAAAAATCATGATATCAAATTATATAATAATAACTATAGTAATGTGCAATAATATTAACATTTGGTTAACACTTACTACAGGCCAGAGACTGTTCAAAGCCCTTTCTATGTATTAACTTTTCTGACTTACAAAATCCCAGTATGAAGCAAATACTACTTTAATGCCCATAAAAATAAACTGATGTTCTGCGGGTTTGGGTGGATTTATCTGCCCGAGAGGATAACATACCTGGCTTTGAAGCTCTGAGGTGGTACCTGCAAAGACTTCACGTGCTCTGAGTTCAGTTAACGAAGGCGTTCAAGTTGAGGTGGTTACAATTGCCATGTCACCCACCAACCACCACAGACTCTGGGAAACCCTGTACCCTTGCCACAGTTGGGAAGCAAAGGAGAAACCAATAGAAAGGAAAGGTCAAAATTCCACCCACCTACCTAGAGGGTGAAGAGGCCTTTTGTTTGGTGACCAGGGAAATAACAGGTGGAAACTCCACTGCCCGCCCTCAGCTCACCTGGTCTGCTAGGTGAGAGAACAAGAGGCACAAAAGCCACCTAAGCTGATGTGGGTGCCTGACTTTCCCGGGTGACTGGCACAAACAGAGATACCTGGCTTCTCACCTCCTAAAAATAACACCAGCCTGCTAGGACTTCACAACAAGGCCGACCCTGGCTAAACAGTAAAACCGTTTCAAAAAAAGGCTGTAGAGCAGCCCCTTCCCTCCCTTTCCTCCCTTCCTGCCCTCCTACCATAGCCTCCCGACCCTGTGGACCCTCCACAGTCATAGCTCAGCTTTTCCCTGCCCAAGTCACTCAAGAAGGAAGCATAGAATTTTGAAACTTTATTATCCGTCAAAGAAGTATTTGCAAAAGATAAAAAAGAATGGCCCTGAAGCAGACAGTGCCTAATGCAAGGTAATTATCACCAATGGCAGGCCTTCCAGCATCGGCGGGGGTGGGGATTACCTGAGAAGTAGGCCTTGCCAGCCTCTGCCATCTCATACCAACTGGGATGTTGCTGATACAACTGGTCCTGGTGGCAAACAGCTAAATTACTAACCAGCTCTGTCTTTTCACCTCGTAGAACATAACCTGATTTCACTGCAAGTATAATACATTTGATCATTAAAAACTCCTAAAGCCCCTGTGCAATAATTAAAGAGTATGAGAATAGAAACATGAAAATATCATGATGGACAGCAGCAGACCAGTTCTGTAAAACATGGCTGCAAGGAAGGCACTGATGTAATTGATAAAAACTTCAGACACTTGAAAACTTTCCAGCAGCACAGGTCAAAGGCTAGTGCTGTCTCTGGGCCTCCAAATGGGAGATTTAAAGCCCTGAAGAGGCAACTTGAAGCTCATGTCAGAGTTTCATTAAAGCACTGTGTTCCAGGGCTCCCACTGATTTATGATGGGGCCAGTTTGACATTGTGACGTCAGAAACATCTGAATCCCCGACAGTCCAACACAGGTACAGATCCTGGAGATGAACAGCCAGGGGATGCTGAGCTTTTAATGGCAGCCATAAAGCAGCTTTAATTTATAAAGTAAAAATGGTAATTGATGTTAAAGCCCAGACCCCCTGGCAGCAGAACTTAATGGGGCTGGTGTCTTGCCAATGGGTTTCAGCCCCGAGCAAGTTCACTATGGATTCAATGAGACCAAAAAATGACAATGGATCGTTCTTAGGGTGAAAGGGTTTATACCCAACTTTATTCCCACAATGGCAGGTCAATCACTAGAATCCCATCCACTCAGAGCGAGTCTGCATGCAGCAAGCCGGTCTCTGCCTCTGGGCCTCTCTGCCCACACAGCCGTCCCAGTCTCTGTCCTCAGCACTGCCACCACTCCAGTCTCTGCTCTCCTGCAGCTGTGCAGCAGCTGCGCCACCACGTTGCCCAGAGTACTGGGCAGAGCTGTCTCTATAGAGTCAATAGCAACGTATTGCCCACACGTGTGTAGTGAGCAAGCTGACCAGGGCCAGGTGAGAATCCTGGCCACAGGGACCTTCTCTTTATCCACAGCTGGATAGACCTAATGATTAAGTGGAGTCACTGGTTCAAGACTTTGCACAGCGCTGCAGCAAGATGGGTCCCACACTCTTTCACACTGCGTAGGGAACATGGGCTTAACACACGATTCATCTTTATCATCTCACCTTGCTGCATGGTGCACCTATGAGATGCTGGGTCATGTGCTGAGCACTGAGTATACAGAGATGAACAGATGTGGCCCTAACACTCCTAGGCTTAGTCTAGAGCAAACGTTTTCTGCAGAAAGTTAGAGAATATGTAATTTAGGGTTTCCAGGCCATATGGTCACAACTACTTGATTCTGCCTTGGTAGCTCCAAAGGGCTGTATATAAATGAAGATACTAGGGAAATGAATACGCATGGCTGTATTCCAACAAAACTTTATTCGCAAAAATAAGCGGTGGCTGGATTCGACCTGCAGGTGGTGGTTTGCCAACCCCAGGGCCTAGAATGCCACTAGACAAATACACACTTAACAAAGTAACTGAAGCCTGTTTTGTGCCAAGTACTACTCAATATGCTTTATAGATATTTCCTCATTTAATCCTTACAACAACCCTCTCACCTAGTATTATGCCCATTGTACAGATGAGAAAACTAAGGCACACAAATGTCAATAACGCAGCCAAGGTCACACAAGCAGTGAGTAGAATGAGCTAGGATTTGAGCCCAGCAGCTCCAGACCTACGTGAGCACAGCCCTGCTCCAGCTCCCCCGTACCAAACGGCCTCTCCAAAAGTTCATGTGGCCAAGTGGGATTGAAATGTCAAGAAGGAAAAAACTAGTACAGCATGCGACAGGTGGGCCTATGTCAAAGGAGCTAATCGGGGAGTGGCTGAGCCTGAAGCATGAGACGGGGTCATCCAGGAAACCAGCCGTGGGCAGGGGAGAACATTTCAGGCCGTATTCGTTTTCTATTGCTGCTGTTCAAAGTACCACACACTTAGCAGCTCAAATGACACAAACACCATCTCACAATTCTGTGGATCCGAATCCAGGGGCATCGGCTAGTTTCTCTGCGCAGGTCTTACAAGGCCAGTTTCCGGGTGTCAGCTGGCGGGGCTCTTGTCTGAAGCCTCTGGGGAAGACTCGGCTTCTAAGCTCACTCAGACGGTGCCCAGAACTTACCTGCTTGTGGCTGGAGGGCTGAGTTCCTGTCTCCTGCTGGCTGTTGGCAAGGAGCCCCCTCAGCTCCTCTGGCCTCCTATGTCCTACATCCTGCCGCCCCCTCCATCTTCCCACCAACAGTAGTGCACCGAGTCCTCTCACACTTACACTCTGCCGTCTTCCACCGCATCCCTCCTGCCTCCATCTGGAGGAAGTTCTGCGCTGTTAAGGGCTCACGTGATTAAACTGGACCCGTCTGGCTGAGAGAGGCTCTCCTCCCTACGTCAACGTCTGTAGCGTTACCGACACCTGCAAAGCCCCACTGTCGTGCAGCACACCACACGTTACGGGGGTCAGAGCGTGGATCTCTCTGGGGGCCCTCTGCCCACCGCACAGGCAGAGGGAAAAATACACGCAAAGGCCTTGGCTTGGGAACAAGAAGAAGGCCCGTGTGGCTAGAGGAGAGACAGGTGGAAGAGGGAGCCAAGAGCTGGGCTGGCCTGCAGGCCCTGGGCCTGGCCGCGAGAAGCTGGGATTTGGTCCAAGTGCTTTGGGAAGCCACGAAAGGCTTGTCAACAGGGAAACGTGATCTGAGTCATATTGTGTTTAATGATTAGCCGCTGGGTTGAAACTGGAGGGAGGGGGAGAGGGCACCTGGGAGACCGGTTAGGCCGCTGCTGCCGCAGCCCAGATGCACGATGGTGGTGGCTTGTGATCGCGGTAGCCGTGGAGCTGGAGGAAAGGAGGAGATTTGAAACACTTGTCTTAGAGGAGACTCAAGGATGCAGGCAGTGAAGAGAGGGAGGTGCGGCGAGCAAGAAGGAATACAGGAGGGGAACAGAGCTGGGGTTAGGTTCAGGAGCCCAGCCCTGGGCGTGCACAGCTGAAATGGCTACCATGCATCTAAGCAGCTCCAGACAATAGGCAGCATAGCATCTGGGAGTGAAGCAGATGCCAGAGTTCTGCCCACCCCGAGAGATTTTTCCAGAAGTCATCATGGCTCGACATTCTTTTCGGTGGGGACAAGTTTTGCGTCTCCTGGGAAGTACTGTCGGATGGCCAACAAGGTGCTACAGCTCACAGGACTCTCCAACAGCTCAGTTGGTGGGATGTGAAGCTCTCTCCTCAGAAGGCTGTGAGCTGGGAGGGGGTCTTGCCAATGGGTTTCTGCCCCAGGCAAGTTAGCTATGGATTCAATGTGACTAAAGAAATTGACAGCAAAACGTTCTTTGGGGTGGAAGGGTTTATTACCCGGCTTGTTCTCGGGCGGTAGGTCCAGCACTAGCGTCTCTGCCTCCGCCCGAGCAGTGGGCCGAGCTCTCTCTATAGCACAACAATAGTTCATTGCCTACAGGTGTGGAAGCGGCAGCCCAGCAACAGGCCAGTTACAGCATCAGGTGGTTTAAGTTCAGCGAGGATCCTGGCCACAGGAACCCCAACTTCCCCACAGAGGGAAAAAGGAGAGAAGGAGGAAGGCCCAGGATGCGACATTTTGATGATGAGAGAAGAGCCCGGGGCAGGCCCTGGGAGGTGACCAGTGCGGGAAACATCTCAGGAGGAGAGTGTCAGTTAGGGCCTGCATGAAGGGTCTAGACAAAACTACCTTCCGTTCAGCCCAAATCCCTGGTTGCAGAGACAAAGATGTCAACTACAGAGTAGCACCTGAGACTTCTTTGAGGTGACTGTCATCCAGCAGAGGGACGAGGATACTGGCTTAGGCAGAAACCATTTCTGCTGCATGCTGGAAACGTACACGCACGGGTCCCACTAAGGATGCCCCAAGGCCGATCAAAGAACGTCAGCATGATGTGGCACAGGTCTCAGCACACAGATGTGTCAGGTGGGCATTGAAGTTTTTATTACAGCTCCTAAGTATTACTCTCTCTCTACCCTCTCCCCCTCCTGAAGACACAGCTGTGCCATCTCTGCAGAAACTTCCTTCCTTCCAGCCAAGTGCAAACCTAGGAGCCAGGTGGCATGGTTTTGCAGTCCAGCTTTGCCACTGACTGTGTGGTTTCAGGCAAGTCACTTAACCTCTCTGTGCCTCAGATTTCTCATCTACAAAATGGACATGGCAAGGGAAGCACAGTGGACTTTGCTGCTGGGATGGCAATGTGTGGAGCTCTGTGGACCTACTCCCCACTTAAAAAGACATAATGGTGAACACTATTTAAAAACAACCACTTAAAGTCTCTGAAAATTACCCAAAGGGCACGTAACAAATAATGAAACATTTATTCAAGAAAATTGAGGAGGACTCGCAAAGGACTGTGAGCATCTGCAGGCTTGCACCACAAGCCCCTCCCACCCAGCTCAGCTCCCACCCTGGCCTGTCCACTCTGAGCTGCTGTGACCAGGAAGACGTTCCCCATCTCCCCTCTGCTCCTAAACAAGGGGTAGGGCTCACTGGAGGGAGGCTGCCAGCATTTCTCATCCCCTCCAACTCCAATTGCAGAGGCTCAATTCCTGCTGAGTTGAATCAAGAGAGCAGGGGCTTCCTCTCCTCCACACATGCCCCGCTTGGAGATTGGACGCTCTATCCTGGGCTGGTCAGGCCAAGAATCCCGGGGCCCCAGCTGCCCTTGCCCAGCTCACTCACAGAGCAGAGGCCCCACACCAAGGAAGGCAAGCTGAGGAGACCTCAGGCCACTGCCCACCCAGTGCTTGGAGTGGTGGCTCCGAGAATGTGCCCAGCGGGAGAGGCAGTCCTGAAGGATCTGATCTGAAATGGAGTGTGAGAAAAGTTCAAACCTAAAAGTGCCCTTGAAAATAATGAATATTTTGGTCATAAGAAAATAAAAGAAGGCTAATGGCTCCTCTTAATTAAGAGCAACAAGCTAAAACATAGGCCAGCTAGTTCAGTAGAGAGAACCAGGGAAAGAGACAGCTAAGAGCCCTACTGGGGTCAGGACAAACCTCAAAGACTGGCCTCAAATACTAACCCTGGCCTAGTTCTATTGGATCAGACTTGGAGCAACTGATGCCCTAAAGTACTACTAAAAACAACAGAGCCATCAGCCAGCAATCAGTGCAGTCTGACAGCGAGGTGTGATGCCAGATGAGGCAGAAAGCATCACAGAGATGTGGGAGACACAGAGAGAGCCCCGCTAAAGCCACTGCATCCCAGGGTGGGTGTGCACACATCCGCCTCTCTGGAACAAAGTCATTTCACTTTCTGTGAATAAAGGAGGTCAACAATTAAAATGAGCACTGCAGAGATTAAGGATAATTGTAAATCACCACATTCATGGAATTATGCCCAAATTAGATAAGGCAAAAGGCGAAGTACTTTGCAAACTTTAAAGTACGCCATAGGAGCTGGGTTTCATTATTACTTAAAGAGCAACCAACATAAGGTATTAATTAAGAGGATAAATTCGAGGGTGAGGCATGTGGGTTCAAAGTCCAAAACCATCACTTCTTGACCTAGAAGTGGTTGCCTGACGTCTCTGAGACTCAGTTACCTGGGATGTCAAATATGTCATGTATCTCGAAGAGGAAATGCTTATGAAGATCCAGCACACTGCCTAGTACCCAGCCAGGGGCTCCCGGGGATAGCTGCCGCATAAACATAAACTAATATCCAACCGGGTCACTAAAGAAGCAGAATTTACCAGGACCCCAAAGCCAAACTGAACATTGAAAACTGACACTAATTCATTAACTTGTCAGAAACAAATAAGATCTAAAAAGATGTGCCTGCCACTTTTTTAAAATTTAGTCATTGATCTGCTACATGTTGGTACGTTTCCATATTCCCAAGGTTTCACTTGGTAGAGATAGTTCTAGGGTGCATCCGAGGGTATTTGCTGGTGGTGTCCGGGGATGTACGCTGTAGTGCTTTTGATTGACGTTAGAAAGACTTTCAACAGTTCTCAAAGGCACTAAAGAATTATCCTTTTGTCCTTCAACTTCACTTTAATAGAGATCATGTGAACACTATTTAGCTGGAGCTGTGTTACTTCTGGTAGAAACCCTGGCTGCCCTTTTGAGTTTATACTGTAGGTTGTCTCCTGTCTAACCACTTTGTTCTCTAGATGAAAAAGTGACTTGATTTCCATAAAAGAAACGGTTTGATGGTTTCAGCCAATTTAAGAGGAAAGCAACAAAGCTTTGTTACATTAACACTCTTTTTTAAGCAAAGCTGTCCTAGGAATTTTCTTTGATTGCAGCTTCTAAAATGGATTTAATGTCTAAGTGTTGACCTTCACTAGGTATGTTGTATATAATAAAATATCTCCCAAGTAGTCCCATATTTACTGATATACCACATACTATGTATGCATTAATTCCTTAAACCACAAACTCTTAATTTTACCTACCAAAAATATCTGCAGTACAAGAATGCTTCATTCTTTTTGCATCTCCAAATCCTATAGTACATAACGTACAACTGAAATATTTATGCTGCAGAGTGAGGTATGGAGTGGGTCTGACTTCTGTCATGAAATAGTTTCTTCAGTTCTTGTCCGTAAAGAAGCTTTTCCAAAGAAATGTGTTAAATTCACTGGAATACAGAGTACATTCATACCCACATGATTTACATTTTTTTCAGCATGCAGATCACCATCTTGTGCTCTTCTAGCTAAAATTTAGGTCACTGGTTCATTGCTCTGGCCCGACATACCATCTCTACCCTCTTTCCATCCCCATTGCCACACTCAAGTTCAGGTCTCCATCTTCTCTTGCCTGGATTTATACAACAGCTTCTTACTAGTCTCCCTGCCTCCAGCCTCCGTCCCTCTAAACTGGAGGAAGTTTCAGGGGTGGGCAGACAGTGAGTGTAAAGCATTACTCCTTCTGAGTAAATTCAAGAAAAGATTCTTCAGACAACTAAGAAAGGTGCACATTTGATAGTGCTTCCTCCTCACATGAATTTTCATAAGTGAAAACATTTGCCAACAAGGAACTTTTCATTCTGATGAGCTGCACACCAGCAAGAGGTGAGGTTTCTTAGTTCAAACTTGGAGAGAAGAGACTAGACGTCATCGCAGCTGAGTCCCAAAGGCAGCAGCCTGGAAAGCGGGTCCTGATCGTCTTCTGCTGAGGCATCGCCGTAGGTTTAGAACAGCGGCTCCGGAGTGAGCCAAGCTGGGTTCCTGCCTCTGTGCCCCAAGTACCTCATTGGTAAAATGGAAGCAATAATCATAACACTGACTTCAGGGAGTGCTGTGAAGGATTAAATAACATGAAGTTTTGGGCCCAAGCCGGGCACGTAGTGAGTGCTCAGTAAATGTTAGCTACCATTACCCTGATTGTTGTCAATCATAGAGGCAGCCCGGCTCCAGCCTCTCCCTCAGTTCTGTGCCCCTCCCTCAATTCTGTCAGCTTCCATAGCAGCTTTCCAATATATTCCCTTCTCTTAAGTTATCCAGAATGGGTTCCTGTGGCTTGCCATAAAAGGAACTTACGTAAAATACAATCATAGAGAGAGACGCTCTTGGGCAGCCTACACTGCCATAGCAGCATGGGCCACCAGGGACAAACCAGTCCTAGCAAACAGAGCCTGCTCTTCATTCTACAAGCATTGACTGAGTGGCTCTTAGATGACAGGCTGCACGAGACCCTGCAGGCAAGAACATGGTCCTTGCGCTGAAATATTTCCCAGCCTTGGAAGAAATCAAGCGTTGTCCATGATTAACTGGGATAAAGGTAAGAAGCGAAGTTGGCCATTGGAAGGCAGCCAATAAAGATGCGATGTTGCTGCTCCCACTCAGAGCAACTAGAGTTTAACCTGCAGGGGGTCACGGGAGCCAGTGGAAAACTCAAGGCAAGTCTGAGAAACCGTCCCAACAAAGAAGAGCCTAAGGAGAAATGGCGGCTAAGGTAATGTGGCATCCTGGGTGGGTCCTGGAACAGAAAAAAAGCATCAAGTAGAAAACTAAGGAAATCTGCATGAAGTATAGACCTTGCTTAATTACAGTATATCAGACTCATGCATTCACTGTGACAAATGTCCGAGGCTCAGGTGAGGTGCTAACGACAGAAGACACTGCTCTGGAGCACAGAGGACTTCTCTGGGCTGTCTTAGTGATTTTTCTATCAATCTCAAACTGCTCCAAAATTAAAGTTTATCTTAATGCGAGCACACCTCCTCCTTCACAGGGCTATGCAGGAGGTCAGCGGCATACGCAAGGCCATGTGGATGTTGGCTCTTTAAGATGCCAGGAAGAAAACTGAAAGTTCCAACAAATCTTGGTTCCATGGGTGCTTGATCAGTCTTTCTACTTTTCCCTCCTCCCTTCATAGTCGTTTGTCCCTATATTAGTCTGCTTTCTCGCTTCATTCATCACTGAACCAGTCACAGACACAGCACCCATTTTTAAGCTCTGTTTCCTTCAAGTCTCCTACAACATTAACTAATAACAATGATTTTTACAAAAAATAAATAAACGAATGTTAGGTTCCTTTTACCCGTTGAAATCAAAATACAACTACAAGACGTGGCTGTCCAGATCTTCCCAGACCCCAGGGCCCAGGCTGTCCCCCAGGGTGCATTCAGATTCAGAGCAGAGCCCCACGAACACCCAAGGCCAGCAGGATGCCAGACCAAGGCCACACATTATTTACAAGTCAGGATGAGTTGCTGGTTCTCTTAAAGGTTATGGGGAACTTGACTAGGGGCAAGTCGGGCCCGAGAAGGGCTGCCAGCCGTGACACATCATCCCAGGCCTGAGCTCAGCCTGTTTGGACAAGCCAGCTGATAAGGAATGAAACCTTTGTCTTGGCACAGACCCACCCCCCGGCAGGGAAAGGACAGAAAAGTCCCTGGCCCTTGCAATACCACGGCTACATGAATGCTTCTGAAGACAGGAAGGTGGCCCTGGCGCCCCTGGCTCCAAGCCTGGATTTGAGGCTGCCAGATTCACCGCCGAGTACGCAGACTGAGTCAAGCCAGAGCCGCTCGGAAGGGGAGCAATCACCCCCGATTACATACACGGATCTCTTCAGATTGTCTTGGGAAGTCACGTTGTCAGTATAGATTCTTTGGTTGCTTTTTTATGAAGGCTTTTCCCCAAGGACAGTCGGATCTATCTTTCTTAATTGCTTCTAAAAAGGGAAATCTGCCTTTTCTCTCATTGGTTGAAGACAGGGGCCCGCAAGCGAGTGCCCAAGTGACTTCCAGCTCAGGCACTAGGAAACTGTGGGGCTCTGGACACATGGGAGAGGGGTGGCAGCGGGGGTAACGGAGGAGGAGGCCACTCTGCGAGCTGCTCGGAGGGCAGGCCCCTCATGTGGAGGGTTCTGTGTGGTGGCCGGAGAGCTGAGTGCCTGCCACCTCCGCGTGTCCTGGAGCTCTGAGGACAGCATGGGGCCCCAGACTTTTGCTCCCAACAGCGGTGCAGTACCCTCCCCTCCTGCCACCAGGTGAACAGGCCAGCACAACAGTAAGACAGTTTTCCTGCCAGCCTGCGGTGCTGCTCAGAACAGGCTGGCACTTCACCGACCAACTGCCAGGCAGGAAAGGCCCCAACCCGGGCTCAGCGCCTCTGCAGCATTTCCACCACTAGCCCGTAATTAAAGGAACACAGAGGTAATATGCCATAAAAGGAAAGCTTGGTGTGGTTAAACACTTTACAACTTTAAAGGTCTTATAAAAAAATGGATACTATAAATTAAGTGAGAAGGCAAGCCACAGCGGAAGATATTTGCAACTTATTTCCCTGACAAAGGATCAATACCTATTACCTATCATATGTAAGAATAAAGGGTTCTTCATCCTTACAAATCAATAAAAAAAGAAGACATCCCAGAAGAAGCCTGAATTGCCAAAAAAAAAATGAAAGGAAATGATGCTCAGCCCCACTAACAATGTTGGGTCGGCAAACAGCATCCAGGAGGTATAGGTGGTAGGAACACCGGCTGGCTGAGCCCAGAAATAATAGTAACAGACCGAGCGGGAGAAGCCCTCACACTGCCATGAATAACCTCAGGGAGTGGGGTTATAACCTCACACTGCTCCTCTCCAAATACCCCTCCAGGGCCACAGTGAGGGTTTTTTCTCGAAAAACATCTGAAGCCAACATGGTAAATTACAATATGGGAGGAAGTTGTGTGGAGGGCACATGCATGATATTGTCTGAATTTTTCTGCATGCTCATAAATGATGAAAAGGGATGGAGCTGTGACATTAAAAACAAGGATAGAGTCTGAAGAGGACACCAAGATGCAAAAGTAAATCCCTGGGGACACAGACCTGGAGGGCGACAGGGACCCGCTCCACTCCCCACTGCAGTGGCCTCCCAGCCTGCTTCATTCCTGGATTACCTGGATTACTCATGACCGTGTGAGAAGCCCTTTCTCCTTCCCAGCCCCCCGGGGCCAGTTCTGGGGCCCACCTCATGAGTAATGAGGCATGACAATTTCTTTCTAAAGCAGTAATCAAGAGAACCCTTCATTGACTCATTATGCAAGCCCATAGTAAAAAGCAAAGGAAAAAATTAATATTTCCACTCATTTGAGTCAACTTCAAGTTCCATGTTCCCACGTTCCAACCACCACACTGACTCTGATAACAGGCCATGAAGACTGACATTTAAATTTTTGGTATTGAGAAACTGTGTAGCTTTCAAACTGGCCATGTCCTGATGTTAATAAGAATATTCATGACTTATTATAAATGTGGATAATGGGAAAGGGCATGACCTACATTCTTATCATGAATTACAGACCATCTTTTGATAACAGGACTTTCATTTAAATTTCATAAGATTTGGATTTTTCTTTATTTCTAGTATTTTTTTTTTTTTAATCTCCTGTGGAAAAAAATCAGTTCAGGTTAGGGTAAAGATAGTGATAGTACTTCCCAAAATGTCAAGGATTCATCCTTTTGTTTTCCGTGAGATATCTGATCACAGTAACTTCGGCTTCTTTGTGATAGCAATTAAGTCCAAGTAGCAAGAACCTATCATTTTCGGCTTGAAGTTGACTCAAATGGGTGAAAATATTTATTTTTTCCTTGGCTTTTTCTATGGGCTCACATAATGATTAAATGAAGGGTTCTCTTTCTTGATTATTGCTTTAGAAAGAAATTGTCATGCCTCATTACTCACCCTCAAAAAGAGATGATAGCACACTTTATTATTGGACTTTTATGTATTGCTAATGTCTAGGAAACTCAGCAGATTAATTCTCTCTATACAAGGTGAATTGATTGAGTGAATTGGATATCTATAAAAGCCCATCAATTGTGACCTGAAAACTTAATAGAAGAGGACACACAAGGACCCAACAGGAAAAACATAAATCTAACACCAGAGATAAAAAATTATACCCAGAGGTTTATCTAAGATTGATCTAAGAACCATTCAATAGGCAATTTTTTAATACTAAGTAGTATAAATTACCTATAGGAGGTAGAAGACAAGTGAAAAACAGCTAAAAATGTACTCTGAGATGCATAAGAAATGTCCAAATCATAAAAGCTAAATTATTTATAGTCATTTAAAAGCCAGGTATATATAAAGTTTCAGGTGTAAGTTTGAAGAGTCCCTGATAAAATACGACATCAGTGGTCACAGGACAAGTCTCAATCTTAGGAAACTGTAGTAAAAGAACATCGGACTCAATGTCAAAAGATGTTGGTTCCAGTATCTCCTTAATGTGGAGAACAGAGATTCCCACAGTGGCTGTGTGCACAGCCTGCTTCTCTGATTCCTGCTCCTTGAAAGGAGCCCGTTCTATGAGGATCAAGTGAGGCGAACCATCGCTGACTTACATAAGATGCTGGGTATCTCATGTCTGGGCCTCCAGCCCAGTCTCCGTCCTTCCCCACCCAGCCCAGGGACCTGGGAGGCTGGCCAGTCTGGGCTGTGTTAACAGCTCTCTGGCACCCTGGCTTCCAGTTGGCTTAACCCCGGGGCAGTCACCAGTAGGAGAACAAAGGCAGGATGAAAGTGAGGTTGGGGAGTTAATTCCCCAGTTCCTTCCCCATGAGGTGTGCAGTCAAAGGCCACACAGCTCCCACCAGGAAGTGCTCCCAGGTTCCAGAGCCCATTTGGGCTTGGGAATGGTAGCAGCCACCTGGAGTATGGTATGATTCCTTGCTTGTTTCCCCAAATCCTCCCCTATACCCTTGCAAATAATCCATTTATTAAATTCTCAAATTGCTCATATTGAATGTGCCGTCCATTTCCAGGTGGGAAACTGACTGATGTCCTTGATCCTCCACCTCCAGCTCCACCCATGGGCTGGGCCCTGGCAGTTCCAGACTGAGATCATCCAAACAGCTGGTGCTCCCAGGACAAAGAGAGTCTCTCCCTTGACTGCAGTAAGCAAGCAAGAGGGAGGTTTAGATCTGCACTGGGAAAGAAAACTCTGACAGAGAGTAAAAGATTAGGAAGGAAACAGAACGGTAGGCAGAGAAACTAATTGTTTTCATGGCTACTGTACGCCAGGTCCTGAGAATGCAAACATGAACAGGAGCAGTGGAGTCTACAGTCTGAAGGACTCATTGAATTTTAAGTGTTATGACCCCCCTTCAGCTGGACTGGACTTCATTTGACACATTAATTTCACTTGCAAAGTCACCCCAGATTCAAATGTCCAGTGCAGAAGTTTCTGGTTTGTTTTCCCCAAGTCCTATAGAGAGGCTAGAACAATCTGATTCTGGAGGTGCAGTCCATCTGGGTATGTCAGTCATGATAGGAATGGTGCATTGTCTAACTTAATCTTTGTGACAGTTGGAGAGGGAAGGGTCTGTTAGTATCCCAAATTCACAGAAGAGGAAGCCAAGGCTTAAGATCATACAACCGAAAAGAAGTAGGACTGCATTCAAACCCAAGTAATTCGGACTCCTGTCCTCCATATCTTTGCCATTATTCTACAATCTTTTTTGATGATTACCTAACCTAGGCAAATCTAATCTTTAAATCTAATCACTAAAAATCTGCAACAAAAAAATAACTGTACCAGGGAAAGGTTTGTAGGAAAATGGTAAACCCCTACAGCATTCATATCTCAAAAAACATCAAAATGAACATTCACACACATTTTCAACATTAACATACCATTAAACAAAGACATTATTCATACCATTCCAGGGATACTATCACATATAATATAATAACCCTCAACAAAGGCTTCTTAGTATGGAGTCCTAGCACAGGCTGGGGAGAATCTACTCTCTTTTCGATCAGATCCAGAGCATCGTGGAGACAGCTGGGGACTCTCCAGGTCAATTGTGTCTTAGGACTTAGTGTTCAGAGGGCACTTCACTATCTTTACTTATAACTGAGCTACAACACACTTTCTAATGAAGTGCATATAATGTTCTCTTTATCATTTGCATTTACCATCAAACCATGGTATTGTAAAGCACAGCACACTCAGGTTTTAGTAAGATATGTGCATTTAGCTTTGATGAGAGCAGATTTTTCTGCACCTGCAGAAGTCTCATCAGGCAGGATAGGGACCCACTGGCTTGTCTCCAGAAACTGAGGCATGATGTTTGCTTTGTTAAAACTCATACTTTGCTTGGGGAATCTCACTTCGTTCAGATGTCCAGTGGTTAGGAGTTTAAGACATAAGTCCTGGAGATAAAGAAAGATCATGGTCCAACCAGGAAGAAGAGAAGGATGTTTCAAATACTTGCCTTGAAAATAATGGAAGTACTTTGAAAGGACACTGTCACGGGACACCGCTCACCATTTCCGTTATCACTGCTGGACTCTCAGGGTGCCTGGAAGGTACAAAAGCAGGGAACAAGGAAATATGAAAAGGTGGTTGCTTGAGCTAAATCTGTAGGTCAGTACATAGACAGGTGATAAGTGGTCTTGATGGGCACATGTATGTACACACACACATACACACACACACACACACACAATAATAAAAGATTCCTCTAAAGGAGTGAGTTAGAAACCAGGTGGACAAAATGAAGAAGGGCGCCTACCCAGGGCGATGGGTCTGAGATGGAAAAGGCACATGAGATCAGCGGGCATAGGAAGGAGATAGTTACTAGACCCCATAGACTACAGAACCAAAACAAGATGTTCAGAGAACTAATGTGAGCAACTTGCACCAGGAGACCTGACACTTTTAAGGGAGTCCACCCCAGTTCAAAAACCATATTTACCAGGACTTGGCTGATCTAGATCTGCAGGTAAATAAGCCTACTGGAGTGAGGGGTCTGGAAAACTTAAAAGGTGGCCCTACACTGACCACCAAGTTGCTGCCTCCTTCTTGATCCCAGGCACCTGCAAACTCAGCACCATATTAGATTGTTGGCTGTCTATAACGACCTAATTAACTGGACCAGTATTCAGTGCTTGCTTTCTCTATGTGCCAGGTGCACACAACCCACAACCAATTTTTATTGTGACACAAAGAACATTTTCATTATGATCCACCTGAAATGGCAAGCAAGCACTCGCCAACCACCATGCAAAGGACATTCAACCCTGAACAGAAACTGACTGTGGGTTATAAAAGAAAACTTATTTTAAAGAGCAAATAAATTAAATCAAAACACTACTTTAGACCACCAAAAAGTTGAAATTTTATGTGTCAACTTGACTGGCCATGGGGTGTCCAAATGAAACATTATTTCTAGGTGGGTCTGTAAAAGGTTATTTCCAGATGAGATTAGCATTTGGATTCCTGGATTTAGTAAAGCAGATGGCCCTCCCCAGTGAGGGTGGGCTCCCAGGCTGCTGAGGCCTGAATAGAACAAAAGACAGAGGAAGGAGGAATTCAACCCCCTTTTTTTTTTCTGCCTTACTATTGAGATGGGACATTTCCTCTCCTTTTTTAAGATTTACACCATCAGCTCCCCTGGGCCTCCAGCTCGCAGATGGGCAGATCGTAGGACTTCTCAGCCTCTATAATCTAATGAACCCGTTCCTTGTAATTTATATATATGTATGATTTTGGTTCTGTTTCTCTGGAGAACCCTGAGTAATACAGAAGCCAAAATTTTGCCTTAGTCTTCACATTTTTCACTCAATTTATTGCCACAGCTGTCTATATTATCATATTCAAGGATTTTTATGGGAACAGCTATATTTTTAAGAAAGATAAGCAATTGTAGTCACTGGAATATAAATGGGAATAAAAGTAAAATAGGAACTGACTATTACAGTATCCAGAATTTTCTGCAAACCCACTCTGTGTGGCTGCCAAGTTCACAGTTCCTTACCAGCCCCAAATCAGACAACCTTCATGCCTGAAAGCCTTCAAGCAATATGTACAATATGGATTGTCAGCAACCACGCAAACTGAAGAAATGATGAAAATTACCGAGTTTATAGATGTAAATATTAGAAAACTTTTAAAAAATGTTATACCTAATGTGGCAGGGAGAGAACATTTAACTAAACAATTGCATTTAGTGTTATTATAGAAAGTAGGGAAAATATGATCGGTGCATAGTGAAATCAATAGATAATCCCAATACACATTAATGCCCGATTGCATCGAGATTATTTTTCAAGTAAGATTTCCATTACTAGAGTACGCTGAGAGATGCATTAAGGGAATTTATTTAAAAAATACTATTCAGTTGCAAGATGACAATAATTCTCTGAGTTAATGTAAAATCACAGATGCAATTCCAAGCTTAAAACAGTAGTGAAATCTCAAACCAATGAGATAAAATGACTTCTTGCTCCAAACACTTTTACAGAATATGCTTGTCTTCAACCCCCTCTCAGCCCCAACATCTGAATCGTTGACCATCTCCCCCCAGCGTCCATGATAATCACCAGCAAAAACAGGACCAGAGCCAGCAAAACTCCGAACCATTGCTAATTCCCTAGTGCAGGAAGTTCTACCTAAAGAATGAAGTTTCCAAGGTCCTTCCTGGCAGTGGAAAAAATAAAGATGGAAACAATTCTTTCTAAAATTTAGCTCTGAGAGCCAACACTGAAACTCACCCCAGGCTTAGTTCTAAACCTCTTTTCCTGTAACTATGAAAATTATACTATCTTCAGGCATCTCTGGGACCTGGAGACCTCATAAATGAGAGCTCTTTAGAGGTCAAGTGCAGCATAAATCTCCTTAAGCTTGTAGCACTCACAGAGAAATTTAAGTTATTACAAATAATCCGTGGAAGACCTGCCCTGTATAAAAGAATGACATTTGCTCAGGATTTGAATGTCTTTGCTATTGTAATTCAATGAGGTTCTCAATGTAGTCATACAAAATGTGCAAATCAAAAAAACAAGAAAATCAAGTCTGGCAGCTTCAGAAGGCAAAAGGGAAAAACTGAACCTGCCTTCAGAGGCTGGTCAACACGTTCCTCAGGAAATTTAAAGTCTGGTTAGAAAGAACCCCTCCAAATTCTGGATGAAGTCTTGCAGTAAGTAGCTTGGAGAGGGCTCCCAATGACTTGTTACACTTCAAGAGAACACTTCTGCCCTCTAAATAAATGCAACTGCTGGTCTTCTAGAACACTTGGCTCATGTGAGCTTCTGAAAGCTCTCCTTTTCATACTGCAGCTTATGCTCAGATCACTGCTGTCCATACACTGTGTCCCATGTTTTTAAAAATACTCATTAACTGTCTAGTGAGCAGATCCTGTCGAGTTTGTTTCCTATGCCAGGAGAGCTATCATGTTTGGATATTTAAGGCATGACAATGTTCTCTCAAATTTGGTTGGAATAAATAATATATTTTTGACTGCTGCAGCTCTGAGTTTCAGTCTGTCATTTGCCTGACAGTTTAATTGTCAGCTCTTCTTCCAAATGCAATCAATCAGAGCTTCTCCCTTTAGGGTTCTGTAATTGGTTGGGACATACCTCAGCAATTTTAAGCACCTGCCTTACCTCCTGGTGTAGAAAAACCCATAAACTGCTCAGGAGCTCTACACAGGCCTGCATTCACTGGGCCGCCCACTTCATTGAGAAGATAAACAGATCTCTCCGCTCTGTTTAACTCAATTCAGTGACACAGCTCAGGATTTACCACCCCGGGACTCCTAGCTCCCACTTCATGTGTGCAGCCTGCTTAATGGCAAGCTGAGCTATCCATTTAAAGATGCTCAGTGACTTGTTTACCTTCCCTGTTTGGGGGAAATGATTCAGTATTTTGCTGAGGAGCCAAGTGCATCTCAAGAAATTGATTTTTTTCCTTTGAATGTGGAGTAAATGTTTCTTTTTGGTTCTGATTGAATTCAGACTCTTATCAGTGGGATGCCAACAAAGTTTAGGGCAGAATGTTTGAGAGATATATGGAAAGCATCCAGAAAAAGTAACAAAAATACATAAAAGGATGACAAAGAAGACTGGCAAAAGGATAAGTGAAACGGATAAGGTGGCTAAGAAGGAATCTTACTGGGCAAAAATCTCACTGGGCAAAAATGTCAAGTGCGTGAAAATGTTTGTTTACACAAATCACTTATTGTCTATTTAGGGTCTTTCTGTCCCAGGTCCCTACCACGTTGTCATCAATTTTAAACATGTTTTGCATTCCCCTGAGTCTATAGTAGAATACCAATAGTGTTAGAGACTTTAGGGCAACATGAAAAAATTCAAAATTTAGAAATTATCTCAAAATATAACCAAGTAAAAATATGGTCTTAGTATCAAAACATAAATGGTGAATGAGGACCCCAAGGACAGCAAGAGGAAAAATGTCATTCTTCATGTTCCAAACTCAATCACTAAAATATATATATTATCCAGTCATACGTGTGCCGAGTGTCAACTCTATATAGGGTACTATCCACAGTGGCCTTGAGTTATTATTTTCATTTGTAAAGATTGTCCAGACATTCCCCATCTTGATGCTGCCCTTTTGAATAGCAATAGCTACAGGGCCTGGCATATGGGTAATGCTCAACAAATATCTTGAATATTTAAGAGTGCATGAGTGACACACATCTTAATTGACTTTTTGAGCAAACTTAATGGGAAAAAGAGTCTTTCAACAAAAGGTACTAGAACAATTTGATATCTGTATAGAAAAAAAGGAAGCTTTATGCACACTTCATACCGTGCACAATGATTTAATTCCAAATGGGTCACAGACCTAAAGGTAAAGCTAAACCATAAAGCTTTTAGAAGAAAACATAGGAGAAAATCTTCACAATCTTGGCATATCCAATCAATTCTTAGAACACAAAAAGCATTAGCTATAAAGGAGAAAAATGGTAAACTAAACTTCATCAAAATTAAAGCATACGTTCTCAGAAAGTACTGTTAAGAAAATGAAAAAGCAAGCCACACCAGTAGAAAAACTGCAAAAATGACACCATATCATCTTTAATTCTAAAATGCAACTATAATGGACAATAAATTTTATATAATTCATAATAATTACATAATATAGATATGTATGCTGTTATTTTCTATTTCACTTATAGTGTTAATCTTATTTTGTATTATTTATAATCATGAAAACAAAATATACTTATAAAATATGTCATATTTTCATCTATTATTATTCTTGAAAACCACAAAATTATTGTAGTTATTTTGTCCAAGTCTATGTTTCAAATTAACCGAGTCCAAAAATTAAGGTAAATGTATGTGAAAATGCAGATTAATGTGCTCATATACATAAATACAAGCATCTAAAAATGCACAATTGTATTACATTGCATTAGGTGCTACTGTGTTGCTTTGTCAGTGATGAACACTGTTGCAGAATTTAAATTCTTAGCATCAGTAAAAGTATGCTCAAATGATTATTCACATTTAGTTCATGATTTGGAAACAGCGCTATGGTAAAATAGGGCTGTTGTGTAAAAACCAAGCACAAAGGACAACTACTGAAAAAAACATCACTCTTAAATAACATCACTTTAAGTGCTGGGCCTCGGCTCAACAGAGCAAACTGTGTTTTAACAATAAAATAATAAAGCTTGCCATCCTAGAATTGACCCACATTTATGACTTTGAATGTATTTTACACATTTCAAATAACAATCATTATCCTCATTTTCCACATGTTAACTTTCATTCCACGGTAAGTGCTCAAAATGCATACTTTTTTCTTCTAACTGCTGCACTTCTCCTTGGCAACATCAAGTCCAGAGGCCAAGAAAAGTATGTTTGGGGGCCTCTACCAGACATGCGGAATAGAAAAGGAGGCTATAAATACATCTTTGCTTCCTCCACTAAAATACTACTTTTCTTAACTCAAGAATTTTGTTTTTTAATGGCTTAGCAAGGTCTGCTATTAGCACCACTAAATGCCTGCAGCTCCACTACTGGGCAGAACCGTACCCCCAGGCACTGAAATAGATATGCAGAGAGACCCAAGGAAGCAGCAGGACGCCGTAGAAAGACCAAGGACTTGGGAGCATGCGCCTGAGTTTCTAAGTGACTAGACAAACTCCTTACCTCTCTGAGGCTCCCTCTCTCCTACTCTGCTCTGAAGACAATTGTGGGTAAAATTGCAGTATTTCCAGAATCTCTCACCTGGCCTTAGTGTATCTCCATATCAATAGGTGTTTCCAAGCGGTGGAGAAAAGTACCATCTCCATATCAATAGGCAATTACAGGGGCGAGCTAGGGCTTGTGTGGATCGGAGAGGTTGGGTGGGGTCTCTTCTTCTGCAGCCAGGTCGCAGGAGATAGGGGAGAGCAGTAGTGGATGACTGCTTGTAAGAAAAACATGGGATTCTCCCACTTTATTTATCCCTTTGACTGATTTTGGTTTCAAGAGTATTTTGCTTCGGGATTTTTCCCCCAGAGTTACAACAATGTCTGCTTGCAGGATTATGTCAGGAATAGGTAAAGCGAGGAGCACACGTCTGGAAAATAGAGCCCCCACTAAATGTTAGTTTCCTTCCCCCAGTTCCCTGTCTGCAAAGGTCTTACAACCTGGGGGAACGGAGAGATTATTATGATAATTGGTAAATCACTTGGGAGAAAAAAAATTGAAGATAAATCCCTACATTTCGTCAAAATACATTCAGGTAGATTAATGACGTACGGATTTGAAATGAAACCATTAAAAGGAACTAGAAAAAAATCAAGGTTGCAGCTTTGTCGTTCTCGAATGAGAAAGCCCCTTCTCAAGCTGAACAGGAAGGTAAAACTGAAAAATACTGATACAACTGACCCTGTAAAAAAATTTCTGTATGCAGGAATTAAAATTCTCAAGGTTAAAACATAAAAAGAAAACTGGGGAAAATATTTAAATATTTGCACTCTCTGACAAGAGTTGACATCTTCTAAATAAAAAAAGCTCTCCAAAAGCAGCAATGAAAAGACAAGCACCTAGGGTGTGGGAGGGTGGGTGGGGAGGGAGGGAGAAGGGGATTGAGGGGTATTATGTTTAGTGCACATGGTGTGGGGGGTCATGGGGAGAACAGTGTATCACAGAGAAGGCACATAGTGGATCTCTGGCAACTTGCTGCACTGATGGACAGTGACTGCATTGGGATATGGGTGGGGACTTGATGATATGGGTAAATGTAGTAACCACATTGTTTTTTCATGTGAAACCTTCATAAGAGTGTATATCAATCATACCTTAATAAAAAAATTTTTTTAAAAAGACAAGCACCTAATGAACAAGTGGGGCTACATCAAACTAAAAAGCTTCTGTACAGCAAAGGACACCATCAGTAGAACAAAAAGGCACCCTACAGTATGGGAGAATATATTTGTAAACAACATATCCAATAATAACAAACTCACATGACTCATCACCCAAAAAGCAAATAACCCCATTAAAAAATGGGCAGAGCATCTGAACTTCTCCAAAGAAGAAATTCAAATGGCCAACAGGCATGTGAAAAGATGCTCCACATCGCTAATCATCAGGAAATGCGAATTAAAACCACAATGAGATATCACCTCACACCAGTTAGGATGGCCAGCATCAAAAAGGTAGGCAACAACAAGGATGCTGGCGAGGATGCAGAGAAACAGGAACCCTCCTACACTGCTGGTGGGAATGTAAGTTAGTTCAACCATTGTGGAAAGCAATATGGAGGTTCCTCATAAAACTAAAAATAGAAATACCATTTAACCCAGGAATTCCACTGCTAGGAATTTACCCAAAGAAAACAAGATCCCAGCCCAGTTTGAAAAAGACAGATGCACCCCTATGTTTATCGCAGCACTATTTACAATAGCCAAGAAATGGAAGCAACCTAAGTGTCCATCAGTAGATGAATGGATAAAGAAGAGGTGGTACATATACACAATGGAATATTATTCAGCCATAAGAAGAAAACAAATCCTACCATTTGCAGCAACATAGATGGAGCTGGAGGGTATCATACTCAGTGAAATAAGCCAGGTGGAAAAAGACAAGTACCAAATGATTTCCCTCATTTGTGGAGTATAACAACAAAGCAAAACTGAAGGAACAAAACAGCAGCAGACTGACAGACTCCAAGAACAAACAAGCAGTTACCAAAGGGGAGGGATGGGGAGGGAGGGAGAAGGGGTATTATGATTAGCACACATAATGTAGGGGGTTCACAGGGAAGGCAGCATAGCACAGAGAAGATGAGTAGTAACTCTATAGCATCTTACTACGCTGATGGACAATGACTGCAGTGGGTTGTGGGGGAGACTTAATAATAGGGGTGAATGTAGTAACCGCAATGTTGCTCATGTGAAACCTTCATAAGATTGTATATCAATGATACCTTAATTAAAAAAAAAGACAAGCACTTTAGGGGGAAGAAAATGAGCAAAAGACAGGAAAGGTAATTCATTGAATATTCAACAAGTATTTGGGCTGCTTCTCTGTGTCAAGCACTCTTCTAGGAACAGGAAATATAAAATAAAACCAATGAAAATCTTAACCTACATGAGGTGATCTTCTGGTAAATGAAGAACGAACGCAAGTTCAGTAGGGAAAACAAAAACAAAAACCCTTAACAATTGAGGGCATGCAAATTAAAACAGCAATGAGTTCCCACTTTCCTTGGCAATGATTTTAAAGATTGTGTAGAGGGCAAGAGAGGAGTATATTCTAGATGCTTGACAGACCACATACTTATTTCACAGAAAGTACTCTTTTAAGAATTTGTCCTAAGGATGTTTGTAAGAATGAAGGTACAAGGATATGCATTGCAGCCTTCTTTTTAACAACAAAAAAACTGAAAATAACCCAAACATCCACCAAGATAATGATTCAATAAATTATAGAACATCTATACAATGAAATATAACACAGGCATTAAAAGATCATAACATTGACAAAGTTTGTTCACAACACATTGTTAAATAAAGATTTCAAAAGTACATATATTGCATGGTACCATGTTTTTATTCAAATATATGTGTACAGATTTAGGTATCTTTAAGCATAAAAAGAATCCTGGATGACAATACATCAAAATATCATATAAACAACAGATATCTTTGGAAAGAGAGTCTATAGGTGTTTCTTTAAATATACGTTCCTATAAATTCTAAAATGTTGGCAATAAACATTATTATTTTTATAACAGAAAAATGCTAAAACCATCTGCAGTAGGATTTTTTAAGAAGCTTGCCAAAACAGCATGAACAATGGCCAATAACATTCCTGGAAGAATTATGCTCAGAGCAGTAAGTAAATAATCCCGCTACTGTATTTAATTTGAAGCAACAGTACTACTCAGAAGTGCCACATCTCTCTCCTCTTTTCAAGCAGGCAAGAGATGTCTTTGCCTTAACTAAGTCATAGGAAATGCCAGCCTCAGTGACCAAGAATATCAGACATTGGGAACAACAGAAGAATCTGTGCTCTAAACAAGATTTTCAACTGGAAGAAAAAGGTACCCACGGGGGCCAGCCAGGCAAGTTAAGTGAATATATAGGACCTGTGAAACACAACACTCTATTCCCAGCCATTAAATATTCACCACATGGACCATAAAGGCCCACATAATTGAACTTAGAACTGCTCTTCATTCATGGCACTCAAGTTTTGATATATAAAATCCAGTTCTAAATCCCATTTATGGAAATCTATTACAAATAAATTACAAATCTCACAGTGGTCCATGGAGCTTCTATGCCTTCAATCTCTTTAACCAGGAAGCAATGAAATTATTATTTTTATTTCAAACTCATTTAACTTCTTGTCCCTGGAAGTAACATTTATACCAGATCAGGAGTCTTGAAATATGTCAGTGTTTCTTCCTCGTCTGTTCCCATTTAAATTTTTCATCAAAATAAAGCCCTTTTATCTCTAAAAATATGCATGCCATATTCATAACTAATGCCTTCTTAAAAATAGCTCTGCTGACTCACCTCATTAACAGTGTAAAATTCATTTGTCAAATACATATCATTAGCCAGTGAACTACTATTCTTTTTGAAAAGCATATATATTCAAAGGGCTTCAGACAAAGGTAGTATTTTATTTTCCCCAAAGGTGCTGCTTTGCCTGGTAACATGCCTGATAGGTTGCTAGAAAAGAGAATTATTAGACAGCAACAACATAAATTTTAGAAGGTGGGAGGATTCCAACAGGTTCAGTTTCAAACCCATTTCCATCCACTTTATGCTAGGTGGACTTACGCAGCGTCCTACGGAGGGCTCAGTTCCTGAGAGACGTCATCCCACCTAAGCCTGACTCTGCCCTGCAGGTGGAGCGGGCAGTGCCCCTGTTTCCCGTGTACAGCCTGGAGCACAGACTCTTGTCAGGAGGACCAGGGTGAACTGAGCAGACACCTGAATGGGCCCAGTGTCCCTGCAGCTCTCACTCGAGCTTCCTTTACTCTGGGACACAAGGGCAGGCAGACTGGGGCTGGAAGGCGCAACGCCTGAGCCACCCTCTAACATGTGTCCAGGGATGTCATTTTGTCCTTTGGGCCTCAGTTTCCCCATCTATAAAATGAGGGAATTGGATCCAGATGCATGCTGGGATTTTTCTACTTGCAAATCATAGGAAGTTCAAAGCTATGCCTAAAAATAAAACTTCTGCACGTTGCCAGAGCGGTGGGAATTTGCGGGTGACATTCTTTGGGTCACCTCTGGTTTGGAGCTTCTGTATCAGATCAATGCAGATGAAGATTTTGAAAAGCACCCCATTGGGCCAAGATTCAGAACTACAAAGTGAAAGAATCACTGTGGCCCCTCCCACCCCTGGCAGCATGAGCTTGACTCACTCTTGATTTATTGGAATTACTGCCCAAAATGACCTGGACAAAAAAATTGTCACCAGGCCCCAGATTAAAGACAATCCTCTTGAGAGAAGATGAAAGAATGTTCCAGCCAGCATCAAATGCAGAAACTAAGTTGACCCACATGTACATAGCAGAGACTTTGGAAATTGTTCTTCCCAAATGGTCTGCAGACCATCACAGAGAAAATAACCCTGTGAATGCCGTGGCACTGCGTGACCAGCCCCTAGTTCAGACCACCCCAGTCTGGGGCTTCTTCCCAGAGAGGGGCTCCAGTTTGCAAGTAGTGACTGGGTGGGACTTCTCCCAGGCTTGGCTCCTCACCAGTGCCATGCCCATGGTCCGCACAAGCTTGCCCTCCAGAGAACACCAATGCTAAAGCCCTGAAAAAACACCCTGGCATTTAGCTTGTCACAGGTCTGGAAAGAGGAACAGCACATGAGAATACGAATTCATCTGAAGATACCATCCTCGTCTGTCCTTCTTTAGGAAAACTCAGCAGTCTTGGAAGGAAACTGGGCCCAATATCAGCCCACAGGGAAAACATCACACAAGGTTATAGCACTCTCAGAATAGGGTAATTTGAGACAGGTTTATTTACAAAGGTATTATTTAGAAAGGTGCTACTAAGGGCAGCAAAAGGGACACTGTAACATATCTGAGCCGTTACAATCCAAACTTAAACAACAAAGGAGAGGAAACTGTAACTGGAATATATATTTTTTATATATTCTAATATATTCTTATATATATGGTACATTATTATATTATATATTTTATTATATGATTATGTATAATTATATCATAGCATTATACAATGTTATACCTTTATCATATAATAATATTATATATTATATAATATTATATATTATATAATAATACAGTATTATACATAATATATATTCCTATACATTCCAATTATAACATAGATATAGGAATGGGGATACATATATACAGGTGTAGATGTACTGTTGCTCAGAACACAGTCCCCTATTGAGTGGCAGCATTGAAATCATGGTGTTGCCTGGTATTACCGACCCCATCACCGCACTGGAGGCAACAGGTATCATAGTTTAGTCATTTCCGGTTCAATAGGGTGTGGATCAATGCCACCCAGAGATTCAAACCTCCAAATATAAATGTTGTGGACATAAGAACCAGCAGCACACATGCTGTATTCATCTTCACTGACTGATCGGTTTACTGGCTGCTTGTTTATTACTTAAATAACAATATAAGACAGTACAAATACATACAGATTTACTTGAAAACTGTGCATGACATGATTTATCAATATTCATATCTTTGATCAACATCAGTCAAGAGCACCTTGATACAACCTCAGCAGTAAAGCAACAGTAACTACCAGCCCATATATTGTTAAGAGGACAAGGGAGAGCTTGCCCAGATTAGCTGCATATAAAGCCATCTGTGAAAGCCCCTTACTGAAAAGTGCTAAAAATCCTGTCTCTACACCTAACCCTCTCCTGACCATTAGATCCAAATATTTAACTGTCTGCTAGAATTTTCCTCTGACCATCCCTCAGCTATGTCCAACTGGCAACAGCCAAAACCGAATTCCCCAGCTCCATTCCTGTCCCTCCTGGTTACTCCCAACCTGCTCCTGTGGTCCCTTGTCTCAGAAAGACAGTGTCAGCTTGGCCACCAAACTACACCCTCACCCACACAAAAAGTAGCTAAATCACTTGATTCTACAAATATAGCATTTCTCAAATCCTGCCCTCCTCTCCTCTTCCACAGCCCTAACTCAGAATCTCACAAACTCACCTGGAAATTTTCCATAACAATAACCATAGCCACCATTCTATTAAGCCCTTCATAAATGTTTCACCTGTTCTCTCTTGTTTAACGATTACAACAGTTTCATGAGGAAAATATATTATTAACCCCAGTTCACAGATGAGAAAACTGAAGCAAAGGGCAGCCAAGGTCCCACAGCTGGTAACTGGCAGAGGCAAAATTTGAACTCAGTTCACAGTGGCTCTTAGCCGCACATCAGCTTCTTTTCTGCATGAGGCCCAAAGCCCCATTGGAAACTGTCATCAGCAGAAAGGTTCCTGTTAGAAATTCCTGCAAAGACCCAGGCTGAGTTTTTGCTTCACTCACCATACGTGTTTCATCGTCTACCTGGTCTCTCTCAGTGGCTGGTGGGCATCGAGGTTCAACTGGAGCAGATGTCTCGTGAGCCCTTTCCTCCCGCACCCGTGGGTGTGACATTATAGGTCAAAGGCAGGGCCAGGGCTTCCTTGATATACGTGCACAAAGGGGGTGATGGCAGGTGGCTGAGCTTCACAGCACCTCACACCACTCCAACCTCTGAAACTCCTCAAAAATTTTTTCACATTGATCCAGTCATAAACATTTATGACGTCATTACCAGGACACTGACGTGATTACTTTATTTACTCAGATCCAACCTCATTTCCAAAGGATTTGGAACAGGCTTACAATATAATACCAAATACGATATATGGTAAGAGAAAAATATACAGTGAAAAAAGAAAAAACAGAATCAGAGAAAATATAAATGAAAATAGAAGATGCAGACCAGAGCAGGCAATCAATCAAAACACAGGTATGCTGCACCCAGTAAGCCCTGCAGGGAACCTGACTCAAGAGGCAGATTTGACTGTGAGCGCTAGCAAAGAAAGCCAGGAAGCATGATGCATGCTCATCGGCACCCTGCAAACGTACCCTGCCTAGGATAGCTGGTTAGTACACCCACAACCTATGTCTACTTGCACATGTGTATATACATACATATACAGAGGCTGTTCGGATTTAAAAACACAATATCATCACAAAAATAGAAGTGGACTCTCCTGCAAAGATCCCCTTCCTTCAGGACAATGACTCTCAACCCTTATTATGCATCAGACTCCCTGGAAGCTGGAACAAAAGGCAGGGCCCAGGCTTCACCCCCAAGGATTGATTCAGCTGGGCTGGCATGGTGCCCCACATGGGTAATTTTTAAAAGCATCTCGTGAGATTATAAAATGTAACCTACATTGAGAACCACTGATTCAGGATGATCCCTAGAGAACCCTAAATTAAAATTTTTAAAGAAACTTAAGAGAAATTTAAGGCAAATTCTACCACCCTCACTAGTTTCCAAAAACCAAATGAATTCTGTAGCTTGAAATCTCTAAAATAATATAGAAGCATCAGCTGCTCACTTGGTTGTACTGCTTCCTCACTGCACACCTCGCCCCCTACCCCTTCCACTACCTGACTCTGGTTCATCCTACAGCTCTCTGCCAACTCCACTCCTCCAGTGCACAGCCTTTCCTGAACCTCTGGGCTTGGTTGGAGGTCCATGCTCTGTTCTCCCCCACCCTCAAGCCCCTTCCCCTCCCATTTTCCTTTTCATGCCAGGCTGCAATCAGTTCATTATGTCTGTCCCACATGACTATATTTCCCATGAGCACAAGGACCTCCCTTACTCACCATCATCACCCCAGTATTGTCCTCGGTGCAGCACACATAGCAGAATTTATTAAGCACCTGGTGGGTTAATTTTGGAGCCTAAAGTCTTCTTCTCCACAGGAGAAACTGCTCACAATATTGTGAAAGAAATGCAACACAAGCGGCCTACTAGAAATTTCAAAGCAGACCCAGCTCTGCCAAGGAGAGTATAGAGAAAAAGAATGTTAAAGTCAGTGCTTTCTTGAAAATAATTACTAGATATTTCACCCAGACAGAGAAACCTAAGTATCTTTAAAGAGTGGAACCACTAGGAGAATGAAAAGACAAACCACAGACTGGGAGAAAATATTTGCAAAACACATATCTGATAAAGGATTGGTATTCAAAATAGACAAACAAAAATTCTTAAAACTCAACAGTAAGAAAACAAAGATAAACTATCCAAAGATGGGCAAAAGATCCAGAGGCCTCACCAAAAAAAGTTATACAGATGGCAAATGAGCATATAAAAGATTCATCTAAGTTGCAAATTAGAGGGAAAATTGCAAGGAATTGCAAATTAAAACACCAATAAAATACAGCAACACCACTTAAAATGACCACAATACAACACACCGACCACACCAAATGCTGACGAAGATGTGGAGCTGCAGGACCTCTCACTCACTGCTGGTGGGAACGCAAAATGATACCGTTTGACAGTTTCTTACAAAGTAAAACATACTCTTCCAATACAATCCAGCAAACCTGCTCCTTGGTATTTACCCAAATCAATTGAAAACTGATGTCCACACAAAAACCTGCACTCAAATGTTCATAGCAGCCTAATTCATAATTGTCAGTAATTGGAAGCAACAAAGATGTCTTTTGTAGGTGAATGGATAAACAAAATGTGATACATCCATGCAATGGAATATTATTCAGTCATAAAGAGAAATGAGCTGTCAAGCCTCAGAAAGACATGGAGGAATCTTAAAATGTATATTGCTAAGTCAAAGAAGCCAGTCTGAAAAGGCTATACTCCAGCTATATGACATTCTGGAAAAGGCAAAACGACAAGAGAAAATCAATCAGTGGTTGCCAGGGGTTCAGGATGAGAAAGGAGGGGTGAATGCGTAGACTACAGGGTATTTTTAAGGCAGTGAAACTGCTCTGTATGATACTATAATGGTCAATATGTGTCATGTTGTATTTGTCAAACCCATAGAACTACAAAACAAAGCGTAAGCCCAAATGTAAACTATGGACTCTAGTTAATAATATATCAATATTGATTCACCAATTGCCACAAATATACCACACTAACACAAGATGTTAACACTTGGGGAAACTGAGGCAGAGTGTGGAGAGGTAATATAGAAACTCTATACTTTCAGCTCAGTTTTTCTGTAAATCTAAAATTTCTTTAAAAGATAACGTCTAAAAGAAAAGGGACCAAAACAGTTCTGTTTTCAAAAGCTTGACCCATGAGCTAGACACCTCCCCATGCACCACATATACACCACATACTTAGCAGATCATGGTGCTGAAGAGCAGCATTAGACCAGGGAAAAGGGGCTTAGATTAGAGGGTCCTTCTCTTCAATAACTGAGCCCTCCTGGGAGGGGTCTCCCTGGAGCCAGGTGGGGCTGCATCCCACGGGTTAGTGGGATGGAGCATGCTGTGGTTACTGATGTTGGTGCTAGGAGCACCGGGGAGATCAAGGTAGGATGCTTGGAAGCCCTGTAGTCACATCTGCAACAAATTCAAGCCCTTTATTCCCCAACATTTTTTTAAATGTTTCTAATCCACATAAGCCTTCCTTTCATTACTTACAAAATGACTATTCCTTTTCCTGTTACCCTGAGAAAGAATGTTCTGGACACCCTCCCCTGACCAAGTAGCAGTATATAGGTTAGGAACATGGGTCCTGGAGACAAAGAAACTTGAGTCCAGCAACTCTGCCATTTCCTAGCTATGTGACCATGTAGGGTTTACTTAACTACCTCGCCTATAAGACGGAATAATCATGGCACCTCCATCAGAGGGTGATAATGAGATAATGCATATCAAGAATTGAGCACAGCAATAGCTTAGAAGCAATAGCATAATAAGTGGTAGCTATTTTATTTATTATTCTAAATCCTATACTTATTCCACAATGCCATGAGGCCTCCTTGCAGCTGACAGATGGTAATGATCAATTCTGGAAAACAAAGATATTATGCTCTCTCATGTTTCACTTCTATCTGATAACAAATGAGCCCCACACTATGTTAGCCCTTCAGCCATCACTCCTAAGGTACCCCATACTATACTTCTCAAATTCTACACTTTCAAACCTTCACCTGGCATAGCTACATCAAATTTTTCTTCCCATTTATACCTTTTATACAGCAGCCAACTCAATCCACTTGAATAAAATCAGTGAATTTGTGTAATGTAGGAAGTGCATCAATAAAAGACATTATAATAACCTCATTAAATGTTATGAGAATAATTTACTCTGGGAAAAATTACAAAGCAGGTGAATTTGTTTCCAATTTTTCCCCTTTTTCAGGGGCCACCCTCAACCCCCAACAGAGCCCTATCTAAGCTAGATGCCCTGGTGAGGTGAGAGTTGATAAATATTTAAAATGTTAGGCTTCCTGGGGATATCTGCACATTAATAGGGCATTTTTAAGAAGCAAAAGAGCCCTGGATTTGAAAGATTGAATCTAGACTCTCTAGCTGTTGCTTGGGAGAAATATGAGACAGGAAAGCCTTTATGTACCCTTTACATCCTACCAGTATGATTGTATAAGGTGAATCAGTAAAGTGTCACCAAAGTGCCTTAAAATCCAGGCCAATATGGCTACATTCACAGAAATTTCACTCCAGAATCATAACATTGAAAATCTTCCCAAGATGTCCCCCTCCTAGCTGTCAGCTTTTGATCAAGATTTCTCGGAAGCTCTCTGGCTACGTGGTGGTGAGCTGATTCAAGAAGGTCTGTGGGTAGTTGACTGAGGCTACAGGTGTTTCAGATATATCCGGGGACCACAAAAGCCATTGGAATAGCAGGGGAAGTGTGCTTAACGTGCTCAGCCAGTAAGAGACTCACCATACAGAGTATTAATGAAAAGTAGATCCAGACTGGGAAAATGCAAATAATGTTTCAGTGGTTGATTTTTTGTCAACAATCCCAGCAAAGCTGAGTGAAATAACAAATCCTTCTCTGCCTTCAAAGTAGCTCAATTGCCAGGCCAGCCAGTTGGAACTTAGAGCCATGTTTTATTGTCCCCTGCCTTACCCATTAATAACAGTAGGAAGACAATGATTCAAAATAATTACAGAAGTGAAAGGTAGTAATTAGCAGACCAAATTAGCTATTAAATGATTCAGAAATTTCAAAGTGAGAAGATGACCTTTTCACTTGTTATCTGGCAGTGACAAATTGGGTTCTGATTTGAGAAAAAAAAATAAAACACTCTAACACATTATGGATTTTCTTCACCTTCCAGTGGGAACTGGGCCAAGTTAATTAAAACTATGGTAGAAAACGTGAATTTCAGGATGTTCTTCAGTGGCTTTCTCACCTGCCTACCTGAAGGGTCACCTGCCTCTCCAGCCATCTTTGGCACCTTCTCTTCCAGTTGTGTGAAGGAAAAATGGGAATTCCTACAGCATAATATTTTATTTAAATAACTGATGGTCTCATAAACCTGTGTTTTGACAACATGTCTAACTCTAATGAAAAATTATTGGCTGAATATACACAAGCTGGGTTTTCAATAATTCCTCTAACAAATCATCGCACTTCACAATGAACATGGCATTCTAGTTCTCCTCTTGGATATCTTCCCTCTGAAAACATTGCCAGATTGTTCTGACCATTTCACCTGCTGAGCAAAATCACAGATTCCACAGTTCTGAATGAAGACTGACCATACCGCTCACCTCGATTGAGAGGAAACCATGACCTGAAACCATGCTAAAAACATCTCCAATTACTGCTCCTCTCGGAAAGGCGAACTCAGTTCTACAATTACATATTCTTTCCATACAATAAAGTCTCGTTTGTCAAATTGCTCTTGACAGAATTGCAATCTGGGATATTTCTTTACAAGTCAAGGTACGGAAAGATTTTTCTGCAGTTTATTTTGATGTGAGAAAGATTTTGACATGAGAAAATAGTGCCATGGGGTTGGCATGGAAAGAAAAGTGATTATCTCTTTAACACAAAGCACCAGTGAAAAAAGGATTCATGTTGCGGCCAT